>NC_138751.1:30003504-31203504 GCF_965113315.1 Podarcis vaucheri
CACATCAATGGCACGAGAGGCAGCAATTAATAGATAGGAGTCAGAAGGCCCATGAGCCTGGCTGAGGCTTGTTTGTCTTTGTTATTTTTACTAGATTTATGTACCACTTGATTGTAATAAAACCTCAAAGTGGTTTACAAAGAGAATAAAACAAAATGATGATCAGTTTAAAGCCTGTTAAAAATAATAATTTAAAACATTCAACACATAATTAGCATCAACAAAAAGCTTTTTAGAAAAACAGATTAAAAACTCATGTCAACATTCTACATGTTTGGATAGGTTTGCCTAAATAAACATTTGTTTTAGCAAGTGCCAAAAAGAGAATAGTGAAGGCACCTGCCTGATGCCCATAGGCAGCGAGTTCCAAAGTTCTCAAAGATCAGTTTCTTACAAATGTGGAACGAGTATTATGTGACACTCATAACAGTGCTAATTCTGCAGATCGAAGCAGTCAATTGGGCCTGTATGGGTAAGGCGATCTCGCAGGTAAACTGGTCCCTAGCTACTGTCTTCCTGCCTGCCTCTTGAGAACTGTAGACCAGAGTCAAAGCTCACACCAAGGAACTGGGAATCCGCAGTACAAAATGACATTATTATCTCATGCTTTGGACTTGACTTCCTGCTGTCTGGCAAAATATAATAATTTTAATAATAATAATAGGCTACCACTGGGCTCACTGAGGTAACGTATATGCAACCCGGCAAAAGGAATGCAATACCATTTCAATTAGTTAGTTGTCACATTTCATTTTAGATAAGCGGGTTTGGCTAGGCGGCCTTGATTTTTATGGGGCAGTGTTCACTTTACATGGCAGACATATGTGCTGCTAGCCAATTACATTTTCTCTGCTTATCATTTGAAAGGGAGAGCGACATCCCTAATTGCACTGGAGCAAATATTGTTTTGTTGTTGTTTTTAAGAAGAGTGCTGCAAAACCTGTTGGAAGAACTATGCCGTTTTCCAAAAGCGATGTTGATTTATTTTTATATATTTTTTGCTACAACCACGAGGACAAGAAACATATTCTTTAAAAAGCACAAATGCCCTGCAGTGTATTGAGAGTATGGGCTCATTGCAAAGCCAAAACTGCTGCATTTACTCCGTGCTAAATGGAAACTGTGTGTAGTAGGTTGACAGTCATATAACCCAACCAAAAGAGGCCAATCACACCCTTCTCCCCCTCTTAGTTTATGAATGCCAAACTAGGCCTGAGATGAGCTGTAGGGCTGCTATACATCCAGATTTTCCCAAACATTATCGGGATTTCAAAGGCAGAATTGACATCTGGGGGGAATTTTGGAAAGGCAAGTCAATTGAAAAATCACTGAGGTTTTTTGGACAATTTGGGGGTGTCCTGGTTTTTACTTTTTGAAATATGGCAAACCTAGATGAGCAGATCTTGAAATCACGTAGAAAATAGGAGACAGGAGATATTTGGCTTAAGGGGCAGAAGTGCAGACCCTGTCCCCAAGCACTTTCCTCCCAGCTTGGGAATAAGTTCTGGAAGTGGGCTTAACTGAGAGAAAAAACACTTTGAGAAAAAGGGGGGGATATAAGTCATGGGTCTTAAATCAGAACAGTTCCACAGTGTCCACATCTGTGTGATTGTGGCAGGCCATGGCTTAAACCCCTGGGATCAGCTGCCATTGTGGTGGGAGACAGGAGGTGGAGAGAGATTCACTGTAGATGCCCACATAATCTGATGCAGCCACACCCAATCTCATGCCTTCCAGTTGTTGTTTATTAGGGGGCTACAGCTCCCATCTAGACAGCATCTTAAAAAACCTAGATAGCATCTTAAAAAGCAGAGACATCACATTGACGACAAAGGTCCGTATAGTTAAAGCTTTGGTTTTCCCAATAGTGATGTATGGAAGTGAGAGATGGACCATAAAGAAGGCTGAATGCCAAAGAATTGATGCTTTTGAATTATGGTGCTGGAGGAGACTCTTGAGAGTCCCATGAAGATCAAACCTATCCATTCTGAAGGAAATCAGTCCTGAGTGCTCACTGGAAGGACAGATCCTGAAGCTGAGGCTCCAATACTTTGGCCACCTTATGAGAAGAGAAGACTCCCTGGAAAAGACACTGATGTTGGGAAAGATGGAAGGCACAAGGAGAAGGGGACGACAGAGGACGAGATGGTTGGACAGTGTTCTCGAAGCTACCAGCATGAGTTTGACCAAACTGCAGGAGGAAGTGGAAGACAGGAGTGCCTAGCGTGCTCTGGTCCATGGGGTCACGAAGAGTCGGACATGACTAAACAACAACAACAGCTCCCATCAGCAGCACTGGCTGCGGCTGATGGGAGTTGTAGTCCGAAACATCTGGGGATCTTCAGGTTGGGGACGGCTGGTCTGCTGCACACCACTACACCTTCCTCCTCCCTACCCGCAACTTGGCAAGGGGTTTAATCGCCCTGTAGCTGAGCCAGAAAACCCCGTCTCCTGATGTTTCAGCTGTCCCTGGCAGAATCCTAGACATCTTATTCCTAGCTTGGCCCATCACTGCCTTCGTTTCCTAGGTTTTATGCTCTGCCGCAAGTGTTGCAAGGAGTCCAGAAACCATGTTTATTTCATGTTCAGCAGCCACAGTGAGATTTGGAAAGAGGCTGGGAAGAGGCAGGAAGCAGGAATGTCCTCAACTCCTTTCTCCTCCTTGGTCACAAATGTCCTGTTGCCTTCCCAAAGCTCTTTGCCTCCCAAACGTTAATCTGCAAAGACAGAAACCCCAAAATCTAACAGCCATTTGGGATCGGTCTGGAAAACAGTCGCTGTTTTCAAACTTGGGTCAGTTTGTCAGTCACTTTTGCAACCTGCTTTCGAAAGCAACAATAGTATATTTGTTTCCAAATGGCCATTGCCTTGACCCAGCCCGTGGGGAGCATAGGGAGAATTTGGACTTAGAATCAAACCAAAATAAATAAAACCACAGCAGCTTGATTGGCATCAAAAAAATGTCGTGAGAACAGCAAATGTTGACAATGGTTAGAATCAGTGGTGGGTAGTTCTGGAGCACAGTATCTTAGTCCTTCAGTATTTGGAGCAGGAGGAAACAGCAGCTGAGTATCCTTGTCAAAGGTAGTTGTCATCCACCTCCCCACAGTTACTAGAAGGGAACGCTGTGGACTCTCCCAGCTTTTTTAGGGAACAACAAACAGGAACAACACTAGCTTAGATCACAGGAAAGTCTCTCTACCTGCCCCGAGTTTAACCTTGCAGGCAATCAGAATACATTCCCAAACTTACCTGTGTATCCGAGCTTTCAAGTTGTAGTTTACAAAAGTGGTACCGTTAATTGTCAGCTTCCTTTGATGATATGGTGGCACATATTGGAATGTTTTTGCAAGGACCCCTGAGAAGAGGTTGCAATATATGTTTGCATGCAGATGCTGCTTGCAGGGTATTTTTCACTGAGGGCCCAACCTTCCTTATTAACTAGGACAGGCGTAGGCAAACTGCGGCCCTCCAGATGTTTGGGACTATAATCCCCATCATCCCTAGCTATCAGGACCAGTGGTCAGGGATGATAGGAATTGTAAAAAAATAACTTACAGAAATGCATTACGTTAGAGGAAACGGCATGCGAAACTCCGTACATTCGGAGGATTGTGCACTGAAATGGTGACACTTTGCGGGCAGGGGAGGCATTTAGAAAACAAATTTGTGCATTGATGTGCAAATGTGTTGAATATTGGGGAAAATAAGAATCTGAAGGAGACCAAAAATGGCAGATTCATCCACCCCTACCTGAGAGGCACCCCGCCCCCTGTAAATCTAAGTGTATAGAAGCCCCTCCCCATTCCATCCTTTTTTATTTAGCTCTATTTTGGTGGATGCCATGGTTAGAGTAAATAAAACGGACCGTGTAGATCTGACAAGCCTGAGGTCTCTCCTTCAGGAGGCTACATTCCAGCCATGCAAAAAACAATAAGAAGTTTCTATCCACTCAAACATGCACACACCTCCTTCCTCTGTCCAGGCAAGCAAGAGAGATTGGTTCTCAAGGACACATTCCAGAGAAGCAAACACTCTTGAGAAGGCTGTGAGGTTGGCCTGGGAAGAGGCCTGAGGTTCAGAATACGCTCCTTCTGGCCCTGAGGCTCAATTGCCCTAGAACGTTCAAAACTAGCTCTTACACAGAAATAAGTTGTTTTGTTTTTTTCCCTTTTAATTGCAAGCCACCGCAACTTAAAAATACTAGTAATCAGACAGGCTTAGAGATTATTAATTATTGCTACTATTTTTATTATTGCTATTACTTTTTAAGGCGGGAATAGTGAAGCATTTCACTACTGAGCGATAAACAATGGAAGCGAACTTACCTTTTTGTTGATAAAGGCCGACAGAAACGCGCACTTTCTGGCTCTGCGAATGAGCGAAAACAGTCCCGAGGGCCATTACATAACAGTTCTGCTTCTTGCACCCCATGATTCTGCCGTGCCGGGGGTGGGGGGGTTCAAAGTACCATTCCCCCTGCAGGCTCCCTGCTCACCCAGCGATTCGCTGCCTTCAGGGGTTTAAGGCCAGCAGCGTAGTTTCTCTCTCCTGGAACTTGGCTGCTTCCCACCCCCTGGTGCTTCCCCATCTATGAGCATCCTGCCCCATGTCCTCGGGTAACCCGGGTCCCAGCCTTGCTCTTAGCAGCCCATTGCAGGAGGGTCTAATTCCCCAATGGGGGGGGGAGGTCACTTGAGGACACAGCCGGGGCCTCCCTGCCTTTTCTTTCTCCTTTCTCCTTCCCCATTCTTTCCCCCTTCTGGGGAGGCCGGCGGGGACCTCTCGGCCGCTGTTGTTTCTATGCCGCCTTTGATGTTACAGCGCTGGCAACTTGCCAGAGAGAAGCTGCAGGTTTCCTTACAAGAGTGCTGTGCATGCAGACTGGCGGGGGTTGGGTTGGGGGGGTGGCCTGGCTAGAGGCGGTGGTGGCAGCGGCGGCCAGAGAGAAGGGGAAAAGAAATATGTGCGAAGAAGAAGTGGGCCGTATGCAGGGAAGAGGAGGGGCATCACCGCTTCTTAACCTCTTTTTAACCTCTGCGTGGAGTAAAGGAGGCGAGATTCCAGGCAGCGGAAGATAACACATGTGTGGCTTGGGAAAACTGAGGCAGCATTTCTGCCCACCCCCCACCCCCGTTTATGTTTTTGCCATTTCCTTGCTTTGATCAACTCTCTGTCCATCTCCCCTTTTGTGACACAGTTTCTGCCATCCCTCCAATGTCCACCCTAACCTCCTTTTATCACGTTTCTGTTCCTCTCGAGGAAGGAAGTCAGCGTGCTACAGTGGAACCTCGGTTGCCGAACGTAAACCATTTTGGAAGACCGTTCGACGACCGAAAACGTTAAGACAACCTAGGCACAATTGCCCATCGGCAAAATCCATTGAAAAAAATGGAGAAATGTGCCTCACAGCTTCCAAAAACGGTTCAAAAACGGAAGCATTCACTTGTCGGTGTTCGGGTTCCAAATTGTTTGGCTTTCGAAGTGTTTGACAACCGAGGTTCCACTGTAATCGCTATACAGTGGTACCTTGGGTTACATACGCTTCAGGTTACATACGCTTCAGGTTACAGACTCTGCTAACACAGAAATAGTACCTCAGGTTAAGAACTTTGCTTCAGGATGAGAACAGAAATTGTGCTCCGGTGGCGCGGTGGCAGCGGGAGGCCCCATTAGCTAAAGTGGTGCTTCAGGTTAAGAACAGTTTCAGGTTAAGAACGGACGTCTGGAACGAATTAAGTACTTAACCCGAGGTACCACTGTATTGAGGTGTTTGAGGGCACGGCTATTCCTGGCTGCCTTGGAGCCCCAGGCGCCCAGGGCTGGGACTGGCGGCTGGTTCCAAGTGCCCCATGTTTCTTAAGATACACTCTGCACACGCTCAGAGGCGTTATTTCACTCCCGGTGCTGAAAGCAGGCTCTGGAGCCAAACATTGGAGCGGCCAGGTCTTGAGCCAGGAAGATTAGCTCCGAGAAGGGTGAGGTTGTTCTGGTTGGAGCACCAGACCCCCCCCATCCGCTCCCCACCGCCACTCCCTTGAACCGAGGCACCTTCCTAGAGTGGGTGGGGAAGGCAGAGAAAATGTCCATGTTTGCCTGACTTTTGTTTAAATATATACCGAGTGGTGGTGTTCGTCACCCTGCGCTTTTTTGAAAAGGGGAGAAAAGAAAAGGAGAAAATGTCTGGAGATGCAAACCGGTTGGGGCCACTTGAAACCAGTTTGGCAGCTCTCCTTCCCACCCCCCACCCCAGTCCTCCCAGCCCAGTTCCCTCTAGCCTTAGAGGGTGTGGGTGTGTTTTCGAACTGCCAATCTATAAATGCAGAACAGGAGCTGCAGCACAACCTGGTGTTGGAGGTTCTGCTGCTGTTGTAGACGTAGGCCTAAATATTTTCCTCCTCTGTAGCATGCAAGCAGACGGGGCTGCTTCTGAAATTGGTTGCTAGATGAGGCAGTGACTCTTACTGTAGGTTTCCCCCCCCCTTTTCTCTCCCACCTTCCTTCAACGTGTCATACACTGTTCTTCTGTTTTATCTTCACAACAACCCTGTGAGGCAGAGTATGCTGAGAAACCGTGGCTGGCCCAACAACGTCACTCAGAAAGCTTTGTGGCTATGTGGAGATCTGAACCTGGGTCTCGCCAGGCCAACCCCACGCTGTCTAGCCCAGGAACAGGGAACTCATGGCTCTCCAGATGTTCCTGGACTACAGCTCCCATCTTTCCTCACCCACTGACCATGCTGGCTGGGCCTGGTGGGAGTTGGAGTCCGTCAGCATATTGAAGGCTGCAGGTTCTCCATCCTTGCCCTCATTGTTACATCGCTCTGGTGGTTGTTCAGTTGACCCTCCGTGCTTCAAGGCAGGTTACCTCTGAATACCAGACCCTGAGGACAGAAAACAGGGGACATCTGCTATGTCCATCATGGGCTTCGCAAGAACTGTGTGGGCGCAGTCCCAGATTGACGTTCCAATCAGTTCACATGGCTGAGCTGGAAGGCCTGTATTCAGATTCTGGCTCGGTCCTAGAGTCCCTGCCATGGCAGCCTTGAGCAGATCCTTGCTTCTCAGCACCAGAGAAGAATAAGCCGGTGTGATTTCCTCTTCAACCACCAATAATAATGTTACAAGAATTAGAGAAACCTTCCTGTTAAGCCACCAGCTTCCATGGTAAAAGGCTGCCCTGGTTTGCCACGTACCACTCCCTCTGGGCTTACGGTATATGTCACAAATGGAGAGCAGGTATACTTCAGAAAGTTAGTCAATGGGGAAGCAGCTCTGGGCTCAAGCAAGTGAGCCAAGCTGCATGCTAGGGCTAAGGAAGCATCTCGCCGATTCAGCTTGGTGAATATTCGTAGAGCAACATACGAGGACGATCCGTTGCATCCTGTCTTTTAGCAAAAGAAATCTGACAAGTCTTCCAGTGGGGAAAATTCCCCGCTTTCTCCCACTGTTTCCTTCTCTAACTTCTAATAATAATAATAATAATAATAATAATAATAATAATCCATAGCATTTATATTGTGCTTTATGGCGTCTCAGTAACACAGCAACACTTTAAGGTGGGCTGCTGCTGCTGTGGTTGTGGTTGTTCCTAAACTGCAGAACATTGTCTGATGGTGAGAAATAGTGGCTTGCATTGTGGCAACATCTGAGTTCATAGCAGAGGCCAAATTTGAATCTGAGACTTCCTGGTTCACAGCTTGCACTGTTTATCAGCCACAAGGGATGTAAGAAGGCAGCAATTGGTATCCACCAGCGCTGTTTTCCATTCTGCTGCACTTCAGTTTCTGCCAAGAGCTATGTTATTTGTCTCGCTGTCTGCTATTTAACGTAACTTATACAACCATCACAACTATTTACATAACTTCTACAACTTATATTTATTTCAGTGTAAACGACACATCGAAACAATGTAAAAAAAAGTGCAATTGATTACGTATCATTTGCAGACTTAAAAACAAACAACAATGTGAACAAATTGTGATAGCGCTCGCTTGACTGATTTCCATTCCTGACCAGAGGCGAACACACGAAAGTTCCGCTTTCTTTTCCATTTTTGTTGCAATTTTCTGACACCCCCAGCAGCTACTCTACAATTAACTCTAAAGAGTAGCATACAAGAAATGTGATGCACAGACTCAAGTACTACAACCTGCAATTCTCTGTCTTCAGTCTTCAAAAAGGATTGTATTTCTAGCCCTCATGGAAAACTTGTGGGGCAGCCCCCAGCTCCAGTTCCAATGATGCAGAGGTGACATGGAGGACAGCTGATCTCTATTATTACTTTTTATTGGGGGGGGGGAGAGAATCCATTAGAGGTCAAACATTAATGAGGAAAAAGGCACTCTGTATATGCTCAAAGGCAGTGTCTGAAAAGCTTTGGTGCCTGTTTCTTCCCCATGGCTGCTACTTCAAGTTGTATAATGTAGCAGTGCTCAAACCTTTTCCTTCTTCCATTTGTCCTTCCCAGTACAGTGGTACCTCGGGTTTAGAACTTAATTCGTTCTGGAGGTCCGTTCTTAACCTGGTTCTTAACCTGAAGCACCACTTTAGCTAATGGGGCCTCCCGCTGCCGCCGCGCAATTTCTGTTCTCATCCTGAGGTAAAGTTCTTAACCTGAAGCACTATTTCTGGGTTAGCGGAGTGTGTAACCTGAAGCGCATGTAACCTGAAGCGTATGTAACCCGAGGTACCACTGTACTTGAGTCTTTACCAGATTATTGTGCAGTGGAGGTGCAGAAAAAACAACAACCCCCAGTTAATCCTGCATGACTTGGAGTGAAATAATCAGGAACTTTGGGTGGGTGGTGGGTTAGAATTTCCACAACCCATACACTAAAGTAGGATCGTGGTTGGGATCTTTTTATTATTGTTATTACTGCGTTGTGTTCCGAAGTCGAAAGAGATAGGAAGAGCCTGCACATTAAAAAAGTGAATTTTTTAAAAAGTGAACCGTTTCTCCCATGTGTTGTTGTTTTTTTGTCTCCTCAGCGTTCCACCGCCACGTTTCGCCCCAGAATGCTTCCCGCTCACCGACACTGAAGGAGGCGCAGATGGGGCCTGCCTCCTAACTCCGGTTCACGGCCCCCTCCCAAATCCCAAATCCCAAACCCGCATCTGTCGTGGCGACCGCGGAGCGTCGCCTCTGGGGGCGGAGCCCACCTTGGTCTCTCCTTATTGGTTCTGGATGGAATTGCGGTGAATGGAACAGAAGCCCAGCACGGTGGAGTGCCTGTCGGAGCCAGAGGACACCCGGTAAGGGCACACCCACCCAGTAGGGATCCTAGCGCACCGCGCACTGCAGATTTTGGGGAGTTCTGCTTGCGTATACCCCAACCGCAACTGGTTGTTTCAGAGGACACCATTAAAAAAACCTTTCATTCTCTCCATTTCCGTCCACACAGTAACAGCGAGTTCGCTATTAGAAGAAGCAATAGAGTGTGTGCAGCTCAGAGGGATTTTTGGTGGTGCCCAGTATCTGAATCTTTTATTTCTGAATCCATACCATGCAAGCAGCAAATGTGGAACTGAGTGTCTGGATGTGGAATTCAGGATCATGTGTTTCTTGTTGGCCTTCCCTTTAAAAAAAGAAAAGAAAAAGCTTGAAATGGAAGAACAACTTTCTACCGCCCACACCCCCGGCCGCCATTTTTCATCTCTTAGTCAGGGTTGTAACCAATGATAGAGTAGACCCATTGAAATTAGTGGACAATGACCGACTTGGGTCGCTTGTTTTATTTACGGCATTTATTTATTTGTTGGATTTGTACGCCACTTTTTCCTACAAGCTGCCCAAGGTGGCATACATGATTCTCTCACTCCTCTTTTAAACCCTGCATCAACCCTGCGAAGTCGGTTAGGTTGAGAGGCGGTGACTGGCCCAAGTCAGCTTCATGGCTGCGTGGAGATTTGAATCCTTGTCTCTCTGGTCCTAGAGCGACGCTCTAGCCACCATGTCACACTGGCTCTTTAATTACCGTACTTTTCCATCTATAAGATGCCCTCGTGTATAAGACTATCTCTATTTTTGGGGTCTCAGTTTTAAGAAAATGGGGGGAGATGGCTCAGAGTTGAGCTTTTTTTGCAGAGGATTGCCCAGAGTTGTTGAGCTTTTTTGTGGGGGGGGGGGAATTGCCAATATTCACGCACCCGCACTCGTCACAAAATCCTCCTTTCTGTCCCATCTTCGGAAGAAGCTGCAAATCACATGCCCAACTGCCAGAGCATCAGCCAATCAACATGCACAATAGCCACTGACAGACACAGCAGCAACCAGTCAAACGTCCATCCTATTCACTACCCATGTATAAGAAAACACCCACTTTTTAGCGTGATTTTTAAAGAAGAAAACATAGTCTTATAGATGGAAAAGTATGGTAAATTCATCTCAGTGGGTCTGCTTAGAGCATGACTAGCATTGGACTATGTCTTGGTCCTCCATCTTGGCGGACTGAATGCATTCTCATATTTTTAAGGAGTGTCAGCCTGATACACTGGATCAAGCAAGGCAGATTTGACCATAAATCTCAGGCTTGCCTATTGTTTGCATCTTTGGGTGGCAGGCTGCATTCCATGTTAATTTCCAAGCACTGCAGGGCACACTGATCAGGAAGCTTCTAGCACATCACTAGGAAGCCATAAATTAAAGGCTGCTGAACCAAAAGCCGCTACCTGCCAAGGAGTCTGCTCCCTGTCTCCTCTGGGCATTTTGCTCCTCTGTTCTTGCCTCCTTTCAATCAGCCTCCATTAGGGGTGAGTAATTCTGCCCTGTAGCTCTGTGGTGTATGGTTGGATCATTCAACTTCTTCGACTGTGGAAACGCAGAAGAAGTACCGTATTTTTTGCTCTGTAGGACGCACTTTTTCCGCTCCAAAAATGAAGGGAGAAAGTGTGTGCGTCCTATGGAGCGAATGCAGGCTTTTGCTGAAGCCTGGAGAGCGAGAGGAGTCAGTGCGCACCAACCCCTCTCGCATTCCAGGCTTCAGGCAGCTATCTGCAAGCCTGCAGAGCCCAGTGGGAACTCCCGCCGGGCTCCGCAGGCTTGCGGATAGCTGCCTGAAGCCTGCAGCCCGAAGCTGCACACCCCGGGCTTCAGGCAGCTATCCGCAAGCCTTCGGAGCCCGGCGGGAGTTCCCGCCGGGCTCCCAAAACTTGCGGATAGCAGCCTGCTGTCCCCGAAGCCAAAACAGTGAGAAGGGGCGCTGCGCAGCCCTCTGTCTCGCTGTTCCAGCTTCGGGATGGCTGCGCAAAGCCTCCGCAGGGCGGCGGGGTGAAGGCACCCCGCCGCGCTGCAGAGGCTACAAAGGATGTCCCCGAAGCCTCAAGCCTTTGGAGTGCAGCTGCGCTCCAAAGGCTTCAGGGATCTTTGAGGCTGGCGGTGGGTGAAAGCTGCGCTTCCCCCCACCGCCAGCCTCACAAGCTCGGGGGGCAGCGGCATGGCCTGCTCTTGAATGCACCTTGTTTTTGAGGGGGAGAACAAGAAAAAAAAATTTTTTTTCCTATTCTCCCCCTTCTATGGTCCGGTGCGTCCTATGGTCTGGTGCGTCCAATAGAGTGAAAAATACGGTATATTGCTTACTGGGAAGCTACCCATTGCATCTCTGTATGAGTCAGCATTGGAAACTCAAATATATACCATAAGCTAATTGCCAGTGGCACCTTAAACCTAGGTTATAGTCGCCACAGTGAAATGTCTAGGCTCCTTCTCCCCCCACAAAGGAATTTATAGCTGCTTCTGTTTTATTTGTTGTTATTTTCATTTCTATGTCGCTTTATATTTTAAAGAAAAAGTCTCAAAGTGTTTTACAACTTGTTTAAAACAATAAATAAAACAATCCAGAATAAAACAAATTCAAGCTTCAAGGGCAATACAAGGGCAATTTCAGATCCTTCTCTAAGTGACATTTTGCTTTCCCCATATTAATCTACCTACCGTATTTATTCAGATGCAGCGTGCACCTTTTTTTTTGGCCAAATAACGTTGCTAAAATTAGGGTGTGCATTAGATTTGATAGCGCATTTACACTCTCCACCGAATACTTTTTCGGTTTCGAGGTTTTGAAAATTGAGGTGTGCATTAGATTCAATGGCGCATTAGATTCGCATAAATACGGTACATAATTTATAGAGCTGCCCCATAGCAGAAGTACTCTAGGAAGCCAGTGCAGTGTAGTGGTTAGAGCATGGGTAGGCAAAGTAAGGCCCGGGGGCCGGATCCTGCCCAATCGCCTTCTAAATCCGACCCACAGACGGTCCAGGAATCAGCATGTTTTTACATGAGTAGAATGTGTCCTTTTATTTCAAACGCATCTCTGCGTTATTTGTGGGGCATAGGAATTCGTTCATTCCGCCGCCCCCCCCCCAAAAAAATATAGTCCAGCTCCCCACAAGGTCCGAGGGACAGTGGACCGGTCCCCAGCTGAAAAAGTCTGCTGACCCCTGGGTTAGAGTGTTGGACTTGGACCTGGGAGATCAGGGTTCAAATCCCCACTCAGTCATGAAGCTCCCTGGGTGACCTTGGGCCAGTCACTGCCTCTTAGCTTCTTAACCTACCTCAAAGGGTTGTTGTATGGATTAACTGAGGGGGGGGATGAACCATGTACTCCTTGGAGAAAAAGGTGGGATATAAATGCACTGAATAAGCTCTTCTGCTTACTTGCTTAAGAGAGCTGGAGGGCCCAGCCAGATGGAGATTTCAGTTGCCAACCTGGCATCCAGAGATCTCCACGTGGTCGCAATTGGACCTGCGCCAGGCACAAAACACACCTGGCTAATTTCTATCTCTGTGTACTGGGCTTGCCTCCTTCCAGTCAAGAAGCACCCTTCAAAAGAGTAACTCACACAGAAATGGGGCGAGTGGAGAATCTGTAACTCTTACATGGTCCTAAAGTGAAGTTCGTTATTTTTTTTAAATGTAAAGGTGATTCCAGACTGTCACTCTCCTTGGGTGGGATTCTGCCACATCCCAGCAAACATTGTTTGTGCAGTTAGAGCTGATTGGGGCGGTCTTTCAAGAAACCTGTTCCTCCAAAAGAGCGGACATTTGGGGATACGGAAAAAGAGGGGAAATTGCACTGGAAAGTGTAGGGCAACAAATCAGAAGCGACCTAAGTGAAAGGCATCATCTTTCCTGAATTTCAAGTATGGTTTGAAGTATCAGAAGTTTATTGCTGCAGTTGCATGTTCCTTCGAGTCCCTTTTTTTTTTTTTACTGTTAATATAAATCTGCTTTTCTGAGAAGTAGTTTGGTGTTTTGCATTTAATCTGGTAAGTAAATCAGGAGAAGCATTTCCATGAAAGCTCATTAGGGTAGAGGCGGAGCGGCTTTTGAACCTGCGTTCTCCTTTGATGCATGAGCCAAATAACCTATATGTCAAATCCCAGGGCTCCATAGCTATGGAGCTAGGGGTGTGCTATGCTGTGGGTGGGTGCCAGCCGCTGGTTGGGGCTGCCTGAGATCCCAGCCACGGGTGTGAATGAGGGTGCAAAAATGTGCAGCAGGCTCCAGAATAAGATTTGCACTGTGCATTTATGGTGTTGGCAAGGGGAGTCTGTATTCATAGAATTGTAGAAGGGGTCATGAAGGTCCTCTAGTCCAAGCCCCTGCAATGCAGGAATCTCTTTGCCCAACATGGGGTTCAAAACCACAAGTAATACATAGGTGTAAAATGGATCTGTCCCACTAAATAAAAGATAAGAAGGAAATGAAGATCCGAAAGCCCAGGTGAATAAAAAACAGATAGCGATGGCTCCAGGAGTGCCAGCTCAAGTAGAGCACTCTGTAAATGGGGTGCCACCACTGAGAAGGCCCATTCTCTGGTTGCCGCCCTCCGCACCTCCCTTGAGGAGGGCATGCAGAGAAGTGCCTCAGATGCTGAATGCAGGGTCTTGGTGGTTTCACGGGGGGAGAGGCAGTCCTTGAGGTCTTGGCATCCTGAGCCACATAAGGCTTTATAAGCCCAAACCTGAACTTTGAATTGGGCCCAGAAACTAATTAGTAACCACCGCCATCAGGCCAGGATTGGTATTAATGTGTGCAGACTGCCTTGCCCCAGTGAGCAGCCTAGTTGCTGAATTCTGCATAAGCTCCTGTTTCTAAACTGTCTTCAAAGGCATCTCCATGCATAAAGCATTGCAGGAATCTAACCTAGAAGCTACCCGTCAAGTGCCTTTGGGTGCTTGCAAGCAGGGCACAGCGGGGCTGGGCCCTCTGCTATGGTTTCTCCCCATCTTCTTGCACTCAGAGGTGTATTACCGTTGTATGCACAGGTTCCATTTGGCTACTGTGGCTAATAGCCCATGTAACTCACAGTGTTGTTGCCTCGGTCAGCTTACTCTCCCCATTGAGGCTACTGTGCAGGGTTATTGCTTCGAGCTTTGTGTGATGAAAAGTGTCGCAATTTGGAGAGATGCTGGGAGCCTTCAGACCCCCATAACCTCTCTCAGGATGCAATAAATCAGAGGGTTGCATTTGGACATGGAAGACCCAAGTTCAGCCACTGCGTATCTTTCAGCCTGTCTCTGCCTCATCTACCTTGCAGGGTGGTTGTTGTGACAATGGAAGGGTATAAATGGGGTACAGAACCCAGGTGTCCTAGATCTCATCTTTCCTTCCTCTCTGCACCCTATTCGTCAATAGCTCAGTTGGTAGAGCACGAGACTCTTAATCTTAGGGTGGTGAGTTCGAGCCCCACATTGGGCAAAAGATCCCTGCATTGCAAGGGGGTTGGGCTAGATGACCCTCGTGATCCCTTACAACTCTACGATTCTGTGATCTACAAAATGAAGTAGTGCAGCCCTGTGTTTATTATGGACTTTGCTGATATTATCTTGCAAGTGGGTAGACCGATTTTAATCCTTAGCATTTGCATTTTGCACTTTGTAGGGTTTCAAAGAATTGTTTCCTTTTCTTTCTACCCTGCAATGTAGGCCAGTATTACTTATCTCCGTTTTAATACAGATTAGGGGAGAGGGCGGAAGAAGAGAGAATGGCTTTTCCTAAGGCCACCTGGTGATTTCAGAGCAGAGGCGAAGCTGGAATCAGACAGTTCCTGGGGAGAGGGCGGACGTGCTTTGCCTGCAGACAAGCCCAGGTTCCATCCCTCGCAGACTCCAGTAAAGAGTTTCAAGCAGCAGGTAGATGAGGAAAGAGCTGTACATGAAACACGGATGGCCCACTGCCTGCCAGAGTTGACACTAGTGGGCTGGATAGATAAACATACTTGTCTGGTATAAGGCATCTTCTTCCTATGTTCAGCTCAGTCTGTGAACCACTGTGCTCTCATAGATGCAAATATAATTAAGCTGCATAATTTAACATGCAGAGGCATTCCTTGATATAGAACAGAGAGAGAGAGAATACGCTTGGGAGCTTGATGTCCTACTCAGTCTCCTACCAGAACAGCTGTGATTTTTATCTCTTTCCCACAGTGCTGGTGCTGCTGCGAGAGTCGCAGTCCTAGGAAGGGCTCGCCTCTATGTGTGCCAGGCCGCAAGCCCATCCTGTTTACCCCTTCCATCTGTGGCATACGGAAGGGCCAAGGGGAGAGGGTGGGGGTCAGGATAATGGGCCCATTCTCCGACACTGGCACTGGCTGGGCCCTAATGGGCCCCACAACTCAGCAGGTGCCTTTTTTGCCAGCGAGACTGTCTGCCTGCCTGCCTGCCCGTCAGCCAGCTGTGCTGCTGCCTCTGTTTGCCCAGACTTTCCTGGCACGTAGCGCTGGCAGCCAGAACAGCCGTGCAGGGTGGGGGTGGGGGTGGGAAACCAAATTATGTAGGAAATAATCTCCCCTCCACCACCACCACCACCTTCCACCTGTCCCCAAGCATTGCGGCTGCCTTTTTGTCCATGCAGCCGCAATATCCTTCTGCACGTGTGTGAAGTGTTTTTATTGCCTTTGCCCCTCCCCACAAGGTTTCCACCATTCCCTGTTGTATAAATGGGCAGGGGAAATAATGACTGTGCCACAGGCCAAGCAGGGAGTCAGTGGCAGAGTGGAGTCCGTCCTTAAAACCAGCCTTCTCCCCAGCACCTTTTACAGTGAGTCTGGAGAAAAACAAGTGGTGTTGAGGAGGGTGGGAGGAGCAAGCGGGGGGAGGGGTGTCTGCACCCCAAATCAGCCCCACATCTGGACTCTGTGATGCCCTCCAAACATCACCCTCTAATGGACTAGCTAGGCCGTTCCCGTCTCCTTCGTCCCTCTTTTTGATGGGAACGCAGCCTGCTAGCCGCTTGCTACCAATCCCAGACTTCAAATATTTGCTGCTTGCCCTCCTGGAGGCTGACACTAGGCCTGCCAGAACTGCAAGGGGAGAAGGGTACGTCCAACACACTGCAGTGGCTCAGCGGGTAAACTGAGCCAAGGCAGGAAAATAGGAGGCTGAAAAGGACTTCATTGAAACCATTATTATTATTATTATTATTATTATTATTATTATTATTATTATTAATGATTTTTCAGATTTCTTACCCTGCCCTTCACTACGCGCTCCCAGGGTAAGATGTAATCATTTTAAAAACACAACATTAAAATAAATTACAGCCAAGAGAATAGGGTGGGCACTAAAATATATTGGGTGTTGAAAGCTAGGGTAATTTGAGATGCTTTCAGTATATGTCGAAACCTACGTAATGAAGGCACCAGGTGAACATCTTTGAGCAGAGCAAATGGCCCACTTCTGCCCTCGCCTCCCCTGCAAATAAAGGGTGGAGAAGAAGTGAATCTGGGCCTGTTTTGGAAAAACTCAAAAGTCACACCACACAGGGGCGCTTCCTTGCAGATGTTGAGTTTTCCAGTTGTAGCGTTTACATAGGTATGGGATTAGGGGCTAGCAAGGAATGTGCAGGATCCTTGTGGCAAGGAAACCACATCAATGCAGTTCAAGCCCTGGTGCTAGGAAGGCATGCTGGTGAGTGCAAACTCCCACCTCCCACCCCAAGCGCGCGCGCACACACACACACACACACACCCTGAAAGCCACAGTGAGCCATCAGCCGAGGGAAGTTACACACCGCAGAAAAGATGGCTGAAGTGTAAAAAAGAGCTTTAGATTTCTCAAGGAAGCAAGCCAAGCCGCAACTGAGGAGAAATATGAAAACCACCCTGGGTCGCAAGTCAGTTTGTTCTGGAGGGAAATCCCTTCCTGATGCCAACTTTCATAATGCCTCAAATTCAAGTAAAACCCTGTTTATGGAATCCTCCACAAGGCAATTTTATTTTTAGGGAAGGTAGTGGAATCATTCCCAGACCACAGTGTTACTGATTCCTCTTGCCCTGCTTCCCTCCCCCCACCCAACCCCAAAGCAAAGGGCATTGTAGAGTAGCTAAGAGGGTAAGTTGGGAATTCTCCAGTTTTTAACTCTGCCATAAACTAGAAACAGAAAGCCACTGGCCTTATCAACCTCAGCTCCCCATGTGCAGCAGCACAATGATAACAGCACTGGTCTACCTTACAGGCTCGTTGTAAGGTCACCGAGCCAAATGCCTGTGCTAGTGCTGCATAAATACGAAGCATTTTGCTTGTTACTATTATTAGCCATTAGCATCATTATTTTGCTGCAGGTAAAGGGCCTTGTAGGTAGCTGCAGAGAGGATTCCTTAACAGGTGTATGCCAGGAAATGCAAACTCCACGAAAGGCATCTGCAGTCCAAACAGTGCTTCAAACAGCTTCTTCATTCCCTTCCCACCCCAGGGTTGGGAAATTTGGCTCCCGCCAAGCGCCAGGGGGGAAAACATCACTTCTAGTCCTTTGAGATGCTTCTGCCTTTTTCCCGGCAGTAATCCTGATTTTGTGTTGCAAGATCATCTGCCGCAACACGCTCGCACCTGTACATGCACTTGTATCATTACACAAGCAGTGGTGGTGATGTGTGGAAAGGAGCTGGTGGGGTTTTTTGGGGTTGTTGGGGTTTTTTACGTGCCCTCATGCACACTCTTATGGCCATTTTACGGGAGGGACACTTCTGTGTGTGGAAGTCTAGATGCGGCAGACACGATGCGGTTCTGGGGAAACTCTTCATGTTTGTGGCCTATGCAGTGCAGGCTTGGCAGCCTTCCCTCTGCAAGGAGAGAAGTGTCATCCTGCTAGGGTCCGGGCTGTAAAAGCTCCCTTATCTTTTCTCCGCTGTACAAACACCCCTTTGGCAAAAAATTAAAATAAATGCTGTTGTTCAGGTGTGATGATCACACCTGGCCACATGGTGGCAGACTTGCTCCATAATGTACCCCAGGCAAACCCATTCAGAGAGCAAAGGGTAAAGGGCATTGGAGGTGGGATGGTAGGCAGGACTTGGGACAGACGTGGTTGCAGCTGCAGCACAGAGCAACCAGCAATTAAGAGGAGAGTTTGAGATTGATATGTAATCACCAGCCCAGCAAGGAAGGGGTTGGCAGACCAGCGGTGTATGGGCATGTGCCATCGAAGTTGTAAATGGCCAAGCACGGTTTCGATCGAAGCCAGTAATCCGCCTCTGGATGCGTAGCTTTAAAGCACAGTGCCCAACTCCAAAGGATTCTGGGCAGTTAAGGGAATTGTAACGCTGTGCAGGGTAAAACTACAGCACCCAGAATTCTTTGAGGGGAGGGAATGTGCTTTGAATGTGCGCCGAAGGTATAGTGTGTATGCAACCCTTATCTCTGGATTGTAGGCCTCAGACCAGCCACACAAAAACCAGAGGTTTCAACATTGACACCTCTGCATCCAGTCCAGCAAGAGGCATTATTGCAGGTCAGAGACAGGGAAAAGACCTGAACAAGGGTGTGGAGTTGGGCCAATTGGAGGTGTGTGGCCTGGGAACAGTCCCACAGGCCAGATAGAGAGGCCTGCATTTGACCAGTGTACCTGAGATTATCCACTCCTGCTTTACACAGATGGAAGCACATTCTGTCACCCTCAAAGGATTCTGGGCAATGTAGTTTGCTCAGCGTTTTTGGGAATTGTAACTCTGTGGACTACAGTGCCCAGAATTCTCTGAGGGAAGAAAGGCACTTTGAATGCGCTTTCAAGGTATCTTGTGAAGCGGGGTGGAGTGCGTTTTTCCTGCGCCTCGTCTCGTCTCCATGTGTCTTGATAAACCGTGTGTGCAGTATTGGGGGGGTGCTTTGTTCACATAGGAAGAACCTCATTGGGCCCCATAAGGATGCCCGGACTCCGATCTCTCCTGGCCCCGGATTGGGAGCTGGGTGAGCCTTGGGGCACGGCCCTTGCCACAGGACATGCCGCCGGCACAACCTTCTGATATTGCCACGGGCCCCCAGGGCAGGCAAGTTTGTTCTCACAGCTTTGCTTGCCGCTCCTGTCGTAAGCAAATAGCGAAGCTCCTCCACCTGGGATGGGAAGGAGAATGTGACTGGGCGGCTCTGTGGTTTTGCTTGCCCCACAGAGATGGGGCAGAACCTTTGTTCCCTAGTCTCATGTGGGAGGTAGGAACGATTGTGACGGATAAGGTATGGTTTTGTCACCCCGCTCCTTGAGCAACCACTTTTCCGCTCGCTCGCTCACGTGCACGTACACCTCATTTAGAAAGTACCGGTATGTGCTCGCCAGAGCCCAGGTATGTGTGGCTGACCTCTGCCGCCTTTTTCTCGTGTTGCTTATGTGGTTGGTCTTTGGATTAGCTATGCATGCTGCTGCGAATCTTTGGGAGCAGAGACGACTGCAAAAATGTGTCGCTGGCTGCAGGAATCAACTTCCTGAAAATCTCCGACCTCGTTGCGAATCAGGTTCCTGGCCCTCATGATTGTGAAGTCTAGGGTGTGGGTCTGAAGGGGTATGGTGTAAGATTGCTAGCCCTCACACTGACAGGGTCATTTCTCTCCCCCCTCCTCCTTGTGGGTGGAGCCAATGGACGTCGACCACACTGCCACCTGCTGCAAAGAGTTAGTGCTGCATCCTAGTGTAATCAGCAAATCTCTCACCCCCCCAAAAAAAAAAAAATCTGCATGGCTCTGAGAGTTTAGGAAATCGGGGATTGGATTTGTTCTCTCTTTGTGTGTCTGTTTAAAGATGAAGGGTACTAATGCTTCACCAGGAAATCCGCCTGATCCCTGTTCACACCAAGGCCTATGCTTAAACAAGGGTTACAGGAGCTGAAACCTCCCTGGAATTCCTGGCTTCTAAAATGATCCTGTGCAGGCTGGAATGGCTCTGGTTCTTCCAGGTGATGAGGGAATTGCACTCTGCAGGGTGGCTACTCCTTTTCTGTTCTGTGCCACAAATGATTAACAATGGGAAGGTGTGCCGGTAGAAGATATATTGAGGGATAGAACCTTACTTTTGCAAGGGTTGGGGTAGCATGTGTTTACCAGAAATTCCAAAATGTTTTGAAAGTACTCTGTACTTGCCTGTTCATGCCCTGTTGACTGTGAGAGGGTGATTGTCAGCTACAGCGGTTGGAGGAGCAAGGGCCAGGAATCTTGGGTTCTCTAGCTCCGTAGAAAACAGGAGGGACAGCTGATTCACTGGTTATACATTATGTACAGGGGAGGAGGCTTGGCCACGTAGAAAAGAAGTCACTTCCCAACACACATACTTGAGAGGCACGTTCTCCTTGGGTCCATAGCATGGATGTATTGGCTATTTAATTTGCCGTATTTTGCTCAAAATTAATGTGGGTTCATTGGTTAACTTTTTGCCCTCTGTCTGCACATGCATACTTTTTTGCTGCATGAATTTATTTACTTACTTAGTGTATTTAAATTTCCTTAAAGGCTTCCCCCAAGGAGTCCTGGGAACTGTAGTCTATCAAGGGTGCTGAGAACTTCTGTTATTATCATTACCATCATTGTATTAAATTTATTACCCTCCCCCTAAGGCCCCAGGGCAGACTACAGCATTAAAACGCAACATTACAATGGCCAGACGAATAGCCTTCCTAATGTTTACCCTGGATGGGGGGGTAAGCTGGAGATAGCTGCCAAGTTTCTCCAACACGCAACGAGGACTCGTGAACGTTACACAACAGTGTTTTAATTGTTCAAGGCAGATTTTGCTGGTTTTATTGTATTGAACCTTTCGAAATTTTGCCCATATGTCAATAAAAGGTTTGAAAACATGACAACACAATATAAAAAACAGTCTGAATCAACTTAAGATGGGCTCCCCAAAATATACAGGGCAGAGAGGAGGTCCTTAAAGTACAGATTCCAGAAATCTTGAAGTGGGCAAAGCCATTACTGTTATAATGGCATTGGAGCACTTTGAAATGTGTGGTGCAGCCGCGCGGCCGCCTCCTTCGGGGTCTGCAGAAGAGGCGTCACCTATGGACTCCTTGCCCTGCCAAGTACCTGGAGCCCAGAGCGAGAACATTTTGATTCCGTCCCCTGCTCCACTTTCTCCCCACCTTATTGCCCGCCCAGGGAATCCCAGGTGCTGAGAAGGGGCACCTCCGTGCCTCCTGTGTCTCACTGCCGGGCACACGCTGTCCTCAGGTGCCGAGCTGGCCTTGCTGGCCGGGAGCCAAGCCGCCTCATGCACAGCCCCTGCGGAGGAACAGCAGAGCACAGTCTGGCGCTGGTCCCAGGAACTCCTGGTACAAGCCGTGCCTACAAGCCTTACGTGGACAAGAGGACATCCTGTTGGGGAGCTTTTGCAGTCGCCTGTGGGGTGCGGGGGGGGGGGAGAGGAGGAGGAGGTGGACAAGACAAACTGGTAGTACCAGCCTTGCCTACCCACCCCTCTCACTCCCCCCCCTCCATTCTGTAGTCACTGTTGATGGTCTTTTTTTAGAAGCCTGCATTGTGTACATGCTGATGTGTTGTGTTTGTTCAAAGGCTGCACGTACGCACCGCCCCGGCTTGTGTTATTGTTGGTCCTTTCCCCAAACGACACTTAAATCATTTCTCTCTTCTCCCCCCCCCCCCCCGTGTTTCCTGTTGGTGTGATTCAAGCATTTAAGCCCTCTGTTGGCTAGGAGGGGGGGGCGGGAAAGCCTCCAAAAGGAAATGTGTATCAGAGCAGCTGTTCAAAAGGACTAGTTCTCTCTGCAGCGGCAAGAGCTTTTATCGCTTGGGACTGTAGGTGAGGGCTCATATTGTGAAGCTTTCACCCAAGCAAACTAGTGTGTGTATGTGTGTGTGTGTGTGTGTGTTTGGAGGGGAGGGTAGATTAAAGCCCTTCTCCCTGAAATCTAGTTCTCTGAGGGAATGGCTTTTGCATGGGTAGGAACTGAGTCCTGTCAGTCTCAGTCTGCTGCCTGAAGCACCCAAGCAGAGGTGCAGGACTAAACCAAAGGCACGGGAAGCCTAGCAGAACAAAATGATGGCATTCATGCCTCACCGTGAAGGGCCTTCTGGCTGCCACAACATCTTTCCCTCTATTTCTGATGATCAGGGTGTGAGTGCTGTTTGTAGCAAAACAACAGCAGCCATGCACAAAGGGGGGGGGTGTCAGCAGACATAGGGGGACATGGAAGCTGCAGAAATAAATAATAATAATAATAATAATATCCTTAGGTAAGAAAGCTGGGGGGAGGGGGGAAACCCAAAACAGCCTAGTGAGGACTGCGCAGCGCTCATTGATAATGGAACATTGATTGTCTATTTAGGGGAGATGGACAACTGGGTGCAAGGGGATGGAGTGGAGTTTCATCACAGAGGAGAGCATCAATGGCTAACTGGAATAGCTAACAGGAACATTCCATGCCGCAACATTTTGTTGCAGTTCTGCGTATAATAGTTTCCCTGATTCCTCTCCCCCCCCCATCCTCTTGCTTTGAAATCAACCTATTTGTAAAAGTCATTTTGAAACCTGCTGTGTTGGGCGACCCTTGCTCTGAAAAGCGTGGTCAAAATTAAAGGGTTCGGGAACTCAGACTAGACCAAATTTCATAAAATCATACACAGACTTTTACGAAAACAAAACTCTACAAGAGAGAAAAACTCCAAAGAATTAGACAGATAAAAATAGCTCAGAAGGTAAGAAAACAACAAACACTAACTTATCCAGCTAATTAACATAAATGCTTACACTTAAATCTCAGTAGGTTGAGCAAAGGGACAAGAAGCTGTCAAGCTCATTATTTCTGAGGTTCTAACCTATTCCCATAAATCAGGCTTAAAGGGGCGACATCATCACACTTGCTTAGGAAAGGAATTATTGTACTGATTTTAAGATTGGGCTCAGGTGAGTTTCTTTGGGTAAGAGACCCCACAGCCCTGGGACCTTTTGCCCAAGGAGGCCCATGTAAGCCAAACATTGCAGCCTTTTAAAAATCTGTTCAAACATTTCCTTTCCTAAGCAATCTTCCAAACATCTCTTGCCAATAGGGTGGTGCTATTAGTTTCTGTATTTCAGTACTATACATTTGCAAAAATGTATGTCTTCTTGGCTCCACCTTCTGCATTCCACTCGTGCCGCTGCTGCCAATGGGGTATCGGCATGCAAATAAGGCTGCAGTGACTGGCGGCCGATTGGGTGAGCTGCCACTGAGGTCATCCTTTGTTGTTGTTTTTTAATCTAGGCCAAAAAGGACATTTTGTCTTTTGAATTTAATTTGGAAGGAAAAGCTGGGGGCGGGGAGACACTTTAATGCACATAGATTTCCCCTTCTTCCTTGGTTTGGGAGCAGGTTTACGATTATTTAAAACGAAGGGTGGCCTTTAAACACATTGCAAAGATTTCTGAAAACCTCCTCTTTAAAATCTATCTATATATAAATGATATAAGCTGTTGAGAGGTCAGTCCCTGCTAAATTGGGGCAGTGGGTGAGAGCTGATGGAATACCATACAAGTTTTAAAAAACACACAACCCCCCCCCCCACATTATTGCTGTTTATTTACTATTTTTAAAACTGCCTCAATGCTAGATGCTCTACATGTGAATTAGAGCAAATCCTGTTCACAGGATGACATTGGTGTGTGTTTCTTTTTTTTTTTTTAATGCATGAATCTTGAACTCCTTCTTATTATTCAACCCTCCCACATTTGAGTTGTGATCTCCTGATAGCATTCATTTGCCTTCATTGCCTAATCTGTGTAGCATTTTCCTCTTGAATTGCAGTTCCCTCCCTTTCCCAATCCTCTTGAAATTGGGGGGTGGTGAAGAGTGAGATTATTCAGTTTGCAGTTAATCCTAACACTGTTTTTGGGGTTAAGCTGGTTTAAAAAAAAACAGAAAACCGATCACCACTGTGTGCCTCCATACACCTTGTTGGGAAATTGAGAAGAGCTACAGCTCATTGGTTGCGCGGCTGATTTGCATGCATAAGGTTCTAGGTTCAATCCTCTGCATCTACAGGAAGGGCTGGCAGGTACCCTGGAGAGCCACTGCTGCTGCCAGTCAGTGTAGACCTTACTGAATTAGATGGGCGTAGCGCTGTGGGTTAAACCACAGAGCCTAGGACTTGCCGATCACAGGGTCGGCGATTTGAATCCCTGTGACGGGGTGAGCTCCCGTTGCTCGGTCCCTGCTCCTGCCAACCTAGCAGTTCGAAAGCACATCAAAGTGCAAGTAGATAAATAGGTATCGCTCCGGTGGGAAGGTAAACGGCATTTCCGTGCACTGCTCTGGTTCGCCAGAAGCGGCTTAGTCATGTTGGCCACATGACCCGGAAGCTGTACGCCGGCTCCCTCGGCCAATAAAGCAAGATGAGTGCCGCAACCCCAGAGTCGGTCACGACTGGTCCTAATGGTCAGGGGTCCCTTTACCTTTACCTTAGAATCATAGAATTGTGTAGTTTTGGTCGTCCACCCGTGGGTGGTTGGCTAGGAGCTTACTTGGCAATTTCGCTCACTGGCTTTTGCACCGAGAAATATGCATAAATGAAACCAGCCATGCAACATCTGCTGCAGTGTTCAGTCAGGGGCAGGGAGGAGAAATGAAAAGGGAAATGACATCAGATACAAATATAGCCACCCTGCAGCTTCAACTAAGCCTTTTCAGCTCAGAAATCTTGTTGAAAGCACAAACCACACCAGCTTCCTGATTGTCACCAGCCTCTTGTTCCCAAAATCAGTGCGGTGTTGTTGCTTTCAATTATAAAAATTGCAAATGTATAGACTTGGCCGTGAAAAGCAACTAATAAATAACTGGAGCAAAATAATTAAATAAATGCGTCATTCCAAAGGAATGTTTTAAGAATACACGTTCCAGTTATTTATAAACTGTTTCCACTTTTACCAGAATCTTAATTCTGGTAGTCAGCTATGTATATAGATAGAGATAGAAGGTCAATTTTTCCACCTTGGCTATGCCCAATACTTACCTCAACTCTTTGGAAACTGGAACGATCATCAGTGATTTCCAATACTTAACTTACTTCAAATAATCTTTTCTGCAAGATTCAATTTTTCAGCAAGAGTCTGGAGTATTTTTCTTGCATAGTTTAGGAGAAGGGAGAAAAATTAGATTCTCAGAAGGTTGGCTTCTGTTCACAAGGCACTTGCTCAGCTTTCGAACTTGGTTAGTTTATTACATTTGGATAGGAGATGTTTTTGAAAAGTTTGGATTGCCTTATATTACACTATGGGTAACAAGGAGTTTGGGGGTTGGGACCACTTATGAGTTAAGTCAGCTTTTAATTAAAAATGAGCATTCTGTGATAACAGTCATCTAGATTTTAATGTGTGAACAAAAGCAAATTGAAGATGCATAATGTACCTCATTACTCCTTCCCCAAATCTGCAGCTTCTAATGGTGGCTGAATTGGGAGCTTGTGACAGCAGGCATTCCCTGTACAGTGGTACCTCAGGTTACATACGCTTCAGGTTACATACGCTTCAGGTTACAGACTCCGCTAACCCAGAAATAGTGCTTCAGGTGAAGAACTTTGCTTCAGGATGAGAACAGAAATCGGGCTCCGGCGGCGTGGCAGCAGCAGGAGGCCCCATTAGCTAAAGTGGTGCTTCAGGTTAAGAACAGTTTCAGGTTAAGTACGGACCTCTGGAACGAATTAAGTACTTAACCTGAGGTACCACTGTATTACTGAGCTCTTTCTTCTTCTCCCTGTTTCCACATAGCATCTACAATTCAGCTGCAAACTGAATTGCCTTCACATCTTTTCCCTCTTACTTTCCTTTCTGGAGGTCAAGGGCAAGGATGCATTCCCACCCAAAAATCCCGGGAATTGTAGTTTACCCCTCGCAGCTACAACTCCCAACACCCTTAACAAAATTCCCAGGATTTTTGAGGGGGGGGGAGAGAATGTGCTTTAAATGTATGGTGTGTGCTCAGCCATAGTAGTTATTGTTGGACTTAACACTAGAGAGTTCAATTCCCTGTTTTGCTGTGAAGCTCACTAGGTGGATTAGGTGTTTTTTTGTTTTACTGAACATGACAAACATGGATTGGCATGGGCTGCAGTGTTAGAAACTGAGATATGAAAGCATGGAGCTAAATGGCACCTTAAACCTAGGTTATGGGCGCAACAATGGAATGTCTAAGCATGTTTTTTATAGCAAGAATACAAAGCTGAAAATGAATGAACTGCAGCTAAAATACTATGTTCATTTTTCACATGGTCTAGTCCTTCCCACCCCCCTAATATTCATAAGAGGGTCTCTACTCCAGTCTTCACAGTCATACCTTGGTTCGCAAACGCCTTGGTACTCCGATGTTTTGGCTCCCAAACACCGCAAACCCGGAAATGAGTGTTCCGGTTTGTGAACATCTTTTGGAAGCCAAACATCCGACACGGCTTCTGCAGCCTTAGTTGTCGAACGGACTTCCGGAACCGATTAAGTTTGACAACCAAGGTACGACTGTAGCTGGAAGTGGGGAGGCGGAAAAAGGTCCTCCTTTCCTTCAACTCTGCAGTTTTGATCTGAAATCTTAGGCACAGTAGTGTGCCCAGAGCTCATAAATGAAATTCTCTATTGCAACATGCGCCTAGAACAGTGGGAGTTCCAAATGCTGGTGGGCTGGATTAATCCGAGTTTCTGGTGGTGGTTTGGCTTCTCTCTTTTGACCTCCTGCTGCAGAGTCATGCCGGCTCTGGGGTGAGCATGCTCCAAAGGCCGAGGCAAAGGAGAGCATGGGAATCTCGGGTCAAGAAGGGGCTAGCTATGTCTCTACATCTGCATATGTGTGTGCGTATGTGTTTGTGTGCATGGTGAACCTTCTTCCCAACCTGTTTATCACTTCTGCTGCTCTCAGATAACATAAAGTGAGACCACTTGTACTGCTCTCCTCGCCTCCTGACTTCTTTAAGAGGTGTGGGATGATGGAACTGGAGCTGTATGAAGCGAGAGGGTAAAGCTTGTGTGTGGCGCTTGGGAAAGCTTTTTTAGGGAAGTGGGCTGCAGATTTGGATAAAATGCCATAAGGCTGTGGCAGGTGAAGGGCCACACAAGGTTGTCCCTTCCCCTGATGAATCCATGGTTCTGTTTTGTTTTAAATCTCCTCTCCCCTTCTTTCTTCTCCGCAGGTGGCCGGATGGGAAACGTAAAAGAAAAAGCAGCCAATGTTCGGTGAAAAGCAGTATGTCAGGTAAGCCACCCTTTTCAGGCTGTTTAAATTTGTAGAATCGTAGCTATTTGTCCGGCTCCCACCAGCACCCCGCTTGCATCCGTGATCGCTCTGCTTAATCAAGAATAATCAAGAACAAAGTGGGCATCAGCGAGCGGAGACCAGGCCTTCCACAGCCACAGGCTTGCGAAGCCAAATGCCTCCCAAATGACTCGAGCAAGTGAGCCAAGCCACATACTTCAGAGCCAGGGAATATGTAGATATGTATTTGAGGCAGTTTGAGCTGACAGATTAGTCTCTTTCTGGCACCCGTGCCTCCAATCAAACTACTGTTTAAGCCTTGATGCTACAGCAATCTATCCCTCAAGATTCCTCAGAAATATTTTTAGTGGTATGTGACTTTTCATTCCACACGATGGTTTCTCTCTATAAAGTTGTAGCAAAAACTTCTCTTGATGCCCTAGAAAAAAAATACATATTAGAGGGGAAAGGAGAAATGCAGGCGAGAGAGGTGGGAGCCTTCATTGATGCAAACAAGCGATGCCCTGAGAATCCAGAATATAAATAACAGGATATCCTCCCGAAATTTATCAAACTCTGTCCTTGAACCCATTGAAGTCCTTTTGATGTTTTCCACTGGCCCAGAGAAGGAGGTCACGGGGCAGCTCAGGATATCGGTTCTCAAACGGCAGAGTCTGCAGCCGGAAGATAAACCACTAAAGGGCTGGGGGGTGCAAGAGGTGAGGCCACAATGGGTCATGGGGCAAAGGCACAGTGATGTGCGGGTTTGTGAATGAGAGTACTCAGCCGGATATTTGCTTCTTAGGATAAAATGCTCCCCATTGGTCTGCCACCCGCTCAAGTCAGCCACCCTCTCCCCACACAGATACACATTCCAAATCAAATCATTTTGATTCCCATCTCCCGTTAAAACCTTCAGTTCTTCAAAGTTCTCACTTTAATAATACCTGAGGTTTCTCCCCCGAAAAACAGCAGTAGTGGTTGTATTGCTATTATTATGGCTACTGTTATTACTTTTGCTATTATTATTATTATTATTATTATTATTATTATTATTACTGCCGTATTTATGAATCGCGGGTGGCGCTGTGGGCTAAAGCCTCAACGCCTAGGGCTTGCCGATCGAAAGGTCGGCGGTTCGAATCCCCGCGGCGGGGTGCGCTCCCGCTGTTCGGTCCCAGCGCCTGCCCACCTAGCAGTTCGAAAGCACCCCCGGGTGCAAGTAGATAAATAGGTACCGCTTACCAGCGGGAAGGTAAACGGCGTTCCGTGTGCGGCTCTGGCTCGCCAGAGCAGCGATGTCACGCTGGCCACGTGACCCGGAAGTGTCCCCGGACAGCGCTGGCCCCCGGCCAATAAATGTGAGATGGGCGCACAAACCCCACAGTCTGTCAAGACTGGCCCGTTCGGGCAGGGGTACCTTTACCTTTACCTTCCCATGAGGCATTCCAAAGCCGCGTACAATATAATTTAAAAAGTTTATTAAGTGGTTACATGAATAAAAACAATTGCACATATAACAATCATTTTAAATAAATAAAACCTTTTCTCATATTGTTGTATGAGAAAATGATTTATTTATTTATTTATGTTGTAGACTGCCCTGTGGTCCCTTGATGAAGGGCTGTATATAAATTTAATAAGAGCAATAACAATTTTATTTGTAGAGTGTGCGCACGCACACACACACACACACACACACACAAAGCAACAATAGCACATGTGTAGAATCAGTTCAAATCTCATACAGATACCAACTAGGATAAAGATCTCCACTTAGAAGACATGCAGTAGCTCATTTTACAATGAAAGGAGCAAGATGCTTCGCGGGAGAGGGAGGGAGGGAGGGAGAAATACCAGGTTCGAGATTTTATGTAGCAGGTCCAAGGGGGAAACCCTGGAGAGGAGGGGACTTAGGCAGCTGTGGAAAGGCAGGGGCCTTCAGTCTCCCCAAATGCTTCATAGGGGCAAGACCTACCAAAGAAGAGTCACTGTGCTCGTTAGGCCTGACACATCCTGTGCAGATCCAGCTTTTCTAACCGCTTGCTGTGTGTGATTCACTGCTGGTCCGCTGCTGTCATTGTGGAAGTGCCCTAGTTCAGTGCCAGAGCACACCCACTGGATGCAGAAGGTTCTCTAGGTTCAGCTTCTGTGATCTCCAGGGAGGGTCCTATGTTCAGCTTCCCCATGTTCCTATTCTGTCCTCTACCGTCTTGTTTCCTGCTTGGCAGGGGGTTGGACTCGATGGCCCTTGTGGTCTCTTCCAACTCTATGATTCTATTCTATGATTCTATGAATAGGTCTGTTCCAATGGAAGCTTCACTGTTTACAGTACGTCCAGCATTACCATTTTCCTATTGCTGTTTGTGGGTTGGGGGAGGGCTGTGCTGGTCCTCCCGGCCTGGTCTAAAGGGCAAAGACATCCCTTTCCTTAGAAGAGTCATTGTAAGGGGCTGGCTCCATGCCCTCTGTTCCAAGGGAAGGCAATACCTTCTGTGACCCTTGAAGGACACAGGAACTCATGGTAAAATAAAAATCCTCCTCATATTAAATGCACAATGTAATGTGTGATGTGGGTGGCAGTCACATATGGCATGCAGTGTGCCATTTGCGTGGTCCATGCATACTAGTGTATCTTCTGTGGCACACATTAGATTGTAACATGCCTGTGGGAAGTCCATTAATATGCCACCCTAAAGAGGATTCCCTGTTCGGTGGCTGTGTAAATGGGATACCTTTTCACAGTCCGCTTTTCGTCTCATGGAAGCTGATTTTTCAGTCTCAGACGTGGAAATGTGAATTGGTCTAACATGGCTGCAAATTGTGTGGTCTCTTGGGGAGGGGGGAAAGCGTCACAGCAGAACTCGGCGCTTTCTCTTCCTACCCAGATGCTAGCTGTCTTGCTGGCAAAGGAGAGGGGAGGGCTTCTTGTCTTCCCTCCCCTCCCGGCACCAAAAGCCATCATGCTTTCATGTTGCTAACAGCTGTATTCCAGATGAGTTTAAGACCTTGTCTTTCTTCTCTCACATCCTCATCCCATTGCCTCCATCTGGAAAATCACACAGGGTTGGAGGGACCTTCTGGCTCCTAAACTACAAGGGCCAATTTGCGGCATGATACTTTCCCCAGCAGGGATCTATACTGGTGTAGGGAAACCATGTGTAAATTTGTCGTGTGTGCACGAAAGTGCACAAGTATGTGTGCCTGTACGGAAAACGTCACGTCAGAATTGGCCCTCGGCCAACTCTTATCCTGTTTATCTTTTGAGAGAAAGCTCCAAACTCCACTCACCAAACACAGTCACTGGTGTTTCTCACAGTGAACCCGTGGCACATCCGTAATATGCATGTGTCGTTTAAACACTGAAATACATACATCAGAACCCACAAGCATGTGCAATGGGAGATTTTAAAGATGTGAAAAATTACATCTTTCATGTTTGCTCCCAGATGCTCTTGGCACTCACACACACATCATATAATTCTTTATAAATTCTATAAATCGGCCATAAATTCTATAAATCGGAAAAGGCCAACGAAACAGAAGGGCCAAGTTGAACGTGAGCATTTGTTGGCAGGAAATGGGAATGTGCAGGCAAAAGAGGCTTTGGGGAGGGGTAAGGGATTGTGGGCCAAGCAGGCCGAGAAGGTGGCCTGAATTTTGCATGTTTCGTTTATTTATTTATTTGGAGCTCTCGCTCCTTCCATCCAGTCTCGGATGCTGCAAATATCTAAGCAACATGCCACTGCTTTAAGGCAGCTGAGACCCAGGCTTTATCCCCCTCCACACAGGCATACCAATGCCGCAAGGGGGGCACGTCCCCTTTTCCGTCATGGCTGGGTCATCCTAGGGTCACGTGGAGGTGACCCTTGCCACAACCCTAGACAATAGGACATTGTGAGGGCAGGGGGTGAACGAGAGAACACAGCTCCTTTTCCTGGAAGGGGGCAGAGGGGGCACCTTCATTATCAGGGCTGATGAGGCCTAGAGGGTAAGCAAGGTTACGTGAGTTGGGGGGTGGTGGCAGGAGATAATTGGAAGGGGGGTCGCAGGCTGCTTCCTTCTCCTTCAACAACCCCCCACAAGCCCAGAGATAAAGAGCCTTTTTGTGAATGTACATGGCTGTTGTGTTTTCTGCATGAAAGCCGCCCTCGTTAGCGGTACTTTAAATAGCCTTTCAGAAAGACTAACGAAGCCTGGAAGTGGGGGGAGCAGACAAGGACAGGCCTTGCCATTGCCCCCTCCCTCCTGGAATGTGGGGTCAGAGGGGATCTTGAGAGCCATTCAGGCCTTGGGGTGCCTGTACTGTGAGGGGTGGACAGCAAAGGAGGCTGCAGTCTCCATGTTTTGCCAGCGAAGCAAAGCCGAGTCAGATATGAGGCAGCTTAGAAATTAAAGTTGGGGCAAATACTTGTATCCTGCCATTTTGCCCCCCCCCCAGGTCATATGTGGGGTTGTTATACTCATAACAACCAAGTCAAAGCAAATGGCCCACGTTTTGCCCAGTGAGCTTGCTGTGGCTGTGGGTAGATTTGAAACCAGGTTGACCTGGTACGAGTTAGCATTCATAAAGAGAAGAGTAGCTCTGAGCATATACTCAGATTTCCAGAATGCCTTTTCCAGAAGACCTAGTCAGAAAGGGTTTGGGAAGAAGTTGTAAGGGTTTCAGGAATGATCCCTGACTGCTGAGACATGAAACGGGGCTCACCAGCAAAGTATCTCTGTCCTTCCTTGCTCCATATATGCTCCACATATACAGTCACTAGCTTTCTCAGTCTCCATCTCTGTCCCTGCTCTCTGATCCTCAGTCACTCCACCTGTGCTTCCCTCCCTCTAACAGTGGTCTAAGTGGGAGGTCACTACAGCATGGATCACTGAAGACCAGGCTGGCCCAGGCCCAGGAATGGCTGCAGCTGGTCAACCAGCCTAAGCTGGGCATAAGCTCCCCTTGCCTAAGTGGCTCCAATGACAAGTTGAAATCCAGGAGTGATCCCAGACTATGAACCTGTTCCTTCAGGGGGAAAGCCGTGCCTCCCAGGATAGGTCATACACCTAATTCCCGGACACAGAAGCCATCTGCCCACAGCATCTCCATCTTTAATAGCCCCCACCCAGCCCTTCACCACTTCCAGACACCAGTCCAGCACCTTCACACTTCACAGATAGAATGGAGAGAGAGAGAGAGACACCTTCCAGACAACAATACAGCGGTACCTTTGTTCTCAAACTTAACCTGTTCTGGAAGTCCGTTCCAAAACCAAAGTGTTCCAAAACCAAGGCGTGCTTTCCCATAGAAAGTAATGAAAAAGGGATTAATCCGTTCCAGACTTTTAAAACAACCCCTAAAACAGCAATTTTACATGAATTTACTATCTAACGAGGCTATCGATCCATAAAATGAAAGCAATAAGCAATCTACTGCAGTCACATAATCAATCAATCAATCAGTAGCAGAACTGGGTTCCACACAGCCACAGCCACAAAAATGCAAAATAGTTAGCAAAAACAGACAGACCTCAGTGTAACACTCAAAACAGAAGTGTGGCACTCAACATGGAGCATGTTTTACTTCTGAAAAAAGTTCGCAAACCCGAACACTTACTTCTGGGTTTGCAAGTGTTTGGGTTCCAAGTTGTTTTGAGTACCAAGGTGTTTGAGAACCAAAGTACCACTGTAATGTGGTAGCATGGGGGAAGCATCACAGGACCATTAATAAAGCAGAATAAATTTGCCACTAAAGCAGTGCTACTGTACCAAAACCACGTTGCAGAATACACTGGCAGCACAACACTCATCTGGAAGGGCTCGTAGTGTGTTAACCTTGTGGTTTTGTGCAGCTTGGTTGTGTTGCTTGTGTTTCTAAAAGGGAGGCGACTTTGAGAGCTGCGAGTGGCTAGTAAAGTGTGTTGCTTTTAAAGATATGAAATTGTGATAGGCCCCTTTGTGTTTCAGAGGTGATATGGGTCTAGTCACCAGGTAATGATGATCAGTGAAAGGGTGGGCAGGCCCATTGAAGTCTGGTGTGTCCCAGATCTGTATTCCCCCTTCCAGCCCTGACCTCTCCACTCTTGTTTTCTCCTCCAGGGTACATCCCTAGCTACTTGGACAAAGATGAGCAGTGCGTTGTATGTGGAGACAAAGCCACGGGGTACCACTACCGATGTATTACCTGTGAAGGCTGCAAGGTAATGGAAACATGGGAAGGCCATCTCGCCCAGAGTGGCTCACTAGGGGGGGGGGGGGAATTCTCCCCTTTGACTTGGTGCCCCTTCATGACCCCAGGCAGCTGCCAAGGACGGCACTGCCCAGGGCTCGGGTTTTTTGGGTGCTGCGACTGGTGGGAAGCATTTTGGTCCTTTTCGCAGCAGGGGCCAGAGGAAGGCAGTGGGTGAGCCTGGTGCTAAGTGAGGCAGGGGAAGGGTGTGGAAGGTTTGAGCCAAATGTGTGAGCAGCAGTCACTCAGGATTTCTGGGCCAAGGTTCACTGAGATGTATAGAAGGATAAACTAGAGAGTGGAAAAGGAATTGATATGTCTTGGCAAACTGCAGTGTGGAATGGATAAAGCCAGATTTTGACAGTGATGGGAGCTAGACAAATTAATATTTTCCGTGGTCTCTGGTTACATTTCTTAATTTGTTGACTCTTCTTCTGTTCCACATTTACCTTACTGATTTGTCAGCCTCCCCCACTGCCATCACCCTTCCCCAGTATTATTTTCACCACCTCTGTTGTGTTCTTTCTCCAAGGGACTTGGAGTGGGGCATGTGTGGGGTTTCCCAGCTTTATCCTCACTAGGTTAGGCTGGCAGGTAATGATTTTTGCCCTGTGCATTTCATAGATGTGTAGGTGTTTGAACTCGCATCTCCTAGGTCTAGGGCCAATTACCTAGCTGCCACCACACCACAGTAATGACCATATGTCATTAGCATGCTTGGGGCTGCATAGGACACAGTCGTGATAAACTTTTCTGCCCAAAGTGTCTGCAAGTCAGTACAGTTGTACCTTCAATCCCGAATGCTTTGTAAGTCAAATGTTTTGCCTCCCGAATGCCGCAAACCCGGAAGTGTGTGTTCCGGTTTGCGAACGTTCTTTGGAACCCAAATGTCTGGTGCGGCTTCCGATTGGCTGCAGGAGCTTCCCATGCCTTGGTTTCTGAATGTTTTGGAAGTCGAACGGACTTCTGGCACGGATTCCATTCAACTTCTGAGGTACCACTGTTATTAGGTGGACAAAATCAGAAGATTTGGAAGTAGAGAGTATGGATTCACAAAATAAGTGGGGATGGGATAGAGTAGAATTAAAAGGCCCTTGACGGACAGGTGAGATGTGCCTGAGGAATGGATCAGGAAGGACTGTAATGGATGAGAGGATCTTGACAGAACAGAGAGGGTTGTTGCTGCAGGCAGATTAATCAAAGGCAGGGAGATGGGAGAATGAGCCCAAGGGGCCTGGTTAAGAACAACCCAGCAGTTTTGGGGAAATTCAAATGGCACCCTACATCCCATAAATGCAACTCACCATGGCATCCTTTTGCGCAAGCCTCATTGCGGTGGGCAAGAATGTTGCCATTTATTTTGATTTTTGTACAGCAGAACTTTCTAGTGCATTGTGTGCCTCGAGGGTCAGATCCTGTGTATGGTGTAGTGATTAGCGTGCTGTGCTAGGTCTGTGAAGACACTGGCTCAATGTCTCCCCCTCCTCCCAATCCACAGTGCCCAATGGGTGACATTGGATCAGTCATACCCTCTCAGCCTGATCCACCTCACCATTGGTTGGTGAGAAGACAACATATATGTCTATGTAGGGGATAGTCATGCTTGCTAGCTTGAGCTCTTTGGAAGAAAGCCAGGTTACGAATGTAGCTTAATTTAATGAAATACGTGCACGTCTCGCTCAGCTGCCCTTAATGGTGTCTAAAACCTGTGAACTGAGGTGGCCGCTTTGCTGTATGTGCCTTGTGGGAGTGTCAACTCCAGTTGGCAAAAGAACTTGTGAGAAAAGGAGCAGCATATGGAGGAAGGAAACAGCAAAGAGAGAGGGAAAATAGAATCCACGCTGAGAAATTGAAGGAGGTTGTGCCAAAAAGAGAGAGCGGGGAGAGTACTGTTTCTTCTGTAGTATTGACTTCCAGACATTACTTTTGAGTACTGATCTTGAGATTTCCCGGCACAACATGTGGTTTTCCCAGGCGAGAGATTTGTTTTATTGCACTGTATTAAAGTCAGTTTTGTGGTGCTGATTATGACTTAGTTAGGCACTGGGTACTGTTTGCAAAGAGGCACCCCTCATTCCAGTGCCCCCCTCCTCTTATGTTCTTGGCACATGGTGAGCCATCCTGGGTGATCTAAGGTCACTGGGCACTGGGGGGGGGTCTTAAAAGGGCACTAGTGGCAGGGTAGAAGAGTCTGGGGTTAATATAACAGCATGGCTGGATAACCAGTCATGCTGGGCCCCTAATGAGGGAGGACACGTTTTAGGACCAAACTTAAGTAAGTGTGTATTTAGCAAATGAATAAATCACGCCCACTTGCCTATATGTAATAATAATAATAATAATAATAATAATAATAATAATAATAATAATAATAATAAATAATTCTATTATTTATACCCCACCCATCTGTCTGGGTTTCCCAGTGTGCAAATGAGTGTGCATTGGAGGGGCGGGGTTAAAACCTCCCCCTCAACTCGGCTGCTTTAAATCCTTTCTCCCCAGCTCACTTCCACTATTGAACCCAGGCAGACAGGAAATAGCTTGGAAACAGTTGAGTGCAATAGTTTCCAATTGGTGGAACGTGACCAACAAACTGCTGTGCCCTGACCTAAAGTGGGTCTCTTGCCAGAAGCATTCCCCCTGCCCCCCCCGCCCCGCACACACATTCTTCTTTGAGAGAGAGAGGAGAGAAAGAGAGGACAACAAAACTAAACAAAAAGAGAAAAGGAAAGGCAGGCATGTGCAGTAAAAGCAGGCAGAGACAACTCAAGACCTCTCTGTTCCTGAAGCGGAACGTTCAAATGACAGAGATTTGAGCTGCCCCTGATTCTTACCCCAGAATCTACTGACTACCTCAGATTGCCAGCCCTGGGTGCAGGGCGGAGTGCAAGATGGGGTGCTCCTGGCTTTGAAAGAAGTTGAAAAACTAGTGGCAGCTTTGAGTCGTCGTTAAAGGTTGTACAGTGGTACCTCGGGTTACATACGCTTCAGGTTACATACGCTTCAGGTTACAGACTCCGCTAACCCAGAAATAGTACCTCAGGTTAAGAACTTTGCTTCAGGATGAGAACAGAAATTGTGTTCCGGCGGCGCGGCGGCAGCAGGAGGCCCCATTAGCTAAAGTGGTACCTCAGGTTAAGAACAGTTTCAGGTTAAGAACGGACCTTGAGAACAAATTAAGTACTTAACCCGAGGTACCACTGTATAGAGAGAGAGCTAGCAGGTCCAACCCATGAGGCACAACCTGCTGAGACGTTCTCCAACATACACCTAGACAGAAATGAATGGGAGCAGTATGAGAGCACAATAGGGGGTGGAAAACATCCTTGTCAGTTGTGCCCCATGTTGATGAATGGGAGGCCTTTGGGGCAGCCCCAGGACTTGTAGATTAGAACCACAGATTAGATTAGAACATGGGAGCGCACCACCTCAACTTCCGCAATAGAAAATCACCCTTTTGCCTGATGGACTTGTATTTCTAAGATGCAAGCCCTAATACGCTTGGCGTTGGTGGTTAGAATGGGCAGGAGTCCCGTTGGAAGTGCCAATAGGGCTGTACCCCGTTGGTTAGAAAATAAGACCCGAGTGGGTGGCTTGGAAAACGGAAGACGCTCCTTCCTTCTCAGGACTGCCTGGTTCTGATCCCGCTCTTCCCCTCTGCAGGGCTTTTTCCGGCGGACCATCCAGAAGAATCTGCACCCGACATACTCCTGCAAGTACGATGCCTCCTGCGTCATCGACAAGATCACCCGCAACCAGTGCCAGCTTTGCCGATTCAAGAAGTGCATTGCCGTTGGCATGGCCATGGACTGTAAGGGCGTTGCGCCCGCTATGGAGGGATGCGAGGGTTGGGGAAGACGAGGGAGGGAGCGGTTGCAACCGGGGATCCCATCACGGAAATAAATGTAGCCAAGGATGTGGGGGCAGAGAGGGGGCATGCTGCTTGTTCCAACATAGAGTTGTGTGGGACCATCTATTAATCCCAATTTAATTGGGGCCATTGTTGCGGCATGAGAACCCCACGGGCCGGAGTAAGCGGCCTCAGAATTCCGTAGGCTGTCACAGGAGCTGGCCAATCAAATGGCTTCTTGTGAGGCCATTCAGCGCATTGGTTAGTGGGCTGCAGGATGCGATGGGCGCCACACAGAGTTCTGATTGGCTGTGTGTGAGGCCCCACTGCCCACTCATGCCTCTCCATTCTTCGCGCCCCCTAGTGGTGCTGGATGACTCCAAGAGGGTAGCCAAGCGGAAGCTGATTGAAGAGAACCGGGAGAGGCGGCGCAAGGAAGAGATGATGAAATCCCTTCAGCACAGGCCGGAGCCAACCACGGAGGAGTGGGAGCTGATCCACATCGCCACGGAAGCGCACCGCAGCACCAACGCCCAAGGCAGCCACTGGAAGCAGAAGCGGAAATTCCTGGTAAATAGTGGAGGCGGGTGCGGCAGGCAGAGTCTTAACCAGGGGTTGCATGTATTAACCAGGGGTTGCATGATCCCACACAATCTCTTCTTCTTATTCCTTGCTTTCTTTTTGGATTAACATTTCCTGGCTCTTCTTCCCCGGTTTCTGAGCGTCCATATCTTCCCCCCAACCTTTGCGTTCTCGCACACAGACATTGTGAAAATCTGGCAGAATAAAGTGTGCCAAATGAGCAGATAACAACAGGTATATCTTGTTTTGCATCAGGGCTGGGTTACGTGTCTGTGTGTGCATGCAAAGTCCACGTAGCTTTGCTTAACACTTTCCTTTACTTTGGGTTTTGTTCTTATTCTACCATGCGTAAGCTAGGTTCTGTAGAGAACAGGAAGTGGCATGGTTACTACCTAGGGAGCTAGCCATGCATACGGGCCACTTCTCCTGCATGTCTTCCTAATCCTGTGGAAACAAATGCACAATTTTATGCTACGCAAATGGTTTAACACAAGCTGGAAGCACACATCCGGCCCAAGGTATGCTCGTGTTCTACCCGGCTTGTTATTTGCTACAGTGGCATACTTTGCATATACCGCTAAACCGTGGCTTTCTTCTTCATGAGGAAGCCTGCAGCTTTCCCTGCTTTGGTCGTGCTGCTGCCATGCTACTGGGACCAAGCCATAGTTTGAGTTCGTATTACATCCGAACCCAGGCTTATGGTTTGTCTCGCTCCAGACAAAGCACAAGCTTCGCAAGCCTGGGTTTGGACATAACACTATAACCAAAGTCAATATGTTCTTGAGAAAACACCAACTTCCATGCAGTCTTCCAGGTTAAAAAATTATTACTATTACTATTATTAGTTATTGCTTGTACCCCCACCCACTCTGAGCGGCTTCCAGCAGAATACAAAGAACACACGCTACATGCTCCTTCGTACCTAAAGTAATAATAATAAATCCCTGTGTATAGAGATCTAGCATGCCAGGAAGAAGGGTCTAGCCTGGCCTTTTCTTACATGCTTACAAAAATAAATGAATGCTGGATCGTTCAACTGTGTGGTTTCCTATTAATAAGACAGAGAAGCAGGTTTCCCTCTTACTACTACTACTACTACTACTATTATTATTATTATTTCAACTAGGCCTTATTCACAACTAAATTTTGCTGTCTTGCAGCCACATAGTATCATATAATTTTCCCCTTCCTTTTTAAAAAACCACACTTTGATTAACATTCAATAGGACCACAAGAGCCAGACAGTGGCATTTTTACCATGAAGTACCAGTTCATCACCCCAGATTATTATTTTAGTTTAAAATGCAGTTTTGCAGTGCAATCCTAGGCATGTGTGTTCAGATGTAAGCCCCACTCCTAAGACACTGTCTTCTAAGAGAGAGGGTACAGAATTGCAGTAATAAATGTATTTTAAACTTTTCTTTTTACTTTTAAACCTCTTTTAAAATTGTATAATAGCCTGTATTTTTATTTGAGCTAATTTTTTGGAGGCTAGGGTTATTGCCCTTCAGCAGGTCAATGCACACACACACAAAAAAAATATACGTGTGCAAATGTACAGTCATACCTCGGCTCCCAAACGCCTTGGTAGTGGAACGTTTCGGCTCTTGAATGATTGAAAACCGGAAGTGAGTGTTCTGGTTTTTGAACGTTCTCTTGGAAGCCAAATGTCCAACGGGGCTTCTGCGGCTTCCAGTTGGCTGCAGGAGCTTCCTGCAGCCAATCAGAAGCCATGCTTTGGAAGTCGGACGTTTCAGAAGTAGAACGGACTTCTGGAACGGATTCTGTTCGACTTCGGAGGTATGACTGTATATCTATAGTATAAAACCATACACAGTGGTGCACACTCCAGCCAAATTTCCAATAAGCAGTTTTGAAGCCCCTTCTATTTCAGAAGGATATATGTAGGCATGTGCTAAACCCTCTAATTGAAATTGATTGGATTTAAAACTGCTTAACATTGGTGGTGCCCACTCTGAACGAAACGTATCTGTTTCCTTTTCCAGACTGCCGTATGCGTTAAATCTGATCTTTTTTTTTTTTTAATGTGGTGAGATTGTAACCCATGCTTAGACTTAGCACTGGTAGTAAGCTCAGAAGTCAAAACATATGGCAATAAAATCCAAGATCTCAATAGTTTTAATTAAATAAAGGTTTCTCCTCCTCCCACAGCAAATGATTCAGGCCCTAAAGAGGGACCTTTGAAGGGTTAAAGTGATTGAGCAAAGGGACACAGCTGTGACCTCTCAGCTCCCTCCAAGGGCAGATGGGCCGGAAACCCCCCAACCCAGCCCCCTCCCTTCCCCCTTGCCTTACACGAGTAGGGATTGCTGGTGTGGGGTGCCCTCTTCTGGCCACAGTCAGCTAGTGCCAGGGCAGGTCAGGACATAGAGGTCAAGGGAAGTGGGGCTTGAGGGGAGGGGGAGAAAGGAAATCAGAGGCCAGCAGGCAGGGTGGCTCTTGGAGAAACATTTCTCTCTCGTAGTCCTCCTTCTTCCCACCACCAAACACACACAAGGGTAGAGGAGGGTAGAGGGAAGTCAGGGAATTGGAAAAATCCCATACAGTATTTTGGTACTGAATTGAATGTGCAAACATTATGCAAAATGATACAGTTGTTTTATTTTTTATTTTTTATTTCTTAATGTTTATTGTTATAAGATGCTTGTTATAATGAAAACTAATAAAAATATTAACACCCACCCACCCACCCACCCACCCACTCCTAAGCTTTGCAATGACAGACAAACACATTCCTAAATTAAGCTACAGCTTTGAAATTCAGGCTGGGCAGTGGTCTGAAAGCAACACAGGCGCAGTTTTAGGCATTCTTTTAAGGAACGGGGGAAACAAACTGCAAACCTTGCTTTAAGTTCTGCAAAGGAAGAACAGGAGAGAAGTGTGGTGGGTTCCAATGCACAATTTTTACTGGTTTTAAGAAAACACACACCGTAAAAGCTTCCCCAGCTCCCACATGGGTGGGTCACAGGCTCTAGCATGCCCTTAACGAGGATGAATGCCCTGCATTAAAAACAGAAGGGGTGCCTTGCTCCAGAAAGGGGGTGCGCACAGGGCACTCAGCAGGGGCAGCAGAACTTCAGGTGTCCTAGAGGATAATTGGAGGAATCCTTCAAGGGGAAGACGCCTGCAGGCCCTTGTGACAACAGGTGCTTAAGGTACAGGAGCAATTCTGTCTCCTCCCTGACTGCATTCTTTACCCCCCCCCCCGCTCCACATAAGTAAGTGGAGCGTGTTTTTCGTTTACTTGCATGGACTAGGGTAAATCAGGAAAATATTCATGGGGACAGAAAACAATTTGTCTTTGTCCAGCGTTGACCACTTGAGGAGGAAACAGTTCCTCTCTGTCCCTCCATATCCCGGAAGAGAGACAACAGATTGCAAAGCAGGAGAAGCCTAACTGAATTTTAACAATGCAGGAAAGTAGTTTGAGATTGCCTTAAACTAGAAATTGATCAACCTTTCGCAACTTACTTTCCCGTAAAAATTAATGAAAACAAAGCCATATTATAATTCACAGTACTTTTGAATGCACATTTCACAAAACACACAGCTTGTATTTGCTGCAAAATAATCATTTCTGGGTGCGTTTTGGTACTTCTTTTGAGCCAAAAACTGCATCGCAAAATCTAGGGAAGCATGGAAACCTTAAAAATCGCTGCATTCTGATCCTCCCCCTCATCCTGGAAGTGCGAATCACTTAAAAATGAGGGCTGGATGAAATCCTGGAGCTTCCCTACCTTCAACACATGAGGCTGTGGCTTGCTCCAGATCTTGTCAGCACTGTTGACAGAGCCCCAACGTGAAATGTGCACTGACTCAGTGAGAGACATCAAGGTTATTCACTTTGAAAATGAAGCAGCAACGTGGTGGGAAACTGGGTTTTGGTGTGAGATACAGCAGTGAGCTTTTTCGTGTTGATGGACAGATTTCTAACCCAGAGAAAATTTTCTGGGCACTAGCATAATCTAGCACACGCTACGACAGCCTGTTCTAGAGGATGCAATAGAATGCTTCTTTCAAATCTAATTTCAGCAGGGCAGGGGGCCCTGTGGGTGCCATGTTGTTGATATGCTAAAGTCTACCTTGCAAAGTTTTATGTTGCCAGGGTTGTGCGTCCTTCAGAACCAGAACGGACAGTTCAACAAGGGGGAATTGCCTAATGGTACCGTGTGCCTTAAAAAGAAGGCTGTGTTTCAATGTGTTTTGCCCATTAGTTCCCAGCAAGCTGCACGTGCAGCACGCATCAACAGAAGATTCAGAACGCGTAGTTCTTCCTGTTGCAAAAGTAGAGTCGGATTCTGGTGGTTTTTGAGACTGGAAGGTGGATTCGCGCCAAACTTTTGTTCTGCAGAGTCATGGTTCTGCCTCTCTTCTCGCCCCACTCACAGCCCGAAGATATCGGTCAGTCACCTATGGCCTCCATGCCCGATGGGGACAAAGTGGACTTGGAGGCGTTCAGCGAGTTTACGAAGATCATCACCCCCGCCATCACCCGTGTGGTGGATTTTGCCAAAAAACTGCCCATGTTTTCAGAGGTAAGCGAGGTGGGTGGGTAGATTCCGTCAGAGGGTTGGGGGGAAAGGAGTGTGGTGATAATCTCTTGAACGTGCGGAGATCACAGGTCTTGCCGTTACAGTGATTAGTAAGGGGAAAGCCACAGGTGTGGAGCCAGCTTCTTGCTTCCTCCCACCATAATAATCTCCATGGTTTGCCACCAGGAGGAAATATTAAGGGGCAGGTAGAGAGGTATGATGGGATGCAAGCAAGCTTGTTACTGGTTTGTCCAGTTAGGCTGAGGTGCTGATGACGAGTAGGCCCAAGCCAAAAGTGACAGACAATTTTCACGACCATGTCTGCCAGTGTCAGAAGGTGCTCCGTTCTTTCAGCAACCTTTCCTAAATCAAAACAAAAAGGAAGAGTGTTGCATTGACTTGGAATGGGCTTCCTGATTGGCTAGGATCACCCAAGTGACCAGTCCAGGTACTCTGAAATAGCTTGATTTGGTCTCAGTAATGTAAACCGAGCATGTAGAAAAACCAGATTGGTTGTGTAGCATCATGATGCCATTGTGGCCACTATGTGATTCCTGATTAGCTGGGATCACTTGACGAAGGCGAAAACCCTAAAAGGGAAAAATGGCTGTGAAGCTGTAACGTATTGGGCGACTAATGGCTGCAAAATGATGAACGTTCTCAGAGGTAGGAGTTTGTTTCAAGAAACATTTCAGGATAGCTGTGTACATTCCAATTCCCACCTACCCAAACCATGCATATAATGAACCTGTAACTTGGAATACTTCTTCATGCAGCTGATGATATGGACCGTAGTCTACAAAAACTTGTGCCACAGTAAGTGTACTAAGGTGTCACAAGACTCTTCTTCCTTCAAACAAATGGCTTTTGAAGAGAAGTGTCAAGTTCTTGCCCTCTCCAAAGCGATTCCTGATTTCCCGTTGCTCCTCACCCTTCTTTGATTCATGCCCAGACTCTGGCCTTTCTCCTTCCATGATCTCTCCTTAGTGCACCCATTCCTTGTCTCCTCATAAACCCTCCTCGCTTTGCTCCTTTGTTGGGGGCAGTGGAAACATACTAACGCCATGGAGTCCGGAGCAAAGAGTGCAAAGGGCCCTCTTCTCTGTGAAGCACAGCCCTAGTAAGCCGGCTGCCACTGACCGCCATGCCTTTCCCTGCCTACAGCTGCCTTGTGAGGACCAGATCATCCTTCTGAAGGGCTGCTGCATGGAGATCATGTCGCTGAGGGCGGCTGTGCGCTATGACCCCGAGAGCGAGACGCTGACGCTAAGCGGCGAGATGGCCGTCAAGCGGGAGCAGCTGAAGAACGGCGGCCTGGGCGTGGTGTCGGACGCCATCTTTGATCTGGGCAAGTCCCTCTCTGCCTTCAACCTGGACGACACCGAAGTGGCGCTGCTCCAGGCTGTGCTGCTCATGTCCTCAGGTACAGGATTCGGGATATACGCTTTCCCCCCCTCTAGCCCTGGGTCTGATTATGCATACGCCTCCCTCTCTGCCCGACGGGGGTGGATAGGAAGCTGCCTCATACCGAGTCTGGCCATGGATCCGTCCAGCTCAGCACTTTCTATGCCAGTGATGGGCCACTGGAGTGCGGCCTCCCCATCTGGCCCATAGCACCCCCAATCTGCTCACTCTCAGCCATCAGACTGGGGGGGGGGGCTTTTCTTGGAGCCAATCAGAGGCTTTTCTAAAGCCTAATTTTGGCGGGTTTGTTGGAGGGGGTCACAGTTGGGGTGGGAAGAATGAATCCTCCACATATGCTGCACCAGTGCCAAAAATATAGAATTTGGGCTTTTTAAGAAGCCCGTTCAACCACTCCAATTGAAGGGTTTGGGTTTTTTTTAGCCAAATTGCTACACTGGGCTTGGGAGCTGGTTGCAGCTGGAGGGGGAAGGGTTAACGCCTTCCTTGTGCCATGTGACCCACTGAACACCACCCCCTGCTGCCATTAAACTTGGGGAAAACCCTTACTGTCTGCTCCAATAGTAGGTTTCCTCCAAGCCTAATTACAGCACATGGTGCTGTTTGTGTGAGTGCAGAAGGGGAAGGAAGGGTTAATCTTCCCTTCTGCAGCAGCAGTCCCCATGAAGATCTGGCAGTGAGGCTTGGGAGAAAGTCGAAATGCTTCTCCACCCCCACCCCAAGACTAACTGCTGGCTGTGGGAGGGAGGAGAGTGAAAATCTGCAGGCGACTGTGTGTGTTGCATGTATGGCTATGAAGTGGAGAGCATGCCTGCTTTGCCAAAACCTCCTTTTTGCCTCGATCACACCTGCTGCTTGACTAGAAGGTTGGTCCAGTAGGAATCTGGGCTTCCGCCCCAGGAGGGTTCCCCACTTCTTGTCTGTGTTGACTCGCAGCAGCTGGGCAGGGCTTTGGACAGGCGACTGCCTAGAAATGCTGGGGTGAAACCCCAAGGCCTTTTTGCATGCAGAACACATCCTCTGCCGCTGTCTGAGCCCTTCCCTTAAAAGGCATAGACTTGGGCCCACCTAGGAACACAGATGCCTGAGCCGCTACTGCAGGGCATATGTGGCATTTTGAGTGGGGTGCATTTGGGTATTGGGCAGGTCAGTGCAGGCATGGAGAGACAAGGAAAGGGGTGATATAGTAGAGAATATGATAACCACTCAGTGGGCTTGCCAGGAGGAACATAATTCAGCCACCTCCAAGGTCAATTAAATTGGTCTTGGAGCCAGTGGATATTAAGAATCATTGCAGGTTCAGGATCATTGCAGGTGGGGTGCACTGAGTGGCCAGCTTGAATGTAGGGTTGCAGTTGGTCAGACAGTCTCATTTCACTTTTACCATATTTTTCCATGTATAAGACACCCCCTACTTTTGGGGACCCCATATTTAGAAAATGGACATATGCACTATCCATGTATACAACGCCCTCAGATTTTTAACCTTATTTTAAAGTAAAAAAAAAAACCTAGTCTTATACACGGAAAAGTACGGTAATTTGTATACTGCCTTTCTATATTATTATACACAAGGTGGTTTGCAGCAACAAAATATACAACAGAGAACACATACCTTATAGTGATCTGATCCAATACCACAAAATCACAATAAAACATAATTTAAAATGGAACAACTTATATCGAATAATAAAGTAATACTCGGTGATTGATTAGAACAGTAAAATTAACTCTCGAAACATCAGCAAAAAATAATTAAACAGAAATTCACTCTTGGCCATTGCGGTTTATAACTACAAACTATGATCAATAAAAATAACTGCAAGTCACAGTGCCTAAAATACCACAAGGCGTACAAAACCATGCAAAAGGATCAAACTGAGAAACAAAGGCACCCGGTTGGCTTCCTTGGACTTGGGTTCCTAACCTGAGATTTGGCTGGAGGAGCTGACTGTTGAGTTGCCTGTAAGCAGCCACACTGGAATCCAGAGCCGGGATGGAAATTTCCAGCTCAGGGCCACCCAGCCGAATGCTGGAAGCTTCGGGCCCGGCAAAAGCAAGCACACGGCGCGCAGTAAAATTCTGGAGCTCATTGACCCTAAGGTGGCATGACAGCCAGCAGCTCAAACATCTTTAGCCAGGGGGTGACATTTGTGGAGGACAAGCCGACAGAGGCACGTATGTCAGAGGCACGTATGCACTCTGAATACCAGGTGCTGGGAGTCCCAAGTGGGAGGCTGCTGCTGGGCTCATGCTCTGCTTGTGTGCTGCTTGCCATCAACATCTCGGGAGCCACTGCGGGGAAGCGGGAGGCTGGGCTAGGCAGGGCCTGGCGCCATGGGCACCCTTCTCACGCCCTCTCTGTTCCCCCCTTTGCAGACCGCAGCGGGCTGATCTGCGTCGACAAGATTGAGAAATGCCAAGAGACATACCTGCTGGCATTTGAACACTACATCAACTATCGCAAACACAACATTCCCCACTTCTGGCCCAAGCTCCTCATGAAGGTGACCGACCTGCGCATGATTGGAGCTTGCCACGCAAGCCGCTTCCTGCACATGAAGGTGGAATGCCCTACGGAGCTCTTCCCCCCGCTCTTCCTCGAGGTCTTCGAGGATCAGGAAGTCTAAGGGGGGGAAGGGGGGCAGACAGGGTGGCGTGGGAGAATTGGGGAGATGGGGCAGTTTGGGACTGGGGCGATGTCTGGACTTCTGGGCCGCGGGGCCCCCACCCCCAACCTCATCACCTCGGACACAACAGATTTTCTTTTTTTTGTTCTGTTTTGTTGTTTTCATTTTTCTTTTTTGTTTTGTTTTGTTTTTTCTAAATATTGCACGTCAGCGTCAGTGAATCACATGGAAGGGGAGGCAAGGCATCGTGGATGGGGGTCGGGCCACCAAAAAAAAGGTCGGAACTATACAACAACAACAAAAGAACCTTTGTTATACGGTAGACTTGTGCAGCAGCCAATACTTTTTTTTTTTTTTTTTTTTGTCTAGGCAGACAAACACAAAAAATTAAGTGGGCAATATGTTTCTCACTCACCCCCTGTTTATCTTTCTTCCACCAATACCCTTTTCTCCCAAAGCTGTCTTTCCAGGGTGAGACATCTGTCTTAAAATTTTTGACACAATGTTAAGGAAATTAATCCATATTTTACTCCCCCCCAACCCCCCCCCCACCTCTTTGCCCTTCTCCTCATTCAGTAGCAGTTCCCCCACCCCTGACAGCACTGGAACGAGTCAGCACCTCTTCTTTTGCCCTGATCAAACCTCTCTCGTTTAAACGGACTTGATTACCAATATATATAAATATATATATGTTTCTTTTGCACATAACAGTCCCAGGAAACGTCAGAGTGTGTTTGGTTGTTATATTCTTTTTCTTCTTCTTTTTTTTCTTTTAGAACTCTTAGCATTTAGTTACCCTCCCCAGGAGGCTAAAATATAAAATGCACTTTTTTTGTAAAAGAAATAAAAGATTTTTTTAAAAAAAAAGTTAAGAAAAGGAGCCGAGAGAGTGAGAGAGACAGAGAGAAATCTTATTAAATTATTGGAGGTCGGGTGGGGAGGGGACATTGCTGCAGGTGGTTTGACAAAACACAGGCGATTAAGGAAAGACAAGAAAGAAACCCCAAATTGAGGCTTAAGGTCCGCACGGGAAGGACAAATGCACTTTGGAAATAGGCAAAGGCTCCCCCTCTCCACTCCTCCCCCTAGTGGGAAAAACAGGTGATTGAATAAGAGATCTATTATATTTTGCTTCGAATCGCACTGCAGGGCTGAACCGAAGAGGTGCCTGCTTTGCGTTCCAGTGCTGAGGGGGTCCAGGACACATCTCTGCCTTCCTCCCTGCCCCTGAAACTCACCCCCCACCCCGCCCTAGGCTTCAGCCAATCTACCTCCATGTTGGGCAAGGTGGGCTGGTCTAACATGGCCCCGCCCAGTCTTACACTGCCCCTCCCCAAGCTGAAAGTCCGCATGCAACGTTCCCACCGGGCTTCGGAAGGGCCCTTGCTCGTTCTTTTGCACACGCTTTCCCGCGCCGCGTGGCGGTACACTTCTTGCTGCACTATAATAACCTTGCTGCCCTCCCTTACGCGCTCTGCTCTCTGGGGAAGCGGCGAGCCCGGGAGCCCGGCTCCTCAGCCCTCCGAGAGAGCCAAGTAAGGGTTGAGTCCTCCCCCCCCTTTTCTCTTTATTTGTCGTCGTTTTTTGGGGGGTGTTTTGTTTTGTTTTGTTTTGCAAATGGCACTTATCAATACAGGAGAAAGGACGGTATCCCTGCAGAGGTAGCAGCGTTCCTTCCGCCACCCAGACACCTACAGGCCACCTTACTAGCATTAAGAGATCTGGAGGGTTCCTAACCGAACGGGGGAAGGTGCCAAGTGTTTGGGTTTTTTTGCCCGCCACTTAAAGATTTTCCCCGCCCCGTAGCATCCCACGCCCCATACACTCTTCAACCTTCAGGGCTGCTGTAGCACAGGTGAACTCATGCCCAGGGAAGGGTGGCAGGGCTGTGGGGAAAGGCCTTTTGAACTGGCTTCTCTGGGGCAGGGACATGGGGATAGCACTGCCTGATCCAATCTAGCTTTCCCCCCGTTCAGAGGGGCATTGGGTCACCCCATCTTCTGGTGCGCTTATACCTCCTAACCACCCAGGGTGGTCGTGCCAGCCGACCCTTCATGCCATGGGCAGAACCAGGCCCCCTTCACCTCAGGAGGCAACAACCAGGTGGAGGAAGCCCAGCCGGAAACCTGGGTGCATTTTGGAAAAACCGAATAGGCCAAGCTGGCGCGAGGAACACAAAAAAGGAACGCCTCAGGTTTCCGGTCTGGGTCTTGCCTCCGTTTGCCATTTTGACCCTTCTTTCCTCCTCCTCCTCCTCCTTCTCCTCCTTCTTCATTTTAGCATTCTACTTCTCTGTTTATTCCTGGTTGTTCGGCGAACAGGCAGGTCCTCTGAAGACCTGGGCAGCAGGTAGTCTCAAAGGAGCATTGCTTTGAGGAGGGAGGACGGAGCGTGGCAGCGATAGAGCCAGGCTTCCCTCCCACTCCTCAAAGCAGACTTGCCAGCCAGTTCCCATTGCCATTGCCATAGCCACCCCCCACCCCACCCCCAGGGCCTTTCACACAGCTCTCCTGCCTCTGGGTTGGCAGGGGGCAAGCAGGCAGCAGTTGGAGTTTCGGGGGCCGGATTCAGCCCTGGAACTTCCAGTTGCTGATCCCAGTTGCTCTACAGATTGGGAGAAGTGTTGTTGTTGTGTTTTTTTAAGGAGGAAAAAAAAGACTACCAGCTTCCCGCTTTCTTCTTCCTGTTTGTTTTCTGCCCTTAATGCAAACCAGACTGTGATCCCCTTATTTTGGCACTTAATGCTGTTAATGGGTCAGAACTCTTGCCTGAGCCACATATTCTGTGATACATCCATCTCTTTGTAATCTGTCAGCTAATCCTCCCTCTCTCTTTCTCCCCCTCTTTTTCTTTTGCAACTGTAATATTGGGGGAGCGGGGGAGTGATAATCTTTTTCTTTGTCCCCCCCCCTCTCCCTTTTCTTTCTCTCCTCTGTCACTTGGTTTCCGTTGGAAAAAAACAAAACCCTTTACCTCTTACCTCATTCAAGACGCCGTGGGGAACGTTGTTTAACGCGATGGGTTGGGTGCATGTCAGATGTACCGTTTGAAGGTTCAGGGGCCGGCGCATGGAGAAACACAGCTCCAGTTTAAGCTAATATACAGAAAAAAATATATATATAAGTATGTATAATTTTTTTTTTAATTAAGAAGATAAAATCTTTGTACGGGTCTGTTCACATAAAAGAAAAAAAAAGAAAAGAAAAAATCACGCAAACGAAATTGGGGTTGGAAGAAAAAAAAGTAGTCTTTTTGTTTTGTTTTTGTTTTGTTTTAATCACCTATAAAGATGTGGGATATGTTTGGGGGAGGGGGGGGCGTTGCTGCTGAGCCGATGGTATTGAATAGAGCTTAGAGTTCCAGGTTGCCGCCACAGCATGGCTGGTGATCTTAGAGGGCTGCGACTGGTCCATACAAACATAGGGACTTGGCATAGGACACAGGTCATCAGGAGTCCCAGTTCTCAGAAAGAAAGCTAATTCCTAGCCGATTACGGCTGCAAAGATAAACTTGGAAAACCTGGCGAAATATCTCGGGTGGGGCTAAGTGGAATTTCTCGTGAGGAGGGTAGGAGAGTACAAGGCTCCATTGCAGAAGTGGAATACCTTATGCAAAATAAGCACACATAATGCAGTTTTGCTCAATTATTCGGCTTTTCTTAGCACAGCATCCAGCTATTCTCGATGTGGGATTTAGACGTCCATTTGTTTTTAAAGCGCAGAGTAAACACAGTCCTAGTTGTATTCCCATCAACTGTCTCCCCAGGGGAATTGCAGCTGTGTCTATTGAAATTGTTTATCTTGGGGGCGTACAGTTGCCGAATTCTTGGCCCGGAAGATGTGAGTTAATCTGTGGAAATGCCGGGTGGGGGCCCTCTGGTGGTCGGCTTCTTGGGAGTCAAAACATCTCCTAGTCCCTCACAGAGACTGGGACAGTCTTGCCCGAACCACCCACAAAGCCTAATGCCCATGCAATAATAATTAGAAAAGTATCCAAAGACGAGGGACTCCACAACCTGGTTAGTCGACTTTTTAGCCTGCCGTTTTCTCCTTGTACTTAAATTGCGACATAAAACTTCCTGTCCCCCGTGTGTGCACATACACAGAACAGCCCTATAAATAGAAGCTTAGATTCCTTCATGCTCAGTCTTGCCTGTCCACAAAAGACACTGAGAAGCAGCCAGCGCACATGAATAACTTAACTCTGCCCCTTCTTGCTGCAGACCCAGTAATTCTGCTCCTCCCCGATTTCCGCTCCACTAATTTTTAAAACCTCTTGTGACCCCCCCAGACAACCGATCCTGCAAGCCTGTTATAAGCAAGCATTACAGAGGTCTTTTCGCACTTAAAACACTTCCCTTCTTGCATTAATATCTGTACCTTGCAATGAGCTTAAGAATGCTCTGCGTGTGTTTGTAGGTGTGTGTGCGCCTGTCTGTCTGTCTGTCTGTCTGTCTGTCTGTCTGTGTGTGTGTCTGTCCCAAAACCTTTATGCAATTAAAACTGCAGTCCTATGCAATTTACCCAGGATTAAGTCCCACTGAAACTGCCTGGACTTTCTGCTTAGTAAACATGCATAGGGTTGATCTACTAGGCTCTGATCCTCTCTCAAAGGCTTCGGAGGAAGTCACAGTATCTCTGGAGCTTCTGAACAGGGAACCAAGAATCCATCATATGAACATAGGAATCTGCCTTATACAAAGTCAGCCCTTTGCTCCATCTAATCCAGGCTTGCCTAGCCTTACTAACGGCAGCCTTCCCAAGGCATCAAGAGAGGTCTTATCCAGATTTTGTACCCAGCGAAACACAATGCAGATCTGTGAAGAGTCTACTAGCAGTTTGCCCCCCCCCCCCCGCCCCACGAATCAGACTATGGCTGGAGCAGCAACAGCAAGGGCGTGGGCCAGATTGCCCATCAAAATCCCACCCCATTTCCCTGCCAAAGAAGGGGGAGGGGAAGACCCGTGGTCCTATTGCTGGAGGCGACCGGGGTTGGACCTCCTTCCTGCAAGGCATACGCTCTGCCCCTGAGCTATCAGCCTTCCTCCATAAGAGAACATTTGGTTGAGTTCCAACCAGAAGCCGCCAGTGTGCGTCTTTGGCAGGTTTTTAAAGGCTGCGCAAAACACGCATGCAACCATACCCACCCACGAATCTCTATACCCAGCTTCCTCTCCCCTTGATATTGCATCCTTTCAAACGCTCAAGAATTCCATGAGTGGTTACTCCTTAATCTGCTGTTTTCCTGCTATGCAAGAAATCCTTCAGAGGGGCAGAATTAGAACACTCTGGACTCTCCGCTCCCCGCTCTTTTTGCATCCTTCCTCCCTGTGCATCTTCTGATCCCCCCAGCCCACGACACGGTTCTGCATGGAGCTGTCCTCTTTCTCTCGCTCCGTCAGAATTCTCTACCAGCAGAAAGGGATGAATGGGATGGCAAGAAAAGCTCTGCTGTCTGGTCATGAATGAGCTGCAACAGCCGTTTCCATTGAACTGGACCTCGCTCCGTAAACTGGGGGCCCATCAGTCCATCAATTGCACCCAATGCTCCACTGATGATGCTTCCTTACTCGCGCCCTCCTGCCTGCTCCTTCCGTTTTACCACGCATCCTCCAGAAAAAAACAAAACATGAAGCTTCCTCATGCTTAGTCACATCTACCAGCGGCTCTCCAAAGCTTCAGGCAGGAGTCTTCCCTACCAGAGATCCTTCCGTTGGAAACATGGGGAGATGAACCTTCATATGTTTGACATGGAGATCTGCCACTGATCCGCAGCCCTTCCCCAACTCAAACTTGATTTTCTTTTCCTTCAAAAATCAAATGAAGTCTGTATTACTGTAATGGTCAGTATTTCAAGCCCAGAGCCTCAGGAGTGCAACAGATATTTTCGCACATGTCTCAAAATGTTTGGTCTGGAACCTCATCTCCCTAACCCATTGAATGGCCTTTGAGTGGAATATTGAATGGATTTCCATCTCCTTTGAAATGGGGGAAGGTAGCAAATGGAGCCCCCAACCGGGAGGTATTTTTCAGTATCTTCAGAAATTCCGATGATTGGCTGGCAGCCCAGGCCCTGATCTTACATTCCTGATAAAGGACAGAACATGCTAAGAAAGCTGCAGCTTTCACGAAGTTATCTGTAACATATTCTGATAAAGGTGGGTTAGTACTCCCACCCACTCCTGTCCCATTTCAAAACCATTCTAGCACCATGGCCAGAAGCCGCATCTCCCAGTCTGTTTCTTGGGTCTCATGCATCCTCATCAGTTGATGACTACGACATCAAACAATGGCTTATTTTTGTGAATTGGTTACCACCAAGTAGAATATTCATGTCCCCTTGTGAATGATGCTTTTTCCTGAGTGAGCTGACACACTCAGCATCAAGTCAACATGTGTGAAACGCTCCTTGGGCTGGGGATTAACGAGAAATGAACATGGTTCATGGGAGATTTTGCTTACACACACACACACACACACACACACACTACTTTGTTCCAATGTTGGCTGTAGTGGAAAACTTTTTAACGCTTAACCTGAGACAGAAGTGTGTGTGATGTTTAAACAACTATAAAGATATGCCTGGTTAACTGGGCAGCAGAATTACTATTATTATTAAACATTTTCAATACAAGTACTGATAAAATTTGCAAATAGGAAGCTCCCTGTTAGCAGGCATTCCCTTTTTCTCTCTCACTTGAGTAGGACTATATGTTCCAATATGGGGTCTGCTGTTGACATTTATGCTGTATCCCTAAAAACTTCTTGCTCCAGAAATAATTGCTCCCATGGTCTTTGTGCAGTCACACATATGGGATCATCTGCACCTGTGTAGAGCAGCATTTTGGAAACTTACAGAGTTTCATGTAGTGCTCTAGTCCTTGCACTCAAAAGCAGGGAAACCCCTTATTCTACCACTGACCTGAGGGCAGGGAGAACACTTCCTTCCCTCAGTTATTTCTCTTCAGCCTATTCCTCTTATTTTCCACATTTCCAGCCCCCCCCCCCAAATCAGTGCAATGGGTAGAATAATCAACTAAAGTGCAAGTGAATGAATTCAGTTTCTTGGGTTGTAGCCCCATGTACGTTTCAGACTGTTCTTTTCCAAGTGGCCCAACCCAAACGCCTTCAAAAATGGTTTGCACTGCAACTCCCACAATTCCAAGCCAGCAGACACTCCAAACAATGACCCCTCTTTTAAAGCCATTTAAACTCTCTGATAAATTTGCCACCAGCCATAACTCTCACAGCGTCTAGAGAGGAAACAGGAGTGTGTAACATTTGCAAACTTTCCCCCGCAATTCATCATATTGGAAATGGGAGTTTTACTGCTGCCGTTGTGTTTGCTTAAAGCACACACACACAAACAAACAAACAAACAAACAGACAGACAAACACAGGGCTCCTGCTAGGAGTGTTGTTGCTGTTGTTTGCAAAAATGATCTGCAGTATTTTGAGAGTCACAAGTGCTCTTAGGTTTCTCTTCAGTATGCAGCTACAGTGACCACATGCAAAAAGACCTTGGGTAGGAAAGGAAATTTTAGCCACAGCTTTTCCCACCCCACCAAAACAAAGCAAAACTCTTCAGTGCAGCTATTAAAGGTAACAGATGCCCTCTCGTCCATTGCATCTGTTCCACCCTACATGCAGCAGCAACACTACTGTTTCCATGTGAGGACACACACACACATCCACACTGCGCTCAGAACTTGTTTTGGGCATCAGAACTGCCAGGTTGCTAGCCGTGCTCCCAGCTCCAGCCTTCAGTTTTGTGACTCTGGAGGTTAACGTCCCTTCTGCTTTACCTTTTGCACGCAGGCAGAAATTCCAACCAAAAGCATGTATCGGAAGACTTGGCACTTTCTGCTGTTTTGCCAATTGTCAATCTTGAAAGGGTAACAAATCAACATTTTTTGGATCCCTGGTTCATCTTCTGTGGTCAAGCCTAAATCACCCAAGTATACAGAAAAGCAAGTGACAAGTAGCTGCTCTTTCATCAACTTATTCACCAATCTACCTCCTCCATTTGGAAGAAAAGTCCCTCTACCCATCACTTTGTGTGTGTGTGTGTGTGTGTGTGTGTGTAAGCTTCCCCTTAGGGTCTAGTAGGAGGCAGCCCGTTACCCCCTTCTATGGGGGGGGGCTGCGTTCAACAAAGATGGCTTCCGTGCAGGTTCATATCTGTTGTGCACCCTCCGGAAGTGCTCCAGAGGAGACCAAAGGCTGCCTTCCCTGCTGCCACCAGCACTTCACCAGGCAGGGCAGCAGAATAGGCATTCAGCTGCCAAGGGGCTCTGCAGAGATCGCCTTGAGCAAGCTTTGAATGCCATGCAAGGGGCATCCATTGGCACAAATCCTCCTTGTGGGAGCTTTATTACCCTGACTCTGTGTGGCATGCCTGTGTGTACGTGTGCTCCAAGTACATGAGGGCAGGATATGACTGTGTGTGTTGTGTGAGCCCAGATGTGTCCGTTTGTATGCACTGGGCCAGATATCTGAACATGTACTTGAGAGGTGTGTGCATGTAAATAAATGCCCAAGCTTGGGAGTGACGTGTGTATGCAACTTGTGTGTGTGTGGTTGTGTGCGCGCTGAGAGAGTATCCTGATTTTCCATATGTATTCTGATTTTCTATTGGGGGTGCGAACATGACTAGCATACATTTCTCCCCCCTATGTTGTGGGAAGCGTGTGTGCGCACATGCAAGTATACCTCTTGCTCATTTCTCCTTTCCATTGCCCACCTGTGATTTCTGCCCCTGGACTGTGTGCCCTCATCCCTTGGATCCCATATTCCTGCCATGTGGGTTGACTGCAGCCAAGTGTGTGTGTGTATTCAGGGGGTTGTGAATGCCAGGGCTCTGGTCTTTTCCGATGTTATGTTTGGAACAATTATGACAGGCAGCGAGGTCTGTTTTCCAGGGTGCTCAAAAGGTAACTGCGAGTTGCTTCTGTGTTCAAGTCCCTGGTGGTCTGGTTTGTATGTTTTCTTGCCTAAGGCTTGCTTCCTATCCTGTGTGAGCATCAAAACAACCTCTGTACTTCTTCTTAAAACACTCCTGCCGTTTCCCCCTCACCTCCTCCACCTGATCTCACTTGTTTACCACCTTGTCAGAGGGGCTGAAGCACTTGCTATTCACCATTCCAGCTCTATCCCATCTTGACCCCGTCAGCCCCCCTGCCCCTCATCCCCCTTCTTTCTGGAGGCCTTAATGCTATTCCTTTACCAGCCAGCAGGGGCGCACTTTCATACATCAAGCTGTGTATAGTCTGGTCTGTATCCTGTAAATCTTGTAAATATTTTATATATATAGCCCGTCTAGGCAAAGATCTCTATGTCTATGGAGGTGTGACGGGGAGCCTGTTTGCTCTTGTGTCAACAAGCCTGCAAAAGCAGCTAAAGACACCCCTGATTATCAGGAAGGGAGAAGGGGGCAGGGTATTAATTCTTCATTGCCTTATACCAAATAATGAAGTTTCCTTGCAAAGTAATATTTTGAGCTCCCCAACACTCACTGCGCATATCCAGCTGCAGGTACTGGGAAACTCCACACCGGGGGCAGGGGTGTGTGGATTTTAGAGCCCTGAGAAAATAATGGTTGACATCCCCGGTGCAAATGTCTGTGTTGGGGGTGGGGTGTGTGTGCGCGCACATGTGCTCGATTGCGCCTATAATGTGTGTGTGTGTATATATATATACATATACATATATATATAAATATAGTTCTATTAACCGTGTGTTACTAAACATGCGCAGATTCCCTATGCATACAAAGCGTTAACCCCCCCCCTGTGCACTTTGCACGATCTCGTGCCACGCAACACACATGCACAAACTGCTGTCCGTAACACACACACCCCCCCAAAAAAAAAGAATTTTGGTTTGGGTAGGGGGAAGAGATAACAGCCATCCATCTTTTAGCCCAGTGGACTCCCCTTAATTCATTCTGCTCTGTTGATGGGGATCTCTACCCCTTTGAGGCTCCAAGAGGCACTGCTGCTGTTTGAAGCAGACATTTGTGACTTCTGTATAGCCCCTGGTGCTGTAACCCTGCTGCAGTTGGGTTTTACCTGCTTGGCAGCCTGGACTCATTTGGATGACCTGTTTGACTACCTTCATCACTTTGAATAACTTGGCAAACTTGCCCTGTCCCATCGGCCTTTTCCTTTATGAATGCCCTGTCTCAAGCCCTTGAACATTTAAAGAAGAGTGAGTGATTTAACACCATCTTTTGTGGCGGGGAGAGATGAAAGACAGCTGTTTCCCAAACCTGGGTCTCCAGCTGTTTTGGGACTACAATTCCCATCATCCCTGACCACTCGTCTTGCTAGCTAAGGGGTGGTGGGAATTGTAGTCCAAAAACAGCTGGAGACCCAACTTTGGGAAACGCTGACCTAAGACCTAGTTCATTCATATATATATATGCTCATCATCTGTTTGCCAGTGGCAAGAGAGGGGGAGATCTGCATGTGAATGAACAATCTCAGATTATCCCTATAGCTACAGCTCTCATGTCACTTGATCCCAGTTCAGTCCACTCAGTCCACACACACAGTTAAGCCAGCCAACTCATCCAGCGGTTCGCCAGAAAGGAGAAAAAAGGGGCAGGTACACCAAGACTCCTTCAGGGGGGTTACTCAGGTCTTGAGGCAGTGGCATGGTAGCCAAAGAAAACCTTTCCACCCTGGGCATCTCCTTGGCTCTAGCTATCGAGGCCAATCTCTGGGCGAGGCAAACGTCCCTCCGTAAGAACAACCAGTGTCGCTGACATCAGTGACCCCCCCTTCCCCCTCCAAAAATGCCTCTGAAAGGGAAGTAGATAGCTTTTGCATACTTAAGTTTAAGAGGGGATGGGTGGAATCTGCACATTTTGAGTTTGTACCAGGGATATATGCAAGGCACCCCCATCGAAATGGGAGTTCTCTGAAGTTTCTGCAGTGCACCAAAACTCCCTACGGAGGACATCACGAAACATCTCGTTATGGCTGCTGGGGCAAGATGGCGCTTGTGCCTCAACCCAACTCTTGGAGGAAGAGAACTCAGGGTTCATCCCATCTCATGACACCCAGTCGCCCTCAGGTGCCACTCATATACCATCATGCCAGTCCTTCCCTATCTTGCCAGGGGAAAGCAGCAAACAGCGCGGCTGCCCTCCTCCTCCTCTGGCAGCTGCCAGGCTGCATCTCTGCTGATGGATGTCCAACCAGTCTTGAGAAGCTCAAGGCCTTTGTAGCAGGAGGTTTTGCTCCTCCAGGGGAGTAACACCCCACCATCATGTCCTCTGCCTCCCAGGCACTTGACGACTGTGACAATTTGTGGGGTTAGGAGCCAGTTTTCCCCACACCAGAGGCCTATTCAAGGGGGGAGGAGGAGAGACAAGACTTTTCCTGTACCACTTCTCAGTATTCCTTTTGTCAAGTACATACCTCATATAGTTCCTGCCGATGGTACCCTACGGATCTTTTCTGCACCTCCCCCTGCCCCACCGGATTCTCATTAGTTCTGCAAGGATATTAACTCCAGGAGTTGCAATGATAGATTCAGACAAGAAGGTTTAGGGAGGAGAGGAAGTGAGTTTCCATTAAAGGGGGCACCCCCTCATATACTATGCATTGTGGTTTTTCCCCCTCGCAGTCTAGAGCAGGGAAAGAAACTGTGAGCAGGGAGTTATTAGTGAATGTACGTTTGGGACATGGGGTTTTCAGTGTGTTTCAGAAGGGGTGTTGGGTTGGGGGAGTCCGAGGGAGGGGAAAACCTGGTGGGGAAAATTGTGTCTCCCTCCACCTCATCTTTATTCCCTCTCCCTTCCCCTTTCTTCTTTTTTTTGTGTCTGGGTAGCAGGAAGCTGCTGATGTAAAAAAAAAAATACGACAATCACGATTTGTCTGTGACGTGCGATTTTGGAAAAAAGAAAAAAAAAAACCCTGAAAAGTCTGGGGCGGGGAAAACAAACAAACCCTTTTTTGTGTTTTTGGTCAGGATTTTAAAGAAAGATATTTTTATGGTAATTGTCGCTGGTCTATTTTACTATATATTTATGTAATAAATATATGATTAAAAAACAAAAAACAAACCTACCCTTAAAAAAAAAGACAAAAAAAAAAAACCAACCCTCACAGCCCCAACTGGTTTTTGGTGTCTCATTTATGGTGAGTAGCTATGGGCAAAAAATTATTCTTTATCTATCAAAACACAGAAGAATGTGGAGCTTGCTTGATATTTCTGTTTTGCAGGTAAAAACCGTGGGAGCCTTTGTTCTCAAGGCTTTCCCCCTCCCCTCCCAATTCACCATTTTAGTCATTAAAGCCCCCACACCTAAAAGGTCAGTAGAAACCCCTTTTTGCTAAACCAAAAACAACCACCCTCACCAAAGCAAAAAAGCATCACTACATTTTGGGGGTGGGGGAGTGGGAAGATGGGTTCCATACCGATGACATGTGCAAGTGCCTCACATTATTGAAAAACCAGGCTGAGGGTAGATTGGCTGGTTTCAGAGGATTTAAAAAAAAAAAAGATTTGAAAGAGGGCGTGAAAGTTGCATGTAATGTGGATGGTCTTCCTCTTTTTCACCTGGTAACAAGGCCTTTCAGCTGGGAGGTTGTAGTGTTTCAAAAACTGGTTTGACCAGAGGTAGGACAAAATATGTGGGTGCCACACCAATGGAAGCGCATGGTTTTCCCTTAAGCTGCCATCTTGCCATACCTAAGCCCTGACAAAATATGTGGGACAGGACAGCCACCATTTTAAGCACCACAATTCACTTCTGGCTTGCGGGGGGCAGCCAATGTCTCCCTTGTGTATAGAGCTCCAATAGTCGCCTCTCTCTAGCCGCGGCAACTGGTCACTCCCAAACCTCCACCATACCTTCCCTCCCGATTCAGGAGAAGAGCGGGGGCGGACACACAAGGCGAACTCAGGAAGAACGTGGATCCAGGCCATTTTTGGTTTTCAATATATTATTCCCGTGTGGCCAGCGCCACAGCAGGGAAGAATGCCGGTTCTATTCACACAACTCAATATACAGAGAGATATTTACAAAAGGCGGCTTGTGGCCGCTTGCTTCTGAGCAGGTGGGGGCAGCAGCTCCTATGCTGGGTCGAGGCCCAGAGAAAATATAGTTTGCTGGGTCCAGGCCCAGAGAGAGCAGTCTGGTTAGTGCAACAATGCAGGGAGGGCAAGACAAGAGGGTGGTCCAGTAGTTATGTGCAAAGCCCTCCCCGTCTTCTACTGAGCATCAATGCGGAAGGAGAGCAGCTTCTCAGAGTGCATGTTGTTGAGGGTGCGCAGGTCGGGAAGCTTCAGCAGCAGCTTGGTGAAACGGGACGTTTCCTGGGGGTGGTTTTTGAAGACGAGGGCTCTCAGGGCACGGATAAGCATCTCCTGCAGCTGCTCCACTGATCCTGGGTTCTCAATGCCTGAACGATCTGCACAAGAGAGGGACGGGCAGTCAGTAACATGGTAACAGCGGCGTGCCCAGCACAACAGACACACCTGCCTGGTTTTCAGGTCTCTGATCTATCAAACCACGTTTTCAGCCTCCCACAAGGTCACAGATTGCCTGGAGCCCAAGGAGCAGTGGTGCCCAAGCCTGACATGTAAAAGATCCCAATCTCCTCGGAGCTCTGAATTATTTTTATTAAGAATCGTTCTCTCTTAAAGCACCACCACTGTTCATAGCATTTTGCAAGGTCGCACGAGGAAAAAGAGACAGATCCCCACTTCAAGGAGCTTACACTCCCAAGTTTGAACAATGGGGAAAAGAGGAGCAGAGGCAAAGGTGTCAGAGGAGAAATATGAAGATATGTAGTTAATTTAGGGGTTTGCTGCGGTTGCAGGGTGTTGGTGTTTCAAGGGTGGAGGTTCAGACTAAGGCAGTAAGATGAAGGCTTCAAGGAAAGGAAGATTTCCAAAGGAGGAAGCAGGGAGAGCAAGGGAGACCACTGTGGATATTCTGGGAGAAGGTGCCAGGCATAAGGAGCAGAAAGGGGGAAAGGTGTTGAATTGTGTAGGTGTGTGCCTGGATAGCCAAGGATGGCAGAGTAGGAGGCTTGAAGACACAGGTGAAACAAGGGCAGAAAAACACAATGGATGGGTGTGACTGGAGAGCTTCAAGGAAAGGTAAGGACAAGAGAAGCTTGTGATCCATGACTGTGATTCCCGCCTGTTCATGCCCAAGGACACCCACCTGCAGAGATCAGCACCACAGCTGTGAAGAGGCCAAGCTCTTCTTCAGAGAGTCCCAAGGCTCCAAGCTTCTCGCTGAACTCGAACATGGATGTCAGCAGGTCGCCCATCCCCATCCCCCACAGCTCCTCAAGGCTGTACTTGGTGCGACTCATGAATGTCACCGTCTGTTCCTTAACGTTGAAGAGGGACGCAAACCGAACCATCAGCACCTGGGGAAACGGTAGGGGAGACCTGTTAGAACACATCTGTGCCCACACAACACAGTCAAATGCCATCTGTATTCTTCCGAGTAAAAATGCACACTAGCTTTGAAAGAAGTGGGACTTCCTCTGAGAGAACTTACTTAGGTTCAAACTGCAAGGTTGTTGTTTTTCTTCTTAAGAACCAAAACAAACTGACAAGTTCTCAGAATGATTTTCACTTCTTCCCTTTGGGGTTTTTGAGTATGTCTGGGATCCAGCCTCCCAAAAGCAGATTACACCCCTTTAATTACTCCTAATGTCTTTATATTTCAAAATGACGCCAGCAAATAATGTCCTTCATGCATTCTCATTATTATATATGGATAAATAAGGGTGTAGATTAGAGTTCCAGGATTTTAAAACAATCATGTCTCCCCATTTTCACCAGTGCAGAATTAACCAATATTTAACAGATAAATATTATTCTCCCACTTTTATCAGCCTTTCCTACATACATAAAATCGGTAGCTGTTAACTAGCAAGGGTCTGAAGTAGTGGATGGAGATAATCCTACCTCAAATGTGCCAGCTTTGAGTAAGGAGACCTGGTCATGCTGCGTGAGCTCCCGGAAACCAGGGATGTGCTTTGCAAATTCCACAACCTCTCGTACAGCAGGTGTGAAGCTCATGGAGAAATCTTCCCAAATCTCCTGGCCTGTACGGCCACTGCGACCATGTGGGTGACAATTCATAGGACACGCCTGTTGGGATGGGGAAAAAATGAGACGTGTTAGATGAAGAGTAGAGGGCTGGAATCAGAGTCAATGGAACCAGTTGCAAGCCCCCACAGTCACTGAGAATTGAGGACCCTTTGCCAATCTGATGCCTTCCAATGTTTTGTAATATAAGTCCCATTAGCCCCAGGGAGTTTTAGTCCAGGTTAACAGGTGGAATAGAAGCTTCTAAACTTCCTTCTTTTGCTGCTCTGGTGCATTTGATGCCACTACCCCCAGCCATAAGGAATGAGGTGTTCCTTTGCAGAATAACCAGACAGATTGAGCTAATACTGACTTCTAGCCTGACAATACGTAGGAGTTAAGTTTCATACATGAAATGCCATAATCTAATTGCAGTAGTTAACATCCCACCAATTGAAAACAGACAAAAAGAGAACGCCAACAGGTTGACTTTTCAAGTCAGGATATTAAAACAAGCAGGCTATATAATAGCTAGAGAAAAGGCAGCTGGAGGCTGAACATGTCGCTGAATAAACCCTGGCTGGCTGGCAAACGAGAGCGCCTTGTGTGGTGCTGTGAGGAGGATGCGACACTCACCAAGAGGATATCTCTGGGCTCGCCTTGCTGGGGGCACCCTTGGCCGACCAAGGGATCTGTCTCCCCGGAGGGATAGCCGGAGGGGCAAAACCGATGGCCGTTCATGTTGTTCTGGTGGCATGTGTTGCTTGGGGCGGAGCCAGAGTTCCAGTTGTCGTTTTGGTGGCAGGGCCCGTTGCCGTGGTAGCCACTGGACAGCCAGTTGCTCTCCCAACTCAGAGAGTTCTCGCTCCCCGCGGGAGCCAGGGGCCCTGCGGCCAGTTTGTCATGGGCATAAACAAAAATCTCCTTGTGGGCCTTGGACACCTGCGAGATGACGTCTTCCATGACTTCGCCGGGGCTCGGGGAGCGGGGCGGCGTCAGCTGCTGGGAGAACTGGGCGAAGCAAGGAGACGGCTGGGAAGGCGAGGCCGCGTGCTGCTGTGGGGATCGTGGCGCCAGCTGCGGCTGGTGGCACAGAAGGGGGCTGGCGGGCTGCTGGTGCCCCGTCGACAAGCCCTCGGGCGGGCACTGCGCACTGAGCTGGTTGTTAGCCATGTTGTTCATAGCACTCTGCATCTCTGCCAGCATGCGTTGTTTCTCGCGCTTGGGGATGCGGCCGAAACGGACAGCTGTAGGGGAGGCAAACGGGGGGGTGTCAAGGGTCAGTACGGCAACTGAGGATATCACGTTCCCGAGCACAATGCAAAGTGTTGGTGCTGACCTTAAAAAACCCCTATATGGCCTCGGCCCAGTATACTTGAAGGAGTTTCTCCACCCCCATCGTTCAGCCCGGACACTGAGGTCCAGCTCCGAGGGCCTTCTGGTGGTTCCCTCACTGTGAGAAGTGAAACTACAGGGAACCAGGCAGAGGGCCTTCTCAGTAGTGGCGCCCACCGTGTGGAACGCCCTCCCACCAGATGTCAAGGCAATAAACAACTATCGGACTTTTAGAAGACATCCAAAGGCGGCCCTGTACAGGGAAGTTTTTAACAGTTGATGCTTAATTGTGTGTTTAATTGTGTGTTGGGAGCCACTCAGAGTGGCTGGGGCAACCCAATCAGATGGGCATCATATAAATAATAATAAATTATTATTGTTATTATTCCACAAAGCAGAATCCTAACGAAACAAAGCCTGAAAGGGGTAAATAAAAAGTCAAATCTCCAAAAAAAACAAACCCCATGCATGGCAGGGAACTCACCATCGCGAGACATGCCAACTCCCAGACACTTCTTGAAGCGGCACTGTTGGCAACGATTCCGGTTGATGCGGACAATGTTGCAGGTTTCATTCTTTAGGCACTTTTTGTACTGGATGTTTTGCTGAATGCTGCGCCGGAAGAAACCCTGAGTGGGGGGGCAAAGAGGGAGAGAGAGCAAATTAGCACCTAGGCCTGACGAGCGAGCAGCTGTACCCAAACCGAGAGCGGCTGCTTTTCAGCCCAGTTCCCTTGAGGCTGTGAGCTGGAGGCTGAAGACTTGAACTGGAAGCAGAACCAGCAGAAGGTGACTGCCCATCTATCGAGCAGGCAAGGGCAGAGAAGGCCGGGCTCCCAGTTTTAGTTATATTAGGCCCACCTGGCCAGCCCAGAGGCATGGTAAACACCTGCCAACCACGGGGGAAGGGCCCCAGCATGCAGAAGGCCCCAATCTCAAGCCCTGGCATCTCCAGGTAAGGCTAACCCTGGAGAGCTGCTGCCAGTCTGTGTAGACAATACTGGATAGATGGACCAATGACTGTGACTCTGTATAAGGCAGCTTCCTATGTTCCCAGAGGCCAATGTCGCCCACCTCCATTCCCTTCTGAACCTGAGGAGCGTTCTGAGGCCTGAACAGACATAGTCCTAAGGGGTGCTAGCTCAAGCAGCGGAGGCACAGTCTTTGCAGGCCAGTGGCTGCATGCTGCTGTAGTCCCTACTGGTCAGGGAGGTGGTGCAAGCACCTGAGTTGGCTTGCTCTCCCAGCACAAGGCTGTGTTGCAGGGCTTAAGTCCCCATCTCCCACAAGCTCCAGTGCCCCATTCCAGCATGGGAAAATGAGGGTTTTTCCTGTGTGGAGCTGCAAAATATCTCGGTGGTGGGCCTCAATCCAACCCCTTCCAGCTTTCGTCAGCCAAATAAAAAGGCCAGAGAGAGAGATGCTCACCTTGCAGCCTTCACAAGCATGGACACCGTAATGGAACCCAGACGCCACATCTCCGCAGACTTTGCACAAGAGGACCATCCCATTCAGCTCTGGAAGGAGAAAAGAGGAAGAGGGGCTGTGAGACTCCATACACAAAGGCTGGATTTTTTTGGCTGCTTGGTTGCTACTCTCCAACCAACCCTGGAAGAACCCTGGAGGCCTACAGTGCAGCCTCTGAAGAACCCAGGAGGAATCGTGGCTGGCAGAAAGGGCCAAACTGACCCGGGGAAGGTGGGCCTGGAGTTTGGGCTTGGATTAAATCTGCTGGCATAGTTGGCTGGATCCGCAAACACCCCAGGGCTTCCCACCCGTGCCCAACTTCGCATCCGCACTCACTTGTGATGCTGCTGCTGGTGCTTTTGGCAGGGGAGATGCGCCTCCCGTCATCCATGGCCACTTGCAGCCCCACAGGGGAGCCTCCAGAGCTGTAGGAAGAGGACGATGATGACGAAGAGGAGGAGGAGGAGGAGGAGGAAGGGGAAGCATCATCCCGGAGCCCAGTGGAGCTGGTCCCATACAGGCGCCCCGAGTCTTGCACCAGAGACCCGGTGGGCGAAGGTGGGAAGTAGCTGGGGAAGGCGGGTTGCGAGGACAGCTGGCAGCTGCCGTTGGAGCTGTCGCTGCCACACAGAGAGACAGGGCTGGTGCGGCTTGGAGAAGACCCGTTGGAGCCAATGTAGCTGATGACGCCACCTGCAGAGGGTTAAAAAAGGGAAGAGGGTTGAGAATCCCACCTCACTACAGCCTTCGTTGTCCAGCTGCCCCAACTTATTTTTGTGTTACACAACTTGAAGACATCATGTTGGAAACCTCGAGTTTCCTTTAAAGAGGAGCAAGTTTCTGGATCTCACTGTGGCGGATGATATCCCGACCACACAGCTGCACCCTAAAGAGGCATTTGCAAAGGCAAGCAGATGTTTCGGTAGCCAAGAAAGGCAGCAGGTTTCAACTGGGGCAAAGTAGAACGAGAGAGAGAGAGGCTCTGACAACCTTCCTATGTTGTAACCAAGTTAAGTCTGTTGTGTTTTGAAACTGCGAATCCCTAGAGGGGGGCAGCGTTGGAAAAAGGGAGTCTGGAGTAGTTGGATGCCTTGTACAGTTGTCTCCGAAAAGAAAGAAGACTACGGCAAAGCTAAGAAAGTATTGTCTTTTTAAGGGCTGCAAAAGCACTAGAAGTTGTAACTGCATTAAAAAGAGCAGAGCCTGCCTGCAGGCTTGCGCTCTAAGAGAAAAACAAGACCATTGTGAAGGCAGAAGGGAAGCATGGAGAGAAGAGGCAGAATTCAGAAGTGGAAGGCTGGGGAGAGCGCCGAGAAATGGGGCCCAGAGCAGCTGAAAAAAGGTTCAGGCATTTGGGGGCCTTTTATTTTAAGCTTTGTAAAAAGGACTACTAAAGTGGGACAGAGGGTTATAAAATTAGGAGGAGGGTAGAGAGGAGAAGAGTTTTCTCCCATAATGCTAACAGAGAGCAAATGTGATGTAAGTATTGCTTCAGAGAGCCACTACTCAAGCTAGTGAGCCAAGCTCCATGATGTGGAGGATAGCCCAGCAAACATATATATCCAGTAGACTTGGGCTAAAATTCATTCCCTGTACCAAATACAGGATATCTTTTTTTAAAAAAACTTTTTTTGCAGGAACAGTACCACAGTCACCCTTCCCTGAGTCAAATGTACTAGGCGATATTCCTTAAGAAAAACCTTCTAACTGCATTGCTGGATCACACCAAGGTGTTTCTAGTTCTCCTAGCAAGTACTCCCGAGAGAGCCCCCATTTGCCCTCCACATTGTGGCCTTATATGCAAAGGGGTGCTGTCTCCGACCATGGACAAAAAGGAGGTGGTAATTTACTGTGAACATGTGAGTTCTCAAAGGCACAAGATGGGAGAGGGGAAATCCTGGAACACTGGAGGAGCGATAGGTTGGGGGTGAAAGTAAACCTACTTGTGAGCAAAACACGACAGCAAGTGAAAACAAAGCTGCCCTGGTATGTGGGAGCTGACTCTTCCCAGCACACACCTGATAAAAGGTTTGCAATGTCCAACCCCACATTACTGGCCCGCTGCAAGCTCTGAGCTGGTCTTGCCAAAATTCTTCCCTTGCAATCCAGCTCTCTCTCTCTCTCTCTCCCAGCTTTCAGTTGTTGACCTACATCTCAGAGCTGCAAAAGGAAAAAACACCAAGTGAGTGATGCAGCGAGTGGAGAGGGAGGGAGGAAGGCGTGCGGCCAAGAAATTGTTGAAAATTGGGTGGAAGCCAAAAAAGCCATCATACACCCCACCCTGGAAGCTGGGGGGAGGTGGGTAAGCTGGGAAGGGCCGAATACTCCAGCCTGGAGATGGCTTGGGGTTTTGTTTTTTTCTATAGAACTACCACTGCTCCAGGCTTTGTAGCTGGGCTACATGCCAGTGGCCAAACTGCTGTAGGAAAAGCCTCAAGCAAAGTAAAAACAAAGCCATCCGTGCCAGAGGGATTATAAACAAGGTCACGTGTGGAAGCCACGTTCAGTGCCCAGGCAGGCCTTTAAGAACAAGCAGGGAGCCTTTATCTTGTTGACTGGTTACCACCAGCTAATGACCTTCCTTGCGTGTGGCCCAAGCACCTGGGACTGGTTGCTTAGCAGACATTAAAAGGAATCAGGACAAATAAAGCTGTAAGTGGAGTTTCTCCCTTTTCCCCTTGTCAGGGATAGGAAAGAGAGCTGGATAATGATCCAAGTCAACTTCTGCCAGCAATCCAAACAGTACACACACACACACACACACACACACCCAAGAGAAGTGAACAAAGGATAAGCAATTGATTAAAATTAAAATTTAGCAGCCGTGCTTTGGATGGAGCTCTTGTCTTGTGGGACCACAGATCCCCTTCTACCACTTTTCGCTAAGGGTCCAGGGCAAGCTGCTCAGGCCAAACACTTGTGATAACCGCCCTGCTCTTCTGCACATAAGGAGAATTTTGCAATCCTGCCAAAATTAGGGCAAAGCTAGAGCTCAGTGACAAAGCGCCAGCAGATGTGCCAGAAGCAACTCCACTCACTTTGCTGCCTATTCTAATCCCATGCCGTTCATACATCTCCCAATATATCTCAAATACTGTGCAACAGTTTGGCAGCTTATTAAAAGCAGGCTGTCCTTTCCTCTGCAGAACAAATGCTTAAACAGGAGAATCATCAAGGGCAAATAAGGGTAGGGATATTTCAAGAAGGCACCTTGATTTGAACTTGGGGCGCAGAGGCCCGAGAACCAGCCCAACATCTGGCTTGCTAGGGCGGCAGTGATCATCCTGTCTGGGTATTGAGCATGCGGCCCTTGCACGTGACCTTGTTAGTAATCTCTTCCTCAATGCTGATGATGGTTGTTGTTTTTCTTCCTTACTAGTAGCCTCTCCTAGATTACTTCACTTTCCTTCTTTTAAAAGGCAAGAAGCAGAGTTTCCAAATCGAGCAATTCAAGATAGGAAGGGTGGCGCAGGGAATCCTGCGAAGGAGGAAGGTATGCAAATCTTGCAGCCTTCTTCCCTCCCGGCTTGGAGTCCCTAGCTTCCATGCGGCTATTAAATGCAGGTTGCGTCAGGGAGATGACTGCCCCAAGTGGGTCAGGGAGGATAAATAGAACTTGCTAGAAGGCACAGCGGGGGTGGAAGTTATGTGCGGACCAAGTTGGCAATCTTCCAGATGGGTGTGAAAAAAGGGAAAGGCGTATCTCGCCCATTTGCAATGTGTCTTGTCAGTCTTCTGGAGGCAAGGAGCCAGGAGTGGCTAGAGACACATGTGGCATCACTAAGTAAGCACACGTGGTCCTTGACACAAGGCCACATGCTACCCGTTTGCTCACCCCAAAGGGGAGGACACCTGATGCAAAAGGGGGGCAGGGGGGAACCTGCAGCAAAAGTAGCACTGAAGGTCCATGTGCAAGCACTACCAAAAATAAAATGAGGGAGGCTGAGCTCAAAACCAACAAGGTCAATCAAAGGGAAAGGGATTTCCGTCACCCAGATACCTGAACCACCTTGGGCCCACTAACTTACTAACCCAGCAATGGAATCACAACTAACATGGTAGGTGTACATACAAACCATATCCACAAGAGATGGGGAAAAACAAGCCCCTAGATCTTAAAAAAAAACCCACCCCCTTAAAACCCACGCAATGCAGGTTGCTATTCTATGAGGTCTTATTAGGGGGGAATGACACACTGAACTCACTGGGACTTATTTCTGAGTAAATATGCTTAGAACTGGGCAGCATGGCAATCAAGCCACATGGCTCTGGGAGACTTTCCCATCTTCTAACATAGGCTACTCCCGACCCCGCAAATCCGACCCCACTTGAAAGTGTTGAAACCCAAAACACCAGATCTTTAAAAAGGAATTATCCCACTGCTAACCCACAGCAAATGCAGAAATCCTTTCCTCATTCCTAACCACTTTCTCCTTTAAGGGAACCGTAAGACCTTATTATTGGATTAGACAAATACCATTCACTTAAACTGCCCAGGGTGCATTTTATTACATAGTTCTATTGTTAATACTTAATCAGTGTCTACATTTAACACAAATACAAATGTAGTACACACCGAAACAAAGACCACGGGAAAAAAATATTTGTGCCACCCAGTCTTTAAAATACTGGAAGCTTTTGGGTCCCCCACCATTCCTCCTCAGGCTGGAATGACTCCTCTGTAACTAGAACATTCATTTCCAGCATTTAAACACTAGTCAGAGAACATAAAGGTGGGGTTTTGGTATTTTTGTTACTTCCCTATTTTATATCCAATGCTGTTAAAACACATGTGCACCAATAAATATTGCCTGCTTTCCACCACAAAAGAAAGGCACTCTGTATATGCACTGAGGCAAACTGTTTGGGGCACAAATGGAAGGCACATGCACTAAGGAACACGTGACCTTACACGATTTCCGATTTCCTTTTCCTCAGAAAAGTTTACGCTTTAATTGGCTGGGTGCAAGGCTGCAAGCTTTGGGGAGGTAAAGCTGCCGCCGGGCAAGCAGTAGCAAAGTGATCGGGAACAAAATAGTAAGAGAAGCCTGATTTTTCCAGCCAAAGAAGACACGCCAGGACGCAAAGACCGGTGAACGTGAGTGATTCGCCCACTCGGTTCTCATGCTCCGTTAAGTTGCCCGTCCAAGACTTTCGCACTCCCAAAAGCCCCATGACGGTTACCTCCCGAGAGCTGAATAACGAGCAAGCGAGATCGGAAGGCTGGCAAGTCGGCCAGTTCACCTCCACGTGTCCTACTTGCACGTTGCCCGCTTCTATCCCGGCTTCACCCATCACGCTTTGCCCCGCCCCCTACCCGCCCATTGGTTCCCATCTCCCCTCCCTGGCAAGGGATGGTCCATCCTTCAGCCGCGCCCTCTACGGCGAACTCGGAACGTTCGAGCTTCCCGGATGGTGACGTAACTCCAGGGGAGGCGTACCTAATGAGCTAATAGGGCGAGCTCGGCCAATGGGAGGCGACCGGAGGCGGGGCCGATAGGGAAAACAAACGTTGCACGTGGCTGAGCCGGGTAAGGGGACACGTGAGAGGATGAATGGGAAAGCTCGAAGGGGGAATCCCAGGAAGGGTGGGATTCCGAAGCGGGGTACGAGTGCTAGTAGTGTGACTCCGAAGTAGTGGGGGTGGAGGGGAAGAGAAATCCCTATAACCAATAAGGGATCACCAATTGGGGGGGGGGCAATATCAAAAGGAGATCTCCGGGCATCCCTTCCCCTACCAAGGCTTCCTCCCAATAAAACACCAGGTATGTGATGCTCACAGTGGAAGCAAAGCAGCCCCGATCCTCTCTCCCTACAACTGCCCTAATCCCACCCTCCCCAAAGGACAAGGTAGGGCGTCGCCTGCCGCTACTGGTAGCCCAGGCAAGACACTTGACTCTGCTCCCTCCCCCCACAAGAAGGAATGTTGACCTCTTTCCCTGAAACTGACACCTATAACTCTTTTCCCTTGCTCCCCTTGTCACCGATCCACCCTCCCCCAGGAGGAAACTACAGCAGAATGATGAGAAATCAACCCTTCCTAATTGGGTTGGGGGGGTGAAATAGAGAAGTCTGATGGGCTAAAAGAACGGGAGCAGGTAATAGGGGGCACTCTTGTTTCTCCCAATTCCAAAACCCAGCACCTCTCTTCCTTGTGATTTGGGGGGTGCATTCAGGCAGGATCCTGAATGCTACATACAGTATGAGACTCCAAGGTTGTTTGCACACTTCGTATCTCTATATCAGCAATTGCGGTATTTAGCGTGGGGAGATACGCTGCTTGGGAACTCAATGCCGCCGCCGCCACCACCACCACCCCAACTCCAGCGACGCCCCACGAGTAGCTGCAGGAGCGCTGGGCAGCAGGAGGACTGCTCCCTTCATTGCAGGTGCGCGCGAAAGAGGCTGAAGCGCCAGACCTCTGCGACGGGAGGTCGCCGCGAAGGGGAGGCTATGGGGCAAGTTTTAGGAGGGAGAATAGCACTGCATAACCGGTTCCCTCAAGACAGGGTCAGCCGCGAGAGGCTTACCTGGGGCGTTGTTGTTCGTATCCAAAGTGGCCATCCTGTTCAGTTGACAGCCGTCATTCATGTCGAGCGAAGAAGCGAGTCGAGATTCCGTGGGCGAGGAAGGAGCGAGGGGGAGCGAGAGGCTGCCCCTTTCTCCTCCCCGGTCTTCTTCTGGTGCCCCCAAAGTTATGGTGCAAAAGCGGCTGGGAACCCAGTCAGCTTGCACTGAACGCTGGTGGGAATGCGCCCTTTTTAAAATTGCCTTTAAAAGATTATATTTGCACTGAGAGCCGCAGTGCAAAAGTCGAAAGTGCGCGAGAGCGGCTGAGTCTGTGGGATACCTCGCAGCAGCCCGGGAGCTCCACTCTGCTGCTGCCTCTCCCTTTGCCTGCAAAATTTTACTCTGCCAGGGTTCACTCACTCCCTGGTCTCCCTCTCTGCCTGCGGCTGCGCAGATGCCAGCACGCGGCACTGGAGCATCCACCATGTGACTCCTAGGGAGAGCCTCGTGCCCCAGTGACACACTTTCTGCTGCTGCAGCAGCCGCCACAGCAGGCACATTGCGCTCGGCTTCTTCGCTAGAGCGCAAGGGTTGCCGGGAGCTGTAGTTCGCATGGACAGAGTCGTGCCTCCCCCCGCTTTATGCGCGTGCGTGCGGGTATCTCGCTGTGTCTGCTGCATTCCTAAGGAGTGACCTCTCTCTCTCTCTCTCTCTCTCTCTCTCTCTCTCTCTCTCTCTCTCTCTCTCTCTCTCTCTCTCTCTCTCTCTCAGCTTTCCCTGAGAGATCAAAAGAGGTTGAGGCTTAAAACACACACAGAGGAAGGGGGGGGATATCCCTGAAAAACGTGATGCTTTAACGTGATGTTTGGAAAGAACCTAGTTCCTTTTGAGCCACAGCTGGCTGCCAATTTAGAGCTTGGCAAAGGATCGTGCAGGAACGGGAAAGAGGCGGGGGTGGGGAAAAGAAAGATTCAGTGCTTTTCAAAATAAGAGTGGATTCCCTCCAAGGGGAGCCAATAATGATCCCTCAATTCCTTCCAACCTTTCTCTCTCTCCCCCTCCCCGTCATCGCGCCCCCCCCCTTGGAACTCATTATTCTCTGCAATATAGAGAACCTATCTAAGTTTTCAAGCTGGCAGGTTTTTTAAAAAAACAAACAAACCAGCCATTATATAGAATCTATGATAAATGTTTAGTAACGCTCTTAGCTAGGGTTAATAAGGTGCTTTAACCGCTATTTTGTACTGGCAGTTCTGGTACATAAAGAATAGTAAATAAGGTGATGGGTTGTGAGTCCCAAGTGATTAGGAGTTGTACCAGATAAACTAGCCTTTTCTTAAAGCAAACAAAAAAGGCAGCTTTTCATGGGTATTAATATCAAGGCAGACAGGCTGCATCACACGTACTTGGGATTCGTCCAGCTGTTTCCTCTTCAGTTCCCATGCTACCTGTTGCTGCTTTTAATTCAATTGAGTTTGGCTGAGACTACAGCCGGAAGAATCTCATTTTGCATGCCACCATGATTAGACATTCCTAGATGTGGTGGCACCCACAGGGCTCAAGGGTATCTCCCCCTTTCCACCCATGAGGCAAGGTGAGGCAACTGCCTCAGGCGGCAGGATCCATAGGGGCAGCAGATTCAACCTCCAAGGAATCCATCGCCCGCTGCTGCCGCCGCCACAGACTCCTTGGAGGCCAGATCTTGAATCACAGAATCATAGAGATGGATGGGACCCAGAGGATCATCTACAGGTAGTACAACTCCTTACAATGCAGGAATATGCACCTGTCCCTTATGGGGATTGAACCCACAACCTTGGTGTTATCAGCACCATGCTGATGGCAACTTCCTACCGCCCACAATGCCACTTCTACAGCAGCCTCTTAGCAAATAGGAGGTGCGGATGGTCTCCTACTCCCCTTGTTCATGGTGTAGATCTTCACTCACGCCTCCTTCCCTGATGAAGGGCCCGCCAAGCTGGCACTGCTGTTACTGGGCATGAGCTTGTGCAGGAGAACTGTTTTCTCTCACTTATTGACTGCTTGAAGCGACTGTCTTCCCTTGCCTGAAGGCAAGATCCATTCAGTATGAGGGGGTGGTTTGTTCACAGCAGGGATGGGAAACCTGTGGCCCTCCAGATGTTGTCAGACTTCACGTCTCATCAGCCCCAGCCAGCATAGTCAAAGGTGAGGGGAGTTGCACAACAACATCTGGACCTCGTACTTCAAAAATTGTTGTTAGCCTGCCCTGGGACCTCATGGTGAAGAACGAAGAATAAAAAGAATAAATCTAAAATAATAATAATAGAAAATAAATGACACTGTCTGGATGTGCTAGGATTTAAGAGAAATCAGATGCTTTCTTGATTTATATTCTTTATTGAAAAATGAAAAGTACAAAATTACAAGTGCACAGAGTAAGATAAGACACACACACAAATAAGAAAAAACTATAAATAGTACATGTAGAAAACAAGACAGAAAACAAGATACTGTGTACAGTGGTACCTCAGGTTAAGTACTTAATTCGTTCCGGAGGTCCGTTCTTAACCTGAAACTGTTCTTAACCTGAGGTACCACTTTAGCTAATGGGGCCTCCTGCTGCCAGCGGAGCACGATTTCTGTTCTCATCCCGAAGCAAAGTTCTTAACCTGAGGTAATATTTCTGGGATAGTAGAGTCTGTAACCTGAAGCGTATGTAACCTGAGGTACCACTGTACGTTACAAAAAGGGGGGTGGAATTATTATTGTAGTTAACCAGACCTTGACCTAACAGGGCATTTATAAAAATGAATTCCAATTATTGTTAAATTTGTCCACAACAAATTTTAAAAAGCTTGAAATTTAGATCAAGTGTGATATTTCAGCAAAGGCTTTTATATCTATTATTTCTATTCCCTGCCCTTAACCTTTTTCTCTTTTTTTTTGGTCACTCTGAGGGAGACAGTACGGCTTTTTGTAACCTCTGGCCTGCGATCGTGAAGTTGCACATGTCTTTTCCAATAGTTGCATTATTTCCCATGTGCCGTCTGTAGTAGGCTGGGCTGCTGCGACTCATATTTAGGTCACGTAGTGTGGACGGCTCTTCCTGGAGAGATGTTGCTCACCTCGGTGGGACAGTCTGGGGCAGTTGCTGAGTAAGAGAAGCCAGCGGCTGGAGAACAAGTCACTGATTGTGGTTAGCATGCTAAGCTCCGCCTGCTGTGGATACAGCTAAGGCTGTGACATGACATCCACGGCTCAGGAAGCTGGCGGCTTTCTGATTTCTTCATGCTCTGGATTCCTTTAGACACAAACCAGTTAAACTAGATATCCATATCCTAAGGGGTGTTTCAAATGCCACCTGCCAGGAAAAGTGTGACTTGCGGAAGGTAACACAATTCACATCCTCGTGAGATTTATATAGTTCAGTTCGAATATTGCTTGTATGTATTTATTTAGTTATTACATTTGAAGATGTCACAGCATAAAAATATAAGCGATTCCCCATTTTTGCCATTCCTGGGCTCTTTTAGCGCTGTTTTTGCCTCTTTTTGTTCCACTTCTAGGTTCGCAGTGATGCGTGCTTGCATGCATGTAAATGGGGAGTTGCCTCTACAAGATACAGTGGTACCTTGGGTTAAGTACTTAGTTCGTTCCAGAGGTCCGTTCTTAACCTGAAGCACCACTTTAGCTAATGGGGCCTCCCGCTACCACTGCGCCGCCAGGGCATGATTTCTGTTCTCATCCTGAGGTAAAAGTTCTTCACCCAAGGTTTGCGGAGTCTGTAACCTGAAGCGTATGTAACCTGAAGCGTATGTAACCCGAGGTACCACTGTATAAGGGTGGGCACACCTTTGTTCTGGGTCCTCCTCTGTCCTCCTGCGTGTGAGGGGAGCCCCCTGTTGCAACAGCTTTAATAAAGATCAGGCTTACTAGCTGCTTTGCTTCTCAATATTCTCTGGTTGTCCTCTGTTATTTTCTCCTACGATAGGGAACCTAGTTAAGGACTCTATACGGGATCTTGGATACCCCATAAGGGAAGAAGGGCAGATTTTGTTTACAACAGAACCTATAAATTAAGACCAGAGATCTCACACTTACTAAGCTCTGCACAACTATTAGCACGTTTATACATATCAAGACACAAGGTGACACACTATTAGCATTGATTATGGTGTCATAACTATATAATTGCAAGAACATTCTGGCAACATGACAGGCACAAATTGACCAAGTGATTGTTACTTAAACTTCTCAGGCACTTAGGGAAACCCCTTCCCATGGAGAATTCCCACAGGTCTAGGCTGAAGCCCAAACTTGATGCTGCCTCAGCCAATGACCTATTTCCTAGGGGTGCCATATTTCAAAAAGTGATAAAGAAGTTGTTGAGCTTCCCCCCCCCTCGAAAAAACTGCAAAAAACCAAGGGTTTTTTTAGCTATTTTGAACTATTTTTTAGGAAAATTGGCAAGAACGACACTGCCAACATGGCTTGCCATATGTCTGGATTTCCCTTGACATTTTTAAATTTATTTTTATTTGCCGATTTCTGCCTGGACACTGCTTACAACAACAGTATTTGTTTAGGGTGCTGGGAATTGTACCTCTGTGAGAAGGGAAGCCACAACTGTTGAAGTGATATTAAATGCACTTTAAGGGGATGGTTGTGGATATGTTTTGTGACCTGAAACATCCTTCTCTCTTGGCATGAGTTGAGGCCTACTCAGGAGTATGTGGGTGAGGTAGAACAGGAAATTGTTATTTGCTTAGTTTGGAGAGCTGACAAGAATCTGGAAGGAGAGACTGACAGGGTTTTTTTGTGTATGTTTCAGAATTGGATTAGGGGCATAGGCAAAAGTCTCTCCCCCCTTGTTAAACTATTTGCTGTGGTCATGGAGGATTGTTAAAGGCCTTGTGGCATTTGTGTGTGTGCATTTTTATTCCCCCCCCCTCCTTTGTGGCGTCTAGTATTTCTACCAATATGCTACCTGCCTTAAATTGCTGGGCTGGGATGCTGCAGAAGCTCAGTAATGTAAATACATATGCTGGTATGAATATTTTTGGTGGGGGGAGCCAGCCTGAGTGAATCAAACGGGGTTATACCAGCACAAATCCAAATACTCAGGATTAAAGAGTTTGCCAACTGTAGCTTCAGTGGAACAAAGAGGCAAAAGGTTCCTTTTTATGTGGGACTTCTTACAATTCCATACCTTCCAACATTTATCTGACGAAAATAGGATGTCTCATTCCATAATGATAATTTTACTATTTATACCTCACATATCTTACTGGGTTGCCCCAGTTGCTCTGGGTAGCTTCCAACATATATAAAAACATAATAAAACATTAAACATTTAAAAACTTCCCTATACAGGTTTGCCCTCAGACGGCTCGGGGGTCGGATAGCTCCATACCCTCCAACATTTCTCCAGTGAAAATAACAACACCCTAAGGTAAAGTGAGACATTCTGGGATCAAATCAGAAACCGGGACAGCTTCTCTAAATCAGGGATGCCCCTGGAAAATAAAGACCTGCAATTCTATTGACAAAAGTATTAATAAAGCTATAGGACCAACGGGGACGCGGGTGGCACTGTGGGTAAAACCTCAGTGCCTAGGACTTGCCGATCGTATGGTCGGCGGTTCGAATCCCCGCGGCGGGGTGAGCTCCCGTCGTTCGGTCCCAGCTCCTGCCCACCTAGCAGTTCGAAAGCACTCTTAAGTGCAAGTAGATAAATAGGGACCGCTTTATAGCAGGAAGGTAAACGGCGTTTTCGAGCGCTGCGCTGATGCTGGCTTGCCAGAGCAGCTTCGTCACGCTGGCCACGTGACCCGGAAGTGTCTTCGGACGGTGCCGGCTCACGGCCTCTAGAGCGAGATGAGCACGCAACCCTAGAGTCGGACACGACTGGCCCGTACGGGCAGGGGTACATTTACCTTTACCTATAGGACCAACAGCATGGTTGTTCTAGTTTTGGAAACTGGGCCAGCGGAAATAATGCATAATCCAATCACCTTTTTTGAGTATACAAAATCATCCATGTTAAACAACTACTTTGGGCTGATTCAGATGTTCAAAATAGTCTGCTGGTCAGAGGCTATTATTCTATGGCTATGCCAATATCTCCTCAGTGAGTGACTTTGGTGCCTGAAAGATACACACTGTCAGAGCTGCTACCAGGTCCCAGCTCACATAGGACCACGCCACACAGCGTCCACTTTAAAAGAGTCTTTATTGAGTTACAGGTTTCATTTCCGAACTGCAGCGTGCAGCTCTACACCTTCTGCCCTAGGTCGGCGAAGACCCATCTGAGTCCCCGCCTCTTGCACACCAGCTTAATACCCTAGCCTTGCTCCACCTCCTTCGCCTCTCCCTACGTCTCTGGGTCCTTCTGCCCCCCTGGGACTCCTCCCTTCTACTCTCCTCTGACGCTGACCCCCCTGATCCTTCCGCTTCCTTTCGGCGGGCTTTGGGACCTGGCTCACTCTCCGGGCTGCTTACTGCTCCAGCTTCCGCTGCATTTGAACTTGGCGCGCGCGCCCAACTCTCTACTTTCCTCTTGACCGTTGCCTCGCTCTCTGAGGAGGGCGTGACCACCCCTGACTCGTGCCCTCCCTCCTGCTGACGGCCTCCGGAACCCGATGCCTGGCTGCCTTCCTCCCTGCTGCTCTCAGTCTTGAGCGTGGGTCCCGACTTCCAGCTGCTGCTCTCTGAATCTCCTCTGTTCCCTTCCTCCTGGGGTGTCCCCCCGGATCCCCCCCTTGCTCTGCTCACTGGGGCTCCCTTTTGGGAGTCCTCTGACTCACTGCTTAGGCTTGGAGATCTCGGTTCGTCATCATCACTCATTCTCCCTTCGGCTTCCTCCCCCTCGCTCTCTGTTTCCACCCTTCTCTGCGTCTCTGCTTCTGAACCCCTGACATCCATCCCCCCCTCGAAGCCCCCCCTTCCCCCCTCCCCGCTGTCAGGTGTGGGTGCTGGGTGCTCCATCATCATGGGAGGGAATGCTGGATACAGGTCGCTCCCCGTGGGTGGCCGCCAACTGAAGACCTCCGAGTCTTCCCCCTCGCGGTCGTCGACGTTGACTTGTTGCTCTTCCATCTCTGTACCGCCGTGCTCGAACCCGAGGTCCTCCCCGAACACGTCCATGTCAGTCTCTGCGTCGGTCGCTCGACCTGGCATCTCCAGCCACTTCCTGCGCCATTGCTCCTCTGGTCGATCGTCCCACCAATACGAGTTGCCTGATGCCGAACCTGCCGGTGAACCTTCTGGGGAACGGGTGCTCCGTGCGGGTTCCCCTTCTGAGTCGAATCCATGGAACGTGCTGGAAGAAAGTGTGGGTGTGAACAACCAGTCGTCGAAGAAGCTCGCTGGCATGGGTTTGTGTGGGAAGAGGGCATGAAACTCGTCCTTGAGCAGGGGTTCCTCCAAAGCGTAGTCTGGTACCCAGCTATTGGCGCTGGCCCGGGTGCCCTCTCTGGCTAAGAGGTATTCGACTCCCTCTTCCCCCCATCTGGAGTCCAAAATCTCCGTGACCTCGTTGATGTGGTCCTGGTGCTTCACCTCCCGCGTCTCCGTCCGTTCCCGGAGCGGACTTGGCGCCGTCCCTGGCTCCTGGAACCTGTGAGGTGCCTTGTAGGGAGTGAGCACCGACCTGTGGAACACCGGATGCATTCTGGAACCCTCCGGCAGCGCCAGTCGGAAGGCTACCGGGTTGATCTGCGCTTCGACTTGGTACGGACCGATCTGCTTGTGCCCCAACTTCTTCTTGGCAAGTGACCTGGTCGGCACTGCGTGGGCTGCCAACCAGACCCAGTCTCCCACTTGGATCACTTCGCCAACCCGCCTGTGCTTGTCAGCTTGCACCTTGTAGGCGTGCTTAGCTAGCTCCAGCTGCCGTCTGAGTTGATCGTGGACCGCCTGCAGCTCTGACGCGAACGCGTCCGCCGTCTGTGGTTCTCCTTCCCCCACTCTCTCCAGTCCCGGGAAGGTTCTGGGATTCCTCCCATTGTTGGCAAAGAACGGCGTCACTCCTGTGGACACGTGCTTCGTGTTGTTGTAAGCGAACTCGGCTAGCGGCAGGTAATCCACCCACGTCGCAGGCTGTTGATTGGCATAGCATCTCAGGTACTGCTGCATGATGGCATTGACCCTCTCTGCTTGCCCGTTGGTCTGCGGGTGTCTTGCTGATGCCAGATTGACCTTGACATTTAGAAAACCCATCAGCTTCTGCCAGAAAGACGAGATGAACTGGCGTCCGCGGTCGGACAGGATAGACCGTGGCAGGCCATGCACTTTGAACACGTGATCTATGAACAGTTTGGCGGTTTGTTCCGCCGTGGCCACCTTCGCACACGGAATGAAATGTGCCATCTTGGTGAACAAGTCCACCACCACTAGCACAGCTGTCTTGCCTCTCGAGCTGGGTAAATCCGTCACAAAGTCCAGGGCCACCCTCTCCCACGGTTCAAACGGTGTTTGCAGCGGTTCTAACAGTCCCGCCGGTGGTCTGTGTACCGGCTTGGCCCTCTGGCAGGTGTCGCACCTCGCGACGTAGTCCGCGACCTCTCCTCTCAGCCTGGGCCACCAGAAGTCTCTCGCGACTAATTCCATCGTTTTCTCTGTGCCAAAGTGACCGGCCGTGGGTGCGTCGTGCAACTGTTGCAGTACCTTGGCGCGAAGGTCGTCTCCTGGTACATAGACAGCCCCTTTGCGTAGGAGCAAGCCGTCCCGCACCTGGAACTCGTCCGTGGTAGCCGTGCCCCTGAGCAGTTCCGCCATCTTGTCTTGCGCGAATGAGTCGTCCCGCAATGCACGTCGCACCGCATCCAGGTCTACTGTAGCTGAGGCACACGCCCACGCCGTCGGTGCGAAGATGTGCATGGCCGCCGCTGGCGTCACCTCTTCTAGGTATTGCGGTTTTCGGGACAGTGCATCCGCCATGATGTTGGTGTCGCCTGGGACGTACTCTATTCGGAAATTGAAGTCAGCAAAGAACTCCGCCCAACGTATCTGCCTCTGGTTCAGGAACTGAGCCGTGCGCCAGTGCTCCAGATTCTTGTGGTCCGTGCAGACCTGCACCGTGTGCTTGGCGCCGATTAGGAAGTGCCTCCACGCCTTGAAAGCTGCATGAATGGCCAGCAACTCCCTGTCCCAGATGGTGTAGTTCTGCTCCGACTTGCTGAGCTTTCTGGAGTAGAACGCTCCCGGCCGCCACACCCCCTGCGGGTCTCGCTGCAGCAGGACAGCTCCCACGGCTCTGTCTGACGCGTCTGTCTCTACCCTCAACGGTTTACTGGGGTCGATATGCAGCAGTTGCTTCTCCGATGCGAAGAGATGCTTGAGCGCTTGAAAGGACTGTTCCGCCTGCTCCGTCCAGATGAATTTCTTTTTTTTGGAGCTGAGCGTGTCCGTAATTGCTGCCGTCTGCATCGCGAACCCCTTGATAAACTTGCGATAGAAGTTGGCGAAGCCGACAAACCGCTGGACCTCCTTCCGGTTGCGCGGGCTCTTCCAATCCAATACCGCACGAACCTTGGTGCTGTCCATGGCTATCCCCTTGTCCGACAACTTGTATCCCAGGAAATCCACCTCCGTCGTGTCGAACTGGCACTTCTCCAGCTTGGCGTACAGTCTATGTTGTTGCAACCTGCTGAGCACCTCCCTCACGTCTCGGTCGTGAGCTTGCTGCGAGTCAGAGAAAATCAGGATGTCATCCAGGAAGCAGACGCATGTCTTGTAGAGGAGTCCCTCCAACACGTGATGCATAAAAGCTTGAAAACAGTGAGAGCCATTTTGTAATCCAAAGGGCATAACTCTGTATTCGTAGGTGCCCAGCGGTGTGAACATGGCCGTCTTCCACTCATCGCCCTCCCGCATGCGGATGAGATTGTACGCCCCTCGCAGGTCCAACTTGGTGAACACGCGTCCCTTGCGCACCGTCGCGAGGAGGTCGTCAATCCTGGGCATGGGGTAATCAGACGGTTTGGTCATCTGGTTCAAAAGGCGGTAGTCCACAACGAGTCTTTTTTGGGGCGTGTCTTTCTTTTTCACGAAGAAAACGGGACTGCCCCCCACTGCCTTGGACTCTCTGATGAAGCCACGCTCCAGATTATGCTCGATGAACTGTTTGAGTTCCTGCATTTCATCTTCAGACATGGAGTATAGCCGCCCCTTCGGCAGCGTCGCCCCCGGTAGGAGGTCAATCTTGCAGTCATATGGCCGGTGAGGGGGTAGCTTGTCCGCCTCCTTCTCGCAGAAGACCTCCAAAAAGCTCGCGTATTTGTGGGGGACCGCTTGCAACGTTCCCAACTGCAGTTGTGATTCCTCCTCCTCTCCCTCCCGTCGGGGCAGGATGCAGTGTTCTGCGCAATAAGAGGAGCCGAAGATCAGTTGTCTCTGGTACCAAGCCAGTGTCGGACTGTGCCTGTCCAGCCAACTCATGCCCAACACAATGGGCGTGTCCGACAGTTGGGTGACATTAAAACTGATGACTTCCCTGTGGTTGCCAAGGCGCATCACCATCGGTGGCGTCTGCTTCACCACCTGCCCCCCTAGCAACTCTCTGCCATCCACTGTGACGACTTGCAGGGGCAGAGTGGCAGGCAATAGCTGTATAGCGTGCTGCTCCACAAAGCTCTGCGCTATAAAGTCTGCGTTGCTTCCAGAATCCACAGAAAGCGGCACTTCGATAGTGACGCCGTCGGGTAGCTGGAGAGATGCTGTGAGCTGCACTACTGGTTTGGGTGGGAGGGGATCCGTGGGTTGCAATATCGCTGGGGACTGCTTCACAGATGCGTCTGGCTGGGCCCCAGTGCCTCCGTCTCCAGCCAGACATCGTCGTTTCCCTGCTGTGGTTCTCCTTGCTGCGTTGCTGCAGTCACCATTGCTGAGGCTGCAGTGTGCTTGTGGAGCCTCCGGGGACACTCCTTCGCCAAATGGCCTGGATCCTCGCAGATGTAACACTTCCTGTTCCCTCTAGGAGGCTTCGCTTTCACTGCTGCCGGTGCTAGGGCTCTGGCTGCTGACTGAGCCCTTGCACCTCCAACCTCCATCGGTTCCCCTCCCCCTCCTGGCGGAGGTGTGGATTGCGCACGCGCTGTTTCCCTCGGAACGAAAGAGAAACTTCTCGCTGCTTCGCGCCCTCCACGTCCTTCATCTCTGCACCATGGACGTTCTTCCAGCCTCACCCCCACAGTCAGCGCCCTTTGGACCACCTCCTGCGTGCTTCGGGGCCTCTCCCCCCTTGCAATTTCATCCTTAACCGCAGAACTTAGACCCTCCCAGAAGAGGTCTCTGACAGGGGGCGAATCCCGATCCCATTCTAAAGCACTGACCAGCGCAAAAAATCGGGCGTGATACTGCCGGACGCTCGCCCTCCCTTGTTTTAGTCCATGAATCTCCGGTCTGGCAAGATCCACATCAATAGTAGACAAAAAACACGCATCCATCGCTTTGATAAAGGCATCTGCATTCTGAAGCGCCGGATCTTTATCCCTCCACAAATTGCGCAGCCAGGCTTTGGCATCCCCATGCAAATGGGACAATATGAACCCCACCTTCTCTTCCTCATCTCTAAAGTCTTTTGCCAGCAGTTGCAGTGCGCACATTACGTCTGCTCTAAAATTAGGGTACTGTTGCAAAGTCCCATCGAAGTGAGCCACAAGCCCTCCTGCTCTCCGTGCCAATCCCACGCCCTCCGGTCTGGGTCCCGGTTGCCCTTGCTTAACAAGCATTTCAAACCTGGCGTGTAGGTCTCTGTAGGCGGCTGTAGTCTCCTCCTCCCGTTTCTTGGAAGCCAATACCTCTGAGGACAACTGGGTCACTGCCTCTTGCAGCGCGGAGATCCTCTGTTCTTCCGTCATCTTGCTAACCTTTGTGAGCTTGCTTACAGACACCCCTCTTCCTCCCCTAGCGGCTTCTGCTCCCGCTGCGAGGTTTCAGGTTTCTGAAGCTTTGAGGAGATGGGTCTTACTGTCAGAGCTGCTACCAGGTCCCAGCTCACATAGGACCACGCCACACAGCGTCCACTTTAAAAGAGTCTTTATTGAGTTACAGGTTTCATTTCCGAACTGCAGCGTGCAGCTCTACACCTTCTGCCCTAGGTCGGCGAAGACCCATCTGAGTCCCCGCCTCTTGCACACCAGCTTAATACCCTAGCCTTGCTCCACCTCCTTCGCCTCTCCCTACGTCTCTGGGTCCTTCTGCCCCCCTGGGACTCCTCCCTTCTACTCTCCTCTGACGCTGACCCCCCTGATCCTTCCGCTTCCTTTCGGCGGGCTTTGGGACCTGGCTCACTCTCCGGGCTGCTTACTGCTCCAGCTTCCGCTGCATTTGAACTTGGCGCGCGCGCCCAACTCTCTACTTTCCTCTTGACCGTTGCCTCGCTCTCTGAGGAGGGCGTGACCACCCCTGACTCGTGCCCTCCCTCCTGCTGACGGCCTCCGGAACCCGATGCCTGGCTGCCTTCCTCCCTGCTGCTCTCAGTCTTGAGCGTGGGTCCCGACTTCCAGCTGCTGCTCTCTGAATCTCCTCTGTTCCCTTCCTCCTGGGGTGTCCCCCCGGATCCCCCCCTTGCTCTGCTCACTGGGGCTCCCTTTTGGGAGTCCTCTGACTCACTGCTTAGGCTTGGAGATCTCGGTTCGTCATCATCACTCATTCTCCCTTCGGCTTCCTCCCCCTCGCTCTCTGTTTCCACCCTTCTCTGCGTCTCTGCTTCTGAACCCCTGACACACACATTCATGTTTGTCATGCAATGGCTGGTATGTGTGAATGGACCATAACAGAGAACTCTCATACCAAAAATAAGAATGCATTGAATCCAGACAGAATTGGATCTTAGTGCCAAGTACAGATAAGTTATGTTGGATATAATACAATGCTTTCTTTCTCAGTGGAGTCACACACTGAAATTAAGGCTTCTAGGTGTATTTATAAATAAATGCAGGTAGGTGTGCTTCATGCAGATGATTCCCGTAACTGCAGCAGCTGAAAAATACTGTATGTTTCCACAATTGTGCAAGTAGTCAGTGGGAGGCTGTGCCTGCATACGCAGCCCGGGACATATGTTAGGGTTCTTCCTGTATGTTGACCTTGGTTTCACGTAGACAGCTGAACCAGCTCAGATTCTGCATGTCTGAACTGGCTCTGACTAGCTATATAAGCTGCAAGATTTCAGACCTCCAGATACAGACTAAGGCCAGAAGGAGAAATATCGTATACATAGTTTGACATATTGCTTCATTTTTAAATGGGTTGACTCAATATAGTAAGTTGCTTCAACTATTCTTTATCTTTCTTTCCGTGTTCCATAAGATCACAGCTGGTCTGTTTCTAAAGCCCCCAAACCGTTGAGGAATCCTGTAAACATTATCAAGCTTACGGATCTTGAAGGACAGCTCTGGCAGCAAAAAATGTGGTATAGGAATTGCTAAATAAACAAGCAATGCTGAACAAATAAACAATTAAGGTGTGGGTGCTGATTTGCCAGTTCACACCAGACCGGAATGGTTGTAAACCGGCATTTGCTGAATCATTGAAAACCCTTAGTCATGTGAACACAATCTTGCTGAGTCAGAGCAATTTGCCATGTAGAGCACAGGAAACAAGGGCAATAATGGGTTGAGCCATTAGCTTCCAGCTGGTTATACTCTGGGGACACCCTCTTGGCAAAATGAGGGATGTGCTTGCCATGATTAAAATAGCTGCTGATGCTGTGTGCATTCTGTAGATTTTCAAATGCTATTAAAAAAACCCAAACAAACCTATTGGCTATCAGTACAGTGATACCTCGGGTTAAGAACTTAATTCGTTCTGGAAGTCTGTTCTTAACCTGAAACTGTTTTTAACCTGAGGTACCACTTTAGCTGGGACGCGGGTGGCGCTGTGGGTTAAAGCCTCAGCGCCTAGGGCTTGCCGATCGAAAGGTCGGCGGTTCGAATCCCCGCGGCGGGGTGCGCTCCCGCTGCTCGGTCCCAGCGCCTGCCAACCTAGCAGTTCGAAAGCACCCCCGGGTGCAAGTAGATAAATAGGGACCGCTTACCAGCGGGAAGGTAAACGGCGTTCCGTGTGCTGCGCTGGCTCGCCAGATGCAGCTTGTCACGCTAGCCACGTGACCCGGAAGTGTCTCCGGACAGCGCTGGCCCCCGGCCTATAGATGTGAGATGGGCGCACAAACCCCAGAGTCTGTCAAGACTGGCCCGTTCGGGCAGGGGTACCTTTACCTTTACCTTTACCACTTTAGCTAATGGGGCCTCCCGCTGCCGCCGTACCGCCGTCATGTGATTTTTGTTGTCATTCTGAAGCAAAGTTCTTAACCCAAGGTACTATTTCTGGGTTAGCGGAGTCTGTAACCTGAAGTGACTGTAACCCGAAGTGTCTGTAACCCGAGGTACCACTGTACATATTGTTGTAGTGAGTTCCATAGTCAGCGATGTTGTGAAAGCGTCTTAAAATCCCATTGGTTTCCTTTTTCATTATGAAAAGGAAAATATAGTTGCCTCCCGTTGATTCCTGCCCCCCCCCAAGTTTATTTCCACATGCCTCTGTAAATGCAATCCCATCTCTAGATGTGGGTAGGAGAGAAGTTTGTGAAGTAGTTACAGCAGAAAAGTGGTAGACAGGGAAAAGGTAAAGAATCCCTTGCCCACCGGCTTCAAAAAGTGCTTTCCCCCAAGTTGATTTCTGTGATTGTTTGCATGAGGGGCGTAGCTTGGACTATATTACAGTGGTACCTCTGGTTAAGAACTTAATTAGTTCCGGAGGTCCGTTCTTAACCTGAAACTGTTCTTAACCTGAAGCACCACTTTAGCTAATGGGGCTTCCCCCTGCCGCCGCTGTGCTGCCACGCAATTTCTGTTCTCATCCTGAAGCAAAGTTCTTAACCCGAGGTAGTATTTCTGAGTTAGCGGAGTCTGTAACCTGAAGCGTCTGTAACCCAAGGTACCACTGTACAGCACTAAAAAGGTGTGCAACCTTTTGGTTTACATGAGCAGTAGGATTAGGAAAGTGGATTAGATTAATTAGATTGAATGCAGCAATGAATAAGGGAGAGATCTTCTGCAGCTGGCTAGAGTTTAGTGCATCCATTTAATGGAAGAATGCCCTCGGATCTGAGTGTTTTGTGTCTCAATCCAGCAAACACCTTGCAGGTAGACTGCTGTACTTGGATGTGCAGAAGAGGGATAGCTGTCTTTAGAGGGATAACTCAGTCAGTAGAGCACAAGACTCTTAATCTCAGGATTCAAGCCCCACATTGGGCAGAAGATTCCTGCATTGCAGGGGGTTGGACTATTTGTCCCTTGTGGACCCTTCCAACTCTACACTTCTATGATTCTATAAGCCTTCCAGCAATGGACCACCTGACTTGGTTGACCAGTAAAAAACAACAACCTCCAAAAGCTATGATGAGGCAAACCTTTATTAGGCCCAACCAAAATGTCACAAAATAGAAAGCAAACTTTTGAATTCTCCCAAACCCCTTTATGAGGCTGGATGTTACAAATGGCATTGTGGGGGAGGGGGGAGCCAAGAAGTTCCCAGACACGGAAAAATGCACCTGTGGCATATCTGTGGCTTCAGTGGCACATGGCCTGGGCTCAAGCACATGACAAGTCTAGCAGGTGAAGCCAATCCTAGTGCACTGGGATGGCCTTAGTAGGGGGAGGAAACTGCCTAATCTGGAACAACCTGCTTTCCTGCTGCTGTCACCTTGAGCCCTTCATGTAGCACCTAGTTAACAGAGAGGATTTAAATAGGCTCTGAAGCATAGTCAGGAGGGCAGAACTCCATATCTAATTTTGCATTGCATCTAGGTTTCTGAAGAAACTAGTGTGTGTAGGGGGACTCCCCACTTTACTCTGCTTTTGTAGGAATGGATGAAATGCTGTGAATCCAGTTGGTGGAATGATGTATTGCATCTCTTAGTCCAGAATTCATACGCAGGAATGTGCAATGCTTTCTTAGAGTTTGAGGCTCCAAAGGGATATTAAGATCAAATGTTCATGGATCACCCCCCCCTCAAGTACATAAATGTTTTCCAGGACTATTTTGAGCTATGAATTGGGCAGACACTTGCGTGACTTCCTATATAGTGACAAAACATTTTAACACCTCTTTGATTGCAAATAAAACGAAACAGCAACTAGCGGATCGGTTACAGGCTGTTGCAGCAATTTAAGAACCTAAAAATTGGGAGTCGTCATCGGGAACACTCCACACGAGCACCAGCAGTCATATTCCAAGCACAACTCAATAGCGTCGGGCGAGGCCTGGTGATAACTTGTGTTCATATGCTAGCTCGGCAACGAAGCTAAGCAGGTAAGCTTGGGTCAGTCACTCTCAGTCTAATAACCCACCTGCAAGGTTATGCAGATACAAGGGGGAAAATGATCCTCCACTGAGACGCTTATAGGAAGGGTACGACATAAATGAAACAAACGATGGGTCAAACTATTGCCATCTGAACCGCCCCTTGCCACAAGGCAAGAGGTGCTGTAAAGTAACAGGTGTAGCAGAAGCTGTAGAAATGTCAACAGACCAATTTGGAGGTTGTGGATGGGTTTTGCTTCCCACTCCCTCTCTCCATTGGCTCTTTGGCAAAATGTACTGCTGACAAAAGGCCTCCTGCCAATGCACAGAGGGGTTCTCAGTAGCACATCTACAGAAAACTGCCTGGTGGAGGCTGACCACAGTTCAACCCTCAGCACCCTCAGATCTTCCTGTTTGGCCTAGTTTTGGATGCCAGGTGTTGGAACTGGTCCAGGGTAATTTGAGTTTTCAGCTTTTTCCTCTCCTGGTTTTACTGATGTACTGCAAATTTAAAAGTAGCATTAGTCGAAATTATTTGGGTGAAGCAGTCAGAAATATAAGCTAGCAAAAACAAAACAAAAACCTCCACAGCAAACTTTTCAACAAATTTGGAGTCATTATTATTAGTAAGTCTTTATTTTGTAGTCACTCTGTGAGGTTTTTACATTTCACAGACTAGATTGTTGCAATTCAGAAGTACGTTGGTGAAGGCCACATAGTGAGTCATTGACTTGGGACCAGGTCACTTAGGGCCAAGTCTCACCCTCTTAACTAAGACAAATGGTCTGGGAGGGGAGAAGGGCGAAGGCAGCAAGTTTCTATGGATGCATGGACTAACCACAGGATTGCAGTAACAGGAGGAAGTATCTAATTTCACCGCTGGTTAAGCAAGTCCTGGGACAACAAGGTTCCTCAGCAGTGGAAGGGGTAGTGGGGTGGGATTTAAAGCAGACTTTTGGAAATAATATACAGAGAAAATACTGTCTTGGAAAATAACGTTGTTTGTCGTTGACGGGGTTCCTTCGTTCAGGGAAATGCTTAAAATGTGTAGATTATTATTATTTTACAACAAGGGAAAAGGTGCAAGGTTAATTGAGCACTGCAAATTGACAAGTTATTTTCTACCTTATTTTCCTCTTTCTGGTGATATCCTGGCAGAGTACATCTTTTGGAAGGGTAGAAAAGTATAGCCCATATCCTTAATCCAGTGATACTTTGTTTTCTTTACCAAATAAAAATCAGTGTACTCTTCACGTTCATGGCTTTATAGTGGTATCCATATTTCACCCTGAGTGGCTATTATCATGGAAAGTAGCTTGCAAGAATAAATTCCCTGTCTAAAGTAAGAATTCTTTCTGTGAGTGAAGGATGTTGGACGCCACTTGCAAGACCATGTGAGGCCCAAACTGCATATTCCTTGGACTTGCGAGCACATAAGTAGGTGTTATAGCTTGGCATATTCAATTGAAAAATAACCAAAATATTACTAAAATGTTTTTCTTTAGAACTACAGAATAGCAGGCATTGTGGAGGAAAGGCTACTAACAACTTTTTCTACTTTTTACCACATTTATTTACTGTAATGCTAGAATTTTATTTTATGCAGTGGATCTAAGTATGGCTTGCACTTTCACTTAGTAAAACTAAAACAATTTTGAACATAGTTAAATTCAAAACACAGTGACTCAGTCGCAAGTCAACAGCGATCACTTGTTTTATTTTTTTCTGCAATATAGTGCCCCCAAAGGAGCTAATGTTTCTAACAAAATAGTATCTGAACTGCAGCACTAGCTTTTACAGCGTGATGCCCCATCCACAAATGTAACATGCTGACGAAGTATATACCATTACCTCAATTTAAAGAATGCAACATCCTGCAGCAATTTTTTTTAAATCCCCTAATCTAAAACCAAAACCCAGTTACTCTACATTACGAAGTTAAATCTGAACCTTTGCTTTCCACAATGCTTCCTAGCAGAGCACAGAAAAATCTTGCATTTAAATCATACGTATACCTCTTGCAGAAATTTCTGCAATGCAGTGACTGTTAGAGCAAGAAATAGTAATCGACGTGTTTCTGTGATATACTACCCCAAACCAGAGCAAAGCTTTTTAATTTTTTTTCCATGATCAAGTACTGCTCCGAAATTAAATTAAAGCAATAACGTGCTTCTCGCAGTGCAGTGCCAAAATCCTTACCAACTCCCCCCGCCCTCTGCAATGCAGTAGTCAAAATCCGGAGCAAGATCCCACCCCCAACCGCAGTGTCCGCGTCTACTGCGAGTAACTACTGCGCCTCGCACACGGTCCGCTCCTAAGGCTGCCCCTTCAAATAATTTAACCTTCTACCGGGTATTTTGGGAGGCTGATGTATACGAAGTTTTTTCTGGACATGGGTTGTCTCGGCTCCCCCAACGCTTTCTCTCCCCCCCCCCGCCATCTAGTGGGCTTCGCTACTCGTGTGAAAGGAGCCTCTTGCGCGTGCCAATACAGCACACAAAAAAAGTTGCGGGTGGTTTGGGAAGCATCGCTGGGGAATCGAGGGACGGTCGCTGCCAAAGTGAGCTCCTTTTGCCCGGGGGAAGCCACGATCACCGCCGCCGCATACGTGGCGGGGGGAACCGGGGAACTTGGGCGCCGCCGGTTCCTCCCCGAGTCAGTTCTGCTTCCCGATTGTAGAGCGCGGAGGGAGGCGGCGGGGAAGGAGAGTAAAGGAGGGAGACACGGCGCTCCTCCCTCGCCCGCCCTCCTTCCCCGGGGCTGGGCTCCAGGCAGGCGGCGCCTGCAGCTCGCAGCTGCCCCGCGTGAGACCCGGCCAAGCCCGGCGCTCCAACCGCAGCAGGAGCGGGCTGAGCGAAGGGCGAGGAGCCGGCCCAGCCGCGTGCGAAGAAGCCGCGCTGCTTTCCCGCCTGCGGCCGCTGCTTGCATAAACAAGGCGGGCAGGATGCCAGAGGAGCTCCGCCGCGCTCGCCTGGGAAGGAGGGAGGGAAGGCAATGAAGGCCGGGACAGCACCGAGAGAGAGAGAGACCAGAGGGTGGCCTGACCTGGACTCGAGGGCAACAGGCAGGCGGGGACGCTGCCTGGGTGACCTTGGCCACAAGTCACAGCCTCTGCGCCTGACTTGCTCCCCAGGGTTGCTGGGGAGGGTAGAAGGGAGGCGAGGGGGAAGCTTGCGCGCTCCTCCGCCTGGAGCTTTTGGGGGAAAATGTGGGCTATATCAGTGGAACGAAAGCAAAGCAAACAAACGCATCCCCGAAGTAAACCCGCCGCTGTCGCCTGCTTCCAGAGGGCTAGCTGTTGTTTTGTGGTTGGCTTGGGTTGTGTATATGCACCATAGGGGCATTCCAACTCCTAGGGGCCATGGTCCCTTCGCTCCCCCTCAGAACAAAATATTTGAGGGGGACCAGCCGTGGGCATAGGGGGGGGGGGACAGTGCCGGATTTAACCGTAAGCTAAACAAGCTGTAGCTTAGGCCTCCACACTCTTGGGGGCCCCCCAAAAAATAAAGGAAAAAACACCATGGATATACATTTCCAAAATATAAGATAAAAAAACAAATAAAATAAAACCTCCATACAGCAACAGTGTTTTGTGTTGTGTTGGCTCCTTTTTGTTAGGTGTGAATGGCTTTAGATACCTATTAGGTCCATAAATTGCCATAGAGCATATATTCAACACAAAAAACAGTGACAATTTGTTGTTGACAAAGGACAGCTGGACATATAAAGGGCCCTATGACCTTCAGTAGCTTAGGGCCTCATCAAACCTAAATCTGGCCCTGCGGGGGGGGGGAGCTGCCCCCCCTAAATCAAGTAAATAATGAAAATGCTTAACTCACTGACCGACTGTCACAGATAACTTGATTCTGCCCCCCCCCATATAAAGCCCGCTCCCATAAAAGAAAACATAACCCCCCCCAAAAAAAAATTAACAGCATTGCAGTTCAAATGGTGTGTACGCCCCATGCCTTGTGATCGATTAAGCGGGCTTGTTTGTTGCCGCCCCATCTTTATTCAATGCACACCTGGCCTGCACTATACCTCAAAGGGACATTCAGAGCACCTTTTTATTTTTTTACCTCAAAAGAATCCTAGTTTCCCCCTTACAGAGCTGCAATTCCCAGTTATCCTTAACAAAACTATTGACACCCAGAATTCTTGTGGGAAAGCATGTGTTTTGGAGGTACAGTGTGTACACAAGTCACCCATGTTGCTAGAAGTGGCGCTTCTGGTTGTGTTTCTCTGTGTGTGGTTCTCACGCTTGAATATTGGGTGCCCTGTACAGTGATATGCAAGTTCCCTATACTGTATGCAAAGATTTTCCTTTGTTTTGAACGGAGGAGCAATCATATGAGCCATGGCCTACAGTAAGTGTTAGAACTGCTTTGTAGGGCTACCCCTGCAAAGGGAAGGGAGCTAGGGGCCCAACTAGATTGTTTGTCAAGTGGCTTGGCCTTGTTGGATTGTGTGTGTGTGGTGGTTTTTTTTTTTTAAAAACCCAAATAGTTTATTGGGGGATGTTATTAACTCTGACCCACAGAAGGGACTGATCAAAAATGGGACCTGCTATTTACAATGCGAGGAAAGGTGAGTAAATTAGAATAGGAATAGAAGCCCTTTAAGACATTTTGGAATGATAAAATAGAACCTGTTTCCTTTGAATCAGAAGATTATCAATCAGATTCTTGAATGTGGATTTTAATCATTTGCAAATATGGGGTGCCTTGCTTTTGTGTGTGTTTATTGTAAGGTTTTCTAAAGTGTTTTACAGTTTTTTGCATGTTGGTTTTGTAAAAAATGTTCAGATGGTTCTGAAGAACCTGTGTAGAATGTTAATATATTTTCATAGTTTTAAATTCAGTTTCAGTTTAATGATTTATTTCGGAAGCCAAGCATAAGTTTAAATTGTATGATCAAATCTAAGGTAACATTCACACCACACATTTAAAGCATTATACCGCTTTAAATGGTCATGGCTTCCTCCATGGGTGTAACGGGGGGGGGGGACAGGGGGCCAGCTGCCCCCCAGATCAAGTAAAACAATAGAAATAACTAACTGACCAATCACGTGGGTTCTGCCCCTCCAACAAAAGTCTTCACAAAAGTCCTGCCCCACCCCCAAAAGTCCTGGCTATGTCCATAGCTTCCCACAAATAATTCTGGGAGCTGTGGTTTGTTAAGGGTGTTAGGTGTTCCCGATTAACTACACAGAGCTACAATTAACAATGATTAGTGTTAACAGTCAATCCCTATTCATAGGGAACTCTAGGAGTTGTAGCACCACCCTAAACAAACATGCAGTTCCCAGGATTCCTTGGAGGAAGCCATGACTATTTAAAGTGGTATAATTGTGTTCCAAATGTATGGTGTGAATGTGGCCATCAATTATGAATTTAAAAAGTTAGCCACTAGAGTCCAAGCCATGTACCAAACATCAATGCCTGGTTTGGCCATAGGATTAAATTAGGTAATGATCCGGCCAAAGTGAACCACTCTGAAATCTCACCGACTTAACTGGGACAGACTGACGTCGTTGCGTCATTTAGCCACTGAATTTTGCACAGTCACTTTCCCACTGGTTTGCAACACACATCTACTTCCCGTGCCACTGTTTGCACATTGAGCCAGGAATAACCTGGGGGAGGAGAGATTCTGCAAGAGCTCAGATCTGTGGAACTTTCTCTAGGGGGGATTCTCCCACGGTGCAATATGGAGCAAAGGGGAAATGATCTCTTTTTATGGACTTTCAGAACAGGAGATACACTTCTGTGCTAAAGATGGAATTGGGAAACAGGGGCCTTCCAGATATTTCCGGACATCTGTTCTAGCCAGTGTGGGGAATGGCTGCAGTTCAGTAGTAAAGAATGCAGACAATCCCAAGTTCAGTCAATGGGATCTGCAGGCAGGGCTTGGGGAGACCCTTGCTTTGAAACCCTGGAGAGTCACCCCCAGTCATTGTAGAGTAGAAAAACATTTTATCAATTCATTTAATTTCTATACTGCCCTTCATCTGAGTATCATAGGGCAGTTTACAATACAAAACCACAAAAAGACATAACATAGCAACCAAACAAAAACACACAGTTTAAGAGGCCATAGATTGTTCAGTTAGCCAAAGGCCTGAGAAAGAGGAACGTTTTCGCCTGATGCCTAAAGATATGTATTGATGGTGCCAGGGGATGTTCTTCCTTGGGAGAGCAGTCAACAAGTGGGGAGCCACCAGTGAAAAGGCCCATTCTCATGTTGCCACCCTCCGGGCCTCTTGCGGAGAAGGCACGCAAAGAAGGGCCTCTGATTTTTTTTAATAACATTTTATTAATTTTCCAAAACAAAAACCAGTAACAATATCAAATCAAAATAAATTGACTTCCCCCTAGTCCCTTCCTTGGTTCCATTGTTTATCAACATACTGCATGTCCGTTGTAAAGTTATAAACCATTGTATTACTTACCCATTCAAAATTAAATTACAAGTAGTATTAAAACCCTTCAATAAACTCCTTCCAATCTTCCTTAAATTCGTAATCATCTTTTCCTCTTAGTTTCTTTGCCATTTCAGCATATTCCATTAATTTAACTTGCCAATCTTCTTTAGCTGGGACACCTTCTTCTTTCCAATGTTGTGCTAATAATATTCGTGCGGCTGTAGTTGCATACATAAATAAGTTCTTTGGTGATCTTAGTAAATCCACTTCGGTAATACCTAGTAGGAAAGCTTCTAGTTTTTTAACAAAAGTTGCTTTAAACATCTTCTTCATTTCATTACAAATCATTTCCCAATATTTCTTTACAATTTTACAATCCCACCACATATGGAAAAATGTCCCAAGAAGGGCCTCAGATGATGATTGCAACTACAGTTGTCAAGAGTTGGCTTTGAAGAGGGATTGATTGTTAAACCACTCTGGGAATTGTACCTTGCTGAGAGGAGTAGAGGTACTCTAGCAACTCTCAGCAGCTTTAACAAACCACAGCTCCCAGAATCCTTTGGATAAGACATGACCGTTTAAAGCGGTGTCATAGTGCATTAAATTTTATGGTGTGACTGTGGCCTCTGTATAAGGCAATTTCCTATATTCCATAGCCAAAGGTCATGGATGATGGGAGTCCTGACAATGCCAGGAAGCTTCCCAACCCTGTTCTAAAAGGAGAGGGATATTTGTGTGTGCCAACGTTTACCGGTAAGTTTCAGGCAATCTGCTGAAATTAATTTGAAATGCTTCGTTTGCTGAGTTCTGCGAACTTTGTAAACTGCTCTGTGTTTATTTTATGGGGGGGGGAAGAGTTAAACTAGACTGGGGAGGGGAGGTCAGGTGGTCATTTTATGATAAAAAATGGAAGTGCCGGTACTCTTATATTGTGGTGGGTGCCAGCACAAAATGGCTGCCATGGGCAGCAAAAAAAGGAGAGAGGTGTCATTACTCCATACTGGTGAGTTGGCTGAATGCAGCTGAGAGGAGGTGCGATGGTGGTGGTGCTGCATTAAAGAGCGCACTGAAATTGGGAGCTGGGGAGAAAAGGAGCCTCCCATAGGGTACTGGAGAGGTTTTGGAGACTGAGGAGTTCAGGAATATTTGTTCCTCTTAAATGGGAGTTTGGGAGAAAGTGGGGTTTATGTGGAGGCAGTTGTGACCCTTCTGTGAGGTTCTTGAGAGCCAAGGTAGTGGTGGGTGGTTGTGCATGCTTGTACACAAGTTTTCCGGCGCTTGTTTGGAAGGTAGAACTGTATGGGGTGTGGTGTGGTATTATTGTAGGTGTTTGTGAAACTGAGGTAGCCTGGAATGTAGGGCAGTCTCTTTAAATAAAACAACAAGGTTATATTCCAACAGCATATATATATATATATATATATATATATATATATATATATATATATATATGCTTTCGTAGATTTTCACGGGTATAGGAATGCAGGTTTTGGTGTCTTCGGGTGTCTTCCCGTGTAAGAGTCGGGGTGTCTGTGCGACGTTTCGACGAGGTCTCACTCGTCATCTTCAGGCTGGTGCTTTCGGCTTCTTGTTCCAGTAACAAGAAGCCGAAAGCACCAGCCTGAAGATGACGAGTGAGACCTCGTCGAAACGTCGCACAGACACCCCGACTCTTACACGGGAAGACACCCGAAGACACCAAAACCTGCATATATATATATATATATATATATCCTATGCACAGCACTGCAGTTTTCCCTGCAGAGAGATTTATTACCCTTCTTTCTGGAGAAAGCTAAGGGATTGCTCCGTCCACCGTCCACCCCCATGCTATTTTTTGGTGCAGTCAGATTGGTTTGCAAATGCAGTCACACGTAGGCACAGAACAGCTGCAGAATACAAAACACCAATCAAGGTGTCTAGGCATTCGCTCACCCTCTTTGCCTGGTTTTCTTTTTCTTTTTTTGGCACAGAGGCACTGCAGAAGTTTTTGAGAGAGGCGAGCTTTGTAGGTCGGCGTGAGTTTTGCTAGCTGCTCCTCCTAACCTAGAATTCACCTAACTTGGGCAGCATTCCACATTTCAGCTATTTTACAGTGAAGCCCTTTGATGTTGTTTGGGGTTTTGTTTTTTTTAAAGAAAAATACGTAATCCCCAAGCAAGTTTATACAAAAACCAAGGTCATCTCATGTGCCAGCAGCTGCGTTAGGGCAATTTGTCTTTTTGACCCTGACCGATTCGTGCTGCAGCCCGCTGCTCTCACTTGGGTAATTAAGATAAACTTGCACGTGTAGCAAAATGTTTGGACACAGTTATCAGTGTGCACTGCGGCTCGTGGTTTCCTTGCCCACAGGCATGCTGGCTTGAAGGAACTTGCTTGGCAGTTGATTAATAACCTATGAGCAATTGGCTCTGGAACTGGGTTGAGTAGATGATTCACCAGTATATTTTAGTTCAGCCTTCCCCAACCCAGTGCTCTGCACTTGTTTTGGACTTCAACTCCTGTTGGCAGTAGGCAGCGTGGCCAATATTTGTAGTCCAAAACGTCAGGAAGGCATCAGGTTTGGGAAGGCTATGTTTAGTTCAACATCTCTAGGATGCCAGCTTCTCAACCAGCTGCTATAGCTGCGTCTTCAACAGAGGCTTGGTACACAGATATTAGCTGACAGTGGTGTTTATCCCCATGCCGCAATGAGTTTGCCATGATTTTTGCTGCACACCAAACTGTTGCTAAGTGCACAAGAGCAGCTCAGGCATTTTCCCCTGGTCAGTTGGCAACTCTCTATTCATTTATTTTATAAATAACTATCAGTACAGTAGGGCAGGTCCCTGCCCCAAGGAGCTTACTTACATTCTAAAATTTCAGCACGCAAGGGAAACAGAAGAGGCAGGAGTAAAGAGGAAAGCAATATGCAGTTGTTTTGGTTGCACGTGCTTCAGTAGTCTTTAATACAATCTTGAGTTAACAGCAGGGGATGAAAACTCAGGGGTTGAGCCAAATGTTTTCTGAAAAAGCTGGGCTTAAATGAGAGGTTTAAAGGAAGGAACAGAGGTGATATCATGCAGGGTTCCTGGAAGGCAGTTCCAAACATACCAGGCACCATGAGAACAGGATGTTAGACTACTGTAGATGGGTCTCTGAAATCATCCAGGAGGAGTTATTGTACATCCTTATGGTCAAACTCCAATGGTAACTACTACACTTCCATCACCTTATTTCTGCCTCCTCACATCTCATGCTAGAAGGGGCTATCTCATGCTAAGGCCACCCCAAGACATCTTGGGGCCAGAGGTGCAAAATCCAACAACATTATGCTGTTGTGCAATTCCCATTCATTTCAGTTAGACTCCCTGCCGGATTGTGCTTTGTGGGTCTAGACTGTCACTCACACCCATCTTCCTTAATGGAATAATATGACCGCCATTGTCCACAGTTCAACAAAAACCAGAATCACCATACCATGACTTAATTTAATTGCCATTGGGGTTTGCATAGCATCTGAACACCCACACAGCCAAAACTATGACCTGGTATCATAGTGATGTCAAATGATTGACAGGCAAGGTAGCGCCACCCACCTGTTACACTGGCTCCCACAGGGTGTGGTGGGAAAGACAGGGATGCAGCCTAATGGCAGGATCAAGTTCCTAAATTTAACACTAAATGGCAAACGAATTGCTGGACTTCAGTGTAACCACCCAAGAGCAAACGGACAGCCTGTGGTTGTAAGAGAGACACGTGCCCAGCAACACTTAACATTAGGAGAAGAGTTTTACAAGCTCCACTTAAAAAAAACAAAAAATCCCCAAAATACACCTTGTGATGGTGCCTCAGTTCGCCCAGAAAGTGAAATGCGACTGTATTATGAAAGGCAGGAGACTTAGGAAAGGAAGTGTACCAGCCAGGAGAAGGGAATCGATGGTTATGGGAGCTGTTTCAAGACCAGGTTGGGAGCATAGGAAAAGGTGATGATGCAGGGACCAAGGAAAGAGACAGTGGCCACGGAAGCCTTAGGAAAGGTGCTAGATGAAGCAATAAGCAGAAGCCAAGGAGTCAAGAGAGGTAGAGTTGGCAGAAGCCGTGGGAAAATAAAGCCAGGCAGAGCCAGCTAGGAATAGACGAGTTGCGGGTGGCACTGGCCCTTTCAGCCACACCATGAATAGCATGTCCATATACACGTTCTCTCCCTTTGTGAGCATCTCCCTAGTGCAGGGGTGGGGAATATTTTTGGCCTGGCAGGCCAGATCTTTGTCTTACACCCCATCCACTTTTACGGGTGGGTCTGGGAGCCCCACTCGTCAATTACCTGGTGTCATGATGATGTCTGCTAGGTGATTGCTAGGTGTGCGATCCCACCGCACCCTGTCAAAAGTTGACTTCAGGGGTCCGCAGGGAAGGGGATCTCCTTCACCACCACACAGTTTCCGAAAGGGAACATGCTGGCAACACAGCACAAAGCCTGGTTGAACCCTCCTCTGCTCAGGAGCTGCTGAGTTCATGTCTTAAGCTTCTCCAGTTCTTTCGAACGGTACAAAACAGAGAGCTTTGGGCAAAGCACTTTAGAGTGCCCCACTTGGCTACAGCAAGACCCCAGAGCACATAGGAGGAGGGGTACACCCAGTGGGACATGGAACACCCCTCATTTGAGGGATGTTCCCATGAAATCTTCAAAGCGTGAAAATTACAGGCCGGCTGGGACACTCGAGACCAGTTGTTTTGATCCCTTTTGGTTTAGCTTTCCCTTTAAGGAGGCAGATCTGGCCATTGTTTTCAAGATCGTGTTGTTTTTATTTTCAGAGTCTGCTTTATTGGATCAGGGCAAAGTCAAACAGGGTCCACCCTGCCTGGCAAAGCCACCTGCCATGTGCCTTTCCAGGGTGTTGTCTCCAGCCAGCAGGCGGCCTGCCTTTCTCCCACCATCCCATGTGAGTTGCTCTCTTCTGCTCCTTGTGTTTTCAAAAGCCGTATCCATCTGAGAAGGGCTGTTTGTTTAGAAAGCCTTGCCTCTCTCGGTCACATGTGCCGCCCATGTGAGGCGCATTCCATTTTTAGCCACAACAACTTCTTCACTAGGCAGCTCTGCTGCAGTGACATGTGCAGAGCCCAGGAGGGGAGGAGACACGACACGTGTATGAGCAGGATCTGAGCCGTGAGCGGGTGTGTGTGTGTGTGTAGTTTTCTGGCTACAGGAAATTCCTGTTACAAAGCAAGGCATGTTTTATTTTGCAGGCTGAGAGAGCAAGGAGGGATTTCTTTTTAAAAAAAAAACAGAAGAAGGGCAGGCTCAATGAACCATAGTGTGAGGAGGAGGAGGAGGAGGGACAAAAACAGCCACCCTAGACCAAGAGATCTGTTTGTTTGTTTGTTTGGGTTTTGCGAATATGTCACTAATCCCTTAGCAGATATTAAAGGGGAAGGGGAGGTGGGAGTTTGGGGAGGGGGAGCCCTCAATGCAGAGGAAACTGCAGCACAGCCAAATGTGGGGTGTGTTTACATCTGCAGCGGATTTCAACGCCCTTTCTCCGTGAAATAAGCAACAAAATGCACCGGGAGGGGGGGGGGAGGAGAAGGCGGGCGTTGTTCCTTGCCGTACACAGAACATGTAAAGTGAAATGTTCATTTGGACCAAAGAGATTAAAAGGCAAAGTGCAAGCTTTCAAGTCACAGAGCACGGCTTTGCAGATTCAATTGGTTTGAAGGGGAGGGGGGAGTTTTCAGTTTCTGAGCATAGTATTTTAACCCTATATCTGTGAACTGGTTTTTTAATAATAATAATAATAATAATAATATACTGTTGTTATTTATTTTCATGGTACAGAAGATAAATTTTTGAGAAAACAATTGTTACAACAGTAAACAACAAGTAACTTGTCCCGATAAAATTATAGTACAGACTTTTATCATGCCATGTGTTAAAGTTTCATTTGATTACTCTAAGAGATCACGTCACACTTTCCCTTGAGTGCTGGGTGGATTCCTGCCACAATCTGAACCATTTATGTATTCAAATAAACATTTGCCATATGTTATAAAAGGAATATAGATTGTGTTTGCCCTTTGCCGCTCCCACCTGGCATGTTAGTTTCTCAGCCAATGCTATTGAGCATACTCTGTTATACCAAGAATCAATGTTCAGCCCATCACCGGTTTTCCAACGTCATCTGTGGACTGTTTTAGCCTGTGTCAAATATAGGGATCTGAGTCACATCATTCCAACCCCAGTTCTGATTTAGACGGGATGGCTTTTTATTTTATTCGGAAGTTGTTGATTTTGCAACCAGTGGCTGCTGGCAAGCAAATTTGCAAACTTTTATTCTTGGCAATCAACAGTATAGAAGTGCACAAGTGGCTGGCGATACCATTATCTTTTGCAGAGCCAGATTGGGCCGCTGTCAGCTTTTGACATCCACAAGCCCAACCAAGTGCATCTGAAAAGGCTACATGTCCCCAGGCTTAGCAGAAGCCTGTCCTGTTGCTATGTAACCTTTATCTGTCTTGTCTTATTTTCTGGACCCAAGAAGACAACGGCGCATGCTGTACGAAGTTGGAGCAGACAAGTTGTTACAGAATCACTACACACAGGAAAACCACACAGGAAATAACAAGATTAATAAAACCACTTCAGTGTTCATTCACACAAGCGATAGAGGAAAAAATGCCCTCTGGGGCTGATATATGTCAGAGAATTCCCACATGTCAGTTCCGGCATTCCAGTGGAGCTCTATGCTCGGAATGCAGAAGGCAGCCTATTCTGATGAAGGTTAACTCCTTTGACCTGGAGAAGCCTTCGAAAGCAAAAATTATTTTCTCGTGCTTTCCCTTTCCCCAAGAGATAGGAAACTCCACAGGCAGCCCTTTACAGGGCTCATTCTCTGTGAGATATGTTTATGCTCATCTACAAATGCACATGTTGAGCAGAGCAGAGTGGGCAGACGCCCAGACAGAAAGGGCAAGTCTTTAAAGCAGCATCGATTTCCCCAAAGCAAAGCATATCCTCTTGCAAACTACTGGGGAAAAAATCAGATCCCCCCTTTCTCATTGGCTACAATCAAAACCACCAAGCTGTTCCCTTCAGCCCTCTTCCAAGTACAGTGGTACCTTGGGTTACAGATGCTTCAGGTTACACACGCTTCAGGTTACAGACTCCTCTAACCCAGAAATAGTACCTTGGGTTAAGAACTTTGCTTCAGGATGAGAACAGAAATCGTGCAGTGGCAGCGGGAAGCCCCATTAGCTAAAGTGGTACCTCAGGTTAAGAACAGTTTCAGGTTAAGAACGGACCTCCAGAACGAATTAAGTTCTTAACCCGAGGTACCACTGTAGATGAAATGTCCAACAGCTAATAGCCACCAGAACTCAGATGTCATCATTGCTCATTAATCTAAAATACTCAGCTTTATGAGCAAAAGTGTACTTTAAGAGAAGGTCATTTTGTGTTTGCATAAGCATTTATTTCTGGAATTCTGCTTGGAAATGCCCCAGGCATCAGAAGGGCTTATGCTTTATGCTATATGATATGGGTCAGGCATAACAGATCTAAACATAAAGTATCTTAATTGTGGCAAAGGGGGAATAATATCGGTGTGCGGACAAATAAGAAGCAAAGTAGTTTCCATAGGGCTGGAGCAGAATTGGGTATAACTGTTTGAAAGAGGAAGTGAAGAGCAATCATAAATTCCTGCATACCTTAACCAGCTCATGCATTACCTGCAATTTAGGGGAACGGGCTTAAATTTGTCAAGTGAACCAATGTTTTTTGGTGGATTTAGTCCAATCTGAAATTAATTCACTGGATGGAAGGAATATATATAAAGTTGTTTCCATTGATGGCTGAGAAATCAAATTAATATTTGGTTTCTGATCATTTTACTACCATTGCCACATAAAGTTGCTTCCATTGATGGCTGAGAAATCAAATTAATATTTGGTTTCTGATCATTTTACTACCATTGCCATTTACATTATGTTGCACTACCGCTACTCACGCAATTATTTAGCATTTAATTGGTGGTCAGTACAGAAACTGATTCATTTAAGATTTCGGCTCTGTTGCATGCAGTGGAGTTGAGGGTAATAACAAATTATAAAACAAAACCTGTAAATAAGTCCGGGGCAGCAGCTAACCTGTGGACAGAAGATGCTGTTATATTCCAAGCTCCATATGCCCCAAACCAACATGACCAATGACCAAGGATGATAGAAGTTGTGGTTTAACAGCATCTGAAGCGACACCTGTTAGCATTGGTGCAGTGCAGGGCTACCTTAAGTATTGCTATTATTAGAGAAGAGTTCTGCTTCTGCTACTGAGTCCTTTTCCATTGAATTAGGTAAAGGTAAAGGTACCTCTGACCGTTGGTCCAGTCACACATGACTCTGGGGTTGCACGCTTATCTCGCTCTGTAGGCCAAGGGAGCCGGCGTTTGTCCTCAGACAGCTTCCGGGTCATGTGGCCAGCATGACTAAGCCGCTTCTGGCGAACCAGAGCAGCGCACAGAAACGCCGTTTACCTTCCCGCCAGAGTGGTACCTATTTATTTATGTACTTGCACTTTGATGTGCTTTTGAACTGCTAGGTTGGCAGGAGCAGGGACCGAGCAACGGGAGCTCACCCCATTGCGGGGATTCGAATCGCCGACCTTGTGATCGGCAGGCCCTAGGCTCTGCTTTAGACCACAGGTCCACCTGCGTCCCTCCATTGAATTAATGAACCATTATTTCCTAACAAATAAAAATGGTGGTGAGGGCACCAAGTGAAACACATTGCATGGACAACAGTGCAGCAGGGTGGCAGCAGTGTCGGATGCACAGCTCACCTTGGGACAAAAATGGAGGTGACATAGGTGCATACAGGCATGCAAAGGGAGAGCGACCGCAGCTGCACCAAGCTGACTCCAGGAGCCACCTAGTGGCCAGAGGTCATAATGTCTGTGTGGCATGCTGTGATGATGCTGTAAACTGGCAAATACAGTGGTACCTCAGGTTAAGAACTTAATTCGTTCCAGAGGCCCGTTCTTAACCTGAAACCGTTCTTAACCTGAGGTACCACTTTAGCTAATGGGGCCTCCCACTGCGCCGCTGCTGCGTGATTTCTGTTCTCATCCTGAAGCAAAGTTCTTAACCCGAGGTACTATTTCTGTGTTAGCAGAGTCTGTAACCTGAAGCATCTGTAACCCGAAGTACCACTGTAAATGTAAAAAGCCATAAAAGCATTTTGAAAATTGCGAATGTCCTGTGAACAAATAATTACTGTAGAACAGAGTTCCTTGTCGTCTCGTGGCAAATTCCAAAGGACTTTCACAGCAAAGCACAAAAGGCATCCTAAAGCCCAACCGATTCATTGTGGCGTAAGCTTTTCTGGGCTGAGCATTCCATGAGACCTTAGAATCACAGAATAGTAGAGCTGGCAGGGACCACGAGGGTCATCTAATCCAACCCCTTGCAATACAGGAATCTTTTGCACAATGCGGGACTCGAACCCACGACCCTGAGATTAAGAGTCTTACACTTTACCAACTGTACTGTCCCGCCTTATGCCACAAGTAGATAAGGTTTGACTTTAAGGTACTCCAAGATTCCTTTTTGTCTCCAGGGTTGTGTATGTGACAACGCTAGGGAGATGGGGAGAAGGCTGGGGATGGCACTTCAATAGTGTCACCTAATGTACTACAACAAACAAACAAACAAAAGCTAAAGGACCCCTGACAATTAAGTCCAGTTGCACACGACTCTGGGGTTGCGGCGCTCATCTCGCTTTACTGGCCGAGGGAGCCGGCGTTTGTCCACAGACAGTTTTTCTCGGTCATTTACACCATTTACCTTCCCACTGTACCTATTCATCTACTTGCACTTTGACAAACCTAGGTTGAAGTAAATGGGTGAGGGAAGGCAGAGGACCCAACCAGTTTCGAGGCTAGGTAAGAAAAGGTTAAGATTTAAAGACGCTTCTTAGTTATAGATTTAACCCAATGAATGCTGGGAGCTGTGGCTGTAGGAGAGAGCTGGGGGTTTCACATAGACTTTTCAGCCTTCATACATGGGTGAACACAGGAATTTTCCCAATAAGTGGACAAAGAAGTATAAACTGCACTGGAGAACTGGTCAACCGTTTCTGGTAGATTTGGTGACTGAGCAGTGGCAAGACGTTGGTGGCCTTACCTTTCAGAAGCTACCTGCTCCAGTTTCTCAACTGGTAAGGCCTTCTGTTCAATCTGTGCATAGAGCTGGCCTCTAGATGCTGGCCTTCCACCCACAAATGAAGCCCTCCGTTCTTTCCTTGGCTGTCTCTAGCTTTTAATGAATTGCACTGCTGCTGCCATCAACTTCACAGCTCCCTTACTATTTCAAAATGCACAAGAGGCATAGACAACACTGCAATACAGTCTTGGGTTTGTTCTGGGTTACTCTGCAAGGTGGGCATAACCCATGCTCTCTCAGCTCTTTCCATATGAACCTACTTGGACCCTGCTATCTTCTGAGGCCCTCCTTTGTGTGCCCCCTCCTCGAGAGGTTCGGAGGGTAGCAACAAAAGAACGGGGCCTTTTCTGCAGTGGCTCCCTGTATGTGGAATGCTTTCCCCAGGGTTGTTTGCCTTGCACCTTCATTATATACCTTTAGGCGCCAGGCAAAAATGTTCCTTTTTAACCTGGACTTTGGTTAATCCGATTTACATCCTTGGCCTTTTAAAATGTGTGTTTTTTGTGGGGGGATATTGAGTTGCTGTTTTTATTTTTATTAGGTATTTTGTGGTTTTATATCTTGCTTTTATTCTGTGAAGTGCCCTGAGACCCACAGGTATAGGGCGGTACTGAATATAAATTCTATACATCACCATCATCCAGTCCTGTTCTTTGCAATATGGGTGTAAGAGTTATTTGCATTGGCTATGACTGTATTTTTAAAAAAATGTTTACCAGCTGGGAGGCAGGGGGGACTTTTGGGGGGTGGGGGTGGTGAAGAAATAAGACCTATGTTAGAAATATTATGCATTCCCATCTTCATTGATACCTTTTGTTTTTGGGTACCTTTTGTCCAGTACACAGCTACACTAAATCCTGGCTACCTGATTTGTTTTCTGCTGGGCAGCTATTATTATTCCACCAAGGAAGACAAGAAAGGAAAAAAGGACTAAAAAAAAAGAACCCAGAAGTTCCTTCTAAAGACAGTGGGTGTTTCATTCTAGTCATCTCTTCATCTGATTGGCTAGATCTGCCTTCCTAAACGTCAGTCATTGCTATGTCTTCATTCGTTGGTTGAAAACCCTGAAAGACAGGAAGAGGTAAGTTTCTCACAAAACAAATCGGCAAATGTGCCTGCGCGTTTTGCCTCATATCTTGTGTTCTACAAGGTGTAAAATCTTCCTGCTTGCCTGCCTGCTTCGGAATACAGAGCACTAGTAGTAGCTCTCCTGGCAAACACCCTTGGTACCACAAGATGTCAGTTCCCAACATTTCTTTGGAGGGGAAGCCATTACAGTTAAACTGGAATTGCAGCTACACTTCAGGGTGGTTTGTGGGCCTTCATGCCTTGAGATAGAAGGGAAGGCGAATCTGACAATGGTTTGGAATCTATTAACATTAACGGAATCTTCAGAACAGGTGGGCAGAGGCAGAACATAGCAAAATTTTACATTTCTTGTTGTCACCTGCTCCTAAACCCTAAATAGTGTGTGAAAGAGGATGAGATTCTTGGAAGTGTGAGGTCAACCAGCTGTACGCTTGACCCTTGCCCTTCCTGGCTTATTAAGTAGTCGGAGTATCATGTGTCAAGTGCATTGTAGTCAGAAACAGTCTGGGTGGGTGAGGACAGTGGTCAGTGAATGCCTCAGTAGGACCTGATAGCACACGTGCCATGGCTCCAAGCAAGAATTCCCCAAAGCTACTTTCTGTATGGACCCTGAAAATGGAAGCAAAACTATCACATCACCCTGCTCCTAAGTCACAGTGGAGTTAAAGCTGGGTTTGAAACTGATTGTATTTCTCTCTCTCTCTCTCTCTCTCTCTCTCTCTCTCTCTCTCTCTCTCTCTGTGTGTGTGTGTGTGTGTGTGTGTGTGAAATCCTCCTGATCTAAGTGGCAGCCCACACTTTCCCCAGCCTAAATTCAGATTTTACCAATCAGTGCATAATCTGGTATGGGAAGAAACTCCAATATAAAATTGCATGTTGCTGTGGACGTACCAGAAGCCCAATGTGCGGGTGGTGGTGGTTTCTTTAATTGTGTGAGGACATTTCACTGGGTTTTGTCTGTCACCAGACCACCTGCCTCCATTTTGTTCCCACCAGCACAAAGGAAAAGATAAAGCCTGATTTTTCTTGATGGTTCTTGAATATACAGGCACCCACCCCTGCATTTGCACGATTTCAATATGCATGTGACTCTGCGCACGTGCATCGTGCTGAACCCAGAAGTGACCCAAAAATGGGGCAGAGGTGGAACAGAGTGTTTGCAGGCTTTTTCAATAGCGTTTCAAATATATGCGATTTCACTGATGCATGTGGTGCCTTGGAACGTAACCCCCATGTAAATGGGGGGTTACATATATGTGTGTGTGTTTAATTTTAATAAAATTAATGTCCCCCCCTTTTTTAGCTGTTCTTATTTTATCTGTAAGCTACCCTGAGTCTTTTTCAAGGAAAAAGGTGAGGTATAATAATAATAACAACAACGGAATTGTATTTTAATTTTAAAAACAACTTTTTGTGCACAACTGCTCTTACACAAAACAGCTGTATTAAAAATAAAACCTGACCTTTCTGCTACAGGAGTATTACCACCAGACTCTTGGGGAGCTGGTTGTTTGATTCACCACTGTGTTGGAAAACAAAACAAAACAAAACATTCTATTAGGAAATTGCTCTGTGGCACCAAAAGGCTCTCTGTTACCCACCAGTGGCAGACCTTGGTGTCTCAAATTTCAGTGGTGTCATGTGCTATGCCAAAATTCGGTGCCTCCTGCCTCTCGCACTCCATTCTAAATCATAGTTGTGGTGTCCCCTGTTGTGCCCCTGAGGCTCCACGCCCAGTGCAACTGAACCAGTCATGCTCCCCTAAATCCACCTCTGTCCCCACCTCTTTGCCTTTCCACCTTGCAGAGATGAGGTGGTTTTAATTTATTTTTAGAAACAGGTTGGCTAGGTGCACTGCAGAGCTAAGTGATAGCTGAGAGGCATTTGGGGAAAAGGAGGATAGTGTAAGGCAGGCTGGAGCCTCAGCTAGCACTTAGCTATTAAAAAGTGTCACACCATATATTTAAAGCACTCTTATATCACTTTTAATAGTCATGGCTTCCCCCAAAGAATTCTGGGAACTGGATGCTGAGAGTTGTTAGGAGACTCCCCACAGAGCTACAATTTCCAGCAACCCCTAACAAACAACAGTTCCTAGGATTTTCCAGGAGAAGCCATGACTATCAAAGAGGTTTAAGAGGTTGTAGGTTTATGCCACTTTTTGACATGACTGAAAATATGGATTTAGTTGACATTTGGAGAACGAAGAACCCCCTGGGAAGAGAGGGAACTTTCTTCTCTGAGGCTAAAATGACATGGACAAGAATTGACCAAATTTAGGTAACTAGAGGACTGGCTCCGAAGACTAGTAAAGTGGAAATCTGCCCCAAACTTGCTCCGACCATAATGCTGTGAAGATGGAAATGAAACTGACGCCAATTGGTTCCTTTAGATGGAGGATGAATGATACTTTGTTTAGGAATGAAGAAGTGACTAAGAAGGCCCAAAAAACTTTGAGAGACTATTTTGAGATAAATATGAACACTACTGTGGAAAAAAGAGTAATCTGGGACACAAGCAAAGCGGGTATGAGAGGATTTCTGATACAACAGAATGCAATTAAGAAGAGAATTCAAAATGAGAAAAAAGATAAAATCCTAGGAAAAATAAAGGAAGGAGAGAAGAAGCAGACTGAAACCAAAGTCGCAGATTTTGAAAGAGATAAAGTTATATCAAGTACAATATACGAAAATGATGAATCAGGAAATAGAATGGAAGATTAAACAGATGAGACAAAAGACATTTGAATCGGCAAATAAGTGCGGAAAACTGTTGGCTTGGCAAATGAAAAAAAGACAAAAACTTAATACCATTACGAATTTGGAAGTGGAAGGAAAGAATATACAGAATCCAGTGGAAATTAGAAAGTGGTTCCAGAGGTATTTTAAACAACTATATACACAGGCGACGCAGGAAGAAATGGACATTGATAGATTTTTGGAAAATAATGGACTACAAAAAATTTCTCAGGAAAATAAGTTAATGCTGAATTATAAAATAATGGAGCAGGAAGTAGAAGGGGCCATTCAGAACATGCAACTAGGTAAATCCCCAGGACCGGATGGATTGACTTCAAGATACTACAGATCTCTGAAAGAATGGTTAATACAACCTTTAAAGGAAGTCTGTAATGAAATACTGGAAGGGAAAAGGGCACCAGAGTTGTGTAAGGAAGCTTATATTACACTTATACCAAAAACAGAGACTGAAAAGACACAGCTCAAGAACTACCGCCCCATATCACTGCTTAATATGGATTATAAATTTTTTGCAGATATTTTGGCTAAAAGGTTAAAAAAGGTGTTAGCAGAAGAAATTCATAAAGATCAAGCGGGTTTTCTCCCGGGCAGACATTTGTCTGACAATACGAGGAACATACTTAATATCCTAGAAAAACTACAAGTGAAGATTAATACTAAAGCAGTTTTGATATTTGTGGACGTGGAGAAAGCCTTTGACAATATTTCTTGGAGTTTTATGAAAAAGAATTTACAGGGGATGGGGGTTGGTCAAGGTTTTGGAAATGGTATAGGTGCAATTTATTCAGAACAAAAGGCTAAATTAATTGTGAATAATTGTTTTCTGCTGCTCCAGAGAAGCGGACACGGAGCAATGGATCCAAACTACAAGAAAGAAGATTCCACCTAAACATTAGGAAGAACTTCCTGACAGTAAGAGCTGTTCGACAGTGGAATTTGCTGCCAAGGAGTGTGGTGGATTCTCCTTCTTTGGAGGTCTTTAAGCAGAGGCTTGACAATCATATGTCAGGAGTGCTCTGATGGTGTTTCCTGCTTGGCAGGGGGTTGGACTCGATGGCCCTTGTGGTCTCTTCCAACTCTATGATTCTATGATTCTAGTGACGGAAGAATTTAAGATTGAGAAAGGAACACGACAAGGTTGCCCAATCTCTCCATTGCTTTTTATATTGGTCCTGGAGGTTTTGCTAAATATGATTAGAAGGGACCAATTGGTTAAAGGTATACAAGTGGGAGCTAAACAGTACAAACTGAAAGCATTTGCTGATGATTTGGTATTGACTTTACAGGAGCCAGAATCTAGCACTAAAAGAGTACTGGAATTGATTCAAGAATTTGGTCAGGTAGCAGGCTTTAAGTTGAACAAGATGAAAACTAAGGTTTTAGAGAAAAATCTAACTGTGATTGAGAGAGATAAGTTTCAGAAGGAGACAGGATTAACACTGGTTAAGAAAGTGAAATATTTAGGGGTTAACATGACTGCTAAGAATGTGAATTTATTTAAGGATAACTATGAAAAATGTTGGACTGAAGTGAAAAAGGACTTAGAAATATGGTCAAACTTGAAGTTATCACTGTTAGGCTGAATTGCTGTGATAAAAATGAACGTATTGCCAAGGATGCTGTTTCTGTTTCAAACATTGCAAATTTTGGACAAAATGGACTGTTTCAAGAAGTGGCAGAGAGACATCTCTAGATTTGTCTGGCAGGGCAAGAAGCCTTGAATAAAATTTAAGATATTAACTGATGCTAAAGAAAGAGGTGGATTTGCCCTGCCAGACTTTAAACGTTATTATGAATCAGCCGCCTTTTGTTGGCTGAGAGAATGGCTGCTTCTTGAAAACACTGATGTGTTGGATTTGGAAGGTTTCAACAATGTATTTGGTTGGCATGCATATCTGTGGTATGATAAGGTTAAAACACACAAAGCGTTTAAAAACCATATTGTCAGAAAAGCACTGTTTAATATCTGGATAAGATATAAGGACTTGCTAGAAAATAAAACCCCAAGATGGCTGTCACCAATGGAAGCAAAGGCTCAGAAAAAACTCAATATGGAGGCCAAATGGCCGAAGTATTGGGAAATTCTGGAACAAGAGGGAGACAGATTAAAACTGCAGAGTTTTCAAAAATTAAAAAACAGAGTGCGAGGCTGGCTCCATTATTATCAAATAATGGAGGCATATAATTTGGACAAAAAACTAGGCTTCCAGGTGGAAAAATCAAAATTGGAAACAGAATTGTTAGACCCCAAAGTTAAGAATCTGTCAAGAATGTATAACTTGCTGTTGAAATGGAATACTCAGGATGAAACTGTGAAATCTGCTATGATTAAATGGGCACAAGATGTTGGACATAACATTATGATGGCTGACTGGGAACAGTTATGGACCACAGGTATGAAGTTTACGGCATGTAATGCCTTAAAAGAGAATCTAACGAAAATGATCTACAGGTGGTACATAACACCAGTCAAGCTTGCAAAAATCTATCATTTGCCCGATAATAAATGCTGGAAATGTAATGAGACTGAAGGTACATTCTTTCACCTTTGGTGGACATGCCCAAGGATTAAGAATTTCTGGGAGATGATTTATAATGAAATGAAAAAGGTATTTAAATATACCTTCCTGAAGAAACCAGAGGCCTTTCTCCTGGGCATGGTCGGCCAATTGATGCCAAAGAAGGATAGAACTTTCTTTATGTATGCTACAACAGCAGCAAGAATACTTATCGCAAAGCATTGGAAGACACAAGATCTACCCACCCGGGAAGAATGGCAGATGGAGCTGATGGACTACATGGAATTGGCGGAAATGACTGGCAGAATCTGAGACCAGGGAGAAGAGTCGGTGGAAGAAGATTAGAAATAATTTAAAGTATATTTACAGAAATATTGCAAAATTAATGAATGTTAGAAGGATGCTGGAATGAAGTTATATGGCTTTAGCAGAAATGTTATAAAGAATTAAGTAAAAATAGATTGTTAATGGGCCAAAGTGGAAAATTTAAGGTTAGATTGTGTTAAGATAGATTATAGAACAAAAATTGAGAGAGATGGAAAGGATTTGCTGAAATAGCTAATTTAACTAGAATACAAAAAAGGGAGGTGTGAGGAGGTCGATGAAACAAGTAATTGAAAGATAAAGATACGGAAACATTGGATGTGTTTTTAAATGTTTTTGTTTTTCTTGTTGTTTTGCTGTAATTTTTTTGTTTTGTTTAACTTTTCATTATTTCTTCTTTTTTCTGTAATCTTTAAACCTCTAATAAATATTATTATTAAAAAAAAGAGGTTGTAAGTTTATGGTGTGGGACGCAGGTGGCGCTGTGGGTTAAACCACAGAGCCTAGGACTTGCCGATCAGAAGGTCGGCAGTTCCCCTTGACAGGGTGAGCTCCCGTTGCTCAGTCCCTGCTCCTGCCAACCTAGCAGTTCGAAAGCATGACACCTTACGGCATTTCCGTGCGCTGCTCTTGTTCGCCAGAAGCGGCTTAAGTCATGCTGGCCACATGACCCGGAAGCTGTACACCTGCTCCCTTGGCCAATAAAGCGAGATGAGCGCAGCAACCCCAGAGTCGGTCACGACTGGACCTAATGGTCAGGGGTCCCTTTACCTTTTAAGTTTATGGTGTAGATTTGTGTCGTCACCTGGTAAGGGTGTTTTTTTTAGAGGGGATAGGGGAGTAACCATTGTGATGCCCTGCGGCCTAAGCTGAGACAGCTGATATAACCCTTTTGTAGTTTTCTATTGTTTCCAGCTATCTCAATACTGCTATACGGTAATGATGATGTTTAAATCTCATAATGGAAGAATTATTTCGAAACTGGTATTAGTTGACCAGCCCCCATGTAGAAAATGGAACACCTACAGCTCATTCAGAGTCTTTGGACAGCTTTAATGTTGAGTTACATGCTGCATCCAATCTAGCAGCCAGTTAAACACTGGGGCCTGGATTTATAACTGAGGATATAATTCGAATAATTTTAGGGGATTCATTTAGGACTTCATTACTTAACAGAATGATAAACTGTTAATATTCTTTTTGTCCCTGTTCCTACTCTGGCAACACTTATTACAGGACCTAATTATGTCATCCACAAACATCAGGGGGTCAATTCACCTGTTCAATGTGATCAGCTGCCAGAAATGCCCTTCTTCATTCTACGTAAGATAAACAGACCAGACTCATTGCAAAAGAACAAGCTCTGGAGTACACCAGGGAGCCAAATGAGCGACACAAAGCAGGAGATGGCGCTCAAGAGCAATGGTTGTTCCAGAGGTCAGCCTGGGCTTTGACAGGGGTGCCAAGAAATCCCTCTGAGCTGTCTGGAAACTCACTGGATTCATCAACCTCAGAGAGCGGACCATCCTAATAGGTTCCCTGCCTCTGCAGAGAGGGGAAAGTGCTGAAAGCCTAAATTTCAACAGGAAGTGATCTAACCATGACAGTGGACTGGTGTCAAAACCCCCAATTTCAGATTACCCTCTAACGGCCCAGTCAAGAACACAAGGTCCAGGCAGGGAGACTGTTGGGCAGCAAAGTGGGTGGGAAGCCAGCAGAATCCCTAATCTATCCCGATTGTCCAATACTAGGCACACAGAAAACCCTCCTTGCCCCTCAAGTCTGCCCTGAGTACCCAGGTGGGCACAGCTGGCTGAGAGAAACTTCACCCTGCTCACCCACACGTCTCAGTGATACAGACCACATTGGCTTCCTCGCCCACAATCCAGTCATGGATGAGGGAGATCTTATTCCAAGCTGACCTGGCATTCAGCAACAGCCATGTGCAGATCCAAGGGCTGGCTGACAGGACAACCACAATTACCCAGGTTGGAGGAGGAAGGCTGGCACACAGCACCAATTGCCTGTGCCATGTGCCCCTTACCCAGCTTGCCCCACCTCCCACACCATACCTCCCCCTGTTCTGAACTACTGCAGTTGCCCCCTTGCTCTCGCCAGCTCCTCTCCCTGGCACATTTTTCAAGTGAAAACAAAACCAAACAAAATCCACACAGTCATGCACTAACACATGGCTTCCTCCAAAGAATCCTGGGTATTATAGTTTCTTCCTCACAGTGCTACAACTCCCAGCACACTTAACAAAGTGCAGTGCCCATGATTTGTCAGGGAAAGTAATGGGTGCTTTTAATGTGTTGGATGTGCCAGTCTAAGCCAACGAATGGAGACCAATGTTGAATTTGCTAGTCTAAAGGTGTCTCAGGACTCTTGTTTACGTTTCGTGATATTGCATATTTAGTAATAATTCAGAACATAGCCTTTACTGCAAACACTTTATATAAGGTTAACTGAGGTTTCACTCTATGTTTTGAGCGCGAATTACCCAGTGTTCCCTGCTTGCCTTCTCACCAATCAACATATACTATTTTCTAAGAGCGCCTACAGATGAATTGGTGTACGGGTGTTTTATTTTTTTATGCTGAAAACGTCCCCTTTTTTAAAAAAACTCCTTGTGTCCCCCCGCCCGCATCCTCCACTTCACGCGCCCTTCCTCGCAGGCGGGCAACTCGCCCTTCCCCCTCCAGAGGCGCCTCTCCCTCGCCTTCCATCCCCTCCCGATGGCGGTTGGCGCATGCGCACTTGACGGGAGGCGGCCCAGGCCATGGCGGCCGTTTAAAGGTAACCGATTGAGCCAGAACCGGAGCGGCGGGTTTTTGCGCCGAGAGGTCCCTCTCCCTCCCTCTACCGAGCCCCGTCGCCATACCAAAGTGTGACGAGACTCAAGATTCAGGCCTGACGGGAGGAGGCGGAAGGGCGGGGGGAAGGCCTAGAATTCCCGCCGCCTCCCCTTGTGAGCTCCGAGGCCCCACATTCCCCCCTCCCACCGCCGCCGCCACCACCATAATTTGGAGGGACGCGAGGAAAGACTCCCTAGATAGAAGCGGGGGGGAGCCAAATCACGCGCCCGCCACCCCCACCCGCCTTCTGAAAGGAACCTTCCACCCGCCACTGTATGCTATCCCTCTTCTCTGATTTAGCGCCGAGGGAAGTTCCAATCAAGTCAGAGGGGGGCGCCGTCCCCGTAATCCGCGCCGTTCCCGTTCCCATTGCTTTTAGCCCCCTGCAGCCAGGGCTGGGGGTGGAGGGAGCCCAGAGCTGTCCCTCCCCATATCCGCTAAAGAGGGGACCCACCTCTCTCTTGCCCCAGAGGGTACTGAGGAAAACACAGAGAGGTTTCGGAGGAAACCCAGTTGGCTCCCAGCTACTGTATAGGAAAAGCCCCAGGATGTACTGAGCGGTGGCGGGGACGCAGCCCTCACCGGCTTGTTTTGGGCTCCCCTCAACTCTGGCACAGAGGACTAGGAAGCCTTTTCGGGATAGAGAGCGCGCCTAGGGGGGCCCTATTCCTCTTTGGGGGGCTCATAGTTGAGAGCTGGGTTAGACAGGCCATAGAAAAGCCTCCCCCTTGGTTTTATAATTATTGCTGGGAGACTTCGCGTGTGGGGGATAGAATCCCCCCATGAATGTCTTGTTTGAGGGGAACCCCCCTCAAGGTTGCCAGTCTGACCAGTAACCCTAATAGAGTCCATCGGAAGGATCTGAAGCATAGCCCGTCCACGTGTCCCTTTTTTATCCAGGGAGAGCGGGAGCTGTTACTCCAAATAATCATAGCCGGGGACCCCCGAAGCACCCATGTCACTTGCAGGTTAACTCATCGGCGGCCTAGGCAGAAAACAAGTTGCTTTGCACCCAAGAGCCCTTTGTTGGGGGGGGGGAGTGGCTTTTCCGCACCCCCACGATACCGGCGGCGGGGGATTCAGTAACTGAACCTGTTAGCAAGGTGGAGGAGAGAGGGCCCCGTTTCTCCCTTTCCCTGTATAGCAGGGAGTGGCGCCCAGTTTCCCGCTTCCCCCACCCCAGAGTTTTGGGACTTGGGGAGGAGAAGAGAAGAACCGAGATGATCCTTGCAGCAGCTTCGGCGGCGAGAGGAGAAGGGTCGGTGAGTCAGTGAGACCGGCAGGGGGAAAGTGGTGCAGCAAGAAAAGAGGGCGATGGGTCTCGGTGGGGCGGACGACGGCGGCGCCCCCCGAGGGGTCCAGGTGGGGGATCCGGGCCGGAGAGGGGAAGAAGAGGAGGAGGGAGGAGGCGCCGGCGCCGCCGCCGCGGCAGAACCCGGAGCCTGAAGGCGCCCCTCGTCGCTATGAGATCCACCGTGTACAAAGCCACCGCGGCGGCAGCAACGACGACGACGGGGCCGGGCTTGCTGGAGCCTGGCCCGGAGGAAGAGGAGGAGCCGCCGCCGCCGCCTCATCTCCGCCAGCCTCCGCCTCCCCCGCAGAACCAGATCCCCGTGCCGGCCCCAGCGGCGGCAGCAGCGGCGGGCCCCAAGGGCCGGGCCATCGTTCCGGCGGCTGCGGCGGCCGCGGCCCCGGGACAGCAGCAGCAGGAAGGCGGCGGGGGCTGCTGCTGGGGTGGCCTGGTCCCCTCGCCGTGCCCGGTTGGCAGCACTCGGCAGGCGGGCGTGGGCGATGCCGCCGGCAGCTCCCGCCCCTCCAAGTACCAGGCGGTGCTGCCCGGACACACCGCTGCTGCTGCCGCCGCCACCAGCGCCGCCGCCAAGGACTGCAAGCGAGGCGGCGGCGGCCCTCACGCCGGGCCTGGAGGGGCTCCGGCGTCACTTTCTCCCTCTCCTACGCCGCCGCCGCTACCACCGCCGCCGCCGGTTTCCGCCACGGCCGAGCCTGGACAGCCTCCTCCAGCCCCAACAGCAGTGCCGGCGGCGGCGGCGGGAGGATCTCCGGCCTCTTCCGAGCCTGGCGGCAAGTGGAAAAGCAGCGGCTGCAGCAGCACCGGGAGCGGCGGTGGGGGAAGCAGCCTTTGGAAGAGCCCCATGGGGGCCGGCGGGGGTGCCTCCTGCCAGACGGCCTGCCTCAAGCAGATCCTGCTTCTCCAACTGGACCTTATCGAGCAGCAGCAGCAACAGTTGCAGGCCAAGGAAAAGGAGATCGAGGAACTCAAGGCCGAGAAGGACACAGTGAGTTGGGGGCCGGGACAGAAGGGGTTAACGTTCATCAGGTTGGAGGGAGCGCGGGAGGCAGCAGGGATCTGACGAACGATGCGGCGCTTCAGGGGTTAATAGGTAAGCGATGGGTTGGGTGTTCGCTGGTTTTCTAAGGGTTAATGGGGAGCGCATGCATGGTTGAGAGTGTTGTTAACAGTGGGAGGGGTCAATGCAAATTTCGCAGAGGCATATGGGGGCTAATCGAAGGGATGCAGGTGCTCAGTGGGAGTGAGTGTGATGGGGTAGGCTTAACTGTCGTTAGCAGTTTCAGGAGAAATCGGTGTGTGTATGACTTTGAAACCTGATCTGAGAAGGATTTCATGTAGATGTGTGCAGTACAGTAGATACTTCAGTAGGAGGAGATGAATCAAGAAAAATAACAACGAGGAGTTAGGCTTAATTAACTGGAGGTGATCAAAAGGCCCTGCAGTCCAGTCCCTATGCAGCAACACTCCTCACTGATCATTTCTCTCCAGAAGTGGGCCTGGTGAAACGTGGCCCATGTAAGGGTTAATGTGGAAAGGAATGATCCTGAAGTGACTGGGTGCTTGCATGTTGAGGGTTAATGGGTGCAAGAAATCAAATGATTTTCTAATGCTATTGGAACCGGGTCTAAAATGGTAGGGGTTAAAGGTGGAAACCAAACAAAAGTTTAGTACACACTTAAAGTGTGGGGTGTAAATGTCTATAGGCCAATAGTAGAACTGTAGTACTGGAAGGCCAATAGTAGGTGTGATTAACTCTTTAGAGTTAATATTCAAGGACAGTTGAAGGCCCTTCGCAATTAATGGTACTAAAAAGTAGTGTGCAGCAGCCAAAGTACTAAGGTCTTGGCACCATGAGAGTCAAGAACCAGGAAGGGGTTGACAACCTAGGGGTTAAGCTGAAAGGTCTGCTTGGTAGCTTGGTTAGCTTACAGGTGGAGTTAAGGGCACTGGCACAAGGTGGGAGTAGATTTAGGAATGTTGCAGTTTTTAATGAGTTAATCAGGTTAGACTAGAGAGTGTGTGGCTCATGGGGCCCCAAGACTGGAAGAGTGCTGTGGCAACAGCAGGGTTAACTCAAAGCATCAGACATGTGCTGTGTGCTACAAATAGGGTTAATTTAAAGGGGCCCTAGCTTGGGGCTGTGGCTGCCATATTTGGGGGAAGAGGAAAGCAGCTTAAGCAAAACAATCAGCTGCAGTGTGTACCATGTGGACAGTAAAGTGGGGGGAGGTCTCTAACTGGTGTGTTTTTAAAGGAATATTTCAGGCTTGGGTTTAGCATCCCATCTCGGTTCATCTAAAAATGTTGTCAACCCCGTCTTCTTTCACAGAAGCACCAGCCCACTTTTTTATTATGATTACTGCAAAATGTTTATTGTGTTGTACTCCTTCAAGGTGCTTCTTTCCACCCTTGCCCTGCCATTGTGCCCCCCTAGCCAGGGTATCCCATATCTGGCAAGGTTGTGCCAAACCTTACTGTTGAGAGTCCTTGACCCTTGCAACGAGATCTGCTCTTACGGAGAGTGTTGCTCATGTAGAGATCACATCTGTAAGGGAGGGGATATTCAATGCGAGCATGAGGGGAGGCGATGCTGTATAGCCCCCTTATCTGTCTATGCCATAAGAGCTGAATGAGGCATAGTTTGAAGATTGGGGGAGACCCTCTGGATCAGCTGCAAATGAAGGTTAGTTGAGTGGCTTTTTTATGTCAGCTATCTGTAGCAAAAGCAGTTTAGTGCATAATGTTCATTTCTAAACTGTAGTCCCAGAAGCTGTTCAGTGTGTTTTCTTTCCCCATCCTCACATTGCCACAAAGGTCTTGTAATCCTGGCCTGTATGCATGGCACGTCTGCAGCCTAAAAATAGCCCCCTCTTCCTGGTTCCTGCAGCTGCTGCTGCAACCATTATTGTGAAGGAAAGTACCCCCCCTCCACTTTTTAGGCATGATCGTCAGAGTCTGCGTATAAAATGTATGTGTGTAGCGTTGTTTCTGGTTGCAGGAAGTGGCGGCAGTTTTACTGTCTGTAACAGAAAGATGTGATCCAACACAGATAGCGTTAAAAAAAAAACCCATCTCCCATCAGGCCTGTGCTAAGTTAACCAATATGGAGGTGCTGGCTGCCTTCTTGCCGTCAAAGAATGTGATGATGGCAGACAGAGTACTTTGCATGCTCCTGCAAAGGCTTAAAAACGAAATCAAGCCCTCACATAACAAACACCCTGAAGAGCTAGAACACATACAAAACAGATAAATGCAAAGCTTGTGAGTCAAGCTGATACCAAAACTGCTTGGGTCGGTTGTTGTTGCATCTGCTGACTGCAGATTTACAAAGTACCTGCAGTGGTTCTCTCCCTCACCCCTACCAGCCCCCCCCTTCCCTCTTAAGGAGTAATGCCAGAACCCCTAAGAGTGTCAGTTCAGTATTTTGGTTTCACATATACAAACTATATGAATGCTCTTTGCTTTTTACCATCCAGAGTGATTTTAGTTTCTTATATGCTATGTGCAGCATTAATATCTAAAATGGAGGCTTTTATAAGTCTTACTTTAAAATTGAGAGACTCTGAATCACTCGGTGCTCCTGTTAAGAATTCATTGTGGGTTTTTGATGTGTTCTTTCTATTTACATTTAAACAAAAAACAAAATCCTAGTACAAAGCTACCCTCACATGACTCTTACTACAAAAGTTGTACTTAGTGTTGACGCTGTGCTAAATGGTACAGAGAATTAAATGATGTGGATGTCTGTGTACCGGAAAGGGTACAAAGGAAAACTGAGAAGTGGGGCTATGATAGAAAGAGCTGAAGAGGATGTACTTTGTAGCCCTCCTCAGATAGGGAGCTGAGGCTAAGGAGGGTGGCTTACCAAAAGCTTAATGCTGAATCCATGGCTGAGCTGAGTTTGTATCAAAGTCTTCAAGCAGCAATGCTGCTTGAAGCAATGCTCCTATCATGAATAACAGCATTCTGCCATATTTTTGTGCAACTGCTTTAGGAATTATCCAATCCTTGTTGGCTTCAGAGCTTGAGATATATGTTAATTGCAATCCTTTGAGATTTGTTCATAGTAAGTGGCTTGAGAACCATGGGGACATGATCTGCTCCCAGTTTAATGAATGTGAGCTAGGAAGAAGTAGTAAACATTATTTTGTATTTTTAGCAAGGAAGTGTGGTTCTCAAGGATATGCATACTGTATGGCATAGGCAAGTGGCACACTATACCTATGGGAGTCTAAAATATACTTGGAGAGACTGCTGCTCCACAGCTCTGAAACTATTAATATCCCAACATGTGCATATTTCTCAAGGTAGAATGTGCATGCAGGTTGTGTTCATGTTAACAAAGGGAAATAACGTAAGCTGTACTTGCAAGGACAATTCAGATTTATTTATTTCATTATTGCCCCACCTTTCCTCTTAAAGAGAATCCAGGGTGGCATACATACATAAAAACAAACTTGATAAAATAAAATACATTAGAAAACTCAAAAGACTGTAGTAAAACAACAATACATACCAGCAAGTGGAGATTTTAAAAAAGACTCTACTGTCACCCTCACCTTTACAGGAGCACTCATTTCACCTCCAACTCGTCCTTTAAGTGATCTGGAGTGGGTACCTCAAAATTTTCTGGTGTTCTGTGTTCCCAGTGTAAATCCTCTTTGTCCATGAAAGCAGCTACCATAGAGTTCTGTCATAATGAGGAAGTAGCTATTTTCCCTGTGGTCAACAGATGCAGCCTAACAAAGAGGTATAGAATTGCCATGCAACAGTTCTGCATATCTGTCAGTAAAACAGAGTACCCTCAGTTGTCTTTAATTGAAAAAGGGTTGGATGTGTTTGGCAACCCCCACTTTAGAAAACAGTATCATGGGCAATAAACATGTCCAAATAGGTTCCAAGACTGTTGTGTTTGGAATTAAAGATCCGCACTCAATGGTAAGCATTGCAAGATTAAACGAATACTGGAACTTGCATAGAACTGTCCCGATCAGTTTGTTCCCATCATATGCTAAAGTAAGGGTGAGGTTTAGTGATCGGAAATATGTTCAGCTGATGGACTGCTACCTTTAACATCCATATTGCACTGTTGCATTTTCAGCTCTTTGCTCGAATTGAGCGTATGGAAAGGAGGATGCAGCTGGTGAAGAAGGACAATGAGCGCGAGAAACACAAGATACTTCAAGGGTACGAGACAGAGGAGAAGGTTGAGTCTGAAGTACCAGAGAAGTTGCCCATAGAATGCCAACCACCAGAACTTCTGGAGACATCACAGCCACTGCCTTTGAAGCATTTTCCATATGGGAGGAATGGGAAGGGTCACAAACGGTAAATCAGAGTTGCTGTTGCTGTATGTTTTCCTAGATTACCAGTGTGCGCACACCGTAGCCCGCTTCACCTTAAAATGCCACCACTGAGATAATAAAAGGCCATCACTGACATGATTGCATTCACTGCTTCTGTACTTATATACATCTGTATTTCCACTTGTGCCAATTGAGCCTAGATTTTAGACTAGCTTCAATCCTGTTCAAGTGGGTCTCACTCACAGAATTTTAGGCACTGTAATTCTGTGAAGAGGCTAAGGATGTTTAACAGAAGTTTCAACATCCTGCAAAAGTACAATTTCCAGTGTTACCTGGGGGAAGCTTCAATAATTAAACCAGGTTTCAAACCTATTAACATTTGTAACACATAATGCTCTCAGTTACCACTATCTCTTAAGTAGCATTTTTCTTAGTGGTTTTCCATATAGGCAGAATAGTACTGGCTGTTGGCTTGCAATCTCTGTTTCTTGTTTATGCAATTATTTAGTGTGATGCCATCATATCTGCAGCCTGGCAGAAATCATAGAATAGCACTCACCCCATTTGTCATGATCTCAAGCGGTGGTGCCTTGATGGTCATGCATAATTTGCTCTGTGATACAGCTTGGAAGCTTGTCTTGAGTCCATTTATCAATCTTTTTTTAAAATAAAATAAAAATAAATCAGAGACATTGGGAATCATTGATACTCCATGTCTGACATACTTTGTATTTATGTTGGTATTTTGTTGCAAACCCCCCCCCCCGAAATTGGTATGATGAAGAGTGGGTTTATAAATTAAACAGTATAAACATATTTGAAATGATTTCTGTATGCTAAACTGGTTGTCAATAGGAGCTGGTGGTTCCTCTGCAACATTTTCAGTATTTTCTTTGCTAAACCTGTCCCCTGTTATTTTTGCAGGAAGTCTGCTTTTGGAAGTGCCGAGAGGAAAACTCCAGTGAAGAAGCTGGTGGCCGAATTCTCAAAAGTCAAGTGTAAAACGCCAAAGGCTTCCCCATTGAAAGAGGAACCCAGCAGTTCATTAACTGAATCAATTAGCAGACGTGAGCTGCGAAGTCAGGAGACTCCTGAGAAAACCCGGTCATTAGCGGACACTCCACTGAAATCATTGGCCCCTTTGAGAGGATCCGGGTGCCATTCAAAAGACAAGGGTTCCTCCAGTGAAACAGAAGACTTGCCGTACCTTTCCACCACTGAAATGTACTTATGCCGGTGGCACCAGCCACCTCCTTCACCGTTGCGAGAGACTTCTCCCAAGAAGGAGGAGATTGTAGCAAGTAAGAGGCTTGCTTGTGCCTTTGTGGTGGTTGGCCTGATGTGGGTTGGAGGGGGCGTGGAACTCATTCATTTGGGGTTTTGTTTAAGAGTCTTTTGAACCCTCGAAGATAGCCAGGTTGTGGCACTCCATTTCTGAGTGATGCTGTTTTAGGTTCTGAACCTCTGGTTGGAGTACAGAAGCTTTTGAAGCCCACATCGATCTAGAACAGGTGTGGGCAATGTGTGAAGAAGATCAACCACCCTGTCTAATGACCTGTGGTGACATTTCTGGAAAATCATGAAATTTGTGGCTTACCTGTGCTCATAGTGAATGCTGTAACCACCTGCTTTTGCCAGCAAGCTGCTCCGTTTCATGTCTTCTGTAATGGGGAGCGGTCTGTGTAGAAATGATAGGAAGTGTATCAGTCAACTTGTTGTCTGATGAAGACTAGATAAACTGACACAAGATGGTTCTGGGCCAGGAGATATGCAGTTGGTGGAGTGACCCAAGATATCTGGTATGGCTGGAGTGCTCCAAAATAATAATTTGGACCTCATTCTGTCTTTGTTTCCGTTGCATGGCTTATATACATTTTGGGCTATGTTTCAAAGGAGCCCTTTTATACACAGTTAAAGGTCCACATATAAACCTGCTGATTTTGTGGTAGTTCTTGCTGCTGCAGCAGCCAGAGTCTATGAGGAAAACTGCTGTTCAGTTTTTAAATCAGCCTGCCTAGTCTACAACTAGCAGCAATCACCATAAAAAAGGGTGGGGGAGGTGGGGTGAGTAGAAATGAGAGAACTATGAAAGAAAGGACAGTTACGCATATGATTGAAATGCAAAAAAATGGCATCACTTTACAGGTTGGATGAAAAGATTGGGCCTGTAAAGTTACATCATCAAATGGGCAAAGGCAAATAGACTTGCATGTATAGTTTTCTTATGGGGGTATTTGCTAGTCTTCTGGATTGCAATCAAAATGTTTAATGAATTTAGAAGATGAATTGCCATGTTTATGCACTAATGGTATGCTAAGAAGCCACACAATGTTTGTTTAATGCCATTTTTACTAAAAAGTCACATTCTAAAGTAAATGCTGTATGTCTAGTAGAGGGCATGAGTCAGCCAAGTGTCTTTATTTTTGCATTGAAACAGAGAACTTAAGTTCTGCGCTCTGAATCAGTTATGCAAATGTTCTTGTATTTCCTTGAAACATCACTACTTATAAGCGTCAATATAAATTAGAGGTTTCTACACTTTTTATGAAGAGCAGTGCTGTGGTGGAAGAGGAATAGGTAAGTGATGAGCGTTGCCTATGTGATGGGAGGCCATGAAGAACAGGTATTTAGTCATAAGTGATCTGCCAAGACCCAGGTGCACAAGCTCTACCATCCCAACACCTTCCCTAGTTTTCAGATTCTTCCTTGTTCCAGTCAAAATCCTGCAAGTACAGAAGGACAGCAAGCTACCCAACCCTGTGTGTAGACGCTGCATCAATAAAATAAGACCTCCATCTCTATCCTGAGTTTGATGCTTGGAATCCAATGTGCAGTGAATGTTGACTTGCATCTGTTTATTTATATGCTTTTATATATTTGTTTGTGTAAGTTGCAGAACTGTTTTCTTTCACCCTATCTGGCAAGGAGAGGCATGTGGTGGACAAGGTCATGGGCCAGAAAAACCTTGCAGGGGAGCGGGGCAGTAGAGGAAGGATCAAAAGAAAAGGGAGGGCTTCAGTGTTAACAGACTTTGGAGATTCCGTATTTGTGAAAGTGCTGGAATCTCTTGAGTTAGAAGCACGTCCCCATTTCAAGAGACGGGACTTAATCCTTCGCCCCTGCACTTCCCTACCACCAGAGTAGCAGATGGCAAGAATCTTTTGACCTTGGGCTGGTGTATGTATGTTGGGTGTGCAAGCAGTAATTGTTAGATAATTTCCTGATGTGTTACATTCTCCTCAGCAAATTGCCGATTCTTTCCATAATCAGCCCTCCATATGGTTTGCTACTTCTGAGATTTAGATGGAGGAAAGAATAAAGGCAAACATGCTTGAGGATAGTCTTTATTCAGTCACTTCTTAAACATACAGCTCTTCTTCCTCACGTGCCATAAAGTGATTGTGAAGAACGCCTGTGGCAAAAGTATAAATGCACAGGCTGTGTTCTCTACTCACTTTCTTCCAGAGTAGCCATTTTGCTCTAGCATTTTTCTTTGGTAGATGAGTTTCTCTGAGCAAGATAACTGTTAACAGAAAATAATAGGCTACCCCAAGCAGTCTCCTCCATCTCCGACGGTTGCACAATATTTATTTTCTGCTTAGATTCACATCCCACCTTCAATTGTAGAACCCAAGGTGGTGTCCATGTGGTTCCCAGGGGGTCAGCCACCCAGACGCTGACCAGGCCCAGATGCTGCTTAGGTTTAGCAAGATGGAGGCTTTATGTGCTTTCAGATCACATTCTGGAATTCATTTGTTGTCAGACTTGGAGGTTTCTTTGCACAGGAAAATTGCCCATTTTTATCTAACTCTTTTGAGTGGGGTCCTGGTCAACGTGTATTTTACAGATACTACAAAAGGCAAGGTCTCACATCTGAGGCTTTGTTTTCTTCATTTTTCTCAGCAAGCGGCCAGTTTTTTTACAAGCTCTTTTACCAGGCAGGGCTCTTTCAAATAGGGAAAACAAACTTTCTTGCACCTTACTTCCTCTTCACCATGATTCTTGTCTGGGGTGATGGGGTATGACTCTTCTTGAAGCTCCCCAAGCCTAGCTATAAAGATTCCCAGTTCCTCCCAATAACAATAACAATAAATTTATTATTATTATTGCTTATACCCTACCATCTGGCTGGGTTTCCCCAGCCTTGGGCAGCTTACAGCATACATAAAACCAAAGACTTACAAGACCTCTTGGTCTGAGGTCAGTTTTCTGATGCCAATTCCCCCCGTTTTACCAGCTTGAGCCTGGGCTGAACCGAGCTATCTTGCTGTTCTGTTTTTCTTGTATTTTTATGTTACAAACAAACAAGGTACATTTCTCAGAGAAGCTGTGAACCCATTTCCTTCAGAAGGTTGAAAGATATTTTTCCCCCTCACAGCAGATTGCAGAAACACATTCTTCTTCTCAGCTGCTGCTTACTAAAATCCAAGTGGCTTCTGCAGAATAAATAAGAAGAGCCTCAAGAAGAGTCTAGCTAGCTTTCCACACCTTCTTATGCCTTAGAGTTGCATGTTTGACCTGTTATTGCTGTCTTGTAGTATAGAGGGATTTGGAGAATGCTTCTTATAGGACCAGCCTTTATTAAGATAAGTGCCTAAAATCATAAGAATTGTTCTGCTAGTTTGGTTCAAAAGTCCATCTGGTCCAACAACTTGTCTCCAACTGCAGCCAGCCTGTTGCTACTGAGAAACTTACCAGCCAGGTATTATGAAAATAGTGCCCCTATTACATGCCTCCAGTAACCTCAAGTATAATATAGGCTTCATTCTTGGTTATCAGTGGTAACCTTTTGTCCTTCATGAATCTAAATTATTTTTCAAGCCATCTCTCCTGTGCAACATCCTTCAGCAGGGCGTAGATGCTTCTCAGTGATCCTCCAAGTAGAGCTAGGGCTGTTTTAAACTCCAATTAAAGAGCTTGTTTCAGTGGACTAGGCATGGGAGACCTGTGTTTTTACTCAGCCATAGGCTTGAGTGGCTTTGATGAACAGTCAGCAGTGCAGCCTTGAAAGTAGGCTGCCTTCAGGATGCTAGTCTGAAAGACTTCCTGAGAGCTGCCATTCAACTTTGCAAGTTTGGTGGAAGATATGGTGTTGGTTTAAGAGAGCAGATGAAAGCAAGCTCTTGAAATAGTCGCTTGTCTTGTCACTTGTGGCAAATAACCAGCTCTAGGAAGCTTTTGTAGACTTGAGGAGAGCTAATTCTGTTCTTTCAGGCCACAGATATACTAACATGATGACTAACATAGCAATGTGCGATATTTTATGGGTTAGTAACTTCTGTGGAATTAATTGGTGAGGCTAAACGAAAGCTAGCTGATGCTAAACTCTGTTTAACTTCGTAGCAGTGAGGTTAATGTTGTCACAGATGTTCATCTCTCCACAGAAGCATTTCTTTAAAATCAGCTGTTTTGACACTTCTCCTCCCTTTCTAGTTCCATCCTGGAGGGACCACATGGTAGAGCCTCTGAGAGACCTGAATACTTCAGAACTTTTAGAGGTATGTTGCTGAATAAATAGCGTTACCAGCCACCTATGAGCTTCTCCGGAAGCTGACCAACTGTCCCCTACAACTAGGAGGAAAGGCATTTTTGAAATTAGCTGACATATCCAACTTTTGCACCCCGGTAATTTGCAGGGTTTTTGCCACAAGGCAGCATGGGTATTGCATTTAGCTTGTATGCTGGGGAAGAAAAACGGGCAAATAGGTCTCTTCACCATGGGGAAGCAACCAGTATCATGGCTGGTTTAAATGCTTTCATCCAGGAAATGAAAAGAAAGAGGACCTTCAACAGCTGATTGAGAATCAGTGTCCCTGAAAAGGCACAGCAGATAATGTTAATGCGCCCTCTCTCTCTCTCTCTCTCTCTCTCTCTCTGTGTGTGTGTGTGTGTGTGTGTTTATGTGTGTGTTAATTTTTCCATTTATTAAACCCTTCACAGAACTTGGATGACAACGTCTTCTCCAAACGGCATGCAAAGTTGGAATTGGATGAGAAGAGGAGGAAAAGGTGAGAGAGAATATCATTTACTAGTTTATTTAGTGCTTAATTTCCAAGGTTAATTTCTAAGTAGTTTGCAAGTATAAAACCAATTACAAAAGATATAAACACAACAAAACAATTTCCTCAAAACATCCACAATGAAATAAACATGCATAGTTAAAATGTACAATAAAACCAGCCCATTACAATATCTGAATCGCCTGGTTTCGCTTGTAGTCTTTACACTGCATTTTGAGGGCTTTTGGGATGGGAGATAACAGTTACGTCGTGGAAGGGGTGTGCAGTAAGAGATTTGTTGATTCTCTTGTTGTAATAGCACTGTTTGGCCTTCTCCCCCCTCAGCTGTCATCTGGGGGCGGCTATTCCATCCGACTGCCTTAGTGGGAGAGATAGGAAGCAATGTTCCTTTCATCAGCTTGCTGGAGGCCTAGCTCCATCAGACACCTGCCCTTGAACTGTGCCAGCTGGCTAATACAGGAACAGCTGCTTAGAAATTGGTGCCTGATTGTTGATTTTGATTTTCCTCTCCCCTCCCTGTCCCTTTTCTCTTGAGTGTTGTGTTTTTTAGACTGTCAGCCAATGGGTAGGGACTGTCTTGTTTTTGATTGTATGTAAACTGCTCTGGAAGCCCCCCCCCCTTTTTTTTTGCCAGAGAGCAGAATAAAATCCTCTAAATACAAGGAATTGACATAACTCATTGAAATGTGTAGGCAGTCAGTTTGAGCACAAAGCACCTTTCCACACTAGTTGTAGTTAGCCTATGGAACTCCAGGCCACAGGATATTCTGCCAGTTTGCTTTAAAGAAGAAAAAGAAAAAAAAGATTAGAATAGTGGAAGATAGTTTGCTGCTATCCATAATCAAAACGTCTTCAAGTACAAGTTTAAAACACCTTGTTTTTCTCCTTTCTCTTCTCCCTTCCCTAGGTGGGATATTCAGCGTATCCGGGAGCAAAGAATTTTGCAGCGACTACAACTCAGAATGTATAAAAAGAAAGGAATTCAGGAATCTGAGCCTGAAGTTACCTCATTTTTCCCAGAGTCAGATGATGGTGAGTGGCTTTAAATATGGTATTGCAGGTGTCCTTTTCTCCCACCTGCAAAAGCATGATTGAGAAGGATTGGCAGAACCCTGTTGTAAAAATAGAAATACAAAATTTGAATGGCTATTGCAATTAGATAGTTTACCTTCTCTTCTCTTTTCATCCTAGTTGAAAGCTTGCTGATCACCCCTTACTTGCCTGTTGTAGCATTTGGCCGACCTTTACCAAAATTAAACCCACAGTAAGTATACCTATATCCTTACATTAAAGGAGAAAATATTTTATGGAAATGGGTGGACTTAAATTGTGGGCTTCTTGTCTGAGGGGGTGATCTTGTTTCTGCCTAACGTGAGAGTGTTTCGCTATTTATAGACAAACTTTGATTTCAAAGTGATTTCACAGTTTTGCAATTGAGTGAGCACTAAAAGGACTATGATTTGCAATCTGCTTATTGTGAGGTTTATGGTATTGATGGAACATGTTAAACACACTCCAGCAGGGTTGCCTATTTTCAGACCCAGAAACTCATCCAGGGTGCCAGTCACAAAATGGCTGCCAGGGCGTGGCATCACACAAAATGGCTGCTACATCTAAAAGGGGGAAGACCACAAAATGGTGTGGGTATGCCTCTTTAACACTTCTACTCTTAAATTTTATGCTGGGTCTTACCAGCTTTTAGGCTAAAAATGATTTTACTGGTCATACTTCTTGGTTCTGTGCATTCTTGCTGAAATCTTTAGAACCATGGCTTTGTAATATTCTGTCCCCTAAGACTGCAGAAGTCAGGTACTGAAAATAGTTGATAAAATGTGACAATTATTTCACTGGATGGCTGATAGAAACTTGATTTTCATGGTATTCTTTCAAATGTCCTGCTTTCTAATTCCATTTGCAAGTTCAACTCAAGGCTTTTTCACTTCTTGACATGTTTCATAGTAATAATTTAAAAAGAATGCTACACATGAAGAACAACATTTTAGGAACTGTTGTTCAGTCTTTTATATTCTTTACAATACCATGCAAAATATGTGCCCATTGGCTACTCTGTGGCTTACACTTATTTCCAGTGTGTCTATAAATGACTGACATGTGCTTATTGCCAGCTCCTCACATAGGACTAGAAACTTGAGCTGCCAGATCTTTCCGTTCACCATAATTAACTGTTTTCCATGGGCCACTTTGTTCCACAGGAATTTTGAACTGCCGTGGCTGGATGAGCGAAGCCGTTGCCGGCTGGAGATGCAGAAGAAACAGACTCCTCACCGGACATGCAGAAAATAGGCATGTCCAACTAGGAGAAAACTCTGCCTTGATGGTAGGCTTGTGCTATTTGCAGCAAATGGCAGAGAACCTATATGTTCTGTCATGTCACTCTTTCCCCGTGATGTATATTCTTGTTTACTATAAATAATTTTTACGCTCACATATAGTTTTATTTTCTCCCCCACCCCACGCCCATAAACTTCTTCGCTGGTTTTCCATTTTTTCCTTTGTCTGGCAGAAAGTACTGGAGGCTTGTGTTGGGACAGCAAGGTTGGCAGCTTACAATGCACTTCAGTTTATCTCTATTGGATAATTAACAGCCATTTAAAAACTGAAAGGTGGACATGCAGTAAAAAAATACAGTGAAACTCTTCTCATTTGTAAGTTCTCGAGCATGCAAAGCCCACCCCTGCTTTTACAAACTAATAAAGCCTTTTGAAATATTTAGCCTGCTGGTTAACGGCCTTGAACATTTGTGTGGGTGGGAGACACATTACCCATTAAGATATATTGGACAAACATTGATGTTTCTTCTTGTCCTGGTGCTTGTAATTGCTGTTCTAAAAAGGCTCCGCATATGGTTCTATACATTTCCTCCCACCTCGTTTGGTTTTTCATGTTCTACTGTTATGATATGGCTAGTTAATATATCTTCAATGGATATAAACAACCCTTGTTCATGCCTTCTGCTTCTGATTACAGGACAGCAGGTTATTAAACTTGACATTTTATTACTTATAGTAAAGGGCTCCATACCTTGACAACTATGTCACACTGTTAGTTCTGTTGGAACAGTTAGGTATAAACCAGGGTTGACAGTGCAATGTCAGATTGTCTCCAGACTTTTCCTGGTTTGTTTTACCAGCAGGCTCTTTATTTCTTAGTTTTCTTCTGTTATATACAGTGTTGCTAAATTGTAGGCTATTTTTATATATAAAAGAAACAAAATTTTGCACAATTCTAGTTTCTTATTGGAAATTCTCATTGGCAGTTCTGCCAGATTTGCTAATAAATGAGGCATGGAGAATTGAGTAGATACTGACTCGTGGCACTGCCAAGCAGCACAAACGGCATCTCAAAAATAGTCCACCCCAGCTTCACCAAAAATCCCAGACTTTGCCTCTTACCTGGTATATGATGGAAGGACTTTGTTGCTTAGCAACCACCATGTACTTCCATCTCCAGATCTGGCAAAGCAACTGCTACTGGAGGGAAGGGCAACAATGAGAGAGGCAAAAGGATTTTATCCTCTTGCCATACATAAAGTGATTAATCCCCCCAATATCTCTTGAAAACGATGGTTTCCTCCCCCTGCCTGAAGTCCATTGCAACATAAGTTTATATGTATCTTAGGGAAGGTTAAAGTCTGTTAGATAAGTGTTTGTGCCTGTATTCTTCACTACAGCAACTCCCATTTGTTTACATTGAGTTAAATCAAAGTAACAGCTGAACCCTTGTGTCTCTTTGAAGCTTGTTTAGCATCTTTTAAGTAAGATTCCAGCTCCTGAAGATGAAACATTCATCCTCTCCAGAGAACAGGGAATTCCTTTATAATTCCACATTCTCATCTGCCTGATCCATGCAATTGCAGGAAGCTGCCTGGGTATGTGTGATATGCACACATGCTTAGATGAGCAGTGAAGCTACCTTTTACTTCTTTGCATTGAATGAAACTTCTGTATAAATAGAAAGCAAGCTCTGGGTCTCAGTTTCATTGCTTGTTGCAGATCCCAGTGCAGGATGATGTCCAATGCTTTTGCACACTAAGGACATCATTGAAGGGTAAATGCTTATCTAACACATTTGTTTTTCTATCACATCTTTCAAATACTTCTAGTAGTTGCTGTTCCACTTCTGGGTTACGTTCCCCAGGAATTCAGAAGGATACCTCCCTCCCCCCCCCCTCAGAGTAGCACGCTCAATGTGAACATAGTTAAAGGGGTCATGAGTGTGGCTTAAACTTCAAAATGAGAAAAACAGATCCTGTCTTTTGCCAAGTAATCTGTGTAGTTGAGGTAGTGCACAATGCTTGCCTAATTTTATTTTAAATAAGGCTGTATTTGAATCTTTTGCTCTCTTTTAGCATGCCAGCATGCATCCTTATTTTTATTTCTTTTTTGCGCCCTGCAGTTACAAGCCTGGATGTTTTTTTTTTAAAAAGCCTCAAGTATAGGCTTCTTGAAGGCACTGATTTCAGACTTGATCCTGCCAACACTTGGGCCTACTTTCTGCTCTCAAGTAAGCACAAGCAGTTTGCAAGATTGTGTCTTAGGCCTATATCCCATTGGGGGAGGGGATAAACTGCTTTTGCTTAGCCCAGAAAACATCTCTTATCAGAAGTGCCACAGTGTGTGTTTCTGAAATGCAACAGCAAAATATTCCCTAGTCAATAGTGTGCTGGTTTACAAGAAGAATCCCACTTATATAATAACACATGCAGTTTAGATCTAAGAGGATGGGTAGGTGTGTGGAAGTAGGTAAGGGTTGTGCAAAGCATTTGCAGTGGATGTTAGTTGGGAATGGAGGGAATAGCCTTCCCTATAGGGGATACAGCACTGTGAAATTTGTATTTGCCCTTGCAAATTAGATCTGATACTTGGTTTAGGACAAAACATTACTTTTAACCAAGCTTATGGTAGTTCAAAAAAAAAAGTGTCTGTAATCCCTTCCTTTGTTTTCTGCCCTTTGACATGTGGTTGTCTGCAAATGCATCCTTTTTGATACCATTTTAAATATGTAAAATCAGTTGTCTTGTAAATATCTTATAAAGGAAAAAAAAGTTTGTAAATACCAAATTTGTGGCTGTTAATGTTTGGGGTTTTTGTTTTTTAAAAACTTTTTGCTTCAGTTCATTTAGGTTTAACAGTGTTAACAGGGAGTATTAAGAGAAATTCTGCTTGTATGTTTAAACAAAATTGAAACAAATCATTTTTTTTTTTACAATAAAATGGAAAGAATATTGATGCTTTTGTCATGCATTATGCATTGTTTAATGGATTGGGTAAAACTTTTGAGCGTCAGAATCTGCCTTTATGGTCATATTCTGTTATATACTAGAAGCAGAAAGGGAAATACATGCCTTATAGCCCAGTCTTATGCACATTTACTTGGAAATACATCTCACTGACTGCAGTAAGACATACTCCCAAGTGAGTGTGTATGAGACTTCAGCCCTTTCTTGGTCATTGCCAGCTCAGTCCAGTGTGCAGCTGCTGTGAAAAAGGTGAATTCTGTATTGTTGAGAAAGGGATTAGAGATAAAACATGCCAATGCTGTAATGCTGTTATACAAATCTCTTGTATGATCTCACTTGGAATAACTGGGTACAGTTCTGGTTGCCTCGCCTCAAAATGGATATTGTAGAGCTGGAGAATGTTCAGAAAAAGATGACCCAAATGATCAAGGAGATGGAGCAACTCCCCTATGAGGAAAAAGTTACAGCATTTGGGCTTTTAGTATAGGAAAAAAAGGTGAGTAAGGGAATATATGAGAGAGATGTATAACATGATGTGTGGTGTCAAGGAAATTTTTCTTCCTCATAATACTAGAGCCATCCAGTGAAGTTGAATGGTGGGTGATTCAGAAAAGAAAAGAGAGTACTATGGAATTTGTGCCCAGAAGGTGCAGTGATGGCTTTTAACGAGGATTAGACAACTTAATGGATGATAAGGCTATGTTCTGCCTCCACCGTAGGAGAAACTGAATGTCAGTTGTTTAGGAAGGACAGTTGGGAAGAGTGCTGTATGCTCAGCTTTCCCTTGGGTTGGCCACTGTGAAAACAGGATGCTTGACTAGGTGACCCTTGATAGAAAAAGAACTTGCACGTCCATGAGCTAGTTGGAGCAATTTGATTTGCTGTAAACCAACTTCAGACGTACAGTTCGCTGTTAGGTGTATGCAGACTGTATCCTAAACTGGCAGGTATTGGGTAGAAAGATGGTTGAACAGTGGGATGAAAGGGCAACAAATGCAAGGCATAGCAGTAGGCCTGTCACACTCTCATATAGAGTCAAAGTATACACAAAAGTAGCTCCTGGGGGCAGTGCTGTATTCTTACAATACTATACTGTTTTAAGTAGTTTTGGGTTGCCCTGGGCATTATAAAGTAACTAACACATTTTAATAATAATAATAATAATAATAATAATAATAATAATAATAATAATAATAAATATTATATGCCCAGCACATTTTAACACTTATGAGCAGGACAGTAATTTCCCAAAATGGGAAAAGTGCAGTTTTTTGTGTATGTCAGTGGGGATGCCCTAAACTGCTTTATATGGGTGTGCTCTTTTCTGAAGTCTGTGTTGGAAGTATGATTATTTTTTGAGATCAGATGCAGTTCCTTGGGGAATGTAATGTTTGTTTTTATTTGGGCAACTGCTACCCCACCCATCAGCACGACTGCCCCCAGGGTGGCTAACAAAGCATGGAAACAATTAAAATCAAATCAAACATAACAAAAGTGAAAATAAAGATCAAAAGGCCTGTTAAAAACAAAAAACAAATCTGGTGCCAGAAAACACGAGAGTTGGCTTTAAGCTAGCCTCTCTGAGGAAATCATTTTAAAAGAAAAACCTCTTGTAGATACAGTATCTCAAAATGGATGACATTAATGGATGCATAGCTTCAATATTCTTAGGTCGATTTTCGTATGTTGTCAATGTTAAATGTCAGAATTGTCTCCCCCAACTTCCTTGTGTAAATACTGACCTGTTTGCCCCTTCTGCTGTTTACCTAGGGCAATGCTAGTATTGGTGGAGGATATGGAGGGGGCTGAGCTTCCATTGCTGTTATGGCTAGTTTAGTTTGCCTTGTAATGGGGGGGGGGCGGGGGCGGCAGAACGCCAGAATCCGTAGTCGGCGGCTATATTTTATTAGGGCAACCAAAAGTGCAAGTAAGTGACAAGCTTTCGCGTTCGCCAGAACCTTTCATCAGGGCAGTTGCTACACAATGTGCCAGGTGGTGAAGATTTTATTTTTTCTGAAGTACAAAAAAAAGCAAAACACTGCGGATTGTTTCGAAGCTTGTTTCTGGGTCTTGCACCTTCTTTCCGAGCCCACCCTAACCTTGCCTTAACTGGTCTTGCATCATTCCCCTCCCCACCCCACCCTGCTATAGACTCGTCGCTTTATTCCCTTAGGTCCCCTGTACAACGCCTTGCCACAACCGCTTTACCACTGCAGGGAGAAAGGGATGACGTCACCGTCGCAATGGGAAAACGTAATGGCAGAAGAAGCGCCGTTTCTGGCGGATTACGACCCCCCTCTTTTTTTTAAATGCAGCAGCCCGCGAGGGCATGGAGCACGTGATGCTGTTGCTGGGCTGTCCTCTCCGCCCGCCACTGGAGAGCCGCCTGCTGGTGACGTCGCCTTCCGTGGCCCCTTGATTGGGCGCGAATTTTCTTCCCCTCTTAAAACCCCTTCCTCTCTTTTTTTTTTTTTTTTGTTCCTTTCCCGCCGCCGCTTCGACCGCAAAGGAGCCTGGGTAGCTCGGAGGGGAGGGGGGGAAGCGCAGAGCAACGCGAGCATGTCGCTCTGCATGTCGGGAGCCGCAGTCCTTCCGCGGCCTCGCGCCTCCCCTCCTCGCTTTCCCGTCATTCCCTTTGCGCCGCTGCTGCTGCCGCCGCCTACTTCACCCTCATAAACGTTTCGCTTCTTATTTCTTTCTCGGCTACTGTTAAGATGGCGGACCGTCGGAGGCAGCGCGCCTCGCAGGACAGCAGCGAGGACGAGGAGTCCGACTCGCCGCCCGGCAGCGCGGCCCCTTCCCCGCGGGGCGCCCACCGCTCTGGCCTGGCCGTCGCGGGAGGGGGCGGCGGCAGCGGCGCTGCTGTTGACGCCGTGATCGCGGAGGCGCCGGTGACGGTGGGAGGCAGCCCGGCCGACTCGGAGTGTGTGAGTGTGGAAGGGAGCCTGGTGGAGAAGAGGAAAGCGGGGCGGGGGGGGGGGGAGAAGCTGCTTGGACTTTCTCCTCTGGCTGCACCCGGCTCTGGTCGGGGCCCGCTTTCACCGCGGGCCTCGACCCCGGAACTATCGGCGACATTAAAGCAAAAACGGCAGTGTACTTGCGAATGCACAGAGCAGCCCTTGGTTGTTGGTTTTTTAAAAAAATCTCAACGCTTGCCGTTGAGTATCCGGTTATCCTACGCTCAAACGATGTGGTGTTTGGGAAAGCCTTAGTATCTCGTTCTCTGTTTCGGGGTTGTTGTTTTTTAAAATTGTTACGTAAAGATTGCTTTTAATGCCTCCCTTAGTTACAAAAGTGTTTCCGAGCACATTTAGTCGGATTTTTCCTCAGCAAGCTAGTTCTTGGGTATCTTTGGCCAGGATTCAAGAATTTGGAGGCCAAAGGATGTGCTTATCAGTCAAGCCTTAGTCCCGGTTATCTTTGTGGTTTTCCATCTGGGAACTTAAAACTGTTAGTTGTGTCTATGAGATGGAAATGTGCACTGTATTCCCTCGGTCTGTAGTCATATTTTTAGAACCTGAGTATTTTTAGAACCTCTTCTCCCCCGCTAGGCTTTTCAAAGACCAGGGTGTTATCAACCACTTTTGTTTCTTGGAGTAACATTAATGTTAAATGTGACATTTGAGGTTTTTAGCTAACAAGCTCCAATAGTCTTGGGAGGAAACTTTGCTGTGATGTTTTGAAAGCTATAAAAACAACAATATGGTCATTGAAGCTGCTAAGGTTATTGGTCCGTTTGCAAAGTAATGGTGGGGTTGGTGGTGGTGTCCAAATGGAGATAAAACTGAAGAGTTTGAAGCAGACAGCATTTGAAAGAGAGCTTTTAGGAATTAAGACACACCCTTTGCTGGATGGCCACATTAGGATTTACAGATGGCATGCACTTGGTTTTATTGCATTGGCTGCTTGTTTGATAGATCCACCAGGTCTTTGACTAATTATTTTGTTCGTACTGAAATACCAGATTGGTTCTCAGTTCTGATTCAGTTTTCCCTTGAATTAAGGTGGAATCAACAGCTAACAGCTGCAGTCTTGTTGTTATAGTGCAATGAAATAGTATGTATCCAGTGTGCTAAAATGTTGTACAGTGATTCCAAGCTTGGAATACCTGGTTTAGATTGCCAGTTGGGACACATCTACTGTGGTTGGGTGGGAATTGCACATCCTTCTGGATAGCATTTAGCAGCTGCCATGTTTTTCGTTTGCTTTCCTGACTCCCTTGTTCTTTTGAAGGTATGGCTTTCAAAGTTTGAAGCAGACCACCTCTGTAAGAAGACCTAAATGGTTGTGCGGGGAGACACAAGAAATAAAGAAAAATAGAAAGAGGGTAGCGTCATGTAACATGATCAAGCCTGAAAACATGAATGAGTAAAGGAAGTAAGCTTAGTAAGCAGAAATTGTAGGTCCCAACATGTTCCCCACATTAACAGCCCTTCCTTGGGGCTCTTTCTCTTTGCAAAGGAAGTTGTTGACAGTCTGTTGTCTGTAATACAGTGGTACCTTGTCAAACAAATCAGCTCCCAAATGCCGCAAACCCGGAAGTATGTGTTTGGGTTTGCAAACGTTTTTCGGAAGCCGAACGTCTGAAGCGACTTCCCCTTGAGCACAGGAAGGTCCTGCAGCCAATTAGAAGCCACGCCTTGGTTTTCGAATGGTTTCAGGAGTCAAATAGACTACCGGAACGGATTAAGTTTGAGAACCAAGGTACCACTGTAGGCTTGTCCTTGCTTTCTAAAGGTGTGCTCACACCAGGCAATTCTTTTCCCAGCAGAGTAGGGAAAGGGCACCTTTCTGCCTCTGGAGAATGCCCTGCTCTTCTTCTCAGCAGGTGCATCATCTGCATGCATAAGCTGCAGTGGAAGAGCTATTTCTCTTGCCTGTCCAGTTGAGACACAAACCCAATTTTTTATTTATGAGATCGGTTGGTAGGCAGGGTTCCGGCTTGTTGCTAAACTGAGCCATCCTGCAGTCAGTGTGTTTTGAGACCGTGCAGTACATCCATAAGAAGTGAGTCCCCCTTTAAATGAGAAAATCACATTCCCATAGCCAAATCTGACCAAATAAGTGACTCCTTCAGAGATTTGGTGTGTAAAGCACTAGCTTTTTCCGGACAACACAAGCAATAAAAGGAAAAGAGGTGGATTAAACCAAAAAGAAAAATAGAATTGGGCCAAGAGAAACAAAATTTTCTGAGGCTGCATAAATGTAATGTATTTAAGTGTACTGGATCTTGGCTACTAGCTACATCCCCCACCTGGCAAGACCCACGTAAAATAACAACAATATTGTTGCTGCTGTCTGCTTATATGATAGAGAATGTTGCAGTTTCATTAAAATATTCAGTTTTGTGTTCCCTCATCACATAGATTTCTTAACATATGTGTATTGCAATAAGCATTTTCATTTGTGTTCTTATTGAGGGTTATGCTGTTTTTCTTCTGAATCTACACTCATTACTCTGTATGGTAATATTTCTTTCTCTTAAAACAGGAAAGTGAAGATGGCATAGAAGGAGATGGTAAGTGATGTTCTCTCTTTTAGTTTGAATGATTGTGAATGGTGAGGCGTAGTGTAGATTTGGTCAGGGAATATTCTTAGAATTAATGCTTATTGTAATAGCATTTTTTAAAACAACCAAGCAGCATATACATTTTCTTTTTTAAAAAATCAAGTTGTAATTCTACAAGGAAGATGTTCTAGACACAAGCCCTTATGCTTATGGTACTTTGGCCTGTAGGTAAATTCAGACATTTTTTGTAAGAAATGGACCTCATCATAGATGAATGGGTGGTAAGGTTTTCTACCAGAGTTTTGTTTGGCTGTTTGTTTTAATTGAAAACACAGTGTGATTTTTTTTCTGCTATACATTCTAATGGCTTGGATATCTTATCAAGTGGTAAGACTTCCCCACATTTACCACTTGATAAAATGGTTTTCTGTATTTGTAATCTATGATATTTGTTATTGACTGAGGAGGGCATTCAATTTCCTCCACACACCAAGCTTATAGAATGTGGCCAGAGCTGCCTTATTAAAGAACAGCTCAAGGGTTCCCATATCCACCATCACTTTGTGAACATGAGTGGACAGTGAAACTTCCCCTGCTTCACTGGACACAGGCTCTGTGGCAGTGTGAAGGAGCCATATATATATATGCACTTCATTAGGATGTGAAGACTTAATGCACTGTCCTAGAAGCTTCAACGGAAAGCTGAGTTTTGAGGAGGGATTTGAAGATGGGGGGAATTTCAGCATTATGTAAGTGTTCAGAAGAAGCTGGAAACATAAGAAGCAGCAAAGCAAAAAAGTGAATATTTTACGGAAGCATAAGGCCAACAGATGATTGAGGGTGGTGGATTTTGAGGAGCTAAGAACAAAGGTAGGAGGGTGTGGTGGTGGTGGTGGTGGCAGAGGGATGAGGTGGGGCAAGGCCATAGTGGACTTTCAAGGGAACAGCCAGAACAGTTGAGAAAACATTGTAGGGATTAAGGAAAGGCTTACATGTCATGTAAGTGTTGAATAATTTTGGTGCAGAATTCTGAATTTAGGCAAGAGGGATGAAGTGACATTGGAATGCTACAGAGGAGATGGTTGCAGTAGTTATGAGAAATGGCTTGAATGTGAACCAGAGCTTTTTACCAAGAGGGCAGAGAAGCATGACCAGTGTATTTATAGTGTTTTAGATAGAGAAGCAGTATGTCTTGTTGGTGAATGGAATGTGTAAAAAAAAGAAAAGAAAAATGAGTGTGCATCAAAGATAAAACAAGTGTTGTGTCTGTTATGTTGTGTGGATGATGACTTTGTCAATGGATTGAGAGAGTATATGAGAAGAGAAGGGCATGGGAAGATGAGAAATTTTGTCTACATAACAAATTTTAAAGGGCTTGTCTAACCGCAAACAACTCTTCTTTATATTTAGCTGTTCTTTCTGACTATGAAAGTGCTGACGACTCAGAGGTGAGTTACATTTTTACTGGCAATTTCAAATATGTCTGTTGCCATTTTTCTGGTGTACAGTATTAACATGCCAATGAACTTTTATTTAGAAAAGGAACCTTCAGGAATCTGGGCCCTTGGATGAATTTGGGATTTGTAATTTTTATATCCTTTGCCATGGAAAAGCAGTCCAACTTCTGCGTTTTGAAATTTATTACATGTTATCTATCCTCTGTATTCAAAGCTTACCTTGGGGGATAGTAGACCTAGAAACACGTGCCTTGGATGCCTGTTTATCTTCTGCAGGTGTTGGGGAAGCCATCAGGTTCCAAATGGTGGTTCACTTACATTAAACCATAATTATAAATAAGCTGGTTTTGTGTGAGCGTGAGGAACACAGAACTGAAAAGTTCTTATTGTGCTCCTCCCCTACTCCTGAACTGCTGGAAACAAGCCAAAGTCTGGCTTTGTCATGGCAACTGAACTTGGGTTTGTGGTTTATTTCTCCCAAACAAACTATGAGCAGTAAGCCAACAACAAATTTTGGCTCCTTCTCGTGGTTCATTTCTTTTTAAACAAGCCACGAGCCCAGGTTCAGACATCACAACAAGATGGAATTTGGCTTGTTTCCTGCCACTTTAGCAGAAGCAGGGAAGGAGTGCTGTGAGAACTTTTCACATTAAACCCTAGATTGTGTTTGCTAATAGATTGACTTGTAGAGCAAAACAGTTTGTATAAGCCTGTTCAGACAAAACAGTGTCCTGGAGGAAAATATTTTTCGTAAAAAATAATGATCTTTAAATTGCTAGGCACCTGCACCAATTGAATCACTTTGGATGTTTGTTTCAGGCTGAAGAGGGGGAATACAGTGAGGAAGAAACATCCAAAGTGGACCTGAAGCGGGAGAGTAATGAAACTAATGAGCTGACAAGAAAATCAGACAAAGGGGATGAAAAACCAGAATCGAAAGGCACTGTGGCAGGCGAGAGGCAGAGTGGAGATGGCCAGGTAAGTCTTACTAAATTCTGAGTATAGGTACTAACCAATTAAACTAAAAGGTGCCCTTTGTATTTACTTTTCAAGAAATAAATACTTAGTTTCATAACGTTCTAAAAGAAGCTTCCTGCATTTTTGTGTAATAGGCTAGTGTTAGGGAAATCAATAAAGGCATCAAATTTTAAACTGCTTTGCCTTTTTTCCACTTACACAAATGCAGTTGGTTATTTTCACCACTGGAACACGTTCCTACATTCTTTCTACACAGTCTCTAGCCATTGGTGTTGTCATAATTTTTTAGTGTTCTGTACAGCTGATATTTCTAACATAACAAATCAGTACATACATAATGATACCCGACTGACTCATACCTAGAGTAGACCCATTGAAACAAATGACTTAACTAAAGTCTTCATTAGGTCTGTTCTGAATATAGCTAACATTGGACATTGTCCTTTTTCTTTTTTCAGTATTCCAATAGTGACATCACTTAGGAGAAATAGCAGCGGATCTAGTTGTACTTTATATCCTGAAATTTTCTCTATTATATATTTTTTAATCTTTTCCCAGCATTTTTCAGCTGTCAAAAAATTTCATTGCAAATGATAGAAAAACTCTCTCACATTTTCAGCAGTTCAACATACAATTCTTACTTTTCTTGCAATTAAGGGAACAGAATCTTGCAACAATTCTCTCTTAATATTCATACACAAAGAAAAAGTGTTGTTGAAAAGTCTCTCTCGTAAGTGTATAGGTGTATACTCAGTGTATAAGTGTATACTCCAAATGTTGAGTCTACTTCTCCATAAATGCACTTGTCCACACTTCTCAGCATCGTGCTAAGCGGATTGCTGTCCATGCAGGCACTTCTGTTTGCTTAATCTGCAGCACAGGGAGGGGAGGAAGTCATGCTGTGCTAGTGGAAACCACAGGCTTCGGCCAGCAGGGCTTGTTAGTTGAATCCCACTCAGCACTTTGAAGAACATTTTCTTATTTACTGGTTTTGCTTTATCAGTTAGATAAGAGAGGTTTCTTTTCCGCCAAGTTGTTTTTTCCTGAGTACTTGCATGATTTTTGGACAGTGTCTTATGGGGAATACTATCTTTATTCTCAGACAGCTGTTGTATATTTGTTAGCAATTTTATCTTCTGTGATAGCATTTGATCGAAACATTGTATGAAGAGGATGGGTTCTGGAACACTTCTGGTGGGTTTCTATGTAGGCAGAAGACCAAGAGGCGCTTGCTTTCCTTTTTCTTGTAGGAAAGCACTGAACCAATTGAGAACAAAGTTGGCAAAAAGCTTCCTAAGCACCTGGATGATGACGAGGACCGGAAGAACCCTGCATACATACCTCGCAAAGGTCTTTTCTTTGAGCATGACCTTCGTGGGCAAACTCAGGAAGAGGAGGTCCGGTAGGTGATGTGGGCAGCGAGTGAAGCGAGGTGGGTTTGCAGAGCAAGGGGTGCTCTTGGCCAGGAAGGGTTAGAAAGTTGAAAGAATGGCTGCTCATAGAGAAAATAATGCAAGCTAATACAGGAAACTGGTGTTTTTTTTAAACTCTGTGCTATCGCCAATGTGGGACCATTTCTTAATGTTGCAGTTACAAGAACCTTGAGTGGCTTTGAGCAGCCATCCACTGGCGCATAGACCCTCAGGAAACATTACTTGCTTTACATAGTCATTTGACTGTTTCCTCTGAGTCCCATATTTCTCCTGGGACAGGCTTTATTTATTGGGGTACCCTGGTTTTAGTATTCCCTCTCTTGAGGCCCAGTTGACTTTTATTTTAGTGGCTTTTTGGCTAAATGAAGACCTTTATGTTTTGTCAGATTTTTGCCTGATTTGAGTTTTTTCCTTGCACTCGGTGCGTTTATATGACTCTGGTTTTAGTTTTTATTTGTATTCCACTGTATTAAGATCAGTACGTTTTCTTGTTTCTACCAAAGACCATAACAAATGCATTCTCCAACAAGCCAATACAATAATACAAAGATAATTCAATTTCAAACCTGGCAACAAAAGTAGGAACATAAATTAGATCTCAACATCTGTTGCAGTACATTTTTAAATCTATGGTATTGAACCCCTTCTGAGGTCCTGTGTTGCTAGAAAGATGGGATAGAGCCGCTTTCTAAAAATATAAACATTAAAGCCTCACTGGTTCTTTCCCTCTTGTCACGCAAGGCCTAAGGGCCGCCAGCGCAAGCTGTGGAAAGATGAGGGACGGTGGGAGCATGACAAGTTCCGGGAAGACGAGCAGGCACCGAAAACAAGGCAGGAGCTGATTGCTCTTTATGGGTATGATATCCGCTCGACACACAACCCTGATGACATCAAGCCCAGGAGAGTGCGCAAACCAAGGTGAGGTAACAAAGACAAGAGTATGACTTGTTGTATTATAGTATCGGACCGGGGAGTGGGAGGGGATGGTGTGGTGGTGCAGGAACATTAATGATGTGGAACTCAGTTCTGTGCCCTGAATAGCTTGAGGAATGTGCTTCTGACCTGTAGCATCTTATCTCCATTCAGATTTGGGAGTCCACCACAGAGAGAGCCAGATTGGGCCAATGAACGGCCTAGTAAGCCGCCACGGCACCAGAGCCTAGAAAGTACTCCCGTGCCACCCAGGACATTCATCAACAGGAACTCTGCAGGGACCGGACGGATGCCCCCACCGAGGACTTTCCCAAGACCCGGTGGCTACAAAGAGACCCGTCCATGCTACCGTGCTGTGGATGTGAACAGCCAGCACGCGCCTCGCTTCAGTGAGCAGTCAAAGCATGAGAGCAATTACCGTTCCAGGCGTTTGGAGCCCCTCCCGCCACGAGAGCCTTCTCCTGAAGTAGAGATTCCACACATTCGCAGTAGCCCTGTTAAAAAGGAAGAGGTGGTTTCGGAAAGCCCAGCAGCTCCCGCAGATGTTCTGCAGCCGCCACCAGATAGGCCAGTGGAGAAGAAGTCGTACTCCCGGGCAAGGAGGACTCGGACCAAAGCAGGCGAGACGGGGAAGTTGGCCGAGGAAGTCCCGCTTCCATTGGGGTTGACTCCTGCACCGCTGAAAACTACTGAGGTTATACCATCTCCCTCGCCAGCAAAGACTGGTAACTGGGAGGTGCCTGTTGAAGCCAGCCTAGATGGGCTCGAGCAAGACATGACCCAGTTAAATATAACAGAACAGAACTGGAGCCCAGGTCAGCCCCAGTTCATACAACCTCAGGGTAAGTGGCTGGCTGATGAACTGAAGCGGAGGGGGACTAGCTTTATTTATAATCCACCCCCATAGAGCAGTTTAGAAACAACAGTAAATCTAAGTTCTGACTCATCATCAAACAGTTAAAACATCACTCTAGCCAAATATGTATGTGGTTATTTCAAACTGCTATGTGATTCCTTAGCTGTGCTCTTTATTTCCTAGAATTTTGTTTTCTTCCCTGCCCTGCCGTGACATTTTCCTTTGTCCTCCTCCTAAACCTCACCTTCTTAAGGCCCTGGCTCTTGTTTTCCTAAGTCCAAGTTGCTTCTGTCCACCACTATTTGTCTAGATGTTTCGGCTGCCTTGCTTTTCTTTAGGATCTGAGCAGCTCAATCTATGGTAACCAGAGTCTTTTAGGATCAAAGATCAGCAATAGCCAAAAGCTCTTATTGCATCTCTGTGACATTGGGACATATCCACTCACTGGCAGAACTCCCAACATCATTAAAAAAATTCAAACATACAGTACTAAAATCCCAGTTGTTAATTTTTAGCCACTAAGTATTTGCCTAAACTGAGAGGACACAGGAGTTCCGTGACTGAAAACGCTATTCTGTGAAAGCTCCTCTTTCTGTGCTGATTTCTCCTAGAGATAATATCCTTCAGTTATTCTGAGAAATCACATTAAGATAAAGAAGAAAAAGCAGTTTCACAGTTCTGTAGGGTTCAGACTGGTGAGGACTTTGTATATCAAACCTCCTCCAGTGTTTACACATCATGCTTGCCGTTGCTGAACACTGCCCACGCTTTCAAAATTCAGCTTTTTTTTAACTATGAAGGCTGCAAATGTTGCTTTTAAACACACAGAGATAGTTTTCCACCAGACTCTGCATTGCCTTGATGAGGAGAGAATTAAATGAGCAGCCATGAGGGACTCTGTACAGCTCCGTTGTATGTGAAGTGCTCTTTAATGCACTGTTGAATAGAAAAGAAAAAAAGCTGGGGTTCACAGGATGTTGGCCTAAGTAGGGAAGTACCCACTGTAGGCTCAGCCAACTCAACCCAGGGTCCGCTGTGATAGCACATGAGGTTGGATGGAACTAAGGAGGTCTCTGACCAGTGCTCAAAGGGATGACCACCTGGGAAATGCGTGTACATCACCTTGGGTTCCATGGCAGAAGAAAAGTGGGGTATAAGTGTAAGAAAATAAACTTCTCGTTGAAGCAGAGGGGGTAGGTTCTGCAGCAGTTGGTGCCATCTACCAATGTGGACATCCTGTCATGAGCCCTTGTGTTCTGTAACGTAGCCCCAAATCTACTTCATTCAAAGATTTGTAGTATGGTTACAATTGAGCAGATACAGTTCATTTGAAGAGACATATAGGCCTGCCACTTGGCCATCCCTTCTTTTATCAAAAACGGCACCTGAACTTCCATTTCATTATGGACCTTATTGCACATCTGAACATTCCTCTGGCATTATTTGGTATCAAATAAATCTTTGTCATTATTAGTACGAAAGGTTAGAGTCCTGGGAGCTGACTGCATTGGTTATTCCGCTTTGCAGTGCAGTCAAGCCGTGAAGTCTTCTAGATCTGCGGCCGTAATGAGTCATAGGGGACATATTGACCTTACACATACTGAACTTTTGTGCTCTTTGGACCTTCCCTCTGCCATGTTTTTCTCTCTCCCTCTTCCCTCTCCTCTCCTTCCCGCACCCACTGGAAAACGTGGCAACCAGCCCTGCTCACACGTGGGTACTTGCCACTTTCTGACTTGTATACCAACTTACACAAATATAATTTTCATGTCACTTAATGCAACTTCAAATGTAATATTTAGTTCATGAATTCATCAAAGAGTCAGGTGATGAGAGAGAATGCACAAGAGCTTGTCCTTGGAAATAGAAATATTTACTTTATCTGCAGAATTTGGTCATTCTTTGTGGGGATTCGTGGGTTTCTGTAGGGCAGATTTTGAATAGGTCTAGACATGCTTTTGTCTATCCAAATATTATCATGCCAGATTTCATTTGAGTTCTTTCTAGCACTCCTTTTTCTTATTTAATGTACCTTGGAATGCTCAGAGTAAAACACATTACCTCAGCAGGTTGCCTGTATACAGCTGCTCCATGCACACTTCCTCAAAATTGACTAGCACAGGCATGATCTTAGTCCACTCAGGCATTACAGCTGAATCTCTCTTTAATGTTCATTCCTATCACACTTGTATTATAAGGATTCTAAATAGTGCAATAAACTGTAAAGGTAAAGGTAAAGGTACCCCTGCCCGAGCGGGCCAGTCTTGACAGACTCTGGGGTTTGTGCGCCCATCTCACATCTATTGGCCGGGGGCCAGCGCTGTCCGGGGACACTTCCGGGTCACGTGGCCAGCGTGACAACGCTGCTCTGGCGAGCCAGAGCCGCACACGGAACGCCGTTTACCTTCCCGCTGGTAAGCGGTACCTATTTATCTACTTGCCCCCGGGGGTGCTTTCGAACTGCTAGGTGGGCAGGCGCTGGGACCGAGCAGCGGGAGCGCACCCCGCCGCGGGGATTCGAACCGCCGACCTTTCGATCGGCAAGCCCTAGGCGTTGAGGCTTTAGCCCACAGCGCCACCCGCGTCCCCTGCAATAAACTGTAGATAACCACAAAAGCTATCAAAACACTTGCAGCAAATAATATCAGACTGGAACCCATAAAGTGCAGTGTTGGTTTACAGAAACATACAAGTTTTGTAATTATCTGCAGTGATTATGAACAGTCTTATCTCAAGTCTTAACTCATCTCCTGTGAATTCTGCTTGGAGGAGCGAAAGGGCCCGCCTTGACTTCAGAGTGGGGTGCGGGAGAATAAGCTAGGGGAATAGATTGCAAGACAGGAAGACTATCTGCAGGTACTGTTACATATTTTTAAAACTTGTTTTCTGTCATGAAGGCTTATTCTCTGTTATAAAGGAAGCTGAGGTTTGCAGGATGTGACAGTACTGCTGTTGTGAGTGAAATCTGTAGGTACATGGAATATACCCAGCTGATGTTGCTTCCTGACCTACAGTATTAAGAGACAATAAGTTGCATGCACATCTTCCTGCTCTCTGCATCTTAGCAAGTATTATCTGTTCTCATTTTCATCTTTCCTCAGGATCCTCCTTAACCTGCTGCCTCTTCCTGGTTTCTTTCTAATGTTAAGTGTAAAATAGTAATCAGCTTTGTTGCTGCTTTTCCTTTTACTCCCTTCCCAATAGGTATTCCTAACCAGATGCACATTGGAGCAGCCCCACCCCCTCAGTTCAACAGGATGGAGGAGATGGTAAAGTCCTGTGCCTTTTTCCTGCTTTTCAAGTGGTGGGTCTGACTGGCTACCAGAGGATAGGCGGAGGCCCTAGAATTCTCTGTAGAGAGTCCCTGCAGCATTTGGGGGAAGTTACATAACTTGAGTCTGGCTGAGTCCTTGTAGTGGGTTGAATTTGAACTGATTGGATGTTGTTTACAGAGAAATGGGGGATAGGCTGTTGCCATAAAGGGAAAGGGCCAAAAGCAGAAAAGGTGTTGAGCACCACCCAGTACCTCTAGGAATTGGCAGAGTAAGATGTAAGTGATAAAGTACCCGGTTAGCTGCTGCTTTTCATTTAACTCTGATGACTAGAAGCCTAAAGTGAGCTTTGTTTCTCAGGTTTCTGAACAAGTTACTCTCTAAGTTCTGAACAGGCCTTAAAAATGGGAACATCCCAATTTGCATGGGCAGGAGCAGGGTGTTTCATTGTGACATTCTTATATGAACTGTGACTACTCTTGTGCTTTTTCAGGGTGTTCAGGCAGGCCGTGCAAAGCGTTACTCATCGCAGCGTCAGAGGCCTGTCCCAGAGCCTGCTCCGCCTGTGCACATAAGCATAATGGAAGGGCACTACTATGACACACGTGAGTGCATGCTGCTGCTTAAAAATCTCTCGTTGCCTGTGTTTTGTACTACTATAAAACTCAAGTGGGCTACAGATTTATTCAGCCTTCCATCTACAGTGTTGTAAGTGCTCCCTCAAGTAAAAGTGGATTAATTTGTACCAGAATAACATGGAAATATGAATTGCTAATTAAACAGCATGAAAATAACAAAGCCCTTTTTAAACTCCTGGGTGAGGGGAATCTGAAGCTGAGTCTCCCCAGTCCAAAAAAAGAGGAAATTTCCATTTTACTTTTGTTCAGACACCACTTCCGTTAATAAGGAGCATCTCCTTATTCACCCCTGAACCATCTCTAAAAGCTGATGTGGCTAAACAGTTCTTTGCATGATTTCACATGTTCTTCCCCCTGCCTTCATGAAAACTGGCTTCTTTTTACAGGGATCCCAGTGTGTTTACTGTTAAGCTACCAATGTGTATGGAATAAAGGTCGTATTTGATGGTTTATCATTACAGTACAGTTCCAGGGACCGATCTACACTCACAGCGAGAATCCTGCCCCGCTGCCTCCCCAAGGGGTGATTGTTCAGCCAGAAATGCATCTCTCCCATCCAGGTAGGGAATTGCTTCTCGCATCTCCTCCTGTCCAGGCATTTCTCTCCAACGCAAGCCCGTGTGAGCTCTGTGAGACAGAAATGGGGAGAAAAGATAATGGGGCAATCATATAGGGTTGATGGTTACCTTAAGCCTAAAACCAGGAATATTGGATCAAAACCGTTTCCCCCTTCTCTCCCCCTCGCTCGTTGCTTTATAGTACCAAATGGCATCCTTGGTACAAAGCCTTCTCTGTTCCGTGAAAAAAATTGGCACCAAGCTGAAGCTTTGGATTCCATCTGTGCCATTCTGCTGCATTTGAAACCCTGTTGCAGATGTGTGTCAGAAGACAAAAATCTAAATTAGGTTTAGCTAATGCAGTGATGGGATGGAGAGATTGTTTTGCTGATCCTTCTGGGCAGATATGATGGGGGGCAGGTGGGCAGATGTCATAAACTTATTACTTGTCACCCAAAGCGTCTTCAAGTGATTTACATTGGGAAAGAAATACATAAACACATTATGCCATTGGGGGGGGGAGGATCGTATAATATTTTTTCCATACAACATACTGTATTGGGGAAAGAAACAGAAAACCTGTCCCCTGTGATAGAAAATATTGGCAGCACACTAACAACGAACAAAACAATGCTCCTACCCACTAACCAGCAGATAAAAGAAAAGCTCCATGCTGGCACTCCCCCTCCATAGCCCCAAAAGCATTCATGTCAGCCCAGTGTTTTTTTAAAATCTCCACACCCCACCCAGAACTCTTGGGTCATAATGAGCTTCTGCGTATTGGGAGTTGGGGGTGGATCCTCCAGGGATGGTCTGGCGCCTTCCCTCCTGCCATTATCAGGGGTCCAAAAAACAGACCTGCCTCATCGTGTTTTAATAGCATGCAGATTTGCCACAGATTTGTTACAGCCATATCTATACTCAAAAGAGCTAAGAAATTATTTTAGAAGATTACTGATTCACTTTTTAGAAGAGGGCATTCTGAATCAGGTACTTGTTCCCATCAGATTCTGGAGACGATGCTTTTTTTTACTTCTTGCTGCTGTGGGAGAAGCCTTGCCCACTTCATATCCTGTCTTAGGCAAGAGAGAAGGTTTCTTCAGCAAGTCTCTTCTCACAGCTGGCAAAATTATTTGAATCCTTCCTTTTTCTCTTCCCACGGCTGCCATTTTCTTCTGGGTAGGAAAAACAAAATGAAGGAGAGAACATTTGAGCTTAATTGGATTTAAAAGGAGGGATTCTCTGACCATCTGCAAATCACAGGGATTTTACCCTCCAGGATCAATCCTCACAAGCACAGCGCAGGGGCATTGCACAGAGATGCTGCAGAGGACTTGTTCGTGCCATCGGATGGGCACATGAATCCTTCCAGTAAAACGTTTCACTTAATGGAGCAGATTGTAATCCGCTTCAGCACCCTTTCCCTGTTGCGTTTTTGATTTCAGAAGCAACTGCCTGACTCTTCTTCTCTTCTTTCTCTGCCAGGGTTACATCCACACCAGACACCAGCACCTTTGACCAACCCTGGTTTATATCCTCCTCCTGTCTCCATGTCGCCGGGACAGCAGCCGCCGCCTCCCCCACCACAACAACTGCTAGCACCGACCTACTTCTCCCCTCCCCCTGGAGTGATGAATTTTGGCAATCCCAGTTACCCCTACCCTCCAGGACCACTTCCGCCGCCACCACCTCCCCATCTGTATTCCAATGCTCAAGTAAGTTTGTTCTCGTCTGGGCTTTAAGTCTTTAAACACCGAGATCCAAAGCGGCAGGTGGCAGAGAGACAAAGCATCGCTGGGCACAGGCTCCCCTCCTAGCTGAGCAGGCTTTTGTCCTGTCTTTAGGGCTCAGGCAAAGCGAGAAGTGTATGCAGCACGTGGTACACTGACTGCTGCTCACTGTTGTAGCAGATGCACACTGGGTACTTCTGGGTATTCCTCTTGCTAGTAATTGCGTTGTCAGAGGCAGCTAATCCAAGCTGAGCAAATGCGAAAGTATCTTTGATAGAACAGATTTCATGCTGTGGAGGCAAGACCAAACAAGTCTAATAGCCACGGAACATGACGTTCCCTTTCCATGTTTCCTTTGGCATTGGCCTAAAAGTCTGGGCATTTGTAACTTACCTATTTATTAAATTTATATACTGCTTTTCATCAGTAGATCTAAGGGTTGTTCACAGCACAAGCATACAAGGTACATAATACATAATAAGAACAACCCTCCCCACCCAGTGTTAGAAACTCAGATATATAAGCTAATCTTCAAATGGCACCTTAAACCTAGATTACAGTCGCCATAGCGGAATGTCTAGGCAACTTTCTTTGCAGTGAGTATTGTTTTTATTTATTTATTTATTTCATTTCATTTCTATACCGCTTTATATTTTAAAGAAAAAAATCTCAAAGTGGTTTACACACAACACATCAAATAAAACAACCCAGAATAAAACGAATTCAAGTTTCAAGGAAAAGATCCTTCTCTAAGTGACTCTTGGCTTTCTCCATATTTATTTACCTACTTAATTTGTAGAGCTGCCCCATAGCAGAAGTACTCTAGGAAGCCAGCATGGTGCAGTGGTTAAATGTCAGACTAGGACCTAGGAGTTCAGGGTTCAGATCCCCTCTCAGTCATGAAGCTCACTAGGCAATTTGTTTTATAGTTGGTTGATGCTGTGGTTTTTGTTTATTTACTGTACCTTGCCCAGAGATCAAGCTTGGATGAAAGGGTGGGGGCTTCTTTTTCTGTTCCTTTTTTCCTTAAATGTCGGCTTCCTATAATTGGACAAACAATGTTTCTTTTTAACTCTTTCAGATGTGTTTCTGTGACTGATTTATGTGTGTGTACTTTGTATTTAAATTAGTGTGTGTGTGTGTGTGTGTGTGCAGCTATGATGTGTAAACAATACTGTGGGTGTTATAACAATATAATATGTAATATTATCAAGCACTTTAGACCATGCTTCCTCAACCTCGGCCCTCCAGATGTTTTGAGACTGCAGTTCCCATCATCCCTGACCACTGGTCCTGCTAGCTAGGGATCATGGGAGTTGTAGGCCAAAAACATCTGGAGGGCTGAGGTTGAGGAAGTCTGCTTTAGACCAACCCAATGGTTTCCTTTTATCTTGGTTTGTAGGCCCAGTCTCAGGTGTATGGAGGGGTCACCTATTATAACACAGTCCAGCAGCAAGTGCAGCCCAAACCTTCACCACCCCGAAGAACTTCGCAGCCTGTCACTATCAAGCCGCCACCTCCTGAGGTATCACTTACCCTCCCCTGATTCACTCTGTGTGATCATTTGTGATCCCTAGAGAGGGAGTTCGCCATTCATAAGACCCTCCTTGATCCACAAGAGTGGTTTGTGAAAGTGGGGGATCTCTGCTTTTGTGTTGTTCTGATATGTTGCAAACTCTAGATTCTCGTTGCAGGTTGTAAACAGGGCTCCAGTTAACATTTCTAAACGCTATTGAAGGTGAGCTTAGATGTTAAGATCAAGGTGTCATTGGGACCCTGTTTAACAAAAATAAACATTCCCGCTGATAAACCCAAACTAAAAATTCCATCTTTTTAATGGCAGCTTTACTATATGAGAAGTTACTTCACAATAAAGCTGGTTTCATTTTTCGTGTGATAAGGGGGCGGGGGAATGCACCATTATTTACTTGATTTAAAATAACCCCTTTTGGTTGCCTCTTTGTTTCTGGGTCAGTGAAAAGGCTGTTGGTATCACTCCTCCACCACAAAAAACCTATGCTGGAAAAATTAACAAATAGCTGTAAAAATAATTAAAGTGCAAGTGTCAAGTACATAAAAAAGTACCAAGTGGGAGAGACATTGTGTCCCTCGCTCTTTTAGGAAATACTGATCTAGAGCAGTGGTTCCCAGTTAGCTGAGTACTGCAGACCCCCTGTTTTTCAAAAGCCAAGTGATGGACCTCCCACTTTTGAAAATGTTGAGGAAAATGTGTGTGTTATCAGTAGCCAGTTAACTTCTGGCTGGTGAAGTTAACTGTACAGGCCTCACTCTCCCTTGAGCAAAATAAGCCTGCGACTGGGTGGTACCACTTCAGACTGCGGATGGGGTTCACATGGTGCAGTGCGTTTTCATACAAAACCATTCGCCATATATACAACCAGTATGCCAAGGGAAAGCCTGAGCAGCACCCCTCTCCCCGGTCATTCTAATTATGGAGGAGTATTTTTTCCCCCATATTGAAGAGCTTTCCACCTTGTCAGCTGCACCACCCGCAATCTGAAATGGTATAGCTCAGGTCAGGCGCAGTGAGAACAGTGAAAAGAGTGTCAGCAAGGGAATATGGCTAATTCAAATCATACACATCCTAAAGCTGCTTAGTCTCAGGATAATCTTCCTGAATGAATGACCCCCGAAGGGGAACTTTTGACAGTGAGAGTGTTTTCCTTTAAATAACTATTCTAGAGAGAATCCCCTTGGCTGTCTGATTCAGGGGTGGGCAGATCTCAGGCTTGCCCAGTTTACTTAGTTCTTTAATAGAACGCGAGACACGCAAATTGGAGCCTGATGCACCAGACATATACTTAAAATAATTTTGAACTCAGGAATTTGTTCTGAATACCAAAACTGAACAGAGTTTACAGTCCCTCAACACAGTAATGCACTCTTGGTACCCCTCTCTGCTTTCTTCATTTCTGCAATATAATTGGTATCATTAAACAGTTGGGAGTAAAAAAAGGCCAAAGAAACATAGAATCACCCAGAAATCTGACAGTTGATCCTGCCTGACCTTCTAGCCACTCCCAAGTAATTTTAATCTCCTGGTGTGTTGGTAAAAAGTCATGTCGTTATAAGGTACAACAAACAACAAGTTTGTGTAAATAGTGAGAAGACTTGTGGGTAGCCATTGGAAATGGAACTGTTTGGGCAGAAGGAGATGTTCTGGGGAGTGAGCAAGACACTGATACCACAGTAAACCATGGCCTGCACTAACCATAGTTTAGAACCCAGTCAATGGTTTTAGTTTCCATATGAAAGAAGCAATCTCATGGTATAAAAGGGAAAACTAGAGCCAGATGGAACAGGCATAAGGGTGGGGTTAATGATCTTTCTTGGCCTGGGGTAGAATTGTTCAGGCATGGCAATGCCAGTTCCTAAGCCATGTTAATGCCAGGTCTCTGCTTTCTTTTCCCCTCTTGTTTCTGTCTAGGACATCAGAAATGAGAAATCCAAAGAAAGGAACAACACTTAAGGATGCTGCACTTTGCTGGTTTCAGTAGAGTAACAGAGCTGGCACCTGTGGCAGGCAGAAGATGGCTCCTTTGTGTGAGCTTTTCCTCTCCTTTCCATTGGTAATAGGTGATGTACATGGATGCAGGCCCTTCTGCTGTGCCATACCATGCCAGTATCTTGATCAGGGGCCAGATTGCCCACCAGGAGGGCATCAGTGAAACCACATATCTTTACAGTCTCTCTCTCCCATCTTGGGACAAAGAGACTGTACAAACATTGTTGGATGTAAGATTTCTCTGCTCACTGAGAGCAAAACCGTTCTCCACATTCTTTTCCCTTCCTCGTTTGAATGTTTTTAGGTGTCAAAACTAAAACTACCCAACTCTTTCTTAACGTTAATTTGAAGAACCTGACTTACTTTATTTCTATTCTGTTTAATTGGTCTTGTTAACGTTACTTGAGTTGTGTGGCTTATCTTCTCCTTGGCTGACTTTTTCCAATAATATGATTTAAAAAATAAGTCATAATAGTTGTGCAAACTCTTGTTATTTTCTTGGATTAAAATTATAGAGGAATCTGGAAAAGGGTTGCCTTGTCTGAAAGCAGTAGTTGTCTTTTCTGTTGCCACTTTTTTTTTTTAGGAGAAAGACTTTAATTTAGAATGAGCCCCAGTGAACATTTGTCTGCCGATCATTTAATCGTGAGCTGTTCTGACCCCCACAGTGCCAGGAAATATAATGTACCCCCAAGTGGACGAGGGTAACCAGGCCTATATGTGTGGTTGGTAGCCTGTAAACACCATTATTTGACCCGACCTCATGTGTCCTTCAGAAGGTGCAAGAGGCCTTCGTCCGCCTCCTGAAACAACACTGAACCTCCTTTGGAGCTCTTGAAGTGACGGCTTGCAGGCTTTCACCCTGTTTGCCCGTACTTTGCAGCTTAGATTTTGCCTGCCGGGCTGCATGGCTTTCACCAAACGCCCTGCATTTCCTACATCTTTCTAATTCACTTGCAAAACTGCACTACGAGGACAAAGCTTAAGTGGTCAGCCTGTAGCCACTTGTGCTGGAGCAAGCTGCCCAGTACTAGCTGGACCCTGGCACAATGAGCCATCCTCAGCCGGTCTGCTTTTTCATGCATGTGTAGCTTCCTACTTGAAATATCAGGGTCTGTGTTTCTTTTTAATTTGATAACCCATCTAATTTAATTTTCAACAAGTACAGCTGGCATTTGAAGGAAAATCCCTGTATGTTCTAAGTGTATTTGCTTTTCCTCTGCCTTAAGGTTTGAAATGTATCCGTTTAACATATCGGTTTTGAAATATTAGACCTAATGACACTGTGATAGCTATTTTTTGTTAATAAATTTGTTTTGTTCCTCTTTCCGGCATTTATTTATTTTTTGCAAATTGTTTTGTAGCTATTTGATGGCAGTACAACACATGGGGGGGGGGAAGAGGCCACAGCTCAGTGGCAGAGCATCTGCTTTGCATTTAGGAGATTTCAGATTCAATCCCCGGCATCTCTAGGTAGGGGGCTGTGAACGTACACGGTCTCAGACCCTGCCAATCAGTATAGACAGTACTGAGTTAGATGGATCAGTGGTCTTGATTCTGTATAAAACAACTTCCTATGATCCTGTGGTGGTAACTTAACTCGGTTGTTGTCTTTTACTTTGTGTATTTTAAAACCAGATTTCCATATACCACCGTATGACCTGAAACTGAATAAATGAAAATATATATTCACGTATTCTGTTTGTTGTAATTCAGCTTCCAAAGTTCAGCTCTTCTAAGAATCCAGTAACAGCCAGGGTTGGCAAAGAGGAAATAGAGATTTAGCTATGGTTAAGTGATGACTTTGGGGAGGAGTTGTTTATAACTTTGTGATGTCCTGGACTTGGAAGCTTTTCTCTCACTATTTGAAAAACCCGCCTAGCTGCTTTCTGAGCCTTCAGCTCCATGGGCTACTTGCCTCTCTGCACACTATTCTCTAAAGCTCAAGGAGAGATCCTTGCTGTCTTGCATAAAAAAAATGGAGTGTTCAGCATTTAGGAACACAGTTATTACAGTGGAGGGGATGGGATATCTTTGAAAGGGTTACTGCTTCCACTCACCCCGTGGAAATCAGACTTAACAGCTGCTAGCACGTGAGAGCCTTCTCTAGTTCTAGCCCAGCCTAGCTCCAAGGGAGAGCCCCTCTGAAGTTTTAAAATTTTCTATTTCTGTTCTCTTCCTCCTTCATTTCCCATTTGGAGAGGTAGGGTGGAAAGAAAGGTGGTTTTAAAAAAGTTGCTGAGTCCATTTAAACAGACCACAAACTACTGCCGCTATTACGTTTTCCACCCTGGCATTCTCAGTAGACGTTTTACAGGAACCCTCCAAAAGGGGCAAGCAGGAACCTACATGGGAACTAGAGCCCAGGGAACAAAGTTTTTCAGCAGTGCAGCTGTCTCAAGGCCAAGCCCAGGGAGAGATGCCTGAAGGATGGTGTGCCTCAGCAGAGCAGGACTGTCATCACAAGCAGACAGACACACAGCCACCTTGTCTGGGGATTATGGAGCATCCAGGCAAGGAAGAGGTAAGCGGAGGTCAAGTAGCATCAGACCCCAGAATGGTACAACAGATACCTGGCTTTCCTTAGGTGCAGCCCCACTACCATCCCCTTCTCCCCTGCCAGGTAGGGATCAAGGCAATCTAATTTCCGTACTATGCAAATTGTCTCTTAATTATGGAAACCAAGTTATGGCCTATGAAATTCATGCTGCCTCTTCCCCACCTCAGATTGCATATATGATACTTAGAAAAGTACATATTTAACTCAGAGCTAAATAGAAGCCATTAGATACTGTAAGACGTCCAAGGATGCAATCTGTTTCTTGAGCGTAAGCCCCACTGAAGATAGTGAGACTTACTTTTGGGTAAATGTATGTAGAATTCCACTGTTTAATAAAGCAACCCTTAACTCACATTCATTTGCTACAACACGCACAACTCGACTACATAGTTGTTATTTTTCTTAAGCATGCACATGCCTTACATTATCAATATATGCACATTTTGTCAACCCTTGGGTGGCAAATTTTATATCTATCCTGACAGTACTGCAGAAAAAAAATAAGCTAAGAAGCTTTATGCAAACTTATCTCTACCTGCTGGGAGCATAAATGGTTGTTCTTCCTTGTGTGCTGTACTTTATGGTTGTGAGCTAGGAGCATCATGAAAGGAAGGGAGATACACGATTAGGAGTGATAGGGATAAGAGGGGGGCTGGGGATTAGGAGGAAGAATGTGGGAATGGGGATGGACAACCATTGGTTTACTTCTGGAATAGTTCAAAATAATAAGAGGGGTCCCTCACACTGTCCTCCTTGACAGCATGATCTCCAGAAAGGTAGTCTAGCTTCTGCCTCCAGCTGAAAACTTCATCCAAAAAACACCTAGCACATTTATCGGATCTTGCAAAACTGAAGCAGTGGCATGACCTTCTGACAGGCATGAAACAGATGTCAACCATTAAAAATAGATATATTGAAATTATTGTTGAAATGTCTTTTAATTTTTAGTATCTGTAACATGGTCAACTCTTGTCCGTTTTCTCACTGATGTGCCTTGTTTCTTGCCCAAATTCATAATTATGGGATACAATTCACCAGTTAAGGTTTTATTTTGATGCTAGTAAAATTACAGACCATTTCCTCCCTCGAGAGTCCATATTTCCTTAATAAACAATATTGTGTGATCTCCACAATCAGAACCAGCAGGACAGAGGTGGCTTCCCACAGCACAATTTAGGGTGTCTGGAATAGGTGTGGAAGGAAACAGTTATGACTGTACTCTATATTATGCCAAGGCACCCACCCCACGGTGGGGTGTGACTGGCACCCACTGAGCCTTTTCAAAAACCAAAATGTCCACTAGTCCAAACAAATTGACAACCTCTGAGCCAGGCCACTAAGATAGCAGTATAGATGTGCTTTCAACTCTTTAGAAGGACACTCTTTGTGGGGAAGAAAGTTTCTAGATCTACACTGCTGAGGTGGATCAGAGTCTGCATTTATCTGTTTTAAGAAGCACCTGCTTCTGCTGTGTTGGGGGGATAGGGAAGTTCACCAGGAGTGCTGCTACCTCAGCTGTGTTCAGTAGCAATAATCCACTACTAGACATTTGCAGGGAAGCCATCAGCATTGGTGTTACGCATTGCGATGAGCTGAGTGCCTTTGCTTCTTTTAAAGCTGCCTTTAGTGCTTCAGTCGTGTAGCTCACCTTGGGAGATAGTTTCAAAGAAGGATGGATACAGGTTTGAAACATACCATATGAGGATATCCTCCTCCACTGTAGGGAAATGTAAGTCCAGCATTCCAAGTTCCTTTTTTACAGCAGATAGATGAGTACCCTGCTTAACCTGAAGGTTTCATTTATTGCTACTGGGAAGACTTGAGGCAAGGGGGTGTCTCCAGCTCTCACAATTTCAGTCCTATGCTATTCGGATCTGGGAACCTGTTCTCTTTCTTGCCTCTTGCCTGTTACTTCTGCTGTTCAAGGTTGCTAGCGGGGAGAGTTTGAGGATTTCCAAGGTCATTGCTTGTTTCTATGTTACATCCCAAAACCGGGGATGGCTCTGTGCCCCACAGGACAGTTGAAGTCAAGTCCAATTTACACAGCCCTGTCTGTTGGAACGAGTGGGAGCAGCACCCCATTGGAGGAAGACACTCTCCATTCACTGGAGAAAAGGAACTTCACAGTAAGTCCAGTGCTCTACTCTGTGCTCTCAAAAACCTCTGCTCATCCACCTCCCAAAATAAATAAAACAGTCGAATTGGCACATTACAGTCTATTGACGTGGCCCATCCACGTGCTAAGAGATGTAGTGAATATGCACACTGTATAAAGCCACCAAGCCATTTTGCACTAAGTAACCAAGCCAGCAGGGAGCAGTATAATTCACACAAAATCCTTTTGTGTTTATGGGCCTGTTAGCGTGTGGTCCTTCAAAACCTGAGAGCCAGGTGCACAAATCATGATTAGGTCTCTGGTATACAAGGTTAACCTCCCCTCCTATACAGGTTTTCTAATGCCAGGATGGGGAAATCTCCAGATGTTGTGAGACACCCAACCCCCATCAGCCCAGCCTTACAGTGTTGAGGGATGATGGGAGATGCAGGCCAGCTCTGTCTAGAGGGCCATGCCTGCACAAAGCCCGTCCTTCCACCTCAGTTGCCAATTTGTCGAGCAGACCTAATATTGTCTTTGAAGAGTAGTATATACAGGGTGAGTCCTTTAAAAGAGACCCCATGGATACAGAGTACACATGTTCCACAGGGCCTCTTTTAAAAAGAATCGCCCTGAAAATTACACCTGGTGCAAATGTCCCCTTTTCATTTAGGGTGGAGTTCACGAATCCATCTGTTTAGATATTTATTTCATGATATATGGCCAATATTAATGCTGCAGTCTGCACCCTACAAAATGGGGGGGTATCCCTATACAACCTGGCTCCACCATGAGGGCAAGGAATAAATGCAGTTACTGAAGTCTGTAGTAGTGACTGGGCAGGGGCACTAGGAATCCTGATTGACCTAGTTAGAGCCACATAATAAGTTTACCCTGTCCAAGCACCTCTTGTTGCTCATAGGGAAAGATAACTTGCTATTTGGCTAAGAAACAATTGCACCTTTGGGAGTTGCTGAGGCTGCTCTGCACGACGCATTTGAAGTGTCCCTGCGCCATGTGCAATGGATTCGGAGGGAGAGACGTGGGTGTTGCCTCTTCCCTCGCTGCCTTGTGATGCTTGCCCAAATCTCTATGCTTAAACGCCTCCCCGCCTTTTAACTCTTGGCAGCTGTGCACCAAACGGACCTCAGAACAGCAGCCTGGTTACCACACTGGCATTTCCTCCGAGCCTGGCAAGTGGCTTAGACACAGCTGCCCAAGCTGGGTTGGTTCCTTGCCTAAGACATAGATAGATATATTTGTAGTGCAGCTGCCCTTCAGCCTGGCTATAAGGCAGAGCTTCCAAGTCTATTCTGCCAGGGCATGAAACTCACCAGGGCTTTGCCAAACTTCACCTTGACTCTAGTGTCCCCTTCCTATTCACTCTGATTCTTATGGAAGCTCATAGGAGATTCATCTAGTGCAGGAGCTGGAGGCTTTTGGCTGCCCACGTGTTGGTGGGTTCCATTTCACATCAGCCCCAGCCAGCATGGCCAGTAGCTGGGGAATAGGAGTCCATCAACAATAGGAGGGCTATGCTAATCAGGGCTGAACTTGAGCTACAGTACATTGTCCGGGTTGGAGTGAGATGCGGTTCAGCACTAAAGTAGCTAGTCACTGATGCCAGTGGAGTTAACGCCTTTTTCAAGTAAATCAAAACACAGCTCAGGTCTAGTGGTCTCAGCAACCCTTCCTAGTAGGTCTTGCCCATGACACATTTGCAAGGACTGAGCGTCCCTGCCTTCCCACCCCTCCTCTCCAGTGTTTTCCCCACACAGTCTCAAACTGTATGTCCACAACTAATCTCTATTCTGCTCTTTTCATTTCTCTGCACGCTCTTGGAGACTAGAAGGGAGGGGACCGGGCCGCAGCAGGAGGGGAAGGCTCCCTGGATTCTTCAGCTACCTCTTGACCCCTTCCTCTCCAGCCCTGGAGTCTGAACTGCACTCTGCCACTGACTCTAACTGCTCACTAAACCCTGTTGCCCCTCCAGCTTCGCCCCAGTCTTCTCCCTCTGACCACTCCCCTGGCTCTGAGCCTTCTTCCCCTGGTGGTTCACTTGGGGGGGGGTGTCCCCAGCTAGTGCCTCCCACCACTCCTCTGCAGCCAGCCAGTCTATGACACTGTGTAAGAGTGTCCCTGAGCATATGCAGGGTAGCATTCCTCTAACACTGGAAAACTGATGTAACCCTTCACTTGTCCAGATGTGGAGGCAGGGTTGCCCTGTCAGCATTTGGCGTCTTACACAGGTTTGAATCTCAGTACCTCTTCTTTTATTCCTTAAGTCTAGCACCTACCTAGAAGGCCCATAATTTTCTTCTCTCCCTCAGCCCCTCCCCATTTTATCATACCTTTCAGCATTTCACAGATGCAAATATGTACTTTTAACACCCATATTCTCACACCTAAGGATTGCTGTTTGAGCACATGTGTGCGCGCTCTCACCCTCACCATTAAACACTGCTGCGGGCTCTTCTCCACCTGTGTGCGCTATATTCATTTATTCTGCAATAATATGTGATTTAAAAGCACAGAAACACTTCTGTTTACTTAAAAGATCTACTAGGGATGCATAATTACTCCTATAATTTGTTGCTGCCATGAACCTCATGGTGTATGTAAAATAGCAAACTGTAATATATCATAGTATTTGTGCGTGAACGTTTGCACGCAGGTGCCCTAAAGCAGAATTGGCCAGTCTTCAGGCTTGCAGCATCAACTTTGGCTTCAAATCCTGAGAATCACCAATTGGAGCCTGGTGCAAAAGCCACACACCAAGACAATGCTAAGCCCATAAATGTGTGTTTGAGAACCAGAACGGTGCAAAGCTCACAGTCCGTCAACACACACACACACTGCTTTCTTGACTTGAGCAGCATAAATTCAGGAGTGGTCTGTGGGTAGTCATTTTGTTGTTTCCATTAGTTAAATAATTAGGAGCCAGAAATTCTTCCTAGCCTACCGGAAATTACCCAGAGATCTGCTATCCTATGTCTCTCTCTCCCCCCCCCCCCCGCCCCATCCAAAAGCAACATGGCAGCTGGAAGATTTAACATCTATGTATTTGACAAACCTAATGACGACTCCAGTAATTCACACTAACGCTAATCTAGCACAAAGCCAGGGCGATCCCTGGCAAATGGGAATCGGAGCATATGAGGTTCTGGTATGGACATGGGTTAATATTCATTCACAAGCAGAGACACACAGGCACTCTGTGTGTTTGAGTGTTTGTGGTGGTGGGGGGGTCGGGAGAAGAATTGCTCTTCTCCAAATGCCATGTAATTTGTCACTCCCACGCATGGTCTGTTTGGCAACGACGTCGCCAAGGTTTCACACGTGGCACCCGGCTGCCGGAGCTGGCAGAAGAAGAGCTGAAAATGCCTTTCTAATAAAATAGAAATGAAATGGGAGAGGAAAGAGAACTCTCAGGGTACTTGTTCAGTAAGTCTATTCAATATGCACTAGGTCTGAAAAGGGTCCTTTTAATTCTTCCTCCTCTCCCCTGCTTGTCATTGTACAAGCTGATAGGCTGGGGAGAGGTCTAGGCAATTGCTTTCACCACCAGGGTTTGCTTTGTACAAAAGTAATATTTAAGTGTGGTTGATGCAAGCTGTAATTGCACAGACACAAACCATGCACTTGCCTCCTAGTTTGCAATAAATCCTTAACCATGGTTTAGAGTTTTTAGACATTACATTTAACTGTGGTCAAGTATTAAGTATCCAGTGGGCCTAAATCTGTCTTGCAAGGTAGATATTTCACAAGAGCTAAAAAAATGTTACTGCAATCTTAGGGTTTGATAGATATTTACAAATAAGTGGGGTTTTGGAATTGCCTCCTCTATCATGGGAAAGGACAATGGGTTTATATTAATTTTCTGTTACCTGGGGCCCTCTGAAGCCGAGATATCTAAAAAGCTTAAGGTCTGAGCCAACAACTTGTGAAACAGTAACACAATGTGTCTGAGCATGTGCAGTTAAAGCTGTTCTTCTGTCACCACCAAACAACTCTTAACGCTGGATAGGATGCAATGATTCAGCCTTGGAGGTAGTGACTTCCAGAAGGACCTGATTCTTAGAATCACACAAGGGACAATTAAACACTGGATGTCAATTTCCAGAAGTATTTGATCTGGGGCACCCCAAGAAGTCGGCCTACTAACTAGCAATTTAGGGGAGGATAAATTCCAACTTTGATCCATGGGAACATCCTTCCTTTAGTTTCCGATACTGAGTAGAAAGTGACGTTATGTAAACCGAAGAAACCATGGTTACAGCTTGTGGTTTGTTGAAAGCGAGACAAACCATGAGTCCAGGTTCAGATGACTCGTGGCTTAGCTGATCGTGGCACAGCAGCAGGAGGAGGGCAGCAGTCGCAATCTCTCTGGAAGCTCACATTCTCATGCTTAGGCACGGGTCATTGCGTGGCCTTCGTCAAGTCACATTGTAACAGTAAAAATAATTGTAACAGTAAAAATTATTTTTAAAGAATTGGAAAGATCTGCACAAATTAAATGTCATGACAACAGAAAGAGTTAATATTTAACAATTATGTAGATTGTGTGGTTTTTCATATATAGTTGTTGGTTTTAAGGGGTTATTTCTGTACTGGGGTTTTATTATCACTGGATACTATTGTCACTAAATGAAGAGTGTGATTGCACTTCAAAATGCATGTTGTTGTTTTTCTATTGGGGTTGAGGGGCATTTATAGGGTCAACCAGGCCAGTTTCGTCTTCTACCCAAGCACCAAGGCTTGACTCCTTTTCCCTGCCACACACAGAGTGAGATTGATAGCTATGTGTAAGTGTAATATTTCTCTTCTCTTGGGTACAAGACAGAGAGGGAGGTTCTTACAAATCTGGTTCCCACTAGACTAGAGCGGGACTGGGAACCCTTCCCATCCTCCTTTGTACCATCTGCCTGCCAAGCTGTCACTTAGGTCCCAACTGCTTGCAATCTGCAGGCATGAATACAAGAGTTATTTATTTCTTGAAGACTTGGTCCTTTTCCTACCACCACAGTCAAGGACAGTAAAGTATCTTCCTAGACCCTCCCTTCCATCTGTCCCCCAAATCCAGAGAGGGGAGAGATCTTGCCATTTTCTTTAATGTTGCTAACTGGGGTCAAGACAGAGTTGGAAAATTTATTATGCATTTCTTGCAACACCTATTTCGAGAAATGTATCTTCTCATCTCGTCCTGTATATAGATTTGCCACCATTTTCCAGACAGAACTACTCTTCTTAAAAGACTGGATGGTAGGCAGAAATTCAACAGGACCAGCCTTGGTTAATGCAGAAAATGTGATGGGGAAGGAAGAAATTGCTAAGTTTCTGCTTGTGTGCTGTCAACTAGCACATGACATGTCCTGCCAGGGGAGGAAATATGTGAAACCTACCAGATTCCTAGGGACGCGGGTGGCGCTGTGGGCTAAAGCCTCAACGCCTAGGGCTTGCCGATCGAAAGGTCGGCGGTTCGAATCCCCGCGGCGGGGTGCGCTCCCGCTGCTCGGTCCCAGCGCCTGCCCACCTAGCAGTTCGAATGCACCCCCGGGGGCAAGTAGATAAATAGGTACCGCTTACCAGCGGGAAGGTAAACGGCGTTCCGTGTGCGGCTCTGGCTCGCCAGAGCAGCGTTGTCACGCTGGCCACGTGACCCGGAAGTGTCTTCGGACAGCGCTGGCCCCCGGCCAATAGATGTGAGATGGGCGCACAAACCCCAGAGTCTGTCAAGACTGGCCCGCTCGGGCAGGGGTACCTTTACCTTTACCTTTACCAGATTCCTACATCTTAGTAGTCTCTTGCCCCACAACCCTTGCCTATATACTTTCCCTTTCCTTCCTCTGGAGTGTCGGAGACAGAGCATTGAGTAGAATGGAACTGCACCTTGTAAAAGTTCCTTCAGTATTACGTTCAAATAATATTGTGTGTAACGGAGACTGCTTTGGTTGCCTTCGTGGATGATCTACGTTGCAAAATGGACAGAGCACGTGTGTCCCTGTTCGTTCTGCTGGACCACTCAGTGACTTTTGATACCATTGCATCCTTCTGCACCACCTGTCTAGGATGGGACTTGGAGGCACAGTTTTACAGTAGCTCCAATCCTCCTTGGAAGAGCAAGTTCAAAAGGTGGTGCTGTGGGATACTCCTGTGCCCAAGGGGGTCCCTTGGGTTCCATCTTGTCCCCCTTGCTATTTAAAACATACACGGAACTGCTGGGAGAGGTCGTCTGGAGTTTTGGCATACAATGCTATCAGTATGCTGATGACGCACAGCTCTGTCTTTCCTTTCCATCAAAACCCTTAAAAAACTACCACTGTGATTTATTGCAGTAATGGGCTGGATGAGGGTGAACAAGTTCAGGACAAGACAGAGGTGCTTCTGGTCAGTTGGAAGGTGGATGAGAAAATAGGACTTCAGCCATTGTTGGATGGGATTACACCACCCTTAATGCCTCAGTTGGGGTGTGCTCCTGAATTCTGCCCTGAACCTGGATGCCCAGGTTTTGGTGATGGCCTGGAGTTCACTTGCACAATTATGGCTCCGGAACTAGCTTGTGTCTGTTCCTTCCGATGTCTGATCTGGCCACAGGGATGCACACCTTAGTTGCATGCTCTACACAGGGTTGCCTTTGAAAAGTATTCAGAAGCTTCAGTTGGTCCAGGGTGCTGCTGCCAGATGGCTGACTGGGGTTGGTTACAGGGAACTCCCTTGTTGAAACAACTTCACTGGGTACTTATCTGATTTTGGGCACAATTCAAAGTGCTGGTTATGACCTATAAAACCATATATATATATATATATATATGCAGGTTTTGGTGTCTTCGGGTGTCTTGTTACTGGAACAGAGCAGAGTCTGGTGTTTGAGTTCCTATAAGTACTGTTGAGGGGTGTGGTGTATAGCCTCCAACGTTCTGGGCAGAGAGGAAGTTCCTAGATTAGTGTGCCTTTTCTTCTTTTGTTCCTTAATTACTTGAGGGATATCTTGGGTGATTTCATGAGTGATATTCTGAATATCACTGGGTGGGTCATTAAGTGTAGATTAGTTGCTAAAGCTTTCGTGTCCTATACACGAAGCCAAGCCAGAGCACAACTAAATGCAGCACAGCCATCTTCTCAGAAAAATCTTCTCAGAAAAACTCTTCACAAGCTCAAGAGGTCAAGACACGAAAGGAACTCAAACACCAGACTCTGCTCTGTTCCAGTAACAAGAAGCCGAAAGCACCAGCCTGAAGATGACGAGTGAGACCTCGTCGAAACGTCGCACAGACACCCCGACTCTTACACGGGAAGACACCCGAAGACACCAAAACCTGCATTCCTGTACCCGTGAAAATCTACGAAAGCAAATATATATATATATATATATATATATATATATATATATATATATATATGGTGTTATATATATATATGGTTACTTGAAGGAGCTCTTCTCCCTATACAAACCTGCCTGGGTCCCATCAATACGAGAAGCATAGTTGGTGGTGATGCAGCAGAGAGCTTTTCTATGGCTGCTCCCATTTTGTGGAATTCGCTCCCAAGAGAGGTAAGATTGGCTCTATCTTTTGTTATCCTTCTGCCAGCATTCTCCACCCACATCGTTCAAGGGCCTTCTGGTGGTTCACACACTGCGAGAAGTGAAGCTACAGGGAACCAGGCAGAGGGCCTTCTCAGTAGTGGCACCCACCCTGTGGAATGCCCTCCCATCAGATGTCAAGCAGAAGAGTAATTATATATATTTTAGGAGCCATCTGAAGGCAGCTCTATAGGGAAGCTTTTTAAGGTTTAATGTTTTACTGTGTTTTTATATATACTGGAAGCTGCCCAGAGTGGCTGGGGCAAACCAGATGGGTGGGGTTCTACTACTACTACTACTACTACTACTACTAATAATAATAATAATAATTGTACATATACCCAACAACCTTAAAAAGATATTAGCACACATTATTGCTTTTCAGATTTGGATCTTCCTGGGCTGGGCAAAACGGGGGTGTTTCTGAGCCTATGCTCCTCCACTTTCTAGAATGGTTATTGCTTTGGTTGATGCTGTACACACAAAAAGTTGACTGGACAGTCTACTCTGTCAATCAGATCCTTAAGTAGCATGTGATACTGTGATCCGCAATATGTTAATATCACAACTATTGACTGCTTCTGCTCCTTCCTGAGAGATCCCAATAAGCGGTCATCTCTTTGGAATCTTCCCATTGGGAAAATCACATGGGTTTCTTCGTCATCTTCCCTTCTGTTCTGCAAGACTGTGAAGCTTATTGAGGAAGCTGCGTGAGAAAGACGAAGTGAGTTGCCCTTAATATGTGCTTGTTTTCCTTTGCCTCCTGAACCCGCAGGTCCTGCCTATTTGGTTATTGGAAGTGAAGGGTCCGGATGGGGCCAAATTCCGAATCCAGGCAAATCCAGCCTATTGCAATGGTGTTAATTATTGTTAATAAGTAAACACAGACCTGCCCAGCCAATCTTCCCAGCGCTGCCCCATCTGGCTCTCAAAAGGCCAAGGGAATTTGGCTGCGGAGGCGCAATGAGAACAAAAGGTAGATTGTCACAAGCAGGGCTCTGCAAGATGCTGGCTCCCCCAGGCGTCCTCCCCACTCCAAAGCACTTTCTGCTGCTGCCCAGCCATGTGGTTTCATCTCTTTTTGTGCCAAGCCATCTGGACAAGAGATTATAGGGTGGCGCCCATGGGATGGCCTGCCGTAATTGTGTATGGCTCATATAGTCCTAATAGATAGGCAGATCTTGGAGGCCAGTTAGGTGTGGCTTAATCTGAGCCTGCATTTAGCCCCGAAAACTGTTTTTCCCAGAGCCCATGGTCAGTCCTGAAGCTAAAGAGTGTGTGAGCTGTGAACCAGGAGATTTCTGATTCAAATTCCACATTAGCCATGAACTCGTGAGGCAAGCCATTATCTCTCATCCTCAACGCCTGCTACCAAATATTGTCAATACTGAGAGGATAATACTACCCTTCTTTATAGGGTCATTGTTAGGTTTACAAAGATAATATATGGGAAGCATTGCGAAATGCTCAATGTGATGATATAAGTGCTATTATGAAGAATATATTTTTGAGTACTAGGAAGACCTTTAACCCTCACCAGTGTGTAAACAAAACCAGGCATTGCAGAGAGGGTACTTAAGAGATTCAAAACGTTTTCCATGTCTGTGTGGGGTTGATGACTGAAAGTATTATTAAAATATTACTCTGCCTGCAAAATATTTAATTCACTATCAGAGGCAAAATGCTCCTGAATTCCAGTTGCTTGTGGGCTTCCAATAGGTATCTGACACGCCTCAGTGAGAACAGGATGCTGTTGTATATTTTGTCTTGTGCATACACCTGACCTGAAGATCTCCCCCCACCCCCCTAAACCCCCCACCCCACCTAAACACACAGCCAAGTTTGCTTTATTCTGGTCATTTGACACCATTTCTCCCTTGTTAAGTGTCTCATTCCACCATTAGCACTGGGAGAGAAGCATGTGATAGGGAACTGGGTGTTTTCCTTGTGACATCTAGTTTCTGCCCTACTAAGGGTGTGTCTTGGTAACAGCCCCCTGTAACTGCAGTCCATGGCATTCTTTGCAGATCTGTCACAGTACATCCATAACTGTCCCTGCTGTAAGGGCATAATCTGAGTCGGAGCTTACTAAGAGCTCTGGGCCCCTTTTTTGGATTTGCACTGAGAGAACCTCTATGCAGGTACAGAGAGGAGTTCTCAGCCTCCATCTTAGAACTTGAAGGGGATTCTGGGTGGGTGAGCTGAGGCCTATATGTGTTGCCTAGCAACTCCCTACACCTCCATAGAGAGGCCAGTCCCCCAAAAAAGTCTGGAAGTGGAACCTGGCTCCAAAAGGGCAGGGGCCTTGCTGTTTGTGCTAATATGTTAAGCTGGTGATTTTGGGCCTGGTTGCGCTCCTGTAGTGTTTCCCCCTGTTCTAGCTTGATGAAGGCAACATTGCTCTTTGGGAACTGGAGTTCCTGTTGCACCACCATGAAAACATAGTCTGCTGTGCCAGAGACCAAATGCAGGTTTGGCTGTGGGTTTACTTGGAGGTGGTTTGAAACAGGGCATCTGAGAGACAGAAGAGGTAGTGAATGGCAGAGATGGAGCAGGCCGCCAAAATGGGTGCCGTGACTGACTCCTGTGACCCCACTCTCTCCCCTGCTTGCCCCCACATACACTTCCCATAAGTGGGTGAAGCAGAGTGGTGTGGGTGACAGCGTCTCGAGCTGATTCTCCGCTGCCCCAGGGGACAACATTTAAAACTATATGCTTCCCAAAGTCTAAATTTTCATTTGCAGCAGTGACGACCCACGCCAGTTGCGGTGTGAATGCAAGATGGGGTTTTTTCCCCCTTTTTCTTTTTAAACACAATTGAGTGAAGCAAGAGCAATGGCAAGATCTTGTTTTCTTCCCGCAGTCACTTCCCAAATTTTACCCTGAGAACCGGTTGCCAGGCAACCGGCTTTAACATGGCAACACACATAAAGGCGGCAGGAGCTGATGTAGGCCCCATCCTCCATCTCTACATGTCAACGCACATTCTGTTCCCACCTCAGAGAGGATTCCTCTCCACCCCTCAGCCCTTCCACTTGTTCGAAATGAAGCTCCAGCGGACATAACTGAGCAAAAAGCCAGAAGAGGCAGTTCCTATCTGCGTTTTCACAACACGCTTAAATCCGTGAAGAGTTTTATCAAGTTTACATGCTTGTTATATTCCTCTTCCCTCCCCCTCCAAGAAAAAAGGACAAAAGAGGTTTCCTCACCTCATATTTTTATACTGCTTTCAGTGAAGCAGAAGGGGAGTAGTTTCAACGCAAAGTCAAAGCAGCAGTACCTTGAAATACCCCAGGGAAGGGCCCGGTTTCAATGGCAGAACATCTGCTTTGCATGCAGGTCCCAAGCCTTATATATGAAAGATCAAATAAAAAAACGTATTAGGAGATAATTTGCGAGATTTCAACTGCCTAGGGGCCTCCACAGGATTTAATCCTGCACTGGTATAATTTAGTAAAAGGTAGATTTCTATGGTCCAAAATTATTCAGAAAATACGTTAAATGAATGTTTGTGTTGTTTATCGGTACCCATATATTATAAAGCTTTTATAATAATTTTATAATAATTTATTATTTATACCCCGCCCATCTGGCAGATTTCCTTTTATTGGGGAGAAGGGCAGGGTTGTTGCTACTGTTCTACATCTTCAGTTTCCTTGTGAGGAGAATACGGTAATATCAGTTTACACATTTTCAAACAGAGTATGAGAGAGCAAGCTAAGTGTGTTAGCACCTACACAACTGAAACAGCACCAGCTGCTCAAAAGCGAACAGTATATGCTTGGAGCCTCCCCCCCCCCCGCCCCCAAATAATAATCCAGGATTGCCTACAATCCTCAGCAAACCTCCCTTTCGGTGACTAAATTCTGCCACACCGCTTCTCTAAGCATCCTTCCACCAGCCAGCAGAACAGGTGGGATGGGACAAGTGGCCACAAACCCTCAGAAGTTATTGACCAAACATCATCTTGCTATTAATGCCCATGGCAGAAGCATTTCTAGCTATTCATTAAACAAAAGCCTCAAGGAAAGCTCATTTTCTATGTCCAAAAAATGATGCTTAAAAGCAACAGGGTTTAATGTACAGCAGGCATGCAAAAAAATAATAATAAAAGGGGACTAAAACCAATGTCTTAAAAGAGAAGCGAGATGTTATTTATGAGTCTCGCCTTTTGCTTTGTCCCTAATTTGCTGGCTTGTAGGATTCTGGAGCTGCAGACTGAAGCTCAGCTGTTCAGGGGAAGGTCACCTGCTGTCAGACACCCATGAGGCAGATCTGGAGGGGTGGGGGCTTTTAACTCTCTGCCTCCCAGAGCTGAGGAAAAAGGCAGACTTGTTCTTTGCTCAGTATTTAATTTTTAAAACAGAGAGGGGTGGTGGTGGTGGTGATAGGTTTGAAATTCCCCGTCCTTTTGAGCCTAGGCAAATTTGAGGCCTGCCACAGTGGGGAGTTGTGTTCTTAGGTATAGTAGGTCACTCTGCCCATGTTCAGAGGTACTTTTCTCTCCGGCCAGCTTGTGGAAGCAAATAATCATTAAAAAAAAGAGGGTCAGGAGATGAGTTATAGGGAGTTTAGAAGTGAAAGGATGTGAAGTGCAGTAAAGTTCAACTTCTTCTTGAGCATTGGAGGCTAGATCCTTTCCTGACCTATCTGCTTCACCTCTGCTACCCGTGATACCACAATTGCCCTGTGCACTTGCTTTTTGGCTACTCAGACTGAATAATCTGGCAGCCACACTTAAGACCCTTAGGGTCTCACACAGGACTCTGCTGGAGGCTGCTATGACATGTAGTAGATACATTGCCCAAGATGGAATATTGGTGCTTGGTTCAAATTTCTGCTCAGCTAGTGGTAGCTTTGTCATTCAGTTTATAACAACTGAACTCTCTCTTCTCCTAGAGAATCTTACCCAGGAGTCCTGTTCCAGCCGTCTCCCGTGTGTGTGTGTGTGTGTGTGTGTGTGCGTGCACACTGGTAATTCAAGGCCATTTGCTTGTCTGTCACCTGTGTTTTTGTGTGTGTGTGTGTGTGTGACACCATTCCTGCCTCTTCCTCTCCCTCCCTCCCTCTCTCCACTGGCAGCTCTTTTCATCTGCATGGATGCTTTCTGCTGCTCAGCCATGCAGAGGGAGATTTTATGAGGCAGGCAGCCAATGCTTGGGCTATGGACAGTCTTAAATTAACTGATGTAAACCCTGTTGCTCTGCACGCCCCTGAGAAATCACTCCTGCCTAAACACTGCCTCTTGATAGACAGCAACTGAGACTGCAGATTCCTCAAGCACCGTCCCATCCCTGTGTCTTAATAGCATCTGATCACAAAAAGGGCCGCACTCATTTTGTTAGCATGGCATAGAGAGAGGCTCAGCCTCAAAACCTTTTTCCAGTGTCAAAGCTCAGTCTGGGAAACACTAGAGCAGGAATAGCCAGTGTAGTGCCCTCCATATATTTCTGGACTTTAGTTTCCATCAGCCCCAGCCAGTGTGACCAATCGGCAGGGATGATGGAGTTGCCGTTCAGTGTCTGTGCTATGTTGTCTACCGTTGTAGTAGGTGAATGGTGTGTTTCCTTTGGGTACAATAGTTGGCCCCTGACTCATCTGGGGTCAGAAGGCAGGACATTTCTGCACCCACCAACCTACCCACCCACACTCAAAATAGATAAATAAAAATAGAATAATCCATCTGAACAAAGCTTTTCATAAGAAGAGCTACTTTGGGTGATCTGATGAGGTGGGTGCAGCAATAAAAATATTGCCTTCTTCAGCAAAATTCCATTCTTCAGTAACCAAGATGGCGCCCTCCAGATATTGTTGAACTCCAACTCCCATAGACGCAGCCAGCATAGCCAAAGGACAGGAATGAATTATTAATTTTTAAATTTCTATCCAACCCTTCCTCCAAAGAAGAAAGTTGTAGCCCAACAATATCTGGAGGATATCATGTTTACTACCCCTGCTGTAGATGGAAATTGGGAATAACAGGGATAAACCTAGGAGTCAGGAGCTGGCTGGATGAAGAGGCGTGGTAGGAGGCACAAGCTGGGGAACCCGCAAGGGAAAACCCAGAGGAGGAAGGCTCAGAGCCAGGGGATTGGTGGTGGGACGCTGAGGAGAGGTCAGAGCGAGAAGATTGGGAGGAGGAGTTGGATGCTGAAGGGGCAGCAGGGTTTAGTGAGCAAGAAGAGCCGGTGACAGGGAGCAGTTCAGACTCTGAGGCTGAAGCAGATGAGGGGGGCCAATATGCTGTTGAATAATCCAGGGAGTCTCCTGCTGCAACAGGCTCTCCTCCTGCCTGATCTCCAATAACTTGCAGAGTAATGAGACTAGTGTAACAGAGGCCAGAGGTGCGCAGACACGGTTTGAAACTGCTTGGGAAACATCCGGGAGAGGAGGAGCCTTAGAGAGGATGGAGGTCAGGGATTAGTCCTGGCAACTGCTCCATAGGGGCAAGGCCTACTGGGAAGGGTTGCTGATACCACTAGGCTGAGTTGTATGTTTCCTTGAATAAAGCGTTAACTTCACCAACAACAGAGGTCTGCTGCTTTTATTGCTGACCTGTGTCTGACTCCAGTCCTCACACTAGGATAGAACAATTATCCTTGACATTTATATATGAAAGGGATACTCTCTCTCTCAGCTGGATATGGAGAAACAGTAATGTAGGCCCCCACCTGAAGTGCCACCTCATCCACCATTTGTGAGAAAATAGATACCTTCTTGCATAGAACCCATAATTAGGGCTGCCATGTGTCTGGATTTTCCTGGTCATTATTGGGATTTCAAGGGTGGAATTGACTTCCGGGGGAGAATTTCCCAAAGGCGGTGCTTTGTCCTGGATCTTGGTGTTTCAGTTCTGGTTTTTACTTTTTGAAATATGGCAACCCTACCCATAATCAGAATACCTAAGAAGAGTTTGCTTTCGTTCATGTGAACACAATATCAAGCACATATGTACGGTCTGTGCAGCATTAGCAGTATACATTGTTCGAAGTGTATTTTTATCTGACAAAACATTGCAGAGTGTGCTCTGCTGTTCAAGGGCTTTTGATTTAGTTCAGCTTGTATGGAACACTTTTGGCTAAAAACTGAAACAGACGTTTAGTTTCCATGGCTGCAGCACATGGGGGGGGGGAATGTGGTTGGCCAGCCGCATGTCGTAGAAACACATTGCAGAAACACAAGTGATGAAAAGTGTCAAAACAATTTCTCCCCAGAAAACTTTAATTATTTTTTTAAACTTCACTTTTGTCTTTTTTCAACAGTTTTACAAAAGATACTTCTACAGATCTTGTGGTGGCAAAAAAAGAGAGGAGCACCAAAAATAGCTGTGCAGTAATTAGGTGAGTATAAAATGATGTTGGCTTCCAACTTTTTTGTACTTGATTTTGCTTAAAACATTGTTTTTTACTCTTTCTGATAGTATTGATTAGGGTAGATGAAAGCACAGCAGTTTCAGGTTTGTTTTTAAGGCTTTAAACAGGAGCAACTTGTGCTAGTTACCTGCCTCCAAGTGGTCTGTTTAAACTTTGTGTTGAAAGATTAAAATTCAGCTGAAATATGGGACCTTGTAAAAAATATATGCAGATTTGCATAATTTCTCTTCTTTTTGCATATTTGATTCTAGTCTTGCTAGTGGTAGGAGCTTTTCAGGACACTGAAGGCCCAGCTCCAATCTTTGGAAATGGCATTTAACCATTTGATCTGGATCTTGAGGTTTCAACAGGCGCTGTCCAGTGTACACACACTTGTAAGCATATCTTCAAAGCCAAAAGGCCCCAGCTCTACCATTAGGCAGAGCTGAGTATATTTTAAAAAACAAACAAACACATAAAGTGTGAGTTGTTCACAATATTGTTGTATTTTTACTGTTGGGGAGAGGGAAAGGTGTTTGTGAGGTTTTCTGTCTCAGATGCCAAAATAATTTGACCAGTCTTAGGTACCACCTAGCTTTGACTTGCAGGCAGCTCAGGCAGCGTTACCTCATGCTCATCCAACAATACATTATGTGATTTATTGATTTACTAATGGGCTATCAATACAACAGGCACTGAGTGTTGATGAACATGCACTCACTAAACCATTTGGATCTCTGCCTCTTGATGCACTCTTTACCTTTCTCTTATTGGCTAATTGATTCTGATGTCAGAGATCCCAGCCAAGGTGTTTTTCACAATTCTTATGGCTGCCATTGGCTTACCTTACTCTGATGACATACAGAGGCTTTCCAGCCTTGACCTGGGGCAGTTTAGCACTTAGAAGTTGTGGTTTATCAGAAGTTAGAAATGGAAATCTGAGTTCTGTAAGCAGCCTAACAGAAACTGTCCCCTTCCTCTGTCTTAGTATTTTGTAAGCTTTGAATAGATTCCTTTTTCTTTCTTTTTTGCAATTGGGTGGTCTCAGTGCCTTTTGATGTAAACAGTCAAAAATATTTAGTAATGTGCTTACCACATTTATAGCCCTCCAAGTTTCTGGAGGTGGTAGATATACCTCCACATTAAAAAAACACACAAGTAAACAAGTTTGAATATACATAAAACAAATAAGTGGGTATAGAAAGAATCATTACACTTTCATTATATAGTCAGATAGACCATACAGATGTCATAAAGTTCGCAGGAGTATATATAGGTTTGCATTATCTTGTAAATTATTACACCCAAAAACATTCAACGTCTCCATCAAAAGGCTATCAAGTTGTCAACCTTCTCCAACTCTTACCCTATTAGTCAACTTGCCCTTACATGCTTCAATGCCCCCATGTTTCAACAATCAATTCTTCCAAAGTTGGTATTCTCATTTTCTCCCAATTGTAATAGATAGTCTCACTGTTTTATCCTCACAACAACTCTGTGAGGTAGGTTAGGCTGGGAGATGGTGATTGGCCCAAGGTGACCTTCATTGAGTGGCCTTCATAGATGAGTATGGTTTTTAATCTGGATCTCTCTCTCTCTCTAGTCTGAGTCCAATGCACTAGCTTGGCTACGCGATTTAAACAAAAAAAACCAAAACCTGCTGACTATGTGTCTGTAAATTCAAGATGGCTATCAACTGATAAAATCAAGCATTATAAAGACTGAAAATAATCTGTAAGCACAAACCATAAATAACACAACTGTGAAATACTCAGACCTTGATTAGCCTTCCATGTAGTGCTTTCACTGTGTTTCAAATCTACACAGGTATGCTGAACAGGGATTCTGCCAACAATAATAAAGAACACTGGGGCCACAGGAGAAAAGACCCTGCTCTGTTCTATAGCTCCTGCACAGGAAGAATTTACAACAGGGAGGTTCTCCCTAATTTTTGAGCTTAAGCATTGGCTAAGTTACCATTATACCTATTTTACAGATGGGCTATAGCGAAGCCATATCTACTCTATATGTGCTGATACATATCCTGGCCATGTTTCTGCTCTACTTATATACATGTCTAACAGTCATTGCATCACTCCAGGGAACTGCAGTTCTCCAAGGGTAGTTCTCAGCTGAAATTACACCATAAATATGTGAGCTATAGATATATATGGAGGGAGGTAAGATTGCTGAAGGTGGCATAGTGAATCCAATGCAGAAGTGGCACCTGCTGCATTTTGCCTCCCATCGCATTGTACCACCTAGGGGCTTGTGTGGGCCCTCCTTTTTCTTCCCACCAGTACCTTCTCTGCTCCGCTCTGCCTCTGCTTGGCACAGCTGCTGTTGCCACTAGGTTGCCCTGGCACATCTCACTTGCACTGCTTGCTGGGGCTTGCTGGCCCTGTTGCTCATCCACCTCGACATTCCGGTTCCCCCACGCCCTTGCCTCATGGGGGCACGCAACCACCTGTTCTGCTTGGCTCCGTTCACCTTGAAGGAGAGGAAAGCCCAGAAGCCAACAAAGGAGGCTGAGGCAGGGACAGGAGCTGCCTGAACCTGCTCTTGGTTGGGAGATGCCGTGGAACGGCCAGAGAAACAGTAACAGGGGGAGGAGAGCTGGCAAATGGAAGGGATTATCCAGCTCAAGCACATCTTTTCTCTTTGTCAGAGCAGAAAGGAAACCCTTAAAGAGGTTTTTTTTAGTCTGCGAGGCTTTCTGAAAACTATGGTTGCTATTGCTGCTGCTAAGTGTTTGTGAATTTGAGTTCTCTTGTCTGAACCATGTTCTGTGAATGGCTTTGGGAGCTCTGATGGCTAGGTAGTACTCAATAAATCTGACTCCGAAATACAGTACCAGTAAGATCATATTTGTGTGGGGCGAGCTGTTAGGGCAAACCAGCACATAATGCTCTAGAAAGTGATGACTCTCCAACCCATGTGGCTCTAATTTTCCCTGACAGTGGTTAATTTATGCAGGGAGTTGCAGGGGGGTGCGATGTCTAAAGCATACCTCAAACTCCTACCCTGTGAACTGGAAACCTTAACCTATAAATTCCTGATAAGGGTGGGGGAATGACCCTTAAGAGCTTATACCACCTGGAATGGGAGGGAAGGTGAATCAGGGTCAGCAGCTGTAAGCTCTTAAGGGCTCCGACCTCTTCAAACATAAGAGTTCAGAGGGGAATTAATTTAGGATCAGAGGGAAAGACCCTAATGCCACCCGCCTCCTCCAAGATACTGTAGGTTATTAGAGGTTCAGTCAGGCACACTTGACTTTGCTTTTGTTTGTTTTCCTTTTAAACTGAGGCTCTTAACTTTTTTTTTTTTAACTGTCTACCATGAGATGGTGAGCATCCTCAGTCTCCATAAGGATGCTTTAGAGTTTTTCTTTTCTTTTATTTAAATTATTCCACACCTGCATGTACTTGGGGAAACTCACAAGTAGGCTGCTTAGGTGCAGAACTACCAAGCAGCTAGGGGACCAGCACCACTGGGCACCTGGCAAGGCCTACTATACATTAAGATAATTTTGGTGACCTACACGCTGGGGGTATTTTGACCATCCAATCTGAAGAACCAGGCACTTCCATAAAGTTCACTATTGAATGTAGTGAGAATTATAATGGTGAGATGATGACGTCAACCAGGGATGGGGAACGCCTAGCCTTCTGGACATTGTTGGATGCCAACTCCCATCAGGCCCAGCTACCCTGGCCAATGTGCGGGGAATGCTGGGAGCTGTAGTCCAAATATATCTGGATGGCCACAGATACAGATTAGCAGAATCATCCTTAAGTTGAACAGTGTGTGAGTTAAAATCAGTTCTTTTTTTTCTGGAAGAAGGTGGGGGAACTCAACACGAAGTTTGTTTATTGCAGCCCCAATTGCAGTGCCGGGCCATGGCTAAATGGAAGATGTGATTAATAAATCAAGCAGACAATAATCTGGATTCGAAATGGCCACAACTTTATTGATTACAGATATAGGTGGATTTTTTGGCTCAGGCATTGGGTGTATAGCTGTTCCAACTGCCCCCTCCTGACAAAAAGAATTTAATTATTTAATTTTAAAAAGGTAAGGGAACTCAGTTCCCGCGCATTACTGCTCAAAAAACCCTGCTTAAGATGACTTGTATGTTTGCAAGTATTCTTGTGGGGAGGTGTGCCTCTCTGTAAGCTACAGGATACAGCAGTCGGATGCTATCCTGTGATGTGTAGGTTTTGCACTCCTTGCAGCATTCCTCCCAGGTTAACCTCTATACGAATGTATCTGAGTGCTAAAATTCTTCCCTATGGCTATTGACCATAGCCAATTTAGTTGCATAAACCCACCATGGATGCTGTTTCTTGGTCATGCTTGCTGGAGTGTGGCAGAACGCTGGAAAAGGGGCCTTGGATGGCAGGATGGATGGACAGGCAGGCGGATGGATAAGTTCTTTGCCCAAGACTATATATGCTCTCAAGCAACCTTCCTCAACCTGGTGGCTTCCAAATGCCAATAGGGATTGGAGCCAGCACAGCCAATGGTCAGGGAAGATGGATGTTGTGTTGTTGTAAGCTGTGGATGGCACCAGGTTGCAGAAGGGCCTTTTGAAACCGTAGTTTCCACACTGTGGCACTGCTAGGACATGCTACTGCAGTAAAATATGTCTTGTGCATTGCACCTGACTCTAGCTGTATCCTGTGGGTAAGACTAAGGAAGGTGCCATTCATGGTGCTTTTCAGACTACCTAAGGTTTATCATGAATTTCAAAACTGGGCGTGTGCACCCTGTTCTCTTTACAGGTATGGGCAAGTTGTAAAAACATGTCCTTTGTTAACATGTTCAAAAATCAGGAAGGATTTTAGGGGTGGATAAGTACATTTCCCCATCCCCTGTCTGTGTGTGTTTCTGTCTGTCTGTAGTTTTGGTGTGATTCAGATTTTAGGTTTCCTTTTTTTTAATGGATGCCATTTGGAAAATATTTAGCCTTACAGAAGCAAAAAGGGAAAAGCATCTCATGGTGTTGCTGACATTGCAAACAGTAATGGTCTTTTATTGTATTAATGAACACTGTGATCACGTTACACTGCGGCCACACATGCAACCCACCCAGAAGTTCTCTTGGGACAGCTACTTTGGAATATATAGGAGCTATGTGTTGCACAACCGTGCAGTAAATAATTTCAGCAAAGGTTGTGCAAGGATAACTTGCAGGAGGATTGCAGCACTGTATATTTTTAGGTATATATATCTAAAAGGTTTTCAGGGAAACGCTAAAATTGCAACTTGTAATTGTGCTGAACAAGTGTGTGTGAACACATGCATTATACGATTGGAGGTGGTTTTCCTGGCTGAGTGTACATTTCATGGCATTTCTGGTGCATTGGCCCAACCAGGGTGTGTTTTTCATCAACATTATTAGTTTTCATCTTATTAATTCTTAATCTTGGTTGATTATCTTGGTTGATTGTTGGATTGCACCACACTGACGGAGGGTGTTGCTTCACAGTTGTGATGCCTGCAACCTAGACAGGGCCACCCCAGGTCTCCGTGAGTGAAAGTGTCTGGTGTAGGTTCAGTGGGCTGTCCATAATGAATGCCCAATTCCTTGTGCAGAACAGACGTCCTGGTATCTGCAAAAGGCCCTCTCTTGCAGAGTACAGTGTTTGATTTGGTATATAATGAACAAGATGGTATTTTAAAATTATTATTTTTAGGTATCTTTGTCCCAAGCTATATAGGGCTATACCTTAGAAGCAGTACAGTACCTTGAACAGCTCAGTAGCTAATTTGATGGTGTGTGCTCATGATGGCACTGGGGCAGTTATATGTGATCCTGCTTCCAATAATGTTTGTGCCTCCAGAAGTTCCTGGGCAGACATACTGCTTTGTTTCCGGTCAGTGTGTGTGTCTTGTAACTTCCTGCTGAAATCCTCAAACTTTTTATATACCACAAAAGTGCCCAACCCAAGATTGGTGGAGGGTTTTTTTGTTATTGTTTTTTGCAGGTGTGTTCTGCAACATGGCATTGACACAGCAATAGTACATTAGTGGTGGATTTATACTGGACCGACCCCACATCATACTGCTTTATTAGTTGGTCCACAATGCTATCCCCAATCTTACCACATTATTGCCACTGGAGGGGGGGGGTGGAACTCTTGCATTACAGCACGACAAGTACCCCAGAACACCATCATGAGTGCAAATAATAATGATCGCATAATAAAAAGGACATGGGGGGCACACATTCCTGTTCATTTTGGGGCCCATTTTTGTTGCTTTCCAGGATGCATTCCAGACATTTGGCTGCCATCTTAGAATACTGTAGTTCTTATCACCATTAGGGATGCCCTATCTCTCTTTAAATCACAATGCATTCATGGTTTTCCCCACATCCTGTTGCAGGCAGTTCCTCAGGTTCATCTGGCTGGTTATTTTGCTGCCACTCCTTTTAATTGAGTGCACTTTTATAGTGCAAGGAAGGAAGGAAGGACCTACTCCTCAGAGATCACCAGCTTCTAATGTTTGATTTCTCCCAATCCCCACACCTCTTCTTTTCCTTTCTTTTTCTTTGGGAACCTAACCCGTGTGAGCAGCATAATGCAAAGAAATAGCTCCAGGCTTCTCAGACTGGTCCATGGCGATGTCTGTGGCCATTTAAGTATTGCTTCATAACAAAGGCAAACAGTAGAGAACTCACTGTACCCTTGGCTGTTGTTTGTCTGCTAGTGGCTCATGACCCACAACGAGGTCACGACCTCAGGACCATTTTTCTGAGATTAGTGCAAAATTTGTACTCTCCTAACCTCTGAGGCCCTGGCTCTGTGTAAGCAACTGCTCTTGCTACGAGCTTTTGGAAGGAAAATGCAGTAAAAAGGAACTCAGAAAGCTGATTTATACAGTACTGAGTTGGACCTACTGGTTCACCTAGTTCAGTATTTTCCAAAGTAGTTCCAAAGTAATTGAATTCAGTAGTGCTTCCTCCTAGGTAAGAAGGGTTAGGAATGCAGCATTATTCACATATTTGTTAAATGTGTTAAAACCAATTTAACAAATTTGATGTGCAGATTCCTCTGTGGCTCCTGCTGTATGAGGGCACAAACTTTCCGGAACGGAACATGTTCTAATTAAAATGTTTTAATAGAATAATGATAAGCAGGGCTTTATCAAGGCTAACCTAATTAGGGCAGATAAAAATGTCAGGTATTCTGCCTCCAATTGAAATACTAGTTTGAACATCTTAAGATGTAACTATGTCAATGCACAGTCCCTGTCCCCCCAAATAGCACTTATTCATCTTGCCCCTGAGTAGTTAGGTATGCTGAAAACAGGCACAGAAAATATCCAGTTAAAAATCAAACTATAATGGATAAAACAGATCAGTAACAGTATTAGCAATAAAAACAACAAAAAGTCTTGTTGTTTATTATTTATTAAGGCATAAACTCTCATAGACACTTTAATGCATGCGAAAATACTCTTTGTTGCCTTTTGCTGCCACAGAGTCACAGCAACCCTTCTGGAAGCTGTTATTCAGCCATGGCGGTGTGGTGCAGGGGACAGGACTGACCCATCCCTAGGAAGCAGCAGGTGAATTGGGCATGGATGCCAAAGGCACAGATCTCTTGCCAGTTTCATTTGTGAAGGTAACCTCACAATCGTTAAGGTGTAAAGGAAAATAAATACTCACACTACACACACGCAAACAAACTTTTTTTTGCAATTTAAATTTGAATATATCTTGGTGAAAGCCTTTAGACTTTGACGAGTATCTCCTCTCCAAAAAAGCCCCACTCCACTGTGCCTTTCTGAAGTGGTCCCCTCCTTTGGTGGTGGTCCCACAGTTGTGGACTGTTCTGCCTTGCAAAGCCCTCCGTGCAACACCATCCTAAGCTTTAGAAGACTGCTGAAAACATAGGCCTTCCATCAGGCTTTGAGGGATAATTACGCAACTTTTGTGCTCTGTTCACTGGTGTTTGTGCATGTACGTGTATAACCACCGTATTTATTCCATTTAAGAGGAAGCTGTTGGGAGCTGCCATCCAGGGTTTTGGAGCGCAGTGTCATCAGCATGTGGATGAAATTCAGCTTTTTTACTCTGTTCCCTCTGCATCAGGAAAGCCTGCCTGTGTTTCCAGTGACGGATTGAGGCAGACTCCTGTTAAGACGATGGTGCTGTGGTGAGGCCTTTCTCATGCTCAGGAATTTAGAGAGACAACCTGTTCTGGATGGGGTTGCACTTCCCCTGAAGGAGCAGGTGTGTAGCTCAGGAGTGATCTAAAGCTCACCTGAGGCCCAGGTGGCTTCACTGGAGTCCTATGACGAGCTCTGGCTGGTTCATCAGCTATGGCCATTCGTCGACTGGGATAGCTTAGCTGTGGTAGTCCATGCTCTAGTAACTGTAATATATTTTATATGGGGCTTCCCTTGAAGACTGTACGGAAGCTGCAGCTGATGCAGAATGGGTCTGTTAAGCAGAGCAGCAGGATGAAGCATGTCAGCAATCGTGAAAACACTGCACTGGTTGCCTGTGAGCTCCGGGCCCAATTCATGGTTTTGGTCCTGTTGTACAAAGGCCTGAGCAGCTCAGGGCCCCAGTACTTAAAGGAACACCTCCATCTAATATCCACTGGCCTGTGTTTTGAGATCTGTGGGATGGTGCTGATCGAGTATGGCCCATGGGGCAGCAACTCATGATGGGCTTTTCCCCATGGCATGGCCTCTTTCATGGCACTCCCTCCCCAGGAGTGCATCCATCCCCAACACTGATGGCCTTCAGGTGCCAATTGAAGAAGACATATCTGTTTGCTTGGGCTTTTGAAGCATGAATATTGATTGGCATTTCAGCAGCTGGTGTTCTTTTTTTTTTTGCATACGTTTTGGTTTTAGAGGTGCGTTTTTCTATGTTGTAATTATTGTACAGTTTGCATTTCCTTCATTGTTCACTGCCCTCGGCTCCCACAGGGAGAAGGGCAGTCTAGAACTGAAATAACATACAATAAATAAATAATATCCTACGTTTTGGTCCTGCAGGGTCCTTACATTATTTCCAAAATAATATGCAGTTAAAATTGTAACATTCAAATCGGGGGTGGAGAAAACCTTCCATAAAGCAACCTGCAATTATTACCAATTAAAACCTTAAAAAAAAGACACCAGAACCACTTTAACAGATTAGAACAGAATTCAACAGCATTGTTATTATTTTATATGTGGAGCTTATTATTAATGTGGTTTTCTTTTTGCTTTGTGACAATATGACTTAACTTGTACTGCATGCTAAGCATTTGAAAGCAAATTACGTACTTTAGATGTATTCCACCCCAAAAACCCATACAAGATAACACCTATTAACAAACAAACTCAGGAGTCCAGTGTTGACATTTGGTGGGAGCACCAGTCCATGCTAAGCATTTTTTAAAGGAAAGGAGGGCTCCTTGTTGAGTCCACCTGTTTACATATTATCCAGTGGCAGATCACACATTTTGTGCACACATTATCTGTGGTTCAGTTCTCAGCATCTTTCACTAAAAGGATTGCTGCTGGCAGCAGGGCTGTACAAGATCTGCACATGGTGCCTGACACCATGGAGAGATGATGTCAGTGCCAGAGAGTAGACAACACTGGGCTAGAATAGATAGACCAATGAGAAAGGGCACGTAGCTCAGTGCTAGAGCATCTGCTTTGCATGCAAAAGGTTCAATCCCCAGCATCTCCAGGGTAGAGCTACTGCCTGAAACCTTGGAGAGCCACTGCCAGCCAGTGTAGACAGCAGAGAGCTAGATGGACCAGTGGTGGGATTGCATGGCACCTTCCCGTATTCCTTCCTATAAGGCAGCTGAGCTTCATATGTGTATTCATTTGTGTTTTGATGAATTTATATCTTGCCCTTCCTCCCTGAAGGGTGCCCTTTCTCTTACGTATTCAGAAAGGAGCCCTATAAATATAGACATAAATAAATTGAATAGGGTGTGTGTCTGTGTAGTAATGGGGGATGCCAGCTGTAGTGACATTCAGGAAAAAGGCGGACATTCAGGGTCACACACACTGTTGAATAAAGGTGATTTAGAACTCTTAAAAAAAAAGAAGAAACCACTGCTGTGAAATTATTTAGTGTAACCAATATTTATCCACCAGGGCAAAGAAAAGAGTTTGAATGTATCAGAAATAACCAAGAGACTTGTGAGCCCTTAAAGCAGGCATAGGCAAACTCCGGCCCTCCAGATGTTTGGGACTACAATTCCCATCATCCGTGACCACTGGTCCTGTTAGCTAGGGATGATGGGAATTGTAGTCCCAAACATCTAGAGGACCAGAGTTTGCCTATGCCTGCCTTAAAGACTACATACATTTCTTGTGCCATGAGCCATTATGGTCGGCAAGGAGTGCCTGAAGTTTTCTTGAAGATATAAGATTTCCCTCTCCCACCCTTTAAAAAGCATCCCGGAATTCAAAAGTTTATACTTTGTTGGTGTCTGTGCGTGCAGTTTCCACTTGAACCCATTAAACACACACTCTAAGTAATATGAAATTGAGTGTGCAATAGAATAAAAATCTTTAACAATTCAGCCGGCGTCAACGACCCAAAATGAATCATCTGACTTTCACTCCAAGCAAGCTGAGGGCAATGTTTTGCATCAAGATGCAAATAAAGCCCCGATTAATCTTGCAACATTGCCCAACCAGCCTGATTTCTCACCATCACGCTTGTTGTTTTTAGTTGGGTTCCCCCACCCCACCCCCAGTTATAGTCCAAGATTAAGGTGTGGATTTTTGGCTTCCTTGCCCCCGCGTAACAAGTGCAGGCAAAATTAGCGGGTGGGCGAGGAACCGGTGCAAAGGCGGGGGAGGGGCCGGAGGAGGCGGGGCTGGGCTGGGCTTGGGCTTGCTCCCCTCCGGAGGAGAGGCGGCGAGGGAAAGAGACTGGCTGGCTGCTGCTTTGCGAGAGAAGCCTGCCGACTGGCGACTCCGCCTGCTTCTTTCCAGGCCAGGAGGCACGAAGAAGGAGGAGGGGGGTTCCTGCAGGAGGGGGCGGGGGCGGTCAAGCAGACAGCCTCCCCCATGCAAACTCCCCGCCAGGCAGGCAGGCTTCAGCCCCCGCTCCTGCTGCCAGTAGCTGCCTCCCCCGCTGTCATGAGCATCCATAAAGGAGGATCCCGCTTGCAGCGGCAGCAGCAGCCTGGCGAATAGAGCGCGCGCGCGCAGGGCGCACGGAGTGGCAAAGGCGAAGGAGACGAGGCAGAGGCTGCGGGCTGGCGGAGGAACAGGAGAGATTCCGATTGCAAGCAAGCCGGGACGCTTCGTCGGCTTCGGGAAAGCCCTGCGGCTCGCTTTGCTGGGCGCAGAGGTGGAGAGGGAAGAATCTCTCCCCCCCCCCCCGCTCCAAAGGGGATTTACGCTCGCCACGTTTCTGGCGCAGCCGAAGAGAAGACTGAACTAGACGGCAATCCACCTGTCTGCCTCTCACCGCCTACCACTTCAGGAGGGCGTCAGGACGCGAAGCCACCGGAGGCGCCTCTGGTCACTCCCCCTGCAGGGAGAGTCGAGCAGTACCCCGCACACCCCGCCCCCTAAAGCCTTTCCACGCTCGGTAAGGTTGGCCAGAGCAGCGCCCACGCTCCCCACTCCCCCAACGCCGGGCACGCTTCCCTTCTCCAAAGAGGCAGCTCCCTGCCACCTTCTTGGCCAGATCTTCGCCCGCCTCCAACATCTGGCATAGCCATGACTCTCTGATCGCACGTCTCTCCACCCCCGCCGCAGGCACGCAGAGTGCGCCGCCCCTGATCCCCAATTTTGGCCTAAGCTGAAAAGGGCACATTGGATCACCCCTCGTCCTGGGGCCCAGCTGAGCCCCTGGGTGCCCCCACTGCCGTCGGCGGGATGAAGCCTTTGGAGAAATTTCTGAAGAAGCAGGGGTCTCACTTGGCTGCCCGGGCTGGCCCCGGGGCTGGTGGGCAGCTGCCTCGCAGGCAAAGCGTCTCCAAGATCCTGCTGCCCGGATTCCTCAAGGAGCCCCCCGAGGAGCCCCCCGAAGGAGGCACGGACACTGCTGGCGATGGGCGATGGCTGGAGCTGCGGCCCCCCGATTCCTCTCTGCGCTCCCCAACGTCCTTCTCCTCCGAGGAGCTGTCCCCAGGCGGTGGCGGAGGAGGCGAAACCCAGCTCAGCCCAGAGTCTGTACCCACCTGCTGCTGGGCACCGCTGGCAGAACCCGAGAGCCCCGATCGACTGCTGGGGAGGCTTCTGGAGAGGCTGGGAGGCGACCCGACAGCCCCCCATGGGCATGGCTGCGGTGCAGGTAGGGGACGAGTCTGGGACCCTGGAATGAGAGTGGGAGGTGCCAAGCTAAGGAAAGGAAAATTCACAGCTCTAATATCAGGGGCTGATGGTGCCAAAGGGAAAGGTAGCATCAGTAGCTGACATTTTTGCACAGAATACAGGTCGATGTAGGGACTGGCAAGGGTAGGGTCAGATGGACATGCCTTTACTTGGGCCCTGGAAGTTGGAACCAATTTATCTGGCCTGCATAGCTCAGTTGGTTAGAGCATGGTGCTGATAACGCCAAGGTTGTAGGTTCGATCCCTGTATTGGGACTGCTGCATATTCCTGCATTGCAGGGGGTTGGACTAGATGATCCTCAGGGTCCCTTCCAACTCTAAAATTCTATGATATTGTGAATCAGTCCCAGAACATGTGGCATAATACTGAAGTGTGTCTCTGAGCATGTGCAAAGTTCCCTTTCCTCAGTAACTGAATCCTGTCTCCCTCCCGCTTCTCCAGAATCCAAACTAAGCACCAAGCTTCCAGGTGCGATTTCCAAGCAAACATGTTACCCTGTGTTTGAGTGGGTCTGCAGGGCCTCATTTTTAGGGAACAGAATCAGGTAGCAGGATATGGTCTCGGAATGATCAGACTCTCTCACCTTTCCATCATAATCAGCTGGTATCATCTCCTTTTGGGATCTTTGATCTGGAGAAATAGGCCCAGCATGGAGGAAGAATTTTTATGGGGGGTGGGGCAGTGAAGGAACGGGGAGGGCAGTAACAAAGTTAAAGGGGGGGGGGCTTCCTTCTCCTTCAGCCTGGTGATTGCACCTGTCTAAGGGATGATGGCAAACATAGGAAGAACAGACAGAGTGCTGAGTGCACTCTCTGCTGGCAGGAATGCTGCAGGTGGAGCATTTGCGTTGGGGCGGAGGTGGAGAGCCTGTGGCCCTCAACATGTTGATGGACCACAACTCCCATCATCCCTGACCATGGACCGTGCCAGCTGGGGCTGATGGGAGGAGGAGTTCAACATTCCCTAAAGGGCTCCAGATCCCTGGTGTAAGGGGTACTTGTGACTGGGGTTATGATGTGGAAGGGTTGCCTGCTCCTGGGGTTGCCTAGAGGAGTTCAGTGGAGACATGTGGCAAGATCAAACTTTGGGGGGGGGGCTTAAAGGTGAAAGTGGATGCAAAAGAGCTTCTGCCACAAGGTGAAGTTTCCAGTGAAAGTTATAACAACAACAACAACAACAACAACAACAACAACAACAACAACAACATTATTATTTATACCCTGTCCATCTGGCTGGGTTTCCCCAGCCACTTTGGATGGCTCACAGCTAGTTTTATGGTAGGAATTTTAGGGAGAAGGTCTGGGGTCAAAGAGAAAAGACATCTAGGAATGGGTAAAGAAGGTGGGTGGCTTCTCCAGAGCTTAGTACTGGAGCTAGTGGGGTTTTAAGAGGCTGAGCTCGCAGCTAGAAAGTGCCAGGTCTGTTCGATCCTGGAATCATTGACTCGCATCAAGCAACTCTTAGCTTCAGCCCCCACTTCTATGGGAATAGGGACAATAATATCTGGTCTCCTTTGCTGTGTTGTTGTAAAGTTGGTGAATGAGGATACAGTATGTAGGGTTTTGAACCCTTTGGCAAAAAGTGCTATATAACTTCTAAATATTTTGTAATGATTAATTTCTCTGTAATTAAGTTTTTGTGTTTTTTTAAGTACAAAATGTATTACAGTACAGCGATTATTCTCACATCTGTCCTGCCTCGTGAGAGAGGTTGACTTTTACTGCAGGCTTGTAAATAACTGCTTGACAAGTCACCTGTGGTGAGTAAGAAACAATTCTAAGTGATCAGAAAAGAATGTGTTTGTAGAGATGAGAGAGAGAAGCCTCCCCCCCCTTTCAGACCACTGAATGACTAATAATAGAACTAATTTGAAATGTGGACTTGTAATCTTTGTGATCTGAGTTGCAAGGCTGTTTTATCCTTGTTTTGCACATGAAGAAACAAGGTTGAGAGAAGGAGTCAATTTCTGAGCAGGCATTTGAACTCAGGCTTGTTCACACTTGCATGCACATCACCACTGGCAGCTGAACGTGTGAACTGGCTCCATTGCAAAGCATTACGTTTGAGGTGATGCAAAGTAATAGCCAAGTTCTTTCCATTGCATTAGATCCATGATGGTTTATCCACACATGGACTGTAGTCATTGCTGGATGCTGCAGCCCTCAGGTGATGAATATTGGAGAGATAGATTTGAAGTGGCATTGGGACATTGGCACAGTTTGCACATAATGCTAAGGCAAACCATGGCTAACTGTGAACAAGCAAGCATGTGGGTACTCAGAGAAAAATCATGGCCACTTTGCTTCTTCCTCAGCCTTAATTCTGCTGCACTATGCAGAGCTAAGCCGTGGTTTGGTTTAGCATTAAGTCTGAACATGGGTTCATGGTTTGTCTTCCCAGACTGGTGGAACGCTGTGCTAAACCATGGCTTAAGTCTAGGTAGCATGGCAGCAGTCGGATTGAAGGAGGAGTAAAGCCGCCACATTTTTTTACTTTGGGCGCCCGTACATTTGTTTGTTCACGTCAAGCCATAGCCAGATACACACCACAAATTTTGATGAGAATGCATTAAAAAAGAAATAGCTATCTGTGTGTGTAGGGCTTATCTTCAGTGTTTGGAAAATCAAACCTAGAATTATATTCACTGATGTGAAACTCTGGTGATGAAAATTAAAGAGAAATAGTTAAAAAAAATTGATGTGTTCTGTTCAAAGCTCTCTCTCTCTCTCTCTCTCTCTCTACAGTATATATATAAAAGGGCTGTACATGAGCCATGCATTAAAATGCTACCATCTTCCTTAGTTGTCTGTAAGGTAACAAAAAGTTAAGTATTGTCAGTACGTGTGTGTGTGTGTGTGTGTGTGTGTGTGTGTTGTGTAACAATTTTGACATTCAGCTGCAGAGTAAGCATTCTTGGTATCCAGCCATTATTTGTGTTTGCTACTTGTGGTCCCTTTGCCCCAAAGTCTCTGGCACATGCACAGGACTTGGGAGATGGGAGGCCTCAAACTCCCACTTCATGCTTTTAGCATACTTAGCTTAAAGGCCCTTAGAAGTGTCTCCAAGGCAGTAGGAAATAAGGACTGCCTTTGGTAAACAGAAGTAGTTGGACTATAGCACACTACACCAGCTCCCTAATGAAAGTATCCTCCAGGATACTGGGAACAATTCTTCTTTTTTTGTTGAGGAGAGCAGGACTTTCTACTCACTGTTTTTTAAAAATTAGGAGTGTATTAATTTTAGCAGTGAGATAATTTTTCTGGCTGGATTTTTCATGCCTAGTTACTTAAGCTCAGAACAATTGTTGAAGGCAAGAAAATAATAAATATACAAATTCTTTCTGGGCATGTGCAAAGTGTGTTTGGGTTGTGTGATTGACTATACATCTGAGACTAGAAGGAAGAGCTTCCAGGTCAGAAGGCACAAAATTTCCAGGCAAGGGTGGAAATGTAAAAAGGTAAAAGTATACAGTGGTACCTTGGTTCTCAAACTTAATCCGTTCCGGAAGTCCGTTCTAAAACTAAAGCATTCCAAAACCAAGGTGCCCTTTCCCATAGAAAGTAATGCAAAATGAATTAATTTGTTCCAGACTTTGAAAAGCAACCCCACTAAAACAGCAATTTAACATAAATTTTACTATCTAACGAGACCATTGATCCATAAAATGAAAGCAATAATCAATGTACTGTGCTATAAAATAAATAAGACAGTATTGTAGATGATACAAAAAAATAAAATTCTTACCTGCACTGATGATAGTCAGTGTTTGGATGGGGGCTTTTATCCATTTCTGCAGTCACACAATCAATCAATCAATCAATCAATCAATCAATCAATCAGTAGCTGAACTGGGTTCCACACAGTCATAAAAACAAATTAGCCTCAAAAACAAAAATGCAAAATAAATAACAAAAACAAAAGAGCCAAACTTAATCCATTCTGGAAGTCCGTTTGACTTCCAAAATGTTCAAAAACCAAAGCGCAGCTTCTGATAGGTGCAGGTGCCCCAGAAACAATAGCCGACAGCCGCATTGGATGTTCAGCTTACTTCCGGGTTTTCGGCGTTTGAGAACCAAGGTGTTTTGAGTACCAAGGCGTTTGATAACCAAATGATCTATAATGAATTGGGAAAAAATGCTTAAAATTACTTTCCCCCCAAAGAGTCATTTTTATTGGGAATAACATAGACAGAAATTGCTAGGTGTCAGAAAAGGTTATTTATGTATGCAACCACTGCGGCCTGTGTTTTGTTAGCCCCAAAATTGAAAGTGAGCAAGGTCTCAACTAAAGAGGACTGGCAACTTAAGTTGACAGAATCTGCAGAACTTGCAGATTTAACACATAGAATAAGAGAGCAAGAAGAACATATATTAGAAGAAGAGTGGAAAACATTTATTGAATACATGGAAAATTACTGTATACAGCTGAAAACGCTGGCAGCATTAAGATAAATTCAGTGGCGTAAATAATATCCGATTGATGTAGAAGTGGAAAACTGATTTGAATGGTTATAGTAAAATGTGCAGGAATGTATGACATGTAAAATGAAGCATGGAAGGATAAGAAGGGAAGTCATTCGATATTTTAAAGTTTGTAAAATATTTATTTTGAAAGGTACAATTGAAAACTTAATAAAAAATATTATATATAAAAAACAATAATTCCAGACAAGCTTGAGATCTCCTGGAGATTGGCCTCTGGGTGGTGAATATTTCAAATCTTAAGCGGAAATTTGCAGTCGGCAGCGGTTTAAATGGACCGTTGGGGCAGAGGAAATCAAAGTTGCCTGGAGTGGGTGGCTACATGCATACTTCCTTCAGTTACTATTTGGGCACAATAAAAGATCAGGTGGGCACAAACTGTATCAAGCCAGATGACTTGGAGTGGACTTTGGTTTCAAGTCTTGTGTCATATGTAACACAGATATCATAGGCCCCAAGTCCCTGAACCTCTCTGTTAATCTTTAACACCACTCCAATGCTAAGGTTAGCTAGTATGAGAAGGAGAAGGCAGAAACGGCCTATGCTCTGTCTGGGAAAGGATGCTCATTAAACAGAGGCCCCTTTCAGGTGTTCATTTTCTACCTGTTGGTGGATTATTATTTTTTAGGTTGCAGCAGCGCTTGGCTTATGTCCCTTCCCAGTGCTCACTGGAGAGCTTTGGAAGATGTATATTATTTCTTTCTTGACTTATGTGGTATTTTAAGCAGAGGACTGCAGGAATCTTGATAGTACTGTACAAAGGTTAAAACAAAAAGGACACACTCAGGAAGTGAAAGTGAGAGCTGTGTTGTGTACTTCAGACTCCTCCTACATATGGAATAATTGCTGCTACAGACTTTGATCGTATTACATTATCTTCTGGGTGGAGTTAGGCACATCAGGTGGAGTGGAACGATATGGAAATAGTTTCCTGTTCCCAACTTGTATCAGAGATGTGGGCAATTTCAGGAGAGCTTTTACATGGGGAGTTTCCTTGTGAGGTTACTAGAGAGAAGTTGAATGCTAGAGCAAGGGAGCGCCACTATATCCTACCCAACCACCTGCAAAAATCCAGGCTTCTGCTTTCTGCTCTGACTATATAGACCAGCACCCAAATGCTTTCTTTCTAGCCCCCCCCCCAAAAAAAAGGAAAAAAAAAAGGAGGAACACTGTTCTCAGCTCATACACTCTTTTCGCTTTCTGGTGGCCACCAGTCATCAAAAGTCTAGTAAAGATGCATTGCTTCATGGCACATTGATGATAGCTAAGCAAAAGCTACCTCAGTTTAAGGACAGGAGTGCTGTGGCGGATTTGTACTGCAAACACACCCAGCCACCACGCAGTTCCACAGTACCCAGTGACTCAGCTGAATGTGTGAAGTGCATCCCTCGAAAAGTATTTCGTTTCAGTTTGTCTTGAATGCTATGAAAATTCTCTCTCTGGCCGTTAATCCATGCTGGCTCCTTCACACATGCCTGTCTTGATGCTGCCATTGACAAATTCAAAATGTGTATGTCTGTGCAATATACAGAAGAGAAATGCTTAGCAGGTGACGATGACCTTCCCCCTTTCTGGCCTTCTTTTGCTTATTCTCGCTCCTTTCTGCCACTTGCCTCGTTCCTCTTCCACCCAGACCTCGGATTGTCCTGTGAGCTAAAACCTCTACTCTGGCTTCCAACACCAGTAATGGTGCCTTTTATTGCTCAGGTTGATCCAGCAACTGCCCTGAGCTGTAGACGCAGCTCGGCCTTAGACACTGCTCTCTCCTGGGTCGTTCGCAGCCCCAGCCTGACCTTGATATGGCACATTCACAGCTTGAGAGAGTGGGCAGGCAGCATTGGTTTTTAAAGCAGTGTCAGTTCCCCTCAAATTCAAACAGCAGCCCCTAAGCTAGCAATAAAAGTGTGTGTGTGTGTGTGTTGCTGGCTACATTCCACCTCCTGCCTTTTTGGAGACAGGTAGAAATTAAAGAGGACTGAAGCTTGGGGGCTGAGAGGACTCTGGTTTACTATGCATATATCCACCTCTTTTCAAAACTAACACATGGATGCCCCTCGATTGTGTGTGTAAGGAAAGCCAGAGATTAGAGTTCCACAAAAAGAGGCAGAATTATTTGAAGATGTCTCTCTGAGCATTCAAGGGATAGAGCTTGTTTTTAAAACATTTGCTCAGCCACAATGAGAGCTAGAAACTTGCTTTTAAAAATAGCAATAATTACAACAAAATCTGAGATTCTGCAATACTGTGTGATGGAAAGGAGGGTGGGAAGGCAGCTTTTTTTTTTGCCTTGTGGGGAGGCTGTTAATTAACTAGAGCATTGATCTTCAGGGCTGAATACTGTGGAAAACAGCGCAAACCCTCCACCCTAGCCCAGGGCTCTCAAATTGTGGTAATTGTGGGTATAAAAAGCAACTTTATACATTGATTCAGACCTGTGGGTTGTCTAGACCTGCAGTGGAACTGCTGGTAGCCTATCCGAAACCCAGTTTGCAAGCCAATGGGCAGAATTTCTTTCCCAGTCCTAACCAGGGCCCTTTAACTAGAACTGCTGGGAGATAAAAATAAACTTCCAGTAAAGTAAACTTGGCTCTTATGAATAGCTGGATGAAAGGAATTGAGGTTTCCATGCTCAGTTTTAAAGCACCTGCAAGGCAGAGTACAAAATGCATAAATTCACCCTAAAACGCTGGACTCCTATGGACAGGAGTCTGTACTGTTTGATATTCCTGCAAATCAGCAAGTTCTGACCAAAAAAGTTCAGCACATGTTCAGAGAAAAAATGGCGTGGTGAACAAGGGAGAAATGGATACACTCGGCAGCAGTGATCATAATTGCAATGAGGGGGGGGGGCTAAATTTCTCTGAGCCTGTGCAGAGTTCTTTTCCAGTCTTTGCTGGCTAACCACAGTCTGCTCCTCCTATGCATTTGGGATTAGGAGGAAGTGGGGGCTTCCAGGTCATGGTGGGTGGCTTTCAGAGAGGATTGTGCCCCGGAAGCGCTCCTTTCAGAAGCCTAATTGCATCCTCCCCCCCCTCCCCGCCACCACAAAGATTCTCCCCTTTCTTCCCTTCCTCCCCCACCCATTGCTGTGGGCACCCCTTCTCCTCCTCTGGAAGAGGGTGTGGAGTGCAACCCAGAACTCTTGGCTCCAAGACCTCTTGCTGTTAATTTATTAGTCTCCAGTCGTCCCTGCTCCCAGCTTCCCACTCCAACCACTGGAGACACAACCTCCTTTTATGTTGTTCCCCCTTAGGATATAATTATATGCCCTTTCTCTCTCCCTCTCAAAAAGAAAGGCAAGGCCTGTAGGCTTCTGAGGGCTGGCTGAAATGTTTGCACAGGCCTGCCGCGCCTGGGAAAAGAAAGAAAAAAACACGAGGCTTGCTTTTTCCTTCTTTTATTGTTGCGCATCCTTGCTAATTGCAGGACCACCCCAGCCGCAGAGCATGGCTCCCCATTGTGCCAAGGATTTTCTTAATCCTCTCCTCACTGCACTGCCTCCGCCGCTGCCGTCACTTGTCCAAGATTCCCTCCCCGCAAAGCAGCCCAGAATCGCTTTGATCTGAGCTTGACATCCAGGCCTGTGCCTCTCTGCTGGAGCCAGGAGGATTTCCCCTGCCTCACCACTTCTTTCCCTCCCGGTGGCTCACAACTCACATCACCGGAGAAAGAAGGGTGGCAGCTTTGCCCATTTGAGCCAGAGAAGGCAAGCGACAATCTTTTTGCTGGATCAGGCCAGGGATGCATCTGGTCCAACTGCACCCTGGTCAGCTAATGTCCTTGGGATGCTCAGAAGCAGAGCATGATGGAGATAGCTGATTTACCCCCCCTCCCCATGGTCTGATAGGAGACAATTGGCCTTGGGGCATCCATTCCTCACCACTTTCCTTCTAAGACTGCCCTGGCTTCCTGCCCTCTCTCGCTGTCTCCCTCTCCCTCTGTGGCATAAGCATCCATTTCTCATTCCCCAAGCTCTCCCCTCACCGCCTCTTGCATGTACCTCTTCCTTCATCAGCATCAGAACCCACCTAGCCTTGCCTGTTAAGCCTGCCCAAGTGACTTGGTCCTAAAAATCTAGATTAGTTTGCCTGTCCAAACATGCCTGTCTGTCTGTGGACAAAAGCCCAGCTTTGGTAAAGTTTCTGGAGGCAATTCTCCGTTGTTAGGGGCCTCCCGGCAGGATGACTGTTAACATGCCTGCCATATTCCCCTTCCAGCTCTCCTACGAACTCATAATCCACCTCCTCTCTTTGCCCCCTTTCCCCCCAGTCTGTCTGTTCATTATACCCAGGATAGCCTTTCCATTCATTGACCTGTTTCCTTCTCTTCCTTTGGAGGTCTTTCCTTGAGATCCTTTTCTCCAGCAGAAGCTTTGCTGAACCACTTTATCCGCATCTTACCTACACAGTCACTTGACTCTCCCTGATCTCATGCTTGCTGCTTATTTGACCGTCTGTGACTGCTCCTCTCCCTACCCTGCAATCAGACTCGTATATAGGCTGTGCACACATTAATGGTTTAAACTGCAGTGAGGTCGTTTCTTCCCCGTAGCTTTTCAAGTCACATTTGCATGTTGCTGTGCACACCAGAGAGGGGGCAGGGAATGTCTTCACCCCATGTGCGTTATTTGTTTGGTTTCCCCACGCCTGCAACCTCCACCCCCTGCGCTCTTATTCATGAAGTGGTCACCCGGGCATGAACTGTCATCTGCACACAAGCAGTGACTGTCTCAGATGTACACACCTCAGTTTAACAGCAAAGCGAAAGTGGCTTGCATTTTCAAATCAGGCGGAAGCTGGTTTGAGGGGGAAATGCACCAAGCGGCAGTATTTCTCAAGAAACTACATGATAGGTATGGATTATGGCTAATGTCATGGGTACATGGCTTCAAGCACCAGCAGTGGGAGCGCAGTGGAGTATAAGAGTAAATTGTAACGTGCACACAGCCATAGATTGCAAGCCCTCTGGCACTCTGTTGGGGCTATGCAACTATTCAGGAGTAACAAAAAGGGGGTGTGCGCGTGTGATTGCTCTCTGACTGTTATCCAGTCTATGTATGGGGGAGAAATTAATTCAGTTTGCATTTTAATGCGAAACTACCTGATTCACAGCTCTCAAACCAATGCACAAACTGAAATTTGCACCTCCCTGAATTTTGTGATGCAGTACTCCAGCCACCGCCAACACACCCCCCTCCAGCAAAATGTATTAAAAAAAACCAATTGGGGGAAAATGTGCACAAAAATGTATCTGTTAATGAAACAATGTGCAAAATGCAGAAAGGTGTATATTAGTTGAAGTACATACAGAAATGCATACAAATTTTCATGCAGACTTTAAAAAAAATATGTTTGCAACCTGAGGCAGAAATGGGCCAAGCTGAATTTAAAACTGGGAAAATGCAGAAATGCAAGAGAAACTGAAACTGACAGGTTCACCTATCCCTAATCCAGCCATTGCTGTCTGTCTTCATCTTTTCCTACTCCTTCTTGGACCCTGCCTAATGCTCAGCATTCGTCTCTAGGCTTCTGTGCCCTGGAGGCAGCTGGCAGCATGCTGTTCCTTGCAGTGAAGGGGGTGACTCTGTGACACTTATTCTTGCCTGCTAATCCCTCCCCTGTAGAGCAGTCTCGAGAGCTTGTTGGCTTGCTCTCCAATCTCTGAGTAGTTTCTCTGCCAGAGTTGGCTGGCCATTTCGGTGTCCTTTTGCTTATTAATCACACTGGGCTGGCATTGCTGAGCTAAGAAAGCCAATTTCCAGGGCTGTCGCCCTTTTCTATGATTTGCTGTCAGGCTTGCTGTTGCACTTGGCGAATCACTGTCCCAACCTCACGTCGCTCCTCCTGCTTCATCTGACCGGCCATCCTTCTTGCCTGGGATTTTACACATAAACCATCCCAGACCATCAGATTCTGCTGACCTGGAACCCTGAATTCTGTCACGGGGATAAATAGTTCCGAAATGCGGTAAAACATGGGGAAAACTCACCGCTGGATTGCACTGCTTTGTACAGCCCATGTGACACAGTAGCTAAGAGACTGAGCTGTAAGTTAGGAATACAGTGGTACCTCGGGTTAAGAACTTAATTCCTTCTGGAGGTCTGTTCTTAACCTGAAACTGTTCTTAACCTGAAGCACCACTTTAGCTAATGGGGCCTCCTGCTGCCACTGTGCGTTTTCTGTTCTCATCCTGAAGCAAAGTTCTTAACCCGAGGTAATATTTCTGGGTTAGCGGAGACTGCAACCTGAAGCGTATGTAACCTGAAGCGTATGTAACCCAAGGTACCACTGTACCTTCCTTCTCTTGGCAGTTCGCTTTCTTAGGCTCATCTCACCTATCTGCTGTCTAAGGATAATAATACTGGCCTGCTCTACAGGGCTGACCACTTTAAAGCACTTTTAAAAATGCTAAGTGTTATTAACAGTACTCCTTTGTCATATTGTGCCCATTTGCACAGACCGTTCCAGCAACAGGTTGTATGGTGGTATCTCTTGTTTTGCTCTGGTGGTTAAAATTTAAAGCTCCCAGCTGTGTCACAGGCTGAAGCCCAAAGGACCTCTGGACTTAGTCGCCAGTGGGGCCCGATCTATAAAACATTTGGGCTACAGATTGCAGGAGCATTTACACTAACATTCCCAGAATTATTTTGGGTGGGTGGTGGGAATTGTGCTTGCACATATTTAGCTAGAGTCACCCAGTGAGCCCCAAGACTAAATGGGGATTTGAAATTGGTTGTCTCTTCTTCTCATCCAGTATTTAACAACCATACCACATTGGTTCTCGTGTTCAGAGCCCAGATTCCTCTAACGAACATATACTGGAGGCAGACACAGACAATGGCTTGCTCCCACCATGCTGTCATGCTTGTGAAGGTCCTCAGATGATTTGGGTATGCATTGATTGCTAGACTTAGATGGCTCTTTCAGTCTGATTTATGGAATCAGATCAAATCACATGTCCTTGGGCGCAATATGAAAATAAAATGACGCTGGGCGAGCCTTTCAGGCGATAATTTCCTCCATCATTTCACAGATGGAAATCAGGACAAGTCTGCTTGAATCATTCCTGACTCTCACACCGTGGCTCACTGTGTGAGTCTGCAGTCCTCATTCCTCACACTCCCCCTCACCTCACTTGCTTTGTTAATTTACAATAGCCTGTCCTGTGATGGTTTTAATGCAAAAATTATCCAGTATGCAGCCAGGAGCGTGGGGCAAACAGTGCCAGGTGCGTGACGAAGTGGCGCTTGCCCTGCGCGTACCCCGTCCTCTCCCCCAAGGCCGGGAAGGGAGAAAGCAAGGAAGGGAGCGGCTTATATTTGGTTATTGTCTTTTTCTCTCCCCCCCCCATGACTTTTTAATGTGCGGCTTATATTTGGGCCAATACAGTAGTGGGAAAGTGACAACTGGTAACCACTAGAAAGATCCCATCTGGGTATGTTCATACAGGGGAAAGTGCATGTCCATTTGAGAGCACTGGCTGCCTCTTTCCAAAAGCGTATACCTAACACTAGGTGAGTTGTACACTGTGCTGCAAGATAACAGTGACTGTATCATGAAAAGGCAAGAAAAATGAAAGGTTTGATCTCCATCTCCATCTCTCTCTCTCTCTCTCTCTCTCTCTCTCTCTCTCTCTGTGTGTGTGTGTGTGTGTATGTCTCACCCTCACCCACACCTGCTGCTGTATCACTGCATGATTTGCTGCTCTGGTCTCAATTATTTCCAACTATCCTCTGCTGTAAGTTGTTAATATTCTGCCCCATCTCTGCATCATGCTGTTGGCCAGATTGAGGCAACTTGTTTTGAGTGTCATGAAAGGACAGCAATGTACTTTACCAATAATAATGTCTTATTATTTTGTTTTTACTGCCAATGAGAGGGAGAGGCCCTTGTGGAATTTTCTGCCTCAGTTTCCAAAATAACTTGGCTGGCCTTCAGTATTATGTACCCTAACATGGAGGTGGGGACACAAACAGCATTTGCTCTCCCCTCCCCACCCTCAAACAGCAAGATTCTTGGGCCTGTCAGGTGTGGTCAGATCTTTCAACCAACTCACACAGAAGACTTTTCTAAGGGCTGGTTGTTCTTACTACTTTCTCACCACCTGAAAGTAAGGGTACAGTAGAGAAGAGTGCCTCCAATTATAATTCAGAAATGAATTAAGCCTTAGTTTTCAGTTTGGGAGATGATACACTTGGCTATCTGCGAGTCTGACTTCTTCCTTCCCAGCAACTAGTAAGAATGAGCAAATGTGACAATATCGGTTTCTCCTAGTTTTTAATTTTTTCAAGTCAAGTTCAGTTCTCCACATTTCCACATCACTATGCAATATTTTTTAAGTCCTCATGAAATTTCATTAGCAGTGTGAATTTCTCCTGACATACTAATTTTTGTATGCAATTTGGCCTTACATGCACGTTTTTTTGCAAAGCAGTTTCCCCAAATGCAGTCCATTTCTCTATGTTATTTTCACTAATGCGTGCATCGTTGTGCATGTTACCTACGCCTTGCAAAATTTGGAGAAGCAAGATTTTCAAAGAACCGCTGTGTTTTGGTTTGTGTATAGTTTTGGAAAGAGCAAACCGGGTGGATTCGCCTTTAAACACAAAAACTGAATCAAATTCCTCTCCCAGCAACAAGTCAGTTTGGCTGCTACATTGGTGCTTAGCTGGAGCTGACTAGGCTGAAGTGGGCATCAGCGATGGGGCATTCCCTTCTCTGTTGCTAATCTGCACCCTGGCCAGTTTGGCCTGGATTCTTGCCTCGCTCAGGCTTTTATCGTCCTTTCTGGGATACTGTCTGGTGCAGTGGAGGCAGGGATCTCTTTCCCAGCGTCACTCTCCATGGACTGTTTCTCCCTTTCCAATTAATTAAGGCTTAGCTCAGTAGCAGGCAGTGAGCCAGCTTGGCAAGCCCACTGGATTGCAGAGTTTGAAATCAGCTCTGCTGAATGAATGGTGTTTAGCCGTGGCCAGCGCTTGCCTGAGACCTCCTGGGGAAGATGCTGGACCCCTCTCCACACTGGTGAGCAAAACCGAAAACACCTTTTAGTGGTGTGATGACTATGTCTCCAGCCAAAAGGCCCTTGTGAGCACTGTAGCAGTGGGGTGCTGGTTCACAATATCTCCTTTTTATTAAACTGCGGTAACTATGCATTGCCCCCAACCCCATGAAGAATCTCTATCCTTATGATCACTTACAGAATCAACTCTTTAGAAGATGTCCTCAAGCTCTCTTGGCAGGAGTTAATTAGCGGCAGCATGGGTGACATAATTGCCATAATTCGTTTTTGTAGTGTTTCTCGGCCTACAGAAAGTGTTATTTAATATATTCTATTTCTTAACGTGTGTGTGCGTGTGCATGTAACCTCTGACAACCTCTGCTGCAGAAGGAATATTAATAGCAGAAATTTAAATTATTAAGAATACCTTATATTATCTCCTGAGTTGCACACCAGGTGATTGCCACACACATAGTATAAACACATGTCAATGGCAAGTTCAGAAAGCAATTATATTGTGGCCAGGTGGACATAGACTTCTGTGTGCGCTGACAATGTGCATAGCTGCAGTGCTTGCAAAATCTTCCCTGAGCTAACTGGGTGCTGCATTTGATGCGCCCAATATTGGGAGGGGGTGCACGGCATCACACACATTGCGTGTGTGCATGATGACTGTTGCATCGGCTGACCAGGCTTCCTCCCTATACAACATTCACACGCCAGGCTTTACCTTTACTTGTTGAAGAGGAGCTGTCAGTGAAATTCTGGATGTCTGGACATTTTGAAGAGCCCCAAACGGGGCCAAAAGGTGAGTCAACTCTGTAGATAGATAGACCACAGTATGGCAGGGAAGAAGGCTAGCAACCTGTTTTGTGACTTAGGGTGCATTCAGGCAGAATTTCGTTTCTGAAGTTTCCTTACCTGATGATGTCTGGAAATCTAGCGGAATTTAGTGGAGGTTTAGCACTTTCTTTCTTTGTTAATCACTTCCAGAAAAAAACAAAAACAAAATCCATTTCAAACCCTGTTAGCCTGGAAAATCCGTGGGGATTTTGTGTTATGATTTTCCCGCCATTTACACGGATCACAAAATTTGGACGATAAAATTTGGGGCGATATCCTAATGTACAGTTCTTTCCTGACATGGGTGAATCCTGGGGGAACAGAAGCACTCATGTGCACGAAGGGTGGTGAAATGCCCAGCGACGCCTGCTGCTATGTCATGCCTGGTTTGAGTGAAATTTAGTGTGACGTGGCAGTAGATAGATATATAAAAAGGCACAGTTCCATAATGCAACCAGTATCGCAGTGTAAATGCAGCGTTAGAAACTGTGACAGATTAGAAGCAGGCATGCTAGCACAATAACCTCCTAGTCTGAATACATCCTTACTTAGCACAGTGATTAATCCAGCCCACCCTGAGGCATTCTGCTCCTGATATAGAAGCTTGTGTACGTTTTAACGGTTTATTTAGGGGGTGTCAGCCTCGGATTAGAACCCTGTCGCTAGCAAAGGCACAGCACAAAGGTGGCTAATTAACTTCCTCTTCTTCTTCCTCTCCCTCTCCCTCTCTCCTAGTCAGACAGTTTTGATTGTCTGGGAGCCTAGCTCTGAAGATCCCGCTGTCTTTTGATGTCTGGCTGATGCAAGGGATTAACATGCTGGCCTCCTTTCTCTGTCTCTTCCCTGCCCCCAATATACTGAAGTGAATCCAATAGGATTTTCTTGCTCACGAGGGCTATGCTAAATTTGCCAGAAAGCAATAAGTTCACACTACTCCCTTTCCCCTTGTGTGTGTGTGTGTGGTGCTGTGCAGAGGAGGTAGAGATACGGTCAAATTAAAACACATGCTTAGCCCAAGCAGTAGCCACAATCAGGTGGTGTTGGGAGAAAGATGCACAAGAGCAAACATCCCAGGTGTCTCTGACTGGAACCTCTTCTTTCTATTTACGCAATTTCTTTAAGCAACCCATAGTTTAATGGTAGGGAATATGTTTTGCATATAACTTGACACCGCATGTACACACACACACACACACACACACACACAATCTCCAGTAGGAGAGCTGAGAAACATCTCAGGGGACAACACAGAAGGGATAGAAAGGTTATACACTGGTGTCTATTCCTCTTCTCTTCCCTGGGAATATATAGGGCAGTGGTGGGGAAACATTTTCAGCTTGAGGGCTGCGTTCCCTCATGGGTAACCCTCCACATGTGGCCTTGGCCAGAGGCAAAAAATGGGTGGAGCAACAGATGCAACTCTAGCAGCCAGGCACAAGCCAGAGGTGTCTGCACACCTACACCAGTCTCTCCATCGAGACAAGCAAGAGATAATATCATAGTGTGAAGTCACATTCCAGCCAAGCAGAAGCACTTAAGGGTGCAAAGCTGTGCCAGTGAGAAGGTGTGTCCTGAGGATCGGAGAGAGAGGCTTAGAGGCTGCATTTGGTCCCCGGGCCTGAGGTTCTTCACCTCTGGTGTAGAGAAACAAAAAGCATACCCTCCAACATTTCTCCAATGAAAACTAGGACGCCTTACTTCATCGTCATCATCATTTTATTACTTATACCCCCCCATCTGATTGGGTTGCCCCAGCCACTCTGGGCAGCTTCCAACATATATAAAAACATAATAAAACATAAAGCATTACAAAAGTCTTCCCTATACAGGGCTACCTTCAGATGTCTTCTAAACGTTGTACAGTGGTACCTCGGGTTACATACGCTTCAGGTTACAGACTCCGCTAACCCTGAAAGAGTGCTTCAGGTTAAGAACTTTGCTTCAGGATGAGAACAGAAATCGTGCTCCGGCGACGCGGCAGCAGCAGGAGGCCCCATTAGCTAAAGTGGTGCTTCAGGTTAAGAACAGTTTCAGGTTAAGAACGGACCTCCGGAATGAATTAAGTACTTAACCCGAGGTACCACTGTATAGTCACTTATCTCCTTGGCTTGTCCATTGCATAACTCAACATTTCTCTGATGAAAATAGGGACGTTCTAAGGAAAAGAGGGACATTCCGGGATCAAATCAGAAACAAGGATGGCTTCTATAAATCCGGGACTGTCCCTGGAAAATAGGTACACTTGGGGGGGGGCATGCAAAAGGTGTGATGTTACCTAAACCTCATCTAGGCTTTAGGAACTTTGTTCTCTGAGGGAACATTCTCTCCAGCCCCTGGTAAAACTATGTTTTCAGTTTTTTAACCTAAAAAGGACCTCGTTTGAATGTCTGTTACCTCCTACACTCCATCTTCAATCTCTTAGGAGACGCAAACATGGATGGTTTGAACACAAGCCAAAAAAACCTACCTTCCCACTTTCAGCTTCATCATGCATCTAGCTGGATGAAGAATTCTGGAGAGCTCACAAGCTTGCATACGGTTTTCTAACGTTTTGGTTATATGGACAGTGAGAGAAGACTCAGGACGGTTTCTGATAGAGGGGAGAGAAACAGACTGAGGAAAACATGAGGAATCAGACTCTTTTCAGGCTCAACGGCTAGATGCTTTGGTTCTGATTAGCATCTTGCTGATACATTAGCCAAGCTGTAAGATAATAGCTTTCAAAATTAGTGGAGCAAATGTTCTGGGAAGAAGCTGAACAATTGTTAAGAGAACTCTGCTGCTTAATTGTTATCAGATCTTTCCCCCTCAGGCATTTTAAAGAGGAGGCAGCTTAGGAGGCCTTATTACTTTTCTGTTTTACAACAAAAATCAGTTGGTTATAGGTGGAGGTGAGGGGTAGTTATTTTATAGGTGGAGGAGCTTTGATTTTTAGTCTCCTTGTGGGAGGGATATGTAGACTTAATATTAACAAAAGAATTTTAGGAATGGATGGTTAGGGAGGTCTTATGGTCTTTGGCGGATTGATTTGCAGACTTGTTCCTTGTCAAAGGTCCCTGGTTCACTTATTCCCTGGCATCTCTGGGTAGGGTTGGGAGAGACCAATGTCAGAAACCCTAGGAAGCCACTGCAAGGCAGTGTGGACATTACTAATCTTCATCAACACCTGGAGCCAAAAGGTTCCCCACACCTGCCCTAAAAGTTGCGCTCTTTGATACCCTCACGTGAAATACACAGGAGCTGATTCTGGTTTGTTCCACGCTGCCTTACATAGACACAATTTTGCCACATGTTCAGAGACAACCTGTTCCAGGTGTGAGACGGGACATTAGGAATAGTTTCTAGGTCTGGGTCACACCACAATGCACCACTTTTCCGACGTCGTGAAGAAAGAGCTAACAGGAAAGCGGGAAGAGATTCCATTTCCCTCCTCCGTATTTGAGATGAAGGTTTTGCAACACGGTCTACCCTGAAAGCCTTCTCTGTCCCCAGTGCTGGGATACAGGAGGCGGGTCCTTTGTAACCAGTTGGATTGGGCCTTGTTATAAACTCCTTGTGCCCATGCTTATCTGCCTACGTGCCCTATCCCTTTACACCACTGAAAAGGAAGGGTGGACTGAATTCCTTGTCAGTTCTGTCGCCTTGCACTCTCAGGGCGGGACAGCAGTATAATCCCTCTCTTTTCTTCCTTCCTCGTCTTTTCTCAGACCTGCTGCTAGACGACATCGTCCTCACCCACTCGCTGTTCCTGCCCACAGAGCAGTTCCTGCACCAGCTGCACCAGCAATATCCTTTCTGCGTGATGTTTTGGAACGTCCCATAATGGTCGAAGGGTTGGGGGAAGAAGTGGGGGTGGGGGAGGAATGCATGCCATTCTGACACATTTTCCTGCGGGAGAAACTCTGTTCGGGTCACCTCATATTTCTCGTTCTTGTTGCATAGAACCCTGTGGCTTCTGCAGTTCCACAGGTTTTATTTATTAGTTTTCTTATTTAAGAAAGGTTCATACCTCGCATTTCACTGTGTGTCTCAAAGCAGCTTGCAGAAGAAGAAATAAAACGTGCAAAATGTACAGCACAGATTTTTACATCAAAAAAATAGAAAACAGAGCAATGTTAACAGTGATGGTGCCTGCCAGTTTTCTAATGGGAGGGAGTGGGCAGAATGTGCTAATGCAGAAATTTGGCTTTGGAGAACAAATTTAACCTCTTGAGAGTGTGAATTCTTATTGTTGTTGTGCAAAATCACCCTTTCGGTTCCAAGCAGCACGTTATAGCAAGACGTGTGGGGGAACCACTAATCCACGTGTTTTCCAGTGTGTTCTTGGTAATATGTAGTAGAAAGAAAATATATGATGTCACAGCATCTCTTCACTTCCTGCTTCACTTTATTGGCCGCTGCTTGAAGGAAGCAAGGAAATACTAGCATAATGACATCACATGGGGAGATGTGCGTTGATGATGCCCACCAGTCCCCACTCACCTGCGCTTTGGGTCTTACCCTAAGCAGTCTTAACAGTATTGCTTTGAGGATAACATTAGATGATACAGTCCTAGTTTATTTCCCCATGTATGTGTCCTTGAACCTTTTGGAGTTTTGATGGTCATGGTGATGAGAACCATATACCTAATAATAACCTTATGAAGAAATCTGCTCAATCCCACATCATTTGCCAGGCAGATTAAATCTCAGCCTCTAGTGTGTTGCATTTTGGGGTCTGCCGATCAATCTTCCGCATGTTTACTCAGAACTAAGTTCCTCTTCCTTAGGGTGTATAGGATTGCAGCCTTAATCTCTCTCCTTTAGCCTCATCTGTCAACTTCTCTTGACACACAGGGCTCTCGAGAGAATAAGATAACATTACACAGCTCTGAAAAAATAAACAACCTGGGTGGACTTTGTTAATTTCAGCCAACAGGTAGCAATTAAGCTGCTCCTCCCTGTTAACAGCTCCCACCACCATCACAAATTCTGGTATTGATAGACTGAAGGGGGTGTGGATGTGGGTGTGCGGAATGTGACCTCCTCTGGTTCTGTGAGTTTCTAGTGATGACATACACACAAACATATAACACTGCATTAAAAAACCAGCCCTGTTTTTCTCATTTCCTTAGGAGCGAATTGTACATGACATTTTGTCTACTCTTATCAGCCATCTCAGTTACCCCTATTTGTTTGTTTCCCATCTCATCTCTGCAACCACAAAATCTCGAAACTTGCTTTCTTTTCCCCCCTCGTGGAGACAGTTGAACTTAAATAAACTGGGATTTTCAGGCTACGTAGCTTGCAGGGACAGCCATTGTTGCTTTCATTTGCATTTCTCTCTCTTTCTTCCAAAGAGCTCAGATAGTTTACATGGCGCTAGTTCCCATTTTTGTCTTTCCTCACATCAACCCTCTGAGGTTGGTTAGGCTAATGGAAAGTGACTGGGCCCAGGGTCAGGTGGTGAGCTGGATGTCTTGGGTGGGGATCTGAACGCAGGTCTCCTGGTTCACGTTTGAAATGTGAACCACCACACCACTGACATAAATCGAGATTCTCCCTATTCTGAATTCTGCACCAAAAGATACCAAAGTCCACAGCCTCCTGGATGGCTGAGGGATATGCAAACTATATCCATTAATGGAGAATGGGGTTGTTGGACCGTTAGTGATCTTTGCAGTTTCTGTGATCTGTACTTGCCATCTTGCTATCTGGACCCAGAATCAACCCACCCCATTCCAAACCTCATCACTTCGGCTGTTCTCCTTTCTTCCAACCACTCCCTTCTGTGGCCGCAGCCCCGATATTTCCCTTGACTTCCATGTGGTCACCTTCATGACAGCGTCGACAATCCCATCACCGCCATGTTGGAAGGAAGGCGAAGCCATGCACCGAAAGCGAGCAGTTTTGGTTATTTTGCTTCAGTTCCTCGAGACGTACAAGGGGATCTTGCAGGAGGAGGAGAAAGCAGGCAAAGTTATCAAGGTACACCATGACACCCCTAACCCTACTCTCATTACAACGAGAAACTTTTTAAGAAAAGAAGAATAGCAACAGATTGCAAAGTATTAGTCCAGCCACAGTCCCTCGCCCCAATGTCCTTTTGCCTTAACTTGGTGGCAAATAGCCATAGATCCAGGGGGGCCAAAATAGAAGGTACCCCTTCCTTTTATATCAGAGCATGATGGATCAGGCCACTTTCTCTTTTCTCCTAGGACCTGTATCTGCTCATTATGAAGGACTCCTCCCTCTATCACAAACTGGAAGATGAAATTTTGAAGCTTCATCAGCTTGTGGAGACAGTTGAACTCAAGTAAGGGGACAGGGGGAGTTGGAATATGGAAAGCAGAATTTCTCCTGCATGGGGAAACCTCTCAGGCTGCTTTTCCTAAGTGCATTATGTTGCCGGTACTGCATTCACAAGAACGGGTTTCATATAACCTCCTCCACATCTTGGCAAAACAATTGTTGTGGAGGTTCGCCTGCACAAACGTTGCCGCTTTCCACAGTTGCCATGTTCCTCTGTCACCACATCTTCCTGGGCAGACCACTGTTTTTCATTTGTGCATTTGCTGGGCAAAGTTTCAACAAGATAGCTCAGGTTAAATAAGCCCCAGGACTCCAGGAATTCAAACTTCTATGTCAGTAGTTGTTCTCCTCATGCAATCACAATCCCTCTCCATATGGAGGAGCTACATGCATACAGTGGCACCCAAGTAGAACGTTTGAACATGGTGTTTGGTGGTGTGCAGGGCCAGAATCCTCCTGTGCAGTCCTGCGACACACACACCTACACACTTTCTTTCTTTGCTTAGAGGGGATGATATGAACTTCCCCAAAGGTTGCAAACTAAGAGGTCATCTCCTTGGAACTAGAAATCAAGGAGGACTATGCTCTTAACCACTATGCTATACCTAGTTCTGAATAGTGGAAGCTTTCATAAAGCTGAGGTCACCGCAATCCTTGTTACTTTGCAACCCAAACAACTTACTTATACCTTACATGGTACTGATGTATATAAGAACATAGAAAGCTTAGGGTTTTTCTATATTTACCTTTCGCCCTGTGCTTTCCAGGTCCAGGAGACAACTCTTGGGGTAAATGTTTAGACTCTTCTAATAGTGGCCAGCTGTCTAATGGTGGGTTGTTACAAGCTGCAACCTACTCTCACAACAATCTCCCTGGCCAAACTGCCTCTGAAATCCCTAAATCATGATTGGGGAACCTGTGGCCCTTCAGATGTTGTGGGACTCCCAACTCCTATAAGCCTTAGCCAGCATGGCCCAGTGGTTGGGGATGATGGGAGTCAAGCCACATCTGCAGGACCCCTGGCTCCCTGCCTCTGCCCTGAACGCTCCTTAGAAACTGCATTCAGAAATTCAGACTCCTTAACCCCTCACAGAATGGCACAGATGCCCTGCTCCTCTGAAAATTTCCCACATTGTCACCCATGTTGCTTGCCCCTTTTCTAGCTTCTAAATCTTGCCTTCTTGGCTGCAGGGTGACTGAAGAAAGCCATCCCCCCAGCAAGCAAGTCAAACCTCTTTTCAGGCATTTCCGGCGCATAGATTCCTGCCTCCAGACACGGGTCGCTTTCCGTGGCTCAGATGAAAGTGAGTATTAAAGGAGATGAGGGCGTTGGTGACGGTCGTGTTGGGGTTCCCGCTTGGATTGTCTTTAAAAGGGCTGATGAGTGCAGCTGCAGACATAGAATCATAGACTCATAGAGTTGGAAGAGACCACAAGGGCCATCGAGTCCAACCCCCTGCCAAGCAGGAAACACCATCAGAGCACTCCTGACATATGGTTGTCAAGCCTCTGCTTAAAGACCTCCAAAGAAGGAGACTCCACCACACTCCTTGGCAGCAAATTCCACTGTCGAACAGCTCTTACTGTCCGGAAGTTCTTCCTATGTTTAGGTGGAATCTTCTTTCTTGTAGTTTGGATCCATTGCTCCGTGTCCGCTTCTCTGGAGCAGCAGAAAACAACCTTTCTCCCTCCTCTATGTGACATCCTTTTATATATTTGAACATGGTTCTGCAATTCCACCCATAAATCCTCCTCATCTAATTACAACCATAGAAAGCTTTGGCTGCACACAAATAATAGAACAAAATCACTTCAAAAGCTTGAGTGAAAAGGTAAACCTTTACCTGGTGCTTAAAGCACCAGGCGGACCTCACTGCGGAGAGCCTTCCACAGACTAGGAGCCGCAGCTGGGAATGCTCCCTCTGACATCACCCTCCAAGTGTCCCTCAGAGGAAGGGGCTGGAGAAGAGCCTCTGGGAAGCCCCTCAAGGTTGTGAGGATGAGTTGACAAAGGGGATTGAATCCCACAGCGACAGTAGGCCGAATCCCTTCCTTATTGCAGGATGATTGTTATTTTTAGTTTTTCCCAGACTGAGTGTATTTGTTCACCATGGCTGTCCTTTGCTGGCTAAGGATTCCAACCTCCAGCCTCTTGGCTCTGTTTCTTTCTAGTCTTCTGCCGTGTTTACATGCCAGACCACTCATATGTCACCATCCGCAGCCGCCTCTCGGCCTCCGTGCAGGACATCCTCGCCTCGGTGACTGAGAAGCTCCAGTACTCGGATGAGCAGCCCACCCGGGAGGAGGCTCTCATCCTGGTGGCAGTAGCGTCCTCAGGAGGTAACTCTCCCGAGAGCTGGGGTGGGGGACAAGACAACAATGGCAGAGTGACAATTCCCAGAGCGATTTAACAATCAGTCCCTCTTCCCAGGGAACTCTGGGAATTGTAGCTCTGGGAAGGGAATACGGGTCTCCTAACAACCCTCCACATTCTTAACAACCTATAGCTTCCCAAATTTTTTAGGAGGAGCTATGGTTGTTTAAAGTGGTATCATAATGCTTTTAAACGTATGTGTGAATGTGGCTATAGTCCAATAATATCTGAAGGGGGCCATGGGTTTCTGACCCTCTGCCCTAATAGAATCCTGGCCACATTGCACTGTGAGCAAGTGCCCTATTTCCATATGCCTCAAAGAAGTGATCTACATACAGAAGGGGTGTTTCGGGGTGTGGGGGAGCAAGAGTCCCTGTCCAGTTTGAACTTGAGGAAAAACCCTACCAGACCCTGAACATAAACATATATATATATATATATATATATATATATATATATATATATATAAACTTTTCCACAATACAAACAATAATATGCGTCTGTTTTGAGATATGTTCCTGCTGTTGCTCCAGATTGTTCAGGAACTCTTTCTTTCCTTGCTTTTTGCCAGAGAAATCTGTGCTACAGCCCAATGAAGAGTGTGTTTTCACTACCCTGGGGATAAACAGCCATCTCTTTGCCTGCACTAAGGAGAGTTTCCCATCGCTGGTGAGTGAGCTCCTTTCTTCCGCTCTGCTCCTCCCTCGGCTGGCAGGGACTTTTTGTCATGCGGGCGCTGTGATACGTTTCTTGGTGTAAGCAGTAGTGTAGAGGTAAATTTTGATGTGCAGGAGCTCTTCATGACAGTGCTATAGCAGTATATTGTGTAATACCCAATTTATCAGGCTCAGCTGACAGTCATAGAGCATGTTAGGTATGCAGGTGGCGCTTTGGTCAAAACCACTGAGCCTCTTGGGCTTGCCAGTCAGAAGGTCGGTGGTTCGAATCCTCACGACGGGGTGAGCTCTGTTGCTCTGTCCCAGCTCCTGCCAACCTAGCAGTTTGAAAGCACATCAGTGCAAGAAGATAAATAGGTACCGCTTTGCGGGAAGGTGAACAGCATTTCCATGCACTCTGGTTTCTGTCACAGTGTTCCATTTTGCCAGAAGCGGTTTAGTCATGCTGGCAACATGACCCAGAAAGCTGTCTGTGGACAAATGCCGGCTCCGTTGGCCTGAAAGCGAGATGAGCACCGCAACCCCATAGTCGCCTTTGACTGGACTTAACTGTCCAGGGGTCTTTTACCTTACGTTAGCTAGCAAAGGGTGGTGTATTGACAGTATGTTGTAATTTGGCCGAGGAGACCTGGGTTGACATCCCTGATCAGTCAGTTGGCATGACTACGTCCTATGCATAATTACCCTGAGAGTAAGCGCCATTGAACTCAGGGCCGTGTACTTCTAATTGCATAGATTCGGCTTGTAGAACACATTGAGCTTTAATGAAAGGCCTTCAGCCAGCTGAAATGCAGCCTTTAGATTCTAATTAGCAGTGCAAACAACCCAGCAAAGAAGTGTTACCATTAAATTGTCAGTGTGAAGTAGGAACCCTATCAAGGAAAAGGGGGGAAAGTGTTCAATCTCTGCTTGATTATTTATCTGCACTTCCTCTGTCCTAAACCTTCACTAGTAAAACCTGAAAGCCCTTGTTATCACCTCATTCACTTTCCAGAACAAGGAGGTCCCCTCAATCACCCTGGTGGGGTCTGGTAGATGACATCGTCTCTCTTGCACTGAAAAAGGTTCCCAGCCCCTGCCCCACTGTGAGCTTCTGTGCCTCTGTGGGATCAGGGAGCTGCAGTTGCCAGAAAGACTTTCCCCCTCTTGTGCTCTAAAAACACCCAGGTTTTCTTCTTGGTTCTGACACACACATTGGAATCTCTCTCCCTGCTCTCCACAAACTTGGCCTTTCCTCCAGGTCCCTCTCCCTGAGGAAATCCAGGTGTCGCCAGGTGACACGGAGATCCACCGGGTTGAAGCTGAGGATGTGGCGAATCACCTCACAGCCTTCCACTGGGAATTGTTCCGCTGTGTCCATGAGGTAACAAAAACAAATGTGCCCCCATAGCTGGTGAGCACGGAGGAAACTGGGTGAGGGAGTTGGATTGGAAGTCTGAAAATGTTCCAACTTAAGAAGGATGTGCATGGCCTTCAGAAGTGATTGGCAGCTAGGTTAAGTGCCAATATTACAGGCTGGATGGCCTAATTCAGGGGGTGAAGAGTTTGTTTCAGCGTGAGGGCCACATTCCTTCATGGGCAACCTTTGAGCGGTGGGGATGCGCAGTCACATGACAATGGTGGGCAGGGCAGAGGCCAAAATGGGTGGAGCAACAGTTGTGAGCCTTACTTTGGTTCAGCAAAAGAGCCACGCACAAGGCAAAGGCACTTGAGGAAAGTGCAGAGCAGGGCTGGTGATGGGTGTGGCTTGGGGAAGAGTCCTAGGGGCCAGATAGAGAGGCCTTCAGCCCCTGGGTTCCCTATCCCTGCCCTAATAGGGGGGTGCCTTCACATTCAGAGCAGCCAGAGATGAAGGATCAAACTGCATGGGATGTTAATCGCATGGTTTGCCCTCAAGTGCACGATTCAGGAGACAATTATCATGTCAGGGAAAGGGATAGGTGTCTCCTTGGCAGCTAGCTTTCTTTGTGGAGGGAATTCCACCATTGCCCCATCCCAGGGAGCATTCAGTCATGGGAGCCCCTCTCCCCTCTGAAGTGGTGCAGCCCAGAGACATGGTTTGATCATCTCAATGAGAACTAGGTCCTCAATTCTATTATTCTTATGTTCCCTCTGTGTAGTCTCTCCTCTGCCCCTTCTCCATCCTTGATCTATATAAAAAGGACTGAAGGATGAAGCCACTCCTTTTAACCGGATAGTTGGTGTTGTGGTTGTAAGGCAGGGACACTCAATGTGTCCCCCGCCCAGTGGAGCTGACACACACACACACACACACATATATATATTTGCTTTCGTAGATTTTCACGGGTATAGGAATGCAGGTTTTGGTGTCTTCGGGTGTCTTCCCGTGTAAGAGTCGGGGTGTCTGTGCGACGTTTCGACGAGGTCTCACTCGTCATCTTCAGGCTGGTGCTTTCGGCTTCTTGTTACTGGAACAGAGCTCTGTTCCAGTAACAAGAAGCCGAAAGCACCAGCCTGAAGATGACGAGTGAGACCTCGTCGAAACGTCGCACAGACACCCCGACTCTTACACGGGAAGACACCCGAAGACACCAAAACCTGCATATATATATATATATATATATATTTGCTTTCGTAGATTTTCACGGGTACAGGAATGCAGGTTTATATATATATATATATATATATATATATATATATATATATATATATATATTGGGGGGGGGGTAACCACATTGGCTACCCCACTGTGTGGAGTGAGGCGTCCTTTCCCTTCACTGCAGGCCAGGGGAGGGCTACAGGCACGCAGGCTATTAACTTCTGCTCTGGCATCCTTGTTTGTAGCTGGAATTCGTGGACTACGTGTTCCACGGGGAACGTGGTCGGCGGGAGACAGCCAACCTGGAGCTGCTGCTGCAGCGCTGCAGTGAAGTTCAGCACTGGGTGGCCACGGAGGTGCTCCTGTGCGAGTCGCTCGGAAAGCGGGCCCACCTGCTCAAGAAGTTCATCAAGGTGGCAGCCGTGTGAGTGCCGCATCTTAACCCTTTTCTGTCTGGGGCCAGGGTAGAGACATGCAAAGATCAAGCCTTTGGCGACTGTTTGAAGACTTTGCACAACCTGAACAGCTTCTCTTCTTTCCCACAATGCATTCTGAAATCTTTTCCCCCTGGTTTCCCCAATTGACAACGGTGTCACTAAGTTACGGAGTTGCGTAAGAAGCTCTGCATCTTAGAAATGTTGCTCAGGTGCACCTTTGGATTTCTGAGATTTGAGCAGGAGCTGTCCACACATTTTCCAGCATCACAAGGACTAGGAACTTTACTAAATCTGAAAGCTGAGATTCTGCACCTGCTGCACTTTTTCTGCGCTCCTACAGAATCACATCGCACACCCAGCCTCAAGTTTACAAAGTAGTCGCCTCTGTCCAACAGTTACTCCAATATCTGAGAACTGCAGCTACTCCAATATCTGAGAACTGCAGCTACTCCAATATCTGAGAAAACAGGGTTGCAATGGTTTTGGTGAAATTTGCTTTGTCGCCGCTTGGACATGTAACTGGCTCTCCATGCACTAAGAGACACAATTTGAGAAGTCTCTTAAGTGGCCGCTACATAGCATGTATTAATTTGAATCCCCTCTCTGAGATTGTGTTCCTTACTTGCCTGGGGTGCCAGTTTCAGTTCTGTCCAAAGTGGAGGCTGTTCTGATAGGGCAAAAGGGGCACTGTGTCATCAACCTCAGTCTGCTTTAAACCAATCCCTGCCTTCCCTACATTCTTCCTTAGAACCAGTCCAGTGTGTGATACTGCTTGGCCGCTTCTTCCTTAGTCCCAATGTTGCCCTTGTAGAACTCAGCAGGGAGGAGGGTGGGGACAACGCTAGAATTAGTTGGCTCTGTCTGCCTACTGTCTTCCTCCTCACCAATCCCAATGGGTGCCACTGCCTGTGCAATAATTTGGGCTAAATGTAGTTGGGTTTACCAGCTTAAATCTTTCCCCTAAGAATGGACAATCATGTTTTATTGAGCAAAAGTGCCCCACACACCAGTAGAGTACGTTACCTTCCAAGTAGCCTTCAAATTCTGTTTGCCACCTCTTTTTCTTTCTGAGGCTCCTGTATCCTTAAGGGCTGCATGATAGGCAGAGAGCCATCACAGAGGGAATTTCCAAACACAGAGAGGCAGCAGTGGGGGGAAATTCACTTGCCAAATTCCTGCCTATTCCACTGCTGCTCAAAGCGTTGGAGCCCTACCAAGAAAAAGGTGTCAAATCCTACTCAGAAGAATTGGAGCTATCTGAACCCACAATCATCTACCCACTGCTTCCAAGTCATCACCGTAGTTTTGTTAGCGGCAGCGGCATCGAATGACTGAGGTGGTTTTGGCAGCAGCAGTGAGTAAGCAAGCGGCCAACATTGAGAGCAGGTTGGAGTGCTCTGGGAATGCGGAGAGGCACTCCAATCTCCTCCAGTGTTTCCCAAGGGCTGCTGAAACACTGGAGAGGGTCAGAGTGGTCCTTCCTGCTTTCAGGGTGTTCCCACCAGCCAGCCATGGTGGTGGCTTTTCTCAGCTTTGCTGCAGAACTTGCCACCCAACCCACCATAATTGCAGTAGTGGCGGCTTGCTCAGGGCCACTGTGTCTGTGTGGTGAGTGTGGATGTGTCTATATGGGGAGGATGTGTTATGCATGTACTTCATTTGTGGTGCATGTGTCTGTATGTGTGGTAGCCATGCCCACTGCTTGGACATGGCCCTCAGAAAGTTAGGGAGCTGTCAGTGCAATCTTTGGGTTGAAAAGGTTAGCCACCCCTGCTTTGATTAGCACCTGGACGCAATAGCTTCCTTTGCCTCACTACTTCCTGCTTAGCACACTGGTGAATTGCCCCTTCATTTCCCCACAGTCAGTCCTGTTCCTCATGTGGGTGGTTTAATTCCTGAGTTTCTCTTACCTTTTGTAACAAAGCAAATGATGGCCATGAAAATATGACTGTAATTAACCTATATATCAGCAGATATGCATAGGAACAGATAGATAAAGGGGAATTAATCAGTAATAGCTTGGCTGCACTCAAGAGAAAGCAAACTGGAAGCAGAAACTGCACAAAGGAAGCTTCTAATTAAAGCTGTAGGGTGTTTTTGCTGAACAGGATTTAACTTCTGAGTAAATGGTATAGAAATATATTGATCTGGGGGGTCTGGCTTTGTCCTGTTATATTAAGCAGCCTATTGAACCTCCATTTTTATTCTGTTTCTAGGCGATTGCAGAAAAGTAATGCCTCAGCACTACTCAAGTCCCTTGTCTGTCAAACTGCTTATAACTAGGGCTGGGCAAAATTTGTGTTTGGAATTGATAATGAAGCATAAAGTTCATTTGCATAGGCTTGGTTTGCGAAGTTGTAATCTGAAACCTTTGAGGAAAATAAATCCATGGAGAAGGAAATGTTTTATTAAGATGTGCAATTGTTTGCAAAGAGGCTATAAGGAGCTTCCTTATTCTGAGTCAGACTACCAGAGTGCAGTGCCAGAAATCCGTGGGAGACAGGGCTGAACAAGAATTTCACTGGATGAAGATTGGGGTGGGGCTTCAGTGCCCTGCAAAATAGAGGGGAATTGCTGAATAAGTTGTGCAAATGTACTTAATTTATGTAATTTTTACATGTTGTAGAATTCAGAATTTTAATTTTTGTTTGTTTGCTCTGCACAAAGTGCACATGGCCCTAGCCATGCTAAAAGTATACCATACCTCCTCAGGGTAAAGGTAAAGGTAAAGGGACCCCTGACCATTAAGTCCAGTAGCAAACGACTCTGGGGTTGCGGCACTCATCTCGCTTTACTGGCCAAGGGAGCCGGCATACAGCTTCCAGGTCATGTGGCCAGCATGACTCAGCCACTTCTGGCGAACCAGAGCAGCACACAGAAATGCCATTTACCTTACCACCAGAGTGGTACCTATTTATCTACTTGCACTTTGACGTGCTTTCAAACTGCTAGGTTGGCAGGAGCTGGGAACGAACAACGGGAGCTCACTCCGTCGTGGGGATTCAAACCACCAACCTTCTGATCGGCAAGCCCTAGGCTCTGTGGTTTAGACCACAGTGCCACCCGCGTCCCAAAGTGCACCCGCACCACCTCAGAGTGGTGCCTGTCAAAACAGAGATCTGAGCATGGTGGCATTTGGCGATTAATAAATAAATAAATCTCAAGACTCTTCTTCTAACTGTATTCCAGTGCAGGATGCTCTGTCCCAAGTGTTTTGAAAACACTTTGGCTGCACTAGCACAGAACACTAATCTATGGTTTGCTTCCCCATGACTTGTTCAACAAACCACAGATTTCACAGATAAGCTAACAAGCCATGCCTTGCTTCTCTAAAGCTTGGCTTGCTTCCCAGTTGCTTTTGCCTTGTGCCTTTGTAGCTTGGTGAGTGTATTGGGTGGGTGGGGGGAGTAGCCAAACAAACCATAGTTAAGCATAGTTTGTTAGGGGTCAGACATGCCAAACCATGGTAATGACATCATGGTTTGTAAGCCAACCACAAACCATGGCTTCACATTATGGCTTGTAGCCAGAAATACAAGCCATAGTTAGGCTGCTGGATTGACTTCAAACATTTGGACAAGCCATACTTCAGCTAAGCACACTGTGGCTTTTTGTTATGTATGAACCCTTATGGGTAGCCGTTTCCTAGTCACACTTTCCCACCGAAAGGAAGGAAAGGAAGACGAAAGAGAGAGGGAGACTCTTTGCAGTGTTGGGGAAAGGGGGTGGGTTAAGAGTTTAGTATGGGGGAGAAATGATGAGGCGGTGAAGCCAATGGTCTGCAGATGCAGGGAAGAGATAGTGTGGGGCTTCGTGAGTGGAGACTACAGGCGACCACCTTCCCGTGTGGTTCTATGTAGTCAGCTTTTGGTCATCTTCCAATTCTGTGAATTCACCCTGAAATATTCATGTCTGCAGATGCCCAAAGTCTGTGCCTTTGCACAACAAAATTGCTGCTGCTTTCCCCTGCCTTCCCATCTTTGCTCTGGTCTCGTTGTGTTCAGCTGCTGCTGGGAATCCCTGTCTGCCTTTCCCCCACATGTTCAGGCTGCCTTCCGCCTCCCTGGGCGCTAGTGGCTGGTGAAGTCACAACCTTGACACCATCACCCAGAGTGACTCTAACAGCCCACGACAGCTGTATTATTGCTTCGGCTTCCTTCTCAGCTTGCTTTCTGCATTGAGGAGTGGGGAAAGGAGGCCAGAAAGGCTGGAGGCTGGAGTGAGGAGCTGAGCAGAGCCATGCACTTGGAAGCGGGTTTGGTTAGGCTTTCTGGTCTTGAATACTATGAATCATAAGTGCTTGGGTTGTAGAGAGGGCCTGTGGCCTCCTGGTTTTTATTTTTTTGCAGTGGCCCCCATTTGCTACAAGTGGTGGGAGCTTTGGGTTGGGGCTTGTGGGTTTCCTTAAGGGGAACCACACCGGCCCCTACATAATTCAGTTACTATTGATTTGCATTTGCTTTCTGTCCAGAGGATGCTAGGTGATGGATACTGAATGTAGGAGCAAAGTGGCTGCTGTTCTAGAGAGCTTACAATGGTTATCCCAGCAGAGGCTTTTGTAAGCTTGAGCTTTATCAGTGTCTGACTTCTTACCTGCCCCCTTTTCCCCCCTCCCCACAGATGTAAACAGAACCAGGACATGTTGACGTTCTATGCCGTGGTTATAGGGCTCAACAACGCACCTGTCAGCCGTTTGCGTCTCACCTGGGAGGTAAGAGGAACCAGGGAGCCTGATTTGTTCACATATGTATGTGGGGGTGGGGTGGGGGTGGCACGGCTATGTGTAATCCCGCCCAACCCCATCCAGATTCTGCAACTAAGCAGTTCCTCTTCTACAGTCAAAACCCCAAAATCTACACATTGGTTCGTTGGCTATTTAAAACAGCAGCAGCTGATTTGGTGGGGCGGAGCTGTCCTCTTGACACGGCTGTCATTGTAGCTTACCTAGGCAGAGTTGGGGTGAGGCCGGGCCCTGGTAAGGTCAGGGCAGTACCTACTCTGTCCTGCCCTACCCCAGCGTCGTTTGCCCTCTCCCCACTGGCCGCTGCTGGGGCGAGGTGGTTGTAGCCTTATATCCTAAAAGTTCAGCCAAGAGTAGGCCCTTGTGACAATGAACAAACGTAAAACACATGTAATATAAAAAGCAGCTTAGAAACAATGCAGAAATGCTGGAAAACCAAAAGCACTTCTGCAGAACCAGGGAACTTGAGATGAACCAGCAAGAAAACCAAGACTTCAGAGACACTAAAAGGATCTAATTGTGGAAGCAGCTATGCTCTTGTGTATGCTTTAGAAAAAATAATTAAAAGTGAATAAATGCAACACTTTATGTTAACACCCAAAAGAAGAACAGATTCTCAGAAGCCAAGGTGGATCATAACAAGGCAACACTCAAGCTCTCAGTTTGGTATGTGTGGGTTTCGTTCAGTTTTCCAGAACCCCTTCTCTTTCTCTCTCTCTCTCTCTCTCTCTCTCTCTCTCTCTCTCTCTCACACACACACACACACACACACGCACACTCACTTACTTTCTCTTTAATATCCACCCACACTCCTTCCTCCTCTCTGTATTTCCAGCCCTTTTGCAATTGCAGTCTTTCCTGTTTGCCAGGAGTTGTGGGTGCACGTACTTTTATGAAAGGGTTTCTCCCTCCTTTCCTTTCTTGTGCTCCTCCCTAAGAATTCACACATAATCTTTGCTATCAAACTGGGTCATCATCCCGGAGGAGATAAACAAGGAGCCATAAGTCTTCTGGAAGCAACAGGATCCTCCCCTGTGGGAAATGGTCCTGATCCCGGCTAAACATAGCTGGGCATTCAAGAAGCATCGCTGCCGCCAGCTGTGGAGGCAGGTCATAGCCTTCAAGGCTAGTAGCCATTGATAGTGTTATCTTCCATGAATTTGTCTAATCCTCTTTCAAAGCTATCCAAATTGGTGGCCACCGCTGCCTCTCTGAGTGAATTATATAACACAAAGTATTATATTGCCTCAAATGTGGACAAGCCCGTGGAAGTAAGATTCAGCGGCCGCTCCAATCAACTTCTGTGTATGGAATGGGGAAGGGACAATTTTCTCCTTCACCTCAGGTGGGAAAATGTGTTGAATTGGCCCCGTCACCATATTATATGCTTTCTAAGCTTGGGTGTCAAGTGAATATATTCTTGTTTGGCTAAGTCTTTAGCTGTTGCACCGCCAAAGCCAGCGCTTAAGATAGCTTGTAGGATAATATCTGTATTTACTGTACCACTTTGAGGGCGCAACCCCAGACAAATCTAAGAACATTTTAAGTCTCGTTGATTTCTGTCGGAGAGAGTTAGGCAACTGCTTTCTGATGAAAATCAATGAGACTCAAAACAGCTTAAGCGTTCACTCGGAGGCTGATAGCTGTGACAAATGAATGTCACACGAGCTCCGTGTATAGGGGCAGAATGCTTCGGAATACTAGGTGATTCCGGAACGTCGTTTGCAGAGCTTGGTTGGGAGCTCCAAGAGGCATCAGGCTAGCAGGCTGCTGTTAGAAGCACAACACTGGACTCAGTGGGAGAGGATGGATTACCATATTTTAGCATAATAAGTTGAGGAATGAATGAGCTTTTGGCTCAGGGCTGGCCCTGTCATTAGGCAGAATGAGCTGGCTGCATCTGGTGGCAACTGCTGGGGGTAGAGGGTAGGCAGGAGCAGTGAGGTGTGCCACACAGCCGGTCTTGCGCCCTGTAAAAGTGAGCCTTCTGCCCTGTGCTGGAGGACTCTGCCCCGTCACCAGTGTTGCAATATAATCCAGCTATCAGTCTGGTTGGCGTCTGCACACAGAACTGGAGCAGGATGCTATTTTCTCCCTCAGGCAAGTGCTTTTGCCTATACATGCATCCCCTTTTGCTCTCTTTCCTTTTACACGAGCCAGCAAACAAATCAATAATTTCCCCACTGATTTTAGCTTCCCGTTTTGCCCAAACTCTGTGAGCCACCCAGTGAACTTCCATTAACAGGTGAAACATAAATATTGCAAATAAACAAATAGCAGCAGCAGCAGCTTTGGAGGATCCTAAACCATGGCTTGAAGTAGACTTAATATCTTGGATTGTTCTAGAGCTGTTTTCAGGCTTCAGTGAAATGTGAAACTGTAGTTAATGGAAGTTTGTGGTGTCTTTGCTCACTTGCAGGGAGGGGAGGGAGGCGGAAAGGGGCTATATAAGCGAAAGACCCATTCATAAGGGCTCTGTTATATATTGGCATATTAAACCCAAGGTATCATCAAACGTCATCAAAACCATCCGATTCACAAAGGCGGTTCTTAGGTTTTTCTGGATTATGTTCATGTTTGATTGTTGCTTAATTAATCGTACTTATGTATAAAAGCATTTCCGTACCTCAGTATCATAAAGTATTATCATTATATACAACGATAAAACATAAGGAACTATTCAAAACAATACAGATAATCATTAAAGTGACTGGCTAATAAGAAGAAAGAGAAGTTAGCTGCAAAGGCCTGTTGACATAAGAAAAGTCTGCAAGAGATGCTTGGAAGACAAAAGCGAGGGTGCCTGTCGCATCTCTGCTGGAAGTGTGTTCCATAGCATGGGACCAGTGTCGCTAAATGCCTGGCTTCTGGCTGAGGTCTCTATAACATGGGGGACAGTGCCCCTACAGATGATTATATTGCTTAAAAATGTATGCATGTATGTATGTATGTATGTATGTATGTATACCCTTGGATGGCTTTTTAAAGTGGAAATACAGTATGGAAAATGTTAAAAGGTTTGGAAAAAAAATATTTCACAATAGTTCAAAACATGTTTTGGTGCTGGGGAATCTTGGGTTTCCTTTCTCCTAAACTGAGCCTTCCACACCCTTGAGGGCTGAGGGCAGTGCCTTGTGTCGGGCAAGTCGCTGCACATTGCATGTGCACATTGCATGTGCACTCCCAGACATGCTGCCCATCAGGGTTAGTTCAGCACCAACACCTAGGCTGACTCATTGCATGAGACAAATCATGTTTGGCACATTTCCCCGGGTTGGTTCATCCACTCCCCAAAATATGCAACGAGGTTACCGTGAGACATACGGGAGATGGGTCTTCCATAAGAACCTAAGATGAGCCTTGCAGGATCAGACCAAAAGCCTCTCTGGTCCTGCATCCTGCTTTCACAGTGGCCAGTGAGGTGCAAATTAGCCCTCTGCTGCTAGTGTGCCTTGACTAATACTGAAGGCAGTATATAGCCACAATGACTACAGTGGGCATTGATAAGCCATACCCTCTGTGTAAATCCATCACATACATATCTGACTGCTCTTAATACCAGGTCTATTCATATAGCCTTGGAGGTATGCATTATAACTGTGCACCATTGAGGCCACAGACTTGTTATTTACCCCAAATCCAGATACATGGAATGCAGGTTTTCCAGTCCCATTCTGGAACTGGCATTTTGGACATGAGCCCAGACCCAGAGTTGAAGCCTGCGCTGCAGCTAGCCCAGCTCAGGACCTTCATACGATCTGCTGCGATGTTGTGCTCCCCTGTTAGCTCATTGGAGGAAAAGACAGTATTATCAACGTGATAAATAAATAAGACCTATCAAGTCACTGTTTTGAACTGAGTTTTTTTCATTTGCTTTTTTCCAGAAGCTTCCAGGGAAATTTAAAAACCTGTTCCGGAAATTTGAGAACCTAACGGTGAGCCCTTTTGCACTTCCTCTGTTTAGAGCTAGAGTAGAGGCCCGCACTCTATTCTCTGCTTTAACTATCTTCTGTCTAGCCTTAAGCAAACCCTTATCACTCCTCTTATGGTGCCTCCTGACTGTCACTGTTTTGAGTCATGTGTGGACCAGAACTTTAGGTTTGTGCAGTTGAAGTGGATTAAAGTTCGCTGTTCCAAAAGCTCCACAAATCCAATTTTTTAAAAATAACAACAGACTTCTGCTGTTAGGAAAGTGATGTAGAAATGCATTGAAAAGTGTGAGATGAACCAATAATTAGAGGGGAGACCTATAAATATCCCACAACCAATTGAGCATGGATGCAGGATGAATGATCACTGTCATGTAACTTAGGGTTTCCATATTTCAAAAAGTGAAAATCCAGACACAAAAGTTGTGCCAAATTGAAATTTTGGGCTATTTTTATGGAAATTCACCAAAATATACACTTCCGACATGGGTTGCCACATGTCCAGATTTTCCCAGACACTGTTTCTGATGGCTGAATCCCAGCTATGTCCAGGAAATTCCAGACGGAGGGCAACCCTATTTAACTACCCTATAAACAAATCAGAAAGAATGTTGAATCAAGATTAGACATAGTCTAACCACCTTGTAAGCTTTGTGCAAGCAAATACTAAATAAAGATGCCTAATTTAAATAATATTTAAATTTCAGGGTTGTGATAACGATCACTGAGATATCTCTAGCATTTTTGATCCAGTTAGGAAATATATTATGTAAATACAAAGTTGTATAGCTATTCCATCCCCAACAATCAGGATATGGCATGGGTCTTTTGCCCTTCGATGATCTCAGATCTGTAGGGTGAAATACCCCTACTGCTGTCCTCTAGCAGAAAATAACTTTTTTACTTCCTTAATGCAACAGTTTCCAGACTGTGCCGCAGAGAACCCTGGGGCTCTTTGGAAGCTCATTGGAACTCCTTATGGAGAAGTTTGGGGACAGTAGAGAGATTCCCTGAAAGATAGGCCCACTACTTCTGATCTCCTGCACAACATGCAGCTGTGGAAGATTTGTAGGTTTTGTTCTAGGTTACACTCTCAGTACAGATGCAGCAAGAGCAGGGAACCTGTGGCTCTTCAGATGTTGTTGAACTAAAACTCCCATCAGCTTCAGCCATCATGGCCAGTGGAGAGTTGCCTAGTGTGAGTCCAGCTTCCTCATCTCTGAGGTAGGGCAGTGAGTGAAGCCCAAGAGGCCTAGCGCAACTGAAGTGAGTGTCCCCCAAACATGACCTTGCATGCTCTGCAACCATGTATTGGCTCCACATCATGCAAGTTGGTGGGAAAGGAATTCTCTGCTGGTAGGGAGATTTGAAATCACTACCTTGATAAATTAATTAGTCAAGGAGATGGGTTTTCATCATCAGGAGGTCACAGATAAAAGAAAGATTGTGACCATTCCCTTCTCTTTCCCCCCTCAGTTTCCTTTTCTCACCTTCCTTTTTTTTTTAAGCCCTTTGTTTCTAGTCCAGACTTTCTTCATATTTTAAAAATAATATTTTAAGAAGTCCCATCTCCAGATGCACCTGCGGCTCAGCTATCTGCACTTAACAGTGTTAACTTTTTGGTATTATGGCCCCAGCTGTACTTTGGCAGCAGTTGTTTTTCTGCATCTTCCTCCAGCCGAGAAACAACAGCGTCTTTCTCTCTCTCTTTTTTAAAAGATATTTATTAAAGTTTCCAATTTTTTATAAACAAAAGAAAAAACAAACATAAAAATATTAAAAACACTTACATTTCACACCTTATTTTCTTATAACTTATTTCCCCGACCTCCTCGTACCTCCCCTTCTTGTATACCCAGTTTAAGCTATTTGTACAGCAAATAACAGCGTCTTTTTCTCTCTCTTTCGCCTTGCAGGACCCCTGCAGGAATCATAAAAGCTACAGAGAAGTCCTCTCGAGAATGAAGCCCCCCATTATCCCCTTCGTGCCCCTCATCCTAAAAGGTGAGTCACACCCGCTGGAGCGGGGGCTGCTGTTTTTGAACTGGGGTGTGTAGAAAGCTTTGTCTTGGCTATCCTGGTCGGGGCTTAATTTGAACTAGGGGCACTTGAAAAAATAACGTACCTCTGTAGGAAAAGCTCGCTTGCAGTGTCCTGTCACATTGAAGTGTGACCAAGAAAGAGAACCCTGAACCAGAAAGGGCGGGGCTATGCAAAATAGGGCCAGGCTCGATTCCCAATGAAAGGGGTGACCATGTCTGACTCACATTGCAGAGGTGACTGTGAGTACATGCTGTCTTTCCACCCTATACATGAATGTTTTCTGTTCACTCCTATGGGAAAGATAGACTTGGAGTCTGTGTTTTGATGAGTTTTTAACCAGCCATCACTGGATGGGATTGTGAGTGTGTGCAAGTGCACACACAGTGTGTTTCAAACACTTCACCTCCCCTGTCACCTGAGTCCTTGCAGTTTATAAGCCCTCCCTACACTGTATACAGCCGCTGTCATCGTAAGAGCATGTGCAGAGTTCCCCTTTCTCTCATCATTTAATTGCCACAAACCATCCTGGGCGCCTGGGCTTGGAGGGAAGCATTTCCAGGCCATAGTTACAACCAGGCACCTTTTAAAAAAATAGAATTTAACTGTTGCCAGGCTACCACTCCTTCTCTCTCCTCTCATAAACTTTTCCTTTTATTTTTTCCCCTTCTAACACTCAGATCTGACATTTTTGCATGAGGCTAGCAAAACCTTGGTGGACGGACTAGTCAATGTAGAGAAGCTGGTAAGAACATCCCTCCCTTCCAAGTCTTTTGCCCCTGCATGTTCTTCTGTCTTCAGTGCCGAGCACAATTACTTAAACTCCACAATGGGAATAATAACCAGAGAACTGGGAGGAATCCAAAAGCTATCTATTCCAACCTGTTGCATGAGACAAATCTGTACCCCAAAGTGGGAGGCTGTGAAGTTAAATAAAAGCAGTTATCCGTGTGATAAAGGATCGGGCAGTTTTTAAAAGCACCGCAACGATTGCAGAAATTTTGGACGGAAATAAGCAGGAGCAGGGCTGACCACCTGTTGCAGAAATGAGACGTTCATCCACAGAGACACTTCTGAGGGCAGCTGCAGATGTTTATTTTCAGATATGGGGGGGATACAGAAACTGAAGGCAATCGAAGAGAGGAGGTGCTGTAAAGAATTGTCTGTCTGTCTTGCAGAGACCCTTTCATCTCCCTGGTGATAGTGTCGAATAATACTGCCAATAATACTGCCTGGGCCTCAGGCTCAGATTTGACCCCCCACCTAGCCTTTTTTACCTTACCTCTGGGGTTTTCCCTTAGCCTCCCTCCTCTCCCCCAAGGCCACACCCCTCCCTTTTCCTGCCTCATGCCCTCCTGATATGAGTCCTTGAGCTGTGATAATGTTGTTGGCTTGGCAAGACGAAGGTGTGTGTGTGTCTGCGTAGAAACCAGAAACCTCTGGCTTTTGCACAGCTGGAATGTTGCCGACTCTATAAAGCTAAGAGTTCCGTCTGTGGCTCCACCCCCTTTAGCCCTGGAGCCCCACCCACCATGACTGGCATGGTTGCCCATGGAGGAATGTGGCCTTTAGACTGGAAAGCTTTCCCCACCCTTGTTTTAATGGTAGCAGGGAGAGACGGCCTCTCCGTAGCAGAACACCTTGCCTTGCATACAGAGAGAGGTTCCAGGTTCAATACCCAGCAAATTCAGGAAGGGCTGGGAGATAACCCCACCTGAGATGCTGAAGGGCCGCTGGCAGTCAGTGCAGATGGACCAATATAAGTCATCTTCCTAGGTTCTAGTAAGTTGCATTTATATGCTACCTCCTTTAGTTCTGAGTTGGTGCCAGATTTCCTGCTGGGCTCTGGCGTATGTGTTTGGCTTCGCTTTTGCCACGCTTATAGTGCAGAGGCGCCCCTCTGTGTGACGGCATTGGAGAAGCAATGCAGAGCTGCTTGTGGAATGGAGCAATTTGCAGACAGCCCAGGATGAATGCACCCCTCATGCACTGTGCTTGCACCAATGACATGTTGCAGAAATTTTAAAAAGAAACCCCAAATCAATCTGGAGGAGACTTTTGTGTTTTAGCTGTGTGTCCGGAGGCCTTCCTCTCCCTCCCCATCCTTCAGGGGAAACTGACGCGATTTGTAGGAGACTGTGGCCCTCCTCCTCCTCCTGTTGCCCCTTTCGCCCATTCGCCTCCCCTTTCCTTCTCAAACTGCTCCCCCAGAGTGGCTTTAGAGAGAGAGGCAGCTAGGATCTTTGGCATGAATTTTGTCCCTGCTGCGTATCTGGGAAAGCAGAAAGATGGCCTGGCAGGCTTGAGCATTGAGCTCTGCTCAGCAAATGCAGCATGACCTTGCGAGGATCTACGAGCGCTCAGGTGGTCTCTCTCACCCCACCCCCACTGCCATCTCCCTCCCCCTGCGGTGGTGGTGGTGGGGATTAACTAGCGGTTGGTTGGTCCTCTGTATGGTTTCTAGCCCAGTGGGACAGTCGGGTTGCCATGGCGATGGCTTCACAGAAGCTCCTCCAGCTCTCCTTGTCAAGAGACGAGTGTGTGCCTGTGTGTGTGTGCGCGTATGTGAGATCAATGCTGGAGTTGGCCCAGATTTTCCTGGCCTCTAGGGAGGAGGGGATGGGGGGGGGAGAGGGATGAAGCTACGTCACTGTCAGCTGAGCTCTAATTTCCTTCTGAACCCCACACTGTGCAGAACACAGAATTATTCCTGTGCTGAACATTCATATCCTCCAATTATAAAAAAGTCATATAATTATTAATGTATTCCAAACAAGGGTATTTCTACAAAAGTGCTTATTTTACAAAATGTGACGATTTGTCTACTTCTTCTTTGAACCTGGTTTTTTTTTTGTGTGTGTGTGTTTTTAAATAGGAGGGGTTTCTCTGGTAGGGGGAAGAAACTGGATAGTGAATAGCAGCAAGAAATTATTTAGGAAGAAGGAGCAGAGAGGCTATGTGGGAGAATAAGGGATTAAAAAATAATAATAAGGGAGTCATGCAAGGCAATGGCTCTCCATCCTTAGAGTACTAGAGGCGCTTTGCTGATAGCTTGAGCAATGAGAACTAGAAACCTGATGTGTAAATCATAAAATTGTAGGTCCTCGGTAGTTCAAAATATGTGTTGGAGAGCTTCCAGGACTTCTTTTTGCTGGGGAATCGTTAAGAACATAATTACAATTACTTTGGCTGTGGCACCCCAGTAATTCCCCTAAGCACAGCATTCTGTCTTCAAACAACTAACTGAGCCAAACTTTTGCCTTTAGACTGTTAACAGACCATACCTACTCCCAGTTAATCCGCAGCATTTGATAGCCAGAAGTGGGGCTTTATTTAAATCTGGGTTTCACTGGAGTTTAGTTGGGAACCTGATTTTCTGTACCAACGCTCAACCTGTAAAATAAGTGATGCAGAAATATAGAAGGCTGACTTTGTGTGTATGCAAACACCTTATGCTCTTTTCAGTACTGGAGGGATCACAGGCAAACCTACCCTCCTCAGTATATCTTAGCAGCTGAAACATGGAAGCATGGCCAGTTAATCCCAGCAATATATATGCGTGTGCATTGAGGAAGGCATCTCTCAGGAGAAAAACAGTATTTTACCAGCCATAAATAGTCATATTTGTTGCAGGGGAAATGCAGTCCTCATTTCCCTCTCCTAACTTCTCTTACAGTTGTAATAAGTAGATATGCATCATTAATGATACTTTCCAGCAGTTTTCCTGGAGCAGATATTAGGCTGGCAGGCCTGTAACTTCCCAGATTCCTGCTCAATGTGTTTTTCAAAAGGACTGGCCTGTTTTCCAGTCCCTGTGTAGCGAGGCTGATCTTTGGGACGAGTTACATATTTCTATAAGGAGATCAGCTATGACAACATTAGCTGTCCTCCGTGAATAATGCTCTCAGCTGCCGGGAGCAGAAACTTGCTGGTTGCAAAGTTCTACACAAAGCAGCCATTCGTACAGGTCAGAAGCAATGCACAACAGCACTATCTTTTTACAGCAAGCCAGGTGCTGACTCTCACCTGGCAGGAGAAGCAGCAGAGGGAGAAGAGGCCGGGATCAGGTGGGGTTTAGACGATGCCTGTTTACATAGGCATTTTCTTGATCTCTTTACCCAAGCCTCCTGCTTTAATTAATGTGTTGTTTTAATGGGATTGTTTTATTGTGTGTTTTAATTATGCACGTCTAACTGGTTTTTGTACTTCGTAAATCGCTTAGAAGCCCATTTTGGCATTAATTGGTTTTCTTTATTTGGTGGTGAGGCATCTCCACGCCCGCCTCCCTCAAGAACTCTGAGGGCACCATCCAATTCTCTTCTGCACATTGTAGGGATTGCTTGGGGTAGGTGAGTGAGACAGTCTTTTAGCGAAGCTGTCCACTGATCTCCCCATTGAGGAACCCCTTGACCAGCTTCAGAGGACCCCGTTGCAAGAGAGGTTTTAAAAAAACAACAAATCACTGCTTTAACCACTGGGTGTTGCAGAAAATCACGGCAACTAAGTGAATCGGCTTCAGAATTCAAAAGTAAAATGTGGTTCACGCCCCCCCCCCCCATTTAAAATGTTTTTGGTTTTCTTCACACACACTGGACTGGGGTGGGGAACCTGTGGCCCTGCAGATGTTGTTGAACTACAACTCCCATCAGCCCCAGGTAGCATGGCCAGTAGTCATGGGTGTTGTAGTCTGGAAACACCTGGAGGGCTACATCTTCTGTACCCCTGAAGTGGTGCAATGAGTGAGGCCTAAGAGAGTGTCTTGGTTTTTCTCACCTTCCCCCACCTTTTAAAAGGTTTGAAAGGTTTCTCCCCGTCTTCCCCCACTCTTAACAACAAGTTAGGAGTGTCTTCTTTTTTTAAAAAAGTGTAAAAGTCAGACTTATTAAATTTACTCCTTGGAATCTGGTGGCAAAGGGAGCAATACGTCCAGCAGGCACAATTTCAAATAGCTTAATGGAAAATAATATCGGCATAAAAGCTCTGCCAGTGGAGAGTGTTTTTCCTAACCACTTAAATGGGGTGGTGTTAGGCTCCCTCTACTGGTACAGAACTATAAAGGCATTTTATTTAGTCCGCTGAAAAGCCTTCGTCTCTCAAGGCCCTTATGCATGTAACAATAACTGTGCAGATATCCAAGTTTTCTGGTCAGCAACTAATTTTACAACAGCTGTGCTTTGAGAAAAGCATAGTCCATCCTCAAAAGTAGACTGCCAACAGGTTCTTTTTTCCAGAACCACCTCTTTCTCCTCTCTTTGCTTCTGGGTTGGCAGCAGTTCTGCTGCTACTATTCAGGGGGGCAGATCTGCTCTTCGGGCCTCTAATTGCTGACCTCTAGCACAGTATAATTTTGAGGCAGTTAACAATATTAATAATAAAGTGTGATTTATTTCATTCACTGAAATCCCTGTCCTATTCACACTGGAAACTACAGGCCAACTAATGCAAATGAATAATTGAAATTATATATCCTTCAGTATATTTTAAAAAAGCAATTTCCTTATTATATTAACTCTCCCCTACTGAGAGTTACCGGTAATCCTGTGTACTCCATGAATATTATGTTTTACATTTCACCCGGGAAAGCGAAACTCTGTGACCTTTATAAATTCTGCAAATCAGAGCAAAAGATGTGCATTTTTTTAATTTGCAGAATCTATTCAGCTTTCCCACCTTTATTATTCTGCATAACTCTGGTTTTGCTAGCCATGCAAAGTGGCCCAGAGCTATCCAGTCCCCTAAATCCCAACTCTTGACAAGTAGAAGTTTTAATCAGCCTCCTCAGCAGGGTCTTCTTACATTTTTATAATGGACCATTTGGACGCATTCATCTTTGTCTCCTGTCCAACTCACGTACTAGGTGTTTCTGTGGCTGTGAAAGCTAGCATTTTCTCTGTGGAGTTACTGAACAGTTGGTAAATATTGATGGAAGATGTAAAGCAGTGCCAGATCATTTGTTCATTTATGACATTCATGTTTAGCTCAAGGTGGTATGTGAACATGGTTCTTCCCCTTCCCCTTTCATCCTCACAACCACCCTGCGAGGTAGGTTAAGCTGAGATAAAATGACTGGCCCAAGGTCACCCACTGAGCGGGGAACTGAACTCTGGTCTCCCAGCTCCAAGTCCCAACACTCTAGCCACTGCACAAGACTGCTGCTCTCTGTTTTAGATCTTAGCTACAGTAACACCAAGGTTCTTGCAGAATGGGATTCCCAGCTGCAGATTTGAAGGTCTGGTGCCCTAGAACAACGAAGCATCTCTCTTTCCTCCTCTCTTATGCAGCACTCAGTAGCAGAGAAAGTTCGGACAATCAGGAAGTGCCGGAGCCGGCCCCTCTGTGAGTATCCATGCCCCCACCAAGGATGCAAAGGGAAGCCAATGCAATTACTTCACTGCTACTCTTTTTTGACAGGTGCTCAGTACCAGCTGCTGCAGAGTGGTGCTTGCCTGCCTTTTTGGTATGGCAACCCACAAGACCAAATTCACTTGGTATGGTGACCCATTGTTTTATTGTCACATGAACAGGTCTCCAGCAGCTGTCAGTTTTCTGCACTATAACTGCGAGTTTGCCTGTTTCATAACCCTTACTTGAGGCATCTAAGCAAAAATAATAATGTGGAAACTGTTGAAATATGTGCAGTACTTAAAAAGTTATTCTCAGTTATGTTTATGGGAATAAGAACACCAGCCATCAGATTGCAGGATCATGCTTTGTAAGCTATAAAAATTTATTCTAAAAACATACAGTTGCACGAGCCGTATTAGATATAACCAGCTATGGATATTTGTGATAGTTTTCTTCATGATAAAACCAATTTTAGCAACTGTTGTGGGGGTGGGGTGCTGAGCTTGCCTTTTGCCACTGAGTAGCTCTGTTGGTTCTCAGACATCATCCCAGATCATTATGGACACATAGGGTAAAGGTGTTACAGTCGTACCTTGGAAGTCGAATGGAATCCGTTCCGGAAGTCTGTTTGACTTCCAAAACGTTCGGAAACCAAAGCACAGCTTCTGATTGGCTGCAGGAAGCTCCTGCAGCCAATTGGAAGCCACGGAAGCCCCATCGGACATTTGGCTTCTAAAAATTGTTTGCAAACTGGAACAGTCACTTCTGGGTTTGCAGTGTTCGGGAGCCAAAACGTTCAAGAAGTAAGCTGCTCAAAAACCAAGATACGACTGTATTTCTTATTTTTGCTAACCAAATCTCAAATCACACTTGGCTTGACTATTAACTAACCTTGGCAGCAGATCTGTGGATAGCTCACCATAAAGTCCTCATAGAGGGAGTTGCTTTGAGTAGTTATTATTACTCAAATGGCATCAAAGGTGAGTTGTAATAGTCACTCAAAACAGCTCCCTGTAAACTGTCATTGGCTCTGCCACTAGCTGCCAGTGAGGAGTTCCCAAGTGTTAAGGTGTAAAATTTAAGCCTTTCTGATGTTCAGTTACAAGCATCAACACAGTATTGTAATAAGGCAACGAAACAAAAAATTGCACAAGGTATTCATCATACCTGTTAAAAATCAAAAACAATAATTACTTAGGGTTTACTTATGAAGCTCCCACTCACACAGGCTTTGTGACCCATTTGCGGGTCACAAGCCACAAGTTGGAAAATGCTGCTGTAGAAGCATGGTCTTTTCTCCAGAGAGCTTACAGTCTACATAAAGCAGAGTTGCAGAATCACAGAATTGTAGAGTTGGAAGGGACCCATGAGGATCATCTAGTCCAACCCCCTGCAGTGCAGGAATCTTTTAGCCCAATTTGGGACTCGAACCCACAACCCTGAGATTAAGACTCTCATGTTCTACCAACTGAACTATCCCAGGTGCTTACAAACAGCAACAGAGATGAGGAGATTCTGGGGATTGGCCAAGTTGTCATGAGATGTTATTCGGCATTGATGCCCATATATCACATTTTAAGTCTATCTTTGCAACTTTGAAGAAACTTGCTTTCACTTTAAATATGAGTTGTAGATTTCCTTAAGATTCTGCACCTCACACTCATTTCCATACTTGAGCAATGCTGTAGATTTGCAAAATACACACCATCCTGGGTTTGTCTGGCCAGCCATATTTGAGTGTCAAAATCCTCAGGATACGAGCGTCAAACAAATGTGCAGAAGTCCATATCTGAGGTATCTATTGTTGGGTGGTACTGTTTTATTCTTCAGGCATAGGAATTGTGTGCAAATGCTCTCACCCATCATATTCTCATTTCATCTTACAAAACTATCGTGTCAGAGAGAGTCAGACATGAGTCTTTGGATCCACAGGTCTTGGGTGTGGAGGGGAATTTTACGTGGGGCACACATTCATTCCCCTGCCTTCAATATGAAACAATTCAGGACAGCAAGATCTTATCTGGTGGGGCTAATCCTGGACTCAAGGAACAGATGGGGAATCTGTGGCCCTCTGTATATTGGACTGCAGCTCTTAAGGTCCCTGGCTGTTGACCATATTGTGTGGGAATGATGGGAAATTGAATGCAATAATATCTGGCGGACTATCAGTTCCCCATTCCTGCTTTAGAGTATCTGCTTATGCTAGGCATGATTGTTGTGTTTAGCTTTAGAATGGTGTCTCTTCCCAAATGACTGTCTTCTCCTTCTTCCCCCAGGCCTGGAAATGGAGTCATCTCCCCAACAGCTGCAGACAAAAGCTTACGTCCGGCAGTTCCAAGTTATTGACAATCAGAACCTGCTCTTTGAGCTCTCTCACAAGCTGGAGTCAAACAGCCAATGAGGCAGCTGCCCACAGGGCAGGTGTCACTAGCAAAGAATGTTTACTCTGCGCAATACTCGAGCACTTTTTGGATGTACAGGGGTTCCTCCTTAGGGTCTGACCCTGTTGGGAGAGGAGAGCACGGAGTCGCCAAATGGCAGGGATGGCCAAGCTTGGTCGGGGTGTCCCGTCCAAGAAATCCTGGTGACTGAGGTGCAAAATCAAAACGGCACCTCGCCTTCCTACGGTTTGAGCTTGGGACACAATTCACCACAGAGTTCTCCTGTCAGGGCTGGCCCCGAGATAATTTTGATGCCAGAAATTGAAAATCTAACTAGCACCTTCCTGTCCCCTCGTCCCTCCCCCAGCAGTAAAAAAGCAAACAACTATTTAAGTAACCGAAAAATGTGCTGCTCTTTTAACCGTGCCCCCCAAATCTACTGCCTTTGCCCATTGGCAGAGCTCTCTTGGTCTCCTGTGTGAGCTTCATTTAAGGGAAGGGAGACTCCGCCAGAGCATCCCGTGAGTGGGACTTGCGCAGAAGAATCTCCCAGGGAGTATTGGGGCCCCTTATCCTCCATCTGTCGGTTTCCCTCTCCGCCACCTAGAACGGCGCTCCAAATCGGTTGCCTGAGGTGACTATCTCACTTTGCTTCACGGCAGAGTGTAGAGAAGTTTGGAGGACTGAACCCAAAATGGCCCGAGCAGATGGAACAGTGTTTTGTGGAGGAGGTCAAGACAAAGCAGGACATCTTGACTTGCTTGTGGGACAACTCACACTAGTGGCCAATGCCCTTTCTGGCAGTTTCCCTCCCCACTATAACCGTAATCGAACAAGTCCTTGAAAACGAAGAGTTTCTGAATCAGAAAAATAAGCTTCCGGTCTCATGAGTCGGACATAGTACAGTTGCCAGAGGCAGTGTGTGCAGAAACGTCAAGAAATGTCAGTTTGCTACCTTTCATTTCTCCTATTACACTACTCTTTATCAGTGGGCATTTTTATTTATGTATTAGAAAGGTTTGATGTGGAAACATTATTATTAAGAATAATTCACAGGAGACTCTCAAAAGTATTTTTTTGGTTCTGTTCTCACAGAACGTTGCTTTGTTTTTAAAAAGCTGGTCCAGGTAAACTGAAGTGGGAAAATGTTTTCCCCTGGTGTTCTTAAAATTCAGTTTTGATTGGCTGTGACGGATAAGACAGTATTCAACGATTTCCATTCTTTGGGATCTAAGCTACAGGAACTTAAAACACCAGAATTATAAGGCTGTCGTAGTTCCTTATTGGGGCAGAGCCAGTGCAGTACAGTGGTTAGGGTGTGGGAGGCCAGGGTTCGAATTTCCACTCAGGCTCACTCAGTGACTTTGGGTCAGTTACTGTCTCTCAGCCTTACCTTCCTCACAGGGCTGTTTGTTGTGAGGATAAAATGGGGAGGGGAGAAGCACCACCTTGAGCTCGCTACAAACTTAACTGGCCTAAAAGTCATTTCAGGCCCCCACAGTACTGCAGTTCTCTGACGGGGACTTAGGGCTAAAGATTTGCCTTAACAAAGAATCCTCGTCACTTTCACCAAACTACAATTCCCAGGATTCTTTGTGGGAAGCCATGACAGTTTTAATCGTAGTCTAGATATACACAGTTTCTGGTTTTGGCTGCTGTCCAAATGTTTTTTACATCTCTTTGTGTTGAATAAATTTATTTTTAGGTAGGTTATTTTTGGGGAGGGGTGTTGGCAAGAAACCAATTGTCTCTTCTTCTTGAACTGGGCTCTAGATATAGGTCACTCTTGAGTTCTGGGATGTGTCCTTCAGCAACTTCGAAGAGCCTGGGAGGGGCAGGGAGATTTCCATCTCAGGATAGGATAGTGGGGTTTCCCCTCTCTATATTATCACAGGGACATTCACAATAATACTTAACTATATTGTCCCTTGTTATTCACACAGTTTTGATGGTTACACAGTGATAAAACAATTTTTGTTCTCACTTCTCCAAAGTGCCTTTAAAGGATGCAATGTGTTGATTTCAATCTATCTTCACGTTAATCTGGAATAAACTATTGAGATTGATACAAGACTGGGGAAGATTTCCATAAACTTTTATGGAAACAGCATGTTGGAAGAGGGATGATCTTTTTCTGTACTTCCCCTCCAATTGTGTGAACAAAAAGTTGATTTGAAGTGTACTGTACGAATAAGGTCAAGTGACCTCAAAGACTTCAGTTCTCAAAAGTGTTGAATTTAATCCATGCTGGTAATTGTGAGATCAGAACCAGAGATACTATTTATTTTGGATTATTTAATCTGGGACAACTGGATAGAATTTAGTGGACCCTCCCAATAGGTTTTAACCAACTTTCTGTGACACAGATTGCCAAACACACATATAGCCCAGCCCTTCCCCCACAGAGAATTTGTAATCCACCCTACAGTTGATTATGAGGGTCAGCAGTGGGTTGCAGTGGGATAGTCCTGCTATCTTGCAAAAGTACTGAACCTCCTAGCATCTTTCAAGAAACACAGGTGAATTATTTATCTTTGTTATACTTGGAGCAAAGCAACTAAAAAGTTGCTTTGAGTTTAGGGAACCCCTGTGATACTAAGTAAAAACTCTGGGTCTTGCCCTATAACTTCTGCATGGAAGAATCATATCTCAGGGCTACGTCCCAAAAGCTGTGTGTTCCCCCTGGAATTTGTTTCCAGTGCCATGATCTAATCCTGGAAATGTGAAGTAATAATAAGAATGCCTCTGAGCCAGTCCAGAGTGCATTGTCCACACTACTGAATAACCACAGCCCATTCCCACACATTTCTTGATTAGGGGGCAGGGATTTCAGGTCAAGAGAGAAAGGTGCCTGCTTCTCTTTTTAGAAATGAACTGCTTTCCCTACCATGTTTCTAACAGCTTTAATATTATTCAAAAATTGATATCAAAGCGCAGGTGTTGTAAAGAATTTCTCTCGTTTTTTTAAAAAATGGCTTTTCTCTTTGCTGACCTCCTCCCTTTCTCTTTGATAAGGGTTGTTTTTATTTGTGTGTCTTTTTGGGGGGGTTGCCTCTTTTGCAGGGGTGAGGAACCTGTGGCAATCCGGATGTTTCTGAGCTTCATCTCCTATATATCATTGTTGCTGGCCATGTTGGCTGGGGCTGATGGGGTTCCAGCAACATCAGGAAGACACCAGGTTCCCCATACCTGATCTAGTGGCTTTCTGTTCAGGGACTTTTCATTTCAGGGTCTCTCGCTTTTGTCTATATTTCTTTTTCTCTCTCCCGGTGAGAGTTTCAGGTCCTAATGCGAGGATGTGTATATATTTATATATATTTTTAACAAGACACTCTTGAATTGTACATTTATTTTTTAAAGAAGAGCCTTGTATCATTGGGCAATTGTACAGTGAATTTTCTACTGTTGGAATGAGGGGATCGCTTGCCTACACATATAACCCTACAAGCTTCCGCGAGGTGGAATGTAAGATGTATTGTGTTGTTCTGGGGAAGCTTAGGGTTTTTTGGGGGGAGGTCTGGCTGTTGTTGATATTATTATTAATAATTATTGTTGTTATTGTTTTGGTACTGCAGCACTTGGGTAAGAAGCCAATGGTGGAAATAAATAATTGTGAAAAATAAAATCAGTGGTCGGCTTTTATACAGATTATTAGGTAAAATTCTTTTATATAGTGCCATCAATGTATGTGGCTCTGCACACAAGGCATACAATCTAAAAAAACAGATACAATAAAAATGAGTAGTTTAAAATGCAAAATTCAGTGGAATGCAGTGAGCTGGCAGCAATATTGTGACTTCTTCATATGAAATGTGAGTGAACGATGGCAATTTCAGACAGGTAAACTTCTAACGTGGAAGCAACCCATGCATCTTTCATATAAATAAATCTGTTTGAATGAGAGTGAAACTAGCTTCTGGTTTTAACCCAGAAAAGGAACTATACCTAGGTATCACTGCTGTGCTTCTAAGAGCACAAAGCCCCTCAGTGTGAGAACAACCCCAGCACAACAGGGAATCCTCCCGTTTGCAACTATGGGCTTTTAATCAAGGCCTCTGTCCTCCAGCATTTCACAGATGCAAACGGGGCATGCTAGCAACACTCCTATTCTCATACCAAGACTAGTCTGCTGCATTCATTCATTCAACAGCCCGTCTTTCATTGTTTCAGTAATCATGATGATGCTTATTCTACAATCTGTTATCAACAGATTGCATAGACAAATGCATAGAATTGTGGAGTTGGTAGGGGGCTTGAGGGTCATTTAGTCCAGCCCCCAGCAATGCAGGAATCTTTTGCCCAACCCACAAGCCTTGAGATCAAGAGTTTCATGTTCCGCCGACTGAGCCAGCCCAGCTGCTACTGGGAAAAAAAGAGGCTTCATTCAGCAGATATGCACTGGAGGGCGGCAAAACACACACATCCCATACGCAGTCGAAATTTACTGTAATTTACAGGCTACAGATGAAGACTTCAGAAAGTCTCTAGGCACAAAGTAATGGGCAGTATAACACCCGCTGTATTATACAAAATATAAGGCACCTTTTAGGGGCTGCATAGCCGCTTTTCGGGGACGTTATCGGGCGATCTTTGAGATCCCTATGATTTCATGATTCTTGTTGTACATCGGCGTGGCTACTTCGATGTGGTTAGATGTTTCTAATTTACACAACGCCTCCGGACTACATTGCAGGGTTGTCGTGAGCCACCTTCCCTGCCTAATCCTGCAAGGGCTTTCAACCTGCAAAGTGGAAAACAATCCAGAATTGCCGCAAAGCCCCGTCCAACATCCACCCCCCTACAGTTTAAAACGGTGGGCTGCGTCGTGCATTGCACAGCTCTTGCAAACTCACAAGTTATCCTCAGCCTAAACCTGCCGCTATCCTCCTTTGCTGAGCCTGAAGAGATATTGGGGTGGGGGAGAGAAATCCCCTTCACGGGCGCTGGAATTACGAGTCTGAAAGTGGCGAGTCTTGTGATTTCGTGTTTCCAGTATCCTTCCCAACATGGCCGAGCTCGGCACCGATTCTGCTCAGGCCTCTTGGACCTTCTTAATATGGCGATCCACCCACCCGGCCTCACTTCCTCCCACCTACTCCAAACGGGAAAAGGCGGAGCCACATTGCGCGTGCGCGTTGGCCCCGGGGAGTGCTCTTCGACGCCATTTTGCGTGGCCGCCGGGCGGGCACACGGCTGTTTCCGGGTTGCAGGCCCCGGAGCAGAGAGAGAAAGAGAGAGAGAAGACCAGAGAGGCAGAAGAGTTTGTGGGTAAGCGAAGAGGGCTGCGAAATCCACAGCGAGGGGCGGCTGGTTGGGTGTGGGATACGTGGCCTCCTTGAGAACCCTTTGGCTGAGTGGTTGGGTGGGTGGGCGGGCTGCGCTTTGACATTTGACCCGTGTTCCTGCGGAGGTCACGGGGCTGGGGAGTGGGCGAGCAGGGGCGGGGTGGAGAGAGAGGGCTCGGCGGTGAGGGGCCAAAGGGATGGCGGGAGGAGGGAGCACAGCAGGAGTGACTGGGAACAGGGGGGGAGAAGAGGGGTGGGCCCCATTGGCCTGTTGTTGAAGGGGGTGGGCGATTTGGTAGGAGCCCCTGGGCTCTGGGGGAGGTGAGGGGGAAGAAGAGGGGTTTCTGGGGTGAGCAAAGGTGAGAGGATACTTTGATTCGTTGACCAGGAGAAATTTAGTATAAAGAAAGGGGCCTGGAAAGAGGAGGAGGAGAGATTGGAAAATTGTATTTAGATTTTATTTTTCCCCAGTCTCGCCGCTTGTTTAGGTAATGGGGTTATTTCAAGCCAGGGGTTGGGAGAGAGGAGTTGTGGGGGGGAGAGACCCTTGGTGTGTGTACAGGCTGGGGATATTGGGAGGGTTACGCCTGCGAGAATTTATGGGGAGAGGTGGGTCAAGAGCATTGCGGGGCTTGGTTAGCCCGGTTTGAAATATTGTAGTTGGTATTGAGCAGGTGCTTTCCGGGGAAGGGGTGTGTTGCAGCGCCAGAGGTTTTTGTCTGCGGGTGGTTGAGGATTTAGACATAAGCTGAACAGGTGAAGCAGATAAATATGTGGTGGCTTATGTATCTGGGTGATACATTGAGGGTGAATAAAATGGGAGCAGGTAACAAACTGTCAGGAGGGAGGGAGGTTTACATAAGCTGCTGTGAATTTTGTGAGGGCTATATACATTATATACTTCGCTGCTGAAATGGTGGCATGGCGAAGTATCTGTGGAAGGGGGCTAGGTTATTTATAGGGTGAGTGAGGGTGTGGCATTGAGGAAACTGCCCTTTTTCTTCCTTATTCTTCTAAGTTGCTGGAAGTTGAGGGTCAGACACAACAAGAACAAGTGACGAGGATATGAGTTTCTTTGGGGTGTCACCCATAATATTTTGTTCTTAAGCTCCAAATGAGGTACTCAAAACTTAGATGCGCACAAAGATTGAGGGAGTTTTAGTATGTCCTCTGAATATGAGCTGAATGTGCTTGGGATCTGACATGCTTACAGGCAAACTGCATCTCCTTAATTCCCAAAGTCCTCTATTCCTTTTTGCTTTCTTCCAAACCAGGGCCTCTTCCGGATTATATGTTGTCTTTCCCTTTGCTGTAAATGGCCTTTTGGGGATATGCTGGGTGTGGTCACCTTTTCGTTCCTCCTTCAGAGGTATGTGTTGTCAGTCAGTGAATAACTTTAGTTCAAGGAACTGTGCACTCACCTTTCTGCAGGTGGAGTTGCCTTCCTCAGTCGCTTTTCTTAGAATGTTATCAGTGCTTGTCTAACTGTAGTATTTGTTCACTAAATGTGTGGTTCTCAAAACTCTCAACATACTTGGAAGTGGAGAGTGCAGAAATACCTGCAAGTTAGGTGGGGTGGGATTATGTATTAAGACAGCGTGCTGGCATACAGCTTTCTCTCTGAACAGTTGTTTGCATATACCTTTTCCCCATAGAGCTTTCTCTTTCCATTAGATTCCTCCTTCATTGCAGTCTTTGCTCATGTTCTGCTTCGGTTCTATGATGGCCTGCTGGAGTAAAATGATGGATTTGGACAATTTATAATTTTTCAGCTTCCCTATATTCTAAATTGGATATGGTCCTTGGCTTTGCAAAGCATTGTGCATTGTGCATTTTAAGACTGCAATGTAACTTGTTCCTGTTGCGGTCAACATTGCATGGCACTCCTGGTTTGCATGTCTTGCCCTCTTAAATGTGTTGCTATTTGCATGCATGTGATGGGTAACTGTCATTCCAAAATGTGTGGAACCTTCTTTGAAGTTTTATAAAACAAGACAGATTGCACAGTTATCTGTCAGGGATTACTTTTGGTACAGGATACCCTGTAAACATGAGAAGGCTCTACTGTAGAGATGGGGAATCCAGTGCTTTCTAGACGTTTTTGGACTCTCTAATTCCCATTAGCCCCAGTCAACGTGGTCTGTAGTTGGGGAGGATGGGAGCTGTAGTCATGAAAAGCATCAGGAAGGCTCCATGTTCCCTGATCTGCCCACCTGGATAATCTAGTTTGGTCCCAATTCTGGGTTTGATTCTAGTACCCGCCTGACAGAGTATTGCTGTTTGTTCTTGTGCTGGCCTGATCAGTGACAGGGCCTTTTCAGACCCTGGAATGCCCTCCTTGTGAGGTGTGTTCTCTCTCATTATTGATGTTCACGAGAAATTTAAAAAAAATTCTGTTTACCAAAGCATTTGATGACAGAAGGAAACTGTTGCTGACAACCCTGATCACTGATTGTGAATGTTTTTAACTTTTAAAGAATGTTTTTAAACTGCTTTTAGATTTTAAAAATATGTTTTGCCATTACTGTGTCAGCTGTCCTGGGATGTAAATCCAATAAATAAAATAAATATTGGTGCCAGTTCTGGAATGATGCATGTGTTTCTTTTCTGAGCAGTAACTACAATATCTTCTTTCTACATGCTGCTTTCTCTGCCTGTAGTCTTGGCCTTTCCATTTCCCATCTTCCAAAATCTGTTGTTATATAGAGATGCTAGTCCTCCTTGTTTCTGATTATAGTAGGTGGAAGAGTGGAGCAAGAGACAGGCCTCAATGTGATTAAACTTGATTGTGGGGTTCTGGCCAGTGTAATTGGTACAACACTGAGAAGGGAGACCAATTATTCCAACAGGTCTTTAGGAACTGACTGGAAAAAGGGCTCATGCTGTGATGTTTTGTTTTCTTCCACTTCTTGTTAGCTATATTTCCAAATATATCTTTTTGTAGTGTTTCAATTCTGTAAGTGTTTAATTACTTTCAATGCCCCTATTTTCTATGTTTTATCCTGTTTTATATGTAAGGCACCTGGGGAAAAGGCAGGATAATAATTAGAAGAAATACTGTGGGAAGGATCAATTGGATAGGGTCATTTCAACATTACTTCATTGATACATTACTTTATTTATGGAAAGGTAGATTGGCTCCAGTAATTTTTAAAGTAGGGGTCAATAAATTTGTGGCCTTCTAGATACTGTTCACCTTATAGGATGGCCAGCGACCAGGGATGATGGGAGTTGTAGTGCAGCAACATCTGGAAGGCCACAGGTTCCCCCACCCCGGTTTTAAGGACCCCTGACTTGATTACGTTTGCCATGCCACTCACAGTCTCTGTTTCTCCTATGATAAGGTAAAGGTAAAGGACACCTGGATGGTTAAGTCCAGTCAAAGGTGACTATGGGGTTGCAGTGCTCATCTTGCTTTCAGGCTGAGGGAGCCGGCATTTGTCCACAGACAGTTTTCTCGGTCATCTGGCCAGCATGACTAAACCGCTTCTGGTGCAACGGAACACTGTGACAGAAACCAGAGCACACGGAAACACTGTTTACCTTCCTGCCACAGCAGTACCTGTTTATCTACTTGCACTGTTGTGCTTTCAAACTGCTAGGTAGGTTGGCAAAAGCTGGGACAGAGCAATGGGAGCTCACTCTGTTGTGTGGATTCGAACTGCCAACCTTCTGATCAGCAACCTTCTGTGGTTTAGACCACAGCGCCATCCATGTCCCCTGTATAAGTCTGCTTCCCCTGTATGCAATATGGGAATATAGATGATGTTTTTGGAGATAGCTAAATTATATAAGCATATGATACATAAAAATGTGCTTCCTGGAGAAAAAGTTTATTAAGAAGAAGAAGAGTTTGGATTTGATATCCCGCTTTATCACTACCCGAAGGAGTCTCAAAGCGGCTAACATTCTCCTTTCCCTTCCTCCCCCACAACAAACACTCTGTGAGGTGAGTGAGGCTGAGAGACTTTTTTGGCTGGTATTGGATGATATTCAGTGCTAGTGCTACTCAGAGTAGACCCATTGAAGTTAATGTATGTGACTGGTTCATTAATTTTAATGGGGCTAATCTCACCCAGAACTTAGTTGAATACAACTCATTTTATCCATTCAATATGTTGCTAATTGGATTTATAAAATAGTTCATTTTTAGGGGGAAAAAATCTGTGGAAAAATATAGCTGTTTCGGTGGAATTATCCACCCCAAAGTAGTGCATTAAATAAGCTTGGGTTGTTTGCTGTATTAAGTGTGCATACAGCAGAACTGTAACTTATGAATGCCTGAGGGATGTTAGCTTTGCATGAGGTACCTGTAAAATATTACACCAATCTACCTCTTCAAATTGTACAGCTTGCTGTACACCTTCCCCCTTGTAATGGCTCAGGGCGGATAACGGTACTTGACACGAAATCAGGTGAAACCAACAAAACAATATTCTCACTAAACCAGTGGCTTTCATATTATGTTCTGGGGAGCCCTGGGTTTCCTTGGAAGCTTATAGCAGAGATTCCTCAAAGAGTAAATCAAGACTAGCAGACAGGCTTCCCCGAAAGGCAGCTTACCAACCACTGCTGATTATCCCTTAATACACATCTGCAGGTGAGTGTTGGGTGTGTTCCAGGTGCCCTCCTACAATGAAGTCCGACAAGCCTGGGAAGCGCTTTCGTGGACTGAGGATCTGCCTTGAACATCTTTCAATCCTCTGCAACGTGCAAGGTTTCTTGGGGGAATGGTGGGAGACAGGGCAGTGTGGAAGTGATTTACAGAGATGTAGAAAGCTTGCTAACTACTACATTGAGCCAGAACTAGCATTGATTATACCAACAAAAAACTAGCCCTCAAATAAGACTCCTGTGGTACTTTCCATCTCTTACTACATAATGTTTCATGCGCTAGAGCCTGCATCACTGGATATAGAAGAGGCTTTCTGCATTGTGGATAATAAAGGTATACATAGGGAACAGTCAGCTTACAGTATAAGGTGATTTCTAGGTGGCTTTCTTTTAAAATAGCTGTGGCGCCTAGAAAATAATATGTTGCTGTTAGGTAAAGCTCAAGTAAACGGTGGAGCTGGAGAAGGTGAAAATCCTGATGAAACCTCTGGAGCAGCTCCTTACCATGAATCTAAATTAGAAATAAGTCATTAATATATTGAGGCGTATTAGGTGAGGTGGATGGTAACTTTTCAGGAAGCACTGTTGTATGTCACCCGTAACAAGTTTGCATGGTGTAGTGATGTTTGTGCTCATTTATCCACGAATGTACCAGTAACGGTAGCTGTGCATGAGGATTAAGCACAACAGTTCCGTGGTGGTATGAGCTGTTCTGTGTGGAATGATCATGATTGCCTGAAATCCATCCACATGGCCATCTAGGCATGTCATGATTCAGTATGTATGATGGTCGTTATGGTGGTTCTTAGGAATTTCCGAATGTTACCCTCCTTTATAGCACTGATTTTCGCAACCCCTGGCCTATGAATTTTTGGTACCAGACAAAAAGTGTCAAAGGGTTTTTTGTGGAGTTGTAATCATAGTGCTGACTCGTATTGGTAGACAAAATCCTTAAGAGCGATGGTAATTTTGGGCTTATGCCTGAGACTGAGGGCAGTCTATGTAACAGTCTAGTCTGGGATTACAGTGGTGCCTCGCAAGACGAAAAGAATCCGTTCCGCGATTCTCGTCGTCTAGCGGTTTTTTCGTCTTGCGAAGCAAGCCCATTGATTAGCGCTACAGCGGTCTAGCGGCTTTCCGTGATCAGCTGTTAAGCGGGTTTTTCAGCGGAACAGCTGATAGGCGGCTTAGGAAAAGGGGGGGAGCGAAAAAAACCCGCGGGGACGCGCAAGATTTTTTCGTCTTGCGAAGCAACCCCATAGGGAAATTCGTTTTGCGAAGCGCCTCCAAAACGGAAAACCCTTTCGTCTAGCGGGTTTTCCGTCTTGCGAGGCGTTCGTCTTGCGGGGCACCACTGTATGTTGATGGGTTTGGATCACTGAGTAGCTGTGTGCGAGGGAAATGAATTCACAGGTTGTGATAGAGTGACTCAAGGTCACCACACACCTATGATATGTCAGGTTTAGGGTGGAAGGATGGGTCACAAAGCCATATAAGTGCTCTTCTCGAGTAAATTCTGTGGCTTGATAGGTTAATGTTATTTAGAGCATTTTGATTCCTTTGGTGCTTTCTCAAGTTTTAATCAATCTCCTTCTTGAGGAATATGAAGTGGATGTTGCATTTTCCCCTGTGTTTGAATATATAATGATGACATCAGAATAAATTGAGTAAATTGATCCACTGAAGTGTGTACATCTGGCTAGCATCCTTTATTGTAAGGATAGATTTAGTTCTTATAATAACAAGTATGAACAGCACTGACTGGTTGCATTTCTTCCCTGTTCTGTAATTGTGGGAGAAGGCGTCATTATTTGAATTATTTCAGTTTAACAACTGCTAGTGTAGTTTAATTCCTGTTCATTTCAGGGGAAAACCCACTACAGTGGTACCCCGCAAGACGAATGCCTCGCTAAACGAAAAACCCGCAAGACGAAAGGGTTTTCCGATTTTTAGAGGCTTCGCAAGACGAATTTCCCTATGGGCTTGCTTCGCAAGACGAAAGCCCATAGGGAAATCTCCTGGGACAGCGGGGAAGTGCAGCGCACCTTCTCCTCTGTTCCCAGACCTGTCCTGAAGGCTTGTGGTGGGAGGTCCGGGAACAGAGGAGAAGGCGCGCAGCGCTTCGCCTCTGTTCCCGGGACTTGCGTGGGAGGAGGGTTTTTCCTCCCCACCGCCAACATTCAGAACAGCATTCTGAATGTTGGCGGTGGGGAGGAAAGCCCTCCTCCCACCGCAAGCCTTCAGGACAGGTCCGGGAACAGAGGGGAAGGCGCGCAGAGGGCTGCCTAGGCTGCGGATAGCAGCATGCTGCCCCGCGCAAGGGGCGCTCTTTAGCAGAGCGCCCCTCGCGTGGGGCAGACATTCGCAGCTTGGGGAGCCCTGCAGGACTTCCCCGCAGGGCTCTCCAAGCTGCGGATAGCAGCCTGCTGCCCCTATCCGCAGCTTGGAGAGCCCTGCGGGGAAGTCCTGCAGGGCTCCCCAAGCTGTGAATGTCTGCCCCACGCGAGGGGCGCTCTGCTAAAGAGCGCCCCTCGTGCGGGGCAGCAGGCTGCTATCCGCAGCTTGGAGAGCCCTGCGGGGAAGTCCTGCAGGGCACCCCAAGCTGCAGATGTCTGCCTCGCACCGGGCAGCAGGCTGCTACCCGCAGCCTAGGCAGCCCTCCGGGAACTCTTCTGAAGGCTGGCGGCGGGAGAAGGGCTTTTCTTCCCACCGCCAGCCTTCAGAAGGCTGTTCTGAAGGCTGGCGGTGGGGAGAAAAGTCCTTCTCCCCCCGCCAGCCTTCAGAAGAGGTCTGGGGACAGACTGTCCCTGGACCTGGTCTGAAGGCGGTCTCCATAGGAACGCATTAATTGATTTTCAATGCATTCCTATGGGAAACCGTGCTTCGCAAGACGAAAAACTCGCAAGAAGAAAAAACTTGCGGAACGAATTAATTTCGTCTTGCGAGGCACCACTGTATATACTTATCCTAGGACTTGGGAATGCTGCCAGGGACTGCATTTTTATTCTCTATAAAAAATTCCTTCCAGTAGCACCTTAAAGACCAACTAAGTTAGTTCTTGGTATGAGCTTTCGTGTGCATGCACACTTCTTCAGATACACTGAAACAGAAGTTGCCAGATCCTTCTATATAGTGAGAAGGTGGGGAGGGGTATTACTCAGAAGGGTGGTGGGAATGGGAGATTGGCAGATAGCTGAGATGAGCCTGTTGACGACTCTAAAACGACTGCAATAGGTCTTACAGGAAAAGGCAAGGGGTGAGAAGGTGAAAAATGGCTTAGTCATGTATAATGAGATAAGAATCCAATGTCTTTGTTTAGACCAGGTCTCTCTTATTCTCTGACATCAAAAAGTATGTGCCTTCACACTTAAGGTTGGATGCCTTCTCCTTTGTGTGCTGGCTTTTCACAGGTGTGGAGCTTTTATGAGTGAGTATTCAACCTTTTCTCCTCTCCTTACGTTCTGAAATATACAATCTGCAAAGTGTGCTTTCTGAGATTGGGTCAACAAATGTGGCAGAATAAGGTGGACTTTTCCACTTCAGAATGTTGGTGGGGATAACATTTTTTTAATGCTTCCCCCTGTGTGAAACAACACCCACTCCCTGGAAATAGAAAACAAGCAAATTTTCTAGCCTAGCTCTTTGCTTGCTATTTTGTTTTTATATTTTCAGGGATCTTTTCCCATAGGAGAGCATAAAAAATGTGACGCACACCCATACACCGCACACAAGATACCTGTTGTCCATTCTACTGAATGAATAAAGGAGGGAAGTGGGAGCATGGATTGCTGATTGAAGAACATGTCCTTGTACCTTGGAACAGTTATTTAAATGTTGTCAGAGTACAAAAAGATAAGTGCTCTGCCCCTTTTCAGGGTCCACCATAGAGTGGGAGCGATAGTGTCTTCTTCTGAAAACCAAATGGAGGGAAGGCCTTGCTTGACTGAACACAAGCAGCCTTGTGAGGAATACATTCCTGCGTATAAAGAATGCTTAAGCAGAAATTCTGTGCACATCGTAATCCATGCAGAAGTATCTAGCACCGTTTATATTCCTGCCAAAGGTAGTGTGGGAAATGCCGTGTATAACTAATGTTGGAAAAGTCTGTCCTATTCTGCAGATTCCTTGTAGATCTTGGAAAGGGTCTTAATGTGAAATACGGGGACGGTGTGATTGAGCAAAAATATTAGAAGTGAACGAGCCAGCTTGTTTGCTCCGTTTTGTCGCTGCCCTAACGTTTTGTGTAAAAGGAGACGAGGCAACAAATAGCACTAAAATTGGAGTGGGTGGAGGAAGCAGGTGCTACTTCCTTGAAGTGTTCCCCCTTTCCCCTCAATATTTGGTTTAGGGTGTTCCTTGCAAGATGCTGTGGGTTTTGGCACCTGCATCCCAAAGTCCCCATTTGACCTTTCTCAGGCCATGCTTGAGAAGCCGTGTCTGTTCATGCGGCACCTCTGCCAGCCAGTGGCAATGTTGCCAATCCAATCATCCCTTTGTGTCGCAAGCTGATTCAATTTAAGCCACGGCGGTGCCCTACTTGGCATGTTCAGATCAATGTGAGAGCTTTCTCTTGGGCCCTGCCACCTTAGCCTGTCTCCTACAGCACTTCCATCATGGGCTGGTTTTGTCTTCCAGCTTGGAAGGCCCATCTCCCACGTGTTTCTAGCATTCCAGGTCTGTAGGTGAGCCTTTCAAAAAATAAAGTAAGATTTTGTGTTTTTAAGAAATGCCAGATGGCCCCCACATTTGTCCCTAGATGTTACAAGGCAGTTTCAGGTAAGGAGCCAGTCAGTTACTTGCCCTGGGCAAGAGGTTAATGGGAAGACTGCTATGACCTATTCATGTCTTATAAGTGTTTTGGCTCCTCTTATTATGCAGTTGTAATAAATTTGCCCCAACTGTCCATTCAGATAGCATTCTTAACACTCTCCATACCACAGGCTTTGGGAGAGAAGGTCAGTGATATGTTAAAGAACTATAATGTGTGTTGATTTTGATAATTGTACTTCAGCTTATTAATGCTGCTCCTTTTACCGGTTTGCATATGCACTAATCACATTGCCATCACTGTTTTCTGGCCTTGTTGTAGCTGCAGTGTTCTTAAAAGAATGGTTAGCATGTGCCTGGACTCCTCCTGGGGAGGAGGGATGTGTACCCTGTTCAAATATTTGAGGTACGCCAGGAACAGATATGGCGGGGGGGGGGGGCAGACAAGCCATTCCAGAGAAAGGGAGATCAGAGACATAAAAGTTGCCCCGCTTTCCATTGCCTCCCCCACCCTCTTGAGTTACCCTATCAACAGATGTTGCTGTTAAATCCCAGGTTAGTCATCAACATCATTATAGTCGTACCTTGGAAGTTGAATGGAATCTGTTCCGGAAGTCCATTCGACTTCCAAAACATTTGAAAACCAAAGCACGGCTTCTGATTGGCTGCAGGAAGTTCCTGCAGCCAGTCAGAAGCCGCGGGGGCCCGTTGGACGTTCGGCTTCCAAAAGAAGGTTCGAAAACCAGAACAGTCACTTCTGGATTTCGATCATTCGGGAGCCAAAATGTTCAAGAACTAGGCCAGGGGTCTGCAACCCGCGGCTCCGGAGCCGCATGTGGCTCTTTTACACCTTTGCCGCGGCTCCGGGGCGGATACTAGCAAGGGGAGGAGGCGCATTGTGCGCCCCGACACTCCCCACTGTGGCGGGCACTGTACTGGCTGTGACGTCGCATGGGGGCGGTGCGTGCGTTAGTCATGCACCGTCCCGACGTCACCTTCCCGCCCGCCCGCCCGCTACATTGTAAGGGGCATGTACGCTGGTCACTGCATTGAAAGGGGGCATGTACACTGGTCACTGTTTTGAAGGGGAGTGAAGAACACACACACACAAAAAGGTAACTTGTTAATTTAACGTTCTATGAGGAGGAGTAATTCTGAGGGGTCAAACAAAGAAATAACAAAAAAGTGACAAAAAAATATTTTTATCATGACGAGTTTTGCGGCTCCCAGTTTTTTTTTTCTTCGGAAACGGGTCCAAGTGGCTCTTTTTGTCTTAAAGGTTGCAGACCCCTGAACTAGGCTGTTCGACTTCCAAGGTACAACTGTATTATTATTATTATTATCAGCAGCAGCTAATAAAGAATATAACATTTTCTAAGCAATGTACAGATGACAAAAAGATAAGACCCAGACCAAAGCTTCTCAGTATTAAAGGAAAAAGGAATAGAAGGGAAAAAATAAAGCAATGGAGTTTATATATGGTATCAGCTTGGTCCAGGAGATGGGGGCATATGAAATCTCCAGTGGCTTCTGTTCCCTGGCCAGGAGTAGAGCCCAGGGCATGCCTGCCTTCTATCTAGCACTTGATCCTGGCATGAATTACCAAGGCATGGGTAGACAAGCGATTCATCAGGATGTGGTCTTCCTCTCTGGGGTACCTGTGTTTGTACCTGGTGTGGAGCAGTTTGGTTAATTCCCCAAAGGAGGCTGCCTGAGGACATTCTCACCAAAGGTAGAAATACATTCCATTATGCTGACCACATCGCCAGCATTTTGCAGATGATGTTTTTAATATGAGGTAATCTTACGGTGGCATAATGCCCCCCCCAATACTATTTTGAGCATAGTTCTTTCAGCCCTTACAGAATTATTGCAAATTCCCCCTGCAATCAGAGTCATTTGCGGCATCTCCTAGGTCGCTTTCCCAACACTCTTTTAGGTCATGAGACACAAATGTTCTGTATCATTTAGATGTCCATCCTCTCATGTTAACAAAGAACACTTGAAAGTACAAGCTGTTCAAAATCTTTGAGAGTGAGGGCAGCTTGAGCCTTTATTTCTTGTTGTGATATAAAAGAGGTGATTTGTTTCAACACCAGCCAATTACATCCCAGGGTTCCAAGTTTCTCCTGCAACACCCTTCCTCCAAGTGGCTCAGAGTTTCAAGTAAAATTCATTTAAATGATATAAACCTTTCCCCTACTCCAGCCATAACAATACTGAAGCCTGTTCTTATTAAAAGGGTGGGGGGACATTTTCATCCTGTCTTTGCATGCCCATTGAAAGAATAGCATCTATTGAAATTTCCATATTGTGTGTTTCTTCCATTTGAACCCATGCCTTTCATGTATCGCTAGTTGTTAGGGATGTAGCCTGCCTTAACTCATTGGCTTCATAATACAGGTTAATTTTTGGTGTTCCCCAACCACCTGTTTTGCCTGTTGCATACAGATTAGATTTATTCACCCAAGCCTCTTTAGATCCAAATATTTCAATGGCCAAAATTTGGGCTGAAAAATTGAAAAGAGATAATAACTTAGGCAGACAAGAAATATTTTTTTATGGAAGCAGTTTTTCCCAGTATAGAAAGATTAAAGGAGGTCCACCTTCTAAAATCACTTTTAATTTTTTTCTACCATCAGGGTGAAGTTGGCCAGAAATAGTTTCTTTAGGTTCTTGGTTACCCAAACTTCTGAATATTGTAAGCTTCATGACTGGTGCTTCCATCAAAGCTATTGTCTCTTTGTGGAATACAGAGATGAGTTTCACAAATGACACAGTACAATATATTTGTAACTGTTCCATGCTAATACCTGGATTTTTTATAAGTCACTTCAAATATAGGCTGCGAGAGGGTATGCAGCTGGGATTAAAGCAAAATTTCTGTTGCCGTTGCCGTTTTGCTGGCTGGTGACTGAGGCAGAGAGAAAGGACTTGATGAGCTCATGGTAGATGTAGAATTTTGTTTGGGGACATCATGGCACATAGTTTAGTCCCTTAGTCCCCATTCAACACCAGCTCCTGAGGGGGGAAGTTCTGTCATTAAGGACTGTCAGTGGGATGGCTCTTGGCATGTCATCGATGTCCAAATGTGTTGTTTTAAGTGACATTCAGAGGATGCTCTTGGCTGATCTTGGTAAGGAAAGGCATAATCTGCTGGCCCAGTCCATTAGCTGGGACTGGGAAGTCTCACCCTGTGCTTTCAGACCACAGTTAGCATTGTTAAGAGGTGTTAGCAGTTTGGGGAATTGGGAGTGCTTGGGCGAATAGCGAGCACTAGGAAGAGGTTAAAGCAGGGGTAGGCAACCTAAGGCCCATGGACAAACAAGCGGCCCACGGGGGTCATTTAACCAGCTCCTGAGCCGCTCCTGAACCGAGCCATCCACTCGGCAAGTCCCCACACGCTGCACTAAACTAGCGCAGCACGGGGACTCGCTTCCGCAGTGCTGGAAATTGTGTCTGTGCATGCTCAGATGCTGAAAATCGCATCTGCACAGATGCAGATGCCAGAAATTGTGTCTGCACAGATGCAAACGCCGGAAATCGTGGCTGCGCGTGGTCCGGCCTAGGCGAGGTTAACCTTCCCGATGCCTGGGTTAAAGCCTGCTCCCCATGTCTGAGAGATCACTTTTGCCATTTTGCTACTAGCTATTAAATAGCTGTTGATAGCTAAAAGGGAGAGGAGGCGTTTCACCAATACAGTACAGTTTCGCTGCGTTTATCACTCTCTCGCTGCTGCCATTCACAGAAAGTTGCATTGTGGGAGTAAACATGTTTGCTTGGTTCCGTTTAGGGCATATGAGGCACGCAAAAGGCGACCATCGTTAGGAAAGGAATTGTCAATATCGTAAATGCTGGGCAGAGAGAAAACAGCATCTTGTTTTTGCAATAATGAGGGCGATTATATCTGGCTCGCTGTGTTTCTGGGAAGTTAATGAGCCAGGGCATCTGTTATGATTAAATCACTTCTATTCCCACAGTAGCAGTACTACAGCAAAATTAAAATAAAAAATAAAAATTCCAACACAAGTCACTAGTAAGCTTCAAAATGGTGGCACAGTACCTTGGGGGTCATCTTTGGCACCTTCAAGGCTGACCAGCACATTGTGATACAGGCATTTACGCATTTTCATTATGTGCGCAATTGCGCACATGCGCATCACACCAAACCCAGAAGTGACATGAAAATGTCACAAAAGGGGCAGAATGGAGTGTTTGTATACCTTTTCAATGGTGTTTCAAATATACACGACTTCACTCGGTGCTTTTTGTAAATTCTAAAGCCTTCCCCTCTAAATTCAGATCCTTCCCCTCCAGCCCAGTAATCGTGCACAATTTAATCCCCAAATTTTCATGAGCCAAAAGCAGAGGAGACTCAGGCAAGTTGCTCCACAGTTGCTTGATTCAGTGTTTTGCTTAGAAAAAAGTCAGTGTTCTACTACATACAGCAAGTGAACCAATGGGACAAACTCCATCAGTCAGTCAAGGGTTTTTCATGCTAGGCATAGCTTCGGCTATCTTTGCCAGCTTACATGTCTTGCAGCACATTCATTCCCAGAGACTGTGTGATTAATTGAGTGCTTGCTGCCTTTCAACCAGTCACTTCCCATCCTCCTCAGGTGACCATGCTTTGAAACTATCACACCGCCCCCATAACATTGTAGTCACATCATGGGTGTTGCGTCTTTGCATGCTTGTAAACCCAAGTGTGTGACTGCACACTGGGATGAGAGTCGGAACAGGAATGGAATCGGAGAGGCAGAGCTTCAGTAGATGAAACAAACTAAATTGTGTTCTCTGACTTCTTGATTGAAAGCTCCTATCTTGGGTATGTTTTATTTTCCATCCAATTTTATTCCCTTTCAAGTAGTTGTGAAGATCTTTTAGTACTTCCATTGTACAATGCTATGAACTTTTTTTAAAAAAAGGCATGACTGAGTGGTGGCAAATATCTAGCCTTGGGTGTACATTTCTCTGATTTGATTGCTTTCATACTGAATATGTTAGTATCTAGCATTTTTATTCCTAAATTGGAGAGCTGAGTAAATAAGGGGACCTGATATTCCAGGCAGAGAAAAGAAGCTCTCTGAGGACAGCTGCAGGTTAGGTTAGACTGCCTGTCCTTTGGGCACCATTAAGCTTGTAAACGTTGACCACAAGTAACGAGGCAGAGGATGCATAGATCCTGGTAGCATGAAATACTTTCAACAACAGCTGGTTGGGGCAAAGACATCTGACAATGAATTGGCATTTGTTTAATCAGGTTGCAGTTCTAATATCTAGCCTGTTCTAAACAATAAAAGGTAGAGGCGCCCGATTTGCAAACAAGTGGGGACGGGAAGAAGGAAAATAAGCAGTGGAATAGAAGCGTGTATATTCTTGTGGAGTATCGCCCAGCCAGCTTTAAGGGAGACCGACTTAGAGGTCAAACAAAATATCACTGGTCCAAAAAGAACAAACGAAAAGCATTTACTGTACCTGACAATAGGGAGAGTGTTTCCATTTCATTAATGGTGTGAAACATGGTGGCAGCACTTCTCCAGGTTGATCTCTTTGAAGGCTCAGTCACTTTGCCAGAGTTTTTGGATGCTTGGCTGTGCCATCTCTTGTCAACTGCTGCTGTCTTACCAGGCAGAGCTGAGATTTCCAGTGATGACTTCTAGGCAGCCTGTCGCAGTTTAAGGAAGGTTGGCAAGTAACCACTAGACAGATTGTCTGTAGCAAGCAGGAGTCTTCCTTAGAAGACCAAGTAGGAAAACCTGAATGAAACACTTCTTCCTCCCCCCCCCTTCTTTTTTTTTGGGGGGGGGACCACAAGTGACTAGCCCAGGGTGTGTGGAGGCAAACAGGCTGGCAAAACATCCAATGGGCTCGTGATTTTAATGACTTTACTTGCAAGTGCTGTTTAAGGGTAGCTTGTGAAGCCGTCTTTGCAAACTTGGATTGTTTGCTGCGAGGTGCTATATTGCATTGTGCCCCCCCCCCCGTGCATTTAATTCTCTGCTCCTCTACAGTCCTTTGTTTGTCATTGCAGTACTTAGGGAAAGGACAGCAAAATGATTACAGTCATACCTCGGGTTGAATACGCTTCAGGTTGAGCGCTTTTGGGTTGTGCTCCGTGGCGACCCGGAAGTAACGGAACACGTTACTTCCGGGTTTCACCACTCGCGCATGCATAGGTGGTCAAAATGACGTCACGTGCATGCACAGAAGTGGTGAATCGCGACCCGCGCAGACACACAGTCGCAGGTTGCGTTAGCTTCAGGATGCAAACGGGGCTCCGGAACGGATCCCGTTCGCATCCTGGGGTACCACTGTATTTGAGAGGAAATGCTCCTGCCTGCCACATAGCCTCTTTCGTGAAAGTTTAAATTGGCGGTACCTAATATTTTCTGTTCCCTGGATATTTGAGGCCAGAGATAGGCAAGGTGGGTCCCTCCAGATGTGATAGTGGACTGTAGCTCCTATCAACCTCTGCCAGCGTGGCTGAGAGTTGTCGTCCAGCAACAGCTGGAGGGCACCGCTTTGCTAATGTATGTTTTAGGGGAAATAGCTGATGCAAGCATCCTCTTTCACATCTCTGTATCCACAAAGGTTAGAAGCATTTCTTTAAAAACAAAGTTTTTTTCCAGGTTTGGAAACTGCAGGTGCCCTAGAGCATATCCAGAATAGATGTGTGTTCTTGCAGCTTCTGTTAATTTCACGTATGGGAAACGTTCTTGGTGGATCGTGCCTTTCGGCTGGGAAATGCCTACTTTCGTCTGCTCTTAGGGTGGTGGTGGAGATGCCTGGAGTTGCGGACTCACAAGCTTTTTTCATTCAGTATCGGACTTGCCTTTTAGCCAGTATTTTAAAAAGCTTCACACCTCCTCTGGCAGAGCTGGGGTTTGGCAAAGGTATCCGGTCTCTTAAGTACTATTATGGGTTGCCTTGCATGAGGGTTTCTGGGGAGCCAGCTTTCTTGGCAGCTCCTCCTTGGTTGGAGTTCATCAAAACTCCATTCCTCTGCTTTGCCTCGAGCTGCTGCAACTCCCTTCCTTGAGCAGGCAGGTGCATTCCACTAGCATTAGACTGGCTTGTCTGTAATAGTTCCGACTGGTAATTTGATGTCATTGGGCTTGTGCTTCTGACAGGTATCAGCATTGTGTATCTAGGGTGAATCACACCACTTCTTCCTGTATCTGCTTCATCCGAAGTACTTCTGTGGTGACGTGGTGGCGGATGTTTCTGCCTGTCAAGCAGGTTATGCAGAGCCTGCTATAGCACTAGCAGCTAACGCAGTGCTGTATTAAAACTGAACTCCTGTTCACTTTTCCAGGGTATAGGTTGGCCTGCACTTAGAAGTGTCAGAAGCATCCTTGCACATTCTTATTCCCAGTTATGGGATATGAACATGTCAAATTCTTTGACACCCCCCCCCCCCGACTTCAAGTGCTTTCGATCCTGGGAATTTTCCAGGCTCACTTATTATAGTTGTGTTCACGAAATATATTCACCGGGGGGCGGTTTTCATTATGAGTCAATCTGCTCTACAAATCGAAACTAGTTTTATATCACTTAAATTGTCACGGCTTCCTTCAGAGAACTGTTGGAACGGTTGGTTTGGGAGAGTGTTGAGTATGTTGTTAAGAGATCTTCAGTCTCTTCACAAGACTATAGTTGTCTGGGTGGTTCCTTGGTTGGGAACCGTGGCAGTTAAATGAGTTTCTTTCAAACATGATTAAATTTGTGGTATACCTATGTTCAGAGTGTCACTTGTTAGGAGGCTGTTTACTGTACTTTTCCGTCTATAAGATGCCCCCATGGATAAGACGCCCTGTATTTTTGGATACTCAAATTTTAGAAAATGGGGGGAGATTACAAAGGGTTGTTAAGCTTTTTGGGGGGAATTGCCATAAATCGCTCACCCGCACGTGTCACAAAATCCGCCTCCCGTCTGTCCCCTCGCCAGCAGAAGCTGCTGATTGCCCGCACAGTTGCCACAGTGTCAGCCAATCAACACCACCCATTGATGCAGCAACCAATCACACACACAATAGCCACTAATAGATGCAGCAGCAACCAATCAAATGTCCACCCTATTCACTATCCATGTATAGGATGTCCCCAATTTTTTAGCATGATTTTTCAAGAAAAAAATATAGAAAAGTACGGTACCTTTGTATGAGAAAGGGTTTTAAAATAAATTAAGGAGAAAACTAGAAATCGGGGTACCATAGCTAAAATGCTGTACAGTGGTGCCCCGCAAGACGAATGCCTCGCAATACAAAAAACTCGCTAGACAAAAGGTTTTTCCGTTCGCGATTTGCCTCGCAAGACGAATTTCCCCTATGGGCTTGCTTCACAAGACGAAAACGTCTCGCGACTTTTTTTCTTTGACCAAAAACAAAGACATGTTTTGTTTATAAAGTTAATTTATTTTCCCTTAAATTTTTGAACTGCTCTTTACAGTATGTGTGACTTTAAAGAGCAGTTAATAAACTGTTGTTGTACCAAATTTGGCTTTGTTTGGACTTTTTTTGACCATAGGAACGCATTAATTGATTTTCAATGCATTCCTATGGGATTTTGTGCTTCGCAAGACGAAAAATTCGCTAGACGACAAAAATTGCGGAACGAATTAATTTCGTCTTGCGGGGCACCATTGTATATCGTACAGAGGTATGAGCACACTTGACTTCTACCTGCCACTCTTTTTCTTTATCCTTCCATTTTGTTGGCTAGTTCCATGGCTCATGCAAAAGATGATAGAGAGCATCTCAGAATGCCAGCAATGTTAAATGATAGCACAATATAAAAAGGTCCTTCCTTAATCTTATTTTGTGAACTGCCCTGAGACCTCTGTGTATAGGGCGTAGTGATGTTAAGTTCTCAAGAATATTCTCGATTAATGAGAATATTAGAGAATTTTCATTTAAAATAGGAGAACATTCATTTTAATGCATTGAAAATGATATAATTAGTTAATATGCATGTTTATTCATGGGTAAACTTGTTTAGATGGCAACCAAAAACTGTACAGATACTTTTATACAGTGGGGCAATGCATTGAATTCACATTCTTTGATTTTTTGCACCAAACTTGAAATTGAAAATTCAACATGAATGACTCACATTAATCACTAAGCCTGCCACTAACTTACACTACTTACACTGGCAATATCACAGCTTGACTTATTTTTTACTAGATTTTCAAAATGTGGGTTGTAAAACCAGCTCTTACATTAGAATTTACAGTTTGTGGAGAATATTCTCTGGAGAATTTTCTAGCAGACAATATTCTCACCTCACATCACTAACAGGGCAGTATATAAATTCAATTAATAATAATAATAATAATAATCTCTGTTGATAATCCAGTAAAAAGTGGGGTGGCTTTTTTGCGGCGGAGGTGTGTGGAATACTTGAGTTCCCATTTTTATTTTTAAACTGCATTTCACTTGTTCAGTTTAAGGCAGATAATTTTGATTTACCTGTTGTCCTCCATGTGTGCCCCTATGCTGTCTTGAATATGGTCTATATTGCACATGTGTCTCCTGGGTCTGCAGCTTCAAAGCTTGCTTGCAGTGACCTTCATTTCCCCTCGCCTTCAAGGCATTTTAGTTCTTATCCTTGTTATGTGGTGGTGCTCCTGTTTCTATAGTGTTTATTTTCTTAACTGCCTTGCAGTCACCTTGTATGAAATACTCTTTTTTAATCAGCTGAATAAAATACTTACCTCAATGGCATTCTCTCTTGGCAGCTGGTGAAGTGGGTATGAAACTGCAACAATGCCCACCAGGTTCCGTCACTGCCTCCTGCTATTTCATTTGCTGTTGTTTCTCCTTTGTAACAGTTTTCTGTTTCACCCCTGTCATTGCAGGTTTATGAGTGACCAAAAGTTCTTTTTACTCTGAGTCGGCAGGGAGTGGGGCAAAGATGCCAATACCTCCTCCCCCACCCCCTGGACCACCCCCACCCCCAACTTTCAATCAGGTAGGTGGTCCTCCTCCTGTCCCTGCTGTCCACATGCAAAGAGCCCTGCTGAGAAGCATTCACAGGGGCACCCAAGAACTACTCCTGTGCTTACCTTTCTCCACTTAACCTGATTGCCGATCTTCTCCTTTCAGGCTAACACAGACCCTCCAAAACTGAACAGGGATGAGCAGCGAGGGAGGGGAGCCTTGCTGCAAGACATCTGTAAAGGGGCCAAGTTGAAAAAGGTGACCCAAGTCAATGACCGGAGTGCACCCATCATTGAGAGTAAGCATGGGGTCTGGGGCAGTTGCAATAAGATCTTTGCTATCTAATTGGGAAAGCTCTTGGTGATTCCCCCCCCCAAAAAAAATTCCAGATGGTGCTCAGCCCTTCTGTTTAGCAGTCACTCTTAAAATAATTCAGCAGCAGTTATGGGAGGAAATGGCCTAGAATCTCTACAAACAGAGGCATCAGGTGAGGCAGGTGGGGAGGGACAGAGCTGTGGCCCATAAAATTGCCTTGGGGTGAGGCTTTTGCTTACATTTGACTGTTTGATACACTGTGTGCTTGATCTGGCTTTGTGCCGTATGAGCAGTTGGGGAAAGACAAAAGGGCCCTGTGCACTGCAGCATGTGGCTGGGTTCACTTGCTTGAGTTACCTGGAGTCATTTGCTGGCATACGCCACGAGTCATTCTCAACCCGCCACCCCATTCCCCCACTTTACTCCTGAGCAGAACCTTGCAGGAGTAGCAATTACTGACTGCACTGCTCGGATCACTTCTCAGAGGGCACCTTCTGTGTTGAACTCACTCATAGCTTGTGGAACTTGGTGGTCTGGATTGCATCCCTTCGTGGAATCATAGAATTTGAAATGATGACGAGAGTCATCTAGTCCAACCCCCTGCAATGCCCCATGTGGGACTCAAACCCACAACCCTGAGATGAAGGGTCTTAGGCTCTACGGACTGAGCTGTCAATAGCTCTCTCCCTTGATCTGTTGGGGAGAAGGCTCTGCAGTCAGTCCCTTTGTTTTGTGACTGAGGCCATCATTCCCTCTGACAGCGTAAAGCATAGCAGCCTCCTTGTTTGGCAGCGTGAGTTCTTGCACAGTCCCCCTCTGTATGCCAGCGTAAGAGCCTTGCTGGATCAGACCAAAGGTCTAAACCAACATTCCCACCATGGTCAGTCAGATGCCTCTGGGAAGCTCACAAGCAGCACTCTCCTGTCTGCGTTTGTAGTTGCAAAAAAATGTTCTCTTTGTTCTCTGAAGGAAGGCAGAAAACTACCTCCTAAACTGCACAGGTCCCAGTGGTGCAAATGCTTGAAATAAAGTTTTGCAGTTAGCAGTAAAATAGAACTGGCAGCTGCACACTTAAATCCTTGGAAACAGGTGTCTCTAAATCCTGGCGGGAAGGTAAATGTACAGCCTACGATGTATTTGTGCTTAGCTCTTCAGGCAGCAGCCGCTGTCTGATACCCATGTGATCTTGAGCAGTAAAGTTACTACCTTCTCTGCTTTCATACTGCCACTTCAGGAGGAGATGGCTCCAATGCCACTGGGTCTTTTCCTTGTCCACATGCTGAGAAGCAGCATCTTGAGTAAAAGAATATGGTGGAGGCTGCCTATGTAAAGCCCAGAAGAGAAGAACCATAGCTCAGTGTAGAGTAGAGCAGAGCGTCTCTTTAGAGCTTCTCTCGTGTATAGTAGAACCTCTACTTACAACTACCTCTACTTGGGCCCGATCCAAGTCGCGACCATGGCAAACCCAGAAGTAAATACCGGGTTTGCCGCAATTCGCGCACACACAGAAACATGCTTCCGCTGTTTGCACAGGCACAGAAGCAGCTGCTACCATCTGCACATGCACACAACGGTACCAGCGACCCGTTTCGCCTAAAAGACGGGCTGCCAGAATGAATTATGGTGGTAAGTAGAGGTTCCACTGTAATTAGAAAGCCTCAGGGTCAATCCCTGGCACCTCCAGTTAGAGCTGGGGAAAATTCCTGCCTGAAACCCTGGAGAAAAGCATAGACAGAATTGAGCAGCTTGGATCTACGTTCTGTCTCAGATTAAGGTAGTTCCCTATGTTCCTGAGGTGGTATTTAAAAAATTGTGTTTAGAAACTAAATAAATAACCCAGGGGCCTTTTTCTTCCAGAATCTAAGGGCAGTGGCGGCTACAACTCTGGCGCATCCCCTCTGCCACCAAAGGGCGGCCTCTTCCAGGGTGGTGTCCCCAAGCTTCGACCTGTGGGTGTAAAGGACAGTTCAGGTGAGGACCACAGAATGTGGACTGGACCAGACTGAATAAAAGTGGTTTAAATCATGATTTGTGAAATACCAAACATTGAACCTTGTATTTGAGTGATCCTAGCTCTTGAAGAAGAGTGATTGCAACTTGGTTTTGAGAGCAAGTCCATGCCTTATTGAAACAATCAGGAAAATTTATGTTGGCTTGTAGTGGCACTTAATGCCTGTGGAGCTGAGACTAGTCAGGCTTAATGTCAACCATAATAACCATGTCTCCTCCCCCACCTGTCTGCCTGTGTATTACTGGTGTATTACAACACTGCTTGCTTCTACGTGAACTTACTTGGACCTCTAGATCTTCTTCTGAGATCCCCCTTTGGATACTCTGGCCATCTAAGGTGAAGCTGGTGGTGGCCAAGAGAGGGTTTTTGATGGTAGGGGTGAAGCGCACCCTGTCTATGGAATGCTTTCCCCAAAGAGACATGTGTGTTTACATTACCTCTGATAAGTTTCTGTTCTGAATTTTAATATTGATCATTGTTTGACTTGATTATTTAACTTGTTGGCTGCTGTGAAAATCCCTTGGGGTTGAACACTGTCATTCAGCTGCTGTATATGTCTATGTATATATGTGTGTGTGTGTGTGTGTGTGTGTGTACACACACACACACACACACACATTGTTGACCTCCCCTTCCTATGACTACATTAAGGCAGTTTACAACAAAATGCATTAAGTACAGTACAATATAAAATAGTATTTTATTTTTTATATATAATTTTTATTCAGTTTCCAATATACATTCCGTCCAAATTTAACATCTACTTCTAACATATACATCTTTTAGACTTCCCTCAGCCTATCTGACAATTTCCATATAATCACAATTACTCACATTTCTTAAATTTGTATTGCGCTTTAACAATCTTAATCTTATCATGTCTTTTAAGCAACATTTCTATCCTTCATTCTCACAGAGCTTCTTGAAAGCCAACAAGCGTTATTTGCTTCTCACATACATTTTTTATATACTCTGTAAATTTATTCCAGTCCTTGGTGAATCTCTGATCACGTTGGTTCCGAATTTTCCCTGTTAATTTGTCCATTTCTGCATATTCCATCAATTTCATTCTCCATTCTTCTCTCGTCGGCATTTCTTCCTGTTTCCATTTCTGGGCCATCAAAATTCTAGCAGCTGTCACTGCATACCTAAATAATTTCACATCCTTCTTTTTAATTTCATTCCCTAATATTCCTAATAAGAATGCTTCTGGTTTCTTAACAAAAGTATATTTCAACATTTTCTTCATTTCATTATAAATCATTTCCCATAAGCTTTTCACTTTCTTACACTCCCACCACATGTGGTAAAATGTTCCTTCTTTTTCCTGACATTTCCAACATTTATTACTGACTTTATACATCTTACCAAGTTTCACTGGTGTTAAGTACCATCTATCCATCATTTTCATAACATTTTCTTTAATTGTAGTACATGCAGTGAATTTCATTCCTTCTTTCCACAATTTTATCCACTCATCAAATTGTATGTTGTAACCGAAATCTTTGGCCCACTGAATCATAACTGATTTAACTTCCTCATCCTTTGTATGCCACTCAAGTAGTAGTTTGTACATTTTTGATAAAATTTTAACATCACTGTCTAGGATTTCTTGATGAAACCTAGATTTCTTTTCCTGAAAACCTCTCTCTGACAACTCTTTTTTAAACATTGCATTCAACTGAAAATAGTGCAACCAATCATTAACATTTTCTTTAACTTCTTCATATGGTCTCAATTTCAATTTGTTACCTTCTTTAATTATCAAATTCTCATACGTAATCCATCTCCCTGTCATACTTACCTGTCAGGGGAGACACCTTGATCAATATAAAATAGTATTTTAAAAATGGAAACTAATTTTTAAAAACTGACTTGATGGAGAAAAGTATAAGCAAGTGAATAGGGTCTGGGAGAGATGATAGCAAATTACCAGCAAGGAGTCCTGCTGAATCAACACTTAATACCTGACTTGTTGAAGCCAATTGGGCTTCTGAAACATGGGGGAGAAGAGAGAAGTTAAGGGGCAACAAGGAGCTTGAAAGCTGAGAATCCAGTGAGGAAAAGTTGCACTGGAAAGTAGGAGGCAGTGGGCTCAGAAGGAGCTGCACATGGACGTAGGGTTGGCCAAGGATAAAGTGCTGGAAGTGAGGACTTTCTCAGTGCTTGGAGATGAGAGGTGGTGTGCTGTTAATGCCAGGAAGGCCAAGTGGGTTGAACAGGCAAGGGAATCAGAGGACCCTTGTTCAGGAAGCTGTAGCTATGGAAGTTAATGGACGGAATAACAGAATTTTGCACCCCTAAGTGAGTGAATTGTCCAAAGCTTTAGCTGCCTGCCAGGATTACGTTGGCAATCAAGAAGTCGCCCTTTTCTTTCCCCTAATGTCCCTTCTATGTGCAGCAATTAAAATTTGACTTGAATCGTTCATCCCTTCTGCTGTGTGGGAAACATTTGTGTCCAGACATCTGAAAACCTCCCAGTCATTTAGAATATAGGCTTTGCATGAACAGTATATCACTGGCTGTGGTCTCAGTACAAGGACAAACGTTGTCAGTTTCCACTTAATTGGATGGTGGTTTTTGCCAAAAGGAGTTGCTTTATATTGGAAGGAGATGTTTCGCTTCTCTAATAAGCAACTCTGTGCTGGCTTTCCTTGGTTTCAGAAAGTCCCTCTGGGAAGCAGTGCCTCCAGGTCCCTGGGTCCAGATCAGCAGCTCCGCGGCCCCCGGTGTCTGCAACCAGCAACCGGCCCCAAGATGACGCTGACAACAGCCGGGCTTCTCCTCCGGAACTTCCGCGCATGCAGAGACCTTCCTTGCCAGATCTCTCGCGGCCAAATACCGCCAGCGGCACCGGCATGAAACACAGCTCATCGGCTCCGCCGCCTCCACCCCCGGGACGCCGAGCCAACGCACCCCCTGCCCCTCCTCCCATGCACAGCAGCAAAGCACCTTCCTACAACCGCGAAAAGCCCTTGCCACCAACGCCAGGACAGCGGCTCCCAGGGACTCGGGATGGACCGCCGGCTCCTCCCCCTATCAAGCCGCCCCCTTCCCCAGTGAATATCCGAACGGGACCAAGCAGTCAGGGCCAGTCTCTGGCACCCCCTCCTCCACCTTACCGCCAACCCCCCGGTGTACCCAACGGCCCCGCCAGCCCCACCAACGAGTCCGCTCCCGAGCTTCCGCAGAGACACAATTCCTTGCACCGAAAGACACCAGGGCCTGTGAGGGGTATGGCTCCTCCCCCGCCCCCTTCAGCCTCCCCTTCTTTACAGAGCAGTCGGCCCCCACCTCCTGCCCGTGACCCTCCAAGCCGGGGCGCAGGTAAGAGCATCTCCTAGCCCTTGTTTGTGAAAAACTGGAAGTGGTCTTGGCGTTGACAGCCTCTCGTTAATCTCTCAAGGGGAAAAATGCCTTCTTGTCCCATAGTCTCCAATCTTGGTGCCAGGATGTGTATGCGGTGGGTTTAAGAAGGTTAGGAATGGCCTGGCTTCATGCTCTGTGGCAAAGCAACTACGAGTGAGCTGTGAATTAGGAAGTTTTTAGTTGGACTATACCTTTGCCACAAACTTGCTAGGTATCACCTGGCCAAGCCACAAATTCACAGTCTCAGTTGTTCCCAAAGGCACACTCTTCTTCCATTGTCTCCCAAGGCAGGTGGATGCCAACAAAGAGTTGTCACTCCTCTTAAATCTGCAGGTGAAACATTTGAAGGCTTGAAAGAGCTGTCCAAAGACAAGGATGGTGGTGTGGATATGCAGTTTCCACCGTTTTAAGTTGCGGCCAATTTTTGACCGTAGGCCATGCTGGCTGCTGCTTGTGGGAGTTTTGAGTTCAACTCAGCACCCGAAGGGCCAGCTTCCCCATCCCAGGCATTGTGCACAAAGGGTACTGCCACCATAGCATGTTAGTGATGCTTGGAAGACTGGAATATAAATTCACGTTGCATGGGGAGAGTCTTTGCAACCAAGACATGTGGGATCGAATTTAGTTTTCTATGTTGTGCAGAAGGGTATGCTTTGCCCTCCTAAGGTCCCCACAACTTCATAGTTATTAAAAGGCTGGTCATTAATTAGTAGACCCTCGTGCTTTTCGGAACAACAACAAAAAGCAGGTATTACATTCTTGCCCTACAAATAAGCCAACCTGTTTAGTGTGGGGTGTTTGTTACTGTGGAGCACGATCATCTGATCAGCCTATTTTGTGCTCAGATCGTGACTTCCCATGCAGCTGCAAACCCTCCAAAAAGAAGCAGAGAGGACAGTTGGTGCAGGTACGTTGCGATCAGTCACTTCAGCCTGCGCACAATGCTCTCCAAGGACTTGGTAGCCTACAACTCGTCATGCTAAGGGTCACATAGGTGAATTAGCCTCTTCAATAAGTAAGAACATTCCTTAACGGAGTTGGGAGGTCAGGGAAAGAAACCTGGAACCCTATATAGCAGGTGCAAGGAAAAGACAAGGCTGTCAAGGACCTGCAGAGCCAATGATGTTGATGGAAGGCCTAGGGCTGTTTCAGTTGTTTGGCTACCTAGGGAACTCTGCTTATCCCTTTCATTTTGGCTACTAAGCTAGCTCATGAAATCCTGACCTGGCAAATTTCCATTGCAGCCCCTCCACCGCCACCACCCATGATCCGAAATGGCGGTAGAGATGCACCTCCGCCTCCCCCACCCTACAGAATGCACGGGACGTCAGACCCTACGAGCCGTGGGAAACCTCCACCCCCACCCACCAGGACGCCAGTTGGACCTCCTCCCCCTCCCCCACCCATGAGAAATGGACACCGGGACTCTATTTCCACTGTCAGGTCTTTCTTAGGAGGTGAGTAGAAAGAACCTGCTGTTACCTTAAATTATAGGTGTCAGGTGCATTTAAGTTGGCTTTGAGGAAATGCGCTGGATTCAGAGGAAAACCAGCTGGCCCAGAATTACGATACTTCTGCTGGTTTGGCTGGTATCGGTGGCTATAAAAAAATGCTGTGATCGGCCAGGAAGAAGTGTGTGTGTTGGGGATGAAACTTCATTCATACAAGCTTAGGAAGCAGCTCTAAAACAAAAGACGCTGGCATAGACATGGGAGCGTAGACTGCCAAGTCATACTATGGCTTGGCATGAATGAGTGCCCCTGTGGGTTCCCAGAGAGAAGATTGCTGCAGTTTTGCTCCTCCTTTCATCCTGCTGATGCTGCACTGCTGTGAACTAAGCCATGGTTTCCCCTAACGCTATGTCCAAATTCGGGTTCATGGCTTTTCTTGCTCCGGACAAACTCAGTGTGTCCAGCCGCAGAACAAACATTGCCAACATCTCATGGTTGGTCTGAAGCAAAATAGACCAAATGTCGGAAGCTAAGCCAAACTGTGGCTTCACTTCTAGCAACCCGGAAAAGGGGGTGCAAAGTTCTCTGGGAACTTATCCTTCGTTGGCTTAGCATGTGTACAGATGGAACCGCTATCTCCCTTTTGGTGTTGACATCTTGTTAAGCATCTGATGCTTTGAATTATATATTCGCTGGATGTTTTTATTTATAGTCTGTACCAGTTTATTTTAGGTACATTTCATTTTGTACAGAATGCCCAAACAGCTACTTGGAGAAGCAGTGACACAAACTATATATATAGATAGGTATATCTATAGGAATGTTGAAATGCTGACTCATGCCCATTCTGACACTCTGCACAAAGCTCTTATTACCAGGTGACTCTGATTTCCTGGTGGATTCTGCCCCCAGTCTGGCATCTGCATATAATGGTGACCAAAATTTGGCACCTAGAGAGAGCGGCCCCATGTCTTACTTTCAGGATGGGGCTGCTTCAAGTTTTGCCATTTTAGCCACCATTCCAGACTCAGGGTTTTATGGATGTGAAAAGTAGGGCAGTGGGAATCCTTCAGACCAGAAATGGTTTTCAGGCCTTATTTTCCTCCTTTTCTGCAGATGACTTTGAATCTAAATACTCCTTTCATCCAGTGGAAGATTTCCCAGCACCAGAAGAGTTCAAGCACTTCCAGAAGATTTATCCCAGCAAAACGAATAGAGGTGAGCACTGATTTGGCTCACATCTGCTTATTGGTCTCCCAGGTATCTGGCTGATAGTTCGTAAAGCAAACTATTTTCAGCTCCATGCTTGAAAATTTGGCAAGTTGTGATAAGCAATTTAATTCTGTGGGACTGAGAATATGGCTTGCCAGCATTACAAATGAGATGATTTTATTTAAAATCATCAACAATTCCTTCATTCTGTTTCTGGGCTTTTTCAAATTATGCAAACTGTGCAGTCTTGCATAAATTTAATGCTGGTTCTGATTTAGACTTGTCCAAGTTCATTGTGCCTTTGTGAGGAAGAGGGAATGCAGGAGTTACAGGAGCAGCTGCAGAAGCAGACTGACAGGGGAGCCCCGGGGGTGGGAACGTGATGACTCACTGCTCTTCATGGCAAAGGATGTGCTGGAATGGGCTGAACAAGATGCAGAAGCTGGAAAACATGAGAACGATGTGCAAGTTTGAAGTGGCACAGTAGGTTAGCGTGTCTGGCTGTTAATCAGAAGGTTGGTGGTTTGAGCCCACCCAGGGATGGCTATGGGCCGGATTCCTTCACTGCAGGGGGTTGGACTAGATGTCCTTTGGGGTCCCTTCCAACTCTACAATTCTATGATTCAATATGATTCAGTTTTATTTTATTTTAAATTTTTTGCGTAACTCAAATCTGCATCGTGCAATGGTGGGGAACTGAATTTGGCTAGTGTGGCAAATTATTATCTTCCCACATGGACCAAGTTTTATAGGTAGACAGATCCACCCACCTGTAAGTCACCTGGTGTCACAGTGGTGCAAGGTCATCCTTTTTTCACCCAACAGGTCTTGCATAGCACTTTACAAGGGATTTAAAAACACTTTACTGTCAGCTGATAGCCTGGCCTTGCTGAGCACTTGGTACAGGGCTTTGCAGTCCCAACTGATCATCAGTGCCTGCAAAGCCCCCTTCAGTTGAGCTAGGTTATTACGTGCCCTGCACTTGATGTCAGGTGTAGGGCAGGTGGATGTAGCTTGGCAAAAATAGCCTCCTGGGCCAAACAGGGAGGCCTGGTGGGCCTAATGAGATCTGCACCTCATTAGCCCTGGCAAAACGACTACCTAGGGATAGTGGTAGCAATGTATTGATTATTGGGAGGTTATTGATTTTGTTTTGTTTTGTATTTTGTATCTGATTTTCTATTGTGAGCTATCCTTGTTCTTATTTTATGTTGTAAACCATCCTGGGATCTTTGGACGAAGGGTGGGTATACTTACTACTACTACTACTACTACTACTACTACTACTACTAATATTAATATTATCTCTTTTGCTTTGTGATCAGCATCTTTGTAGAGCCTAACTTCCTATGGTGATGCATCTGTGGCATTAACAATCTATTTCTTTTTCAGCTACTCGTGGGGCCCCTCCTCTGCCTCCCATCCCAAGGTGAAAAACAGCAGCTGGGCATGGTTCCACAGCACCAAAACAAATGGACCTGTGTTCTCAGATTTCCCCCTCCCTTCCCATCCCTCAGAAACCTGCATGAAAAATACATTCCTGCTGTTGATTCCCCCAACCCCCAAACTGTTTCAAGAACCTGGACAAACCTACCATTACTCACTTCCATCTATGCATTTCACACCTGGACTTAAAAGGACGTCTCTTGGCACAGCTGGGTGAGAACCCTTTTCTGCAGATCTGTGTGGGTTTCTCATTTCCCTTGCCATTCGTGTCATGGAGGGAAGAGCCACCCCAGTTCATAAACAACTACTGTTCAAGATCATGGGTCCAGTGAATATTTTCCAGAAGCGCAAGCCAAACAGGACTGTTTTGGATCTCTGGGCCAGGTTGAAGCAACTGATCTTTGCCTAGCATAGGGCAGAGAAATGCCTGTGAAGTGGGGAATTCTGGTTTTTTTCTTTTTAAGAGGTGAGCATTAGAAGGACTGAAATAGCTATTCTGTTTTTGAATGCAGACACTACATACTAACATGTTAAAATTGTGGTTAACTTGAAGGGAGGAGGGGAGAAAATTAGTATAAACAGCATCGCTTGCAGCGAATTCTAAATGGAGAAAGCTATACAAATGTAGCAGCATCCATGGTAGCACAAGTGAAATTCAGGGTGCACATTTACACTCCATCGCTGCAGCGCTCCTTGTCCTGCAGATCTGAAGCTGTCATCTTTCCCTTGAGTGTCGGCTGCTAGCATTCCAGTACAAATCCCTGTGACTCCTAATCATGCCGATTATAATCTTGTCAGTCGCTACTGCCACATGTGTGGCATTGCCATGGGCGCAAATCTTGCGGCCATGCAGGGCAGAGTGCACTTTAGGCCCCAAGTTGTAGTTGTTGTTCAGACTGTGACATTGGCTGTCTTTCCTCTTCAGAAAGATCACTTCCTACTGTTTCCACGAATGAAGTCATGGCCCCATCTTGTCTCCTCCAGCCGTGGGTAGCTTTGAGAAGGAGTTGTCCTATGTATTAATGCCCTCTGGCAGCAGGCGTGTTTTGGGGGCTTACCATTGTGCTGAGGGTTGAGTGGGTCCCGGCTGCCTGCCCACCCTGAGGCACCGGAAGGAAGTCAGATAGGGAAGCATTCAGCTCTGGTTATGAGTGGTGTCCTATTCCAAGCAGTGGCCCCCAGCCGGTGTGTGCAAATGCAAATGGTTAAACGGTAAATTGATCACTCCTAACTCGGAGTTGATTGTTGTGACGGTTAATATCCCACTCCAGCAAAGTAGCTGCTAAGGTTGGGGGTGGCTAGAGAGCCCCCTTCATGCAATATATTTTGTACACAGATGATCATGTTCTTGGTGCTTCTTGCACACGAGGAGGAGGAGGAGAGTTGCCATCTGTGCACGTGAGCGTTGGGGCGCTTGTTGATCCCCCTGTGGAAGTGTCGCCTGTGCAATCTAGGTGTCTTGGTTGTAGCACAGAAAACCTGGCTGGCCATCAGAGGGGAGATCTCATAGTGCTTGTTTTGGGGCTTGAGGTCAGAGCAGTGGCATTCTCATTTGCCTTTTTACCAGTAAGCAAGAAATACACTCCAGTTGTAGATTGCACATGTTCTTCTTGGTGTGGCTTTGTCTCCATGTGTGGTGGCCTGCTCAGAAATCACTACTACACTGCTTCCCAGAAGTAGATGCATCCCGTTCTGCGCTGAACGCTATTGATCCTGAAACAGAAGCAGAATTGCTGTCATCTTCTTGGCCCCTGCACTTGTTTATACTTGATGCAGATTGTTATAACATCAGACCTAGCTAGCTAGCTGGTTGGTTGATTTTTATTTTTATTTTGCCTTACACAGTACTTCTGTCATGTGATTGGTACCAGATTTGTTATAATTATTGTGTATATTTACTCTTGAATAACTTGCGGGTTGGGAAATACGTGTTATAATCATAAATATTGATCTATTTTGTATGTTGTAAAAAGTTTGTAATATAGGATCAAGGTAGGCTTGCTGGCCATACACTACAAAAGCTCCCTCACCTTCTACTTAATCTTTTTTTTTTTTTAATGATGATGGAAATTCATCCACTTTTATGTTAATGACCAGGCAGTCCCTCATGTTGAGGGCTAATGCTTGGTTGGAGGAATTCCTTTTTTTCTTCTGGAGGAAAATTAAGTCTTACCCAGCATAGCTTGCTGGGAAGAGAAGTTAAATGCACTGTGCATTTTTGATGTGTGTGTTTAATTTTTATTAAAGATTATGTTCCCTATAATGTTAGCTTCCCGTAGATAAACCCTTTGTGAAGCAACTGTGAAGGGGGTTCCTAAGTTCAAAATGGCAGTGGAATTAAAACTTCTTAAATGAGGCACCTGTGTTATACTTGCACGTTCTGGGCCAAAGCACTGCTTTCTTCCTCCTTCCTTTTTCCCCATGTTAGGTCTGTTCTTATTGCCGGGGGGGGGGGGCGGGATGGGTTGGGGTTGGGGTGGCTTTGCATTTCCTTATTGACCAGGTGTGTTTGTACAAGGGGAAACTGGCACACAGAGAGACATTTTCCTATTTCATCCTGTCCTAAGATCTCAGACCAGGTTTATATAGCATTTTAAAAACCACAAATGTGAAACTCGCATCACCCACTACCAAGATGAAAACCTCAAATTTGCTCTCCCAACTCATTGACTCTGCCAAAAGGTATTTGAGTTTTGCTGAAGGTGGCAGACATACTTTATGCCTGGAGACTCTTAGCAGTTAGTTTTGTTTTTAGCAAAATCAAGCAATGAAGTTTCTTTCCCCTGGGCTGTACCATTTCAGGCTGCAGATGAAGGAATCACATATCTGAATACAATTCCTTCTAGAAAAAGTTTATGTATATTAAAAATCATGCTCAGCCTGGTCATCTTCTGGCATGGGTTTTTTGTTTGTTTGTTTTTGTTTTCAGATAGAGGACTGAAGCATGTGTCTTTCTGTATACATCCAGGATAAGTTTTTTTGTTTCAAATATTTCCTTCTCTGAACAAAGATTCAGGAATGGTGATCAAGATACCAGTTTTTATTTCATTTCCACAGCTGTCCCTATTGATACGTGGTTTTTTCCAGGATTAGCTGCAAGAAAATGCATAGTGGCCTGATTCGCACATCATATTAAACCATAGTTAAAATAAACTGTGGTTTAATGTGAACATGCAGTGTGCTATGAGGCGCTGCTGAAGTTGCGGGTGGTTTGCTCCTGCACTCCAGGTTTGCTCCTGCGGGTGGTTTGCTCCTGCTATGGCTTACCATTATGTCGAAACCCACAACCTTGATTTATTTTACTCCAAACCACCAATGATTGGTAATCAAGGTTTGTTCCTGGCTTACTGCTTGCGGGGCAGGTTCAGACAGAACACTAAGCCATCATTTTAAACCGTAATTTTAACTATGGCTTAATATGGAAAATATGGACAAGACCAATCTTAAGAGTGTAATGCAGGTTGCAGCTTTTGGGCCTCATCTGCCTGGTTTCCTGAAACGGTTGCCTTACAGATTTGGATGCTGGGTTGATAGAACATAGCAGCACAATGCAGACATGCAGGAGCCTCTATGTTGTGAAGCTGTGAAAGACGCACATGCTGCCAAGAATAACTGCACGATATTGGAGATGCAGATTCAGAGGACTGGCTGCCTACAGCTCTGAATCAGTAGTACTGTGTATGCCATTATTCCATGGAAGTGCAGCAGATGTTCACATGTCCTGGTGCAGAACTCTGTTTTCTGAGAATGGACCTGGACCATTTTTGGGGAGTCAAAAATGGTTCTAGTCCTTTGTAGCCAACAAGAGGTGCTTGAAAACGTGTGGGCAGTGCCTGGTGGAGTATTAACCAGTGAAACAGCTGGATAAGCTTACTGGTGGTCAAGGGAAAGAGACGCCTTCATTGTTTTGTGTGGTTCATTGACACTAACGCATGGCTAGCAGCATTAGAAATAGAAAATGGGGCAGAAACAGAATCATGCAGATTGGCTAAATTTGTATAATAGGTTGTAGAATTCCACATTTCTTGGTATAGGGTTTGAGTTATCTTGGCTCAGTTCTTGTGTGCGCACCCAGCCCTTCTCTTACTAGTCTTCCATTGTAACTGAAGTGTGAAACTGCATGAGTGTGCCAGGGCAGAGGCTGTTGTGGAGGGTGCAACACACCCATTGTTGAATAGCAAGTTTTCAGAGTTTCACTCACTGTGCCTTATCCTCAGGTGGCTCCCATTGGGGGTTTGTGTGTGTGGGATATTGGTCAATCTTTCGTCTCTTGCAAGCTGATATGCACTCTGTATCCTATGTTAAGCTTTGGTTTAACAGTATCATTACTGTTAAGTGAAGAAACACTACTGAGAGCCACTTCTTGTGGTTTCAAGAACTAGAATTTTGGTCTCTTGCACTGTTACTTTGTTTCAAGTCTACCCTTTGCCTTTAAGATAAAGCTGTCCTTTCGTTTGCCCCATCACCTTTGCTTTGCTTTTGTAAAGGTTTCGAAAAGCTTCCTCTAGACTGCCTGCAAGTGAAGAATCCCAGGATTCTTGAGTCGTTTGCTGTGAGCAGAATCATGTGAGGCATCTTTCTCTGTGAGGGTTATAACATACTTACACAATTTGCTTATCCCATTACAAGATAAGCAACTGTGAGAACTCTTAAGATGTTCTTGATGTGGCATTTGGAAAAACCCTTGGTGTTTTTTAAAACCTTCAGTTTGGTGTTTGTTTTTTTGCCGTTAAAATGGTCAGAATGCTTTGAGAGAGTCTTAAATTCCATGAACTGTGAGCTATCACAATAAGCACAGACGGTTTGGGTATTCCCGTATGAATGGAGTATGTGATCAGTTTTTATACTAAGCATCCCTCTTCCTGAATTTATTTCCTAATGGGAGCTCCAAAGAGCAATTCCTGCCAGTTTCCTCTAAGGCTTATTTGCAGGGGGCAGTAGTTTAAGATTTGAGTTAGCAGCAGCAGCAGCAGCAGCTGTATGCCCGTTTCACAAAACTGCTGGTAGAGGGCTTGTGAGAAGGGTTAGTGAATAACTGTGCTACAAGACATACCCGAGACTTCCAGTACAGCACAGTATCCTGCCCACTCTGCAGAGCATGTTTGTTTTCGAGGCCAGCTCCTCTCCCTCCTAAATCCATATCATTCATCATATAGTAATCCTATCTTTGTTTTTAATGGGGAAATGACTAGTCTTCGTCATTTCCATAGAGATGAGGGTTTAACACATGAAGGTAGCATCTGCTGAAGCCTCTTGAGAGGCCGATTGAAGAGAGGGTGGAGGGATTTTACTCTTGCTCCCAACCTACTATGTTTGATAGTGCCTCCTTCTCTTTTACTATTTCAATACTTTGCAAGACACTGTACCTGACCCACAGTAAGTGGTGCTGTCTTTACTAAAATTGTAACTGCGTCTGCTGATGCAGAATTGAGTCTGTGTCCATGATCTAATAAATTAATCAAATACAAACAGTGGTTTGCATAATTTGTTCTCTGCCTTCAAGATGAATATTGCTAATTGAACATGTAGAGCATGGGTAAGCACAATGAAGCTTTATTTTTTAATATTGATATCTTTCTCTGTTGTGTGGACTCAAGGCTACTTGAAATTTCACAAATATCTGACTAAAACCCTTCAGAGTTTCCAAGCACTATGTTAGATATGGGTGCCTTGAAAGAAGCAAATGAAGGGAAACAAAAATACTTGCTTCCCATTCACTGCCACCTAGCCCTTTTCTCCCACAGGCCCAGGGTTCTGATTCCCACTCAGTGACCTAGTCTCTCAGGCTATCCTACCTCACAGAGTTGCTGTGAGGATAAAATAGAGAGGGATGAGAACCTTATACATCACCTTGAGCTCCCTGGAGTAAAGGCAGATATAAATAACAAAAACACACGTATTTCTTACACGGTACACCTCATTCTAGTTCCATTCTCTCTCTCTCTCTCTCTCTCTCTCTCTCTCTCTCACACACACACACACACACACACACACACACACTTGAAACGTGAGACTCTGAACAGAAATACCCCAAGGCCTCAAAAGCGTACCTAGGAGTTGGTGAAACCGGCCATGCTGAGGGCGTAAAAAGGATCTATCACTCTGGAATTTATTATGTATACGTGTGTGGCAACAACGGCTCTATCATGACTGAGATCAAACACGGGAGACACTTCCCATCCTCACACCGTGGCCCAAAGTTGTGCAAACCTTTCACCCTTCTCGACCTCCAGAAGCTTTGAGTACTTGGGTCACGTAAAATGTAGTAAATTCTAATGTGGCTATAGTGGTAATTTTGTGGGGTGGGTTGCCGATACAACTCCTTGCTAAGGGCACAAGGGATCCCAGGTGTGCCTCTGCAAGACCTGGACTGCACCCTTTCTTTCTATAAAAGTTATTTAAGAGGAAAGGAGTAAGTCCAGATTGAAGCTGCGGTTAGGGCTCATTCACTAAGCTGCTTTCCTGACTGTTCAGTTGGTTTTAAAGGGCTACTATGAGAAGGGATTCGAAGCAGCTCAGTAAGGAGATGGAACCGGGTGACGGTGCCTGTCTTAATTCCTTCTGCTCCGCTTCTTAGGTGGCCCTCAATTATGCTGCTGCAATTGAAATACAAAGCAACTGTTACTCCACCTTTAGTGTATTCTAGTCAGTGCTATGCAGCACACAGAAATGTATTCCTATCTCTCATTTGAGGAAAACCTTTCATGTGCCTCACCGGCCACAGAAGAGGGTTTAGTAGTCTATCTTTAAAAGTGTATTAGTTCCTTTGTTCTTCCATAAGCCGTGGAATTCAAGAAAGTCGCAGCCACGGAAAGCCTCGGAAGTGTGCGTCTGCTTTCCCAGCCTGGGGGGGGGGGACCGCATTTCCGGACTACATATTCCAGCGTGCTCCTCCCAACATCTCGCATCTATTTTGCAGCAATGCTTTCTGGGGATTGTAGTCCACTGATGGGAAGGGGGAGAGAAAAGGCTTTATCAGAAGAAGCCGCCGGAGTCTTATCTGTGGAACTTCGCGGCTTTCGAAGCCCCGCCCAGAGCGCGGGATGAACGTTCCAAAATCAAACCGGAAGTTGGGTCCCCTGTGCGCTGCTTCGCCCCTCGGAAAGAGAAAGGGAGGGGGAAAAAAACAACACCAGGTCCTTATAGGAGGAGCCCAAGCGATACGGGAAAGAAGCCGATTGGCTGGAACGCCCAGCGCGGTTGCGGCAGGATGTAGTTGGGCAGACGGAAGGTTTCAGGTTTGGCGCGGAGAGCGGCGATTGGCTGGGCGGGTCCGGCGCGCGCGCTCCGGGGAACCAATGGGCGGACCGGGGCCGGTTGGCCACGCGCGGGCTGGCCGAGTCGCTTCATTTAGTCAAGCGGGTTGGTTGCGGGAAGAAGCTTCGCGCCCCTTGGGCTCCGCAGGTTCGGGTTGACGGTAGGTGCGCATGTTGGCGCGTGAAAGAGGCTCTGGCTGTAAGGAGGCGCTTGGAGCAGAGAGGGGGTTCGTGGGTTGCGCGGGGGGGGCTGAGGGGAGGCGAAGTGGTTATTGCTGCTGTTATCAATGAATTAAGAAATTTTGAAAAAAAGGGAAAGGGCAGGAAAAAAAGGGGGGGGTTTCGTCTGTGAGACGTCTCGCTGCAAAGGCTTTTTGGGCGCTTTGGCCCTAAGGACACGCTCGCCAAGGAGCAAGATCCGCTCAATGTGCTTCTGAGGGGCGTGAGACCCAACTGGCTCACTTTTCGCTTTGGGGAAGAGTCATTTAGAGCGGCAAAGTGCGAGTGGGGATATTAAAACATCTCCCCTGAATCCACTCCCATTCAAACTCAAAGCCCTCTGCCCCCCCCCCCGCCGTAATAAAAAGTTGGGAGATCTGATCACATATCTCATGGGCCACCTCGTCCTTCAGTGTGGCTTTTGGAGACCGGCCTAAAGTTACTGAAGAGGTTTTTTTTTAATGGCTGGGGGGGGGGCGGGAATTTGAAATTGCATTTCTTTTCTTCCAGTTTTACTACTGTGTGTGTGTGTGTGTGTGTGTGTGTGTATATATATATATATATATATATATATATATATATATATATATTTGCTTTCGTAGATTTTCACGGGTATAGGAATGCAGGTTTTGGTGTCTTCGGGTGTATTCCCGTGTAAGAGTTGGGGTGTCTGGGCGACGTTTCGACGAGGTCTCACTCGTCATCTTCAGGCTGGTGCTTTCGGCTTCTTGTTACTGGAACAGAGCTCTGTTCCAGTAACAAGAAGCCGAAAGCACCAGCCTGAAGATGACGAGTGAGACCTCGTCGAAACGTCGCCCAGACACCCCAACTCTTACACGGGAATACACCCGAAGACACCAAAACCTGCATATATATATATATATATATATATAAATTTCCAACAGTCTTATCTTTGAAATCAGCAAGTGGAAACCTCCCCCCCCCCTATGTAATTCTGGAAGGAAGGCAGGAGAGTGTAGAGAAAAACAGGCAACTCTGGCATCAGAATTTACTGCCAGGCCCTTTTAAGGAATGGATACTAAGGGCTTTTCTTAGATAACAGGGCAACTGACTTTCGGGTTTGGTGAGTGTGCCTCAGTAAATGAGGGGGATTAAGAGTAAGAGAGCTGAGTGGGGGGTGCTCGTGTAATCTCACTGTATACAAATTGTACAAGTGACAATAAAGTATTTCAATAATTAATAATCATTTAAAAACATTGGCTACTGTACTTAAAACAGATAAAGCAAAATAAGTCTTAGGGTTGTTGTTTTTAATTATCACTATAAAAAGAAAAGAGAACAACAGTGATGCCACAAAATGAGCAAAATGAGGCAGGTTGGGGTGAGTATTTTTAACGCAGTATGCCTCTGCTCCTGGAACAGAGAGTGATGATCCAGCAGGAATTTGGGTTTCGAACTATTTAAGCCAACAATTTTTATGTTAGGTGGTGGGTAGGTTTATCACCTTGACAGTCGTCAATGTTTAACCTTGAGCTTACCTTCAAGGTATAGGAATGGGTGAGAGGGGCATATTGTGAACAAAGGATGGGAAATAAAGAGCTTGTGCTGGGGTGAGCATGATTAATCATTAGGGGCAAGGGTGTCTGGGGATAGTGAATAACTTGCTAAAAAGAGAGGTGTGGGTTCATAGACCTGTATGGGAGCCTAGCCCCTTAAGCCCCAAATGTAAGACTTCAGCTGTTTTTGGTGAATAAGGAGGGGAAAATACTCTGTTCCAATCAGGTCTTTATTTTGTTGTTCACCTAGCGGGAGGAAAGGCATCGCTGGGGGACAGGATAGTTGTAACTGTTAGAGACTATTTGTGAAATTTAAAAGTGTGTGCGCACACACACATGCACACTTAACTGAAATGTCTTTCATTTGCTCTCTTTGGGCTCCAGTGTCCATCATGCCTTGTACCAGATCTCAGTCTGAAAGCCAGAGCACCATCGAATTCCCAAAGCGGAAATCGATTAGGAGATGTCACAAACCTCTAGAGAATGAGGAGGCTTCAAAACTGGACACAAGCCCACTGTCAGTTTCACCCCAGAAGCAGGTCTTGCCTCTCAGCCCCCGTAAACGGCTTGGTGAGTTGCCTTTCTCTTCATCCAACAAAAATATCCTAACACGTTCTTATATAGAAAGCCTGCTCAGCCATTCTGCTTGGCACTAAACCAGCTGTATTTTAATTAACTGTTGTTGTTTTCCTATTATGTTTTACTATAATTTATATTTGGTGTTAGCTGCCCTGAGCCCGGCCCTGGCCAGGGAGGGCGGGGTATAAACGAAAATTTATTATTATTATTATTATTATTATTATTATTAGTGAATGGGACTTTGCTAAGTGATGCCAAAATTTTCTCAGATTGAACACCAGAGTTAAGAACACAGGAAAAGCTGCCTTACACAGCTTCAGGCCATGCACCTCAGTATTGTCAACACTGACTGGTAGTGGCTGCAGGGTTTTGGATGGCTCCTACCTGGAGTTAGTGAGTGGAATTGGGACAATTTTTTTCTTGCAAAGCATCTGGTCTATTTCCCATGAAGGCTAACTCAAAAGATAAAAAGTAATTCATAGGTAGGCCTATTTGTGTACTGCTGAAGAGTCTGTGCTTGAAATAATTGCTCTGCTCAATAGTATTCCTACAGACAGGCTTATCTACAAAGATTGAAGTGGTTATTTGTGTTCTAAACCCAGCATTTGGAGTTTTTGCAGTAGCAAGTCAGAACAAGTAGGGTTGATGCAGTAAGTGTACATTGCAAAGGGTCCAGAGGGAAGGAGCAGGCAGAGCACAGCAACACTTCTCTGAATAAGGGGGCATTTGACAGGCCCTGTGCTTCTGCTTTTCCTAAATGATGCCTATGATAATAAGAGCTCTGAAACTTTAAATGAAATAACAAAAGGCATCTTAAAGACATCATGTTGTATGGCAGACATGAACTCTGGTAAAACAGAGGGCAGACAAACTTGTCTTTTACATCTGGGTTCTTGTCTGTATTTCATATTCATTTTCTTCTGCTGCTGCTTTCTTCTAAACTTGGCATGGTGTGTCTTTGTTTCCCACAGGAGATGACAATCTTTGCAATGTCACCCAGTTGCTGCCTTGCTCCCCGAGTAAGCAGGGTAAAAAAGAGAATAGCTTTCCACCCACTTCTCCCAAGGGCCGGGCTTTACTCTTCAGCGAGCGTTCAACCCCCAAATCTCCAACTAAGGGCAGCAATTTGGTTCCCTCTCCCTTTCGTGGTGGTCAAGAAACCCCTAACGCTTCACCACAGCATCGCCACCCAAGGAAAGAACTGGTGTGTACTCGTCTCTTTAAGCAAGAAGGTATGTAATAGCATTGTGTATGGTGGAAGAACTGGGTACTACATCTTCTGCGGTTGCTTGGATTTTTAAAAATGGGTTTATAAAGAATTCAGTCTCTTAAGTCCTCAGAATCCAAGGCTAGTTCACTGTTATTCCCACAAAATGAGAAAACCTAAGGCATGGCTGTGTCATAAATTCGAAATGATTTTCAGACTTTTTCAATTGTTACATTACCCGCAGGCAAGACCCGCTGTGGTTCCATGGAAGGGGTTGGAATATTTCTCACCATTCTCAGCAACCTCATAAAATTACAGTTCCTAGGATGCTTTGAGGGAAGCCAAGGAATAAAAACCATTGAAATTTGTGGTTTAGCTGTGATCACAGAGGGGCTTGACATACAGCCTTTCATCTTTAGTCATTTATTGCTGGTCAAAATATTGCAAGTAAGTTTTATTAGCAACGTTAATGTTAGAATGGCGTCCCTTCTTGAACATTCTTATTTGATTCTTATGTCGGCAATCTTAACTACAGGCAGTGTTCAAAAAAGCAAGGCAATACATCAGTAGTATTAAACAGAGCAGTACAAGACGCGTTTGAATAGGCAAGGGTCTATTTAGTCTAGTAATCTGCTTTCAGCTGCTGCTAGCTTCAACGATAGAACAGCTCAATAAAAGGAACTTTTAAAAAGAGACAGCAAAAGTAATCTTTCATTTATTGTAATAGATCTCTTACTAACTCCAGTGGGTGTTTTTTTGTTTTTGTTGTTTTGGTTTGTTTTTTGTCTACTGTTGTCTCTGTTAGAAGAGAGTTGTACAATTACTATTTGTATAGTTTTTTGTTAGGTATATTGAGGTGTTTTATTTGTTCTAAACCTGCCTTCATTTTGTTTATACAGGCACTTGTTACCAGCAGGCAAAGAGTCTCCTACACACGGCTCTTCCGGAGCAGCTGCATGCAAGGGAGAAAGAGACAGGGGTTCTTCATAGATTCCTGAGAGAGCATGTCTCTAGGGAGATCCCAGGAAGCCTTTATATCTCTGGAGCTCCAGGCACTGGGAAAACTGCCTGCCTCAACAGGGCCCTGGTGGACTTAAAGGTAAAACTGCTGGATTTGAATTTGGACACTGGTCCTCTTTCAGACTTTTGCTATGAAACATACCGTATTTTTCGCTCTATAGGACGCACCGGACCATAGGGGAGAACAGGGGGAATTTTTTTTTCTTGTTCTCCCCCTCTAAAACTAGAGGGTTCAAGGTGCATTCACCCAAAGCCTCCGGAGCATAGCGGGAGTTCTCACTGCACTCTGGAGGCTTCAGGCGGCTACCTTGGAAGCCTGGAGAGCGAGAGGAGTCAGTGTGCACTGACCCCTCTCGCTCTTCAGGCTTCATTGAAGGCAACCCGAAGGCTTCAGGTTCCTTTCAACTTGCTCTTTTGGGCTGGCGGGGGGGAAGCGCTGCTTTCCCCCACTGCCAGCCTCAAAGGTCCCTGAAGCCTTTGCAGTGCCTTTCAGGCTTCGGGGACAGCCTTTGGAGCCTCTGCAGGCACCCCGCTGCCCTGTGGAGGATTTGCGCAGCCATCCCCAAGCTAGAACAGAACAGTTCTGGCTTCAGGGACAGCCTTTCTAGCCTCTGCAGGGCAGCGGGGTGAAGGCACCCCGCTGCCCTGCAGAGGCTTTGCACAGCTAACCCCAAGCTAGAAGAGCGAGACGGAGTGCTCCGCAGCGCTCTGTCTCCCTGTTTTGGCTTTGGGCTTAGCCGCACAGCCTGTATTTGCTCTATAGGATGCACATACATTTCCCCTTAATTTTTGGAGGGGGGAAAATGCGTCCTATAGAGCGAAAAAGACGGTAATGCCGGAAGAACCATTGCCCAGCTCTGACAAATGGCATTTAACATTATATGATACAGCTTTGGGTCTACTCTTCTTTCAGAATTCTCCCATATGCCATTAAGTGTGGGAGAACTATGTGAATTCAGAGCCCAGTGAGAACCTTTTCCTGCAATCACTCCAATGCCCATAAAATACTTTTTGCCTGTATATCTTACACTTTTAATATCCCAAAACAAGGTTAAGGAAGCTTTACTGTGTTTTGTATTTGGCCAGCAAATCATATCTCTGATTTAAGATGGGTATAGGAACCTTGGTTTTGTGCTAACTAAAGTTTGGTGTGGTATCCGAATTGACAAACCATAGGGACAACCACTGCTTTGTTTCCAAAAGTAGGAGTGAACTTAGGAAGTGCTGAAGAAGTGGGGAAATGAAAGCAGACAAACAACTCTAAAGCATAGCTTAGCTGAACATTTGGATGCTCAAACTGATATGAGTTTTAAGCCATGGTTGACACAGACCATGCTTTGGTGTGCTGCCTGAATTGAAAATATGTTGCCCCTACAAGATATATGTGAACACATGGCTATTCTATGGATTTCAAGGACCTGCCTTTCCAGGGCGGTATGCTTATAATTTGTGCCTGATGGGGGCAGTTTGGCAGTTTTGCCTAAGAGAGTATATTTGACCATCCCTCATGCTGGATTATTGGTCCCCCAGGCACAAGAAAGTGGCCTCCTGTAATTTCCTGTCCTCCACAGTTTCCTTGCAGGTACTTCTGCTCAGTGATGGTCTGTGGAATTGCTGTCTCTTTATTGCACTACTTGTACTCTATTGCAAAGTTTGATCTACTCTAAAACACTCCTTTGTCTCCCTGGCAGGCGGAGCTCGCTGGTTGTCAGACCATAGTCCTGAACTGCATGGCTCTGAGAAGCTCCCAGGCTGTGTTCCCAGCAATGGCTGGACAACTGGGCCAGGCTGGAGCAGACAAAGCAGCCAGGGGCGACGTGATCAGAAGGCTGGTGAAACGGTTGACATCAGAAAGTGCACCCATGGTGTAAGTACAAGCCCTTTGTGGTAGGAGGGGGGCATTCTTAAAACTAGCCAGTTTTGAGCAGGTCTGTCACAGGATAGCCATAACCTCTATTGGGCAGGCATCCTCACGTCACTGTTGTGTTTTGAGTGGCAAGGCACATTTTGTGCTATAAACCTTTCATAAAAGTCTCTTAATGAGGTTTAGAGAAATATGGGTTTAGTCTGAAAGGTCTTCAACAGCTATAATATCTGAAGCCTATTATACTGGGCACTTTCTCTTTGCTGTGCGTTTGGTGCAGTATATGTGGCTGAGCCGTAAACATTGCTGTCAGAGTTTAGCAGTGTCAGTCTAAATGCCCATATTTTGATAACAGACTGGGGGCGGGGTGTGGACACTTAGTCTTTTGGATAATGGTAAATTTGATTCTGGACCTAAGAATTTGAGAGATCAATTCAGTCTTCTGCAGGGCTAGAAACATTTACTACTTTTTCTTTTTTAAAAAGAAGCTAGTGATTATAATTTGAAATATTTTATTCTACCCTCCTAAATAGCATAGGGTATCTGGCAGGAGAGGTGCAGTTTCAGTCCTGTGCCAAGGATGCCATGGGGCTACCTGCATTTGATGGGTGTTTGGATGCTGTGACAGTGGCAGAAAGGATGTTCTTACTGTAGCACATTGCTGTGGTGGTGTTCATGTGCTCTTGTCTTTCATTTTCACAGTTTGGTTGTGTTAGATGAGATGGATCAGCTGGACAGCAAAGGGCAGGATGTGCTGTACACGATGTTTGAGTGGCCTTCCCTCCCCAACTCCCGGCTCGTTCTCATCGGTGAGTGTCGAGAGTTAATGACGCCCAATCCTATGTTTCAGGAGAGAGGAGAGCATGACTTCAGGACTGGCATTGTGGGGTGGGTGGCACAGCTGGAAATCTTCAAGCACCCACACACTGCCAGCCACAGGGCCCTCGCTCCTGCCACTGTCCCTCCCGTTCACTGCTTGTACGCCTGTCCTCTCTCTGTGGCCCAGAAGACACAAGTGTCTGGAAAGCAGGAGCAAGCCACCACCTTCCTAGTCACCTGTCTGAACCCACTAGTTGGAGGCAAGGATATTATGCAGACTGGGCCCAATTTTGCTACATGAATATGGCATGGCGAAGGCAACAAGGCCAGTGAAGGCAGAGGGAGGAGGAACAACAGGAGGCAGTGAGGAGTGTGTGGACCTGCCGAGGACATTTGGCTTTAAGGCCTCCCCAAACCAGATCAGGCACTTGTTCCAGTAGGATTGTACACCACTGCCCACCTCACTCCCTTTGGTGGAGGAATGAGTTATTCGTAAATCGGTTCAGTGCATCCTTTGACAGAAATAGAACATCTGAAGGGAGACAGGAAAGCCACCTGGGCGAGTTCCCTGTACAAACTGCAGGACCACCCACCCATCAGCCTTCCACTGACCAGCCTATGGGATACAGACCAAAGGCTGAGCAATTGCCTGAAACCCTGGAGCTCCAGGTGGCTTAATGGAACATGCAAGTTTATCGCAGCATGCCACAAGAAAGTTGCTAATTCTTAAGCTTCTGTATGAAGTCTATACTTCTCCGTCATATTCATTGGCTAGGCGTTGATGGAATATAAGGTCTTTTTGTGAACTTATTTTGTGGGTCTGTGTGGTCCCTCAAATGCAGAGTGAAGGTATGTGGAGCTGTATTTCAGACAGCAGGTGCAAGGTCAGCATTCTAGGTGAACACTTCAAGCTGTATGTGAATTCTTGTTTTTATGTGGTCTCCTATTTTAAGAATGCGGTCCCTTCATTTCTGAGGCAAGCTATATGAGTGGGAAGCTATGGGGTAAGAAGGATAGAAAGGTATAGAAGGATAGAAATTGGGTGTCTCCAAGGCCTCTTAAGTATCTCTTCTCATTGGTAGGGATAGCCAATGCTCTGGACCTCACAGATCGCATCCTGCCCCGCCTGCAAGCCCGTCCCAAGTGCAGGCCACAGCTGCTAAACTTTCCCCCGTACAACAAAGACCAGCTTGCCTCCATCCTCCAGGAACGCCTTAAGCAGGTAAGATCTCAGAAGCCGAGTTCCAAAATTCCTGTCCTGTTGTTGTTGCTGTTGTTATTGTTGTAAAATTTGTATTCTGCCTTTCATCCAAAGATCCCAGGGCGGTTTGCAACAGAAAAAATATAAAATGAGAATACAGAATACACCTAAATGACCTGCAGAAGGCACAATCACTTCTGCTCTGGAACCCTGCTAAATTTGTTATTATCTTAACATGCAAAATATATACCTCCCTTGTGCCTTGGCACTAGGGGTGCTTTCCAGGTTCCCTGTGTTTGAGAGCCAGCCCACTTTCTCCCTCTTGCGAGAGCAGTGGCTATTTTGTAAAGTGAAGGAAGGCACAGAATGCTAGTAATCTGGGGGAAATGAGATGCTGCTATGCCATAAACAGAGTTACAGCATATAAAAGAGTGAAACAGTGGTGTGTTTGGGTTTTTTTAAAAAGATAAAAATGGCAATTCAGTAATAAGAGGGTCCAAACCTGTGGATCAGGGAAAGCTTGGGCAAAAAGGGACAATGTATTTACAAGACATCTGAAACCAACTGATGGATGATGACCTTGAACGTGGCCTGGTAGCAGATCACCAGTCAATTAAATTCCCTCCGTTTTGGTGCAGTACATACACACCCAGGAGCTGCACGCAGCCCTCTTGGCAGCAGCAGGCTGACATTGTATTTACTGATAAATCAGTCCTAGCCTGTCTTGTTGCTTGCTAAGCCCTTTGCTCTCCATGTCTCTATGCCACTTCCTGGTGGCAACAAATAAGGTCGGAAGTCGGGGGGTGGGGATTAAAGACTGTAAGTTGGACAAAACAAAGAGTTCTTGGGCTGTTACAGAGGCGCTGCCTTTACACATGCCCCCAAAACCCTTTTGGTTTTTTTTTTTTACTGAATCCAGGAAAATGTCGCGCAGCAGAGCTTCCAAGATTTCTCTTGCAGCTCCTGTTTTCTTCTCCCTGTCCCTTAGGTGTCAGGGGAGCAGGTGCTGGACCACGCCGCCATCCAGTTCTGTGCTCGGAAAGTCTCTGCTGTCTCTGGGGATGTGCGCAAAGCTCTGGACATCTGCAGGTGAAGAATATATAGCACTCTTAAAAACCCGAGCTAATTACAGCGCATGTGGGATGTGATTTAAAGCTTCATTATGCTGTTTGGTCCCCCTGCCTGGGAGGTGGAGGGAGAGCGGGGGAGAGCCCTCATGCCTTTGTGGTGAGAGGGGAGGGTGCTTCCTGTTCCTGACTGTGTTAATGTCTGGAAACGTTCACAGCCCATTACCTATGAAGGGTGAGAGGAATTGGTCCTCCCTGCTGCGATTATAGATTGGTTAATTACATTTGGATTGCAAAAGGCTCTCATTAACAGTTCTCAAGCAGACATCTTTATGGTGCTTAGAAGTACTTCCTTTTCCCTTACAAGTTGGCTTTACGGGGAGTTGCTTTCTGCCTTCCTTGACCTTGCCCAGGCATTTGCTTGGGGGCTGCCTCTTCCTCTGTTTTACTCAACAATTTTTTTGGGGGTAAAAACATGTACTTCAGCACAGGCTGATGATAGACGTGACCCCTTGGCAGAAGGAAGGGCACGGCTGTTACTTTTCAGGGATGTTGGCACAGATCTTTCTCGCGTGTGTGTGTGTGTGTGTGTGTGTGTGTGTGAAATAGGGTTTAGCTGCTCATAGGTTTGGAACGGAAATGAGACCATGGTAGGAACCTCCCTGCCAGACCTCAGAGGTTGGCTCATCAGCCCATTTGGGAGGAAACAGCGGCCGTCTTTCTTGGGCCCAATGTATATGATGTCCAGTGCAGGAAACATCAAGTTTGCAACTTGAAACTTACAAGCAATGGTTAAGAGATAGAAGAATTGGGAGTGGACTCCCGATTCTTGGATTGTAGCCCTCCTCCCCAAGTGCCAAATTCTCTTGGAAGAAAAGGGTCGGGGACCACATACCATCGTGGCCAGGACCACAATAGGCAGCCATTACATACCACTTGCTCTTGCTGTCTCTGTCATATCAAAATGGACCTGTCAATTTTGCAAGCAGCAGTTTCCTTAGCATCTACAGCAGAGCAAACGTGTGTGTGTGTGTGTGTGAGAGAGAGAGAGAGAGAGAGAGAGAGAGAGAGAGAAATACCAACCAAGGAACATAAGGGGAAGCCACTGCTTATCTGAACCGTGCTCAGAAGATAGAATATTTCTATATTCTGAGCATGGTTAAGGCTTTGTGGCTGCCTGTGTGTGTGTTTCACTTTATGGTGCTCCTCTTTTTTCCATTTGTTGACAACTACCAACTAATCCAAAATGCGGCTGGCAGACCAGCGACTGGGAGCGGCTGCCAGGACCATATAACACCAGTCCTAAAAGAAGTACATGACTCCCAGTACATTTCCAAGCACAATTCAAAGTGCTGGTGCTGACCTTTAAAGCCCTAAATGGCCTCGGTCCTATATATCTGAGGGAGTGTCTGCACCCCCATTGTTCTGCCCAGTCACTGAGGTCCAGCTCCCAGGGCCGTCCAGCGGTTCCCGCCCTGCAAGAAGTAAAGTTACAGGGAACCAGGCTGGGGGTCTTTTAGGTAGTGGCACCCTCCCTGTGGAATGTCCTCCTATCAGATGTCAAGGAGATAAACAATTATACAACTTTCTGAAGACATCTGAAGGTAGCCCTGTATCAGGAAGTTTTTAATGTCTGATGTTTCATTATGTTTTTTATATTCTGTTGGAAGCCACCCAGAGTGGCTGGGGCAACCCAGTCAGATGGGCAAGGTATAAGTTGTTGTTGTTCATTATGCTCTTCTCCCAACACCCTCCAGCTAGGCCTGTTAGAGCCCCACCTTTGCATTCTTGTAAGATGCAGATTATCCTTCCACACATTTATAATTTGGTCTGTTGGTATGTTGTTTCTATTGATGGGGTTCTCATAAAAGCTTTGTCTCTGGCAGATTTTAATTTCATTTTGACTTGGCCATAGGTCATAACTATCAACACAAAGTAGTTTGTATGTACAAACTTCCTAAAACAAATTACATTTCTTTTTTAAAAAATCAAAATAAAATTTGCCCCTGATTAATCTCGTAAAATACTGAAAACCAGTAGGAGAAATACATGAATTCATTAAAGTTGATACAAAACCTATCAAACAACAGATTCCAGGGGAGTATTTAGCCAATGTTAAGAGCCCATTGAATTTAATGGGAGCATTAAGTATATTCTCTTTCCCTAAAATAAATGAAAACTAGAAGAGTTTAATTTGCCCCCATTCCCTTTGACGTATGGCAAAGCGGGTACACTTTTAAAAAATCACCAAAAAAGTTCAGCAAGTTTGACCTTAAAAAAAATGTTGGGAATATGGCAACCCTAGTTAGGGTATATGTCCAAACATCTTTAGTTTTGGCTTAGTTTTGTTTTAGCTTAGTCTGATTGGAGTATTTGTCAACTTAAACAGAGATTTAGCCGTGCTCCGTGCCCCCCGTGGGGTGCCCAAATTAGACAGTGGTTGGCACTGGTGCTTCGGGTTGAGAACTGCCTCCAGCATCTCTTCCACTACAACAAATAGAGCGTTAGTCTCATTAAGAGGCAAGATTGTAATGAGCTCCCATTGATGGGCCATGCATGTGCCACTCCAGGTCTCCTATGGGTGGGGTGGGGGGGGGTTTTGCTTGCATAGTTTTCCCTCTTGTGACTTTTCAGCACTGCTTTGAGAGCAGGATTGGGGTGAGAAAGACAGAACAGCCACATGGTATGATAAAATTACGGGCTGGTTAGGTACCTTATTATGACAACAGACAAAAGCCTAGAAACACAGTCCTTCTGGACTGCTGATTTTCGTTGATGGGTCAGGACCCATAACCGGTTACATCCAGGCACAGTCTCCTCCCTTCTTCTCTCAATCTTTTTGGGCGACTGCTTATGAAGATAAGCTTAATCGAACCATATGCTCCCTACCTCCATAGCTGTAAAGGGATGGGGAAGCGGGACAAAATAAGGAAACTCAAGCGCCAGTCCTTAAAATGCTAGTTGCTTACAAATGAGCCGCCAAAATGGAAATGGGAGGAGCCTAACAGAGCTGCTGGAATGGGCCAGGGGAGGTTGGTTTGGCATATGCTGCACCTGTCATGGAACTCCAACTCCCAGAAACCCTTGCCAGCATGGCCAGTGGTCAGGGATGATGGGTGGTATAGTGTTCAGCAACCTCTGGAGGACTACAGGTTAAGCTGCTCCTGGAAAGGACCCTGCTTTCCATGTCACCCACTGTTGCAGCCTGCTGTAATATCTGTTGCCAGATGGGAGATGATGATGACTTGCTATCATTACTCTTACTATTATTAATAATATTTAAAAGTGTTTTCCCCCCAGTTGTACAAAATAAAGTGGAGAAAAGTGCAATATCATGTATTCAATATTGTACCAACTATATTCTGTATAACCTCATTCCAAATATCAATATATTTGTCCAAACAAACCTGTGTCTATTAGCAGTCCGTTCCTATGTTGCGAGTTACCCTGTCTTCCATCCATCGATTCAAGGGGACTAGATGAGAATTGAAGGATGGATAGCCCAATGGAACTGGTCTTTCAGTGGACAACTTAATGAGAAAATCTGGAGTAGCCCTGTGTTGGGGATTGATAAAAAGCATTAGCAGGGAACTAACGCCTTTGTCTGAAATGTTACTCTTGTCCTTAGGAGGGCCATTGAAATTGTGGAGTCAGATGTGAAGAGTCAAACTGTGCTTAAACTGCTGCCTGCCTGTAAGTAGCTTTCCTCTCCGCTCTTCCCCCTGAGCAGGTCCTAGGCTGCTGTGCAGTGCTGTCATGTTTCATTAAATGCTTTCCTGACCCTAGTTGGTAGCGTTCCTTCCCAGGGACTTGTTCAGGCCTTGCTGAGGGATGTGGGGGGCAGTGGTGAAGGGAGACAGAGAGGAACGTGCAGCTGGCTGGTACGGGAAAAATGTTCTCCCTTCCAGCAGTCAGCCCTGCAGAGGGAGGCGAACACCTGCTCCTTGTCTTTCCTGCACTGGCTTTAAGTGTAACTTGAGCAGTGCAAATGCAGGTGTGAAGCTACTACTACGTCCAGGGAGCATGAAAACAAGCGATTTCGGTTTTCAAAGCATCTCCCAAAATGAACTGAAAATCTGTGCAGCTTAGGGACATTGTACTCTGAATGTGTAGTGTTGCAATAGCTTTGGGTCCACCTTGCCTCATCTTTTTCTCATTTGCTGTAATGTATAAATGGTGCGGACATCTGTTACTTCTGCTTCAGAATAGGCAGGATGGAGAGCAGATACACCGTTTTAAGTCTGTGTTAGGCAAGTTGGTCTGGGTCTGGTCATTGCCTGAATATGAGACTGCCTGGGAACTCTAGCTATGCCACTTTGAGCTCTTTGGCCCAAAGGCAGCATATAAACACAAGAAGAGTGTATACATTACAGTGGTACCTCGGGCTAAGTACTTAATTCGTTCCGGAGGTCCGATCTTAACCTGAAACTGTTCTTAACCCGAAGCACCATTTTAGCTAATGGGGCCTCCTGCTGCTGCCGCGTCGCTGGAGCACGATTTCTGTTCTCATCCTGAAGCAAAGTTCTTAACCCAAGGTAATATTTCTGGGTTAGTGGAGTCTGTAACCTGAAGCGTATGTAACCCGAGGTACCACTGTGCAACAATCATATGGGAATGAAACTTTGCCTTTTGAAGATACAACCCATGCCAGGACCTTCCTATTGAGCTCTACCTGCACTGCCCTACTCTCCATTCAGCTGCTCACTGTCGTCTTTCTGACTTCTCCCGTCCTCAGGCAAATCCTCTTCTAAGCCAGCCACAGACTCGGCAGTACCCCAGCGGGTGGGACTGGCCCACGTATCCCGGGTGATCTCTGATGTGTACGGTGACCGTTTGGCCTCAGGTGCAGGCCGTGACGATGCCAATACCTTTCCCTTGCAGCAAAAAATCTTGGTCTGTTCTTTGCTGCTCTTAACCAGGCAACAGAAAACCAAAGAGGTGACCCTGGGAAAGGTGAGTGTGCAGATTCTCTCTGCCCCCCAACCTCTTCAAATTGCCACTGCTAGTGTATTATGCCACTCTTACTTGGCAAGGAGCTTTGCTTTGCAGCACAAGGGTTCGTCTCTTAAAACCAGAGTCCTCGGGAGCACAAAGGAAGAAGTGCACAAGGAGTTTCTCTGAGTCCTACCATGGACCCACTTAAAAATGTTTGGCTGTTTATGCGGGACGTGCAGTACACAAAGAACTAGAGTCCCCAAAAAAACCTTCAAGGGAATTGGCTCCATCTGCCTCTTTCTTCCTCTCCTCTTACGTCTCCCGTCCTTGTTTTTGTTTGTTTGTTTTTTAAAGGCCATGGGAGTTAATGAGAACTGTTTGCTTACAGAAGTAAGTTTTATGTAGGAACGGAGTGGAAGATGACGGCTTGGAATGTCTTTTAGTAGTGTTTGGTGCAGCATAGGCTTACATGCATTGCACCCTAAAAACCTCTGTCTTGTCTTTGAGTATTATTCTACCCATCCTAAACTACTGTGGAGTGGAAGGGTTTTGTGTCTCTCCACCATCAAGTCAGCCTGGATAGCTCACTTGGTTAAAGCATGGTGCTGATAACACCATGGTTGCAGGTTTGATACCTGTACGGGACAGCTGCATATTCCTGCATTTCAGGGGGGTTGGACTAGTAGCAGTGCTCATATGCCAGAGGTGTGGAGCAGCACTTGTGTGTTGCTTTGCCAGCAGCTTTGGCTGGGCTATGCGGGACACGGGCAGGAGACCTATTATTCAGTTAGAAGCCACAAAGAGGGAACTAGCTAGCCTGGGACACTTGGAGGAAGCCATAGAGAGCAAGTTGCATTATGCACACTTTTCTGTTTCCTCTACTCAAAAACGCTGTGTTTTTTCAATGGCATTTCCTCCTAGCTGCATGAGGCCTACAGCAAGGTTTGCCGCAAGCAGAAAGTAGGAGCTGTTGGCCAATCAGAATGCCTGTCGCTTTCGGCTCTCCTGGAATCCAGAGGCATCGTGGGCTTGAAGAAGACTAAAGAAGCGCGTCTGACTAAGGTACTACTGCAGACCTACTTTTGCTATGGCCTGGACTCCAGCAGGGGTGGGGAGGGCAGTATCCAGGGTCCCCTTCACCTCTCAGAAAGGGCCATGATCTGGTGGTGGGACACGTGCTCTGCATGCTGAAGGACCCATGTTCACTCTCAGCATCTCTAACTAAAAGAATCCCAATGCAAGGAGAGAGCCGCCACCACTCAGAAAGGATTGTGCTGTGGTAGATGAACCCAATAGTCCCACTCTATATGGGGCTGCTGAATATATTTGATGGGGCAGTTTGCTAGTAAACATCAGAACTAAATTGTGTGCTGAGATGCGAAAAATTTTGTGTCCCTCAGCAAATTACAATAAACCTTTGAGAAAGGGGTGTGTGCTTTGCCGTGGAAATGCATGGCATTGGAATTAGCCCCCTGCCTTTTAAAGTGGTTTTACATTTATTTAGATCTGTGTTTCCCAAACCTGGGTCCCCAGCTTGCTTTTGGACTACAATTCCCATCATCCCTATCTAGCAGGACCAGTGGTCGGGGATGATAGGAACTGTAGTCCAAAAACAGCTGGAGACCCAAGTTTGGGAAACACAGATTTAAATTAAGAATATACTCTCCCCCTAAGGACTCCGTGTGCAGCGTTTCCTTATTTCACTGGTCCTCAGCACAGTCACTGGAAACATGTTGATTCCACCACTCCAGTATAGTGGAAGAAATAACACTGAGCAGTGATGATTTGCCCCAGTGGTTCATGGTCCCAGCCTCCTCTGGAAAACTTTTGGTGCCAGGCTGCTTTGATGCCTGAAAATTCCCTGCTGGCTTCCTTAAATGCATCTGTCTCCCTCCTCAGCCTGCCTTAGCTGTGTTGGTGGGAGAACTGCTGCATCTTTCTTGTTCTCCTTTGTTTTAGCTCTGTGGGAGAGCCACAGTGCACAGCCCCTCCTGTCAGTCTGATGAAAGAGGCTGCACCCTTCTATAGGAGGGAGAAGTGTAGAAATAATGGAGAATTAAATGTCAGCATTCTTGCACATCGGTGTGCCCAAAAGGGAGCAGAAGTGTAAAACCCAGAGGTTCCTTGCCAGGTCAGTTGACAGGAGCAAGCCAGCAGAAATTTGCACTGAGTAAGCTGGAGATAACTTTATTAGCAAGACAGAATCTGCACAGGAGTGTCAGGCCTAATGATCACAACAACTGCCCCCATGAAGCAGATGCCAAGACTAAAGGTCCCTGCCTCCCCACAGCCAGCAGTGTCTCCTCTTCTCCAGAGTTTTTTTCCAAGCAATCAGAGACTCCCCACTTCATGCCTCTCCTGGTTCTGGAAGGCCAATGGGGAGGGGAGCTTGTTGCAGCAGGAACTGAAGACACCCATGCCTCTTCACAAGCCTGACCCACCTCTGCCTCTTGGCCTCCCTCCTCTCCTGCTTCAGCTTCTGCCTTTGATTCTGGACTGCTCTCTGCCACCAACTCTCCCAGCTCACTAAGACCTGTTATCTCTTCACCTTCTGAAACCTTCTCTTCCCTTGGGGGTTCCCCAGATGGGTTCCTCCCACCACTCCTCTGCGTCCAACCAGTCCCTGACATCAGTTGATCTGCCTGTGTAAGATCTGCCACCACCAGTGCAGCTGTGAAAAGTCTCAGGAGCATCACAGGGCACTTTTGTGCCGCCATGGCGCCATTGGCTCTGCTGCACAGAGATAATGGAGGTCCCCCTGCTATCCTGTCCCCCCAAAACCTTAGCCCTGAGCTAAGTAAGTTTTGAAAAGGTGGAGAATGCCTGCCGCAGGATGGCATTTTATCTATGCAAACAATGGGAATCCTTCTGTGGAGCGAGGAGCTGTCAAGAGAAGAAGCCGTGATGGTTGAATTTTGTTTGATGGCCAAAATTGGTTTGTTCTGCAGCTTGAGGAAGAAAGCAAGTGCTGGATGAAGGAAGTATAAAGATACAAGACACCCATTGTACCTGATGGTTTTGGGCCTCCTCCCTCTGCCCACAAATGTTCCACCTTCCATCTAGTAGCGCAGCAATAAAACTGCTAGCACATTTGCAAAGCTATGCAGGGCCTGGTATGCTTTCAGATTGGATGGCAGACTCTGTGTTGAGATTCTTGTCTTGCAGGGGTTTGGACCAGATGGCCCCTCAGGTGTCCCAAATCCTGTGATTCTACAGCCTTGGGAATTGGCAGTGGGGGAATCCCATGACAGGTTGTGAAATTCTGCAAGAGTCACCATACAATTTAGCTACCGTTGCAATGCAGGCTTTGGGCACTGGGTGGAAGCGGAGCTGTTTGGATGGCATTGTGTATAGCAGGTGTGCCTGTATTCTCTCTCCCCATCTTCCCATTACGGAGGCCTAGTGATTTCCAGCGTCCTACAAGGAGTGGCCTCCTGTAGAGACCGTGCCTTTTTGCAACGATGGATGCTGACTACCAGTTTCCAGCCTGACAAATCCTTTTCTTCCCAGGTCTTCCTGAAGATAGAAGAGAAGGACGTGGAACATGCCCTCAAGGATGGAGTTTTGGTTGGAAGCATCTTGGCCGAGGGGATTTAAGAGTTCGTTCTCTCACCCCCCTTCTTGCACAGAATGTTCCTAACTAATGGACCGTAACTTCTCGCCGGAAACATTTCATGAGGCATATCAGTGGGTGGACGATTATGATTATCCCTACTCCTCCCCCTACCCCCGCTGGCCCCAGCAGCATCAGTGTTATAAAGATGCCCTGTCTATTTTTCCAATGGGTGTTTTTTAAACTGCAAGGTATCCTAAGCAATGGGTGGAATGGAGCTGACTCAGTTAATTTTTAGGAGCTGGACTTCCACCCTTCGCCTAGGTATCTCCCCTTTCCTACACTTCCCGTTTTCTTTTTATGAATCCCAGAGGGAGAAACACACGCCAACGGTGTTAACATCTCTCCCCCCCTGCCCGCCCTCCACCTGCACACATACTGGGGCTGCTTGTGTCACTCCTGGGGCGTCTGCCTGTCTTAAGCACCCAAGATGAAAGAGGATGAAGGCTGTCAGCAAGAGAGCCCATTTGCCAGAAACAAAAACCATTAACGTCACAGGAGGAAATAAGGAGGCAGCAGCTTCTCTCGCAGGCTCCTTTGAAGTCAAGGCTGTTTCCGCGAAGCAGATGTCAGTCATGCTGAGGCTTAGCATCTCAGGAGCTGCAGTGGGGCTTAGCGAGAGAGAGCGAGGCACACAAACCTGAAGTCTCCAAGCGCCTTAACGTTTATGAACTGTGGATGCAGCCTTGGAGCTGGAACTGGTTGCGGCCTGGGGCAAAGAGCTGGTCTGTTTCGTTTCTGAGCCACTTCTGCGAACTGCCGGCTGCTTAGTCTGATGCCTTTGTGTGGAACTCAAAATTCTTATAGTTACCATGAAATGCTGCCTTGGGTTTCCACACTGCGCCCCTCCCTCTTTGAGTGGCTTGCAGCCCTGGTGAGGGAAATTTCAGAACATCTCTTTCCCACCCCACCCCATGCGTTTATAGTATTTGAGATGTACTGAAATGCGTATTTACAGCCAGATGTTTGTTTTTTTAAAAAAAAAAACAGATGGAGTATATTCGCATTGCTTTTTTAAAATTTTATGGATTAAAACAGTCCTGATTATGGTTTTGGTGTGTGGCGTGTGCGTTTTGTTTAGTTGGGGCTCAGATTCACAACTTTGTGTGTTGGTTCCTTTAAGGCAACGAGGTGGCGCAGATTCCCTTGCATAGGATTCCTAAGCTGCATCCTTCGTGTTGTGTGGTTGCTTTCCCCAGTGGCAGCTTCGTAAGTGAGGGAGCACCCAGTGTTAATCTCTTGTCCGTTAGAGCAGGGCTGCAATCGTGTTTCAAGTATCTTCAAGCAGCAACTGCTCAGGATTTCCTATACACAAGGGTGCACGTTTGGGGGTGTTAATTCTACATTGGCATTCATCTAGAAACGCAACAAGCCCTGCGGATTGTGGTTTAGTGCTCACTAGACTCTTTGTCATGTATCGCCTTGAATGTCACGTCACAATGTACTTGCAAATAGTGCTTTTACGCATTCCGTATGCTGCCCTTGTCTTCTTCCAGATTTGTGCTTGCATTCAGCATCTGTTGCCGTTGGTTCTGTCTGACATTTGTGTGTGACAAAATATTAGGAGCATTCACTCCTTTGCAAATATTCTAGTTAGCCCAGGTATGATTGAACTGCCAAGGACCTTCAATTTTATCCATATTGTCCCCTAAGTTTCCATGCTGCCCAGTACCGTAGTTTGTGGAACTTTGTTTACAGCTGAGTGGCAGAAGCCGGGAGACGTACTACATGCATTTTTTGTATTTTTTTGGCAAGTCAGAGTGGCTTTGGCAACTTGCTTGTTCAAACACAGCAGAGTGGGTTGACTTGACCCATCTGCAGCCCTGATGGCTGGCTCCTGTAAACCACAATGGCATCGGGTGTTAAAAATCCGTGACAGTGTTAAGAGAAACCAGCCCAGTAATAAAAGGGGGGGGGGCGAGTGGGATTTTGCGGCTCTGTCTCCTAGTCGAACCCTTAGGTGGTTAACCCTTTGCAATACCCTCTGGAATAAATTGCTCAGGCCCATCACCACCAAAGTTCAGTATTGCTAACCTGCAAGATCCCCAATTTTCTTCCCCCTCCAGTTTTAATAGCTGTGCTGTCCTCCATAGGGCCTAGAGAACCACACCGAGACTTTGGGCTCCTAACATTGTTAGTAAAGCAAGGCCGTGCACCACGGCGAGCCAGCTTTCAAAGAGTTAAAGGCCTAGAGCATTCACGGCTAATAGAAAGCAGGCTTTGGGAAGGATTGAGAGCAGATGGGCAGCTGCATTTTAAATCATATTTTGCTAGCTACCAGGACCTTGAAAGCGAGACAGCACTTCGTACAGCATGGGCATCTATTCTCCACCCCAGGGCTGTATGTATTTTGAGTGAAAAGAAAGCGGGGTGGGGAGAGTCGGCAGATAAACAACGTGATGTTTTCTCCATCTGGAATTCATGTTTTCAGTCTATGGGGTTGGGAGTGGATAGGGAAAAGATAGATGAAAAGTGCCCCCACAGACTTGAATAAATGTTAGCAGGGAGTGTTAGCTAGGGGAGAGGAGCACATAGGTACAGTGAAGGCCCACTTTCTGGGAGAGACTTAATTTTCTAGTGACTTCTCAGGACATGTTCAAATGTTTATGCTGTGGGGTGGGGGAGTGTTTTTCTGCAAGATACTTTAACACATGGCCAGTGTTTGAAATTAGCCAGGCTCATTTTGCAACTGGTGCGGGTCCAACTGTGACCGCCTCTGGTTGCCAGGCTGGCGACTGACATCTCCATCTGGCTAGCCTCTTCAGCATTTTTAAGCAGGTAAGCAGGGGAGCTTCTTCGTTGCATTTATATCCCACCTTTTTCTCCAAAGCATGCATGGTTCACACACACATACCCTCCTCAGTTAATCCTACAACGACCCTTTGAGGTTAAGCTAAGAGGCAGTGATTGGCCCAAGGTCAACCAGTGAGCTTCATGACTTCAGTGGGGATTTGAACCCTGATCTCCCAGGTCCTAGTCTGACACCACTATACCGCAATGGCTTCCTAAGTACTTCTGCTATGGAGCAGCTATATCAATTAATTAGACAAATAAATATGGGGAAAGAAAAATGTCACTTAGAGGAGAATCTGAAATTCTTTTGTGCTTGGCTTTTTACTCTCAAGGCATTTGCATAAATTCACCATACGTTTGATTAACTTTTCATGGAAAACATTGAAACTCCCAACTCTGTTGCAGCGTGTCTGCCCACATCAAGGGACAGAAATCTCCCTGGAAAATTAATTGCAGTATAAACCTAAGCAGGTCTTCCCCACAAACCCTGGACGGGGTGGTTTTGCTTCTGTCCACTTTCTGCTTGTTTTCTGGGAACAAGGTAGCAAGTGGGATCTTCATATCTCTCTCTCTCTCTCTCTCTCTCTCTCTCTCTCTCTCTCTCCTCCCCCCCCCCACTCCCCGCATCCAAAGCCCTTAATTGGGTTCTGAATCACATCAGCTTGCTTTGATCTCTCAGCCGGTTCCCACACAGCCTCAAGAACAGCCTCATCAGCAGTTTCTAATGAGCGGGCCGTTGGTCTTCTCAGGCCCGTCTTCCCGATAATGAAGCAGCGAAAAAGAAATCCGGGGCTCAGACATGCCTCTGGCCGTAGCCTCGGCAATCCAAGTGTAAAGTTTGGAGCGACTCCGTGTCCCCCTTGTCAGAAGGTAGCAGACAGAAATGAGGTTGCTCTGAATTCCTCCTACCTTGGTTTACAGCTGCTGCTGGTGTGCGCTGCGTTGTTCATGTGAGGTCAAGCCCTCCTGCTCTGCCTTAATCCAGAATAAATGCCCATCGCCCAATTATTTGCTCCCAACTCAATAATTTACATGAGATTCTGCAGCCTACTCAAAAGGCATGCGTGAAGATTTGGAAAAAGGGAGAGATGCTGCCTTATCATTTATCACCCTTCCTGTGAGTAGGACAAGGAGGTTAAAGGGCAGCTAATCAGTGCTTTAGGTGTTCACCATTACGGGATATATTGGAGTCGCTGATGAATTGTACCTGCTGGATACAGCCCTGCTTGGGTGATCCATACTGTGGTCACTTGACTGCAATGTGTTACTTGTCAGGCTGCCTTTGAAAGCTGCTGTTTGTCCAGAATAGCAAGACTGTTTAATGGGCTCTGGGTGATTTGATCATATTAGGCCATTAGCATCTGCGTTGGCTTCCACTCCTGATTCAAAGTGTTGGTCTCGGTCTCCAGTGTACTAGAGAGTTTGAAAACAGGTTACCTGAAGCATCACTTCCCTCTTGTATATACTCGGACCCTGAAATCAGTGGCCCTTCCATCTCCACCATGTGAGGTCTCCCGAGGAAAGGTCCTCCTCAGTGGTGGCACCCTGGTTATGGTTAGCCAGCCTTCCCCAGCTTGCTGCCTTCCCAATATTGCACTGCAACTCCCTTCAGCCCAGGCTATGGGCTAGACCAGCTAGACTGATGGGAGTTGTAGGTCAAAACAGCTGGTGGAGCCAAGGTTTGGCAAGTCTGTGGTGCACGCTCCCCAAAGAGAGACGTGCTAGGCATTACAGTTGTAGTCTTTTTAGCACCCAGTGAATACCTTTCCCCCTTCCTCCACCTGCCCACGACTTACAAATTTTGCACAGGCAACCTTCCCACTTAAGTGAGAGTTACATTCCTAGGTACCATGCACGTCAGTGAAATTGTGTATATTCGAAAAACACTATTGGAAAAGCCTGCAAACACCTGGTTCTGCCCTGTTCCATGATGTTTTGGGGTCACTTCCGTGTTTGGTGCGATGCACGTGTGTGCAATCACGCACATATTGAGCACTCGTAAATGGGGGAGGGTGTTACCTGTAATTTTGAATCCACTGATTTTTTTTTTTGGGGGGGTGTTCTGTATCTTAAGGCTTGCTTTATATCATCTGTGTATCTGTGATGGCCAACTTGGTGCCTTCCTGTTGTAGTTGGGACTGCAACTCCCATGTTGGTCAGGGGCTGATGGGAATTGGAGTTCAGGAACATCTGGAGGACAGTGTATTGGTTACCCCTGCACTATAGAGCCTTACACTCTGCTGCTGGCAAAAGGCGTGTGCTGTTTTTATTCTGGGATTTGTAAGCCGCCTATTTATAAGAGGGTGAGAGTAATGGCTCCAGGGTAAGAGACGAGCAGGAAGGGAAATCTAGGGTATTTTTAATCTTTGTTGGAAGCCGCCCAGAGTAGCTGGGGAAACCCAGCCAGGTGGGCGGGGTACAAATAATAAATTATTATTATAGGGTGAGAGACTGATCAGCCTTGTTTCTCCCCTGGGTGTGGCACCGGAGGTATCATTTGAGGAAACCTGGGATGAGAGTCTGGGCAAGTGAGTATGGCATATTGGTCACTGTGCCTGATGGGAGCAGGGGTTGCGGAGTAATGTGTGCCTATTTTAAGAGCTGCTGGTCCCATGCATTTTATTTGTCTCCAGATTATTGCACTCCTAGTTGGACACAGAACGTCCCTTGACTACTATCTCTTTCTCTTTTATCACTATGTGCCCTGGTGGGAGAGGGAAGAGGATTTAGGGATGCCTTAATTCCAGCTGTTACAGGCAGGAGAAGAGCTGAGGTGGGCAGGCAAAGAGAAGCGGTAGAAATTGGATGGGATGATGTCAGCTTCACCCATCCTTCCGCCTCCTGCCAAGGTCCAGGTTGCTCTGTCACCTAGCCTTTCTCTCACTGCGGTGCCCAGAGCTCTCCTCACACACCTGGGATTCAGAAGGTGGCTTCTGCACAAATCGGGGGCCCTACCACTCTCTCCTTTATTATTATTATTGTTGTTGTTGCTAATTAAAACTTGCCAGTTGAAATCCCGCATGATGAATTTAATCCAGAAGTTAATTCTGAGCCAACGTAAGGGAGATGTCGGGAATACCTCGGGGGGGGGGGTGCGTTAAGGGAGAGGAGCAATGTGATCTTTTCCCCCCAGAGATACCAAACTCAAACTCTCTCACCTCATTTCAAGTCAGAGTTCAAACGCGAAAAAAAACAACAACCTTTTTTAGAAAAAATAATCCTTCCATCTGCCAGACATTAAAAAAAGAAAAGAGCTGAATCTGATTACTAAAAGCCCAGAGGGGGAGAACGGGCTGAATCCTTCCTTTAACAAGAAGTGCCGAGGGTGTGGTTGCATGGGGCTCTTGGTGGTTGTTTTTTCTTGCATCTGTGTCCAATTGCTGCAAGACCTTCAGTCCCTGAACTGGATCCACGCTGGACCTTCAGCGCAATCGTGCGGAGATCGGAGCGTGATACACGAGGCCCCCCCCGACGGCTTGACCAGAGGTACGTTGATGTGAAGTTCTGACCCTGAAGGAACTTTTCTCGTCTTGGCATTCTTTTCTATAACGTTGCCAACATGGTTGCATGCGTTGCTTTGCACAATAAACGAAAGGGGGAAATGAAAATGGTCCCATTTCATGGAGCTTGCACTCCAGTTTGGGCTGGGAGAGAGATGAAAGGAAGGAGAAAGAATGGAGGAAAGGAAGAGAAAACGGATATAGAGAGGACTCTTCCACAACTGGAATATTTTCATATCAACCCACTGTACCAAACTAGTTGAAGGGATATTCATAGACATAGAATTATATCCTGTGGCAGTAAATTCCAAAAGTTAATTCCTGAACTTGCTACTAATACATTTCAGTAAATTGTCACACGCGTTTTGGTAGTGAGAGATAGCCCCCCCCCCCCCATAACCCACCCACTTCCATTATTTCTACACATATAGCCTTCCTTTCCTCCAGAGCTCAAGGTAGCACACATGGTCGCCCCCCCCATTTTATCCTTTCAACTACCCTGTGAGGTAGGTTAGGCTGAGAGATGAGTGACTGGTCCCAAGCTCACCCTGGGAGTGCTGATTTGAGCCCTGGTTACCCAGGTCCTAGTCCTGCGCTCCAACCACTGCACCAGTATTATCTTCTTTGCTTCATTTCACTGATGTAAACCTCTGCCTTCCTGTCTCACCCCAGTAATATTTCTCTGAATCCTAGATCTTAATTGGGAAAGTGCCCGGCCTTCCTAATAATTTCAACTGCCCCGTTAACAAAAATTTGGATAATTGTTGCATTTGCCCTGCATGAGAATATATCCTGGGTTGGTTCGACATAAGCTGTACCAGCTATTTTAATTCCCTGGGGAAATCTATCCAGAGTGGGGGGAACCAGGTTTGCATGGATCTAGCTTCAAGCTTCCTGCACCTGCTGCGGAGGAATCTGCACATTGCAAAGATTCTGGATGCATGCAGAGGACAGACACAGCATCAACTCGGATGAAGCATAGTTCAGGCTCGTTTGGTCTCCTCATTGTCTCACATGAAGCAAGCAACCGCCTCTAGAGCAAGCCCCACTTCTATGACTGTGAACTGGAGCCAGAGATGAGTTGGGGAAGGGTTGTAGCTCAGCCGTAGAGCATCAACTTTGCAGGTTTGACCCCTGGTATCTCCAGGTAGGGCTCCGAGGGTCTCTTGACTGAAACAACAGCAGCAAAAGACCCTGGAGACTTGCTACCAGTTTGTGTTGTCAGTACTAAGCTGAATGGACTAATGGACTGACTTAGAACAAGAGAGATTCCTATGTTCCTAAAGTAACCAAGATTTTTCTCGTTGAGGAGTTTCAGAGGAACTCTCAGGTTTCACCGGAATACAGTAGGAAAGCCACTGCTGTGAGATCATATGAAGAATGAAACTTGGGAGGGAAAGCCCCAGGATTCTCAATAATCAATGGAGCCCTGCATAAAGTGATTCATAATTAAGCCCCTGTTTTGCCCGATGAAGAATGTGCTGAGCAACTATGGAATTTGCAACAGTCCTAGAGGGCTAATCTAATAATATAGGTGGAGCTGTGCATAGAACAAGATACAATGGAAAGTTGATGCACTGAAGATGCCGGAGCCGGAAAGGACAAGGCGCAAAATGCAGAAAGTTCTACAGCTGGAGCTTTAATAGACAACCATCATCTCACGCTTCATCCGTTTCGCAAAACAGGGTAGACAAAAGAGTATTTTCCCATGTGCACCTTTGTTGCTTGACGTCTGCAGCAAGAAGTGGGAACCCCATGGGCAAAAGGAGCTGTCCCAGAGGGAACTTCCATATTGCAGTGAATGCAGCATTTCTCACCCAAAGGGTGTTGTTAATAATAATAATAATTTTATGTATACCCTGCCCATCTGACTGGGCTTCCCCAGCCACTCTGGGTGGCTTCCAAAAAAAGGTTAAAAATACATTAAAACATCAGTCATTAAAAACTTCCCTAAAGAGGGCTGTCTTCAGATGTCTTCTAAACGTCAGGTAGTTTTCTATTTCCTTGGCATCTGATGGGAGGGCGTTCCACAGGGCGGGCGCCACTACTGAGAAGGCCCTCTGCCTGGTTCCCTGTAACTTCACTTCTTGCAGTGAGAGAAGGCCCTCGGGGCTGAACGATGGGGTGGAGATGCTCCTTCAGGTATACTGAGCCGAGGCCGGTATTATTTAAGGGGCAAGTAGTCCAAGTTGCTGAGATTTTGTGTAGTGACTAAGCAACCAAGAGCTTGGTCCCCCCCCCTAAACAGCCCCCCTCTTACTTAAATCTCTGTCATAAACTCCTTTTACAGGTAGGTAGCCGTGTTGGTCTGCCGTAGTCAAAACAAAATAATAATAAAAAATTCCTTCCAGTAGCACCTTAGGGACCAACTAAGTTTGTTATTGGCATGAGCTTTCGTGTGCATGCACACTTCTTAAGATGCACTGATAAACTCCCTTTGTTTGTAACATTATTTCTCTGCTGCTTTGCAGCCCTAAAAACCGTCACACGCCCCTCCCAACTGTCTCATGTAAACACAGAAAAAAGTAGAACAAAAGCTACTTTAAAATGCAATAAAACTGACAACAGCATAAAACACCAGTTTGCCTTAGGCAACTTGTGCTCTTTCTTAGGCCCCCACTCCATGTGAAATAGGACGGTAAAGCTGACCAATATTGCAGGGTTTTTAAAAGAGTATACTGTATTACGAAAAGACAAATTGGACACGGACTTGTGTAAACCTCAGTATATTGTTAACTGTAACAGAATGATATACATGCATGTGTGAACCAGTTCTAAGTTATGTGCTAAGTTAAAATACAGAAGTGCGCAGAACCAGCCGCCGTAGCTCAAGCTCCCAGCTCGCGAAATACGAAGTTAATAGGGCTGCAGTGAACTCTGGTAAAGAAGCACTTAAAACAATTGTTTTCTAGTTTGAACTTAGAGATGTAGGAAGTTGCCTTATACCGTGTCAGACCTTTGGTCCAGCTAGCTTAATATTACCTACACAAACAGGCGGCAGAAGGCTGGGGTTTCAGGCAAGGGACATTCCCGCCGTACCTGGAGATTGAACCTGAGCCCTTCTGCATGCACAGCAAGTGTTCTCCAACACAGCCCTTCCCTCAAAAAGATGAATTGTGATTTTCCTTCAACGTGGCCCCCCCAATTTCCCCACCACCGGTGAACAGGGGTGCTAGAAAAGGGGACAAACTGCCCCCCCCCAGGCAACACAAGGTGGGACAGGATTCTTAATTAAGACGAGTCCAAAGGGGTGATCCTGTCGGCTTCCTCCTCCTCTGTTTCAGTGTAGAATTCAGCAGGGGCGAAACTGGAATGAGTTTGCTCTGCCTTCTGTTAGCCTGGGCTCCACCTATTGCCCGAGCTACCCACCTTCCAGTCCCAATGGGCACCGGGCACCACTGCACTTAACTGCTTCTGCTCTTGATTTTGGCGTTCCCAAATAATGTTTATACAGTGGTACCTTGGGTTAAGAACTTAATTCATTCTGGATGTCCGTTCTTAACCTGAAACTGTTCTTAACCTGAGGTACCACTTTAGCTAATGGGGCCTCCTGCTGCCACTGCGCTGCCAAAGCACGATTTCTGTTCTCATCCTGAGGTAAAGTTCTTAACCCGAGGTACTATTTCTGGGTTAGCGGAGTCTGTAACCTGAAGCGTATGTAACCCGAGGTACCACTGTAGATGTTGTGGCGATTCACACTCAGTACCTCTTCCCAGGGAATTCTGGGAACTGTAGGTCTGTGTCATGGACTGCCTGGACACAGAGGAATGGTGGGAGGAACCAGTTGGGGAACCACCAAGGGAAGAGGGGGCTCAGAGTCCAGGGAGCTGGGGTGGGACAACGATGGGGCGGTCAGAGGGAGAAGAGGAGGAAGTGTCAGAAGCTGAGGAGGTGACCGGGCTTAATGAGAGGGGAGAGTTTGTGGCAGAAGAGTGGGATGAGGGAGACCAAGAGTCAGGCTGGTGAAATATCTTGGGTGTGTCTCTCCTGCTGCAACAAGCTCCCCTTTACCCTTGTCTCCCAGGGTGAAGGGAGGGCAAAGGAGAGGTTGGCTGTACGCAGGTCCATTCTCCAATTGGTTGGGAAAAGCCCTGGTGAGGAGGTGGGGACTGGCAAGTTCAGCAAGTGATTTTCACAGAGGAAGACCACCAGGAATAAGCTTCTCTGCTTATTAGGCCTGACACTCAACCAACCCTCCAGAGAATGAGTCCCCCCCCCTAATAAAAGAGTAAACTCCTCCTTTGAACTGTGTGATTACTGATGCTCCTGTGACAAGGAGTCTCCGAACAAATCTCAGCACCTGGGGGAAAAGTCACGACTGCTTCAGGTGGTACAATGCTGCTCTGCTCTGCAGACGGGGCCAATTAGAAATCCCAGCAACCCCTAACAAACGACAGTGCCCCGAATTCTTTTGAGGAGAATGTGCTTTGGAGATAAAAGTGTGTACACGGCTTAAGATGATGGTCCCAGTGACTCCTGCATGCACCTTAGGGCAAAGAAAGTGTGTGTTTTCTTCAAAACTGCTGTTCTTCCTTGTATGTAAATTTATCAAATTTAAGTTAAATCTCACATTGACTAATCCATATGTTTTAAATGGGTATGGGGCAGTGGAGGGCTGGCACTCATTGAGACTTGCAGGGCCAAGGGCAGCCCACTAAGTATGCTTCTGCCTCCATTCTCTTCCGATAATTTTCTCCTCCATTTTCCTCTGAGAGCAAAACTGGGAGGAAGCTGGCAGGCAGAACCAAGCCCTGAAAATCAGAAGGCAGGCAGGCGAAGGCTGGCTGAGGCCTGTGGAGCAGTGCCCCATTTGCCATATTAGACTATAATGGTGGGGCAGGGCCCCATTTGCAATAGCTTTCCACTGACAGTGCTAAATTTAATTTATTATTATTATTACTATTACTATTATTACTACTACAGTGGTACCTCGGGTTACAGACACTTCAGGTTACAGACTCCGCTAACCCAGAAATAGTACCTCGGGTTAAGAACTTTGCTTCAGGATAAGAACAGAAATTGTGCTCCTGCGGTGCGGCGGCAGCAGGAGGCCCCATTAGCTAAAGTGGTATTTCATGTTAACAGTTTCAGGTTGAGTACGGACCTCCGGAACGAACTAAGTACTTAACGTGAGGTACCAGTATACTACAGGAAACCAGGCAGAGGGCCTTCTTGATGGTGGTGCCCACCCTATAGAGCGCCCTCCCATCAGGTGCCAAAGAGATAAGTAACTATACAACCTTCAGAAGACACCTGAAGGCAGCCCTGTTTAGGGAAGCTTTTAATGTTTAATTCTGTTTTTATGTATGCTGGAAGCTGTGCAGAGTGGCTAGGACGACCCGGGTAGATGGGCAGGGTACAAATATATTGCTATTGTTGTTGGGGTTTTTTTATTATAACCATCATGCCAATATGAATTTCATTTTTAAAAAGTTTTTAAACCATTGGAGACAACCAATAAATGCTGAAATAGTGCTTTGCTTCGAATTTGTGAGCTCCGCCCCCCGTTACTCCACCTGTGAGATCTGGGTTCAAATCCCCACTCAGCCAATGAAGCTCCCTGGGCGACCTTGGGGGCGGCCACTCAACTCTCAGCCTAACTTATTTCACGGGGGTTGTTGTGCAGGTAAAATGGGGAGCAAAAGAACTATGTGCGCCGCCTCGAGCCCCCTGGAGGAAAGGCGGCGTCCACACGCAATTGAATAAGCAAGGAAGCCTTCGGATTCGCTCCGAGGGGCGAATAATGCGCGGAGCAGCAGCGGCGGCCCTTCCGAGGTGGATCCCGCCCAGAGGAAACGCCGCTTGCCTCCGAAGCAAAGCCTGCAAAATCGGTTGCAGCAGCAGCAGCAGCACCTCCTATCGATTTCCGACTCCGGCTTGTGGCCGCGAACTTTGGACTCGCCCTCGCCCTGCCCCGCCGCGTCTCTTCCCGAGCGACCTTTGGCGCCGAATTGGAAGTTTCCAAACAAACCCGGCGCGGCGTCGTCGCAGCAGCTGTGGGGAGCGCAGAGGGGCCTGGGCGAGGGGGAAGGAGGGTGTTAGGACCCAGTGGGAGCGGACTTCGCCTTGCAGCGTGTGCAGACAGTCCATGCGCTGAGCGAGACGGAGGGGGAATCCTGCCCGCCACCGAAGGAGGGCTTCCCCCAGGACCTGAGGAGACCCGGCTCCCTCGGCAGCCCCCCTGGACCTGGACAAGGTAAAAAGAAAGCTCAGCTCTCTGTCCCTCGCTCCCCTCACATGCCAACCCTCCCCGCTAAAAGAATATATCCCTCGCTGCATTAAAGGTACAAAGAGAATGCTTTGCCATTTAAAAATAAAATGTTTTAAACCTTGCTCCCCCCTTTTCTTCCTCTTGTCTGATATTAGATTCCACAGCCCCCCAGTCCGCAGATGCTGGCCATGCGGAGACCTCTTCCTACTTAAAAGTTGTGCACGGGAGGTGAGTAGCTGAATCTGTGACTGCTCCACTTTTGCACCAATTCCCTCTCTTCTTCCTCCGCCTCCCCCCTCAGCTCGCAAAGTGCTCCCCTTTAAATTCAGCCATGGAATCCCCTTTCAGCGGGGAATCCAGATCATCCTCGGTTTAGTTGGGATAATTTTTTGGGGGGGGGAATTCCCCTCCTGGGAACTCAGGTGTGTTTGGTGTTGAGAACTTTGCTTAGCATCTATAGTTTGTCCTACGGTTGGTGCTGAGAAAAACAAGTGTCTAGGCTGGTGGCGTTATGGTGGAGAGTTGACCTTAGAGCTGGGTTCAAATGCCGCTCATCCATTCATGGTGCCTTGGGGCAGCTCAGGGTCTTTCAACAGACTGGGGGTAGTAACCTCATGCGCACACTTGAGAGATATGGCAAGATCGGTGTTCGAAACTCCCATTGTTCAGACGCATTTTGCGACGTGGAATTTCATTAGCGCAAGCAGTTTCTGAGCTCTGAGCGCAGTATTGCACCTAAAATTTCAGATTAAAACTGCAGAATGGAAGGAAAGGAGGACCTTTTTCTGCCTCCCCACTTCCAGCTACTCTCTGAAGATTGGAGAAGAGGCCCTCTTAAGAATATTAGGGGGGGGTGGGCAGGGGAAGGACTAGACTGTGTGAAAAATGAACATCATATTTTAGCTGCAGTTCATTCATTTTCAGTAATGTAACCGGCTGTACTTTTGAATAAATAAGGTATACTATTCATTGGATCAAATTGTAGATTTCAACAGAAGTCTCATAAAGTTCAACGAAAAAAGCAGAAAGCCCAGTGGATCAGTTCATTCTCTAGTCAGTTCATGCATAAGGTCCATACATGTATAAGTGTCTATTCCACCTGTCTGTTCATAGAGTCCAATAATCCACATGAAGGGTTATTACAGTTCCACAGAATCCTTTCACAGAGTCTAAGACAAGGATTTCCGGAATATTAGCCTTGTTTTGCCATCCTAGGCTTCATCAGTAGAACAGGCTCATATGTAATATTGCAACCACTACTATGCAATAAGATCCACTATCCTGTAATATTACAGGATAGTGGATCTTATTAACAGACAGGTGGAATAGACACTTATACATTTATGGACCTTATGCCATGAACTGACTAGAGAATGAACTGATCCACTGGGTCTTCTGCTTTTTTCGTTGAACTTTATGAGATTTCTGTTGAAATCTACAATTTGATACAATGAACAGTATACCTTATTTATTCAAAAGTACAGCCGGTTACGTCTTGTGTGTTTATTGAGTATGTTTCATGTAACCATAGGTTTGTTGTTGTTTTGGTTCGTTCATTTTCAGCTTTGTATTCTTGCTATTAAGAAAGCGTGCCTAGACATTCTGTTGTTGCTCCCATAACCCAGGTTTAAGGTGCAATTTAGCTGCAAGCTTTCATATCTCAAATTTCTAACACTGGAAAAGATGTACATTAAAAAAAAAAAAATCATACGAGTGGCTAGCCTGTAGCCATCTAGGTGTTGCTGAACTACAGCTCCCATGAGTCCTAGCTAGCATGGCCAGGGTTGATGGCAGTTGCAGTTCAACCATGTCTGTAGGGTGACAGATTAGTTGCCCCATTTCAGATGGGGAGCTTGAGGCCAGTGTCCCACACGGCAAGTTAGTAGCTGTTGATCAAGCTCCCATGATCAACTCCTTAGCTGCTTAGGCCTCCCTCGGGCCCATAGCTGTCAACGTTTTCCTTTTTTTAAGGGAATTTCCCTTATTCCGAATAGGATTCCTCGCAAGAAAAGGGAAAAGTTGACAGCTATGCTCGGGCCCCATTTGCCCTATATGTTTTAAAACAGTATCATACCAATTTAAACAGTTGTGGATCTTCTCCCAGAGAAACTTAAGGGAGCTGAGAGTGGTTAGGAGACCCCTATTCCCCTCACGGAGCTACAATTCCCAGAGTTCCCTGGGAAGAGGGATTGGCTATTAAAACCACTTTGGAAACTTTGGGGAACAACAGTCTCCTTTCATCTTTCAGATAGCTTAACAAACTACAGTTCCTAATATTCTTTTTTGGGGGGCTGGGGGGGGCTGGAGAAGATCCATGACTGCTTAAAATTGTATCACGCTGCTTTAAATGTGTAGTACAGATGGAGGCCTGCGTATTTTTCTTGGCTGTGTTGAACAGATGTGTGGGTTCAAATCCATTTCTCATCATAGATTGCTGATGCCATTGGGCAAGTCCCCTCTGCTGGTCTCAGTCGGGGCCAGCCCTGCCATTAGACAGAATGAGGTAGCTGGCTCAGGTGGCAGATATTGTGGGGGCAGAGAGCAGCACCGAGGGGTTGTAGGAAAGCGCTATTGTGCCGCACCCCGCTAAACTAGCCTGCTTCCCTTAGGGGTGGTCCCCATTGCCAGTGTTAGAAGATTGAGCTGCTAGTTGAGTTGGCTTCTGTATATAGATATTGGGGGGGGGGGAGTGGTGCTGCCACCTTTACCTTTGCCTCAGGCAGCAAAATGGCTTGGCTCCAGTTACCTCATCTGCGAAATGCCCGATTAGTTATGCCCCACTCTTTGTAGGGATTTTGCAAGGCGACCCAAGATAGAGGTGCTTAAGCACATTGCACAATAAAAGTGATTTGTGTAGATGACTCAGCCTCGTGAGATGGGGAGGCGAGACACACAACGTCTGCAAGAAGTGCTGACTTATACAATGGCCTGGTTTGTGCTCAGTGTACTCCAATTTCCACCCACACACCCTGGCTTCATACTCTGCCCCCCACATACACCCCCCCAAAAAACTAGCGCCTTCTTATTTGTGATGTTTCTCAGACAAACTCACAAATTTGTACTAGGGTCTTCCTAGCAGGAAAGAAAAATCAAAACAATCCCCAGGAGTCAATAAAAGCTTGTAGAGAATTGTTGTTATTATTGTTATTCCACCCATCTGGGTTGCCCCAGCCACACTGGGCGGCTTTCAGCAAAATAAAAGAACACCATAGCGGTTATTCTCTGGTAGTGCTGGTTGGGGTTGATGGAAATTGTATTCTAATGCATCTAGAAGGAACCAGGCTGCTATAGGAATGACTAAATAATTTGTTTTGTTTTTTTTAAATGATATTTATTAAGCATTTTAAAATTACAGAAAAAACAAAAAGACAAAGAAAAAAAAACAAGGGGAAAACAAACAACAATCAAACAATACAAATCGATAAAAATCAAAATCAAAAAGCAAAACCAAAACACATAATACATCAAAATCAAAAAACAAAAGTAAACCACAAAAATTTAAAAACAGATCCAATATTCTCAAATCCTTAATTGTCATTACCTTATTTCATCGACCTCCTCACACCTCCCTTTTTTGTATTCTAGTTATTAATTATCACAGCAAATCCTTCCCATTTTTCATAATATTCTGTCATTAAATTACCTTAATCTATTTTAACCTTATCTTACTATAAAAAACCCTAAAACTCAAAACTTAAATCTTATTTATACCAATTTCTCATAACCATAACATATTCTTGCATAGTTCTTTTTAACATTTCTGCTAAAGCCAAATAATTTCGTTCCAACATTTTTCTAATACTCATTAATTTTACAAAACAATCCTAAATAATTTTTTTAAAAAAACTTTCTTCCAATCTTCATCCAACGTCTCTTCCTCCTGGTCCCGGGTTTTGTCAGTCCTTCCTATCCAGGAATGACTAAATAATTTGGGACTTTTGGAGTTCTGGGGTTAGGGAGAGGCAACAGCAAATAATATAAAGGGAGAACAAGATGGAATATGAGGGAGAGAGAAAAAAGAAAGAAAGAGGGAGAGGCCTTGCACTGGGTCCTTCAGTAAGTAAAATGAGATGGGTGGCTACAAAGGAAAGAGGGCCTTTTCCGTGGTGGCACCTCTTCTCTGGCTTTGAAAATATTACAAAAATGTAGTAATGTGAATCCTTCTTCAATTCAGATCTTGCGTGCTCTAGGAAATGTCATCTGACATTTGTGGCTTATAACAGCTACTATAAACCAAAGTCCATGATTGTAATATTTTGTAGTTTGCTGTTATGTAAAATATCAAAACATTCTGGTGCCAGACTCCCCCCGCCCTTTATTCTCCCAGGTCCTACTTAATCAAACACAGTCAGCTATGATTTTACTGTTTTGAACCACTGTTTATGTGCTGTATAGAATTTTCTTTGACCTGGTTTTATTCTCTCTTCTGAATTTATTTATTTATTTTAAATTCTGCGAGCAATTTTATGATATGATTATTTTACTATGTATTTCCATATTATTTTATACTTCTAGGTTTGTGAGCTATACAGAAAGCAGTGTTATTGGGTAAGCGTATGCAAATTATAGTAAATGGATCAATTTTCTCTCCCTCGTAATTCAAGAATTCAAGGTCACCCAATGAAGCTGTTGTTTCCCCCCAGTATTGCTAAAGTGAAGTTTTTTCTTTCTGTAACTTATATTCTTATCAACAACTACCATGAGAGATAGTGAAGGCCCCTGCTTAAGATGCCCTTTCTAAAGGATAATATAAAATTGTATCAGTGGCTATTTGCTATGGCAGCTAAATGGAGATTCCATGTGCAGGAACATCATGCCTAGATGTTAAGGGCAGATAGTTTTTTGGGGGGAAGAAAGAAAGTCAGTAGCTGAGAATACATTACTGAAAAACTTCAGCTGTTTGGGGTGGGGGGTGTTGGTTGAACGGGGATGTTGAGGGTTGGCTCTTGGCTTCACCTATCTTTCCATAATTTTTTGCAATGTCTGCTGAAGTCTGTGTTATGATGCTCTGCCTCTGTGACGTGTAGATAAACCTGGAATAGTGACATGAGCTTGTGGTTCTGATCAGAACATCTGGTGTGTGTCTTTTCCCTAAATTGTTATGATCAAAAGCCTCCATCTTTTTCTTACCCCCTGCTTCTATCGTATTTGGTGTCTTGGTTGTGGGGATGGGGGAGATGGTAATGGCTGCTTGGAGAGGTGGGGAGAAACTACGAATCGCAGCTCCTCCAACTTCCACTCTTTAAACATAGGTCACTTCTAGGCGATCTGTTTATTGAGCAGTCAACCCGGTTCGTTTGCATAAAGTTTGGCGGGAAGGCTAGACAGCATTGGCTATTTATTGAACCTCCGGGGCGGTTAAGCAATTATCTCACACTTTCCAGTGCAGTTTTCCCATCACTTGACATATTGCAGAAAAAGGAAGGTTGGGGATTTCTTTGCGGGGGAGTGAGAGTGGGCTTGTTGCGCAAGGATGCCAAATCAGCTTTAATTGCTCAACCCGAATTTGCTGGAATCCGACCTGGAAGTAGCAACCTGGAAGCGCACTGATTCACTTCTACATGAAAAATCACTGGATTTCTCATAGCTTTGCCTTGCCAAGCAAGGTGTGTCAGGCTTCGTCACTATGTGGTTTTGGGTGGCTGGTGAAGACATGTTTGCTGGAAAAGACCTTTCAATTATTATTTTGTGTGTGTGTGTGCTTGGTTGTGTTTGAATTATTAGTGTGGATGCTTTTGATTTTTAATATAACTGGGTGTCACTTGTAAATTGCTTCACATTTGAAATATTGTTTTTGGTGCTTTGACTTGCCAGCCATCTTGAGTTCCCTGGAAAGGAGGCAGGATATAGGTTGTGGGTTTTTTTTAAGTATTTGATGCTTGACTAATCACAGTTGTCTGTGTGTTTGTGAAGGCACTCTACAGAAAGCCAGAACTGTGAGTGGTGGCCTCTTTTGACCCTGTTTTTTCATTCTGCCAAATGACCTGTGGCTTCATCAGCTTACACAAACAGCAAGTTTGTGATACCACTTCCCAGCATATCTGTATTGTGGTGGTTGCTGCTGTCAGGAGCTCATCCTACACTCGAGTAGGACCCTGGTAGAGACACATGCCTGACTGGGATCGTCTGGGAGCTTCAAAAGCTTTCTTCAGCCCGAACATCACAGCGACCGATGCCAACAGACATCGGTACACTTAGGGATCCACAGAGTCTTCACAGCTTGTGTGACAGACCTCAGCAACTCAGTATTTTGGCTAATCTGCTTTATTTACATATAAACACACAGGGAGCACTGCAACGTGGCTCCCTCTCTATCATCAGACAGCAAAGAGAAAAAGAACAAAGGACAATAGTTCCACTTCATGGAACAGAGTAACACAAACATCCTGTCTCCGTCACTTCCCACTCTGTGGAGTCAAAACATATACCGTCATGTGATAGACAACAATCCCATGACTGCAATCATGGAGCAGGAATTCTAACAGCCGCATGTGCGCATGGAGGGCCTTACCTGTGCACCCCCCCAATCCCTCCACCTTTGCAAAGTGGACTAGCTACAGCCAGCTCCAAACTGTTGTTTTGTGGATAGGTGTTGCCCAGTGGCCTATGAAATCTATGGCATTCTCTGTGGCAGCCTCTTTAATTGTGGGACTTCCTCTCCACATCAGTGTGTCTGGCACCTTCACCGTGCAGCTTTTGGCAAGTGCTGAAGATGCACCTCTTTCACCCTGGCTTTATGACCCTCGAAGTGTATATTTTTGGAGCCCACCTTATTTATGTGATTGTAAAGTTGCTTTACACTGTTTTGAATATTGTGTTTAAATTGTTGTAACTTTCCTTTGGACTTTAGAGTGAAAGGCAGGTAAATAATGATGACAACAACACAAGGTCCAGCGGCTCGTGTTAATGGCTGTTAATGGGCAAAAACTAAGTCTGTGTGTGTTTGCAAGCTTTTTGTGCTACGTAGAATTCTCCCTTGACAGTGCGATGGTGTCTGTGTCCTGCCTCAGCGGGCTGGGAGAGTGCTCCTGTGCATTTATTTATCCCTCTGCTGACAGCGGCAGAAGCTTCCTCTCTTACTCCTCCTTCTCCTCCGTGTTGTCATCATCATCCTGCGAAGCCACAAGCTGCTAGCGGCAAATCTGGGTCATGAAGATGGGGGGAAGCAAAGAGGCCCGGCTGCTTTTGTCAGTGGAATATAGAGAAAACATAAGTGATAGGGATGTCTGAGAGTGGGGAGCCTGGAAGGGCAGCTGTTCTCATAGAGGCAGCGGACCTGTGGCCGTCCACATGTTGTGGACTACAACTCCCATCATCCCTGACTGTTGGAGATTCTGAATAGGGCTGCCTTGAGCTGTAATTTAAACAAACCCCTGTGTTGCAAAATATGAGTCAGCAATATCAAAAGCAACACGATGGCCAGAAACAATTACAATATGAAAAACTTTATGGAATAATTCAAAACATCAAAACTAACAAACTGAAAGTCCTTAAATGAATCACAGTGCCAGACTTTACTCAGTGGAGAACAAGCTGTGAAGCTTTGTATAATCAGCAAATGTCCAGTTCTGATGTCCAACTCTGAAATCTGCTGAACAGTGTTTCCGGATAACAACTACTGTTTCGTTGACTTCCTCATCTGCCAATTAGTTCAACACTCGTAAGTAGAAAGATATGTAATTTCTTCATTAACCAGTCTTTTTTTGAATAGATATAATATACATGAGAATGAAAAATACTCTGGAACATCGCGTGAGTGTTGAACTAATTGGCTGATGAAGAATTCAAAGAATTCAACTTTTATGGCATCCGTAACCACCTGTTGGAAGACTCAGAAAAGACAAAGGAAAGTACTACTTTTCCCCCACTGTGCAAACTTAAAACCATGGCATTCGCTCCTATGGGACGATGTAAATTGGATGGGTTTAAAAGGGGATTGGAACGAGTTCCTGGATGACAAGGCTCTCATTGGCTAGTAGCGATGATGGCTTGGTCCTAACTCCACTTTCAGAGGCAGCATATCTCTGAATGCCAATTGCTAGGAAAGCGTAATTGCAGTAAGGTTCTGCGTGAGAGCCTCCCGTAGGCATCTAGTAGACCACTGTGAGAACAGGAGGCTGGACTAGAGAGGCCTTTGGCCTGACTCCGCAGGGCTTTTTGTACATGTTTTACGTTACAGTGGTACCTCGGGTTAAGTACTTAATTCGTTCCGGAGGTCCGTTCTTAACCTGAAACTGTTCTTAACCTGAAGCACCACTTTAGCTTATGGGGCCTCCCGCTGCGCCGCCGGAGCACGATTTCTGTTCTCATCCTGAAGCAAAGTTCTTAACCTGAAGCACTATTTCTTTTTTTTCTTTTTTCTTTTCAACTAGTATTTAATTTTTGTTATTCATTTATTAAATTTCTATACCGTCGTTCATCCGAGGATCACAGGGTAGTTCACAGTATGAAAGCACAAAAATGCATAACATAGTACCAAACAAAAATCATACCCCTCCCCACAGTTTAGAAGGCTATATGTTGCTTAATTAGCTGGGAGAAGAGGAATGTTTTTGCCTAGCATCTAAAGATATTTACTGAAGGTGCCAGGCAAGCCTCTCTAGGGAGAGCATTCCACAAGCATGGACCCATCAGGAAAAAGGTCTGCTCTTGTGTTCCTGCCCACTCTGGACCTCTTGTGGAGGCGGCACACGAAGAAGGGCCTCAGATGATGATCGCAGGGTCCACGTTGGTTCATAGGGGGAGAGGCTATCCTTGAGGTTCTCTTTTATTTCTCTTTATTTACTTAGATCAGTAAATATGGTTCTGATATCCTTCTGTTTATTTTTTATTTTTTTATTTTTAATATATATTTTATTCAGGATTTTCTTGTTTTACAGAAGTGTAGTGCCTCGTATTTTTTTTTCTTTTTTCTTTTCTTTTTCCCCCCATGTAACATTTCTGAAGCACTATTTCTGGGTTAGTGGAGTCTGTATCCTGAAGCGTATGTAACCTGAGGTACCACTGTATTTAGCAGCTCCCGCAGTCCCAGGGATCCACTGCACTTGCCAAATAAGGGGGTCTTTGACTGCCCCCCAAAACCTGCAGTCATTTGTGAGATTTATGGTCGGGGTCATCTTTCTCTAAGACCTGAGTTCAAGAACCCCTTTGAAGCCTATTTCTTTCCACCTTTGCCTGCACCAAGAACATGCAGGGAGACAGCCACAGTGATTATTATTTTTTAACTCCAAACCAATGTCAACCATCCAAATACCTCTCCTTCGCATGTCTACGTGCACATTAATTTTACACCACCTTTCTTAAAACTCCAGTAGGCAGGTATGCAAGTCAGTGCAAAGCATCCAGGTTAGGATAACTTGACCTCTTTTAGCAAGGTCTTAGACTGAGTGGCCACCTTCCCTCCTCTTGCATTGCTGTTCTCTGCTACTGTTTTGTTTGTTTTGGTTATTGCTTTGTTTTGTAGTTTCATTCTTTGATTTCAATATAATTTGAACTTGTTTTAATTGGGGGTGGAGTTTTTGTTTTTTTGTAACCTGTCCTGGGGACCTTTTGGCAGAGGGTAGGCTTACGGATTAAAAAAATAAATAAATGACATTGGCCTGATGCAGTTGGCCAGTTGTACGTTGGCCTTGTGCTGCCATTGGGCACAGAATGCATCCAGGGTTACCCTCAGTGTGTGTGTGTGTTTATTCTGCCCTAAGTGAATTAAAATCTACCCACCGCTTCCCCTGATGTGTCCTTTCATATGCCTGGGGGCCCCTTGGGACTCCCCCCAGAACTCCCCTCTTGCTAGCCCTCCTTCCCACTTTTCCTGAGTGCTATTGCCTAGCTGGAATATGTCCTAGAACACCCAAAATGTATCTTGCTTGCCTGGACAGAGGGGAGTATGGGACTGTGTGCAGCAACTAGCCTACTGTTGTACAAGGGCAATCTGCCCACTTCTGCCTCTGTGCCATCCACCAGTGCTGAAAGCTGACCCAAAGCGAAAGCCCTCAGCGCTGCCGATAGGAAGTACACAGGTACCAGGCGCCATGTCAGCAGGTTCCCCAGACTCTTAGCTCTTCTGTATACAGTGGTACCTCAGGTTACAGACTCTTCAGGTTACAGACTCCACTAAGCCAGAAATAGCACCTCAGGTTAAGAACTTTGCTTCAGAATGAGAACAGAAATCGCGCCGCAGCAGCGGGAGGCCTCATTAACTAAAGTGGTACCTCAGGTTAAGAACAGTTTCAGCTTAAGAATGGACCTCCAGAACGAATTAAGTTCTTAACCCAAGCTACCACTGTATTCCTGTTTCCATAGGACAGAGCCTGCATACTGAAGGCTTGTGGGCCACCCCCATCCCCTCTGCACCTGGTTCACCAGCAGCGGCTGACTCAGAGGTGGCCTCTCCCACATTGCCGCTCCTAAGCATCACTGGGGTCCACCGTTGGTAAACACAAGGTGCTAGTTTCTGAGCTGGCAGAGTAGGCGTCCATCTTTCAGTCTTCCCAGCTCTGAAGAGGAAGACACCTCTGAGGGCTCTGGACTCTGCAGGAGCCCCAGGGATGTTCCTCCCTTCGGCATCAGGAAGACTGAAGGATGGCTGCATGCCAGCTCACAATCGGTATGTGTGTGTATTACTATCTGGTTGCGTTGCATGGAGTGTGGGATGTGCGGTTTCACGAGCATATTCCCCAGAAAGGCTTATAGGTCAGCATTCCCCATCCAGGCTTTCTTTTGGACTATGGATCACAGCAGCCTGAGCTGACTGAGAGGGATGGGAGTTGTAGTCCAGAACATCTGAACTCTATAGTTGAAACTCTTAATGGAGCTTTCTTCTGCTGCTGGTTTTCAAAACCGAATGAATCTTTTTCTGTTGCGCTGCCTGTCTCTGAGAAAAGCAAGTCAATAAAGCATTAGCAATAGTTTCCGCCAGAAAGTAAGACAAAGTTGATTGTGAAAGAGAGTCTTCTGTCTTGAAACCCTTCTCCAGTAACCTCCAGCTGTGCTTCAGTGGCCGCAGCCATGGTGGTATGTGTGCCCTGAGTGGAATAAGCTGAGGTTGGGGCCACACTCTGAAGTTGTGTGCTCACGATTTCACACGTTTCAGAACTGAATCCTGGTTCTGGCTGTTACCGTCAGCTTGAGCGTGCCTGACCAGGCTCCGTTGAAAAGGCGTTCTGTCCGAGGCAGCGAGGAAAATCCCAGCTGCGGTCCTTGCTCTTCCGTGGCTTATTCGGGCATGAAACTTGCTAGGCGATGCTGTAGCAACGAAGGGGTGTGTACGGCTGCAGCGGGGGCTGATCCGTTGAAGCAAAGGGGGCCCTGCCCCACCCACCTCACGCTTGATTCCTCCAAGCCCACCTATCTTCATACTTCCAGCGAGTCCAAAAGATGGTCCTGGCTGCCAGCTTCCCCCCTCCTTAGTCTCGATTTAGTTGCTGTGGAACTCAACAGGCAGGAAGATGAGGATGGGGACGAAAAGTAGAATTGTTTATGTCTTGTTCTCATTAGCTCAGGCTCTGTGTTGTTATTGGCTCTGGTGCTCTGGCCTGCCTGTCTCCCTGCCTTCTGCCCCAACATCCCCAAACAGCAGCAGCCACTGCTGATGATCAGATCTCAGAGAGTGGTCCAAAGCAGGGAGGGGAGTGGGGCTGAGCTAATGGGAGCTGGGTGGTGGCCCTTTTTTATTCTTGCAGCTCTCCTTTCCCCCTTCCATGACCCACTTTCCCCTCTTTTCTGGGCCTGAGAGTGTTTTGGAGGGGAAAGGGCTTGCAAAGTCTTGGCTCTTTCCACCACCCCCTCCTCCCTTGATGTGGGGCAATCCTCCTCTCGCCACTAGTGCTAAGTGGAGGCTGCGTAGAGGGTGTCCTCTTGGGTGCCAAACTCCCTTCCTTGGAAGGTCAAAGCTCTGCGTCTTCTTGTGATAGAAAGAATGTGAAGTGGGGAGGGATGAGATGCCAGTTATCCTGTCCTCCCCCCCCATCCTGCTCTGCTGCCCGCTTCTGTGTCCCTGTGGTTTCAGCCGACCAATTGAATGTCTGTGTGAGCTAATCAGATCTGACAGCTGAGAAAATACTATGTTGGCTTTTAAGGCCAGAAATTGACAGAGAGAGTGGGGAACGGGCGGGGTGGGAGGCATGGCATGAAAGGAAATGTATGTTTTGTGTGCAGACCGATCTTAAAGGGGGGATGCTTTCCCTGACTTCCCTGGTTATAGAATGCTATAGAGTCTATGGTACCTTTAGGCGCTGGAAGTTTGAAGGAGAGGAAATTGGGTTTGGATACTTGCAAGGCAAGGCCCTGCGCTGTTTCTGAGCCCAGGTACCCCTGCTTCCTGCAGCGGTGAGTTCCAGTGGTTTACAAGAGAAGCATCCCCTCTCAGGTGGAATGGGTGCTGGGCAGCTGGTGTAGGAAGGCAGGTCGGGCAGTAAGCAGAGAGTTGAGGAACAAAGAGGCTGGCGTGGAAGGCCCCTCTCCTCTCCTGCATTCAGGTTACCTCCATACCATACATTTAAAGTTCATGGCTTCCCTCAAAGCATCCTGGGAACTGTAGTGGCAAAGAAATAAAGCAATTTGACGCTTTGCAAGAAACAGGCTTTTTCTTGCTTATCAGTATCTTTTATATCATTTAATTTGCCGTCACCCAGAGGTGGGAAAACTTCAGGCTTGTTTTTACTAGAGCACCAAGATCCACCAACTAGTGCTTGTTGGAGAATAAATCCATTTAGAAACAACACATTCTGAGCCCATGGACTTGTTCTGAATATCGGGACAGAGTAGAGTGCTCAGTCTTTTCACACCAAAGTCAACACCTGGTTCCCCCTGCATACACACATGCACACGCGCTTCATCCATTTCAGTGGTGTTATTTTGGAAATTTCACAAAACATTTTGCATTGGTTTGTCCTACTGCCTGTTAGAGATGATTTCCGAGGTGTCTTCTTTTGTTGTGCATAAATACACAGGTTATTTATTTCCCCTCCAAGACCCAGAGGAATATAGTTGTCTACTACCTCTGTTTGCTTGTGTAGCTAGAAGAATAATCAAATCATGGCTTAATTATTCCCGGGCCTTTCTAGTGAACTGACTGGGGAAGTAAGGTCTATCCATATGCCGAGCTTCAAAATTGTGAGCCTTACCAACTGAGGCTGTCTTTTAAATTAAGCTAGAAATACGCAAAAGCATTGTCTCTGTTGAATTGGAACACCAACCACTTGGATATTTGGGAGAGCTAGACTTGACTTGCTGATTTTAGGGAATTGAACTTGATAGCGGGATTTAGTCCTGGCACACTAAACCTAGTAATAAAAGAACATAAAAACGAAAGGGCTGCAATATCTGAAGGTGTGGGAGAAAGTGGGCTGGTGCTGTGATAAAGCAGAGTTGCCACTGGGTGTCGCTATTACTCAGTATAAGAGAGAACTGTTTTGGGGTAGACACCCTGGGTATGGACATGGGTGAGAGCGCAGAGTGTGCTGGACACATCCAGCACCTACCAACTACCCAACATGTGGTGCAATGTCCAGTTCTTAAAGAGCACACCTCCTCACCCCCTCAGCTTTCCCCTCAAGCCCCCTGAGCTGGCATCTGATCTGGGGTACCATTGCTATGCATCTCGAGAGTGTTGTTTGGGGTTCCATGGCCTCCTCAGGTCACAGTGGACTGAAACCCAGGCCCGCCTCCCCTTGCTTCATGTACCAGGGCCACCCCGCCCCTTCCCGCTGGCAAACAGCTGATGTCTCGCTGACCTTTCGCCAACTTGGCAATGAGCAAAGGTTGTGGCTTGGAGCCTGATTGGAGCGGGGGCACTGGGGAGATTTCCTAGCCAAGGATTAACTAATGGCTGTCCAGGCGGGGGAGGGGGGAGCCCTTTTTTCAAATATGACAATCCGGTATAGCCCCTCTTTCCAGGAATATGAGGCTTTCTCTTTTACCCATCAGAAGTCCCCAAAATTTCCCGGGTTTTCAGAATAGTTTGCCTTGAGTCACTTGCTCCCCCCCCCCCCTAAAAAAAAAGGCAGCCCTTGCTCTAGCCCAATAGATCACATTTGCTTTCCAGGGGATTCGGGAAAGGCCCCCTCTATTTAGATTCCCCCAGGATCATGAAGTTCCAGTTTTCCAGATCTGTTTCTATAACTCCACGTCCTCAGGGGAAGCAGAAGTAATCCCCCCAGGATCCTTCGCTCTGTCCCCCTGGACAGGTATTTCCAAAGGTCCCAAAGGTGACTTTGCTCCCAGAATCCTTTGCTCTTACCAATTCTACCTACTCCAGAGCACTCCCAAATCCCAGCTCCTGCGTGCCTCGTTGTAACCCATTATTCCGCTTCTCTCCCAGAGCTGCCGGGAGAACCCAGGAGGAGTCCTGGCTGCTTCTTCCCTCCCCAGATGAGCTGCGCGCGTTCCCTCCACACCCTCCACGACTAAGCAGATAACACCCCCCCAGTGGCTATTTATAGTCTACGGTCCCTAGTGTGTGTGTGGTACGTGCTCGGCAGCATAAGAGGCGGCCACGGAGGGAGGGAAATGCGCGCCAGGTTCAGATCAGGATTCTGGCCTCTTCAGGGAGCATGGCTTGTGTGCCAGCTGCTTGGCACATCCTCCAATCCTCCATCTCGTTGCTATGGAGACTGGCTCTGCCCTGGGGAGTCCCCGGGCAGCGCAGTGCCTCGTGTGGGGTGAAAATAGAGATGGGGGGGAGAGACAGTGGACTGGAGTGGGGGGCACCGAACACACACTTCCTTTCCTCCAAGACATCCTTAGCGAGACGATGTTCCTGAGGTGTGTTGACAGTGGCCACTAGTTAGGGCGAAAGGGGCCCTTCCTCACCACCCTCGGTCCGCCCCAGACGCCCTCTTCCTTCCTGACATTCTTGCTTACATCTAGTCCAGGGGGTGGCACTGCTTGGCAGCTTTTAAGCATCAGGGTTGCCCCCTGTGAAACTGAGCAGGAAGGAATGGGATGGGGAAAAGAACTGGAATGAGTTGGCTGTGGCTCTGGCCTACTGCTGGCCTCTCTGCCTGCTCCCGTACCATTGGGCAACAGCCACCACTGTACCTTAGGGGTAGGTAGATAAATCTATAGATTCCATAGATAGCAGCCTTTTTCTTTGGAATAACAGCTTTACACTGAGTAGGCAGGGGTACCGAGGGCTGGCGAAGGGAGTCGAACCCGAAAGTGCAGTGGCAAGATGGGGAAATGATTGTTTCAGAACCAAAGCAGCTTTAGCAGTGCTGGGAGAAAGGGAAGCAAACTGTAGCATTCTCTGGTTGGGGGGGGGGCGAGATTAAAGAACATTTTCCCATCTCACTTCCTGCGTTTAGCCAACAGGTTTAAGGGGTGGGTGGGTGGGGAAACTCAGTGGCAGAGCGCATAGTTTCAGTGCACAAGAATCCAGGTTTAGCCCCTGGCATCTCTTGTCAAACAAGGATCTCGGGTAGCAGGGATTTCTTAAAATCCCCTTTCGCTGAGACCACTGCAAAAAGTAGACGCCACTGGATTACGCGAACCAACGGTTTTTCTCGTTCCACTTGTTTCCAAATGCAATGTTGACCCAAAAGGACAGGTTTTCTGGTGTTGTCATAACCTGATAGTTCCAACTCACATCAAGCCATCCTAAAAACAACACTACTTGGGAGTAGAGGGGGAATCTTGCTACAATTGCACACATTGGAAAGGCCCAGGTCACATTACCACAAGGTTTTGTACATGGATTCAGAAACATCAGCTGGTTCAGCATCTGGTAGTCAAACTTGGGGTGGTTAGATAGACTGAATATATTTTGCCACTATGTAATTACCCTAACTTAGCAACCAGCATGGTTACGGGTGCAAACTGGAAAATGGTAATCCAAAACGGAGTAGGACAAGGGTATCTTAAGGACCATCTTCTATCTTGAACCTGCCTGCCTGCTGGTCATTAGAGGCCCTGATGTAGATGGTGGAACACCTTCTTGATTGTGGAACTCCTTCTCAAGAGACATTTGCTTGCGGCTTATTCTTTTCTCCTTTAGGTACCAGATCAAATCTGTTTTATTCCCTCAAGCCTTTGATAGCCATTCTGGTATGTAGTGGTTAAGAATGCTGGACTGCGACCTGGAAGATCAGGGTTCAAATCCTCCCTTAGCCATGAAGCTCACTGGGTGACCTTGGGCCAGACACTTTTTCTCAGCCTAACAGGGTTGTTGTGTGGATAAGATGAGGAAGGGAAGAACCATATATGCCACCTTGGGCTAATTGGAGGAAAGGTAGGGTATGAATGGGATAATAAATAAATAAATAAATAAATAAATAAATGTAAAATTTGACATACTGCTTTTTTTTTTTTACTTTGCTGCTAGACTTGTGTTAGACTTCAATTGTTCTTGATTGTTCTTTCAAATATGTATTTGGGTTAGCTGTTGTTTATTTTGAACTGCCCTTTGGGGAGAACTAGTGGAAAGGTGAGGTGTGAATATTTTAAATAAATAAGTAATAACCAGGGCTGCTTATGTATAAGAAAACAAAATGGAGCCATGAATTAGTGCCATCCTCAGAGTTACTACTACTGCAGCCAAGCTTCTGACCCTGTGAGGCTCTCCTTCACTTTGTTCGCATTTCCAGACTATATTGCGGGTGGGGAGAATACCAGGGCCGCATTCATTCCAAGGTAACTTTTCAGGGGCCACATGCCCAGTGCCAGAAACAATAATGTGTGGCGCAACCAACGTTAATTCATTCACACATCCCTCTCTATCCTCCGTCCCTGCAAATGAGAAGTATTATCAGAATCCAAAGAAACAAAACTCTCAAGGGGGTTGCAAAGTAGGGCTGGTGAGGAATGTGGCCCAGGTAAAGAGGCCTAGAGAGCTTCACTTGGCCCCCACCCCAGTCCCTATGCCTTCCTACCATGCTGTCTTCACTACTTTGCTTTCAGCCAGCCCCTCTGCCTGTTCTGCGCAAATGCTGTACCCCCAGAGCTTGCTGTATTAGGAAAGCATGTCTTTGTTTGTTATTGTGGAGTGCTCTTCAATCTTGTTCTCCCGTCTTGCTTTTCCTTGCAGCTGCTGTGCCCCTTGAGGTGGATTGTTATTTTCTATTTTAAAGAAAAGTGGGAAAGTGGCTCGGAAGTAGCGGTCTGTGTGCAAGGCGATCCTGAGGATCCATAGCAGAGGAGGGTGGGGTTTTGGGGTTTGTTTTTTAGTGCAGATTCTCAGTTCCATCTGACTTACCCAATATTATTACAGCACACTACCTCATGTCCACTTTCCCCCGCTCCATCTGCCTCCGTCCTCAATTCTCTGTTTGGTTCTCCCAACTAATCTTCTTCCATGGTGGCCAAGGCTGACCGATCCATGTATTTGTTCCAAATTAGGAATGTCTTCACTCCCCACCCCCCCAATAATTCCCAACACTGATTGCAACAACAACAACAACAACAACAACAACAACAACAACATTCAAGTTCAGACCCCTCCAATATTCCTGCCACCTTCCTATGTCTAGACAGGGCCTGAGGGGGCCTAGGAAATTCCTCCAAGTCTTTTTTCAGGCAGGCTCGCTCGCTCCAAAACCCAAGCTCTTGGGAGATAGCAGGCTGTAAATTTAAAATTGATTAATGAATTAAACTGAACCTCAAGTAGGTGGTTGGGGACGCGGGTGGCGCTGTGGGTAAAACCTCAGTGCCTAGGACTTGCCGATCGTATGGTCGGCGGTTCGAATCCCCTCGGCGGGGTGAGCTCCCGTCGTTCGGTCCCAGCTCCTGCCCACCTAGCAGTTCGAAAGCACCCCTAAGTGCAAGTAGATAAATAGGGACCGCTTTATAGCGGGAAGGTAAACGGCATTTCCGTGCGCTGCGCTGGTGCTGGCTCTCCAGAGCAGCTTCGTCACGCTGGCCACGTGACCCGGAAGTGTCTCCGGACAGCGCTGGCTCCCGGCCTCTTAAGCGAGATGAGCACGCAACCCCAGAGTCAGTCACAACTGGCCCATACGGGCAGGGGTACCTTTACCTTTACAAGTAGGTGGGCCTAGGTACCTAGACCCTGCCCCTAGCCCTAGCCTCCTCTCCTGAACTTTAGATCCCGTTCTAGTTGATGATAACACTCTACAACCTTGCCTTGCAGTTATTACCGTGTCTACCCCATTCTCCTCAGAGCTCCAGCAACATTAGCATTTAGTTTTAATTTACCCAGTCCTTCCCCCCCACACCCCCGCTTTAAAACTTCCCCATTAGTATTTCATACAGACTCTCTCCATCAGCATAGCCCACCAAAGCCCTCCAAATTGTGGCGGTGGTGGGGAGGGACCTAGAATATCTGATACACGCACAGCCCTAGTGTGTATATGGTGGAAGGGTGTGTGTTGTGTTGTGTAGGGGGTTCTCTTTGTGGCCAAGCCTGGTGCAAGCTGGCTGACCGCAGGGGAATTCATCTTCCCGCCATCCCCTCGGCTCCCGTTTCTGCCGCAGTGCGTGAAAAATCGATGGCGCAAATTGATTCACTCCCGCCGGCGGCAAAGCCCTCCCACCCCACTCCCCCCTTCCCACGGGAACCGTTAATCAATTCCCTCACCAGAAGCTCATAAACAACTGTTCCCTGGAGGGGGAATATGTTGGGGGCTGGGGTTGCAGATGGGAGGGGGAGGAGGCCGTGGAGAAAAGACACCCTGCCTTGCCCCACAAATTTGTGTATGGATCAAGAGAGAAATGGGGGCTGGCTGCTTTGGTCTATGAGGCACAAGCCTAAGTGGGGGAGCAGTGCTTGGGCAATTGGGATGTCATGTGTGTGTCCCTGTGGTGAAATTGATGGATATCTGGACCAATATCCAAACCACGGTGGTAGAGACAGACAGGCCGCATTCACACCATATATTAAAAGCGCTATGAGACCACTCTAAACAGTCCCAAAGAATTCTGGGACCTGTAGTTCATTAAGGGTGTTGAGAGTTGTTAGGATGTCCCTATTCTCCTCTCTCAGAGCTAAAATTTCCAGAGTTCCCTGTGAATGCCTCCCTTGTTCTCTTAGGATGGCAATGGCACCTACCTGAGAGGTGCCGGAACTGAGTTCCAGTGAGTTCCAGCTGCAACCCCCCCCCCACTCAGCACCCATGGCGAACTGCAACTCCCAGAATTCTTTGGGGGAAGGCCATGACTGTTTGCAATGGTATCATCACAGTGCATTGAAAATATGTTATGGAAATGATCTTAAGAGACTTCAAACAGCTCAATTGTAGGACCGATTGATTCAAAGGATCATTAGAAAGGGTCCTCAGTGAGCAGCACATGTCAAATAGCAAGGAGTACTTTGTGTGGAAAAGCACTGGGAAAGACGAGAACGTTTGGCTGTTGTACTAGACCGAAGTCAGGGCTAGGAGTTCTGCTGTTCTGCTCCTTTCTTGTGATGTTTGCAAGGCACACTGTTGCCTCTAGCAAGGATTGAGGAGCCTACAAGCCTGAACTTCAGCCTGCCTCTTCTGGGCTGTTTGGTCCCCGATTAAATGGGCAAGAATCAAGCGCAACCACAGAGAATGTGCTGTATTGTACACCAGACTACCAATATTCCGTATTCTGGGTTAGATTTGTGGCACAGTTGCCCCCAAATCCAAGTACCTCTGGGCTACGTCATGCAGAACGGTGACTCCCTGCCCACTTCTGGGGCTTCAGCCTAGCAAAAACAACGCTATCTGTCGGGAGAGCCCTCTAGCTGTTGCTAGGCAACACTGAAGTTGTGCCTCTCCCTTCCCCTCTACAACTGGTTGGTAGACCCCCTCTAATGGTGGCTACTCACCTGGACAGAGAAACATGGTGCTGCCTCTGTTTCACAGTAGTTTATAAACAGCAAGCTATGGTACCCTATTTCCCTTGGAACGGCCCTCGCTGTGCCCCCACAAGACAGCTGTGGCCCACTGTCCTTCTGGGTTGCTAGGCCAGACACAGCAATGCTTTCCTTTCTACCTCTAACCATGGCTTATCTCGGTCTCTCTCTCTTTCTCTGATCTCCCTACAGCCTCCACAAATCCTTTATCTGGACCCGGGCTCCCAACTCCAGCCGCCGCGATGGCATCTGTGTCACGCCAACCTGCGCCCACCCTCATCGCGTTCCCTGTGAACGTGGCGAGGGTTGTTTCGGGTGGTGTGAGGAGCTCTGGCCCATCTGCCTCGTGGGGGAGGAATCCCCGCGTCTCCCCCCCACCCAACAAACCACCTCACAGTTTCCAAGAGTGTCCCCTCGTTTCTCAGCGCCTGTGCCAGCCTCTTCCTCTCCATCCTGTCCTCCCCTGCCCTCCCCTTACATAAGCTGCACGTGGCGATGTCACCGGCTTGGCCCAGATTTCTTCTGACAGCAAGCGTTTTCCACACGGCTGGGCTTGTGCTGCTGCTGGAGGAGCGGCGGTGGGGGATGGGGACCCCGAGTAACCCCCTTCAACAAAGGAGAATCTAGCTCCCACCCCTTGCCGTTCTCCAGTGAGGAGTCGGTTCCTGGGGCTGCGGTGGTACTTGTATGTGTGCTAAAGCAATGTGTGCTTCTTTCCTTCCTGCGATATTGCGATATACAGTGGTACCTCTGGTTAAGTACTTAATTCGTTCTGGAGGTCCGTTCTTAACCTGAAACTGTTCTTAACCTGAGGTACCACTTTAGCTAATGGGGCCTCCTGCTGCTGCTGCGCGATTTCTGTTCTCATCCTGAAGCAAAGTTCTTAACCCGAGGTACTATTTCTGGGTTAGTGGAGTCTGTAACCTGAAGCGTATGTAACCTGAAGCGTATGTAACCTGAGGTACCATTGTACCCAGATTTGGGGCGTGGGGGATTAGGGCAGGCCCATAGGATAGGAACAGGGGGTGTTTAGAAGGATGTGAGTGCTTTCAAACTACCGACTTCTCCTGCTGCCGCCAAATCTGATGGGTGGCTGCTTTTAGAGCCGTCACTCATGACTTCACAGGACGGTAGCAGGAGCAGGTCGGTATCTCTCCCCATATTGCTCCCAGCTGGGCCACGGGCCCCCATGCTGCAAAAGGGGCAGCCGGTGGGCGGGGAGGACTACTGAGGCCCCCCGCTCCTCCCCCCACACTTTTGTGTTCGCTCCTTGTCCCTCCAAATCTATTCCAGCTGGTTGAATTGTGTTTGGACTCCAGATGGAACCAGGAGTTGCCAGTTGCTGGCGGAAGTCGGCAGGCTGTGTTCCCTGGCTGGCTGGCTGCAGGAGACTTGACAGATAACGTTCGGGGCTGATGCAGTCCTGTACTCCCTCCAAGGAGCCTCCCCTGCTAGCTTTGGGTTGGTCTCAAGTTTCCATCAGGAAGCTAGAAGAGAGGATGAGCTGCTGCGGCCAATCAGATAATTTCAGCTCTCTAAGGGGGGATCACTACTATATTCTGGGCTAATTGTGTCAGCCATGTGATCCCAGCCCTTAATTTGAGAGGGAGCAGAGTCGGGGAACTTTTGTGAGTGTCAGGGGGTTACCCCCAGGGTATGAGAAATAATTGTAAGGGGGAAGAAGGGCCTCTGAGCATGTGCAGAGTGCAGTTAAGTATTCACAGCCTACATGGTTGAGGTTAGGAGAAAGGGCCTTCAAGCAGGAGGGAATGGCTTTCAAAGAGGCTTGGGCCCCAACAACCCTCTCTTTTCCCTGCCCAGGATTTGGGATTTTTTTCTGCTGCTGGTGGAAGAATTGTGTGGTTGTGAGAGAGAGAATGAGAGAGACTCTGATTGGGATCTATTAACTGTCTGCTTACAGTGATCCCCAAGCAAGTAACGTATAGTTTGGCGAGAGTCATCTTGGTCCATTTGGAGAAAACTGGTTGCTGTGTGCAACCCTTTGTATTACAACTGATGTTTTCTGAGGAAAGACCTTTAAAAAAACAAAACACACCCTAATTTAAACCCCTCACCTCTGCCTCTGTCCAATATCTCCTAGATCACAGGGATGTGCTTGCCCTGGGATTATTGCTGGCAGGGTTGGGAAGGGGCAGCAGCACACACATCTGGCAAACATTTGGACCATTCCTAGATGCTGAGCACATGGTGTTGATGGATGGATGGGCCTGGGGAGAGGGGGCTTGCATTGCAGAAGGGGATATAGTGTATCTGTCTGTCTCTGCTTGTTCATTTGGGATCTCTTTCCCTGCTTCCTGGGAATAAGCCCCATTTCCCCTCCCCCCCAGCTGTTTCTCATCTTGGGAGCCCAGTGCAAGAATATGGAGGGTACAGTCTCTGAGGCAATGGGGTCTTTTCTGTATATTTGTTTCAGTCTCTTAAGATGTACTAAAGCACTCTCTCCTGGTAAGTAAGGCTTCTGGGCTCTTAGAAGGAAACAGAACTCTGTGCCAATTTTTGCTACAAAGGGAGAAAACAGTCCTCTGCATTCCTTTACTCTTTCCACTGGCACCCATCACAAAATGGAAGCTAAGTTTGTCACATACCTAAGATCATATTGTTAAGCAAATGTTAATCAGTTCAGAATAGCCAACGCATTTTGACTCTCTGTTTGCAATCAGTAACAGAGTTGGGATGCACAAAAATCCAGAATTAAGCCTTGTAAATAGCCACTTGCCTGATCACCTGTTGCCGAGTAAGGTTCTCATATAGGGATGCTACTCAGGACTGGTTACTTTTAGTGCTACCAGGTCATTCCTCTGTACTTACATCTGGAATTGCAAGTGCGCTTCCATACCTAGGGGATACATGGTATATTTGTGTGAAAACTTGCCACTATGTTCCATCCATACTACCAAGTATGAGATACCTGTTTGTGGGAAGCAAATAGCAATGCAATCATGTTAGTTTATAGATAGATAGATAGATAGATAGATAGATAGATAGATAGATAGATAGATAGATTCTTTATTGTCATTACCCTAGTGCAACATTGCACAAGTGCAACGAAATTGGATGCCATCCCTTAAAAACAACAAAAGCAAAACAACAGCAACAACCAAACAACCCACCTTCCAACCACACCCACACCCACACCCATCAAACTCCCAGGTCTCACTATCGAGTTACAGCATTCAAAAAGGCCACAGCTCTTGGATAGAAACTGTTTTTCAGTCTATTTGTCCTTGACTTGATGTTTCTATACCTCCTGCCAGAAGGCAGTAGTGCAAACAGACTGTATCCCGGGTGAGATGGATCCTGCAGGATGTTGTTTGCTTTCCTAAGGCAACGGGAACCGTACAGTTCTTCCAAAGGTGGGAGAGGGTGACCAATAATCCTTTGGGCTGTGGTTATGACCTTCTGGAGCACCTTCCTCTCCCTAGCTGTACAACTGGAGAACCAAGCACAAATACAGTATGTAAGTATGCTCTCTATGGAGCCTCGGTAGAAGGACACCAGCAGTCTCTCACTCAGATTGTTCTTTTTTAAAAGCCTGAGGAAATAAATTCTCTGCTGGGCCTTCTTCACCAGAGCAGTGGTATTTGTGCTCCAAGTCATGCCCTGATCCATAGTCACTCCCAAAAACCTGAATTCCGCCACCCTCTCCACCCGTTCCCCGTTGATATACAAGGGCTGAATGTCCGCCTTTTTCTTCCTGTAATCCACCACCAATTCCTTGGTCTTAGCCGTATTAAGAGCCAGATTGTTCTCCCCACACCAAACACAGAGCCGCTCCACCTCGTCCCGATAGGCGGACTCATCCCCTCCTGAAATGAGCCCCACCACCGTAGTATCATCAGCAAACTTGATGATTTTGTTGCTGGAGTAGATGGCTGTACAGTCATACGTATAGAGAGCATAGAGCAGGGGACTCAACACGCAACCCTGTGGTGAGCCGGTGTTAAGGCTAAGGGCTGTGGACACATGTGACCCTACTCTAACCCTCTGAGAACGTTCTGACAAAAAAATCCAAAACCCAGAGACAGGTGGAGTTGGGGAGTCCAATCATCTCTAGCTTGGACACCAGTCTATGGGGGAGGATAGTGTTAAAAGCAGAGCTAAAATCCACAAACAGCAGCCTCACATAATTCCCCGGTCGCTCCAGATGGGACAGAGCAGCATGGAGAGTGGTGGTGATAGCGTCTTCTGTGGATCTATTTGCCCTGTATGCAAACTGGTAGTTGTCAAAAGTTGATGGAAGACAGGAAATAATATGACGGCGCACCAGTTTCTCAAAACACTTCATGATGATTGGAGTCAGTGCAACTGGTCTGTAGTCATTCAAACTACTGATTGTGGATTTTTTAGGCAGAGGGACAATAGTTGACGACTTCAGGCAGGGTGGGACAATAGACTGGTGTAAGGACTTATCAGGCTATCCGCTTTAAAATTTGCACTAAAATGCTATTAATTCAAGTGTGCTATTGCAAAAACACCTTACGATATCTTTAATGTAGGTGAAAAAGCATTTTAGTGCAAATTAAGAGAGATTTAAAACACTACTTAAAAAGTACTTAACCGTTTCCTGAAGTGGCTATAGGCTCAATCACACAAAATGTCACTGCACACGTGAGAAAAGGTTTAAAGCAAAAACAAAAAATGAAGAGTAGCGCTCAGTTTATTTACATAAATAAATGTCAGGCAGATGCCAGGCTACCATTCCATTCTTTTTTAAATTGACTGGTACAGGTTGTAAAAAGTGTGAGTAAATGAAGAGTGAATATTCCAGAGTAAAAGCCTAGTGCAAAAGGAGGTGACCGGGCAGGGAATCTTTTCTAGAGTGGAAGAGATTTGGTTCAATTCTTCTTCCAGGCAGATCGCGTAGTAGGCTGGTAAGGTTTGTGGGCTGGGCCAGTAAAGTTTATGGACTTAATTTGCAAGTAAAGTCCATCTTGGGCTAGTAAAGTCCATGGCCTTATTTGCAGAACTGCTGTAAACATTCACAACAGCAGATCAACCCTCTTACCTTGCTTCTTGACCAGACTGATTGGGAGTAGGAGAGCAATTACAGGGTGGAAGAGGCAAGGGACATGCTAAGTGAGAGCTTCAGTATGAAGGCTTAGGAGGAGCGAGAGCCAGGAATGAAGTGCTTTTGCAGCAGAGGACAGCATAGTGTGTTAAAAGGTATGGGGCTGATGGGCATCAGCATTCGCCTTTCCAGAGGCTGATGGTGAGCAAAGAGTCCTCTTCTGCTCCAAGACTGCTCTTTTCCCTCTTGTGGGTGCATGAAGAAGAAGAAGAAGACAAGCCGTTCTTACTGTGGTTGTTCTTCAAAAAAATATTTTTCATTCTTATTGTTTTCGGCAGGGGGTCGGAGTGGTAGTTACTCAAATATAAAACAAGGGCTTTCTGAAGGCAGGAATTCTTTGTGATCTGGATGGGGAGGGCGTGTGGTGGTGGTGGTGGTGGGGGCAGCGTCAGCGTGGGGTGGTGGTGTGTGTGTTCCAACAGGCTCTGCTCTCCAGCCAGCTGCCCTCTGCCTGGGCCCCTCTGCTGGCTTCAAAGGGTCCCGGAGGCCCCTTGCTTTGTAGGAAAAGATAAATCTGCCACTCTCCCCTAGCTTCGTTGGGGAAGGAACTTGAAGGCTGGGCTCCATCAAGACTGACAACCCAGCTTGTAGGGGTGGGGTGGGGTGGGTTAGCAGGGTCTTTGAATTGGCTGAGGGAAGAGTGGATCATTCTGCCGGGATCCAGTTGCTTGTGGGGCGAGAAACGGATCGCGAAACCAAGCAAGAGGGAAGAAGTTGAAGCGGGGCAGATCAGTATTGGGTGCAGTAAGTATGCACCGGGGGGTTAAATTAACAATAGGGACACTATGCCTTCAGGGAGGAGTAGATTCAGAAATTGTACTCTACAGTCTTAATACTGGATACGATCCTAGAAGGATTTGGAGGGTTGCTAAGAGGATGATTAAAATACATTTAAAAGGCTAGATTAAAATGGCCCATGCCCCTCTGTTAGATAAGCTGGTGCATCTGCCTTTGAGCAGTGAGAGATCCATAATTTGAGAGCATGGCTATTGCAGTGGCCGCTGAAGCCATTTGAACCTGTTTGCTGCGATTTCTGGGTTTGGAGAGTTTTGTGCCAAATCTGAAGTCTGTTCTAGGGTGTGCAGACTTCAGAATTTCACCTGCAGAAAAGTGGAACCGCAGTCCTGATCTCATGCTTATAGAGACGCATTTGCTCTCAAAGGGGAATCAGACATATTGAGACCCGTGTGGCTACATACCGTGTTTCCTTGTCTGTGTGCTCCCGCCACCCTGCACCGCCACACACAAAAAGTTTTCCCCCTTGTTACACCACTGCTTCTTTACAATAATAATTTCAGGTTCTGCAAGCATGGTGAGTTAGGTCATGTGAAAGCACACTTTGCATGGTTTGAGAGAAAGCACATGTTGGTCTGATAAGCGCCTGGTCCCTTTAGAACTGGAGATCTGAACTTAAGCGCTCATCCTAGATTGCAAAAATAATATTCAGAATATATGAATGCTGTATCTTTAATAGCAAGAGGATGGGCAAGAGGTTTTTTTTTAAAAAAAGGTTGCCTTTGGGTTTTAACACATGACCATTCCTTAGCAAATGACCCACCATTTCTTCCCTTCCCACTCCTCATTTTAAATATACTCTGATCAATATCTCGAAGGGGGAATAGGTTTTGAGGAACTCACACTAAGTCAGTGTCAGAGGGCCAAGTGGACAAGTAAGTCCTGCTTCTTAGCCATGTGCTGCTCAAGCCTTCCTAGTGTCCAGAGTTGTCACAATTTGCCATGGTGAACTTTGCTGGTCAACGAATACTGTCCAAGGCTCTTGCGTGCCACCCCTTGAGCTGAATTTGGCCAGAAACCTAGAGCAAAGTATATGGAAAGGCAATTCAGATAGTGTATTAGCTGCAACCAGAGGAAGGAAAAGCAGCCAGCTGCAAGAATCATGGCGGTTGCGTAGCGTTCTTCTTGTTCCTGCCTTAGTGGGGCATGAGAGGTAAAGGAGGGCACAGCTGTGTGTTCATCCAAGGGGAAGAGGAAAGAGTAGGGTTGCATGAACGCACAGTTTGCTTTGAAGGGTCTTTGTAGAGTGAACAAGTCTTATAAAGGGGAATAGAGGGGTTCCCCCATTAGCTACCCAGCACTAACACGTAGCACAGAGGTTGGAGGGCCCAGCCCCCCACCCCATCTGTCTTGCCTTGAACACATAGGGATATATGGGTTGTCGCTGCCTCCTAGTTGGATCAAGACACACCTTGGCAAGGGTCTTGCGCCTTTCCTGGCAAAGATCTGTGCCTCCCTAGCGACTCCTGTTGTGTGCTCCGAAAAACCATTACGCTAGACCTGAATTCCTTTCCAGAACTGGGGAGGGGGAGCAGGGGGAAATAAAACCTAGGAATCCTAGCTCCCAGACCCCATCCCTGTAATGCAGGCAGACCCACTCCGGTTTGCTGGCCACAGGAGCCAAATGGATCTAGCAAAACGCTCCCCTCCCCAATCCTGGAAAAGCATTGCTGTTCCTCATCAAGATGCAAGATGACCATTTCAGACCATCTCATCTCTGTTTCCTCTCTCTCTCTCTCTCTCTCTCTCTCTCTCTCTCCCTCCCCACCCTCCCCATCTTGACGCCCAGAAACTCCCGCCTGGGACTCCAGGCCATAAATCAGGCCTGGATTGAAGGGGGGGGGGAGAGACTTCCCCCTCCTGCTTCTCCTCCCCCTCAGATCCGTTTCCGGTCCCTTTCTGGCAATTAATATAAATGGACAGCAAAGAGCTTGGCAAAGGAAAATGCAGCCTTTGCCATAGTGTGTGTGTGTGTAACTGGAGTTTTGATTGGGCGGGGGAGTTGCTCCTTGTGCAGACAGTTTTCTTCTGCTTCTGGCAAGGACAGCCAGACCCACCCCTTAGTGCAAGCTAAGTCTTGGCTTTGGGATAGCTTCAGAGCTAAAGACCCAACAAAATTGATTTCCCATACATACAGTTCTTTTTTTAAAAAAAGGAAAAACAATGCTTTTGGTTCTGATCCTGGGATTATTCCCATTTTGCGGGATCCTAATTAGGTTACCTTTAGGCCCCAAAAGGTTGGTATCTAAACTTTTTTTTTTAAATGAGGATATAATTTCGAGCTTAGTTGCGTCAGTGCTCATTCCTGGAACATTGTGTTGGAGGAGAAAAAAAGAGACTACCTTTGAGAGCAAGTCTTATTTTCTGCCTGGTTCAAGAGATTCTGCTGTTCATTCTGCTCCCGTGTTTATCAGGCCCAACAATGGGTCATTAGGCAAAGCTAGACTCTACCCCAGCGGTAGGGATCCTCAGGCTCCCTCAGGGGCTGAATCCTGTATGGGGGGAACCGCCCGAAATCCAGCGCTGATCATCCTCTGTCCCCATAAGCCTCTGTTCTGTGACACTGTGACTAGAGAGCCAGTGTAGTGTAGTGGTTCAGAGCGGTGGACTGGTAATCTGGTGAACTGGGTTCGCTTCCCCACTCTTCCACATGCAGCTGCTGGGTGACCTTGGGCTAGTCACACTTCTCTGAAGTCTCTCAGCCCCACTCACCTCACAGAGTGTTTGTTGTGGGGGAGGAAGGGAAAGGAGAATGTTAGCCGCTTTGAGACTCCTTTGGGTGGTGATAAAGTGGGATATCAAATCCAAACTCTTCTTCTTCAACTGCTTTGCTCCCAGGCTCTGTCCCATGAGAGTCTGAGCATCAGGTGACCTGGCAATCTCAATAATGTAAGCATTTCCACAACTTTGAGAGCTAGGTATGGTTCTCTCCTATATCTGATAAAATTTCATTTTTAGAGGAGTGGTGAGGACCCCTTTTTTGGCCATATTGATACAGATGAATTGACTTGATACAGATGTCCAATGGGCAGCGTTCTGTGAGCTCAGGGAGTCTGGCTCCGTCTACTCATTGCAAATGACCGAACTGATCAATATAGTGCAGAGAGATGTGGCAGAATTTCTTGCTCTCAAGTGGAAGCTGATTGGATGGAGTCAACACTAGAGCAATAAATGATGTAGATGCACCAGGCAACATCCTCTGTGTATCATGGAATCATAGAAATGTAGAGTTGGAAGGGACTACGAGGGCCATTTGGTTCAATGCAGGAATCTTTTGTCCAACGTGGGACTGGAACCCACAACTCTGGGATGAATGTTTCAGTTCACAGAAGCTTGCAATTAATTGATTAATCAACTTGTGGTATACTGGCAGCTCCTCACGGCACAGCAGCATCCCTTGACATACAGGTTAGGAATTTTGGGTAAGCAGAGATGGGCATCTCTGACAAGTTTCTGGTAGATACCTAGGGACTTGCTGGTTGTTTGGGATTCTGTCAAAAAAACCCCACACTACGCTGGGCTGAGTGGATTTTCGTCTGCAAGACACTTTTTCTTAAATGTGTGCATAATTCAGGATCGTGTTAACACAAATTAATTATGTCTTAAAGTGTGAAGAGATTCTGAGTATGCACTCTTGCTTTGTAAATTAAAAACCAATCTTGGGGATTTTATTTTTAAAGAAACAAAGCATGTGGACCACCTAAGACTGAAGTCTGCCATCTCTAGTGTAAGAGCCTTAACTTCTTGGGCTGCAGAGAAATGAATGCTTAAAATAAACTGTTGGAGTTCTCTGAGAAAAAGACGCCACGTGGATTTTAAGCCTGGGCACCATGACCTCAACTGGACTTAATTGAATTCATTTTGATGTCCCTGCACGATTGCGAGCCCACAGCTGTTACCCAGTGAACGGGGGATAGAGAACAGGTACCTGCTCTGCAGACATGTGGCTTTAGTAGAGCTGGGCTTTTAGATTCATTGTTCCTTTAATAGAAACTCATTTCAAAGTTCAGCCTTCCCTTCAATTACTACCTTGGACAAAATAACCAATATAGTTGGATCTTTTATTTAAAGCTTGTGTGCACTTTGTTGGAGTAATGTTTTGGTTATTTTTACTGCTGGATTTGATTTTTTCCATGCTATTATTATTATTATTATTATTATTATTATTATTATTATATTTATGCCCCACCTTTCCTCCAAAGGAATTCAAGGTGGCATACACAGTCACTCCTTTTTATCTTTCAAGGTAGGTTGGGCTGAGAGATTGTGGCTGCCCCAGAAAGCTTCATGGCTGGGTGGGGGATTTGAACCCTGGTCTCCCAGGCCCCAGCCCAACACCCTAACCACTCTTTTGTTTGGCAATTTGATTTTTTTCTTCTTCTTCTACAAATGCATTATCTGTGCTTCTCCCCAAACAGCTCATACACATGCCATTCACAGGTACCTCGCTTTCCAGGATTGCATATAGCTCAGTTGGTAGAGCCTGAGACTCTTTAATCTCAGGGTTGTGTGTTCGAGTCCCATGTTGGACAAAAGATTCCTGGGTTAGACTAGATGACCTTTGGAATCCCTTCCAACTCTATGGTTCCCTTTGCAGCCTAATCCAAAGCAAGGCTCTGCTGTGGAACCTTACAATTTTCCTTTTTAAAGAAAAGCCACCCTCAGGCTGAAGTCCTGTCCTCATGGAATAAGACCAGTTGAGCTCCATGGGGCTTCCGTTTCATGTAGGCATGTATAGGATTTTGCTGTCAGTATCAGAACATGCAGAAGCAGCGCAAAAAGTGCAGAGAGCATGTGCACTTCCTCATTACCAGTGCCGCACAGGTGACTTACCTGCTGTACCTCCAGACGCTAAGGATGGCTGGAGCTGGTGGGAGTTTGGAGTCCAGCAACATCTGGAAGGGCACAGGTTAGCCACCTTTGCCAGAGGGCATATACCATGGTGGCTATTTCTCACTTTTATAGCTTGTTTAACGTCATAGAGCAGGGGTCACCAAACGTTTTCAGCAGGGGGCCGGTCCACTGTGCCTCAGACCTTGTGGGGGGCTGAACTATATTTGGGGGGGGGATGAACGAATTCTTATGCCCCACAAATAACCCAGAGATACGTTTTAAAGTAAAGGACACATTCTACTCATGTAAAAACATGCTGATTCCTGGTCCATCCGCGGGCCGGATTTAAAAGGCGACTGGCCCGGATCCGGCCCCCGGGCCTTAGTTTGCCTACCCATACAATAGAGCAACATGAATTTAATTATTCAAAACATTCCTGGGTGGAAAAGTTGCTCCTTGTTTTACAGGGAGGGGAAATGGATGCTGAAAGAGGGATTTCCTCCAGCCTACACAGGGAGTCCATAGCAGAGATGGGACTCGGTCGTAGTCCTTCCACATTCAAATCCATCACTCTTGCCGCCCCATCGTTCAATCACAGATTGGGTTAAGGGAGACAGCCCAGGTCAGAGGGTGTCTCATACGCAGCCTCCATGCTGGTGATAATAACAGCACGTTTATCTTCCAAAAACGGTCTCATTCATCCTGCAAAGTAAGCCAGGGCTGTTGTTATTCCCACCCCACACCCCATGTTGGGACAGAAAGGCTGGGACAGAGGCGGGAGATGTGAATGGGACAGTTATCTGGCTCACAGCTCAGCCTTTTAACAGCTGCCCGCCACCTTCCCCGGCACCCCGCTCTTTAGAAATGTTGCGCTCCCTTTCCAGAAGTTGCAACTCCTTCCTTCTGCGCGCTTTCCCTGGGAGTTAAAGGCGCAGTGCACAGGGCTGCGCTGCGGCGATCCTCGAGAGATCCTATCCATACCTCCTCGCGAATCAGGGCAGCGATTCTGCAAATCCCCACCCAGCCACGTTACATGAATTAGCCCCGCTGCTGACTTCTGAACAGACGCGGGCAAGGCTTGCACCGTGCGCCCCAGCTGTGGGGATGCATTGCAGCCTTCGGAAGCCAGTTCCGCGGAAGCCCGCGAGTGTTGCTTCCGAGTAAGCGCCGCCAGTCTCGGCTGAAAGTTCCGCTCCCCCCTCCCTCCCCGTCTCCCAACAAAGCCGGAGACACTTCAAAGGGTTACTTCTCCTGAACCGCCAAGGGCAGCTCTTCCACCCTACCCCGCCCCCCCCCCGCATTCTCCTCCCTCCCGTCTCCCGCAGCAGCGCCATTGGCTGGGGAAATGTAAATAGGCGTGGCCCGGGCCCCCTCGGTCTCCTCCCCCCTCGGTCTCCTATCCCCCTCCCCTCCCCGCCCCATCCTTCAGCCCCGCGCTCCAGTGTAAAGTTTCACCCAAGCACATGACTGGCTTTAATGGCTGCTGAGCGCCGGGGCGCGCGCCCTGGCCAGCACAACGTTCCATTGCCTCCTCCCCTTCCTCCTCCCCCCGCTGCTCCGTCCCAGTCCCCGCACGAGCAGGGCTAGCAAGCAAGTCGAGCAAGCAGTTCGGTGCGACTTTGCAAAGCTGGACGCGCAGGGTTGCCTGTCTTTCCTGGTCTTCGCGGGAAGGAAGGCTTCGCTTCTGAGTCTATCGCGCGCAAAAGAGGGGGGTCGGTGGAGAGTTTCGTGCGCGTCCTAGAAGCCGAGAAGACGACCGAGGGGAGGGGGAAAAAGGAGACCTGCTTCCAGGTAAGAGATCCAGCGTGAATACCCGCCTCCCTTTCTTTGGCAAACTTTGCTCGGGGTGTGTTTGGGAGACGGTGGGCGTAAAAAGGAGGCTTGCTTGCGTTTTCTTTTATGCGCGTTAAGTTGCGAGAGGGGGCAGGGAGTCTGTCCGTGTCTCTCTTTTCTTTCTTTCTTTCTTTTTGGGCTTGTTTGGTTCCTGCTAGATTCCGATCGAAGTCTAGGATTACACTGCAAAACCCCAGCCGCTTTCCTCCTCCTCCCTCCTCCTCCTTTCCCAAAGTTGTGTTTTGATTCGGAGAGGATCGCCCGTCTTTCTCTCTTTCCCCGTCCCCTGGCACCCCCCTCCCTCGCCAATGACATCTCCCATCCTCGCGTCACCCCTCTGAACTGCAGCCGTTGCGCTGAAATCGGATGCGCTCCCCAAAGTAATTTTTAAGGGGCACCCTTCTGGCGCAAGTTGCTAAATCCGGAATTGCTGCCATAATTTGGTGAGCAAAGCTGCGGGCCTGATATTTCGGGGTGCCGTTTTGAGGTGTGTGTGTGTGTGTGAATTCTTCAATTTCAGTTCCACACACCCCCATCCTTCTCTCCATGAGGCTGCTTAATAAAACCAACTGTTGCTTCCAGTAGCTCTGGCCAGCTGTCACTGGGGCTGTCCGCTCCCCCCTCCCCAACGCCACCGCCTGCGACAAGGGTGGAAGGGAAGAGGTTTCCCTCTGATCCTATAAAGCCCCACGTTCTTCTAGAAATGCACCCCTATCCCCCCCACCCATTTTCTATTTCCGTCTCTCCTACTTTGACTTACTTTCTGGAAGAAACGTCTCATGTGTAAATGTAGAGGGGGGGGGACACCCCATGCTCTGGTCAAAGAGGCATCCCAGGGTTTAGGGGGCTGATGGTTCTTCCTGACTTTCTCATCACTAAATGCTTTTGCAGCATCTCCCATTTAAGGTTGCTTTTTTTCTTTTTTTAGAGGGGGGAAGAAGTCTTTGAACGGGTTGCTGCACATTCATTTTTTTAAAAAATCTGTGAGCCGTGTGGATCTTTCTCTCTTTCTGGAGCTTGGAAGAAAAGGCTGATATGTGCTGTGTGCCACGTGTGGGTGTGGTTGGCGCTTCTGGTGCCTTCAGAAGTCAGCTTTGCAGTTCGCTTTATATTATTAGTGGGTGGCGGGGGTGGGGGGTGGCAGCAAACCCAACCACCACTTCAGTTTCGCCGCCCCCCCCCTTCTCTTTATTTCAAGATAACTGTCGGAAGAAATGCCTTGCGTTGTGCCACCTCCCTCAACTGCACGATGGCAGTCCCTGTCCTTTGCAGGGAATCTCGGTGTCCAAATAAAAGACGGCAGAGCTAGCGGCATCCGCCTTGCAAAGCTGCCAGCGGTTGGTCGACCTGTGGGTGGAAAAACAAGACCGTGGCTTAGCTTTCAAGAGGACGTTTCCAACTCGGTCTGTGTTTTTGCAAAGTCTGAGCAGTCTTGTGGGTGTGAAATTGGAGCCGTGGCTCTTGCATTTTTGTGCCCAAGTCTCCATAGCTTGGGAGATCCAGTCTTGCGGTGGTGTTGCTGCTGCTGTTGCTGCTTTGGGACCTGGTGGCCAGTTGGGGAGTAATTTTTGTGTGCATCTAGCGCCCGATGGGTGGCATTGTGCAGGTCTACAAAGAGCGCGCAAGGTGGCTTTTGCAAAGGGTGTGAAGAATAGCTTCCTTGGTGCCTGGGTGGTGCTTTGTTTTCTTGATGTGCTCCGTGGTAGGGTGTGAGCCTGAGGCTGGTACCAGTTGGCTGCTTTTCTGTTTTAAAGAAATGAAAGAAACCAGACTCTGGTTGGGTGCTTAGCTGTCATCGAGGAAAAGGTAAACCCTTAAGAAGGGGAGCAGCCATCCACTGAGATGAGTTATCAGCTGGCAGGACTTCAAAGTCGGGAGGAAAAAGAAAAGCCATGCATAGTGTGTGGACATGCCTGTGCCTTTAAAAAAATATATTTTTTTCCTGCCAGCCTTGGAACTTTGCTCAACTTGGTTGTCAACTAAATAACGCATCCTGGTCCCTTGAGAAGTCCAAGTTCTAATCGTGCTGCGTTTGCCCTGCGCACTCTTTCTTTGTTTTTTCTTTCTTTCGTTGAGTAGCTTAATAATGATAAAGCTTAGGACGTAGGCAGTGCTTTGGAGCGTTCAAAGTGCTTCAAACCCATTATCTCCGTGATCCTCGCAGCAGCCCTGTAAAGTCAGTTTTGTACCTATGTGGCAGATGGGAGGCAGGAAGAACGGGAGCTTGCCTACTAAATTCTGTCTGGAGATCTGAACCAAAGGCACCTTGCATTCTTAACCACTTTCTGAAGAATCCTGAGGTGGAGGGACTTTCTTTTTGGGGGGTGTGGGTGGGAGCAGAGGGGACAGATCCAGTGGTTGAAGAATTAATACTTCTATGAGGCATGCCAGTTTGCTCTGTCCAAGGTGGGAGATGGGTTTGGAGAGGATTTGCTCCCTTTTCCTTTCTTTCATTTCTTCCTTCCTTCCTTCCTTCCTTCCTTCCTTCCTTTCCTTTCCTTTCCTTTCCTTTCCTTTCCTTTCCTTTCCTTTCCTTTCTTTGCTTTTAACTCAGACATAGGCAAACTCTGGCCCTCCAGATGTTTAGGACTACAATTCCCACCATCCCTAGCTAACAGGACCAGTGGTTAGGGATGATGGGAATTGTAGTCCCAAACATCTGGAGGGCCGGAGTTTGCCTATGCCAGTTTTAACCTCTCCCTCGTATTGGCATTCATTGGGTTGGGAATCACTGGGCCAGCTCCAGGGTTGATGTGTGAATGGGTTTTTTTGCCCATTCTGTGGTGCATGTTGGGAATTCAGGGCCTCCCATTGTCTGCTGCCAACACCCAAACCCTATTGTTTGTGCCCGTGAGGTTTTTCCACGCGAGTTCTGGATGCGAGTTCTGCCCCGTCCATGGCATTCCTTTCCACATTCTAAGTGGCACTCAAACTGCATCTTTAGGTCCCTCCTAATGTAGCTTTACACTACATTCTACAAACTACTTTATAGAGAGTTGTTCTGCTCGTTCTATTCCTCCCTCATCCCGTTCTCTTAAAAAAAAGAAAGCCTTCTTTTCTATTACTTTTCAGATAGTTCGATAGGACCCAGAAAAGTTTGAAATGGTATGTTCTGTATTTTTTATCCCATGTGTGTAGAACAGAGTAAAGCAGTAATCTTCCAGGTTTCAGGGATCTCTGCTCCAGACAGCAACACATTTTGCTTTTTCGTGTTTCGTTCTTTAAATGAAAATGGCTGAAGGGGTGTTTGAAATAAAACACGTACCAATACAGTAGTGCACATTGCACGAAAACCTTCAGAGTCATATTTGTCACCTGAGTTCCTAAGGAAGGACCTGCATTTAGCTGTCTTGAATATGCGAGACCCCAGTGGGGAAGCAAGTGCCTTTCGAATCAGTGGGGCTTACTTCCTCATAATCCCTTCTGAGATTGCAAAAGAAACCAGCTCCTTGTGTGTTGTGCTGTGTGACCTTGTGGGATCATTTGAGTAAAATGCTCTCAATTTATGCCAGCTATGCACTTGGTTCATACCATAAAGGCAAACAAAGAACATGAGGCCATCAAAACAGCCTTGTGGGCTGGTATCAAAGGTTCGTCTAGTGAGTCAAGCACTCTTGCTTCCAATGGTGTGGCTAATAGCCAGATACTCCTCGAGGGAGCTCACGAGGAAGGCAAGACTGAGATGGCCATTCCTGTTTGTTCCTGATGCCTTTTAATCAGAGAAATAGTGCTCCTAAAGTTGGATGTTCCATTTTCAGTTTTCACGGGAGGCATAGAAGTAGAGTGAAAATACAAGCCTGCCCAGGCTGCGCAGAAACACAAACCAAATTGGGAATGTCCTCTAGGAAAATAGAAGAAGCCACTTTCTTCCATGATTTTGTCTAATCCTCCTTTTTCTAAAAGGCGTGTTAGTTTGTGGCCTTCGTATGTTGTGGCAATAAAATCCATCAGCTAATTAATTATACGCTGTATGAAGAAACACTTCCTATTGCTTGTCTGACAAGTTTGATTGTGTGTAAAGGATATTATTGGGAAGAGAGGTCCACAACTTCTTTCCAGAAGACCCAATGCCAGAAGATCATATAGGGCTGCGTATACGGCTAACATTTAAAGTACAGTGGTACCTCTGGTTATGAACTTAATTTGTTCTGGAGGTCTGTTCTTAACCTGAAACCATTCTTAACCTGAGGTACCACTTTAGCTAATGGGGCCTCCTGCTGCCGCTGTGCCGCCAGTGCACGATTTCTGTTCTCATCCTGAGGTAAAAGTTCTTCACCCAAGGTACTACTTCTGGGTTAGTGGAGTCTGTAACCTGAGGTGTTGTAACCTGAGGTACCACTGTACATTGCATCCCCGCAAAGAATCCTGGGAACTATAGTTTACCCTTCACAGAGCTACGCTTCCCAACTTGCGGGGTTGTTTATGTGCCACCGGCTTCCTGGGTGCAGCATCTCTATCCCCTCCCCTCTTTTTCTAATTTTTATTCAAACAAACAGACAAAAACACCAAGCTAAAGGTAATAATGAAGTCATAAAAGCAGGGAGAATAAAATTACAATATCATAATTTAATAATAATTGTACAAAGCTTGAAAAAGAATAAGTGGTGTAAAATATATTCTCTGGTGAAATACAAGGTTCACATTTGTACCAAACATACCAAATAATAACGAATGTTGCCAAATAAACTCAAATTCACTGATATTGGTTATATAAATCACAAACGGGCCCCCAAGCAAAAGCAAAGTCGGAGGGGTCTGCCAACCCCCCTGCTGGCACATGTTTTATTCGTCAGGATTTTTTCAGAAATGGCAATGAACATGACTTTTTTGAAACCATAGATCCATAGACTAACAAGATGTGTCCTCGCACCCTTGAGAGATCACTAGGCGAGCGGAAAACAACAGGTACAGAATTAATTATTGAGAAGTAAAGTCAGCATTGGCACTGTCAAAAATGGGTAAGAGGCACAACTTAGTGTCCAAGGTGACCTGCTTGTCAACAATAATACTAATCTCTGTTACAACCTGCTTCCAGAACTTGTGTACAAATTTACATCCCCACCACATATGCAAATATGTTCCTTGTGCCTTACAGCCCTGCCAGCTTAAGGGGGGTGGGACCAGATCTTACAATATGAGCTAGTTGGAGTGGGGTTTAAAACCAGTTGTAGATGTCTGCTATTTCTCCATGAGGATTGTATTTGTTGGAATTATTTTTGGTGTGTGGGTGTTTAAACCCTGCCCTTCCTCCATGAAGCTCAAGGTGATACTCTTATCTTTGTCACAAGGCAGGTTAGGCTGAGACGAGGTGTTTTCCCCCAGAGTGGGTGTTGTCATGGTGTGGAGAACTGAGTCTTTGATTTCCCATGTCTTATTCTAAGTCCACCTATAGCCTGGTCGTATTTTGTGATCACTGTGCTCTGCAGGTGAAGGGCCTCCTTGCAGGTGCCATCTTATCAGGATATCACCTATATCTGTTCCGCACAATATAGGAATCAGGCCTTCAGCGTTGTGGCACCTTCCCTTGGGAATTCGCTCCTGTTCAATATTAGATGAGTGCCATCTCTGTTGCCTTTTCGGCGTCTTCTGAAACCCTTCCTCTCCCAACAATGCTTTTAAGTAGAGATCTTTCCCAGTCTGCATCTGGATTGGAATGGTGGTTGTTTTAAGTGTTTTATTGTCTGTGTGGTTGCTTCCCTGGGCTCCTTTGGAAGGAAGGTCCATGGGCAAGTGTCTACAGATTCCCATGTTAATGCCTTCATATGTGGGGGTTGGTTTTTGTCATGTGGGAGGTCTTCGTGACATTGTATGAAGTTTGTTTTTGCCATGTGAGAGTTCTTCGTGACATTGTATGAAGTACTACTGGGTTATTATTTGATCCCGCTTGAACAGATGTTCCCTCCTGCCACATCCCACTCTCTCTCTCTCTCTCTCTCTCTGTGTGTGTGTGTAATATGATGTGGCTATTGCTGCATTTAAGAATTGAAAGGCAGTGTGGTGTAGTGGTTAGAGCGTCTGGCTGGGACCTGGGAGACCAAGGTTCAAATCCCCATTTGGCCACTGGGTGACCTTGGGCCAGCCACTGCCTCTCAGCTGAACTTAAATCACAGGGCTGTTGTGTACACAACACCTTGCGCTCCTTGGAGAAAAGGTGGCATATAAATGTAATAATAAATCAATAGAAACAAAACAAAATAACACCTGCTTATCTCTGCCTGCCAATGCAGAACTCCTTGTGTCCCGGGAGACACTGTTTTGCATTCAGAAATCTGACTCTTTCTGGTGGTGCTGTCTGTCAGCCAGAATTCCTATACAGAGGCAATGGGACTGAACCCCTAAGTTCCTCTCTGTTTGTAGTTTGTTCCAGAGACAGCCCTGTCTCTTAGCACCTTTACTACTCTGTTCCTCCCATATGCAGATCTGAAAGGGGATACCCCATGAATGAGCAGGCAGTGTAAACAGTGAGGTAAGGAGCAGAGCTATGAGGTAGGACCCGTGAGAGGAATAAGCTATGTGTTGGGCTTCCCTGACTTTAAATAGGGATTTGTGGTGAGGTTCCTCTGGGCACTTCCATCTGCTTGGGTGTAGTGTAAGGGGAAATAATTCTTCTTTAGCTTTGGGAGGTTCCAGAACAGGGGTGCAGAACCTGGTGGCGTCCATATGTTGTTGGACTACAGCTCCTGTCATATCTTGACCGTTGGCCCTGCTGGCTGGGGCTGATGGGAATTGGAGTCTAGCAACATCTTCCCTGTTCCTGGTTTAGCAGGCACTTTACTCCCATGCCAACCTGCCAGTTTCATAAGATTATTTGCTGAAGCCCATCTCCCATTTGAGGTAAGAAACAACAGAGAACAATGAAGGCTTTTTGCGGGGAGGGGGGCACAGAAATACCCACACCTGTGGAATGCACTTTTCTTAATGAGATTTGCCTAGCATGGTTATTTTTTAGACATCCCTTTTTATTTACACAGGAATTTTAATATTTTCAGTCGGATTGCTACTAGTTTTTTTTATTTTTAAAGGTTTGATTGGCTGCTTTTACTTTGGTGAATGTGTTTTATTGTATTGCTTATTTTTTATGTTTTGTACACCACCCTGAAATCTGATACGGCGAAAGGTGCCGTAATTTTTTTTTAAAAAAATGGCAGAGGGAGGCTTTGCCCGTCTGAGTGGCACACTCAAAACAATGTCTGTGGCTTGGTTCTCGTTGAGACAGGAAACCCGTGTCTAGGAGGGTGGCCACTTAACGCTGCCTCAACAAAGAGGAAATTTGTCACACACAGACACACACAGAAAAGAGGACACGGATTTGCCTGGAGTGTGCATATGCTAATGTGGGTGCAAATTTGTTTGTTTGTGTCATTATACCTTACCTTTTAATCAAAAATCAACACTAAGGTGGTTCCGGCCCTTAAGTTTGCAGTCTATTAAATCTAGGCTGTGAATCTAAATCAAATAATGTAGAGCTAAGTACCACAATTTAAATATAGATGCAGGGCATCTCACCACAGCAGGGAAGCCCGTGATGAGCCAATTCGGTCTACTCACTGGTTGCTGACTGTTGATGGGTAACTTCAAGGCCCCTCCTGCTCTCCCTTCTTCAGGCTATTTAACTTTGAAACGGACTTGGACTTGGACCACATTTACACCAAAGGCCTTGCCATGTGAAGAGTGGGCAACATGGCCACCTAGGCTGTTGTTCTTCATTCTGCCAGTGTAGGGGATCATGACACAGTGTTCCTTCATGAGGAAGCCAGTGGTGGTTGGTGCCCATTGGGGCAGAATGCCTGGAGGCCAACAATAGGGGGAGCCAGAGCCAATGTCCAGCAGAGCCAGAGAACTCTAGTTTTGTCCCCTTACTCTTCCCTGCAGAGTTCTGCAAGGACAACACGGAGATTGAGGAGAAGGAAGCAGAGAAGCAGAAGTAAGCTGACCCAAGGGACTGGGTGAGGGCAGACTGAGGCTGGTGCGGCTGCCACCACTACTTCTCCTCCTCCTCCTCCTCCTCCTCCTCCTCCTCCTCCTCCTCCTCCTCCTTTTCCTCCTTCTCCTTCTATGGAAAAGAGCATCAATCAAATGAAGACATCTTTGAACTGAAACACATAATGACATCTGCTCCTTCAAGGGCTGGGTGCAGTGTTAGAAACTCATAGAAGCTATTCTCCAAAGGGCACCTTAAACCTAGGCTGCTGTTGCCACAACAGAATGTCTGGGCCCTGCCCCCCCCATGATATTTATTATTAATTTCATTTCTATGCCGCTTTATATTTTAAAGAAATTCAAAGCAGTTTACAACACATTAAAACATCAAATTAAACAATCCAGAATAAAACAAGTTCAGGCTGTGAGGAAAAGATTTCAGATCCTTCTTTAGTGGCATTTTGCTTTCTCCATATTTATTTACCTACTTAATTTATATAGCTGCCCCATAGCAGAACTACTGTAGGAAGCCAGTGTGGTGTAGTGGTTAGAGTGTCCAACTTGGACCTGAGAGAGCAGGGTTCAAATCCCCAGGCAGTCATGAAACTCACTGAGTAACTTTGGGCCAGCCACAGCCTCCTAATCTACCTCATGGTGTTGTACTTTCTGGGAGAAAAAGGTGGGATAAAAATGCAATAAGTAAAGCTCTTCTGCTTAAGAAAGCTGGAGGGCCCAGCCATTTGCGAACCTGCCACCCACAGAACAGAGCTCCACGTTGTCGCAGTTGGACCCTGCCAGGTGCAAAACCACACCTGGCACCTGAGGAATTTATCCAACCATTCACAGCAATCCCCACCCCATAGCCAGTCCTGAATAATGAGGACCCACTGAAACGCTGTTCGCATAATTATGTGGGTCGCTACTCGGGGGACAGGCCACATACTGCCTCCTTCCCATTAGCATTGAACTTGTGAGCCAGCTGCTGTGTGGCAACTTCCGCAATTTCTTGAAGCCCTGAAATCTGTGGCTGAGCTCATTGTGGTTGCCAGCTGAGTTCTGCAAGCTTCTGGGTCACATGATGCATCACTCACCCAAGCGGAGAAACCCCCTGTGGGTGTGCAAAAAATATATGTATGCACATATTAAAAGTGACCCCAGTTTTGTTAATATGGACCAAATTTGAGTTGCCTGAAGGATCCATCCCAATAGGGCAAGGTGACAGATTAGAACAGCCTGGTGCCCTCTGGCCATGCTGGTCCAAAACATACAAAGAGCACCAGGTTGAGAAGGTGGGATTAGAGTATGGTCAAAGCATGATGGGCAGTCCCACGGTCCAATAAGGTCGTAATTTTTGATTCAAGCAATTTTCATCTTCGGTTGAACTAAAAAGGAAGAAGAAGCCATAATTCATAGGACATTTCTTTCAGCATGCCCTTTTGTGTTAAAAATATTAAGACAATACATCACACAAGTGTCTGTAACGGGGGCTCAGTTGCATAAGAGCAGCATTGAGCTCCCATCATTTGTTTGTTTGTTTGTGAAAGGTACAATGGAACAACATCTCTCCTTGACACAGTTTCCATTTTCTTGTTCTAACTTAGCCTGTTGCAAAACAATTCCAAGCATGTGTCAACCAAGTTCTAAATGCAGATTTTTTTAAAATATAAAAATAGCATTTTTCAAAGCCCTTTTATGTTCTTTGAAACCTGCCTGTGGGAGATCATAGCTGTTCCCATTTTACAGACTGAGGGTGGAAAGAGTGGAATGACTTGCTCGAAGCCCAAGAAAGAGTATTTAGCAGAGGTGACCTCCTAGGGCAGTGATGGCCAAACTTGGCCCTCTAGCTGTTTTGGGACTACAATTCCCACCATCCCTGACCACTGGTCCTGTTAGCTAGGGATGATGGGAGTTGTAGTCCCAAAACAGCTGGAGGGCCAAGTTTGGCCATCACTACCCTAGGCCTTCTAGATCCTGCAGCTCCAGGTATACTTTTGTGCATTTTTCGATCCATCCTGAGGGATTTGTTGGAATGAGGTCTCTTCTCTGCTGCTCCTGGAAGCTGATTCTCTTGCTGTCTCCTCTGTTCTGCGGAGCATGGGTTGGTCCCTGCTGAGCTTACCTTTCACCTGAGTTGCCCATTCTTCTGTTTGCTTAGATCAAGGGTTGCCAGAGTTTTTGGACCACACACAAGAGACATCCTGATGCTGTTTCTGTCGATAACAGCAACAGGGAGCATTCCTGCATACCGGGAAATATATACAAGGTGGACACACCACTCTCACTCTCATTTCATTTTGAAGGTACCTGCACATTTTGCTTCATAACTTTCTTTTCATGTGGACTAGAGACTTACTCCCCGCCCCCAAAAAAGAATGCACAGAGTTTGGGCCACCTGCCAAGGAGCACCAGTGCAAACTTTCTTGGCTTTTAATGCTGGCTGGGACCAATGGAAGATTGGGAGCCAACAACACCTGCAGTACCAGAGGCTTCCCATCCCTGCTTTTAAACTTGGAGGAGCAGGAAATTAATTCGTTTTATTTGTATGCTGCTTTTCCAGAAATAAATATGCTCAAAGCGGCTTACTGCAAAGGAAACGGGAATGCATTTCGAAACCCAAGTGGTGCAAAAACAGTTTCGCAATAACAGCAAATTTATGCAATAACAAATATAATAGCATACCAAAAAACAACGTTTCAGAATTATAAATATAGCAAGATAACATAAACAGCACCTAGCATCCAATAGCAAACACAACAGGGGAGTTTTACAGTTTCACCTTGGTCCTAGAGAAACCCCTCCCTTGATGTTTCTCACAGTTCCCTCTCCTGCAGCAGCAGCTTCTTACAAGGCTTCCAAGGGAAACGTTCATAGAATTGTAGAGTTGGAAGGGACCCGAGGGTCATCTAGCCCAACCCCCTACAGTGCAGGAACCTTTGAGTCTCATGCTCTACCGACTGAGCTATGGCGGTAAGGGGGTGGGGGAGGGAATAACCAGATTGGTCCAAGCCCCTTCAAAGACCCAGACAGGTCCCTGCCTTCCCATTTTGTGGCATTGGACCTCTGCAGCTGTGAATGGAGTCCAAAGTTCTGCGTGCTTTCAGATCAGTTGTATTCTGCTTTTACTCATTTCCCCCATCTCTGGGATTTTAAAAATAGGAAGCCTAATGCCTCACTTGCTTCCAATACATCAGGGATGGGGAGTGTGTCCCCCCCCATGTTGTTTTGCTTCAACTCCCATCACCCCTGAGTCAGAGCCTTACAAACATCTGGAGGTTTGCAGTTTCTCCATCCCTAAGCTCAGATCTTTTGCAGAACTGGGGACTTCGGTGATTGCTTTTGAACTACAATAGCCATTACAACAGGGAAAGCAATTGGTTACTTCCCTTTTTTAAAATTAAAAAAAACCCACACCGAAACACATGCGCAAACACACTCAAAACAGCTATTGCCTTTGCAGCTGTCTGTTGATAGGGCTACAGCAACAACAACGAAAAAGAACACTTGTTGGGTGCCCTTGGGGAGTGTGTGCGCGCATGGGCCTTAGCGGAAGAGAAGGGGCAGGACGACTTGGCGCTCCCTGCTGCATGTAAGCAGGTTGGTGCTTTGCGCAATCTCCGGTGTTGTCAACTACCCAGCTGTGCAATGCACCCAGCACAACTCGTTGAGTTCTCAGTGGGTCAGTTGAGGCGATGATGGGCGATCCCCACCTTGTGGTTTTGTGGTCTGCCTTGAAACCATGAGACAGTGAGAGCGAGGAAAGCTTTTGCTTTTGGTTTTTTGCCTTCTTAAATACTGTTCCCGATAAAAGGCACCTAGCCACTGTGAATTTGGCTGGGAAGGGGATGAAAGCCCCTGGCTTGACTCAAGTGGGGTTATGGAGCTCTCTGAACGGGGCAGTAGAATTCCTGGGTTCTCTTCCCTGTGTTAGTTGTGCGGAGCCCACTCAGCTCTTCCATCAGTCTGGGGAAAGTGCCGTTCCAAGTCCCTGGGTCTGTAGGCAGGCAAGGAAAATGGCTGGCACTGGGAACTGGGACTGAAGGTCAGCGTCTGCGACTCTTTGCACAAGGGGCGAGCTAAGAATAGCGGAGTCCTGACGTCATGGTCTCTTTAGCGGAGGCCTTTCCCAGCCCTTGGCTGGGTACCTGCCTGGCACTTCCAGGCCTGATGGCAACAGGGAGTTGGGAAAGGATGCCGTGTGACTGTGGTGGTGTAGGAAGTGTTAACTGTTAATAGCTCTGGTCAATCCTCTCCTTGGACGATCCAAGCGTTAATGCTTTGTTTGGCTGTCTTAAGTGAAAGTGGTTTTGTGCCATTGTTTCAGCATGTGCCACTTTCCAGGAAAAAAGGCCGCACTGACTTTTAGCTTCCTCTGCCCATGGCCAAGCTGATTTTAAGTATGCCCTTGCCCCTTAATTTGACTTTCAAGCACACCACTGCGAACTAGTGGAGATGTGCTGAAAACCAGACCCGGCCTGGATTCACCCTGCCAACAGCGCTGTCTTCAGCTTGGGGTGGGGTGTTTGGACAACATGGTCTAAAAAGCCCCTACACCTAATAGTGGAGTGGAAGAAATTGCAAGCCAAGAGAGCACCACAAGAGACCTTGGGGGATGCATTTTAGCCTTCTGCAAGACTGGCAATAGTGTGAGCCTGGTCTTGTTGCATTGTGCCCTGAGCACTCTGGTGCCATTGTAAAACCTCCGTGGCTAGCTTATTTATTTAATAGATTTATATCCAACCTCTCCACACAGTGACTGAGGTGGCCATTACCAGTGGCACAGGCCTTGGCTTAGTTGGAGGGAGTTGCTTTGGGTTGCCCTGGGCAAGATAAAGCAACTAACAAGTTTAATTACCATATTTTTCCATGTATAAGACTAGGTTTTTTAAAAAAACCAAAATATTAGGTTTAAAATAGGGGGTGTCTTATACATAGGGACGTCTTATACATGGAAAAATATGGTATTTAATAATGCTTCTGTTCAGGCCAGCCCCCTTGCCAAGTGAGAACCAAGGTGGTGGCGTTGCTTCCTGGCAGGTGGACCATTTAACAAAGTTTCCTGGCAGTTGACTAGATTTTCTGACCTCTGGTGCTGCTGGCGATGGCTGGCTAGTCTTAGGATGGGCTAATGATCTTATTGAGGCCGCTATTCGTTGAAAATGAGCAAAAGAGTAGGGTTGTGTTTAAGAGGGCCAGATCCCACAGTTCTTAAAAGCCGTTTGTTTCCTGACTTAGACAGGTTTCTTTGTTGTTTGAGTAGGACAGCTTTCCCCAACAGACCACAACTCTCGCCAGCCCCCTGCCAGCATGGTCAATGTCAAGGGGGGGTGGGTGGGAAGGCAAGGGATGTAGGGGGGGCACCAGGTTACAAGAGTCTGGAGTAGGGTATTCTCTACCGCTCTTCTCAAGTGTGGGCTGCCCAGTTCTAGGGGGAAAGATGACTTCTAGAACAGTTTAGGGGGTTCCCAGCTATGGTCTGTGAATATCATTTGGGTAGTCCCCATGTGAAAAACACAGAATTTTGAATCCTATCAGATTCAAATGGTAATTCAGCAACATACAGTTCAGCCTGCAACTTCCACGCATTTTACTTGTGCATAGGCGCTTGGCAATTTTAAAAAATTTTTTATTTTAAAAAGGTGAAAAGGGGGTGGACGTCTAGGAAAAAAAGACATCAGCAATCTCACCTGCCATTGCACCCAATGTGTTTTGACAATACACGACTTTGGCTTCAGGTGAAATCCCTGCAACTTAATCCCCACCCCACCCCCAAGTTGCAAGCTTTCTGTATAAGAAGCAATAAAAAGGCAATTGGAACTCATGCTGTGCCTAGCACAGTGCATTGCAATTGCTACAACAGGTGGTGGTGGTGGGGAATGTAACATAGTCCTCCAAGAGACTCAGGAATGTTCATGTGGACAGTGGAAGGGAATGTTTGGGAACCCCCATCTGAAAATACAGAGCAAAGGGGAACTCTGGGAAATCCCCATATCAGCATCACAGGATGTCAACACAAGGGTATTCTCCCGTACCTAGACAAGTGGAGGAGTGAGATATTTGTCCTTGAGAAACTCCGGCTTAAATACATAGCGTTGTTTGTATTGCTTTGTGTAAAGCAAACAACAGAAACGGAAGAGGAGTAAAACCCTTGCTCTGCTCCCCAAAATTGATAATTCATTGGTCTGTGAACTGCCTAATAAGTTCTGATTAAATTTTTAACAATCACTGAGTACTCAGTGATTTCTTGATTAGAAATCTTGTTGTATTGTTATGCACATGCTTTCCTTTCATCCCCTGCTTGTATTTTAAATTTCGTTTTCAAATATATTCCATGTTAAAGGAAAGGAAAAAGCTCGTGAGTGGAGCAAATCATGTTGGTGTCTCTTGATCTAGGAAAGTAGCCAGATCAGCTTGCGTATTCTATCTGCTTTTCTCCTCCCCTGCCTTTTTTAAAAAAATAAAAAGAAAAGACAATGAGAAGGGAAAATATGCATGAGAGAGTTTGTGTGCAGGTTTGCTGCTGTTTGCGAATGACTCTCTTCCCCTCCACTCCACCTCCAGTTTATTGGATTCTCAGGAAAGTGGCACCCCTGCCTGTTCCCTGGCATAGGAGTTTCGCCTGGAGACTGATACACAAGTGTAATTTACTTCCCAGCTCCCACCCTGTCTTTTCCCCCTGGGACTTTCACAGCTAGGGCTGTGGCTGACACCTGTATGACTGTGTATGCAGCTCTATTGATCTCTCTCTAGGAATCGGTTGGAGAGGGAACTCAGGCAGGGTGGCGGCTTGACCTGATGGGGCAGCATTTCTGTGTGAGGTGGAGTTGAGGGGAGAGAGAGAGAGAGATGGAAGAACTCTGCCCTACCCTAACGGCTTGTCAAAACATTAACTTCTGCATGGACCAGGCCTCTTAAATTTGCACCTCTAAAAACTGCAGTCTTGTATCAATGTACAGTTGCAACTTGGAAGTCGAACAGCCTAGTTCTCGAATGTTTTGGCTCCCAAACGATCGAAACCCAGAAGTGACTGTTCCGGTTTTCTTTGGGAAGCCAAATGTCTGATGGGGCTTCTGTGGCTTCTGATTGGCTGCAGGAGCTTCCTGCACTTTGGTTTTCAAACGTTTTGGAAGTAGAACGGACTTCCAGAACAGATTCCGTTCAACTTCCAAGGTACGACTGTATAGGCCAGGCATAGGCAAACTTGGCCCTCCAGATGTTTTGGGACTACAGTTCCCATCATCCCTGACCCACTGGACCTGTTAGCTAGGGATGATGAGAGTTGTAGTCCCAAAACATCTGGAGGGCTGCGTTTGCCTATGCCTGGTATAGGCCTCCATTTTAATGAGCAGGAAGGACCTCACTGCAGAGATGTGGTCCTCCAGATGTTGCTGGACTTCTCCTCCCATCTGCCCCAGCCTGTGTGACCAGTGGCAATGGATGATGGGAGTTGTAGTCCAACAACATGGGAGCACTAGGTCCTCCCTACCCCTGCTTTCAAACACTGTTGACTGCAGAGATGGGCTTTGCTTTGGGAGCAATGCCTGGCGAAACCTCAGAAGCTTTCCATTGATCACAGGGTGGAGCTGCAACCTACCTTTCTCCTCTAGAGTAAGTGGAATAGCTTAAGCAAATAGATGAATGGAGGGTGTGTGTGGGGGGGGGGAGAGAGAGATAGATTCTGTGAAACAGAGCAATAGCATGGAATGTAGCATCTGACACAAACTTCAATTTCATGAGAATCTTAGATTTCGTTTGTTTAAAAAAGAAAGCAAGTTCCTTGCTGTTACGGTTGCAAATATATACTTTTTGACATATAAGATTCCCAGGGTTTGTGTTTTAAGCATCTTGCATAGTATACTTCCCCTCCCCGTGATTAGGAAAAATCAGAGTAAAGTCTTCAGACTAAAGAGATATGTTTACTTAATCATGTATTCGGGTGAAGTGATCTGCTTGTCATAAATCCAGCATTCAAGCTGAGTTTTTTTTCTTTTTAGATGACTGAAAGCCGCTTAAACAGCGTGTCTAAAATGCCTGCAGCTTTAGACAAAAGATTTTGTTTACTCAGATATAATTTATTTTCTCTACAAAATCGGAATGTATCAACCTTAAATTTGTATTTGTTCCAATCTGTTTTAATTTCTGTTTTTCTATTTTTTGTGAAATCGAAAATTGAAAGAAAAACGTGTGCAATCGGAGCAAATGTACATGTTCACATATGCCACAGATTTTAGCTTTTCTTGGAACAATTTGGCATTGCGGTCTGTAAAATCTTCGCATAACACAGAGGATGCACAGCACTGAGTATGCCCTACCATCAGTGTTTGAAATTAGCCAGGCGCATTTTGCACTGGGCTTTTGACTACTAGTGACCAAGTGAACATGCCTGGGTGCCAGAATGGCGCCTGACAGCTTTGCCGTCTGGAGGCGCATGCCTGGGAACCATAGGATCTGGACTGTTTTCACACACTAATGCCCCATCCTGCAGAATTCTGCCAGTTATATTTTACCTGCACAATCGGAATGAATTACAGTGGTACCTCAGGTTACATACGATTCAGGTTACGGACTCCGCTAACCCAGAAATAGTAACTCGGGTTAAGAACTTTGCTTCAGGATGAGAACAGAAATCGTGCTCCGGCGGCGTGGCGGCAGCAGCAGGAGGCCCCATTAGCTAAAGTGGTGCTTCAGGTTAAGAACAGTTTCAGGTTAAGAACAGACCTCCGGAACGAATTAAGTTTTTAACCTGAGGTACCACAGTACTGGAACTGAAATGCTTTTGCTGTGTAGCCTCAGCAGGAGCAGTCACCATTAAGAAAAAGAGGTCAGAATAGGCCAGTTTATATGTGGAGTGTCCATGGATCAAGTGACTTTTCTTCTTTGTTCTCAAAGCTCTTAACCCAGCTCAAGGTTACCATCTGAACCATACCATACAGATGTTTGAGAATCAATCACAGCTGGTCCATCGTTTGAAAAACAAGGCTTCCGAGCCTTCGTGCCCAAAAATGGCAACTTAAGACATTCCATTTGGGCAACTATAACCTTGGTTTAAGCAGCTATTCGGCACCTAGCTTCTGTATCTAAGTTTCAGATGCAGCCTACCCGCTGTACACAATGTTGAAAAGTTGCCGGTCTCTGCCCAAGGAAGGAGCTAGTCTGCATTTAAGAAACAGTGTTCAAGGAATGTCATCTGGTAAAGTGGTACCCCTGGTTAAGAACTTAATTTGTTCCGGAGGTCTATTCTTAACCTGAAACTGTTCTTAACCTGAGGTATCACTTTAGCTAATGGGGCCTCCCGCTGTCACTGCGCTGCCGGAGCACGATTTCTGTTCTCATCCTGAGGTAAAGTTCTTAACCTGAGGTACTACTTCCAAGTTAGCGGAGTCTGTAACCTGAAGCGTTTGTAACCCGAAGCATTTGTAACCCCGAGGTACCACTGTACTAGGAGCTGGTGGAAATACAGTCATAGCCAATGTAACAAAGTGAGGCTGGTGTGTGTGTGTGCAAGTAGCTGTTGGAATCTGCATGCGCATGTATTTCACATGGTTATTCCAGGTGGCCTCTTTGCATTTTCAGCTTTTTATTTCTTTTCTAATGTAAGAAAACCGGAGACTCTTTTTCTTACGGTCATTTATGCAGCAAATGTGCCGTAAGACACAAACACGCCTTCCCATATTCTAGCCAACGAAAGCAAAGATACTGGGCAGATTTTCGAGCACTCGGGTACTTTTAACAACTGTATTAAAATGTGTGCTTTATTGAGATAATTAACTTTTAAACACATGAGACTTATTTGCATTCACATTTTTCTGTTTCACATTAACTTCTGAGGGTCCCCGGCCTTCGGTATACGTTTGGTTTTAGTACTTCCACTAGTTTCTCAGAGTAGGCCCGGGTCTTTAGTAAGGACTGAGGTGATAGCGGTTTAATGATTAGTGAGGAGTGACATCAGTGAGAATTGAATCCTGTTTGGCAGAAGCTGGACTCAGTGAGTGAGATCAGGTCACCAATAAGCCCTCACACTCAATCCCGATATTCCTATTTTTTAGTAATAATTTATTATTAGTCACTTTGTCCATATGTCTTAAAGCAGGTCTAAAAACAATATGAAAATGCATTTAAAACTTATACAAAATGAACACCTAAGGCAAAGAGCTTTTTACACAGCAGGAAAAGCTTGCTGGAGCAAAAACTCCCCCCCCCTCCAATTATTTCCAGAAAGTACAGATACTTGGGTGCCTCTCTTATCTCAATAGGGATGCTGTTCCACAGAACAAGGACAGCCATAGTGAAAACCACCCTATGTCTGATATTTATGGGACTTGAAGGAGAAACTCTCCAGAATTCAATGGTTGACAGGGTATGTAAGGGATAGGGTGATCTTACTGCATGATTGTGAAACATGGACCACTTATAAACACCATCTCCAACTCCTCAAAAGATTCCATCAACGGTGTCTCTGAAAATTTTTACACATCACTTGGGAAGACAGGCGAAGTAATGCCAGTGTACTGGAAGAAGCAAAGATCACCAGTGTTGAAGCAATAATTCTTCAACATCAACTTCGTTAGACTGGTCATGTTGTGCGGATGCCTGATTATCGTCTTCCAAAGCAACTACTCTATTCCGAACTTAAAAATGGAAAACGTAATGCTGGTGGTCAACAAAAGAGTTTGGAAGACTCTCTCAAGGCAAATCTAAAAAAAAATGTAGTATAAACACCGACAACTGGGAAACACTGGCCTGCGAGCGCTGTAGTTGGAGAACAGCCTTTACCAAAGGTGCCATGGGTTTTGGAGATGCTTGAACTCAGGATGCAAGGAAGAAACGCGCTAAGAGGAAGGCACACTTGGCAAACCCTCGTCGTGATCAACTCCCTCCCGGAAACCTATGTCCCCACTGTGGAAGGACGTGTGGATCCAGAATTGGCCTCTACAGTCACTTACAGAAGCACTGTTAAAGTTGTGTTTATGGAAGACAATCTTACTCGGCTACGAGTGATTGCCAAAGAAGAAGAAGGAGAAGGAGAAGGAGAAGAAGGTGATCTCCTGGTCCTGAGCTGTTTGGGGCCATATACACTATTACCCAAACTTTGAACTTGCAGGTTGGCAGCCAGCTTCCCTTTTCTTGTTAGGTATTCACCTCCTCTTGTTGAGAATCTGCCTACTGCTGCGGTTGGTAAATTGGGTGAGAAGGCAGTGATGTTAAAGTTTCTGTTCTCTCTCTGTTGCTCTCCTGGGCTGGCCCAGCCTGCCTTCCTATAGCTGTTCCTCTTTAGGTGGAATGAAACCACCATGTGGGTGACATCAGGAAATGTTGCGTCAAGGCTGACGGCTGATTCTCGTCACCCGATTCTTTCTTTCTTTCTTTTAAAAAGGGAACTTGGGTTTCCCTGGGAAAATTGTGTTACTGGGGTTGGTGTGTGTGTGAGACAGAGTGAGTGAGAGAGAGAGAGAGAGGGAGAGAGAGAGAGAGAAAGATTAAATCAGATATTTATGAGACAAGTAGTGGGGACATTTCTGAGTATCATGCTTTGCCCTCATGGCTGGCTGGTGAACATGAAAGGTATATGTTACAGTGGTACCTCGGGTTACAGACGCTTCAGGTTACATACACTTCAGGTTACAGACTCCGCTAACCCAGAAATAGTACCTCAGGTTAAGAACTTTGCTTCAGGATGAGAACAGAAATCGTGCTTCGGCGGCGCAGCGGCAGCAGGAGGCCCCATTAGCTAAAGTGGTGCTTCAGGTTAAGAACAGTTTCAGGTTAAGAACGGACCTCCGGAACGAATTAAGTACTTAACCCGAGGTACCACTGTACTTTGAAAATGCCATATTTAATTGGGTTAGGGTTTCCTGGAGCTATTTCTTATGTGAGTACACACAATAAAAAGTACCATGTACCTGTGGAACTCTTCGCTACTAGATGCTGTGATGGTCGCTACAATTTTTATTTTTTAAGTATCAGAAACATACAGGGCTGGAAAATGTCACACAAGACCTTGGGCCAGTCACTGTCTCTCAGTTTAAGCTACATTTCAGGGGTATTGAGAGGATGAAATGAAGAGATGGAGAACCTTGTCCACTGTCTTAAGCTTCTCGGAGCAGTGGTTCTCAACCTGTGGGTCCCCAGATGTTGTTGGACTACAACTCCCATCATCCCTGAGCTCTGGCCTTGCTAGCTAGGGGTGATGGGAGTTGTAGTCCAGCAAAATCTCTTCCTGCTTCTCTGTGCACAGCCACTACCTAGAGGTTTGTTGCTGATTTCTAGGAATTTCAAATATTTTCTCACTGTTAAGAAATGTGTTTTTGTGGGAGAGTGAGAGAGCAACTTTAGCGGCTGCTACAACTAACCACGATCGCCAGAAGTTTTTCAGTGACAAAATGTTTGTAATTATTGAATGATGTGGGACTTTGTGAGGATAGTTGTTGCTGGGGCTCTTTGTTGCTTGTGGATTTCTGTGGCACTTCATTAACTGCTGTTGTAGGCGCAAAAGTCTAACCTGGGTGGATTCTTATCAGTCTAATTGTAGCCATTATTTCACTGTGTCCCTGGTAGACGCGTCGTTGCCTTTTCTTCATGCTCTTAATGGCACATTAATTTTTTTACTTTTAGATTTGTACCCTGATTTGGCATAGCTCAGAGTGACTTTCTTTCTTTCTTTCTTTCTTTCTTTCTTTCTTTCTTTCTTTCTTTCCCTATTTAAAAAGACCATTATAAACGAAAGAAGCAGCAAAAATACAAGAGTTAAGCAATTTCTGTTACAAAAAAAAGTTAAACTCAGAGTAGACCCATCAGAAACAGTAGAACAGTATGTTAATCATGCCCACTAATTTCAGTAGCTCTGCTCTGAGTGTGAGTGACCCCATCTGTTCATCTAAAACAGGTGTGGGTAATTTTTTGCTCTCTAGATGTTAATGAACTACAGTTCCCATAATCCTTGGCCATTGGCCATGCTTGCTGGGGTTGGTGGAAGTTGCAATTCAGCAACATCTAGAAGACCAAAGTTTCCCCTCACAGGATCGAAAACAAAAGGCCACCCCTCCCATCTTTTTTCTTTTGTTATATCATGGGTAAAAGTAGGACCAGAATGTTGGGAAAGTATGTTAAAGGGGAAGTGTACCTTGATACATAAATTTTGGGTTGGTGTTTACCTTTTAAAGTATTCCCTCTTCTCCCATAAGTAGTCATCTGTAGGTAAAAGGGTTCCACCTCCTTACCACTCTTGGCCTAAAATTATTATAATTGGTCTGATGGCTAAAGGGTGTTAAGAGGCCATTTGTCCTCATTCTGTGACTTCGCACAAGCTTTTCCTCCTCCCCTCCAAAGAAGGCATGGCTTTGCAAGAGGGCCTTTGGACTGATTTCCTGTTATTCTAAAATGATGGTTTCTTGGGACTTCCTTGCATATGGGTTGCTACATTGCCACACGAGTGTCAACCCAGCAAAACAAAAAGGATTTCAGCTCAAGGGTGGTGTAGAACTGAACAGTGGATTCTCATGACCAGAAGCACAATTTCTTGACTAGGTCCTGCTTTGGTGAGGAGTATCTCATGCAAACCATTGACGGATCCTATCATTGTTGATGCCTGTTGAAGGAAGTGTCCTTTGGTCCAGGGCATTCTGGAGATAACGTTTTGGATATGACTGGCACTTAGACAAGGAACATCTTATTTCCCTGGGAATGATAGATCACTTGGTCTCTTGAGAACATAACAAGATCCTGCTGGATCAGGCCAATGGCCCATCTTACCCAGCATCCTCTTCTCACAGTAGCAGATCAGCAGTGTTTGAAATTAGCCAGGCGCCAGGCGCATTTTGCACCTGGCTCTCGACCACTTGCGACCAAGTGAAGATGCCCGGGAGCCAGGATGGTGACTGACATCTGCACGATTTGGAGCTGCATGCCTGGGGATCATTGGATCTGGACTGCTTTCACACACTTAATACCCCACCCTGTAGATTTCTATCCATTATATTTCATCAGCAAAATCAGAATGAATTTCAGGGACCAAAATGATTTTTCTGTGCAGCCTGAGCAGGAGCAATGAAGAACGTTATAGTTAATTGTTGTAGCTTGTCTTCACTTACCCCAGCCCACTGCCCTGCTCACAGTTGTGAAGAATATCCCCACATTATGAATGGTCCATGTCACCATTAAGAAAAAGAGGTAGGCACATGGGCCAATATATATGTGGACTGTCCCTGGATCAAGGGACTTTTCTTCTTTAAGTTCTCAATGTTCTTAACCTCAACTAGCCAGATGTTTAACTGATAATCGTCCTGTGAATATCCAGTGGTACCTCGGGTTAAGAACTTAATTCGTTCTGGAGGTCCATTCTTAACCTGAAACTGTTCTTAACCTGAGACACCACTTTAGCTAATGGGGCCTCCCGCTGCACGATTTCAGTTCTCATCCTGAGGTAAAAGTTCTTCACCCAAGGTACTACTTCCGGGTTAGCGGAGTCCATAACCTGCACTGTTTGTAACCTGAGCTGTTGTAACCTGAGGTACCACTGTACAGTCATACCTTGGGTTGCGAACGCTGCGGGTTGTGCGTTTTCGGGTTACGGACTGCGCCGAACCTGGAAGTACTGGAATGGGTTACTTCTGAATTTTGGCGCTCGCGCATGTGCAGAAACACTAAATTGTGCTTTGTGCATGCGCAGACGTGGCACTGCAGGTTGCAAATGTGCCTCCCGCATGGATCACGTTCGCAACCCAAGGTACGACAGTAATTATCCTGTGCCCTGAGACTTGTGGCTATGGGGCAGTATAGAAATTTAATTCATCATCATCATCATCAGTCAGTTCATCATTTGAGAAATAAGACTTTAGAGCCGCCTTGCCCGAAAATGGCGACTGTAACCTTGGTTGAAGGAGCCATTTGGTGCCTAGCTTATATTATTTTGAATGTCTAACACTGTAAACCAGATGCCTATGGGGAGCCAGCATGCAGGACCCGAGCCCTACAATGTTCTCCCCATTTGTGTTTCCCAGCAACTGGGGTTCAGAGCATCCTTCCCTCCAACAATGAATGTAGAATCTAGCCGTCAAGGCTAGTAGCCTTCTCCTTCGCGAACTTGCCTAATCCTCTTTTAAAGCTTTGTGCTACTCCTGTGGGGTAACGGTTGCGTGCCAGCATGTGAGCATGGCAAGCTGGTTGGACAGATCTTTGCCCCCAAGCATGACAGGAGAAGGAGCATACAGGAGTCCAGACAGGTGCCCTCCTTGCTGTTCCTTCTTACCTAGGGGGATGTAGGTTCACTCTTGTAATACAGCTTGACATGGATATGGAGCTGAGCAGCTCTCTTTCCCTCTGCCCCCCCCTTCCCTCCCATCACTTGGCCATTGTGACCTTTAAATGGGAAGGAGTAAAACTCGGCTCCTCACGCACCTGGGGGAGGCCCGAGCCAATGTGAATGTTGCACGAGTCATACCTGACTTGCACCTTGGTAGCAACCTGAAGGGATGGCAGAGAATCCAAAGGCCATCACGTCTAACCCCTCTTTCTAAGATCACATGTCGGCTCCCATCAGCATTAAGACACACTGCCTGGGTCACGTTTTGTCACAAGCAAAGAGCTCTTGTCTGTGTGCAGGGATGTGCATGTGTGAACAGAGGGAGGAAACACAACAGATTGTATAGTTCCTGGCGGCTTGTGTGCAAGTGAGCTGAGCGACACCTAATCGGATAGGAAGTAACTAGGATAACAGAAATAGCCCCAACCCTTACTTGCCAGACCGAGACGATAAGATAAACAAACGACGCTCAACTGTACTTATTGCTTTAACCTACAAAAAGAACCACCCCACCTTCAAGCCCGGGTGCCGATGGTGTAGGGTGTGTGAACATTTGGGGAAAGGTATTTCTGTAGAAAAATGAATCGGCATTTGAAGCAACAATAATTGTTGTTTGGAATGCAAAACTGTCTGTGGACTCCCAGCCAGCACCGCTATTCTGGGGTTGGTGGGAATTGTAAACCACTTTGGTACATTTTTGTGATGCCATGGTGTGTGTGTGTGTGAACATCTGGGAGCCACCAGTTTGGGTGGGATTATTTATTGCTAGATACATGATTCTGCTTTCTTAAGTTTCCTGCAGAAAGTTGTGGAAATCTTAAAAGGATTTTATTTGTGTTCTCTTTTAAAAAAATGCTGTGTGTCTTGACTCTTAATATTGTTTTAAAATATCTGACTGCTTTCAAAAGAGGGGGAGTCAAAAGATGGCATTCACAGCTCCACCTAGGCAGACGTTTAAGCAGCGCTCTGTATTGGGGATTTCCCTCTTGAAGGCTGGTACTATTTACATTTTTCATGTTTCTGGAAGCTGAAGGTATTTCCAGTGAGTGTTAGCGAGCGCAGAGGGACAACAGTTTGCTGTAATTAATCATAGCTAATTTCCAAATGCATTCTGGAAAGGGGGAGGGGTACCCTCCCTTCACCCCTGCCATAATTAAGGCCAGTTTGCACCATATGTCACCAATAAGGAGACTTCCTCAGGTTAGCTGTTCTCTGTCCTTTGCACAGGGATGTCTTGTCTGCTCAGTTCTGCTGTGATCAGAGAGAAAGAGAGAGAGAGTGTGTGTTGGTCTTTCCACAGTACCAGTGAAGCAATATTGGGGCTGGTGTTGTTGATGGGACTGGGAAGGAGTGTGTTTAATCCTTCCTGAAAACCTTCTCCCATGCCAATTCTTTACTGGGTGCCTTCTCTAGGCATAACTTCAGAGCAAACGTTTCCAACATGCCCTTGCCTCCTAACCTCATCTACTTGGTTGCAAGCAGTGCTTTGTTAATCTCTCAATCTGGGGTAGTGGTGGGGAGAGAGAGATTTGCTCTGAGATAAAGTCTTTAAACCTAATGATAGTTAGGGCTGAAGGGTGGGGGGTTTCTTCACCCAGCTGTTTCTTCTTCTTCTTCTTCTTCTTCTTCTTCTTCTTCTTCTTATTCTCTCCTTAAATGTTTTCGTTTTCGTCCTGCCACTGGCAACAAGCGATGTCCCTACGTCTTCAGGCTTTGCTTTCCTCTGGCCGATCCAAATAGCACAACAAGAGGAGGTGTTGAACAAGCAAGGTTAGCCTTTGAAGGAATCAGGCAGGGGGTTGTGGGTAAGGATGTGCCAAGCTGGAACTGAGCACTGCAGCACAGTAGATGCCTTACATTGCGCGTGCATGAGTTACAATATTCAATCTGCTGTCATTCCTGGAAAATACTCATTTTGTGTGTGGAGAAAACTGATCCTTTTCACAGAACACAACAGCTGTAGAGAGCCTTTGGTTATGGCAAAAGCATGTTTCCAGCCTTTAAGGGTGCCCAAGGATACTTGAAAAGCAGCGTTTGAAATTTGCCAGGCTCATTGTGCCCAGGTGCCACAATGGCCCCTGAAGTCTCGACTATCTTGAGGTACATGCCTGGGGAGCTTGTCTTCATACACCAACAACACAGCCTGTAGAATTCTATCCCATTATATTTTATCTGCACCATTGGAATGAATTTCAGGAACCAAAATGTTGTATTGAAAAATACGGCTTTCAAGCCACCTGATAACTAGGCATTCTGTTTTGGTGACAATAACCCTGATTCAAGGATCCATTTGGCGCCTAGCTTATATATCTGAGTTTCTAACACTGCTTGAAAGTGTAGGGGGAGAATACCCAAGAATGCTAGGAAGTTTGATGGGGAGAGTGGGGTTTCCCAGTGGTCAGGGGGCGGAGTTTGCATGTTGCATAGTTTTGTGCAGGTCCCCGTGGTTAGTGGAAGCAAGAATTCATTATGCAAAATAGGGGAACACATGCTAATTTCTCCATCAGTTGAGAATTTTGTACATCGGCTGCAAAATTCAGCTTCTGTGGAGCAGACTTTAGGCTGCCTTGGCACATAGCATGCCCAGCAGTAGCAGAGGAGGAACAAAGAGTTGCCCTTGGGCAACTTTCCCACGCAAGTTCCACATGTTAAAACAGCGATGGGGAACCACCAGGTGTTGTTGGACCTTGGCTCCCATCACCCCTGTTCACTGGCCAAGCCCCCTTCCCCCACACCACCATGATAATCAAAATGGTCATGCCCAGAAACTTCCCATTTTGATTATCTCTCTGCAACCCCACCTGCAACTTTCCTATAGCCTCATTCTGCTTTGGGGTGCTGACACACACGAAACATTCCATTTTTATGCAGGGTTGGAATGGTGCTGCAAGCATCCAACAGCTCCGGATTTAGGGTGGTGTGGGTGGTTCCCCCACATGGGGTGCCAAGTAGAGGGAACGCAAAACTGAGAAGATCCTTAATTGAGAAGATCATTTGGTGGTGCCAAATTCTGGCCTTGCTTAGACTGCCCCGTCCTCCCCCTTTTTATAGTGGAAGGATGAGGAACAGGAGGGACATGGGGTTGGCAGTCAATGACTTGTGCAGAACTTTCCTGTGAGTCGGAACTCTGCTGAATATTACTAGTATCAGGAAGAAGAGGTGCAGTGAGCCTGGGAAAATTGGGCTCCCCCTTGCTCCCTCTGGTTTCCCCCTGCCCCCTCCTCAAGTTACCGGTGTACATTTTCCAGTGAATCTGTGGCAGAGAATAGACATTAGAAGTATTTATGAATTGCCTTTGTTCCTGAAGACTACTACATACGACAAACACACATTTTTACATATGTATATACAGATGCAAAGAAGAAAAGCACCAATTAAACCACAACAATGCAAAAGATCGATAAAAACACCATTTAAACCGTGACAGTGCAATAGGTCGATGAAAACACCAACGAAACCATAGCTATAGAGAAAAAAAAAGTTAGTAACACAAAGCCCGGAAGGAGCTGGCTGAAGAAATTAGTGCTTTCTCTCTAGCGCGCATTTCACGCAACTCCACTCTGTCTGAGAGTTGGGCAGGAGAGAGCATTTCGAAGGCGCGGTGTCTTTGCTTATCGGAGGATGGCATTTGTCTGCCGCCCTCTCCGCGCTGGCTGGCGGGCGGGCGCAGTTGCGCGCGGCGGCGCGAGTGGCTTGGCGGGTGCGGGGCCGGGCGGCGCTGCCTTGCGCGCCGAGCCTTCCCGCCCGGGGAAAGGGCACGGATTCGGAGCGGCGCGCCGGCCGCCGCCTTCCCAGGTGGCCCCGAGCGCTGGTATTTACGGACCTATCTCCCGCTGCCCGCCGCCGCCGCCGCCGCTCGGCGTCTCTATTTATAACCGGGAAGCTGCTGCTGTTGCCATGTCGCTGGTCGGCTCCCAGGCAGATTGCGCCGCCGCGGAGCGCTCCTCTCTCCTCGAGCCTTCTGGCATCTTCCTCCCCAGCCCGTTACTACGGGGGGGGGTGGCTTTCTTCCCGCTCCCTCCCACGCCGAGCGAGCCAGAAAAATGTATATGATATTCCTACCCTTTTGCTTTCTCTCCGCCGCCTCCGCCCCCACAACCGACGAAGAACTGGCGGGGGAAGTGTCAGCGGCTCTGATTTAAAGAGGTGGCCGGGCGCCAGGACGCCTGGGTTCTTTTCCCCAGCTATAAGAAGGGGAATTGGGTTTTTAAGTGGGGCGGGGGCAGTGAGCAGGGGAAGGGACTTGGCAGCCCGGACCCTCTGAATAGCTCGGGGTGTTTTTTTGAGCGGATGTTGGAGCAAAAACCATACATTTCAGGGTGTTTTCTTTCTCTCCAACGCCAAGTCTTTATCACACACATTTACCTTCATAAAAACCCTGACAGTTAAGTCCAGTCGCAAATGACTCTGGGGTTGCATAGGAAACTCCTCTTACTCAATGCAACTCTCCCCACTTCTAGTTTCTAAATGCAGTGTCTTTAAAAAAATAATCTACTAGTATGTTGAAATGTCTCTCACACCCATTGTCCTTGAATGGTTTAAACAACAACAACAAACAAACAAAAACCCTTAAGATTTCATTATTTGATAGGTTTGGGGGCCAGCAGCAAACTTTCAGTGACTCATTGGGTCTCACATGAAGACATGCTATAGGAACCTTCCTCCCCCCAATTTTGTAGATGGAGGGATGGAATCTGTTTAGAACTGTGACTAGCCTACTAAGCTTTGCATCTAAGGTTATCTGAATTTGTGACTCCGCAGTTAAAAGTCCAACACTTAATCCCTCTCCGAAGTACACGGACAGTAGGATTGCCGTATTTCATAAAGTGAAAATCCAGACACAAAAGTTGTTGAGTTGTTTTTTAAAAAAAAAAATCTAAAAAGAAAGAAGAAGCTGCTATTTTCTTTTTTTTTATAATAATTTTTATTACATTTTTTCAAAATTACAAAGAGAGCAAAAAGAAAAGCAAAACAAAGGAAAGAAAAAAAAAGAAAACAGAAAATCTCAACCATTTCAACCACTTATTTCAAATTTCCATTGGACTTCCCCACATCTCCCACATGGATGCATTCTTGATAATAAAATTATCAGCAAATTATACCCTTATTTCATGTGTTTCTTTATATTTTCAGTTGCAATTTAAGTTTAAATCTCTTATTCTCCAAATACTCTGAAAATATTAACATAATATCCTTTTTACCCGTTTAAACTTTGATTCTTTCATGAGTGTCATCAATTTCATAAATAATTAAATTTCATTGCTGGGGCTACCATTCCAAATCATACGACGTCTTATGTTTCATACAACTTATGATACTTCTGCAAATAGTCTTTAAAATTTTTCCAGTCCTCCTCCATTGCCTCTTCTCCCAAGTCTCGGATCCTTGCAGTCATCTCGGCCAGTTCCATGTAGTTCATCAATTGCGTCTGCCAGTCCTCCAGTGTGGGCAAATCTTGGGTCTTCCAGTGCTTAGCGATAAGGATTCTTGCTGCTGTTGTAGCATACATAAAAAAAGTTCTATCCTTTTTTAACACCTTCTGGCCGACAATGCCCAGAAGAAAGGCCTCTGGTTTCTTGGGAAAGGTGTACTTGAACACCTTTTTTAACTCGTTATAAATCATTTCCCAAAAGGCCTTCAATCTTGGGCAAGTCCACCAGAGGTGAAAGAATGTCCCTTCAGCCTCCTTACATTTCCAACATTTATTGTCAGACAAATGGTATATCTTAGCAAGCTTGACTGGGGTCATGTACCACCGGTAAACCATTTTCATAATGTTTTCTTTCAAGGCATTACATGCCGTAAATTTCATACCGGTGGTCCATAACCTTTCCCAGTCTTCAGACATAATATTGTAACCAATGTCTTGAGCCCATTTTATCATGGCTGACTTAACTGTCTCATCCTGAGTGTTCCATTTAAGCAGCAAGTTGTACATTCTCGATAATACCTTGGTCTTTGGTTCTAGCAACTCTGTCTCAAGTTTCGATTTTTCCACCTGGAATCCTATTTTTTTATCTAACTTAAAAACCTCATTAATTTGGGCATAGTGTAGCCAATTTTGCACCTTATCCTTTAGTTTTTCAAAGCTCTGCAACCTCCAATTACCTCCAATGTTTTCTATTATTTCCCAATATTTCGGCCAATGTGCCTCCATATTGGCTGTTTTCCGAGCTTTGGCCTCTATTGGTGAGATCCACCTCGGAGTTTTACTTTCCAATAAGTCTTTGTATTTTTTCCAGACCATATATATTGCTTTCCTGACAATATGGTTTTTGAACATTCCATATGTTTTCCCCTTGTCATACCACAAATACGCATGCCAACCTAACGAATTGTTGAAGCCTTCCAGATCTAGGACATCAGTGTTTTCCAATAAGATCCAATCTTTCATCCAGCAGAAGGCCGCAGCTTCATAATATAACCTTAAGTCCGGCAGGGCAAACCCCCCCCTCTCCTTTGCATCAGTTAGTATTTTAAACTTTATTCGGGGCTTTTTGCCCTGCCAGACAAACCTAGAAATATCCCTCTGCCACTTTCCAAAACATTCCACTCTGTCCACGACCTGCAAGGCTTGAAACAAAAACAACATTTTTGGCAAAACGTTCATTTTTATAACTGCAATTCGGCCTAACAAGGATAATTTCAATCTTGACCAAATTTCAAAATCTTTTTTAACCTCTGACCAGCATTTTTCATAATTATCTTTAAATAGATTCAAATTCTTAGAAGACAGATTGACCCCCAGGTATTTCACTTTTTTAACAATGTTTAGTTCTGTTTCCTTCTGAAACCCCTCTGTTTCAATAGCCGTCAAATTTTTCCCTAACACCTTAGTTTTTTGTTTGTTCAACTTAAAACCCGCCACCCGACCAAATTTCTGAATCAATTCCAAAACTCTTTTTGTACTAGGTTCTGGCTCCTGTAATGTTAAAACCAAGTCGTCTGCAAATGCTTTCAGTTTATATTGTTTCGCTCCGACCCGTATTCCTTGTACCTGCCGATCCTCCCTTATCATATTCAGCAAAACCTCCAGGACCGAAATAAACAACAGAGGGGATAGGGGGCACCCCTGGCGTGTTCCTTTTTCAATATGAAGTTCTTCTGTCACCACATTGTTCACTATCAACTTAGCTTTTTGTTCTGAATAGATTGCCTCTATTCCATTCTCAAACCCCCTTCCCACTCCCATCCCTTCCAAATTTTTCTTCATAAATTTCCAAGAAATGTTGTCAAAGGCCTTCTCCGCATCAATAAAAATTAACACTGCTTTGGTGTTAATGTTTGTTTGTAAAAGTTCCAGAATATCGATAATGTTCCTGGTGTTGTCAAACAAATGTCTACCTGGGAGAAAGCCTGCTTGATCCTTATGAATTACTTCATTTAATACTTTTTTAAATCTATTAGCTAAAACATCCGCAAATATTTTGTAATCCACGTTTAGGAGTGAGATGGGTCGGTAGTTCTTAAGTTGAGTCTTTTCGGTTTCCACTTTAGGTATCAATGTGATGAATGCTTCTTTCCACGTATCTGGTGCCCTCCCTCCCCCCATAATCTGGTTACAAACCTCCATTAATGGTTGTGTCAAGTAGTCTTTTAAGGTCTTATAGTATTTGGAGGTGAGTCCATCAGGGCCTGGAGATTTGCCTAGCTGCATATTCTGAATGGCATCCTCAATTTCCTGTTGTGTTATTTTACAGTTCAAGATTGATCTCTTTTCTTGTGGTAATTTTGGAAGGCCGTTTTCTTTCAAAAATTGTTCTATCTCAGTCGCATCCTCGGATCCTTGTGTATACAATTTTTTAAAATATTTCTGGAAACACTTTCTAATTTCTCCCGGTTTCTGAATGTTCTTTCCTTCAACTTCTAGATTGGTAACGTAATTTAGTTTTTGTCTCTTTTTCAACTGCCAAGCTAGCAGTTTCCCACATTTATTCGCCGACTCAAAAGATCTTTGTTTCATTTGTTTAATCTTCCATTCCACTTCTTGATTAATCAGTTTCGCATATTGTGACTGGTGGAATTTAATTTCTCTTAAAGTCTCCTTTGATTTTGGGTTTAATCTTAATTTTTTCTCACCATCTCTTATCTTCTCCAATATCTTCTCCTTTTTACCATTCCAGAACTTTTTCTTGATCGTATTCTGTTGTATCAGGAACCCTCTCATAACAGCTTTACTCGCGTCCCAGATTGTTCTTTTTTCCACCGAGGTATTCAAGTTAATTTCAAAGTAGTCCTTTAAAGCTTTTTGGGCCTTCTTTACAATCTCTTGATCTCTTAACAGGTTGTCATTCATTTTCCATCTGAAGGAATCGGCAGTAGTAAGTCTCATTTCCATTTTCAGAGCGTTATGGTCGGAGCATGTCTTTGGGCAGATTTCTATTTTTATAGTCTTAGGTGCCAGCCCTCTAGTTGTCCAAATTTGGTCGATTCTTGTCCATGACAGATGGGCCTCAGAAAAGAAAGTTCCTTCTTTACCAAGGGGGTTTCTCGTCCTCCATAAATCAATTAAATCCATATTGTCAGTTAATTCAAAAAAGGTTTTTGGTAGTCTTCCATCTTTGGTCAAATTCTGGTTCTGTGACTTATCCATAAAAGTAGAGACAACCCCATTCATATCTCCCATCATAATGATGTTAGAATAGTCCAGATAGTCCAGTAATGTCTCATGCAGCTTCTTGTAAAATTCTGATTTCCCCTCATTTGGTGCGTAGATTCCTAATATCAAAATTTTTTCTCCTTGGGTCGATATTTCAATAGCCAGGATTCTTCCTTGTTCATCTTTAAACAAGAATTTTGGTGAAAGATTCTCCTTGGCGTAGATCACCACGCCTCTCTTTTTAACTCTGTCTGATGAAATAAATTCTTGGCCTAATCTTTTATTTATTAACACCTTCTTGTGTATCCTGGTCACATGAGTTTCTTGCAAACAAATTATGTCCAAATTCTCTTTCTTTAGAATATGGAAGATCCTTTTGCGTTTTTCAGGGGAATTCGCGCCATTAATGTTCCAACTATACAGCTGCAGAGACATCCTGTATCGATCTGTTGTTGCTCTTTATTGGGTGTCTTCTTTTTTGTCCGAGTCCGAAGGTGGTAACTCTTTCCCAGACTCTGGTGGTGGCCAAATAGCTGCTGCTGAAGAAGCTGCTATTTTCAAGGAAAATCTAGACTTCTCACATGGGTTGCCGTATGCCCGGATTCTCCTGGACATTTCAGCTGTTTCCACCCAGACACTGCTTCCAGCTGCTGTATTCCAACTATGTCCGGGAAATTCTGCACGTATGGGAACCCTAAATATGCACTTTTCTATAGTAAACTGTAAAACATCCCTCTAAGAAACTGCAGGAGGCTGGTCTAGGATTTGGGGGTGGAGGGTCATCAGAGACCTAGTTTGAGTGAAGCAATTAACCCTTCCATCTGTTCCCTTCCTTGTAACTTTTGTGTCTTGAGTGGAAACTGCTTTTTTTTTTGGCATTCCTTTCTCTGTAGCAACAAGGAGTAGAAGCATGCACATTTTAAAGTAGTAAATAAAGCTAAGCTTGTTCTCAGTAGCCCTGTGGTCTTTTGGCTTGCATGTTATAATTCTCAAATGATCTCATAGAACTGAGTTGCTCTTAGAAAATTTGTCAATTTGGGGGTCAGTGTGTGTGTCTGTGTCCGAGTCTCCAATCTTGTATATGCAGAGTTGAATTGATCCTGCTGCATCTTTCTATTCCCCCAGCTACAGCCCTTGGCGTCAGAGTGTTTTCTCTGGGTGTGATCTTGAAGTAAATGAGAACTGAGTGAATAAAGTGTCCGCATTAACAAGATGTAGGCAGCACGGCTATCCCCAGAGAGGGAAGGAGTAATTACCTGTCCGTTCCTCCGCTGTGTCCCACCCCCCCGTTCTCCTCTTTTCCCCCGCCCCCCCCAACCGGCCACTGCGCACCCACACGGGCAGCAAACTGTAATCACTTTTATGGTGACAAATGTGGTTATTAAAGAAAATGGGTTAATCCGCCTCCCACCGTTGGAGGTGGCTTAGTGGGGATGGAGAAAGGGGGGGGTGCTTCCTCCCAATATCAAAGGGGGCAAGCAGAGTGGATGGGGCAGGGGGATCAGTGAGTGGACAGCTTCATTAACCCCCTTGGTATGGCAGGCCAAGCAAAAGGGAGGAGGGGATTGGGTTAGTGCTTCAAAGAAGTTCACCTCTACGGTTTTCCCGCACGGTCCCTTTCTCTCCCCGTGCGATTGCACGCCTGTGTGGCCTAAGTTCTTGCCTGTCTCCTTTGCACATTCTTCAAGAGAAAGAAAAAAATCTTGGCGAAAGGAAGCTCTTTAGAAGGGGGTATTTGGGTGGAGGGCAACCCCCCCTCTCCTCCCAACACTTTAACAAAGCCAGCCAGCTGGTTGGGCGATTGCACACAGGCTGTGTGTTTTGGAGGAAGGATGTATGAGTCGGCAAGGGACCTGATAGCCAGGCTTGGACGGAGGTTTCTGTGGTTTGAGGCCTAGGCCCTGCCCCGCTGCTGGATTAGGGGTGGAGGCCAGCCCTGCCTGTTGCTCAATTCAGCTTGGCCTCTTGTTGCAAATGCGTCTTTTCCTTCCACAGTTGTGCTGCGCACATCTGGAATTTCTAGCCCAGTGAAGACCAGTGCCTGGTGCTTGTGGCCAGTGCCTGGTGATTTACCTTAAGGGGGAGGGGGCTGAAGAGGATTTCCAGTGTTCAGTGGGGGTGGGGTGTAGCTCTTTCGTCTCCTCCCGCCCTTCTCCTGACTATGAGAGGCAGGATAAATTATGCAAAATGTGAAAACATATGCAACATTGCTTTGCATAATTTATGGCTATGGCCAGATTTGGCTTTTCTTGGCTGTAGTGTCAGTACTTCATCTGGACGCTATCTGGGTCAGCTGCTTTGCTATTTAAAATGTGTTTTGTCCAGGGTTGTAAATAGCCACTCGCTGGGGTCCCTGTTGGTGTGTAAGAACCATCCCAATTGTGTCAATTTTAAAATGTTGCTGCTTTTTAAAGTCACAGAGGACTTAAATAGGTGTGCGTGTGTTCAGGTGTTATAGTATATTTGTGCAGAATTATTTGCAAGTGTACATCAAGAGTGTAGCTTTAAAAAAGCTGGGTCACCCGTTTTATTTACCCTGTCTGCACACATCTATCTTGTGTGCTACTTACGGTATATGGAAAGAATGCCTAAGGAGGAACCCTTGTTATGAGATGGGACCAGCTTTTGTTATGGACTATTTGCAAGAGGGTCAGTTTTTGTGGCCGTAGAGAGTTCTGGTACCCAGACTGCAGTTCCTAAAAAATTAAACTGCCCCTGAAAATCCAAAAGTTGTCCACCCTTGCTTTTTATTTGTTGAACAACATCAGCCTTTGTCAGCCTTGTGCCCTCCGGATGCGGTTGGACCTCCAGTGTTGTATGTAGCCCAGTGACATTCAGAGGGCATCAGGTTAGCAAAGTGCTATATATTGAACGTGTTAATCCCTCTCCTTTCCCCCACCCCAATCCCTGTGCATTTCTGACTGGGTTCCCTGCTCCACGATGTCTGGGGAGGCTCGAAAAATATACACAAGCATTCTTGGGCATGTCTACACAACAGATATAAACTGGTTTAGCTTCCATGGCATCATTCTGAGAAGGGAACGGCTGCTCTGTTAAAAGGGAGAGGGGATGGCCCGAGATCTCTCTAACTCCTGGCACACTTCCAACATTACAGTCTCCAGGGCTCCCTCGGGAAAGCCAAGCCAGTTTGAAACTGGTTCAGGCTTGGAGTGCAGAAGTGCACGCCGAGTCTCTTAACACAGGGCTTGTCCCTTGCGGAAGCTGTACAATATGCCATAAACCTTGCTTTTTATGGGGTTCTTTTTTTGGGGGGGGAGGGTGTCAGGCAGCAGTAGGAGAGAGCAAGAAAGCACAGCAGAACGCACCCCAGTGAAAGCTGCTTTCTCCTCACCAGCCGAAATTCCCTTATACGGTGGTACCTCGGGTTACAGACACTTCAGGTTACAGACTCCACTAGCCCAGAAATAGTACCTCGGTTTAAGAACTTTGCTTCAGGATGAGAACAGAAATCGCTCAGCAGCAGCACGGCAGCAGCAGCAGCGGGAGGCCCCATTAGCTAAAGTGGTGCTTCACGTTAAGAACAGTTTCAGGTTAAGAACGGACCTCCAGAACGAATTAAGTACTGCTCGGTTGTTGTTTTTTAGATACAGCGGTACCTCGAGTTACAAACGCCTCAGGTTACAAACGCCTCAGGTTACAAACTCCGCTAACCTGGAAGAGTTACCTCGAGTTGAGAACTTTGCCCCAGGATGAGAACGGAAATCGTGTGCTGGCGGCGCAGCAGCAGCAAGAAGCCCCATTAGTGAAAGCACGCCTCTAGTTAAGAACAATTTCAGGTTAAGAACGGATCTCCGGAACGAATTAAGTGTACACTATTATGACCCCCATCTGTCCAAATAGCCATAGTCTTTTTCTTCCCCCCCTCCTCCCGAAGGCATGGAAGGATGGGTGGGGCCCCGCCACCTGTCGCTTGGGCAGGATGGCGCGTCTGGGCCTCCTCTAGGGTAACCGGAGTGGCGCATTCTTAGCGGTAATTTTAGCTGCTTAGGCTGAGCTGCTCCAACAGGTGGAATTTCATTTTGTCGTTGAAAGGCCTGTTGTTGGGAAGAGGGAGTCTGTGTGTGTGTGTCTGCCTGTGCCTGCTTGCTTGTATCCTTGGGGGGGAGAGAAGAAAGAAATAGATATGCAATTTATTCTGAACATTAAGACCCCAGGGTAGGGGTGGGGAGCAGCAGGGGTGCCTCCGCTTCTGTGGCATGTTGGCACCCAACCCTCCTCCCCTCTCTCTCTCTCTCTCTCTCTCTCTCTCTCTCTCCTGAGTTTCCTAGAAATGCAACAGCTATGGTGTGAGTTGCAGGCTTTTCTATAAGCTGCATAATTTCAAACAAGACCCAAGAAGGGTCTGAATCATGCAGGGGAACATGTACATAATTTCTGTTAGGTTTTAAAATATATTTTGAAATGTATGCAAAAGCACCTTCAACTGGGAAGGGCATTTTGCAGCAAGGTTTGCTTGCTTTTAATATAAAAACTGCAAATGCAGGTGAAATCTTGGGAAAGAGGCCTTTATCTCGCACCTGGAACAGAGTGTCCCTTGGATGGGACCTGTTGTGAGTGGTGGGCATCCGCTGTTTTATTCCTATGCAGATTTATGTCTTTCTAACCAATCAACCAAGGCTGCAATTCCTTAAGCAAACTTATTCAGTCTTACTGAACTGAGCGGGATTTCTGTGAGTAAACATGTAAGACTTGAGTTGTAACATTTAACTGGATAACACCTCTAATTTTTAGTATTATTTTCTCAAAACATTTTTATAGTCTTACAACATTTCAGCAAGCAATAGTTCTTAGTTGCAGTGAAAGTGGGTACATTTTCCCTGTTGTATGTCTCTTACAAATACTATGACTTTTATACATACACACTGCTTTTTTTCTTAAAAAATGTTTAGGGGTACTCCCATTTTCCTACTCACATTGAAATACTGCCCCTCAATGAGGCCAAACTTAGATTCACAAAATGTTTAGGACTATGCATACCCCTGCGTCCCCCCAGAAAAAAAAGCACTGCATACACAGACACACACACACATTCTTCTTTCATGGCCTTAAATACATATTTTGAAAATTTTGGTTGTACCCGCAAACATCTTAATCACTTACTTCAAAGTATTTATATCTCCCTTTCCCACTCCTTTGTCCCCAGTGCAGCTTATTCTGTAAAGCAGTTAACCAGCAATAATTAATTACGCAATTAATTTAAAATGTTAAAAAATAGTTATGAACAATATAAAGTTTCATTAGCAATATAAAAAACAACAACAAAGCAAAACCCAATACTTAAAAATAACAATAACAAGAAAACTGCAACAAGAAGAAGCCAAATTATTTATCACATGTTTGGGAAAGTAAGATAATTTCCTAGGGAATTTGAGGATGACAAAGCAGAGCACCTGCCTCCATTCATTTTCTGCCTTGTGCTTTTACCAGTCCATACATCCTCACTGCAGCTTTGCCTTTTAGTTGTGGCTCCCACCTGATGCCTTGTACATCCTTCTTACAGTGGGGCAAGGAGAAGACACAAGCAGCAGGCACCCTGGTTTCTCCTTTTGGGGTGCTGCTTATCTTTGCAGAATCATAGTCATACATGGCGCTTTACAGAGTCACCTAAACAATCGTTTTCGAACAGGTCAGTTCCTGCTCCTTTTCTCTCCAGATCCGTGGGCTGGATTCTTGTGCCTGGAGGCTGAGTTTTAACATCTAACACTTCCCTGTAAAACTTGAATAATAAATTAGTAGCTTTGGTATCTACGAATGCCTAAAATCTGCAGGGGTGTGCCTTCCTTGCACAGGGCCTATGGTTGTTTATGTGCATCAAATTGTGGCATGACTGAAGGGGGGGGAGAGAATAGGAAGGTGTTGCAATTAAAGGTACCTCAGTTGCTGAAGGTGAACCCATGTGACCTTTTTCGGGGGGGGAGGAGAATTGGTTGTGGGGAATGCGAAAGTAATTAAGGAATATGAAAGTCAAAGTGGACAAACTGATTCCTCCTATAGCTCTGTCTCTCTGGCCTAAAGAAAAGCAAGACTGAGCCCTGTGTGGTGAGCAAAACAGAAAAGTAGTTCTGTAGTGCAGTTTTGAAAGAGGGAGGGGAGATAGTTTTGTGGCATCTTAAAGATCAGTACACTTATGGCATAAACCTTAAACTCTTATCTGCTGTCCACTTCATCGGTTGTATGAAGTGGTGATCCTGAATTATAGGTGTACCAGTATTTACACATGGGTTTTTGTTTGTTTTTTGCTGTGGGGTGGGAGGGTTTTGAATAATACAGAAAGCGAATGCATAAACTCCTGGCAGTGATAACTAGAAATTGAAAGTTAACATTTCAAATAACTTATTTTATGCTTGTGTGTTACCGTTCACACAGGTATCCTAAAACATTCCATCATTTTTTGTGGGATCTTTTGATTAATTAATTAATTTTTCTCCCCCCCAAAAAACATCAAGTTTAGACACACAACACTTGTACAGACACACAACCACACACTTCCTTCTGTGGGCACAACCATCCTGGGTTACTTCATGCCTAGGTTAACATTTTTAAGAAGGGATCTGCTTGGTATGCCTGCTGAATGGAGCGAGAGTAGGGGAGGCTTACAGACTTCACTTTTTTACCCCACTGGGGAAACTGAATCAAGCGAGCTTTCTCACCCGTGTGTGTATGTGTGTTTGTGTGTGTGTGTCTGTCTGTCTTCCAGGCAGACGCCAACTTCCTCAGCCCTCTTGAGGTACCCAGCAAAGCCAGGTTCCCCTTCTCATCCTTTTACCCTCCTGTGAGCCAGTTGTGAGAGCCATGTGCAGAGGCCTCGCTGGGTGGGGGTGGGCAGAAAATCCGGAGTGATTCATGCCCTATTCTCTCTCTCGGTCACCCTCCCCCCCCTTCAGGAACATGACTATGACTCAAAGGTTGCCGCTCAAAATGCCACAGAACTGTGGGGCACATGCAATAGTGTCAACTCATTTTCCTGATCTACCGGCTCGTTTTTGCGTTTGGGCGTTGGTGTCCTCTACTCATAAACTCGTGGCATTGTGGCCGTGCATCTTTTAACTCTTTCACATTTTGGGGTGTGTGTGTGTGAGCCACGGGTGTGTTTCATTCTTGGGGTCCTTGGATCTGTGTCTCTTCCTCTTCTCCCCTCCCCACACACTGGCGACGGTCGCGTGTGAGCCCAACCCCAAGAGCAAGAAGGAAAACCGCAAAACTGCGACCACACATCAGATTTTCATCATACTTCCTGCCTTGTCCCCAGTTCACACTTAACGGGGAAGTGAGCGGCCAGGAAAAGGGGGGGGGTTATGGCGGCAAAGAGGATGGCACTGTCATAGCAACAAGTTTATAATAATGATTGCGGTGTTAGGCCTGCCTTATCTTTTGCCAACTGAATACTCACTTGCCAAATGGCCTCTTCAGCTCCAACTTACATGGGTCCCAGGCTCACAGGCATTAGTGTCAGAACCCATTTATCCAGTGTAAAACAGAGGAAGTGGTGAGAGTGCTTTTGGGAGAGTGCAAAGTGCCTTACCACAGCAGCTGGATGCAGATGCGAAAGGCATGTTGGTTGGAAATCAACCTTAGTTAGGTTTTCAAGGTGCGAGAAAGTAGTATCTCTTCCACCCCACCATTTAACAGGGGTTGAAGACCTCTTGATCTTAGTTTGCTGAAGTGGATTGAGGATATCAACAACAACAACAACAACAACAACAACAACAACAACAACAACAACGTTATTATTTATACCCCACTCATTTGCTTGGGTTGCCCCAGCCACTCTGGGTGGCTTCCAGCACATATAGGCACTGCTTTTTTTCTGGGGAGACGCAAGGGTACGCATACCCCTAAACATTTTGTGAATCTAAGTTTGGCCTCATTGAGGGGCAATATTTCAATATGAGTAGGAAAATGAGAGTACCCTTAAACATTTTTTAAAGAAAAAAAGCTCTGCATGTAGAACATAATAAAACATCAAACATTAAAAGCATTCCTGTACAGAGCTGCCATCAGGTATCTTCTAAAAGTTGTGTAGTTCTTTATCTCCTTGACATCTGATGGGAGGGTGTTCCACAGGGAGGGCTCCACTGCCGAGAAGGGACCATGGGGTTGCTAAAGTGAAAGACCTCAGGGCTCACGCTTGTCAGGTGTAAAAAGGCACTCTTATAACAGCCCTGCAGAATCGTGGGAACTGTAGTTTGTTAAGGGTGCTGGGAGCTGTAGCTCTGTGTGGTCAGCACCCATCACAAGCAGTGGTTCCCAGGATTAGCATCGTAGCTGGCTGTTTGGGTGCCCGGGGTGGCGCCTGCGCCCAGGCCACCCAGGAGGGTGGGGTAAGCCACCCATTGGGCAGGGCACGCTGCACGGAGCCTCACTGCCACCTCCCCTCAGCTGTAGGGCGGCAGAGGGAGAAGTGGCGGACAGATACAAGCCCCATGCTGCTGTTTCTGGCGTAATCATGCTTTAGATTTGTGGTGCAGATGTGACTCGAATCCCAGATGCATGAGGCCCCCCCCGAGTCCTGCAAAAGAAAGAGAGCAGGAAGCAGCTGCTGCTGTTGGTGGTGGTGGCACAAAGCGAGGAGCTGATATTGTGAGGGAAACGGATTCTCTGCATGTCAGATGTGCTCTCGTAATCATTGCAGTTCATCCAGGGTTCTGACTGCTGGCATTGGCCAAAAAAGTTCTGGGGCTTGGCGCCTGTGCTGCTTAAGTACCAAAAAGCGAACCAAGTGGCTTCAGGTTGAGACTGGTGGGCCTTGCGCGGCTTGAGGTTATATTTTTGCTCTGCGGCCCCAGACCCTATCTTCACCTGGGCTAGTTAATTCTGTCTTCCCATGGGCCATCTTATCAGCCTCTGATAAGCACAGAATCCGGTGGATGTCATCCTTGGAACCAACCTCTCTGCTGAGTTATGAGGAGAAGTGAAACTGGGCAACGCTGGGAATCGAAATCAGCAACGGGGAAGTTGCGGGTGGGCACGCTCTGGTTGCAGGCCTGACAGGAAGTCTTTGGTTGGCGTCGTGTTTGGGGTGTGCCAGGGTGGGTGAGGGTGGCAGCTTGTTTGTCCGGCAGCTGCTTTCAGGGCTCACGGGCCTAGGGTATGTTCTGATGTCCCAGTGAGGGGTTGTGTGTGTCTTAGAATTTACCCCCTGCAGTTCTGAAGTGAACCTCTCACTTCCTGAGCACATGGTCTAGCTTTTACCCTAGTTATTACGAATGCTCCCAATATTTTTAGGCCAGATTTAAAAACAAAACCAAAAAAATTATTCGCCTCTTAGATTTTTAAAAGCCTTGCAGCTGAATCATAAACACACACTCTTGGAAGTCAGTCCTCGTTTGAGCTACAATCTCTGTTCTTTTAGTTCTCTGCATGGTGATTAATTATAAACTCACTGTCGCCACCATCGTCCCTCTCAAAACCTCCTCCCACCTTGCAGGCCTCTCCAGTCACATATTGTCTGCTTTCCTGCTCCTTGGAAGTGCCACTGTCCCTTGTCAGGCGTAGAATCTGACTGTGGGCCAGGCAGCCAGACCAGCTGCACTCTCTTTACTTGAGGTTTATACTCTTTCATAGGCGCCAACTCTTCGGGACCAAGGGGTCTTTGCCCCAGTGGCGTAGCGTGGGTTGTCAGCACCCGAGGCAAGGCTAGTAATTTGCGCCCCCTAACCTATGGATTTGCGCCCCCTAACCCGTAGATTTGCGCCCCCCAACCCTAACCCCCAGATGTTGCGCCCGGTGCGGCCGGCCCCCCCTGCACCCCCCACGCTACGCCACTGCTTTGCCCCCCTAAAATATTTGAGGGTGATGCCCCCCGCCCCCAATTGATGGGTATTGCATAATGGAGAAGGAGTCCTTTGGTATCCATGCAGCCTGAAAGTATCTAATAATTTCAAGTGTGCTGCTTTGAGTCTTTGTATAGTAGAAATCTAGTTATTGGGACCCCCCCCCCAGTTATAATAATAATATTGGCAATGTGCACCAAGTTACCTCATTTGGTGCCCATGTTCCAGTAGTCCCTGCAACGTAGAAGGATTCACAGGTTTCCCCGCTGGTCTCCCCTTGAGGAAAAAACTTTTTTAAAAATTCCTGGTTGCTGAAGTCGCTCTTAAACATTTTGGAACAGAGATGAGTGCAATATAAAACCAATATTTGCCAGACTGGGAAGTAAATACCAACCATTTTGTCTTTGTGTTTTAATTCCCCTTGCTAGGCCAACACCTGGGAACAAAAACACTGATTTCTCCTCCTCCCCCCCTTCCCTTTTCTTCTTTCTTTTCTTCTTTCCTCTTTGGGCATACACAAACCCCACAAGTGAATTATTGCATCCTTCATGCTTGGCTGCAGCTCTGCTCCCATTCTAGTCTCTCATCCATTACCAGGGTGGCAAAAGACTTCCACAGATAGACCTAGGCATTAAGCAGTCAAGCTATTGCCAGTAAGGGTGCGTGTGTGTGTTGTTTTTTCCCAAGCAATACTTGCGAAAGCACCAGATTTTCCACATGCAGATCTGTCAGCTCCCTGTAGGATAAAAGTCTGGAGGATAAAAGCAGGTGGGGGAGCCCCCTAAAACAACGGTGTCAAATTGCTCTTCCCCACTGGGCTGCATCCATAATTTTTCACCAAAATGTTGGTTCCCCCTGAATTCAAGGCTGGCGTTTCTAAGTTCTAATTTCTATCTGATTTCTGAACCTTTGGAGACCTTCCTCTTTTTGCAAGCAGGGGTTGGATGGGCCATCTGTCATGGGTGCTTTCGTTGAGATTCCTGCATTTCAGGGGGTTGAACTAGATGGCCCTTGTTTGGGGGGGGGAGGTCCCTCCCAACTCTACAATTCTATGATTCTGCATAATTGGAACTTGACAAAAAAGGGCACACACTTGGACCACAGGAGCAATATAACTTGGGGCATGAACAGCCCTAGGTACACACAAGGTATGAGAGAAGGTGATTCTGACCACAATTTAGGCAATAGCAAATGAGTCAGCCGCTCTGCCCTACTGAGGGCCTGGGCTTCCTGGCCACGAAGCTGCTTTCTGCCATTTTTTTTGTGGAGAGTGCCAACAGGTACCTGATAAAGCCTTCAAACTTTACATATGACTCCCCTCTCCCCCCTCTAAAACCATAGTAGTATGTCTGCAAGGGAAGTTTCCAAAGACTACGTAGGTATGACTCACCTGGAAACCACACACACAGCAATGGAGCATGGGCGAATGTCTGGTTCTGTGATTCCATCCCCTTTCACTTGGTGATGGGCAAGTTGCTATTTCTTATGACAGCAGAGGAAACCTGTGGGCAGTTTTCTGCAAAATTCTTAGAATCAGAAGGATGTGAGTCTTCAAATAGTGGCTGCTGTCTTGAAGGTAATACTACGCACTTACTTGCCTGTCTGTCTGCCCCTGCATACCCATGCCATTCATCATTTGTGGCATATGAATAGCCAGATAAAAAGACAACCCACTCTCATCTCAGACCAGTTCACTAAAGCTTTCCTCACCAGCTTGTGCGGAGGAGACGTTTCCTGCTCCTCACAGGTGAGTATTTATTTAAAAGTCTGAGCCAAAGCATGGTAGAATGCCATGTAATGCAGATCCCAGCCTCATGGACTCATTCCTTCCCTGTGATGGCTCTGAGGTCTCTATAGACCCTTTTGTGACATTCTGCAAAGTCTTGTGCTTTGGGAAGGGAGGGAGAGAACAACTTAAATATTTTGCACACCAGTGTGAAACAAAAATGAGAGTCACTGCATTTGGCATAATGATTCCAACTGCAGAATCTGGAGTTCCTGGGTTGAGAGGGGTGTAGGGGTGTGGGTGTGTGTAAGTGTGTGTAAAAATGAAGAACTCCACTCCTTGGGAGTGTGAAAATCAAGGCACCCAGTAGCTCCTGGCACCTCAGAAAAATGAGCCCAACAGCTGGCATCTAGGTTGTGGGCAGAGGGCAGGAAGCAGATTTTTCCTCCTCTTCAGAGGAACATAGAAAATGTTGTTAGCCTCTGCTGCATTCCTGCCCTAATCTGTAGGCAAGGGCACCTGTATGCATTGTGGGTACAACTAGCAGTGCTGGAATTGCCTCAACACCAAGCCACCACTCGTAGTTGGTTGCAACTGTGAAAACGTTGGGAGTTCCAGAGGGGTGCAAATATGGTTTAATGTTTCCCCATTTTAGTCTGTTGCAGCAAAAACTGCAGAGTTTTGTGGAACCTTCAAGACAAATTTATTATGGCATAAACTTCTGTGGACCAGAGTCTGCTTCATTAGATGAACGGAGTATTATTCTGGGATGGCAGGCACATATACACATGGTGGAGGGGAGGAAGAGAGAGGTTGGGGAAGTGGAATGTAGACAATTGTTGGCATCCGTCTGTCTTGGGGGACAACAGAGGAGTGCACCTTTGGGGCTGAGGTCAAACTGTTGGAAGGTTGCAGTGCCTGCTGTGGCTGTAGAAACCGATGCTGGAGAGACATGTTTTGTTGCAGCTGGGGCAGATGAAGGTGTCCCATTGTGCTGCTGCAGATGCACTATGGCGTTTCTTTTCTCTGTGCAACGACTTAAATATATGTAAAACGATTACCACCCACAAGGCAGTGTTGATGGTAACGTAAACCTTCCTGGCGTTGGTGAGAAATGGGGGCATTTATTTGGGGACCTGTGCCTTTGCCAGGGTCCTAGGACAATGTCTTCGTCCTCGCTCAAGAATTGTGAGGTGTGGATATTTATTTATCTAGAACATCTATAGACACATGCCACATGCGTTAAAGCATTCTTTGTGGCAGTTCTGACCACCCAGGCAGCCAGAAGTATGGCCACACTGTGCAACAATGGCAGAGAACCTGTGGCCCTCCAGCAGCTATTGGGCTCCAGCTCTCACCACCCCTGCCCATGGTGCCATGCTGGCTGGGAGCTGCAGTCGCAACAGCTCCTCGAGAGCTAATGGCTGCCTGCCTCTGACCTGCAACCACATGGAAGCCAAAGGGAGCAGTGATGGTGGAGTAGCAATGTCAGGCTTGCTGCTTGGGCAGAGGCTGCAGGCTGGTTGTCCATGCCATTTGAGCTGGCACATGGAAAGTTTTTTTAATTAAGCGGCTACCAGCATGTGGAATGGGGCTGTGCATTTCCAGCTTCTCATAGGCCTCGTGCCAATATCAACAACTTCATAGTGTGTCCCAGGAGCAGGAGTTTGGGAGTGGCGTATGCATGCATGCAGTATTTTGAGAGGAATGGTAAAAATATCTTAGGACACTTCATGATTAGGGAAGAGGGGAATATGCCCCCTCCCCCAGTGGTTGCTTCTATGGCATTGTGCCCCAACGAAGCGTCTTTGCAATTACTTGGGCCCTGTTGGGGTGTCTCCTTTCTTCCAGATTGGCCTGCAATCCGCTTTCTAGTGCCAGGCGAAAGACAAACTTCAGCCAACTCTCCTGCTTGGCCAAAGGGAGGAAAAGCCTGTCTTGCAGCAGCCCTCTTACCCCAGGCCAAAATGTAAACCTTTGACGCCCTGGGAAAGGGGAGAGTTACTCTTATGGAAACAGTTCTTGTCATTTCCAATGTGTGATCCAACCCCATCCCTTTTTAACTGGGAGTACAATCCTACACACCCCTTGGAACGTCTTCATTCACCTAACAAATGATTTTAATTTTTTCCCCACCAACTCTTCTGCAAAATGTTTAATTTCTCCCTTCCTTTTATAGACATAAAAGTGTAAGGCTGTTGTCATGCTGCAGTTTGTGTGGCTGCCAATAGGGGGCCGCACCAACTCCAGCACAACAACAGAATGGCAGGCAGGTAAGCAAGCAAGTGGGGAGGGGGGTAGACTGCCCAAGCAAGCTGCTCACCAGAAGGGGAAGCACTTCGGAGGGGCTGTGGGAATAAGTGAAGGGGGTGGGTGAAGTGTAAAGGGAGTCAAGTATAAATGGAGGAGGGGTTGGCAAAGGGGTAGATAGGTAGGTGGGGCTGGCGAATAGAGGGAGCAGAGGTGTCAACCCCTAGCTTATGATGGCATTGGGACACTTACAAACGATCTCACTTTCAATACGGTCCGTGCCTGCGCATGTTTTGCGACTGGTGCGATACTTCATTTTCAATCAGTGCATGTCCTGTAATTTCCTGCTGGAGCCTTGTAACTTTTTATACCACAGGTGTTTTGGTTTCTTTTTTCCCTCCCACTTTTATTGCGCTGTAACGCAAGAACGCCCCTCCAGACGGCAATAATGTAGTAATACTGAGAAAGCATCGTGGAAGAATTAAGAAAGTGGAACCCAGTCTTAATCCACCTGTAATGCACTCTTGCTGTGTCAGTGACATGTTGCAAAAGACACTCAAATAAAAAACCCAGACTGGAATGTCCCTTGGTGGGTGAAGTTTGTTTTTTGTTTAGTTAATTTTTAATTGAGATTTTTCAACATAAGATACAGTTAAAGCTGAACTAATCTAAAGAGAGAGAAGAAACAAACCAATAAAATTAAGGAAATGAAGCAAAGAGAGAAAGACAGAGAGACTGTGTATATACAGTAGTACCTTGGTTCTCGAACTTAATCCATTCCGGGAGTTCGTTCGACTCCCGAAACGGTTTGAAAACCAAGGCGCAGCTTCCGATTGGCTGCAGGAGCTTCCTGCACTCAATCGGAAGCTGCGTCAGACATTCGGCTTCTGAAAAACGTTTGCAAACCGCAAACATTTACTTCCAGGTGTTCCCACACACTTCCAGGTGTGCTGCGTTTGGGAGCCGATTTGTTTGGGAACCAAGCTGTTTGAGTACCATGGTAATGCCAAAATCTCTATCACAATTATATATTAACCCTTATTCCACACACCGAAGAGTGAACCCTCCCGCTCTCACCTGGGAGCTTCCCCCTCTTCCCTCAGCCCCATCCTTGAGGGAGCCCCTCTGGCCTGCCACTCATGCAGATTTCTCCATCCTCTGCCCTTCACCTGCCTGTGTGTATCTTCATTTACCCCCAAATATCAATCTCCAGAAACCAAAACATACATGTAAATAGAGTTAACAGAGAGCTAGCGTTAAAAGTCACAGAAAAAACAAGATTAGGAGAGAAACAGAATTAAAAAGTCAGCCTTGCGATTCTCTTTCTGCTAATTATGTACATAACAATTATTCAAAATATTTAAAGTACGCACTCCAGAGGGAGATTTTAGCTGGATTAATAAATGTCCTTAGTGGGCAAATTTGTGTTGGGGTTGTAATTGGGACCATGCAGACGGCGTGAGGTGTGGCTGCCTCTAGCAGAGCTCTTTTGGCACAGCAGAGTTGGGAACTGGGGAAACCCCAGATCTATGGGGCCACAGTCTGTTGGGAACTTCTCCTGCACAAGCACCATTGACATTAACGGGAGCCGTGCAAGATCTCCTGTTCGTTTCAGTGGAGAACTTCCCAGCGGGGCATGCTAAAAACGAATGGCAAGTATGCCCACTGGAAACGACGGGCGCTGTTGGAAGGCCCATTGCAACAAACATGGCAACCGCAAATGCCCATTGACATGATGTGTCTGGATTGAAATAAAGGCAAGCTTTAAATAAACCAAGGAATTGATCACTTTCCCGGTTCGTGGTGGTTGCCATTTCATATTTTCTGCCTCTGGCACCAGAATGTTGTGGTCCTGCCCCGATGGGGTGTGTATATACATAACAAAATATTAAGTGTGCAGCAACATGATAGAGTACGGCTAGGGCAGGGAGGACCACCCCCCCTTCTATTCAAAGTCTTCCATAGGAATCGGCTTCCTCCATCTGCTTCCTTGGGGAGGGGGGGAAGGTAGGAGACCTTTTATTTTGTTTTTCATTAATCAGCATTTCCCTTAGTGGTCTGCACTCCATTCTCTCCCCCCCCTTTTCCCGGTGATTTATGGTTCGGCAGGGGCAGCAGGTAGCCAAACCTCCCGACCTCCAACTCATTTGTCTGGAGGGGCTGGGCCACCTGTCACCTCCTGTCAAGGGAGAGCAATAAATGGTCTCCTGTGGTAATTACCCACGGAGGGGAGGGGTGGAGAGTGGGTGGTGGTGGTGGTAGCCGGGCCTCGCTGGGCAGCAGAGACCAAGGAGGAACGGCACCCAAGCTTTGGGATGCAGGAAGAGAGTTGTCTGTGTGTGGTGCCCGAGACCAGGGTGCGAAATCTCTGCCCTCTTCTGGATTTCCCTCTCAGATTTGGCCAGAGCTGTGGTTCTGTTGTTCTTCTGCACCCCCTCCCCATTCCACCTGTCCCCTCTTGGATGGAATGGCAGAATGAAAGGGGTCTTCTTTCTCCTGGTGTGTCTGTGAGGTGCCCTTGCTGCTTCTGCAGACGTCAGAGGGGAAGTTCCTGCCTGGGCGGAGCAGCAGAGTATAGGAGGGCAGGGTAACGTTTGCTCACCGAAAGCTCTCCTCTCAGTGCCAGTTTACAGCGCGTTGTCTAACACTTATCTTCCTCAGTCCCATAGAATCCAGTGAGGGTAGGCTGCTGCCATTTAAAGTCAACGGCAGCACGTGTATTAGAATCATAGAATCATAGAATCATAGAGTTGGAAGAGACCACAAGGGCCATCGAGTCCAACCCCCTGCCAAGCAGGAAACACCATCAGAGCACTATTGAGGGAGAGTGTGTGGTCATTATTTTGGATCAAGACAGAGGAAAAGCACAGCAGAGCAGAGAGATACCAAAAAGGCAAATCTGATGTATCAACAAAAATAGCACTGGGGCTTAAGTTAGATTAAACACTCAGGCCCCTTAAATTTTATTTATTTTGCACTTAGCGGCATAAGGGGTGTGTGTATAGGAACATCAGAAGCTATCTTTTACTGAGTCACACCAGTCAGTTTGCTCAATATTGTCCTCACTGACAGCTTCGTGTGTGTGTGTGTCACCCCAAATATTTCTACAACTAAGGTAACATAGGGTCTATTTTATAGAATCATAGAGTTCGAAGAGGCTCTGTTATGGTTTGTGCCTCAAGTTCTTTCTATATATCTATATATATCTATATAAAGTTTTTAGAAACAAATTCACATGTGTTGTCTTAATTAAAATGCATGGATTAACTATGTTTGCCAGACAACATCTGAACCAATGTAGTATCTTAAGAGCGGCTAATCATGAAGGCTGTGTGCCTCCAGGATTGGGGAAGACAGTTGGGAGGCCTACAGCACTCATGCCCTGCTTGGACAGCATCCTGTTGTGGCTGATGGGCCACTGTGGGGTCAGGATGCTGTCCAAGATGGGTTTTTGGATCAGATACCTTCCAAATCATGATGAACTGCAACTCCCACCAGTCCCAACCAGCATTGCCAGTGATTAGGCTGGGTGATGGGAGCTTTGGTCCAGCAGATATCTAGAGGGCTCCAGAATCTGATCTACAGGGAAATGCAATTCAAGATACTTAGAATTGCAAGGTTGCCTTGCATTTATCTTTGAAGTAAAGCAAGAAGGTGATCCCTAGCTGGTGCAAAAAATGGGGGGGGGGTTCTGGGGGACCATTTCTTCATAATTGCCAGAGGTTCCTGCCAGTGTGGTGCAATGGTTAGAATGTTGGACTAGGATCTGGGAGAGCAGGGTTCAAATCCCCACACGGCCATGAAGCTGACCTTAGGCCAGTCACCATCTCTCAGCCTAGCCTACCTCAGAAGGTTCTTGTGGAAGAAGAGGTAGTTTGTAAATGTAATAAACGCGAACATACATGCAATGCCTGTGCCTTGCTCACTTTTCACCCTTCTGTGTTTACAGCTCCGGCTCTGACTTGGGAGTGGACCTGTTTGCCTTCCCCTACATGCCCGCTTTGGAGGGCCTGACTCAAGAGGGAACTGCAGGAGATCACCTTTGAAGCCTCTGCGCTTGCTCCTTCTTGCCTGAGCAGTCAACCCGCGGACGGAACGTGCTGCGTGCCCCTGCCTGGCCCCTTGGAAAGGGGAGGCTGCATTGACGCCGAATTGAATCGTTGGCGGTCCTGGATGAATAAGGCTTCAATGGCGATTGCTCCCTACTCAGCCCCTATGTGAATCCCTTTGCCCGAGGATCAGGCCTGCGGAGTGTACCAGCCATGGCGAGCAACAGCAGCTCCTGCTCCACGCCGGGGAGCGGGCATCTCAACAGCTACCCAGTCCCACACTATGCATTCTTCTTTCCACACATGATCGGGGGCCTTTCACCTCCAGGAGCTCTGCCAGGGATGCAACACCAGCTGCCGGTCAGCGGGTACAGCACGCCATCACCAGCCAGTAAGTACCCTACGGTCAAGAGTCAGGGGCTGGTGGGCGCAATGTGTGCAATGTGTGAGAGAGATGGATTCACTTGGTGCAAAGGCAACAGGTTTAGAGCAGCGGGGGCCAGTTTTGAAAGCTGCCACGCTGCATTTCGCAGAATGCACCTTTCTTTCCCTGTCTTAGTTTGCTGGGGTTTTTTGGGGGAAAAGCTGGCTCTGTGAGTTTTCTAGGAGGGACAGCTTTAATTTTGGGATGGGGGTGGCGAGGTAAGCTTATGCCACGCTTGCGTCACCAACATGCGCACACATGGGCTGTGCATGCAGAAGGTTCCAGGTTCAAGTCGCCTGCATCTCCAGGCAAGATTGACAGGTGTCAGGGTGATGTGAGAAGAGCTGCCTTTCAGAGTAGGCAATACTAGCTTAGATGGGCAAATAGTCTGACTGATATAAAGCAGTGAAACTTCGCACTTTCTGGCCTCCAGAGCACTTTTGCTACTTTTTTAAAAAAAATTGTTCATGATTCTGGGGTAAGTGCAATGTGGGGAAGACAACCAAGAGTAGATCTGTAGTGGAAGAAACATGTGTTTCTTTAAAACTTTTTTAAAAAAGAAGCTGATAGCCCACTTGGCATGTTAGGAGAGAGGCAAGGTCAATTCCAGTATTCAACTTACCAGAATGTTGGTCTTCGCAGGGGTAGCTGGTGTGCTACCCTCCAGATGTTGCGGACTACAACTCCCATTGTCCCTGATCATTGGCAATGCTGGCCGGGTTTGATGGAAGTTGTAGTTCTCTATATTTGGAAGGCCAGAAGTCTAAAGTGCAGGTGACAAAACAGAGCGGGTGCTGTGTCTTATCTTAAACACTTATTTTTACTCTTCGTAGAATGGTCTCTTCTTGGCCATTTCTTTTGGTTGGTTGTAGCGTTCTTCCCCTTCATCCAGAGACCCCGTGAAGCTGTGTCTTGATGCTCCCAGGCCTCTACTAAATTTGGCATGAAAACATAACGCAAAGTTTTTGAAGCTTGGCGCACTTTCTAGCTTTTGAAAAGACAACGCTTAACATTTTGGAGTTCTAATCTCTCCCCCCCCCACCCCCCGCTTTAATGTTTACCTAAAAATCGAGATTATAACAGTTGAGCTGTTTCAACATTCGGAAATTAAATAACAGCAAACTTTGCCAACTTGTCCATAAAATCCACAGTCATGTGACTTGACACACGCCCAGGCTCTTCCAACACGTTCAGGAATTTTTTATTTTGACTGTGAAGCGTGTTTGATACTCCATTAAGTTTTGAAAACAAGGTTCTTTGGGCTTCTATCCAAGTTTCAGCACCAAGATACAATAATTGATGTATTATATGCGTATGAATATTTGGGCAGGCAGCCCTGCTAAACATCTCGACACTCCCATGATTACATATCTATTTATTACAATTTGCACCCCACCTTCCTCCAAGGAATGTGAACCGATGTTGTGAACTGACAACAACCCTTCCAGGTAGATTAGACTGAGAGTCAGTGACTCGCCAAGTGAGCTTCATAACTGAGAGAGGATTTGATCTTGGGTTCCTCCACCTAAACCAGTGCTATAAGACAGTGGTTTCCAATTGGTGGTCCATGGACCCCGGGGGGGAGGTCTGCATAACCCACCCAGGGGTTCTGTGGCACATACCCATCAACTGTATGGGACATCTCATTTTGGAGATGCTCCAAAATGTGTAAGATCGTGGTGTCCAAAAACGTGCGTTTTGGGGCGCCATGGTCTCTTGCGGGTCACATGACTTGCACGGGATGCTTGTCCAAAAGGACCCGCCGTCAACTGTTGCACGACAATTAGACGCTTTCAAGATGGTTTCCCCCCGGGGAAAACAGGTGAAAGAAAGCCAAAATTGAATTTGTTGTTGTCGTTCTCCACTCTTAGATACTGCTTGCTCCTGGGCTACATATGGAATACTGAAAACCTGCTACCTTTTATATGGTTTTTCTTTTAAAAACAACAACAACAAATTCAAACTACTGCACAAAGATAATCCATACCAAGGCAAGCTCAATTCTGAGACCAGTAAATATTGTGCTTGGTAAGAAACTCTCCCCCCCCCCCAAATATTCACTTTCTGGTTGCAGAACTCGTACTGTTGAGAGTCATGGAGACAGTAAAAGACATGCAGACTTGGAAGCCCTCTTTCCTGACTCCTGGAAATATTGCTCAGGGATGCATTCATCCTGTCTCCAGTGCCTTAAATTTCAAGTGGCATTGTTTCTGTCTCCTATCTTCTGAAGCCCTTAAAACTTAACTCTGAATTTCTTGGGAGACGTAGGCTGCTCCTCTCAATACCACGCCTCTCACCTGTGCAGTAAAATTGTGGAATACACCTCAGAAAAGGGGTGCAGAGCAGGCTTGAGCTCTCCTAGATTGGCTGTGTGGGGTGATAGTGCTGTCAACCCCACCCCGGGACAACCAGGCGAAATGCGCTTGCTTTCTATGTCCTCGCAATTGACTGCTAAAGTGTGGAGGGAGATGGAGATGGAAATGAGGTCGAGAGTGAAGTCTTGAACTTCAGATTCGTTTACCATTCTATAATATTAATGAAAGGTGTCTTTTTCAATCTATTTTTTTTTAAATAAAAAAAGATCCCTTTAAAATTTAGCTTTTCATTTAACGTTGGGTTGCCTACCAGGTTCTGTGCTCTTGCGCCCAATTCAAGGCTGACAACTTAATCCTCAAATCGCCATCCTTGAACACAGAAAACTCAAGTCAGCCCTACAAAAACGTTGGAGCTGTGAAAATATTTCTGCTCTCTGCGTAATTGCTTCCTTCTGTCTGATTGCTGTTTTTCCTTGTCTCGTTTCCCACCCACCCCCAACTTGTCCCTATAACCATCAGAACTAGAAACTTAGATCTCATGCAAGTGTCATGGGAATTATATATATTGTGTGCCCCTGAGCTCTACACCTGTTTTTCTTAACATGGCCGAACGCCCAGTAGACTAGCAACTCCCTCTCCCTCCCTCCAATCCAAATAGGAGGTAATAGATTTCTTTGGGGTCCTGCCATGAAGACTTGTGAATAACTGAGCTTTGAGGTATCCTTGCGCGCAGCATGTGGGTTGAAAACTACTAACAAAACATCTCTTCCCTTCAGTATGATGGTGCACCCACTGAACCTACCCACCCCCCCTTCCAGCCCCCCAGATTTTGGCACATGCTGCATCTCTCTCAATGTAACTGGTGATGCAACTTGGGAGAAGCTGTAGAGCCGGAGGGCAAGGAACATCATTTTGCAACTAGGCAGGAAATTAAAAAAAACAGGAGTTGAGTGAGCTGCTGCTTTGCCAGCAAATCAAGAGGCAATGAAGGAGCCCCCCAGTCTTTATATGCTTTGAGGCAGCTCCTGAGCTCTGCTCTTGACTCTTGCATCCCCTTCCATATTTTTTCTAACAAATGTTGTGTGCTTCAAACAATGCAGTGGTTCCCTAGAATTCCTTTGATTGGGGAATCGCTACTCTTAGCATCTTGGATGAAGAAAATGCTTCTAATCCAAAACGTTTCTGAAGAAGAAAAGTGGGGGTATTTAGCCAATAACTGAAGCTATTTTTGTTTGCGTTTTGGGTTGGGGTGGGGGTTTAGTGCTCCACAAGGTTCTCTGAAATTTTCTCTGATCCTTCCAAGTCCTTGGACCCCTTTCCTTGTACATTTGTTGCTCCCAAACTCATTTTTAGTATGAGTAAACTAAAAAAAGTATTATACAGCACGAGGCTTTACGTAGTTTCTTGTTCATCCTCATAGCAAACCTGTGAATGGGAGGAGACAGTGGTGGTTCCAATTTACAGATGGAGAAAGATTACATCCCGAGTGCCACTGCAGGTTTATAGGAGAGGCTGATGTTTGTGTCCCCAACAATCCATTTTTCAGTCTAAGGCAGGGGTCTGCAGCCTTTTAGACAAAAAGAGCCACTTGGGCTGAAGGGAAAAAAAACTGGGAGCCGCAAAACCATTGTGACATTTAAACCAGTGGGGAGTGTCGGGGCACACAATGCGCCTCCTCCCCTCGCTAGTATCCGCCCCGGAGCCGCGGCAAAGGTGTAAAAGAGCCACATGCGGCTCCGGAGCCGTGGGTTGCTGACCCCTGGTCTAAGGATATATACAGGGAGGTTGTGAATAACCTTAGCTACAAAACATTGCAGATTTTGCAGGAAGGAAAGCAGAATCTTGAAACCTGTAAACTTTATAAGTTTTTTTTATTTGCTTACTTTAAATACTCTCCACTACTCATTATGGGATGGAGCAAGGAACTACGGTATGTGGGATATTGAATTTCAAATTCCTGATGCATGGAAATCTTGCTCAGCCGTCCCCGTCCCCCCCCAAAAAAAACACACGTGTTACCAGGCATCACCTACACCTTTCCAAGCTTATCTTTGCAGTCTTAAGGACTAGAAACATCTATTTTTAAAAAGAAAAAGCTGTCGTCATTAGGAGTGAAACTTCACGTTTTTGCAGACACTAGGCTTTAAAAAAACCCAACCACAACTTTCTAAGCAGTATAAAGTTCAAGGCAAGCTTTGTATGGTTGATTTCCTCTGGAGGGGAGCCAGGATGTACTGTGACCACGTTTGGTGTTCTTGTAAAAATGTTGATTGCAGGCTCCGAAGGAATCTTAAGGATGTACCCAATGCAGAATTGTTGCAAGCCAAGCATCCTACAATCTCAGAGCAAACTTCACTTGTTTCTTTCAAGCTCTGCAAGCCAGTTGTCCTTATTTTTAAATACTACTATTTTAATCAATATTTTAAGTATGTATTTATTTAAAGCACTTTAAATACTGCCATTAAATTATAAATTTCCAGGGAGGTTTATAATAGATCTTCTAAGACACAATAGAACATCAATCAATATACCGTCCATCAACAGTAAAACAGTGTCAGCAAAATAAGAGATTCATCAGAGGTTGACAGCAGGGGGGAGTGAAATGGTCTTTCCTATATCTAGCTTGAGCTTTGTTTACATTGGCAGGAGTCTTCCCCAGCCCTAGCCAGGGGTGCTACGGATTAAACCCTTGTATCTTTTGCAAGCAACTGCAGTCGCTGCAACCTGCTGCCTTAAAGACATTAAAGACTAGAAGCCAGCTGAACATTCCTAGGGGGACAGTTCAATAAGGGGTCCCACCGCAACTGCAAAATCCCTCTTCCCCCACTGCTCTCCACCTCAATTGAGACAGCAGAGGTACCTGGAGGAGGACCTCTCAGGAACAACTTGGTGTCTGCGCAGCTTATTCCATATGGCTAGACAGGACATATTGCAAGGGTATTTTAGCATCCTTGTAGAAATTAGCCTCCTTCTTTGCTGACTCTTAAGGCCAGCCAATATTCTGCTTGCAATATGGGAATGACGCTTCCCTTCCTTTATAAGGTTGCTGCAAGGATTTACTGACTAACTAACTCAGTTGACGTGTTTTGAACATTTAAATTACTATATATAAATGGTAAGAATTCAGTTGTGGTGTTGGTGTGTGTTTGGAGCGTACTGTCTGCTTTGGAGACTGAGGCTTATATATTGCAGTGATCCTGGGCATGTATAAGAAAACCCTGCATGTCTTCTGCATGCAAACCCACCCATCTTGTGCATACCCCTTTGTGGCATCCCCAGTAGGGGGGTTAGGGTTTTTTTGCTCCTAACACAGTTTTCACCCCAAAGCTCTGTGCTTTTACTCTTCCCCAGTGGGTCATTCATGTTTGTCGGAGGAAAAGATAAAAGGGTGCGCTTGGGGACATTGTGGGAGTGGGAGGCTACATATTCCTTGTGAACCCCACCACGAAGAATAAAAGGAGACATCCAGTGTTAATCGTGCTTATTGTAGGGGCACATCAGCATCTCTATGCTGAATAGTACCAGCCAACAGCTTTTGCCCCTGGAAATCTGCATTTCCCAGAGGAGCACAGGCCCGCTTCATTTTAGAGCTAGGAAGGGAAGTGTGTTTTGGCATATGTCTTGCTTACGGATTTTGGGGGGGTCCTTTATTAACTGCATCCATGGCAGCAAGTGGTACAGCATTAAAACTGCCAACACATTCGCAAAGCTAAGCAGGGTCTGGTATGGTTTCAGATTGGATGGGGAACCTTGTGTTGAGATTCCCGCATTGTAGGGGGTGGGACTGGATGATGCTCTGGATCCCTTCCAACGCTACAGTTCTATGAAGAAGCTGTATCTCTTGCTGATCGTTTATTTTCTCTCCCCTTCCTGTTGGTGTTGGGTTGGCGTTGTGTTTTGCTATGCCCTGTGGGGTCAGAGGCTCAAATGGCATATCTCCCTGTTCTACAGGATGGGAAGCATGGAGGAGCCTGTATTTTGGATAACCTTGGAAGAATAGCTTGAATAGAATCCATCCCTCCTCCTCCTCCTCCTCCTCCTCCTCCTCCTCCTCCTCCTCCTCCTCCTCCTCTTCTCTTCCCCCTCCTCCCCCACCTCCTTTTTAACATTTCTCTTTGATTCACTCTTATTTTTCTCTATCTACTCCCCTCTCCACTTTCCAGGCAAGAGAGCCCTTTTTATAAATAACTTGAATAACAGGAAACAAAGGTTTAAAAGGAATAAACAAACCTCTTGACATATGCTGAGGCCAAGGAGGCGCAGTTTGGGAGGGGGTGTTTGGTAGGGGCTCTCAAGTGAGAGCCTGTGTTGATCACTCACCTCTGTTGCCCTCTGTTTGAGGGTCAAGATTCTTTGGTTCTGTTTCAGCCATTTGCATGTAGAGTTGGGAAGGCGAGTAGGATAAGGAGCTGGGACTCCTAGGTTTCACTTATCCTCATCCATGGGTGCTTTTTCTGTTTTTGATGTTGAATTTAATCTGTCCAGTTTGCGGATGGAGTAAGATTTCAGGTCTGCTCGGCGAGGTATGGGACCAAGAAAATTAGCATGTTTGTGTTTTTGTGTATGTTTAAAAACTCAGCTTTTGGTTAAGTGTTTCGTTTCAAGCACAAGTGCAATTGAAAAATAAACAAAGGCACTGACAAAATAGCCTTGATGACAGTAATAGAGTTTAAAACGTTGAAACTAAAAGCAAAATAATCGTCAGGACAACATCCATGTCAAACCGTATACATTAAAGCAAACTTTAGACCCAGATTGATTTAGTTAACAGAACAGCAAGCACACGGAGCGAGAAGGCCAAATCTCAAAATTGGTTAAAGTGCTTTATCAAAAAAAACACAACAAAAACAACAAAAAACAAAAAACCCCTGCTAAATGCAGGTCGTTCTCTGCTTTCCAGGTTGCTACCTATAAAGACCTCTGGCATGGTCAATAAAGAGGTGAATTCACATTCCGTTTTTTAAGTGCATCCCTACGATATTTAAGCATGCACTTGAAAACGTAAAGTGTGACTGTCAAGTGTGGATAAATGTGGGTTTTCAAAACCTCGTGTGTTATGTGCATTCTGTTCTTGAGGAAATGCAGCCAGCACTTAAATCCCTGTAATCGAATCTAGAATTTGGGTTTCTATTCGTTCTGTGGGAAATGCTACATTCTTCAAACCTCATCCACACACGTCTGCTTGCCCTGCCTCTTGATGTTTGCTCTGATTTAGCAAGAAGGAACGGGTTTTCCAGAGAGGGAGGGTGGCAGGGCAAAGGCAAAACCGCTCAGGCGGATGGCTAGAAAGCAGGGGGCAAGCGGAAGGCTGCCCTGACCCTGCTTTCTAGGCACAGGAGAAGTGGAAAGAGCCATTTCTTGGTCACAGCTGATACTTACACCTGTTTGGTCTGGTGTGAGGTATGGAAGCTAGTCCCTTCTCAGTTCTCTTGCCTGTCTGCTTCCCTCTAGCCCACCTTAGCTTGGACTATATAGCAGAAGCTGCAGACCTACCAAGCAGCTTCTAGGACTGCATCCCAGGGAGAGCCATGTTCAATGAATGAGGAGGCCCAGAGTGGGTGGATGTGAAATATATTGGCTGATGTGGGTACCCCTAAGTTGGACTGCCTGGGACTTGTGCCATTGGATCTGGGACTCCTGCTGATTCCCAGGGGTTATTCCGTCCTGTGTGCAGCCAGACGCATTGAGAACATGAGCTTCTGCATGTTCTAGGGCTTGGCATGAACTTTGATGTATCCTGGCTGTGGTTGATTTTGAGAGGGATTTTTTTACAAAGGGATAGTGCCTCAATTTGCATATTCTCATTAGAACACATTGAATAGAATTCATGTAGTGCTGGTTCTCAAATACAATGTGCAACAGGCAAGGGCTCAGATTCTGGAGGACTGTTGAAGCAGCATTAGCCTGTAAGCACCAAATAGCCTCAGGAATTCAGTGCATAACTTTGGGGAAACAGTTCTTAAATTAAGTCCAGTGTGCTGCAGAAGGCCACGATTCACATGCTTCCTAGCTGCTCCCTTTCACCCCGCAAATGCCATTAGACTCCCCTCCTCCCAGCCTGGAATCTCAGGTCAGGGAATTCTCTCTGAATCCTGGCTCCCTGCCCTTCTCTCCACCTACTTGCCTGCTCTGTCTAGCACATTCTTAGCATTTGCTCAGTGGGGCAAAGTTCACCCACCTCAGCTTTCCCAGAGCTGACAAGACTGGTTCCTTTTGCCTCAAGGCTCCAAGTTGCGCTGGCATGGTGCCCACTTCTTATGGGGCCCAAGATGTACTTGGGGGTGTTTTCGCATGTGCAGTTTCACAACCGAGAGGTTGCACAAATTAACATCTTTTGCCCTGGAAATAGCAATGACTGGTTTAACTAGGTGACATGAAGACACTTTGCACGTGCTCAGAGGCTCTGCTTTCCATCTCCATCCCCATCATCACTGAGATCCAGCTCCAAGGGCCTTCTGGCAGTTCCCTCATTGCAAGTACAGTAGTACCTCTGGTTCTGTAACCCTCTGGTTACGTAAACTTCAGGGTGCAAAAGCGGCAAACCCGGAAGTATTTGACCGGGTTTCACTGCGCGTGCATGCACAAAAGCGGTCTTCAGATTGCGGAAACCTCAGGATCCAACCGGACCTCCGGAACGGATTCCGTCCGCAACCAGTGGTACCACTGTAGTGAGGTTACAGGGAACAAGGCAGAGGGCCTTCTCGGTAGTGGCACCTACCCTGTGGAACGCCTTCCCATAAAATGTTGAGCTAAGTAACTATACAACATTTAGAAGACAACTGAAGGCAGTCCTGTATAGGGAAGCTTTGAGTGTTTAATGCATTATTATGTTTTTATGTATGCTGGAAGCCATCCAGAATGGCTGAGTCAACCTAGTCAGATGGACAGGGTACAAATAATCAAACTGTTGTTGTTGTTTCAGAGCCTTGACGTTAAAAATTGGGTTGCAGGTGGTCTTTATAGCTGCTTCTGCTGCTGCTGCTGCTGCTGCTGCTGCTGCTTCTTCTTCTTCTTCTTCTTCTTCTTCTTCTTCTTCTTCTTCTTCTTCTTCTTCTTCTTCTCCTTCTCCTCCTCCTCCTCCTCCTCCTCCTCCTCCTCCTCCTCCTCCTCCTCCTCCTTCTTCTTCTTCTTCTTCTTCTTCTTCTTCTTCTTCTCTTCACTTCCTCCCTCCCTTCCTCCAACAGGTGTGCATTTGAGTTTTGAGGAGCCCTGAATTTCTATACCACTTCCTCTCATGTCTTCTTCCACAGACTCACTGGTGGAGTCATGAGGTGCTGTCAGTTCAAACCTCAATAGAAACCAGGGCTTCCTCCCAGAACCTCTTTTGGATGCCAATGCCCACCTTTAAATGGATGAAGTAACAGTTTAGAAAGCAGGATAGGATCGGGTGCAGTAGAATGTCAGTTAAAAAAATGTCCCTTTCCTCATTTAGGTCATGTCCCCAATAGTTGGGCACCTGAGCAGGGCCAACCCAAAATATTTTTCCACCTGAGGGTGAAGGGCAAGATGTGTCCTCCTGCTCCCAACCCATGCACAGAAGCTGCCAATCTGGACCTTTCATGAGCACTGGGGACTGGGCAGCATCTTCCAGGGAAATAGCTGGGGGAAGGGTTGAAGGGGACATCTGCCACTGCCCCCCCCCCGCAAAAAACCCAGCATCTGTTGTTTGAGGTAGCTGCCCTGCTTCCTAATAGTAAGCAGGAAATCCTAGTGAGACCTAGGTAAAGGTAAAGGGACCCCTGACCATAAGGTCCAGTCGTGATCGACTCTGGGGTTGCAGCGCTCATCTCGCTTTATTGGCCGAGGGAGCCGACGTACAGCTTCCGGGTCACATGGCCAGCATGACTAAGCCGCTTCTGGCGAACCAGAGCAGGGCACGGAAATGCCGTTTACCTTCCCGCCGGAGCGGTACCTATTTATCTACTTGCACTTTGATGTGCTTTTGAACTGCTAGGTGGGCTGGAGCAGGGACCGAGCAACGGGAGCTCACCCCGTCACGGGGATTCGAACGGCCGACCTTCTGATCGGCAAGTCCTAGGCTCTGTGGTTTAACCCACAGCGCCACCCTCGTCCCTTAAGGTGAGGCCTACCCCCACCCTTTATCAGGCGCACCTAGGTCTCTCCTGCCTAATGGTGAGGGATGCAAATCCAAACACTGCTCATGCCGCAATAAAGTATTTCGTTTGTTTACATCTCTTCCCATCTTGTTAATGTCCCCCCACCTCCAAATCATTCTTGGAATCTGGAATCGGCCTGTTTTACAAAACAGTCTGCACACTCACACAATTTTACACACAAAAATTGTGTAAACTCCCTTCCATCTAAGGGAGCTGCTGCATTCGTCACATTGGAAGTAGCTTTTCCTAACTTGTGTTTATGGCTTGCCATGGAAGAAGGTGTTTGGGGGTTTTTTTATTAGTGGGGTGGAAGATAGTAGGGGAAAGTACATGTAATTTCAGTGCAACACCTGATGCAGGCCTTGCCCCCCCCCCCCGCCCGTTCCAAACTGCCTTTATTTGATAATTGCAGTGTTTATGCCTCTGCCACATTAACAGCCCGGCTGGATCCAGTTAATACGGATGTAGTGAAGTAGGCCTTGTTTTAATTAACAGCGAATAAGGCACAATAGCAGGTGGGGGTGGGGGTTGCGGGGGGGGGGGAGGAAAAAGTCTGGTTTAGCTGGGTGTGGTCACTGGCAGCTAGCAAGCTGTGAGACAGTGGGGCATGGTGGAAGAGGTTTATCACTTCTGGTAAGCAGAGGAGGAAGTCCTTGCAGGACTCCAGCGGGGGCAAAGCAGTTGGCAACCTCACAACAAGCAGAAGGGCGAAATGTGGTTGGGTAAGTGAAGCGGGAGCTTTCCGCCCTGTTTTGCAGACTTGGTTTTGTGTAATTTTCATCACTGGCTGCATGAAAGAATGGAAGATAGAACGTACTGCGCCCTGACCATTTTAGTAACCAAATTGCAGCAGCCCCCTTCCCCAAACTTCTGCCTCAGGACTTGCATTATGAGTGGAGAGGATGTTCTGCCACTGGACTGGGCTCGCGTTATCCATTTAACATGGATAAGAAAATAGGGCTTTCTCCACCCACCCACCCTGTTTTGTCCAAAAGGCCAGCGCCGCTAAGAATTGGCAAAGAAGCGCTGGGTTTAAAGGAGGAATTTCTAGTTTTGGGAGTAGTTCAGCAATGGAAGAGGCTGATCCTTTCCCTCAGAAACAATAGGTTTTTGTTATAGGGCATTGGTTTTTAGAGGAAGGGGATGAGGCCCCTTTCTATCCCGGGACTTCTGTTTGATTTCCTAGGTTATGTCCTCTTACTTTGAGGCCAGGGTACTGGGAAGAGTCTGATGGTTAGTGCAAGTTACAGGTAGGTAGCTGCGTTGGTCTGCCGTAGTCGAAACAAAATAAAATAAATAAAATAAAATAAAAAAATTCCTTCCAGTAGCACCTTAGAGACCAACTAAGTTAGTTATTGGTATGAGCTTTCGTGTGCATGCACACTTCTTCAAATAGGACAGTGCTGGGCACTTTCTGTGTTGAGGTCCAAGAAAGCTGGACTTTCAGATAAGGGCGAGCGTGTGTGGAATAAATGGGAACCAACACTTATAGGGTTTTGAGGTGGAAGAGGATGGAGACTAGAGGCTGGTGCCTTTGAGAAGGGACAGTAGGATCCCAGAGCTTGTGCCTATAGGCCTCTGCCGGAATCTGGACCTGGTAGTATCTCTTTCTCTTAAAAAACAACAACAGAAGGGAACCCTCTCTTGCTCTAACTGCTTTGGGTCCTAATGCAGCACGTGTGTGCACAGAAATGCGCCCCCCTCCGCTCTCATAAATTGCCATGTCTAGTTCCCCAGGCCCCCCTCTCTTCCCCTCCCCCGCCCCCAAATTCCCTTACATACACTCCCTCTGCTTCTACCAAATTTGGCCTTTGATGCAAACTTCTGGGGTCATGGCTTGAACCATAGAGCTGATTAAAAGCACATGGGCTTTATGATGTCTCCTCTCCCACCTCACAAAAATTCCTCAGAGTGATTTCTTCCTCCTCCTCTGCATTGTGATTAGCTCGATGCTGTTTTCACCAAAGCACCCCTTTCTTCCACCCGCCACCCCACCCCCCTGCCGCCGCCCATATTAAAGTCTCCTTCATGACCCAGAGCTATGCATTGGTTCTCTCCCTCTCCACCCCCCCACCCCAACACTTCACCAGTGGGGGCCCTCCTTGCATTCTGTTACTTGATATATTTTTCCGCTGGGTCCTCTTTCCCCCTCTACCCCCCCCCCACTCCATGAGGGCAAAGAAAAACTTCCAAGCAGTATGGAGACACTGGATAAATTCTAAGAAGGAGCGCTGCACCTCCTGCCTGTTTTGAAAGCCTTGCACCCTTTCCCATGGCTATGTAGCGGGTGGGAGGGAGGCCCTCTGCCCATGCTCAAATTGCTTCAAATGTAAATTTGAACCCTGCCCCCAAATTCAGGCAAGCAAAAAGCCATTTTTCATAGGAAGGTGATTGGGCCTCCCTTCATTTCCTTATTAAATGAGTGGAAATAAGGTCCAGGGTCGGGACCGTGATGAAGGTCCAGCAAAAACAAAAGAGAGATGCCAGAGAAACACACAACAGAAGAATTAAAGAAGATGGGAGGGGTGGGTGGAGAAGCTTTTTAAAAAAAGCAATATAGAAATCTGGCATCTAGCAATCCAACCGAGTTTTGGACTGAAAGTCTTTGGGAATTAGCAAAACCCAGAAGAGGTATAAGCAATATATGGGCTTTTTATTTTATTAATATTTTTTTTTAAAAAAAGCTTATATAAGAGGCCAGTCATTACACAGCACTTTAATACGTACAAGCATGTGGGACATGACATGCTATCTGTGAGCGTATGTCAGTGGAATGGATTGCATGTAAAGGAAAAGAAAGGTGGTTTCTCAGTTGCTTTAAAGCAGGTGTTGCCAACCTTTCTGGAGTGTATCAGGTATTAGGGGATGGGCATTACCTCTGGCAGGGGACACGCTGTGCTCCTTCTGGTCCTCACCCTACACTCAGTTCTCATCTGTGACCCCTAGAAGATATCGCTATGCAACAATGACCAGGTGAGGGTAGTAGACGATGGTTCTCAAACCCTTGTGAGTTGGGACTTGTCCCTTCATTCAAAGGTAGACTCCGGCGGATTGAGCAGACGAGACCAATAGTGGGTCCAACGGTCAAGAAGGCGGTTTATGTACATGCTGTAGAGGGAAGTGAGGGGCAGATGGGGCTTGTCCTCCTGGGGAGGGAGAAGGAAAACTCTCATCCTAAACCTCCGCTGCCTTGTGAGAAAGGCGTCGGGAGTAAACATCTCTGGGACGTCTTTGGGAGAACAAACCCTGCACGAATCAAGAGTAGAATCGTTTGTACTCCTCCTTCCTGCAATTCCTGCAGCCAAGCTGGTGCCAAACATACCACTCTGCTTTCCTTTTGGACATTTTCAAGGGAGAAAAAGGTAAGCATCTTCACACATACCTGCCACGACAAGGTGTGGGGTGGACTCCAAATTTTCACGGGTGCCAGAGGAAGACCTCAGAGGCAGTGTGATGCCCGTGGGTGCTCTTTTGACTCAGACCTCATTGTCACAAACTTAAGATGGAGTGGTAGTGGTAGATCTGTTCCTTAATTGTAACAGGCAGTAATTAATTGTGCAGTAGGATGTTCTCCATACAAAACCATTCCCTATGCCTATAAAAGTGAGCTGGAACCCTTTTCCTGACACCATAGTTTCCTATGCACAAGGTTTTGCTTTGTGTGTGTTTGCATTTACGAACATTCAACCATGCAAGCCTGCTTACCTGCAGTCTGCAATGCCACAGTCCAGAAATGGGGTTATTTTTGAGGGAGGTTCTGCCTCCCTCTATTTCCAGACAGGAGGGCTGGGCATAGAAAAGGCACTTTATTGTTGCTTCATATGTTCTGGGCCAGCCCCCCCCCCGGCTAAAAAAAGCCCTTATACTGTCTGCATATTACCTCAGCTTTTGTTGGTGTGTGCTATGCAGCAGAATATATGTGTGCCATCATCAAATATGTAGGGAAATGCCACGTAAAGGAGCCCCGGGGTCGTGTTTTTTGGCCCTGTAGCTTTCTACCACGAGACCTTTGCATAGAGAGGCATTTAAATCAAAGTTATTAAAATGGTCTGGTCGGGTTCTTTTTCTCTCTAAAGAACTGTAATGGGTTGTTGTTTTTTAATCTCATCCTTCCTCCAAGGAGCTCAGAAAGGTGGCATAGGTGGTTCTTGTCCCCTGCCCCTCATATCCTCACAACATCCCTGTGAGATTTAGAGAGGTTTGGGGAATTAGAGTATGTTAAGCTGTGAGGTAAACTGAGAGAGACTAGGCCAAGGTCACCTCATGATCTTCTTGACTGAGGGGGGATTTGTGCCTGGTCTCCTCCAGCCTAGCCAGACATGTTTTTCTGGTGGTGTTCTTCACTTGAGGGGGTCTGTGCCACGATTGCTTGCTTGACAGCTGACATGGGTCTTTCTCCCTGAGACCCACTTTTTCATGTTGTGACTTAAGTGTTGCTACCACTTTGAGGATGGACCGGAAGCGGGCAAGGCCTGAATGCTCAGGGCCATTTCACACATTATGTGCAAATACTGTGTAGTGCGCACAGCGCACATTTAACAGCAAGCCTCACCCTGCCCTGTTGTCTTTCAGAAATATGCATGTTTTCAAATAACTATACCAGGGGTCAACAACCCTTTTCATCCGTGGGCCAGTCCACCGTCCCTTAGACCATGTGGTGGGCCGGACTATATTTTGAAAAAATAATAATGAATGAATTCCTACGCCTCACAAATAACCCAGAGATGCATTTTAAATAAAAGCACACATTTTACTCTTGTAAAAACATGCTGATTCCCGGCCTGTCTGCGGGCCGAATTGAGAAGGCGATTGGGCCTCATCCAGCCCCTGGGCCTCAGGTTGCCTACCCCTGAGCTGTACAAAGCCGCTGAATACTTCACCCCACAAACACCCTTTTCCTCTCTTCATACTTCACAAACATATATATACGCTTAAAACAAATGCTAGCTGTCCATATAGAAACCATAACGTATGAAAAGTCTCGCAGTGTGCTGTGGAGATTTGATTGTGGGAAACCGAGGGTTAAAATTGATCTGGCTAGTTACTCCTGTGGGTGAGGCCTGGCCACAGTTTTCCATACCTGTAAAATGGGAATCGTCCCAGAATTCCTAACAGGAAAAGCAAGAAGTTTCTAGCACCTTAAAGGCTGGCTTAGCTGTTGTGGCATGAATCAGATGCATTACACGACTGCTGTGAGACGGGCAAAAAAAAGATTTATTAAAGTATTTTGCACAATTTAAAGGCTTCTAATAAGTGATACTGATGCATACAAATGACGGTGTATGTTTTGAATTCGGAGCTCAGTTTATTGCCTGCATCCTCTCCCCAAAGTTCTGAGGAAGTATTACAGTTTCTGTTTAAAAATAATATCGCTAAATTTCATGAGATATAGGCAGTAGCCTCACACCTGTGGAACTCTATTCCAGTTGAAATACACAAAGCCCCATTACCGCAGGCCTTTAACGGGGCTCTAAAGACCCATTACTTACTTACCTTACTGCTTTCTCTTAAATGAGGATTTAAATTACATTGTTGTAGTGTATAATTATTTGTCTGCTTTTTCAGTGGGCTGAATGTTGTTGCTTTCTGCCTCCCCCCATTGTTTTCTTACGGTGTTATGTTTGTAAATGTTGTTATTGATTTTCTACTGGGGATTTATATGTTGGAAGATGTGTTGGGGGGGTGCTAACCCTAAAAGGTGGTAAAAAATATTTCTTAATAAAATCCCCTCCCCATCTTCTTTTTTTGCCCTGTGCTGGCAATTGAGATGGAGGAGGAAAATCCACACAGACTGTTTTCTCCCTTCCCATTGTTGCTTTCCTTATTTAAATTGAAAGATTAGTTTGGCGGGGTGTCTTGAGGGGGGGCTGGTTAGGGGGAAAGAAGAAGAAATAATGCCACTGAGCCTTGTGTGTGTGAAGGAGGGGGAGACCCCCAAGACCTTAATTATGCCTTTAAATCAATGTGTAAAATAAATTTAGCCTAGAGCGAGTAACGCTGGGATGATAAAAATCTTTGATAAAAACTCCACGCTCTGCACAAATGACAGAGATGGACAAAATAGCACACGCTCACACCACCACCACCCCAAATAAATAAGTAAATAAAAATGTGGTGCTCTTTTGCCTTCACTGCTCCCCTCCCTCCCTCCACGATGCCCCAGGACTTTGGTGGTTATTAATGGTGTCTTTTGTTCAACCTATGGTGTTCCCCCCTCACTTAGCACCACTCCCCCCACCCCCATTCCAGCGTCTGCTTGCCTCTGGGCCCCTGGAAGCCGCCCGATCGGTAAAAAGTGATAAATACAATAATCTTGTCTGCTTCTGATTAAATTTATTCCTGACAGCATCGTTTATCACAAGAGGCCGGGATAATCACAAACATGCCGCGAAGGGTCTGCAAAGTGTGTGTGTGTGTGTGTGTGTGTGTGTGTGTAGGGCAGAGGATGGGGGCGGGGGGTTTGGCAGACTGGCTTTACTGGGGGTATGGTGGGGGTAGAGCAAATGAGAGTGGGAATTGGGGTGAGTAAGATCTGGCAGGGCATTCCGTGCCCTCCAGTGTAGTGGAGACGTGGACGAAATTTCACCCAATTAAGTCAGTGGGGCAATTGCTGCCAAGTGGAAGAGAGCAAGGGACTTGGGTTGTTAAGTTCCTTAGCTATATGGCTGCCCCTTCCGGATGAGGGCTGGTTTGCAGCTCACATGTACAGTGGTACCTCTGGTTACAGACGCTTCAGGTTACAGACTCCGCTAACCCAGAAATAGTACCTCGGGTTAAGAACTTTGCTTCAGGATGGGAACAGAAATCGCACGGCGGCGGCGCAGTGGCAGCAGCAGGTCCCATTAGCTAAAGTGGTACCTCAGGTTAAGAACAGTTTCAGGTTAAGAACGGACCTCCGGAGTGAATTAAGTTCTTAACCCGAGGTACCACTGTATTTTCTTTGTGCATACCCGTGTTGGCGATGGAAAGGGGAACCCACATCTCCAAACATTCAGGAGCATGTCGATGAATTGGAGTTGTTCTGTGGCTCTGTGTTGTGTATGTGTGTCCCTTCCCAACTGCTTGGCTATGCCCATTTCTTTGCTTCATGCAAACCCCCTTGTCTTGTCAAGTGTAAATTGGCCATTTGGAGACACGGAAGATAAAAGATCCCTCCCCTCTGCCATCCCAGCACTCTCACACAGCGAAAAGAAAAAAAGAAATCTCCTTTCTCCTTGCCCCCCTGCTGGTATCTGTGTGCCACAAACAGAGAGCAGATGTGCTGCTGCACAAAGGTGCCTGCAGAGCAAATAGCTCCAGGGCAAAGGAGAAATGATGGCGGCAGGCCTGCCCCTTTAAATGTGGGCCTGCCCCTCATAGGTATAAAGCAGTAGGGTGTGGGTGTGTACGTAGGGACGACAACAACGACAACGGGACACCACTGCCGTGACTAACCATAACTGCGCCCAGTGTGCAGCATAAATTGCTCACTCTTTGTATAAACTATAAACAAGCAAAAAAATTATGAAATTTGCAATATACAGTCTTGTTTTTTATTTTATTGGCAGTCATAAACATGCATGAACTCTTAAAATGCATATCGTTCACAATGGAAATCATAACTTTGGTTTTACGTCAATAGCAGCAATCTTCTGCTGGTGTTAAGACACCAGTGGGACACCCTAATATATATATATATATAGAGAGAGAGAGAGAGAGAGAGAAAGAGAGAGAGAGAAGGCACTGAACTTGGCCCTCCTTGCAGCACCCTCCCTCCTTTTGATATTAGAGCCTGGCTGAAGGAAGAGCATCTAGAATGAGAGCCAGGAAGTTATGGACACAGAGTTAGCACACCCCTTTTTCTCTTTAAATCAGGGTATTCTCTTCCTACGTGATGGGGTAGACATGTGTTTAAATGAGATGGGTCCGCTGCCATAAGGTTTGGCAGACCCATCTCATTTAGTTTGGCCTCCAGCTAACCCAAGCAAGTGAGTGTTTGGTGGGCGAGGGAGTAAGATTTGCTCCCCTCCTTCAATATAACACTGAACTGGATCACTCAGGGATGCTGATTGTCAGCAGATTCCTTCACACAGTGTTCCTGCGTTAGTTAGTTATCCAATGGCATACACCGATGGAAGGTCTGGGGATGATCTGCTAGCATGGATGGCCTTTGGGGTGGGGAAAAAAGGATTAGATGAATTCATGCGGAGATAGGAAGCTGTCTTATGCCAGGTTGGACTGTTTGCTCATCCAGTCCCATAATGTCTACTCTGACTGGTAGTGCCTCTCCAGCAGATCATGCAAAGGTCTTCTGCATCACCTGTTACTTGAGTCTTTTCACCGAAAATGCTGGACACTCAACCTGGAGCCTTCTATATGCAGAAGGGCTGCTTTACCGCTGAACGGTGGTCCTTTGCCCTTGTCTTCTCAATGGCTAATGAGCATCATCCATGGAAGGAGCCTCATAGGCAGTTACACCTCTCAAATACCAGGTGCTAGGACAAGCAACAGGGACGTGGGTGGCGCTGTGGGTTAAACCACAGAGCCTAGGACTTGCCGATCAGAAGGTTGGCAGTTCGAATCCCCGCGACGGGGTGAGCTCCCGTTGCTCGGTCCCTGCTCCTGCCAACCTAGCAGTTCGAAAGCATGTCAAAGTGCAAGTAGATAAATAGGTGGGAAGGTAAACGGCATTTCCATGCGCTGTTTTGGTTCAGAAGCGGCTTAGTCATGCTGGCCACATGACCCGGAAGCTGTACGCCGGCTCCCTCGGCCAATAAAGCGAGATGAGCGCCGCAACCCCAGAGTCGGCCACGACTGGACCTAATGGGCAGGGGTTCCTTTACCTTTACCTAGGACAAGCAACAAAGGAAGTTGCTTGTCATCATGCTTTTTCTGGGCTTTCCTAAGGCACCTGACTGGCCACTGTGGGCAACAGAATGGTGGAATAGGTGGCCTGATGCAGCTGGCCAGCTTATGTTTGAGGGCAACCTCCTATCTCCCCCCAGACAACTGAATGCAAACAAACTGGGGGGGGGGGGAGCAAAGCTCACAGGGGTCACTAGCCAATCAAACCTATGTGGAAGTGTCTGAGAATGGGTCAGACCCAAAGCCTGAGCAAAATCCCTTGGGGAAAAGATCCCCCCTCCTTCCCATAGCTAGCTAATTTTCTACATGCATGCCTAGTCCGGTTCCCCCCTCTTCCTCACTTGTCATCTCCCCTTTCTTTCCTTTCTCCTCTCTCATCTCAGTCCTTGTCGAAAGGAATTCTAAATCATCTGAAAACCTGAACCTTGGGGGCAGAATAAATTATGCAAAGCTAATCTATGAAGTAGCTGTCGTTTGGATAACGGCTGCGCATTGAATTGGGGTGTTCTGGGGGAGGGGGAAGCAGTTGCACAGTATCAAGGCGGGGCGAGGGGGGAGAAAGAGATTTCAAGTTTCCAGGCGCCGGCTTCAGTTTTCTAGGTGCCTAGGAGTTTTGCTGTTCGCTCTCTATAAAGAGTAATGGCGGATGGGGTGGGGAGATTATCTTAGTTGATCAGAGTCGGAGGTCTGGAAAACGGCATGACCCATATCTCATATTTAATCAGAACTTTTCATCAAACCCTAAAAGTGAGTTAGTCAACCTCATGGGTCTGCGTGGGTGTGAGAGGTCTGAAGGATGGGGGGGGGGAACTAAAGTGAATTTTAGATGTTGTATTACAAGACAGGGTGCAAATGTAAACACACCTCGTACCTCTTGGTTTCTACTTTATCACGTATCTCTTAGTATCTCCCAATCTCTTCCTTCCATGTTACTGCTGTTTTCCCCCCAAGGTGCGCAGCCTGGGAGTCATTTTGGACTCACAGCTGTCCATGGAGGCACAGGTCAAATCTGTGTCCAGGGGAGCTGTTTACCAGCTCCATCTGGTACGTAGGCTGAGACCCTATCTGCCTGCGGACTGTCTCGCCAGAGTGGTGCATGCTCTGGTTATCTCCCGCTTGGACTTCTGCAATGCACTCTACGTGGGGCTACCTTTGAAGGTGACTCGGAAACTACAACTAATCCAGAATGCGGCAGCTAGACTGGTGACTGGGGGCAGCCGCCAAGACCATATAACACCGGTCTTGAAAGACCTACATTGGCTCCCAGTACGTTTCCAAAGTGTTGGTGCTGACCTTTAAAGCCCTAAACGGCCTCGGTCCAGTATACCTGAAGGAGCGTCTCCACCCCCATCATTCTGCCCGGACGCTGAGGTCCAGCGCCGAGGGCCTTCTGGCGGTTCCCTCGTTGCGAGAAGCAAAGCTACAGGGAACCAGGCAGAGGGCCTTCTTGGTAGTGGCGCCCGCCCTGTGGAATGCCCTTCCAGCAGATGTCAAAGCGATAAACAACTACCGGACATTCAGAAGACATCTTAAGGCAGCCCTGTTTAGGGAAGTTTTTAACGTGTGATATTTTACTGTATTTTTGGTTTCTATGGAAGCCGCCCAGAGTGGCTGGGGAGGCCCAGCCAGATGGGCGGGGTATAAATAATAAATTATTATTATTGTTGTTGTTGTTGTTGTTGTAAAATTTGGAGCATTTGTAGCAGATGTGAGTTAGGAAATGGTGTGACTTAGTTGTTCTGACATCAGTACTGAATTGAGGAGGGGGGGGGAGTGTGTGTGCACACTTACTCACATGTGTGCAAGTTTCAGGATACAGTATTTTGTTTGGCAAGTTCTCCCAATGCTGCAAGAATAGGGGTGCTTGTAGGCGGAGGGGTGGAGGAGGAGATATTAATTTTCTCCTCTCACCCGCACTGCCGGTCCCTGGCTTGAATCCGGGCCTTTGCACAGTTGCTATTTCCATATTGCAAACAAGCGAGTGCATTTCAGTAATGCGTCATCTGGTCCAATCCTTGGGAACCTGGAAAGTCAAATTTTCACCAACCCAGGGATTGTGGCCTTCTAGATATTTGCTGGACTACAACTCCCATCATCCCTGATCATTGGCCATGCTGGCTGGGGCTGAAAGGATTTGGCATGGGCAACATTTGGAGGGCCCCAGTTTCCCCATCCCTGCTCTTAGTCCATCCATTGGGAATTTGCACTGTGGACTCTTTCAGAGAGTAACCACGAGGAGACAGAAAAGGGCATTCTTTAGAGGTGGGGAGAGTGATACATAGTGGGGGAGTTAATTTATTTAAACTCATTACTCTGAAAGCTGTTCCTCCATCAAGGCGCAGTCTCACATGCCAATACAATATTCATGCGCCACTTAGGGAGTCCTGGATATTCAATGCTAGGTTTGTGAACAAGATCCTTTGGCCACACTGGGGTGGGTGACAGTGGCTATAACCCAGCTGTATACCTTCTGAAGGGTTTGTGGGGGGGGGTTTAGGGGGGAGGGGGGAGAGATTCCAATCAGCCTGGATAAATCTTTCACTGCATCGTCACCAGTGGTGACGGGTGAGCAAATGATCCCAGCTGTCTCCATGCTGACGGCAACTCTCTTCTCCGCCAGATTCGTTCATTAAGATCCTCAATTATCGATAGGAGCCTGGGATGGAGTGCCTGCCGCACCAACGCTGACATAACGGCCTTTTAATAATCCTCACGGATGCTTGAACTTCGGTGGGGGGTTGGAACAGGCTGGATGCTTCTTCCATTTTTAAAAAAAATCTAAATAAAGAAAGCATGGATCAATAAAATTCTGCTCTGGTGGAGTAACACAATTTTGAAAATGGGAGCAGAGGGATTTCCCCCTCCCCTCCTCACACTCACGCCTCGTTTTAACAGCCTCAATTGTATATGAACAAGAAGCCGCTCATAGCGCTCTCTGCACACGCAAATGTTAGAAAGGTTGGGAACATGGATTTTAATCTCTTGTGTCTTTTAAAATGTATTTCTTCATTTATTTTAACGTGAAATAAACAGTATTGCACAAAGAAAAAGAGGACAACAAAAGACAGCACTGAGCCATAGGGGCAAATGGTCATATTTTGCAGCAGAAGATAAGTTAGCTCAAGAGTTCTGGCCGGTGTCAGGCGATGTTATAAGTGATGCTCATTTGTGTATGAAATAAAATTAGAAGGCAGCAAAAAATAAAATAAAAAAATTGTGTATTTGTTCTTTTCAATGTTTGAAGGTAAAGTATAACCTTTTCCCCAAATAGCATTATTCCAAACGTTCTTGTACTAAAACATAAAGTCCAAGTCCTGTAATGTTTTTTGTTTCCATGTGATGGACAAGCATGCATGAAAAAAATTCCTAGATCTTGCAATATATCCCTCTTATTATTGTGTCCAGAAACAGGAGAGCAAAAAGAGGAGACAATTGAAACAGCTTCTTAGTAATTGCAGCTATTTACTTTGAAAAGCAGGGGCCACAAGGTATCTCTAACCTGTGGGCACTCCCACCAGAGGTGGATGTACTTGCCCTTAGCGCCACAGTCTTACCAAGAGGTGGGAGGCATATTGGGTGTCACTCGTGGTTTTGCACCGGTGGGTCCTATGCTTCTGTGGTTTCCCTGGTATGGGCCAAAACAGATTTTATTGGCCAATCAGACCATACTGCATTCCAAACACCACCACCTACATTCTCACCTGTATCTCCTTCCCAAATAAATTTTAAGCCCAATGTAGATCCTGTGGTGTAGGTTAGCTGCAACTGAATCGTTACCATATCCCATATTAAGGAACAGGATCACAGGTTTTGTAAGAGATGTAGTGACCTGAGCACTAATAAAAGTGCAAACAGCCCGTTCTCGGGCCTCTCAGGTCCAGCAGAAGCTGTTCCCGGGTAATAGGTATCTCATTTCTGAAGTAATGCATGTGAAAATAGCCCCTATTTCTCCACATTAAAAGAACCTAGCATATGCAGTGTCCTTTGCACCAGAATGGGGAGATTAGGGGTGAACATAATGGCTTCTTTCCACTTCTGAAAATTTCAGGAAGTAAAAGAACTATAACTATTCTGCAGCACCATCTTAGTTATATTTTTAAAAGGTAAGTCCCACATGGAGTCATTTTTAAACATTTCATTTTCTAAGCCTATTCATTTCCCCCCTCTTATTCTTCATCATTATTTAGCTCATTTGGAATTCCCAATTTTTCTCCAATACATCTTTAAAGCATAGTCACTGTCTTTTACGTTGAAAAGCACAATCACTTACTGTCTTTTTGCCACAATTTAGGAGTGATCTGAGGAAGGTGGATAGGGAGAAGCTGAAGCAAGTCCAAAATTTGTGGGATAATTTTCATGTTCTTTTCTTTTATTCAGTTAGTGCTTGTGGGAGCGGATTATGGGAATATTAGTTACTGTTGAGAAAGAAATTATTATAGAATTAATAACTGTGTAGCATTGGTGGTTAGGAGCATGTGCTATGAGTTGGCCGCCCTCTTGATTCAACCTCCTCTTGTTTGCAGGATAGTTTTAGACAAGCCACTCTGCCAGTCCTGTTACCCCACATTACAGGTAACAATACCTGTCAACCTTTCTGGGTTATTGTAAGGATTACCGAGGCAATATATGCAGAGCATTTAAGAAAAATGCAGCAAGTCAATTGTAAGCATTATTAGAAAAGTCTTCCCCACTCCTTGGTCAAATGGGGGTGTTTATGGTTGCACTTGAGATAAGCAGCTCCCTGCTTTGGAGAACTTAACGTGCTGTTCTGGTTTTGTGTCGCTCAATCATGAGCTTCCCTCCTCCCTCCCCCCAAGCACTCCAGCTGTGGCCAGATGAGACTGCAGCTGCTTTTTTGATTCTGCTTGTCTTGGCAAGTGGTTTTGAAAAGCTCTCCCTCCACTTCCATTTATCCGGTGCATGGGGGGGAGGGGGAAGTGAGCAGTGAGGGGAAACAATTCTGTATTGTGAAACCAGGCATTGGCAGGAGGGGCATGTTTAATTAATGTTTAAAACAAACAAACAACAATTAAGCCGTAAAGTTATCAAGGAGAAGTTGGATTCTGTGATTGGTATAAACCAGGCTTCTTCAACCTCGGCCCTCCAGATGTTTTTGGCCTACAACTCCCATGATCCCTAGCTAGCAGGACCAGTGGTCAGGGATGATAGGAATTGTAGTCTCAAAACATCTGGAGGGCCGAGGTTGAGGAAGCCTGGTATAAACTTTTGCACATTTGTATAAGACCTCCTAGTTCCGCTAGTGATGGACAAGGGGCCGAGAGCTGTGTAGGTTACTGAAAGCCTGTCCCTGGGAAACCCAGGCTTTTCCCCACCCACACGCCTAAGTAGGTTTCATTAGCTGTTCCTTATTCACTGTCAAGACTGTGATCTCAGAATCTTGAGGGCTAGAATCTGGCTTTGGGGAAGGGGAAACCCCTAAAAATCGAGGTTTCGAAGACACTGTGAATTTCGCATCCGGCACTGAACACTGAGCTTCTGTAATGCGATAGTCCAGGGTTTTCCAAACTTGGGTCTCCAGTTGGTTTTGGACTACAGTTCCCATCATCCCTGACCACTGGTCCTGCTAGCTAGGGATGGTGGGAGTTGTAGTCCTAGCTGGAGACCCAAGTTTGGGAAACCCGGCTTATAATACACATAGCCCTAATTAGAGAACAGCTAATCACAGTATATTGGAAAAATCCAATCTGAAAGAAGGCAATGAAACCAGCTAAGAGAGACCAGTCACACCCATGCCCAGTTCAGGTGACTTTTCAGTGCAGAAGGGACTACCAGCCTGAGAATCACAAGAGTACAGAGAGTTTGAAGCCTGTGCAGCAAGCTGCGTTCAACATTTCTGAACAAAAATAGGTGGGGCTTGAGCTGTCCTGAGGTTGCTCACAAGTTGCTGTGCCAGCATATTGTTGCAAATATGGAACTGGAAATCAGAAGGTGGTTTTTTTTTTGTGGGTGGGAGGGGGGGCAATGCCTGTTGAAATCTAGTTGAACAGGATTTCCAGTGGTACAGCTTAGGTTCTCACCACCTCTAGGAGACGCAGAATGAATTTTGCAAAGCATTCGTGCATATATGCAAATCTCCTTGCTTTTCGCGATTTATTTGGGTTGTAGAAGTAAACTACACAGCCCAGGGCTGCCACTTACATCCTGAGTGTCTCAAACCAAGCTTGATTTCCCCTTCTCCCTATGCTTTTTTTACCCCCCCCCCAACTTCATTTCAGAGATGTATTTCAGGGAGGCAGGGGGCTGAAGGGCTGATGAGATTGCTTCTCTTTGTCCTTTTGGCTGAATGATGGGAATTGGATCACTGCCATATAATTTCCTTGGCTTTCCCCTCCCTCTGCCCCCCACATGCCATTCCCTAGTTGTGCTGGGACTATGTTTCAAAAGAGATCCTGGGAGTGGCTTTACCTTTCTGTCACCTGGTGATGGATGGGTGGGGAAGCCGCCTTCATCCACTCTCTCCTGCAATGCTAATTCCCATTTTATTGGTATTGTAATGAGCTTTCCGTTAAAGACAATTGCCCCGTTTGGATTTGGTAATCAGTTTTTCCGCCACCCGTCCCTTTGCAGTTATTGTCGTATTTTCTTTACTCCGTGCGAGGAACACGTTATTTCAGTTCCGCAATGAGCTTAATTTTCATTTCATTTTTTAATTGCTTATGAGATGCGGTCCTTCATTCCAAGAAAAAGAGATGCTGCAGGTCAGAGGTAGCCAGTGTGGTACCCTACAGATTCTCTGGACTACAGCTCCCCATCATCTCTGACCATTGGCCATGCTAGCTGGGGCTGGTGGGAGTTCTTGAGTCCCACAGTGTCCTTGAGGCCTCCCCATTGCTACAGCTGCTGTAGTTCAAAGGGATACCACTGCCTGCTGATCTGAAAGTCCCGCCCCTCGTGCAAAATCCCTGAAGCACGATGCCTTTGGGCATATCTATACTAATACAAATTTATATCTGTTTTATTCTATTTTAACTGGCATGGCTGCTGTAGGATCCTGGGATTTGTAGTTGGGCGTGGGTGCCGAAAATCCTAGTAGCGATTGCTGCTGCATGGTTTCCAGCAGTAACAGGAGGAGAAGTTATGCAGGGAGTGGGAATGGCCTGGATCACATTATCAAATCCTGGCTTAATAAGCCAGGATGTACATGAGCTCTGTGCACCCACCCACTGCCTCTTTGCCCAAGCAGGGAAGCCAACCAGGAAAGCCACAGCTTCCTCTTAATGTGCAAACCGGGAAACACTGGTTAGAATCATAGAATTGTAGAGTTGGAAGAGACCCCAAGGGCCATCTAGTCCAACCCCCTGCAATGCAGGAATCTCAACATGAGGTTCCACATCCAATTTGAAACCATACCGGACCCTCCTTGGCTTTGCAAATGTGCTAGCAGTTGTATTGCTGCACCACTAGGTATCCCATCCAAACAATGGCTTCCAAAACAAGCCAGGATTTGGGAGCCTGTTTTAAACAATTGCATCACATTCTGTCTTATTTGGAAGCCATTGGCAATAGTTTCCTGGTGCCTACATAGTGCAAAAGGGATGCAGGTGGCGCTGTGGTCTAAACCACAGAGCCTAGGGCTTGCCGATCAGAAGGTCGGCAGTTCGAATCCCTGCAACGGGGTGAGCTCCTGTTGTTTGATCCCAGCTCCTGCCCACCTAGCACTTCGAAAGCATGTCAAGTGCAAGTAGATAAATAGGTACCGCTCCGGCAGGAAGGTAAATGGCATTTCCATGCACTGCTCTGTTTTGCCAGAAGTGGCTTAGTCATGCTGGCCACATGACCCAGAAGCTGTCTGCGGACAAACGCCGGCTCCCTCGGCCTATAGAGTGAGATGAGCACCGCAACCACAGAGTCGTCCATGACTGGACCTAATGGTCAGGAGTACCTTTACCTTTACCTTTACCTTTACATAGTGCAAAACTGTGGTTAACTGCAACTTCATATTGCCTTCCTCCATTTACATGATGGGAGGAGCAAAGGGGCTGTGCGAAGGTGCCTCTGTAGTGACTCGGTGGATAATAATATTTATTATTTATAAAGTGCCTCAGAGACTAGGTGCTGTACAATAATTAAATGAGCAAAAAGCAAACCCTGCCTGAAGGCATACAGTCTGAGAAAGACAAGACCGTAATGGAGGGGGAAGGGAGACATAGGGAAGGGGAAAAGGAGGAGGAGGAGGAAAGAGTAGAGGTCACAGTCTCCAGGGAAGAGGTATGCTTTCAAACTCTTGTTTAAACAGTGGAAAGGAGGGAGAGGTGCAGATGTCGGGAGGCAAAAACTAGTTACTTTAACTGCATCCCATTGGGAAACCAAAGCCAATGAAGGGAATCTAATGCAGGAGGAGAAGTGGACTAAATAAGATATTGTGGTGGGGGGAAATGCATTCTGGACCTTCTCTCGGATCCTTTAAGCCACTCTTTCTTGCTGCGTTCAAGGGTTGAGCTCTGACATTGAAAACAAATGCTAGACCTGTGTCCTGTTCCAAATTAAGCCCGGAAGAAATGCTTTGAACAGATCAGGTTGGATAGAACTTGTGAGTAGTTTAGTCCTTGCCTTCATTTGCTGAACCAAACCATGACTTGGCGCGAACAGGCAAAAGTGTGGACTAACATACTGGAAAGGAGATTGGGACTGCTTTGGTCCTCTCCAGCTGCCATGGTTTGGCTTATATATTGCCTAAACCCAGGTTTGCGGTTTTTCTCTCTCCAGATGAACCAGTAACTGTCAACTGTAGGAAAGACTTCAGTTACAGCTTTGTGTGGGGAGAGCTAAACCATAGGTTGACGTTCAGACAACACACTAAGCCAAACCATGGATTAGCTCAGCACAGTGCAGCAGCAAAACAATGGGTAGAGAAATCAAGTGGCTGCAATCTCTTCCTGCATGTTGACTCATTCATACCAAGCCATGGTTTAGTAGTGTAACATTATGTACAAACCTGGCCAGTGGGACTTGCTTTCTTCATGATGTGTAGAATGAATCTTTGTAAATGGGGTGGGTGGGCAGAGAAAAATTTTCATACTCAGTGCCTCCCTTCCCTCAGTCTTAAGGCACCATACTTAGAGTGTTATCCATTTTATCACTGTAAGAATCCTGTGAATTTGGCTTGGCCCCAAGACCAGCTAGTGAGCTAAATGGCTGAGTGGGAGTTTGATTTAAGTTTCCCCTGTTCAGACTCTATCATTTCATCTATTACTTGAAGGAATGGCCCTCTGTACATTCCCAGATTCTTAACTTTTTTTTAAAAAAAAGTAATTTAATATATTCCATGTGCATCATGCTTGATGAAGATTGTTGTGTCTCTCAAACAAAAACGATGGAAACATGAAGATAGATCCCTCTTTGCAAATTATGGACATTTCTGGGTTTCACACAGTTCATCTAAAGAATGAGCTACTTGTGGTATTAGGTTCAGAAAAAACTATGTTGATAGTCTTAAACAGCTGCAAGAGATACTGCCTTCACCATTTACCTGTAATTAATTGATCAAATAATTGCATGCTGTTTAATTGATTAAGCCTTTAATCACCAGGTCTATCACAACTACTGTGGGCTACTGCACATGTTATAAAATCCCTGTATGGAAGACACATCCACACAGTGGTAACTGATGTGTACAGATCATTACATCAGAATACCTTGCAGAAGGGTGTTGACAAACATTGAGAAGCCTCAGTTGATTGTGGCTGCCCAGCACATGTAAACTTGAGTAGACAGTGCAATGGAAAAAAACCAAGTGTCAGACTGACCTCTAAGGGCATTTCTACATCACAGTTATAAACTGGTTTAGCAGTCATTCCCTCTCCCCGGAGGAACCTGGAAACTAGGGAGCTAGAGGTCACCAGCAGGCAAATAACTTTGTATGGTATCAATTCTTAGGGTTTAACATTTTTAAAAAAACTAAACAAAAGCAAAGCCACGTTATGAACAATAATTTCCCAGGAGTCTTTGGGAGAAGCCATGGCAATTAAAGTGATGTAAAACAGACATGCATTTGTAGGTTAGATACGTGCTTGGGTGTGAAGTATCTCTGGGTGGTGTGTGTTTGAGAGTTTGTGCATGGGACACACACATACACACACGCTAATCAGAAGGAAATGTAAGGACTTGCACTCCCCGATATCAGACCCATACCACCTTGCGCCATGGACAGAAACCAGGAGCAAACCTTTACTGCTTTACACTTCAGGTGTCTCCAGGCAAGTCAAGCAGGTGATCCAAGTCAGACAATTGCAGGGAACACCCACCCCTTTCCCATCAGCAGCCATTCTCACACAGGATAAAAAATTTCTCACCGTTAAAGACTTTTTAGGACTATCCTATGATTGTACTATGACACAGGAACAAGCACCATTTTTAGTCTTTCTTTGTTGATTCTGCTCATGATTTGATTAAAAAAAATTGTTGGGGATATACTTGGGTATAAGACGAGCAAACATTTATTCAGGTAGGTAGCCGTGTTGGTCTGACGCAGTTGAAATATATGAAATATACATCTGAAATATATCTGAATAAGTGTGCATGACCACGAAAGCTTATACCAAGAACAAACTTATGGTAGTTGGTTTCTAAGGTGCTACTAAACATTTATTGTGCATGTGTTCGTCTCTTGTAGATTCCCCTAACGAAGACAAGATACTCGAAACACACAGAAAACGGCTTATTAAATAATTGCCGCGACTGTGTCGGCTTCGCCCCCATGCATCTCTTGTGGGGTTTTTGGGTTGGGACAGTGGGTATGAGTTCGGTAGTTGGTGAGGAAGGGGTAGCAGTGTTACTGTCCCAGAGAGAACAAGGCTTTGAGAGCAAAGTTGAGGTTATACTCTGACAGACACAGGGTCAAGGTTTGTTTTTTTTTTTTGTGTGTGTGTGTGTGTGTGTGTGTGTGTGCGCCTTTCTAATCTGGGGGATTTGGGGCTTAGATGGGAGACGTAAGGGCGGGTGCATGTGATGGAAGTATGAGGCTTTGAGGGGAAGATACCGTGCTGGTGAGACAGCGGTCTCTGGTGTCACCGTTCTGTCTGTTTGGGCTGGGGGTGGGTGGGTGGGTGGGTGACATGACCATCTAGGTCCATAGACTTTGCTGGGCGGGGGAACTCTTTAATTTGCAGGAACTCAGCGGAGAAAAACTCGGCCAGCAAATCCTCGCAGCCCTACTCTTTACCCCCGCCGTCCTCTTAGCTCACCCCCTTGCCGTCCCGTCTCCCCCTCCACCCTCTGGGCCTGGAATTGAGTTAGTTCTCTGGTTCCATCCGCCCTTCCAGGTCAGCGACACTTAAAGCGTCGCCAGTTGAACATCTGACGTGATCCAAGCTGTCAGCTGCATTCAGGGGGCGTTATTAGTGAATCCCTTGTGCCGGACAGGCTGTGGGGGCTGTATGGGAATGTGCGGGGGCGGTGGAAAAGCAGGGAGGGGGTGCGTGCGCAGTAGACAGGCGGCAGTATGTATGTGTGGATGGGAAGGGCATTGGCAGCTGGCTCTATTTTTATCTCGCTTCCCCCTGGGCAACAGCCAGAAAAACTGGCCTGTTGGCAGCGTGTGAGTTTCCTAAATGCCCGCAACCTGAATCTCTCTTCTCTCTCCCCCCCCCCCGCCACCTCTCCCCACTTCTCCATGTGGGGTGGAGGGGTAAATGCAGACAGATCAGAAGGAGCACAAGACTCTCCCCCAGGGCAACGTATTCCTACTCCTCCATCGAGTTACTCAGCATCATTAATGCTGTGCCTGGGACTGGGGGGGGGGGGAAATAAGAGCACAAGAAGTGACCAAAAGGTTCATTAGGTCTAGCATTCTTCTGAAAACCAGCCTGCTAGCTGCCTCGGGGAAGCTCCTAAGAGGGGTTTGAAAGCAGCAGCCGTCCCCTGCTTGTCTGGTATTCAGACGTATGCTTTCTCTGAACAGGGAGGGCCTATATTGCAGTTAAGAGCTATTTATATACTTGTTCTCCGTGAATTTGTCTAGTCTCGGGGGGGGGGGGAGGGAGGTGGCTAAGCCATGTAAGCTAGCTGTCATCTTGTGTTAAGGAATTCCACAAGTGATCCATGCTTCGTCCACAGAGCTTATAACCTACGCCGGGGTAGGGAAGCCTCAGGGCAAGGGCCAAATGTGGCCTTGCAGGCCTTTGGGGTTCTTCTCCCCAAGCCACACGCCTTATGTTGCATCCTCCTCCAGTTTTTTTGTGTGTGGCTGAAATGTCTCCTTGAACTCTCACAATGCCTGGGTAGAGAGGGGTGTGTGGATGTGTGCAGAAACGAGTCTACTGTACAAGGGTATTAATATTTGTTGGCCCGGCCCAGTATTGATTGGCATATGGCCCCTGGAAAGTTGTCCAGAAGGAAATATGGTCCTCGGTTCCCTATCCCTGAGATGGGAGGAAAGAGGAGACATGTGGGTCATTCTAAATTCTTACCCTGCATGTACATGTTAAATCATATTAGCTGTAATTCCTGTGTTGCAGGGGGTTGGACTAGATGACCCTTAGGGTGGGGGTACCCTTCCCACCCTAGAATTCTGTGATTCTATATCAAGTCACTCTGATTTTTCTGCCTGCTCCCATCTCTCCCCCCCCCCAGTTCACAATTTGCACTCCTCACACTTTTGTGAGTTTCCAGTTGCTGAGGGAAGGGACTTGGAAGCTCAGCTTTGCACTTCCCAAAATTGAGAAGTTACCGGACAGGCCGGATTTGAGAGAGATTGCTGCAACTTGTTACTTTTAAGGGATGAACCTTAGCAAAGCCTGGACAAGGGTCCACGTTGCGTGGCCAGGGACGTGGACGGAGATTTGAAGTCCCACCTCCCAACTTAAATCACTCTGGATGTCTTGGGAGAGTTGCTTTTTCCACCAGCCTGAAGAAGGTGGTTCGTTTGGGGGGGGGGCTTAGAGGAATGTCGACACAACAGCCACCCAATGGGGAGGAAGGGAGAGCGTGGCGCAGCTCTGGCATGGGAAAGTAGGTCAAGAGCTTATCAGGCTGCGGTAGAGTCGGTGGAAAACAGCGGCTTGGAATGCGAGGAGGTGGGGAGATTTCGGAGGGCAAAAATATGACAAGGGATCTTGGGAGGGGGGTTTGCCTCTCAACCCCACCCTCCCCAGAACTTTAAAACACGGCACTATAAATCCCTCTAAATGCAGGAGAACGTGGCTTAGATTTGAGGTTATCTAACGTAACTTGATTTGAAATATTTAAATTTCAGTGAGAACGGCGATGTGTTGTTGTCTTTAGAGGGTCTGTGTATTCATAGCAACTAGAGTGCCCATCCCAAGGCTACGCAAGGAAGCACAGCTGCCCATTTTATGGAAGAAGGCATGCAGTCCCCCTTCCTTGCTGTCGGGGCGGCCTGCGCTGCTCCTCAGTCTGCTGGATATCCAGAAATCGAGGCCTACCCATCCTTTGCAGCCATTCCCTGCCTTTTTTTGTGTGCTAAGGGCCGCACGGTTTAGGCCAGGGACACTTATTCAGCCAGAGGGCCAAATTCCTTTCTGAGCAACCTTCAGGGGGCCACATGTGAGTCATGGGCGGGGCCAGAGGCCAAAGCGGCAGATGGGGTCGGCGCCTTTTGTACTGTGGGCAAGTTTCTAAGGCTCACCCACAAGTCTCCTCTCTCATTGCCCTGGTAGTACGGTCCCCATCTCCGCAAACAACAACAGCATTGGCTGCTTTATAGTTCTTGAGCTTTTATAGGGAGGGAGGGAACAGTCTCCCCTCTCTTCTTATTACTCACTTTTTATTGTTTTTAATTTCTCTCCCTTTATTTTTTTCAAAAGCAAAAGCCCCATCCACTGAAAGGCCCCCCTGGCAACTGGCTGGATGAACCTGCTGAAGACCTGGCATTAGTTTCTTAGGCCCTTTGAAAGTAAAGTTGGTGAAGACGAGAGAAAAGGCCTTTTCAAGCCTCTCAACTAAACTGTGGACTGGTCTCACTTCTTTGCAGCAGCCTCTGTTTCCCCTTAGTGGAAAATAATGGCGGCAAAACGATGGCCAGGCTCTCAACGCAGTTACTGCTGCCGCCAGTTGCTATGAACGTCTGTGTGTGGCTTAGGTGGGAAAGAAAGCCTTGTTGAAAATACAGTGGTACCTTGGTTCCCGAACGGTTTAGTTGTCAAACAAATCAGCTCCCAAATGCCACAAACCCGGAAGTAAATGTTCCGGTTTGTGAACGTTTTTCGGAAGCTGCACATCCAACATGGCTTCCTATTGAGTGCAGCTCCTGCAGCCAGTTGGAAGCCGCGCCTTCGTTTTTGAACGGTTTCAGGAGTCGAATGGACTCCAGGTATGGATTAAGTTCAAGAACCAAGGTACCACTGTACTCCTAATGGTGAGCCCTGCCCCCGAGAAGCTGTTAGAGAATTTATCCTCTCCTTGGATAAAATTAGGGGAATGGTTTCCTTCACCAACTTCTCAGCCAAGAAATAAAGAGTGGAGAATTTCAGGAGACCATTGGTCACCTTGAGAGAGGGCTCTGCTGCTCTACATTTTATACCATTTATTTGTTAAGTTTACAGTTGTAAACCATCTTGGGTGCCTTGGCAGAAAGGTGGCATGCAGTGAATAATCCCCCACCCCCCAAAATCTAATCACCTTCTAGTTCTGGTGTTTGAATTCAGGATTTCTTGAGCTACCCAGATCCTTTGCTCTATCACACTAACTGCATCTAATCTCATTCTGGGTGCAGGGCAGAAAATCAAAGGTACCTTTCCCCATTTCCAGCAGTAAAAATATATTGCTTTTTAAATAGCTGACAAATCTGTCGCCTTTTTGTCAACGTCTCAGGCAAACCTGGTTGCATGCTGGATTAAGTGGATCTTTTGGTCTAATCCAGAAGGCTCGTTCTGCATTCTTAAGATCCGCCTCTTGAGGCAAGACATCTGGCCCTGCTTAACGGTAGAGCTGGCCCTGGGTGTGTCAAGCCCCAAATCCTTCCCATTTCTGCTAAGTGAGTAGGCACCATGCCTTCCTCCATCAACTGGATTACGTGTAGTTCTCTCCCCACCTTCCCCCCTCCAAGCCAGCCAGCCTGCCTCCCTCCTCTGTTCCCTGCCACGGCTGTTTTCTTGCCACAGCAGAAGGGGTCCAGCCAAGCGTGGCCGATAAAATATTCATCTCTCTCACTCTCTTACATGGCTTAGAGAGTGCCGTGAACTGAGCGTCCATTATTCAGGACCTCCCATGCATTGCATGATTGTTGCTGGGCAAAGAGAAATGAAAAGGGGGTAGGGGGGAAAATGTTTGCCTCTTAATTAAGGATGGAATTGGGCGAGAGATGCACAGGGAGCATTTGTGGAACCATCTTGTAGGGGGAGCAAAGGAGGCATTTCTAGAGCCACACTGGCTTCTGGGTGCAGCCTGGCAGAACCGAAGTGTACCTAGAATTCCCTTCACACACTCTTGTTCAAATAACCGGTGGAGGAGCTGGAACTAGTGGTTAGATGCAAGGCTGTAGCCGGCCGTATGCTGACAAAATCCGGTTTTGTGTTGCGCTTACTGCAAAGTCCCTGACCATCTTCTCCGTCCCACATTAAAGGTACAAGGGTTAGACACCAGGGAGTTTGACACTTGACAATCATAGAATTGCAGAGTTAGAAGGGACCCTGAGGATCATCTAGTCCAACCCCCTGCAATGCAGAAATATGCAGCTGTCCTACACAGGGATCAAACCTGCAACCGTGGCATTATCAGCACCATGCTCTGAGCTATCCAGCTGGCTACTTCAGACTTACCCTTTTCTTTTAAAAAGGGAAAACCTTAACGTTCCTTCATACTTAGGAGTGTGTCATCTTATACGGGATATATGTGTCTAAGACAGTGATGGCCAAACTTGGCCCCCCAGCTGTTTGTGGACTACAACTCCCATCATCCCCAGCTAACAGGACCAGCGGTCAGGGGTGATGGGAATTGTAGTCCCAAAACATCTGGAGGGCCAAGTTTGGCCATCCCTGGTCCAAGAGAAAGGAGAGGACTAAATTCCAGCATATGTTTATAAAACCAATATTTCTGGCTACATCCCTGCTTAAAAAGGGGGAAAGTGGAGGTCTCAGAATCTTCAGTTCTCCTATTGACAGTGATGTCTGATTCTAGAAAGGAGGGAGAGGGATGAGAGAACATAAGAGCCCTGCTGGATCAGATAAATGCCCAGCTAGTCCAGCATTCTGTTCTCATAGCGATCAACCGGATCCCTCTGTGAAACCCACAGCACTCTTCTGCTCACGAACCCCAGCAGCTGGTTTTCAGGAACCATACAGCATCATGCTCCACTTCTGCAGGAACAGACTGTGGGGAAAGATGGTGAGAACATAAACTTTGTCTCGTGGTTCTATTACCTGTGTATGGGCACATGCACACCATTACCATAGAGATGTGCGTTTACTAGTGGTTTAAATTGTGGGGCAGGCTAGCCAGCTGCTGCTTGCTCCCTCAAAGGATTAGTACGTGTTCTGCATATTGGTTTTATGGTGGCAGCTAGAAGCATTCCCTGCTGCACTCTGACCCACCAGAACTCCAGCTCAGACCCTGCCTCTGGCTTCTGAGATTCCCTCCAGGTGAGGCTGAACCACTTCCTCCCTTCCCTTTGAATACTAGAACAGCCTCCCTCAATTTGCTACCCACTCCATGTTTTGGACTACAAGTACCCAGCCTGTATCAAAGCATTTGGAGAACACCATAAGAAGATAAGGGACGCGGGTGGCGCTGTGGGTTAAACCACAGAGCCTAGGATTTGCCAATCAGAAGGTTGGCGGTTCGAATCCCTGCGACGGGGTGAGCTCCCGTTGCTCAGTCCCTGCTCCTGCCAACCTAGCAGTTCGAAAGCACGTCAAGTGCAAGTAGATAAATAGGTACTGCTCCGGCGGGAAGGTAAACGGCGTTTCCGTGCGCTGCTCTGGTTCGCCAGAAGCGGCTTAGTCATGCTGGCCACATGACCCGGAAGCTGTACGCCGGCTCCCTTGGCCAATAAAGCGAGATGAGCGCCGCAACCCCAGAGTCGGTCACGACTGGACCTAATGGTCAGGGGTCCCTTTACCTTTACCTTTATAAGAAGATAAGAAGAGGCTGCTGGATCAGGCCAGTGGCTCATCTAGTCCAGCATCCTGTTCTCACTGTGGCCAGCCTAGGTGCCTGTGGGAAAGCCGTAAGCAGGATCCGAGCGCAAGAGCACGCTCCGCTTCTGGCTTTCAGCTGCTGCTGGTATTCAGAAGCAATGCTGCCACCATCCATGGAGGTACACCATAGCTTTCATCACGGCTGGTAGCCCTTGATTTACACCAAGGCTATATAGCTGCTTCTTTTTTAAAAAGAAAAGAAAAGCAAGAAACAGAAAACACGGGAATGAAAGCTGAGATTCTCAGTGTGCTGGCTTTTGCACACAAATTCCATGCAATGGTAGAATCACAGCATATGTAACCCTGGGCATTTGTTTGGCTCCTTACATCTTTTCCCTCCAAAATAGAAGACTAGGAAGAAAAGAAGGCAAATAAAACATTTCTAGCAGTCTGCTTTCCTTTTGTGCCCACCCACCCCATCAACACTCCCCCCCTTTTTCCTTGGGGGTCATTTGCAGCACAGTCCATTAACGCTTTCTGTCCGCACCCCTGATTTCTTTTTTGCTGTCAACACCCTCCATTCTCTTCATTTCACACTTACAGCACTTGCAAAATCCCCTGGAAGCTGCAGTGGTGCCAGCCGCTATCTCCCCAACCCAACAATGGAAGGAAGAAGCAAGAATGAAAGTTTAGTGGACTCTAAGGTTGCTATTCGGCTAATGCTAACAGAGATCGACTAGTTTTGCAGGCATTCTGTACCTGCTCTTAGATCTTTTGTAGCTCTCCAGATGTAGTGATTCTTCACCAGTGCAACCCTCTGCCACTCTCGACCTCCTCCCAGCTGTCCCAGGTCCTTCTCCATTTCTGTGGAGTGGCATAGATCGGGCTTTTGGGGTTCCAGGCCCCTGACAATTACCTTTATACTTTCTTGGAGGGAACAGAAGACTCTTGGTTGCACACATGACTCAAACTGGTCATCACAACCAAACCCTCTTTGGGAATCCTGGCAGTCAGTTATGTGAACATGATTGTCTGTGGCAGACCTCAGTGGTCTCAGAAACATGACATTTATTCTTATTTTTAAAAAACACAATGTTTAGTCCTCTTACCTGAAACAATGTTTGCATAATGTTGGAGATGCTCAGGCGCTTCCCTTTCCATCTTACCTACCGTCCCCTAGGATATGTGGCAATGGGGTTGTGTTTACAAGTCCTGCACAGAACACAGCCAGGGGTGAGGATCATTATCTTGAAATACGCAAGATTTGCCGGCTCTTAAAAATTCTATATACTCCGCTCCTTTTGAAATCCAAGGCAACTAAGCTCATACATAATAATAATAAAAATGCTAGCAATAACAAACCTTATTAGCAGTAAGTAAAAACATATTCTTAACTTGTCAAATTGCAGCCTCGAACCATGAAGTCTTAGAGCCAGTCAGCCAAGTAACAATGACAACAAATACTTTTTAGCTTGGATCCTTTTAAAAAGCTTCCAAGGTTCTGACTCCAGTGAGCCTCCCTAGGTAAACTATTCCAGTATAGCTGAAGGGGTTCATGACTCAGGAGAATGGCCATTTTGAAGCGGGGTGATTCATTTCTTGGAAAGCGGCTGTTTTAATCCAAATGATTCAGTGGCAGCGTGTTTTCCTTGTTCTGTGAAGCGATGCAGGCTTAAAGGTGAGCATCATCCATTGACAATGGCAACCTTTGCCATGGAAGAATATGGTGTCCACGCTCGTCTTGCACAGGGGTGGGGGAGATAAATGACGCACAACATTGCAGGCACTTTAAAAGTTGACGCTTCTCAGAGAGAATTAACATTTGCACTTGCAGTGATGCGATGTCAGCGTAGGCACCGAAAGTTAGAAAAGCCATTTATTTGTCTTTTGTGTGTGTCCTTGTACAAAAGTGGCCTTAGTTTTGTATATTCCTAAGCCTTGGATTTCTGCCATCTGAAATAGGGGCTTATTCTTAAAGACCCTCTGATTAGCTAATTTGCTTGCGAATTGGTACTGAAGTATATAGACTTTAAAAAAAAACCTTGAGGGGAAAAACACGTACATACCCAGTCATTCTGCCTTAGTATTGCAAAACCACATTCCGCATTTTTTTCCTTAACTTTCCCCTAGAGCGGGTGCAAATCGGTGGTAGGTTTCCCTCTGCTCTTGATTTCCATCCTTTTCTCCTCTGCCACCCCCCCCTTCACCTGCTTTTCTCCCTTTTGACGCAGAGTTAAAGATTAATTATAGCTGGTCTTCCCCAGCTGGGTTGCTGAGCGGATGGGAAATACCCATTAATAGAAGGGTAGCTTTTTATCATTCTGTCAGCGGCTGGTGGTACAGGACGACCTCGTGATTCTCAGCTTGGAATTCGTTCGCCTTTTAAAAAAGGGGGGCTTGCCGAATTGGATAAATGAGTTTCTCTCTTTTTTGTGTGTGGGGTGGGGTGGAATAAGGGGGAGGGAGAGAGGGGAGGCTGACGGAAGCGGCAGGAGGGGAGAGTCCCTGGAACAAAAGCCAAAATATTTCATCAGACCATTCTGGGTTTTCTTCTTCTTCTAAAAAAAAAAAATGCATAGGGAAAAGAAAGAGGAGGAGATGAATTGTACATGACAATAGCTCCCGCAATGCATTGCTTGAAGAGGTACCACCATGCATTTGCTGACCAGGTCCTACTTTTAGTTAAATATTTATCCCAGCCAGGGTGTGTAGCAAGGATGGATCTATCCGGATGAGGAACATTTCCTTTAGATCTGCACAAAGAGAATCGCTGTCCTTTATTTTCCCTCTTGGTGTATGAAATCATTGGAACAGCCTCTTATCGGGGGTGAATTGTGGTGACTGAAGCCTTTGGTTTTGCGAAGTTAGCTGTTTTCGTTGTGATAAATGCCGACTGGAGTTTTCTTTTGCTCTCCTTGGAGCGGTGTGAATATTCCTTGGGGGAAAGTGTCTGGAATCCTTGGTGTCAACACCACTCTTTTGGTTCAGGTCTGAGACACAGGACATCTCAAGGCCCTCTGAGGGCTTTATTGAGACATTTTTGGTGGTGGTACAATGTTTAGAACAATTAAAAAACACACCAGAGTGTCTTTATAAAAACAGGAAGCTGTGTGTTTTATACAGAATTGGATGGTTCATCCATCTGGTTCAGTACTGTCTACATGGACTGGTTGTGGTTCTCCAGGGTTTCAGGCAGGAGTCGTTCTTAGTCCCACTTGGAAATGCCAGGGATTGAACCTTAGACCTCATGCATGCATGCAAAGCACATGCTCTAGCACTGAGCTGCATCCCTTCCCTGAATCTGGAGAAACGTCCAAACCCAGTGGAAGTATCCAAGGAGCAATTGCAATTCCTGCCCGCCCTCTGTTTTAGGTATTTCTGCATTCTTAAGTAGAGCGTGCTCGATATTCTCCCTGAGCATTAACTTAGTGCAGCCACAAGTCTCTGTTTCAGTTCCTCCATGTGTAAAATGGGAATAGTGATCCTACCAATGACTCAAGAGATCCGATGTACTTTGTAAATGCTTGGGTAGGACTTGTGCAGCTTGTTCATCTGCATGTATTTACAGTGGCACCTTGGGTTAAGTACATAATTCATTCCGGAGGTCCGTACTTAACCTGAAACTGTTCTTAACTTGAAGACCACTTTAGCTAATGGGGCCTCCTGCTGCTGCCGCGCCGCCAGAGCACAATTTCTGTTCTCATCCTGAAGCAAAGTTCTTAACCTGAAGCACTATTTCTGGGTTAGCGGAGTCTGTAACCTGAAGCGTATGTAACCCAAGGTGCCACTGTATCTGTCTTGATAGTGTGGGCTAATCTCTGATTGTGAGGGAGTGCAGGGTATCGGTAGCCCACCAGAACTGCAGGGACGGGTGGACAGAAAAGCAGTTTTTGCATTTTTAAGTTCTATATATACAATTCAATTGGGAATACAGTGGTACCTCGGGTTACAGACGCTTCAGGTTACAGACGCTTCAGGTTACAGACTCTGCTAAGCCAGAAATAGTACCTCGGGTTAAGAACTTTGCTTCAGGAGGAGAACACAAATCACGCGGCAGCGGGAGGCCCCATTAGCTAAATTGGTACCTCAGGTTAAGAACAGTTTCAGTTAAGAACGGACCTCCAGAACGAATTAAGTTCTTAACCCGAGGTACCACTGTAGTGTGTAAGTCTCAGTGGGCACAAAGGTTAATGGATAACATGCACATTGAGTGCAAATGAGTTGTATCCTGCCTCTTTTCCAGGCCCATTGCTTGCTCCAGATCTGTAAAAAAATGGAGTTTTAACACAAGGGTCCGAAATTTGCCCACCATCATTTGGGGAAGTGAGACGCAGCAGAGAATTTTTTTCTACACCGCTCATCTCTCCCAACAGATGGTATTGTTCAAGAGAGTGTTTCTTAGGCAATTTGGGGAAACATTTTCATGAGATGGAGGGAAAGAGGCCATCTCCAAAGGGATTTTAAATTGGAGGCATCTAAATCAAACACATACCTTGGAGATGCACTGGGGTCAGGGGGGGCCGGAGAGACATTGATTCTAAAGAGATTTGGCATCTTTTTATTAAAAAAAAAGTTGACGGATTCCCAAGCTGGGTTCACACGCTTGGTGACTAACAGCTGAATGTGTGAATGGACCCGGCTGAAAAGCATTGTGTTTGGAGATGGTATGGAACTTCTTTCTGTACAGACTTCTTTCTGGTGCGTATTAGGCCTGTGTCAGAAGACATGCATGTGCAGGTCATTGCCTGATGTTGACAGCCACCAAGTAACAAATGCATGTGTACAAGCCAGCCTGTAGATTTCAGCATCTCCCAAGCTTTGCGGGCCATGGCGATGGCACCTTGATTGCCACTCAAAGGCCCTTCATTCAGCATGGAACCCTCACCTGGCCAACTGATCTCTAGAAAACAAATTTCGCCTATCTGTTGTTGGCTCCTGTTGCCGCTGCCTTTCCTCCCAACATGCGAGCTTTAGGACACAGAGCACCGACAACAGATTGAGATCTTTGGCTCTGAACTGGCAATACGAGCTTAGCTTGTATGATTGCTAGGCACTTATATGAAAGAGAGAGAGATCTCCCTGCCCGCGCCTCTCTCTCTCTCTCTCTCTCTCTCTCTCTCTCTCTCTCTCTCATGCTCTTCTTCCTCCCCCCCACCCCACACTGCTGCTCCAGCTCCAACTGCCTCCACCCATCCATTCTCTCCTTTCATGCTTTTTTATTTTTTGTATATTTTTTTTGCTGCAACGACCTTGGTTGACTAAAAGCCCAGAGCGAATTGGAGGAAAGCTTCCCCTCCTGCGTTTCACACATCCGGGGTCAGGATTTTGACTTTGCCCTAGTTTTAAATCTTAAATGGAAAGCTCGAAATACTTTTATCTTTGGTGGGGCGGGGGGAGAGTTGTTGATAGCTTGTGCGGTGTGTTTGTGTGTGTTGTGTTTTTTTGCAGCAAGGAGAGGAGGAGAGTGGTGGGACTGAACAGATCCCCTCCCTCGCCTCCCCTCTTCAGGTTCCCAAGCTTTATAGGTTGGGGGGGAGGAAGCATACAAATTCCTCCAGACGCTTTATATGGATTCCAGAGTGATTAAATGACAACATGAAAAGGGGGTTCTGAGCAGATGTAGGGCAGCTGAGATCCTGGGAACTGAACTCCTGCAGCTCAGCTTAGCTGAGCATTACAGGGTTTTGTGGTAATCTAGCTGATGGGAGATTAGTGAAACTGAAGGGATTCCCCAGTTCCCCCAGTTGCAAACCAGTAGCCAGGCACTCATGAATTTTCTGATTTCATTTTGGGTCGGGGAGTTAGTTAGAATAATTTTTAGTCCCAGAAGGGATGGGGATAGTATTTGGGTAAGATGCTCGGGAGAGATACACATGACCCAGTGCTTTAAAAGTCTTGAAATAGCCATTCCTCCATAATGTGCCTATTTTACCCTCATTGTTCTCTGGAGGGCGAGAGTGCCCCTGAGCACGCAAAGTGGGCACTTTCTCTGACTTAAAGACACCACCACCTTTTCTGGGGAATGAAAGGTTAAAGCATCCCAACTCCCGAGTCTTCTGTTAGCACAATCTATTGAGAAATACGCCCATCTTTTGCTATTACGTAAATGCCCTAGCTAGAGACCTCAGACCTGAACAACACCACCAGTGGTCCAGTACACCCAGTTAAAAGCAATGCCCATTGCATGACTTCCTCGTTCCTGCTTAGCCAACCCAATCAAAGTCTCTTAGCTGCTGAGAGTGTTTTCTCTACGGATGGATTCAGATGACTGGAATTCATGCAGTAGCCCTTTAAGAGGTTACCTTCCATGCTTGTATCTCCATGGAAGACTTGCCAGCAGTAACCTGTGGCCATGCATAAAGCCTTCCATTAGGAAGCATCAGATGACCCTCTGCATACACTGAAACCACATAATAGGATGGGGCAAGCCATTGCTGACATGCACACCAGACATGCACCCTGCTGTCTGCACATTTCGGCAGCTGTGTGAAGGGTCTGTAGGCACATAACGACACACACCTGTAGGCAGTGCTGTTTTTTCTAGAAAAAGAGGTGCTGGAAGGAACCCACCATGAATGTCTCCCTTGTACTATTAGAATGGCAATGGTGCCCATCCAAGAGGTGCGGGAACTGAAATCCGGCTAAAAAAAAGACCCCCATGTGTATTATCCCCTTCTCACGGGCCCTGCCACACCCTCATGTGCTCTCTCAACCTATGAGGGGTGGCAATGTCTCCTCTTGCCCCCCTTTCCCCCCACAGTGGCTCATAAATGCCCCAATGGCTGGATCAGGGATTCTAGAGCTTGATGCTGGCCTAATGGGGGACTCTATGTCAAGCACCAAAGAGAATACAGAGGTGTGCAACACCTGCCTCTGTGCTAAACAGGTAATTTGAGGCTTCTGGATCTGCAGAGTCTGATGTAAACACTGGAAGACCGAGCTTCCTCTCTTGCTTGGTCAACAGAACAGTACCTTCTGTGTGATGTACTTCAGACGCTCAACAAGCAATCTTGGGGATCCTGGCTCAGAGAAAATCCCTTCTGTGTCTGGATTCAGGTATAGCCATAGCCTAGACCAGGTGAGCACTAATGGTGGACTTGCATGGCTGGAGGCTACAGTCTCTTACCTCCCCTATAGGAAGCTGTTAAATTGCTCCTGATTTCCTTAATCCTCCCTCATGATGTGGGCTTGGGGCATAGAGAATATAATCTCTGCTCTCGGATTTTAAGGGCTGAAGTTGGTGTTGGTACCCTGCTGAAACGTCAGTGTGCGGCAGGCCCTTTTATTTTAACTTATCCGCTTCCTGGCATTTATTAGCTGACTGTAAAAACAATTATAATATTCTGCAGTCACACCTGGTGTTGGCTAAGCATGGGTTTGTTTTATCCGTTGTGAGTAGGAGACTTTGGTTCTCCTCTAAAAAATTAGCTTTGAAATTGGCAAGATCAAAAAGTTATCCAGAGCACAGTATTCTCTTCATGCTTAGCCCCCCACCCACCCATTTTCACTCTTATATTGTTTTCCTCAATAATAGGGGGCTCAGTTTATTTTTCACTCCCTATGATGTGACCTATAAAGATGCTTTTAGAGGGATTAGTGTTATGAGACCCCCAGAGAGCAGGGTTTTTTTGGTTTTTTGTTTAAAAAAGAAAAAGGAGTCTGAGGCTATTTGAATGTATTGGACAAGGTGTTTTTGGGGGGAATGGCGAAGCCCTGACTGATGTGTGTTGTGCTCTCTGCTTTAAATAAACAAGTAGGAATTCTGCACCAAGAATTCAGTTCTGTGATCTCTACATCCTATTGCTAACCGTGAATGACTGTTTTTGGAAAGCTTTTTTTTAAATAAATGCATGCAACCCTTTCTTTTGACTCAGAGCAGATCTGACTCCCAAGTTTGATGGAGACCCTTAGCAAGATATCCTCTGGCAGGTGCCCCCAGTGAATGAGTGGTGATGACCACCGTCCCTTTCTCTCAGGTAGCATGGAGCCCTCTCCCTCATGCTACCATAGCAAGAGGGCAAATGGTGGTGGTTGTGATTGCTGCTCCTGGTCAGCAACTGTTGAAGCTGTGTGTGACTGCCCCATGTGGTGGATCATGGAACTCTTAGAGGCAGCCTGCTGGCCTGCTGCACACCCAGGCTGGCCATTGGATCTTATTGGGTAGAAAGGCTTCCCTTTTCCATTGAGCTTTGCTTGAGCAACATAGTCTTCCTGAGCCTCTGGGACGTTGCTGTATCTCATTGGTTCTGCTTCTTGGTTTTGTCCTCTAGTACCAACTGTGTACCAACAACAACCTGTGTAGGAATAGGGATATTTCTACTCTGGCATCATTTGGACTCCTCACTTGGTGAACACAGCACAAGAGTTAGGATTTCGTCCCCACCCTGCAAAAAAATAAATTCTTCTTCTTGCATTTCCTGCAACCATAAAGTTGATACTAATACCCACATTGGCTCGGAGATACATATGATCTGAAAATGCCTGTCTCCCACATTTTTCTACTTGGTGTTAAAAATATTCACACATCCTCACAAATAGCACGAGAGAGGCTCAAAGGTGCCATTCACTGTCGTGCGCTAAAATGCCCTTGAAGTACCTCTCCTTAGATTAATGTGAGCCCTTGTGTGGAAGCAGTCCCGTTGTCCCTTCTCATTTGGGAAACTTTTGCAATAATTGTCCAACTCCATCATCATAATTTCTATAACCCTTTCCATATATAATTCTTATTTTTGTATTCACCCTGTGCAGTAGGTTAGGCTAAGGGTTTGTTGCTTGTCCATAGGGCTGCCCTATGTATCTTACAATTAAGATGGGGTTTGAAGTGGGCTTTTCAAGGTCCTAAACCCAAGGCTTCTGTCTTCTACTCAACGAGCCCCCTCAACCCACCTTGAGCAGTGAGTTGGAACCAGCCATTTGTGGGACATGTCTGTCTAGGAGACACAGCTGCAGCAGTGTCACAACCGTCTTGCTGACCTGAGTTATATGGATGTTGTGGTGCTGATGCAACCACATTGTGCCACTTTCCCCAACCTGAGTGTGATCTGCTGTACATGTGTAGCAGAGTGATGCAGTAGAGGGGACTGCACCACTTTGGCTTGCAGGTGAAGGCTAAAGTGCCATATGATAATTAACTCCCCGCAAGTAGAAAGCTAACACGCCAGGGAGAGTGTTTCTAGTCTAGCCTACTTCCTGCTTTGCTAATTTCACGCTTGCAAGGCTCTGCCAGGTTCAGCTTCCAGTAACTGTGCATGCTCAATCTTCATGCACAGAAGGATTTTTTTTTTATAAGACTGTTCAGAATCCCACCCCGTAGTTGGGTAGGTGGTATGAGACCGCTGAATTGGACAGGTCAGGTATAAAGGCTTTCTGCCCTTGCTTTGCCAATAGATTAGTACCTTTTGCCTGCTATGGTTCAGATTCCTAGCTTTTGTTCGAGGAACTGACCTTGGTTCCAAGGCGAAAGTCCACAACCTCCATCATCCCTAGCTGACAGGACCAGTGGGAAGATGGGAATTGTAGTCCCAAAACATCTGGAGGGCTGAGTTCCACTGAAAGCGCCAAGGCTTAGGTCAGTCATGACTCTTGTTCCATGGATTTCAGTGACTGACTTGCTCTTGTACTGTTGTACTGTTTTATTGTTAGCCGCCCTGAGCCCGGCTTTGGCTGGGGAGGGCGGGATATAAATAAAATTTATTATTATTATTATTCTTGTTCCAACCCAGTACAGTGGTACCTTGGTTCTCAAACACCTTGGTTCTCAAACTCTGGTTCTCAAACTCCGAAAACCCAGAAGTAAGTGTTGCGGTTTTCGAATGTTTTTCGGAAGCTGAACATCCAATGCGGCTGTCAGCTATTGTTTCCGGGGCACCTGCACCAATCAGAAGCTGTGTCTTGATTTTTGAACATTTCAGAAGTCAAATGGACTTCTGGAACTGATTAAGTTTGGTGCTTTTGTTTTTGCTATTTATTTGGTGTTTTTGTTTTTGAGGCTTTTTCAATTAATTAGTTTTTGTGACTGTGTGGAACCTAGTTCAGCTACTGATTGATTGATTGATTGTGTGACTGCAGAGATGGATAAAAGCCTCCCATCCAAATAATGACTATCATCAGTGCAGGTAAGAAAAAAATAATAATTTTAATCATTTACAATACTGTCTTATTTATTTTATAGTACTGTACATTGATTATTGCTTTCATTTTATGGATTAATGGTTTTGTTAGATAGTAAAATTCTTGTTAAATTGCTGTTTTAGGGATTGTTTTTAAAAGTCTGGAACGGATTAATTCTTTTTGCATTACTTTCTATGCGAAAGCACACCTTGGTTTTTGAACGCTTTGGTTTTGGAACGGACTTCCAGAACGGATTAAGTTTGAGAACCAAGGTACAACTGTATTCCCTGTCCCCAATCCAAAATTTTACCCTCCGCTTGCTCAGTTAACCAGAGGCAATTGCTACTCAGCTCAGGCGACCAAGTACACCCCTTGATGCACTCCTGTATTAGCTGCCCTGATGACAACTGCAGAAGGGATAGTAATTAGAAGAGAATGCTCTCTACGTGTTTTCGCTTGTGTGTACCGTACCTCCTCGTTTGTCCTCATGCCTGTTTAAAACGAGGGCAGCCAAGACTAGACACAGTCCAAGATTGAAGCCAAGTCAAGCACCACTCTCCATCCTCTCCTCATTGCTGGTTGGTGTTATGATTACTTAATGCATCTACCAGTGGGTCCCTGGATGCATGCGGGGGGGGGGGACGGACGGACTCACAAATTCATATGTCTTCACAGTCTCACACATAGGGGAGGATGCAATTTGTGTGCAAGCTGTTTTTGTCTTGCTGGCTCTTGAAGGTGGTGCTGGATGGAAGCACTGGGCTGGGGGTGGGGGAACCGGTAGCTGAAATGGACTTCCAAGCGAGGCACTTGGAATTCCTCCTTCCTGGGAAGATGGCTGTGTTGGAAGGCGTAGTTAAGACCCTGAATTCCTACTCATTTCAGTGGGGAAATTTAAGCGTGAGCATAGTTCTCTTCCATTGTAAACAAGGGGTCTTAAAAGTGCTTAACTTTGGCTGGACTTTGCCCATCGTTTTAACAGCAGGGCTAGTAGTTAGTAGGTTTCTCGGCATTGCTCATTTTATTTATTTTCTCTCCTATTTATCTGTTGTCTCATCTTTTCTCATTGTTCCTTCTCCTTTCATATAATCAGCACCCACACCCCTCTTTGTTTTGGTATATTCTATTATTTCTCCTCTTCTCACATCTACTTTTCTCTGCTCTTGTTTTGGCTCTTCTCCTCTTCCTCTTCCTTTCTCTTTTTTTATTTATGTGCCCCCCCCTTCTCATACATATCTCTGTGTTGTTCTTTTCTCATGCGTATCTTCGCTCTCCTCCCATATTTAATCTCTCTCTCTCTCTCTCTGACTTGTGATCTTTCCCCCCTCTTTCTTATGCTCTTTTTCTTTCTTTGTCTTTTCCCCCCCTTTCTCTTTCATCGCAGTCTCTTACTAAATGAGTCAAAACAGACATTTGTCATGTTCCCTACAGGAAGTACTGGGGGCTTTTGTTCGAAAAGCTGCTGGCTAAGCAGAGCCTCTGACTTTCTATTATTATTTAAACAGGCCCCACTGAGCTTTTTTCTCTGGAGCGCATGGAGCGCACACATGCACATGCAAACCACCAATTTCTGGCAGGGTGGGAGGCAGGTTTGAAAACTCAATCTCTGAAAATAAGATTTCATTCCCCATCAAATTGCGCATCAGACTCTACACATTTTGAAGGACCAGAGAAGAGCACATATTAGATAGGGTTTATTCATTTATCCTTTAAAAATCTGCACTCTTGGTGACCGTATAGAATCATAGAATTGTAGGGTTAGCAAGGACCACGAGGGTCATCTAGTCCAATCTCCTGCAATGTAGGAATCTTTTGTCTATGTGGGGCTCAAACCCAGGACCCTGAGATTAAGTGTCACATGCTGTACCAGCTGAGCTCATTATTGACCTTAGGCTGCATCTACACATTCCTGGTGGGGTATTTCCACTGAGGTTATTTAAGGGCAACACTCTTGCTGTTGCTCCATTCACACATGCTGTAAGTACAGGAATACAGAGAGAGAGAGAGAGAGAGAGAGAGAGAGATTGCATTTAGTTAAGTCTTGTAAGGGTAAGAGCTCTCCCTGTCCTCTGATTTTTAGAGAAGGTTTACAAGCCAGGATGGGCCTTACTCTGTGTTCCCATGATGCACGATTAAAGAGAGCAGGTGCATATTCCACTTTAAGCAGAACCCCATGTTAATCAAGTGTAAGTGTGTGTGTGTGTGTGTGTGTGTGTGTGTGTGTGTGTAAAAGCCAATTATTCCATGGCTCAATAGAATTTGTGATGGAAATGAACAAATTGAAGTATTTTAATTGTCTACATTAAGAGTTTAAACTAATGACTTTTTTATGACAGCTAAGAACCTTTTTTAATATACTAGTATAATAGATTTCTAAATCATATTGTAGAATTGCGTATATTATCATTAATTTGATTAATGTAATCAACCTTATTAGTCCCTCCCCCCTTTCCCCACTCTCTTTCTCTCATTTTTTTGGTACTGGATTTAAACAGATATTGTGAGCTCCAATTCTGCAAAAAAATTTGTTCTTTAGAATGTTCCCCCCCCCACTGTAATTTTAAATATAAAAGGGAAGGTTCTTTTGGTGAGGGGGTGGGGATACGCCCACACACACACCAAAGAAGACCTTGTATGCCTGCTGTTCCTTCACCTTACTTTGTGGGGTGGGGTGCTGTTGTTAAAGCATTTATTAAGCAGAAATATCCCACCATCGCCCCCTCTGCAGTGAACACGGCCTCGGTCCCTAACCTGAAATTAATGTGCTGATTTGGAAGTCCAAGGTCCAGTGGAACTATTCAGACTCCTTTGAGTAGAGATGCATTTGGGGCTCAAAATGCAGGCTTATTTCAGTGTTTCCAGTGCTAAAAAAATATGGGTAAGGAGCCCTTTCAAAACATCCAGGGGGTGAAAGCCAGAGCTGGGGCGGGGCGGGGATGGTTTTGAATGTATTTTATAGTGGGTGGGGGTTGATCCCTGACCTTATCACCTTTTTAAGGGTCTTTTTTGAGAAGGGATGACAGGGCTTTCAAAGGCCTGAATTGCTCCCTATTTATTTACCTGTTACTGTTTTACCAGAATGGCATTGTCCTGTCAGAGACAGAAAATAGCACCAAAGTGCCCTCTTCCCAGGCATTTTCTTAACAGTGCTTACCATAAACAGCAGCAACCCCCCCCCAAACCCGGGTTGAGGGGGGGGGGAGATCTCAAGCCTTGAAGGTTTGATTAGAAAGAGTTTGGGGGGGGGTTGTGTTTGTGTGTGGGTGCGCTTGCCGCACATTTGTAGGACTGTTTCATAAGTGCTTCCACATTGCATCAAGTAGCTTTTGACAGAAAGCCCTGGGGAGTCTCCTTATCAGTGATGAGGAATGGCTGTTATTTTCTAGCTGTGTTTTTGTTGTTGTTTAAACATCCAACTTGGGTTTCTTTTGAATTTGGAAGTGATAAGAAAGTGTGATCCTCTTCTATCCAGTCTGCCTCTTGATGCGAATCCCTGAGTTCTTGACAGGATGGCTTAACAGCTGCCCATCATCCTATATAAAGGTAAAGGTAAAGGTAAAGGTACCCCTGCCCGAACGGGCCAGTCTTGACAGACTCTGGGGTTTGTGCGCCCATCTCACATCTATTGGCCGGGGGCCAGCGCTGTCCGAAGACACTTCCGGGTCACGTGGCCAGCGTGACAACGCTGCTCTGGCGAGCCAGAGCCGCACACGGAACGCCGTTTACCTTCCCGCTGGTAAGCGGTACCTATTTATCTACTTGCCCCCGGGGGTGCTTTCGAACTGCTAGGTGGGCAGGCGCTGGGACCGAGCAGCGGGAGCGCACCCCGCCGCGGGGATTCGAACCGCCGACCTTTCGATCGGCAAGCCCTAGGCGCTGAGGCTTTAGCCCACAGCGCCACCCGCGTCCCTTATCCTATATAAACCCAGTGCTTAATTTCTAGGGGAAATGTATGCTTCTATCCTTGAAAGCCATTCTCAGATTTAGCCACCCCTCTGTTTCCCTGATTGGTGGGCGCTCTCTTGTTATTGTTGAGGAAGGTGTACTCTGCGTGCGCTGAGTGGCGTTTTCATCTATTCTGCTCTCCTATGATCCTGGGTTTCACCTTGGCATTTAAAACAGGGCTGAGCCTTGTTGAGCATGGCACATATCAAGGCCTGCATATAGCGCTACCCAGAGATACATAGTCAAACATTTGTGGGACGTTTTAGATATCTACATGAACCAAATGGCAGGGACTAAGTCACATGCTGAGAACCTGAATGGGCTACCATAATGGTGGACCATTCAAGGTACCATCATGTGACTTAGTCCCTGTCATGATTTGGGGAAGGACTGTTTAGTGGGAGAGCGTCTGCTTTGCATTGAGAAGGTCCCAGATTCAGTCCCCAGCATCTCCCAAGTAAGGCTGGGAGAGAACTGTCTGGAATCCTGGAGTACGGACCTCTGGAACGAATTAAGTACTTAACCTGAGGTACCACTGTAATCTGACTGGGTATAAAACAGCTTCCTCTGTCCCTCTGAATCTGCAAGCATTTTTTAAAAATATATATAATAGCATATTTTATTTATATGGAAATTTATACCCTGACCTTCTGGTGCTTACCCATGGCAGCTGACAAGAATTAAGGCCAACCGTAAAATATAATAAAATTAAAATGATCAGTGTTTCCCAAACTTGGCTCCCCAGCTGTTTCTGAACTACAGTTCCCATCATCCTTGACCACTGGCCCTGCTAACTAGGGTTGATGGGAGTTGTAGTTCAACAACCATTGGGAGACCCAAGTTTGGGAACCACTGGGTTAGATGATCCTCATGGTCCCATTCAAATCTGCAATTCTATTACTCTGTAAAAACAAAACTACAATAGAATAAAAAGAGACAAATGTAGATCTTGTTCCGTTCCCTCCATATGCATGGAAATCTAGAGTGAAGGAGATGAATTTCTGAACACATCTTCAAATATGTGCAAGGCAATGCAGGAATCTGTGTGGAAAACATTGGGGCTATAATTGGATATGTGATGTTTGGTGGCCTAGATATATATGCCTCTGAAAACTTTCTATGGGAGGATGCTGTCGTTCCAGCTTTTGTTCAGGGCCTGATGATACCATTTAGCATTGGAAAGGAGTTGCTCTGTGGATCATATTGGCTAAGAAAACCTGATGGGGAGAGGAAAGTTGTCCAAAACACAGGGCTTGGCTCACTTCCTCAAGGCACCTGGGACTATTTTGCTTTCTCTGTTTGCTTGAGCGTTCCACACCTCTTCCTGTGTCATCTGAATTATGTGCCTGATTTGTGAAAGATCCTGTCTTGCAAGCAGTAAGCAAAGGAAATTTGTGTTTTAAGGTATCTGGGACATTTCTGAACAGGTGAATATTTGTGTAGAAGCTGAGGAGTAAAGTACTGGGTGGGTAGAAAATGTAATATATACAGAGCAAAAGTGTTGCACTAATTTAACTCCAGAAGGCTTTCTCCTCCTGCTCAGACCACTCTTGTTTGTACAATTCATCTGTGATCCTGGAATGCAAACTTGATATGCATTCTTCTTTTTCTAGAGAAGACCAGATCAGTGCCTAGTTCTGTGGACAAATCTTCTCTCAAAATCCATGCCAATAATAAATACACAGGTCTGCAAAAACCCTTTGCTGTGAATATCTGAATTCTATGACAATGATAATGTTTGATAATGTGTGGTTCGAATTTGAATTCTTAGACAACACATCTAAATTGCTCATATTAAGCACATTATTATTTTAATTTCTTACTTTGAATAATTTATTTTCCTTAAGCTAGTCGTGGGTGGGAGCAAGGAGCATGCAGGATGAGACTGATGTCTTGTCTCCTGACTGCTACCAAGCGTTGCTCGTGGACTTAAGACTCGAATTGTGTGCTCTTGCTTTTATCAAATTGGAGAATCTCAGGTCCTGACCAGTACCAAATTCTACCCCATGCAGAATTGCAAAATAGGTATAGCTGTGGCTTTAAATTCTGCTGTAATCTTCCCATATGCCATCTGTCTGTCTGTCTGTCTGTCTATCTATTGTGTCTGTCCCCTGTAAAGAGGGGCAGTCTGTGGCTCAGGGATAGAGCACTGGTAAAGCTGAAAAATGCCCTGGAGAGCCTCTGCTGGTGTACATAATGGAATCATGGAATTGTAGAGTTGGAAGGGACCACGAGGGTCATCTAGTCCACCCCCTCCTGCAATGCAGGAATATTTTGCCCAACATGGGGCTCGAACCCACAACCCTAAGATTACGATTCTCATGCTCTACCAACTGAGCTATTCCATGGTGATAGTGAGCTAGATGCATCAGTGATGTGACTTGGCATCATGCAGCTTCCTATGTCCCTGAGCTAAGCCACTGTTTTCATCTTTCCCTTTGGGGAAGATTTTGGGACTGTCTCAAATGTATTTATTTAAGTTCATACACCCTAGAGAACTTTTGACACACACACCTTCCACCCAGTTCCTAGAACAAGGGTCGCCAACTTCTTTGTCCCAGTGGGCATATTTGCATGGGTACCATCCTACCCCCACCCCCCCACCCCGGCTGCTGAAACCAAGCACACACCTCACACTTTTTCTATGGACTGCAGAAGGATGCTTCTTCCAAGCCAGTTTGGGTAGGGGGGTGGGGACCCTGCGGGCTCCAGGGAAGGCCTTGCGGTAGCAAGCCTGCCCTGGAAGTGAATCATCTCAGATCATAGAAGGGAAGCAGTCAGGCCCTCGGTGTGCATGCACATAAATGCACGTGCGCGAACACTATGGCTCCTCTAGAACGCAGCCTGCATTCCGCATGCTGTGCTTCTTTTGGAAGAGTGTGCAGCAAGCAGATGATAACATTATGGGGACAGTTGCGCTTTTCTGGAACACCATCCTTTTGAAAATCACACGACCGGATCCAAGTTGTCAGTAGGGAAAATTCTTTCTTGGTTGCCCAAACACCAGATTACTGCGAACCGCTTCCCCTCTTGGTAGCTGCCTATCAAGATCCCAAAGGTTGCTCGGTTTGTCTGAGCTGTAGCAGTTCTATTTGGGGCACAAGCAGATCTGTGAGATTAAACATTTCTAGGAAGCTTTCAAGTTTTAGTTTCGTTTCAGTGGAAAAAAGTCGGTTCATCAATTCCCCAGCCTGGTGTCAGAAACCTAGCTATTAAGAAATAATTGAATAGCATACAGCAGGCAGAGGAGGACTTTTGGAAATATGTAATGGTTGTGTGTCGATCTGGCAGCATTCACTGGTGTGAGAATAGGTGTTCGCATGAATGTGCATGCATTAGTGAAATGTTGCAGGTTTTCTGTTCTCGCATGTGTTCTTGAACGTGATGTTGCTCTGTGGAGAGCAAACATTTTGCTGTCCTCTGCCCGCAAAGTTGCAAACATGTCTATACAACTCCAGAGCTGCAAGGAGTAGAAACTTGCTACTTCTTTTAAATGAGATTGTGATTTTCCATAGGGGCTGCTAGAATCTATGCTAGAGGCCACATTCTGCGTCCCTGCTCTCTCTCTCATGCAGACTTAAAAGTTCCTTTTTACTCTTTCGCTTTCCTTTCATTCTGGGAGTTCTCATTTTTGAAGTCTTGCACTTTCTAAAATCAGAAGCCATTGCCAATGAAACAGGTGAACTGATGTCGCATAGTGGTCAGAAGCATGCACTGTGAGCTGGAAATTCACCAGTTTTAATCTCTGCTCAGCTCTAAATCCACTAGGTGTCCTTAGGCAAAAGCAGACTACTATTCTGTACTGTGGGGATAAACATTCTGGCCTAGGTTACAGAATGGTTGTTAGTGAGTCACTGTATGTAAATAGTTTAGAGCACATAAAAACAATTACATAAATCCTTTTTGCAAGTGTATTAACCCCCCTTTCCTCCTCAAACACCAGCCTGGCAAAGAGACCAGTGTGACTTAAAAGCTTGCTGCCTACATTACAAACCCTGGCTGGCCTACCTAAAGGCAATTGTTGCCCTCCCTTATTTTGCATTTCCCACTTTGCAGGGCTCAGAGTGGCCACCGAGGCGGCTTTCTATCCTGTTTCATTATTCAAAACATTTTCAGCATCGACATTTCCCCAGCACCTCCTAGTTTCTCCAGCGCCTAGTTAGCTGGCAGGTGCTCTGGGGCCAGGTGGAATTTGAACTCGCAGCCTTTGGCAGGTCCGGTGTGTGTGTGTTTCAGTGTGTGTACATCTTTTATTCCTTTTATTTCTTCCTGCCTTTCTAATGGGTATGTAAGCAGGCTTTTCTTCCCCTGTCTCTCTGGGCTGGCCCCTTCTCCACAGCCCCCTGGAAAACCGGGCATCTCCGCCTGCGTTGTTGCTGGTGGGTCTGGCTTTTGGCTGTGCGGTGTGGCGGCGGCATGCCGGTGGCAGCCCTTGGCAGGAGGAGAAGAGGAGGAGGAGGAGGAGGAGGGGAGCGCCCCCGTGATGTCACTGGGAAGGAGAAGGCCTGCGAGTGGGTCATTTGGAGGTGAAGCTTTTTTGCAAGGAGAGTTCAGGCGGAGTTCAGCTGCATAACATTACGCAAATGAGGGGCGGCTGGAGGAGCAGCAGAAACCTCCCTTTCGCAGAGGGGTGATGCAGGCAGAAGGGGCCGCCCTGGCCGCTGCCGAGCCACAGCAACCGGGAAAGAGGGGGCTCTCCTCCGGCTTGCCCTCCACTCCAGGGATGGAGAAGGCACACGAGGAGGATGCCGTGGCCGCCGCGCCTTTGTAGCTGGAGACAGCTGCCGGAGAGGCATTTTTCTATGCCTGTCATTTCCCACCCGCTTCCATCCCTCCTCCTCCTCCCCCTTCTCCTCCTCCTCCTCCTCCTCCCCCCCTTCCTTGATTTCATTCATTCATTTTCCTCTCTCCTCCTCCTCCCCTCCCCCTCCTCCCCCAGCCTGCGCTTTTCCGCAGTTGGCTGGGGCTGCGCAAGACACAGACCGCGGCAGGTAAGGAAAGAGTTAAGCCAGCTGAGAGGCGACTTTTCGTGTCAGGGAAGATTGTGCGCTGCCTTTAATCTATCAGTCCTGTACATCACACACACCACGCGACGTGCGCACACGCACACGGCGCCCCCCTCTCTCTTTCTCTTTCTTTCTCTCTCTCTCTTTTTCCCGGGGAGAGAAGAGACCGAGCAAGCAGCTGGAGAAAAATCTTCTTCCATCCGAGGAGACTCGAGGGTTCCAGGCCTCTGGCATCTCCCCAGGCATTGAGAACCTGGCAACACATTTGTACAATTCAGTTCTTCTTATTTTTCTTCCCCCTCCACCCTCTTTCCGTGGAGGGGGGGGGCGGGAGGACAGAGGTGGAATTTTAATATATGTATATATATATATATAAAACCCATGAGCACAGTTTCTGTGCATTGTCTTCAGTCCTCTTGCCAGACAGGAAAAGCTATTGAATCCTAAGCAGGAAGTCTTATTTTTATTTTATTTTACTTGGGTGGTTGTTTTTCTAGCGCGTGAGTGTGTAACTTTTTCTACCCTTTTTCTGGAAGAAGTTGCTGCAAAAGAATAACGCCCCCCCTCCTTTTCTCCTCTGGTTAGTTCTGGAGAAGGAGAGGGGGAGAGAGAGAATATCATGGAACTGAACAGGAGGAGGATTTGTGACCAAAATGCTCTCTAAGACCAGGGAACCGACTTCTTCAAAGAATACTGCTTTTGGAAAGGCTTGGATTTTATTGTTGTCTTTTTTTGAAAGTAAGAATTCCGTTTTTCTTTTCTGTTTTTTTGGATTTATAAATATGTTTCGGTCTTGAAACGGGAGAAGCATTTCAGACTGGATTGGCCGGCTTGTTTCCCAAGGGATATGCTTGGAATAGAAGATTGAAGACTTGAATATTATCTTTTGGTGTGAGTGTGTATGCGTGTGTGTTCTTTTTTAAAAAAAAAAAAAAACTTTAAGCAAAAACACTGGTGGCCAACTCAGCCTGTTTGGCGGATTCCCCAGCCGCTTTTGGATTCCCTAAATACCTCCCCACTAGGGATCGAGAGAGAGAAAGGGAGAGAGAGAGAGATTAGAAAACAGAAAACAACCAGACAAACCTCCCCTCATCCCTCTGGATTCATCATCATCACCACTGTAGGATTTTGCTCTTTGGTCTTTCGTAAACCAAACTTTTCCTCTTGCTTCCCTCCTTCCCGTTCCCCCACCAGCCCCCAACCCTCTTACCCTCTTCTTCCGCCTGGAGAAGATGTACGAAAGTGTGGATGTAGCTGGTTTAAACAGCAGTCCTAACCCCTTCTTCATGATGGATTTTTACAACCAGAACCGTGCGTGCTTGATCCAGGACAAAGGACCCGGGAATCCAAACAACCCTTACAGCACCCCTGTCCGAAACCAGCATTGGAACAGTTCCAACCACTGTACGTATTACGAGATCTCTCCAGGGCCTGAACCAGCTGGGGTGACAAACCGCCTGCCCCCCCCCCGTCCATTGCCCTTCTCCCCCCTGTTGGCCAGCTTTTGATCTTATTAAGAAAGATCAGAAGCTATACCGCGAGTGGTAGTGGGTAGCTGGGTAACATGGACTCTATGTCACCTTTGAAATTTGAAAGCCTTGGTTTGTTTGTGGACTGTGTCAACCCCCACCCTGTTGTGATAGAGGATGGGGGGGGGGCTTTAGGATCAAAAGCTGGGACTGCAGTGTGCGTCTAATGTGTATGTGCTGCTGTGCTGCTGCTTTACATTGCATGTTGATATCTTTATTTTAATATGTGTTTTTTGAGGGAGCCAGGTTCTTCTGAGACCTGGGGCTTCCCCTTCCACTACTCCCTTGAATGCTTTCAGGTTTTCGCCTTTGGGTTTCCGCTTAATCTGTGGGTGTTGGTAAATATAGCTAACTCTACGTTGGCTGGTTGATTGTCTGTGCTGGTTCTGTGCAAAGGAAAGGAAAGCCGTCATTGCCCATAAGAAAAATTCCCACACACACAGTGAGAGTTTTGCGTTTGGGCAAGGGGACTCCCCCCAACACTTTTTCTTTCTTTCTTTTTTCTTTTTTTAAAAAGAGTGCTGGTGGGTTTCACCCCACCAAGCGTTTGTTGGGGGCTCCTCCCTTACTTTCGGGAAACTCTCGATCAACCAGATCGGAAATATTGTCATCCGTGTTCGGAACAAGGCAAAAACTTCTAATCTGTCTCTGCTCCACATAAACATTTTCGCTTGCTTTCTTCTCTCTCTCTCTCTCTTTCTTCTCCCCCCCCCCCGCCATATTCCCCAGCGGTGGATAACACAGTCCCATGGCCTATTTAATTTCTTCTATCTGTTGTTAAGCCACTGTTTCTAGGTAACAGTTGGGAATCACATTTGGATGGGGAGGGGTGTTTTTGTTTTTGTGATTTTGTTTCTGTAAATTTGAGCCGGTTTCTGAAGTGGAAGGAAATACAGCAGAGGTTTGCTGTGTCAAGTAATCCCCCCCTTCTCCTCCCTCCCCTCCACACCCCACCCCTCCAGCTGGGTGTTCAGTTCCCAGCTCCTGATAAGGTCTCTGACAAAATCCAATTAACTAAATAGTACACCAAGCCTTTTTAATCTTTCTATATATACATATGCGAACGGCCTCTCTCTGTGGGTGAGTGAGTGGGTGGGTGAGCGAACAGAGGGGGGGAGAGAGAGAATGGTGGCATGGAAAGATTGAATTTGGGGTGTGGATAATTCAGGACCTTTTGCAGAGTGATGCCTTTTTTAAAAAAAAAAAAGTGTTCCATCTTCACATCCCCCAGAATGGACAAGCCTTACTGTAACCACAGTTCATTCTCTGCAAAAATCCTCAATTCCCTGTGTCCTCTCCCCCCCTCCCCAAATCCCTTTCTTGTCCAAGTAAACCTTATTGTTCTTCCTAAACCTCTCTCTAATTGCTATCCCAGGCCCTTCCTGGAGTGTGTGGGTTTCTAATCTGTCTGTGATTTGGATTTGAGTTATGTGCGTTCCCTTCCTCCCTTCCAATTTCTCTCCCTTTAGTTATTTCCCAGAAAATTATGTGTAGGATAGGGTAGGGTTGCTTTTGAAACTGTAGTTTCTGTTGCAAAGAATTGTGGGGAGGGGGCTGGACCATTGTGCACTCCCATCTGGGAAACAGTGCAGAGGGTGAAATTTGCAGTGATTATCATTATTTTTTTAACCCCAAACTGCATACTACTTAGATATACTGTCCTGTTGGTTTGAAACCCAAACTTCAGAGATGGCTGCCTGGGCCTGAACAGACAAACTTCTCAAACTTTCTCATGACTCCCCTCACTTTTTTGCAAAAATGGTGACTTTGATTTAACCCTTAACTCACTTTTAACTTCTGTTCTGCTCTCTTATCTGGAGAGGAGTTAGAGCAAAGAAGGACTAGGATCTTAGGTGGGCATTATTAATAGGGTGGGGGCCAGGCACACTCTAGTTGCCTTCATCTTCATGCAATCTGGGCAGAGACAAGAATTTGCTCCTCCTCAAAAGTGTGGTGTGGTATGCACATAAACAACAGGTATAAATAATAAGAGCTTTGGCCATTTACGTACATTCTTTTGGCATCAGTGATTGCAATCAACAGGAAAGGTAAAGGTTTTACTGGTCTGTGCCAAATCATGCTAAGGGGGGGGGGAGGAGGTTCCATTTCTTAATGCTTCCTTGGGGGGCAGGGACGAAGGGGTCTTTCTGCATACAGAAAATCCACTTGTGTGAGAGAGAAGGCTTCTACCTTAACATTCTCAGTGCCATGCTCTTTTACTATGGGAGGGAAGAGGGATTCCACTGGTTGTCCTCTAATGGAGATCATTCAGGTATGCACCTCCTCTGCTTGTGGTGGAACAGTCCCAAGGGAACATGGGCTGCTTGATTCTGCTGTCTTTTTCAACCAGCTCCCAGTAGTTCATACGCAGCAGCCCTGAAACGCAGGTCAACATTATTATCCCCATTTTACAGATGCAAGGCCTAAAGCTAAGAGATAGACGCTTGCCACCCATGAGTTCAGGGCTCAGGTGAGATTTGAACTAGGGACAACCCCAGCAATTGATGTGGGACACAGTGGTGTAAAATAATAATAATGATTTTATTATTTATACCTTGCCCATCTCACTGGGTTCCCCAGCTACTTTGGGCAGCTTCCAACCCAATAAAAACACAGCAAACACCAGACATAAAAAAACTTCCTGATACAGGGATGTCTTCAGAAAGTTGTGTAGGTTATATATTCGCTTGACATCTGATGGGAGGACATTCCACAGGGCAGGTGCCACTACCGAGAAGGCCCCTCTGCCTGGTTCCCTGCAACTACACTTCTCACAGTGAGAGAACCACCCACATGAATGCTAGTGACATTGCTTTGCATTTATACATCTGTTCTTGCAAACACAGATCAAGGCAAAACAAGAATGAGACTCTTAATCTCAGAGTTGTGGGCTCGAGCCCTATGTTGGGCAAAAGATTCCTGCGTTGCAGGAGGTTGGAGTAGATGACCCTAGTAATCCTTTCCAACTCTACAATTCTTTGATTCTCTGAATGGGTACAGTGTGGTTAGCAAATCCTACAAGGCCCAATGGAAACAGGAAAGAACTACGCTGATTAGATCTGTTGGTGGCTGAGTTAATATCTCTAAGAAAGGAATCTCCTGAGCGAAATCCAAAGATTTCCATTGCCCCTCCTCAGCACAGTTAGCCAATGCAAGTCTGTATGTACCTAGCCTGTATGTTGCGTGCCATATGAATATTGACTCTGCTCAAAACATTTATTGCCAGGTCTCTTCCCCACGGTAATATTCCGTGCAGCGACATCACAAAGCTTCTTGCCAACTCTGGTGAAAGACACGCAGAGCTCCCAGGGCAGCTCTGCACTTTCCTGGGGGCTGCTGGCTTGCAGATGTGGCCCGTGTCTGGGTAGATGCACGCAGAAAAGAGTGTGGAGAAATTACCAGTTTCTGCATAGGGTGCTGTCGCAGGGAAGAGTGCCTTTTTGTGTTGTGCTGTGGGGGTGTAGAGAGCGGTCATCGTTTGAACTTGCCCTGAGATATTGGATGAATATTGGATAAGGATGAATATTCCAGTAGCTAACTGTGTGCAGTATTTTTAGTTTGCATGGTCTTTATGTTGCTGCTGCTGCTGCCGTCGCCATGGACAAATGGTAGTTAGGGAATTGCTCCTTCCAGCGAGAGGACGTGGTTTGGAGCCCACTTCCAGCGTGACTTGGTGGCCTGTGGACAGAATTATGGGATTGGGAGGTTAGGGTTCACATCTCTGCACAGCTGCAGGCCCAGGTCACTGTCCCTCTTCCTCCTAGGCTATCCTATTTATCTCTGTTTGTGTGTTTGCGCCATGAGCTGTGTTTGTATTGAATCACTGAGGCGGAGATGTGATTGTGTTTGAGTGTGTTAGATAACACAGACTCATAACAAGGTTGATATGAGGATAAAACGGAATAATCCCCCGTGAGCCACCCAGAAGACCTTGGTGGAAGGGCAGGGTACAAATGCAGATAATAAATAACATTTGCAGCCATCCTCCCCTTTCATCACGTAGGAAAGCCTCTGTTCCTGTTTTATGCATATTTTGTATTTCTTGATTGAAAAATAAAAAGTACATAAGGGCAAGTGTGCAGAGTAAGATAAGACTTCGTGTGTGGGTGGGTGGGTGTGTCTTACCTTACTCTGTTCCTGTTTTATAAATGAAGAACTGGGGCACAGCTAAGGATCAGCTTCACTATAATGCAGGGACAAGGAATCTGTTCTTGGCATCTGCCTGTCTTGAGAGACAGTCGAGTGCCTCCTCTCTGGGGCACAAGCCCTCCAGATTTTGTGGGTCTCCAACCCTAACAACTCCAGCCAGTATGGCCAATACTCGGGGCTAAAGGGAGTTACAGTGGTACCTCGGGTTACGTATGCTTCAGGTCACATACGCTTAAGGTTACAGACTCCGCTAACCCAGAAATTGTGCTTCAGGTTAAGAACTTTGCTTCAGGATGAGAACAGAAATTGTGCTCCGGTGGCGCGGCGGCAGCAGGAGGCCGCATTAGCTAAAGTGGTCTTCAAGTTAAGAACAGTTTCAGGTTAAGTACAGAGCTCCAGAACGAATTAAGTACTTAACCCAAGGTACCACTGTATAGTCTAGCAACATAGGGAAGGATACAGGTGAGCCTTTGGCCAAGGTGGAGCCTGAGCTCAGGTTCCTTCAGGAACCAAGCCCATCAGACTAGCCACTGTCTCTCATGCTTACACTGAGAGATCAGTCCATGCGCTGTTTCCTGCCCCACTGCAAAGTTGAGAAGATGGGGGTTTAATCTCGGAAGAGGCTTCGCTCTGCTCCTACGTCCGGATGTCTTGTGTTGGGAACCCTTGCACTGTAGTTGCCCTGTCTTTAAGGGCAGTTCCATGCTTGAAAAGGCCCATCCTTCCGATTCCAGGTTGGTGCCACGCCATAGAAGAAACAGAGGCCCTCCATGGCTCCGTTCTGCGCTTCCAAGTCCCTTTTATTTCCAACCACCATTTTCAAAACTTCGATGTGGATAGGCTCGCCTGGAGCCGAGAGTAAACTGGAGCAAATGTGCATGCGTGCACACCAAGAGAATAACAGGAGAGCACACACACAAAGAAACCCAAGGAGCAGAAAAACACACACACACACAAAATGAGGAATGTGCAAACAGAGGAACATATGTCTGGATAAGAACATATAGCTGAAAAGCCACACCCTCGAGCAGCTTGCAAAGCAGCTAAGCGGAGAATGGCAGCCACAATAAAATGCAGAATCCAACACGCTCAAACATAGTCACATTTCTGCCGTGATGATTCAACACAAAGTAAATACATGGCTAATGTTGCATCTACACACACACACACACACGAAAGCTCTACACTGCTGTATCCCTTTCCTTTAAACACAGAGGGCACAGGACAAGAGAAAATGCAGATGCACAGAATAGCTCTCTCTCTCTCTCTGTGTGTGTGTGTGTGTGTGTGTGTGTGTGTGTGTGTGTGGTGATGGAGGAGGGAAGAGAGGCAGGAAAGAGGAATTTAAGGGCCAATATCCGGCTGCTGCTTACCATCAATGTCTGAAATTCCTAGCTGGCTTTTCTCTCCCCTCCCGCCCCCCACCTTTTTCTCAAAAGACACACCCTCCCTCCCTCCTCCTGTTGTTTTCCAAAGGGACTTGGCCACATCCATCGCACAACCTGGTCTACCTGTATTTCAAGCAAACCTGACATCCACTGGGCTCCTGCAGCTCAGTTGCTTCCTGGGGTGTTCCCTGTGAGCAATATTTTGCCTTCAATCCGCATGGGGGCTCATTAAAGCTTTTAGGAGTTACTTTGTGAGTAGCTGTTCTTCCCCCACACACACACCTTGGGGACCCCCCCCATCAGTGCATCCACCTTTCACTTGGTTGGGGAGTTCTCTTTCCTCCCCACACTTCTTCAGATTTTTGTTTGTTTCCTGGGTTGTTAAGTCTCTTCTCTCCGCTGCTTGTAATGTCCTTCTTACCTTCTCCTGGTGGACCAGGAGGGTTTCCCCCCTCTTGGGGATAATTTGCTTTGCTGTTTCCATGCCCTGGCACCCCCGCCTGCTGTTTGTTTTGGAATGGGGGGAAAAACCACATACAACGAAAACAGCTTTCAGAATCTCCGGTATTATAAGGTGTTTGTGTCTGAATACGTTCTAGGGGTGCCCATGTAGAATGTCAGGCTTGTCGAGGTGTGTTGTGTTGATACCTTCATCCCCAGCCCTCCCTCCAAAACCCAGCTGGCTGCTTCCTTTTGGAAATCTGCATGCTTGGCTTTCATCCTTTTTCTTTTCTGGTTCCTGCCTTCTGGAGGGTGGGGGGGGGGGAGGATGGGATCGGCAGCAGGGGAGAGCTGCAGAACCGGAAGTCAGGGATGTCTGCAAAGGGGTTATTTATAGCTGAGGCTGGCTTTCCTGGAGCTTTGAGTGGCGCAGAAGGGAAATCTCTGGCAATTCCGTATGGCTCGCAAGGGAAATCCTTTTGGCGTAGATTTAAATGGGAGAGGGCGTTCTGCACCACCAAAAGAGGCGGCGGGCTCCTTCGGAAGCCTTGCGGACTTGTTTTCCAGGCTGGCCCTGGTTTTCCTTTTCTTTTCTCCACCCCCCCTTTTTTTTTGTTTGCAAGAGGGCACCTTGTGTTTAAAAGCACGTCCACCAAGGGCTAGAAAATATGCCAGATTTTTAAAGAGACAGTACCCATTTCCCCCTGCGTACAGGCAGTTTAAGACTCCGGGGGTTTTACCAGACCAGTTCATCACCCCAACATTTGAATAGGAAAGACATTTATTTATGCAGTTCCACATAACTTTATAGACCACAACCACACATACACCATAGCCCCACAGGTACAGATGAGTTCAGATGAGGCCATGGTCCAGAGTTTACAGCTTTTGCCATCCTCCCTACCCACCACTTCATACATGTTCGTAGCTCAGTGGGAAGCCCCCCCCCCCATTAGATCTGGATATCCTAGAAATAGAACCGTGCCTAGAATGAACAAAACAGTCCCAGAAGGTAGCCCAAGTCTTACTTCAAGGAGACCAGAATTCCGCAACTGAAATAAGCTTTGTGCTTTAAGCAGATTCGGCATAATGCCTTATGTTTACAGAGATGAAATTGCGAGGCATGAACCAATCATCAATAGGGCTGGAAGGCATGGAGATATAGGGCTGTTGTAATGTCAGTAATAGGGCAAAGGAAGTGCACAGGTAACCAAAGCATAGATTCTTGGATAGCTTAGTTGGTTAGAGCGTGGTGCTGATAACGCCAAGGTTGCAGGTTCGATCCCTGTATGGGACAGCTACATATTCCTGCATTGCAGGGGGTTGGACTAGATGAATCACAGGGTCCCTTTCAACTCTGAGTCTATGATTCTTTCAGCCCTGTGTTCTGAAATTTTACTGCACATCTTCAAACTTATTTCCAAAGTCATGAGGACTAGAATTTAGTTGTGTTAAATCTGGTCCCATATCAGGTTCTATAATTTATGCGTTTTTTTTTGAGTAAGCCCACGTCTTCGATGGTGAAATAAAACACATTGACTACAGTTACAGTTCAGATTCTAAAGATATGGGTTCAAATCCTTTCTCAGATACAGACTTGCTGCGCTCTTGCTAGTAACTTGGTCTGTAAGGAGGGAGTCAGATAATCATCTTTCCCCAAAGGGCGTTAATTTTTGTGGTTACTGAGGGGTTGGGACTAAATGGAATTAGTTTGTCTGTCTAACAAGCAATTGATTCTCCAGCCAGCACTTACTGGGTGAGCTGTGACAATATGACCAGGAGTCTTGAACTGAAATCATAGCTGAGCTATGAAAGCAAAGAGAGAGCGATGACATATCATCAGTGGTAGAATTGGGCAGAGTTAAACAACTATGGAGTTTCAAGGGAAGATTATGGAGTTCTGGCAAAATGTTTCATTTGCATTCCTCATAAAGTATAATTATCTCAGCCTCAGTTCCTTCAGCCATGAAAAATGGGCACATTAAATAACCACTTCATAGGATTGTTGTGAGAGATGGACTAAGATAAAAACTGCAAATGGAAATTGTAATAGGAGTAAACCCTGTTCCTTTCAGCAGAATTGACTTATGCATAATGACATAATAATAATAATAATAATAATAATAATAATAATAATACAGTGGAGCCTCTAGTTACGTACCGCTCTGGATATGTAACTTTCATGTTATGAACGCGGCAAACCCAGAAGTGTATACTTCCAGGTTTCGCTGCACACGCATTTGCAGAATCACTCAATCGCGCCGCATGCATGCGCAGAAGCGGCGTCTCTGCCTACGGACTTTTCGGGTTGCAAAATTTAATTCGTATCCAGAAGATCCACTGTAGTGGTAATAATAATAATAATAATAATAATAATAATAATAATAATAATAATAATTATTATTATTATTTATTTATTTATTTAATTCTTTTTATCACCTGTTTTTTAGAAACAGCACAATATAAGCCACAATAATACAAAATTAAAGATCAACTACCAAGGAAATAAATAGCCTTAAAAAAAGAAAGAAATGTATGCAGGATAATACCTTACTAGCTATGTGTGGCTATTACAATGCAGGGATCAAAGAGTGACCTAGTTCACATGTCACAGTAAACCATAGTTAATGGTTTGCTGTGAATGTAGTGATTGCTCCCACTCCTTTCCTGATGGAAGTGGGATCAACAAACCACAATTCTTGGCTTATTGTTCTGTCCAAACCAGATATGGTTGCCTTTTGACTGTAGGTTTGAACATGTGGCAATTGTTTTCAAAGCCAATCTAGCTCAGCTAATTGATTTTTATCAGTGTGGGAAACTTCCAAAGCATATTTGAGAGGGCGCCATGTAAGTCGAGCATTTCTGAGAAAAATTAAAACATGATACTATTATAGATTTAAAAAAAAATAGCTGTCCAACACAGATATAAAAGAAGAAGAAATATAGTTGGGCAAATAAACTTTACATCAAGTTGTAGAATGTTATTATAATTTATTACAGCAGGTAAATTGTTCTATTGAGGATATAGATGAACTTTTGAGTAAAACGGAATTGCCAGAAATATGAGAAGATGATAAACAAGAACTGGATCTTCCAGTTTCTGAACAAGAAGCAATTGAAGCTGTTAAGATGTTGAAAATTAATAAGGCACCAGATCTTGCGTCACTTCAGAATAACGCAGAAAGATTTATAATATATTAGCCTGCCAATTAACTGATGTTTTCCCAGAATATACTACAAAGGACAGGATATTGAACACATGGTAGAGTTTGTGTTTTTCTTAATTCTGGGGGAAAACCTTAATCAGATGAGTCACGTCAACTTACATCCTTGCTCAATATCATACAGTGGTTTAGTGGTACGTTTTGAAGTGCAGGAACTCATCGTGTCAACTCCCATAGCTACACCCCTAAGGAGAGTCCAATTATTCAGCCTCGGGAGAGTTGGGTGATCTCAGGACACTCACTGTCTGAGCCTCACATACCTAACAATGGGATCATATGCAAGGCCAGACCCGTCCTCCAATTCCCCAAGCTTACAGCACTGTCAAATACTGCTCCAGTAGATGATGTCATTGCTCCTCATGTAAAAAAACCACTGGAGTTGTGCTCCTCCTCATTCCTGCTCCACTACACCACTGTTGATTTTATAAAATGTTGATGTCCATGTTAAAACTGCTCAGTGGATTTATATCTTAAGTATAGACATAGAAACCAATCAGGCTTTTTGAAGGGGAGGAAACTAGCCCATAGCAAAAGGTTTTGAACATTATTATTTACAGATGGCAATAACAATAAAGCTGCGTTACATTTCACTGGTGCTGAGAAAAGGCCTTGGATAAGGTGGAATGGACATTTTTATCCAGGGCCTTGATCTTAGTCGGCATCAGACCATATACAAGTAAAGGAATCCATCTGATTTGCAAGGTACCCACTGCAAAAGTTATACCATCAGACAAAATCACATTACCATACAGGACTAAGGAGGCCCTTCCATAGTCTTCACTCTTAACTCTAGTAATAGAGGGGGCTCCGTGGTGCAGTTTTTAGCAGGACAGTTGGGTTGCAAGTCAACCAAAGACAGGTTAAAATAACATAATTTGCAGAAATGGTTTGTGCTAGGAATAGCCTGTCCTCCATTCATGGCAGATTGCCAGAAAGCTTGGCCATGTGGTCAGGGATGATGGGAGCTGTAGTCCAGTATATCTGGAAAGTACCATATAGGCTACCCCTGTTGTTTATGTAAAAAGCAAGGCAAGCGTCCCTTCCACGTCTAGTGGTTTTCACATGGTCTGGCAGTTCCCATACAGTGGTACCTCTGGTTACGAACTTAATTCGTTCTGGAGGTCTGTTCTTAACCTGAAACCATTCTTAACCTGAGGTACCACTTTAGCTAATGGGGCCTTCCACTACTGCCGCACTGCCAGCACACAATTTCTGTTCTCATCCTGGTGCACAGTTCTTAACCCGAGATACTACTTCCGGGTTAGTGGAGTCTGTAACCCGAAGTGTTTGTAACCCGAGGTACCACTGTACTGACAATCATTTATCACAGTCCAGAGTTGCAGGAGAGTGCTGGGCTTTATCTCACTGCACCAGAATGCTCCCAAGAATATTGGCTCTGGCAATTTGTGCTCTTGTCCCAGAATTCTGTGCCATGATAGGAATTCCTCTGCAGGCAAATCCACGTGGAAAGGTCCCTGTTGGGCTGAAAGTAGAAAGTTTGCAAATGGCAGGAAGTCCTTCCTAGCAGCATCCTATCCCTCAAGGCCATCTTCTGTAACCTAAAACAAATCCTCACTTTGATAACAAACAAAGCTCATTGTCTCTGGAGTTAATTTTTTGCTCTTATCCTCCTGTGGTTTGACTAGATCAGTGGCCAAGGTGGTTTGTTTTAATAACTTGAAGACTTCAGAAAGTTTTGGGGGTGAGAACGTGAGCTTCGGTTAGTGCTTCGAACCCCTTCCGCCTCCATGAAATGTTTTAACTACCATACTTGAGGACTGGTGTGGGAAGCAAAAGGGAATTCTCCACAGCAGCTTTGAAGTAATTAAGGACTTTGGGGTGGGTGGGTGATCTTTTAGCTGTTTTCTTGCAAAGGAAGGGTCTGTGAGAAATGGTCAGTAGGGGTGTGATAGATTATGGGGTTTTTAAATCAAAGTTAGGAGGGCTTCTGCAGAGGTGGGGGTGGCAAGAAGGCTGAGCAAACTTGGGTGCCCTCCTGGTGTGGGGTGGCCGTTGTCCCCTGCAGCTGAACCCAGATTTTCAGCTTTCCATTGCTAAGTGAAGTCAAATATAAAATGCACATTTAAAGCAACATATTGCTCTCATGTTTCTGTGATAAAGTGGCCTGCTCCTACATTTCAGTGTTTTACTTCACTTCTCATGCCACAAAAATAAATCAGATTTATTTTTTTTAATCCTGTGGTCACCAGTGCTGGCAGGTAGGACTGGAAGGGTACAGTTGACTAGAGTGTAACAAAACAAAACCTTGTTCTAACTATTACACAGGTAACGCTTGGCCTTGAGTTGTACCACTTCAGGCTTCAGGTATGGGAGCTCCCATTCCCTAGTAGCATTCCATGAAAAGGATTCCCCGCATGTAGAAAAGTAGTCTGTCAGTCTAGGCTAGAAACCTGACTGAAATCCTGGCCCTGTTCAGGCATTTACATGAGTGTGCATGTGCTAAAGGTCCTCAATACGCCTGTGTGTGTCTGTTTCAGAGTTTCCCTGCGTTGAGGGGGAAGATCTGGCAGGCACGTACTAAGCAAAATGCACTCCGAATCTCCTTTCGGATCTTCACTCTCAAAGCAGGAAAGTCTGACGCAGAGCCAGCGTTCATGGGGATGTTGTGGGTGGGCACCCCACACACATTCACCCCAGATGCCATCTTGAAATGATTCAGATCACACAGATTTATCGCCACAGTAAGAACTAAAGGCTGAGAGTCAAATCCCCCCCCCCGCTTTTGGGTCATGGCTCCACTAGGCCTTCGGGAAGTAAACACTAGTTCACAAGGTTCATGTGCAGATGAAAAGAAACAACACACATGTTGCTCTGAGAGGAACTCTTTTGGTAGGAGGCTGGTATGCAAAACGCAGCCAGGTTGCAAAGGGAAGGGCCTTCTGGGTCTGTCTAGCTTGCCTGCGAAATCTGGAGAACTTCTTACATCTGAAACACTCCTGACCATTCCTTCCCTCTGCAAGTGTTTTGCTCCAGCACTGGATACTTTTATATATTTTTCACTTCACAGTTTAGCCTTAAGTCTGTTCCACCTTGCCCCATGCAATTTAAACCTATGGCTGCTTGGACAAATACCAGTGTGAAAGCTGGATGGTTGTTCCATCCTCTCTATTGAAATCTAGAGCTGTTGTGGCCGCTTGTATGTGTGTTAGGTTTTTTTGGGGGGGGCGGGGGCTACTCTACAATTATGTATGAACATGTAGGGGGACCTTCTGGTGGTTCCCTCACTGTGAGAATTGAAGTTACAGGGAACCAGGCAGAAGAGGGCCTTCTCGGTAGTGGCACCCTCCCTGTGGAAGACATCTGAAGGCAGCCCTGTATAGGAAAGTTATTAATGTTTGTTTTATTATGTTTTTGTATATGCTGGAAGCTCCCCAAAGTGGCTGGGGGGGTGTAACCCAGTTAGATGGACGGGGTACAAATAATAACATTATCATTGTCATCGTCATCTAGCCGTAGAAACTATTTTAACTTCAGGAGAAACAAACAGCAGCCCCTAGTTTGAATGTAATGGGAAGCCAAGGCTTTTTCATCTCACTCATAGAATAGATTTGTAGATTAACAGAAGTTGGAAGGGACCCCGAAGGCCATCTGTCTATTCCAACTCCCAGCAACCCATGTTTTGCCCAACATGGGACTGGAACCCACAACACTGAGATTAATAGTTTCCTGCTCTACCAAGTGAGCTAGCCTCTCTTAACAAGGGGAGAAGCAAAGTGGGAGTGATTGGACAGCATTTGACTTATTGCCATGTGCAAATGTAGCAATTGCCTGTGTATTTGCATACACACACACAGTATTTTTGAATGTCCACAATCCACAGGTTCATTTCTGCATGTCGACAGCGTACCACCCAGTGCAATATGCTTCTCTGGGGTGAGCACCTTGACAGCTGTCTGCACTGAAATGCAAAAGTGAGGACTGCTCCGTTTTTCAAATGCTTTTAGGTGGATGGTGACCAGGCGAAAAGTCCCCGCACCGTTTCATTATGAGGAAATTAAAAGCGCTATTTGTAAGGGAGCAAATTCTCTCTTTGGGACCTGTGGGCTGGCTATTAAAGAAAGGCAGCTTGTTTGCATGTTGGATGGCTCTGTGGGGAAGTGTGAGGAGGCGCTTCACCAAATTGATGAGATGTAATAAGGTTGCTGGTGTCTGCCCTCCACACCCCTTTAGGTGTGTGGTGGGAAATCTGGTGTGATGAAGCTTCATCAGTTTGGAAGCTGTTGGACAGCTGATTTAGAGCTTAAGAGGGTAAGCAGTTCTACAGGTATCCCCAAATCCTATCATCTTGTAGTGTGCATGTGTTGGGGAGGGTGGAGAGTTAATCACTTTTGCGTTGCTCATATAGTAGCATACTGGAACCCTCCTCTCTCGCTCATTTACTGTCTCCCGCAAGGGCAGAGGAAGGGGGGTGCGGTGGGTGTGGGCTGCCCCGGGTGTCACCACTGAGGGGGGGTGTGACAAAATGCCGGGCGGCACTCACCACGGGGTCTGCAGCACACCGGAGCCACGTGCCTCTTCTGGGAGAGACGCAGTGGCTTGGGTGCACACAGGCTCCACACTGCCTCTCCCCCACCCCCCGCTGTAGGGCGGCTGAGTGGGAGGAGACAGGTAGACTCCGGAGGCCTCGTGGTGGCCCCGCCCCTATGGGTGGCTTGCCCCTGCCCCTGGGCGCACCACCCCAGACGCCCGAGTGGCTTCCTCCGTCGCTGGTCTCCCCAATCCCCACTCCCCTGTTCAGGTTCATACCAATTGCCCTGGTTTGCTTAGTTTTTAAAAACATTTTCAGCCCAGTTATAGCCATGCTTATGCAGAAGAAAGCAAAACTTAGTTCAGTTAGGAATGACTCCCAAGTTTAGGATTTGAGGCATTAGACTGCTGTCCTCTCTTGGTGGAAATGTTCATTTTTAGATCTCCCTTGTTTCTAGCGCAGTATGTTTGCCAGAAAATTTTGAATTGGAATAATTTGCATGGGGCAGTTTGCATCAGAAAAACAGGGGAGGGGGGGATTCTGATGCCCTGGACTGAGATACCTAATTTAGCATGTCTGCTTTACTTGTATTTAGTAAACAAAGCTTAACAGTTTTGAAACTGCCAAACTTGCCTAATATTGCATTAGCAAGTGGCATCTGTTCGCTGTTACTAATGAGCTTATGAAACAGGGGAGGAAATTCCATCCCACATTACTGCATCTCTGGTTTGTTTGGGAATCTTTTGTGTAATTTTATTGGTTTAAGAAAAGGACATATGTCGCTGACTGAGCTTCTTATAAAATAGCAGTGTGTGCAATGAAATAAATGTTTCTTGAAATAATCAAGTAGTGCTATTCCTCTGTTTTAAGAACACTATTAAATGAAATGAGGTCCGTTTTAAATAAGGCTTCCCAATTCGGCTGTCCACCCAAATGGAAAATTAAAACCCTGGCAGCAGAAAGGTGTTCCATAGTTATGGAGCACCTGCCAAAGGTTTGGCCACATTCACACCATAGGTTTAAAGAAAAAAATTCCACTGTAAACAGTAATGCCTTCCTTGAAAGAATTCTGGGAGCTGTCATTTGTTAAGGGTGCTGAGACCCTCATTCCCCTCACAGAACTACAATTCCTAGAATGGTTCAACAGTCAGTCCCTCCTCACAGGGAATTGCAGCTCTTTGAGGGGAATAGGGGTCTTCTGACCCCTTAATAAACAATAGCTCCCATAATTCTTTGAGGAAACCTGTGGCTGTTTACAGTGGTATCGTAGTGCTTTAAGTGCATGGTGTGGGTGTCGCCTTTCTAGTGTGGGGCATGCGCAGCTCTCCCCATATCATGGGCAGACGGTTAAATTGTGTCCTGGAAGTTCTTGAAAGCCACTATGACTCTTGACCAGGGGGTTTTCAGTAATGGCGCTAAACTTGCCCACCACTGCCTATCTTTCCCTGCTAGACTGGGTGTGCTCAGTCTAGCACATACACTATTTGTACAGGGCAGTGGTGAAGCTTAATAGGCCTGGCCAGTGCATGGACTCAAGAACACTCGGCATAATCCTCTACAGCTTGCATGTGTGCACAAGCTCTTTGGCAGATAGGTTGGTGTTGACAAGGTGCTCCAAAGCACTGAAAAGCAGTGATCTAGAGCAGTCTTCTCCATCTGTTGGCTAATCTGGCTGGGGATTCAAGATGGAAGAACTCTGCATCTCCAGATAGGACAGACTCCTGTCTGCAACCCTGGAAACTGGTCTGAGTTGCTTATATACTGTCCCAAGGTGGGCCCAGTGGTCTGACTCTATGTAAGCCCAACTTCCTATGTCCCTATGAAAATGCTCAAAATGAGGATTTTGAGCTGCAGTTCAGGCATGCTCATTAAGCAAGAATACAAACAAACAAGACAAATTATTATTTTTTTATAAATACAACTGGTGTTGGGGGTGAGTTGCGGAGACATTGGTGACGATCCTTTACCACAGGGTAGATCCATTGATTTTTCAAAAGAGAGCATATGCTGTTGTTTTGTTTTGATTCTCGTTTTATGGCATTGCATGTCTTGCGTGTAAATGATTTTTTAAAAAACGTAAATTAAAAGAGAGGGTGGTTTGGCTGGAAGGCCCAGCTATAGACTTGGATGTTATCCCTGCCAAAGCTGCAAGGGCCATCTGTACTTGCTCAGAGGCACTTGCTCCCAAGAATTCGAAGACCAAGCACTGAAAATAAATTCCAGGGCTGAGCCTTCTGCTAAAGACTCAAGCCCTAGCCAGGGCAGTACCGTATTTTTCGCCCCATAGGGCGCACCGGCCCATAAGATGCACCTAGTTTTTTGGGGGGGAAATAAAGAAAAAAAATTATTCCCCCCCCCAAGGCGCTAGGCTGGGGTGGGGGAAGCCCGAGCTTCCCCAGCCCCCAGAACAGGCTGCTCTCCGCAAGCCGTGGGAGCCCAGGGGGAACTCCCACGGGCTCCCACGGCTTGCGGATGGCTTCCTGAAGCCTGGAGAGGGAGAGGGCTCGGTGTGCACCGACCCCTCTCACTCTCCAGGCTTCAGTGAAAGCCTGCATTCGCCCCATAGGACGCACACACATTTCCCCTTAATTTTTGGAGGGGAAAAAGTGTGTCCTATAGGGCGAAAAATACGGTACTTGATCCTGTGAAGAGTGGCTTATAAAGGCATGGAGTCCAAAGACCTTTCCTCTGCTTGTGTTATCTGCTAGCTGCTGTTTGTCTCTTTCCAGCCAGCGCAGGAATTCAAAGCATGCAGGGGCCCTTCGCTGCCGGAGATCTTATCTTCAGGAAGCTGCACACAGTCGTTGCCTCCCAGCCACGCCCTGAGATGTAGCTGACAGGAGCCCGAAAGGAGGAGAGAGAGAGAGAGAGAGAGAGAGAGAGAGAGAGAGAGAGAGAGAGACCCGGGAGCCCTGCCTTCCTAGAGACTGATCCAAAACACAAGGGCTTGGGTCATCTGCCTCTGGTTTTCCTTTCCTGACTCTCTTCTCCCTACTGCATTCTTTGGAAAGGAATTTTAGTGTCGTTCCTGGGGGAATGGGACACACAGAGCTGTCTTCCAAGTCCCACCTTTTGCTGCCGTGTTTCAGTCACAGCTCTTTAAACACAGAATGGAAGTCACAGTGTTTTGTTTTTAATTGGATGGCTTTTAATATATCCACTGCTTCTTGTTGTTTCTTGGTTTTACGAACTATTGCGAGGACTTCCGTTGAATAGCAAGATACAAATTCTCCTCATAAGCATGTACAGTGGTACCTCAGGTTAAGAACTTAATTCGTTCTGGATGTCCATTCTCTTAACCTGAGGTACCACTTTAGCTAATGGGGCCTCCCGCTGGCGCCGCACGATTTCTGTTCTCATCCTGAAGCAAAGTTCTTAACCCGAGGTACTATTTCTGGGTTAGCAGAGTCTGTAACCTGAAGCGTCTGTAACCCAAGGTACCACTGTAAACAGGGCCCTGTCTTACAGAATTGTTGGGAGAGGAAGTGGGGGTGGAATGGTGATACCTTGATTCCTTTTGGAAACCAAAAATGTTTATCATGATTAGCAGAGGTTCATGGCAGGGGTGCCCACTTGAACAAAATACTGGGGGCCCTAGCTAAGCCCTGCCCAGCATAATTGATCACAAGACAATTATTTGAATGGCAATGCTCATCAAATTTTATTTTTTTGGGGTGGGGAGGCACAAGGACAAAACTCTTAATATAATCTGCCCTGAAAAGTGGCCGATAAATACTTCTAAATAGGTAAATAAACTTGTGGGAGCTTTCTTGCAAGACTCACTGTCCCAGCTGCCTTCCCCTTTCTGTTCAGTACGGGCTCATTTGGATCCCGGCAGAGCCCAGGAACCTTTTGCCAGTACTGGGAACTGAATTGAGATATTAAAAACAGTAACAGTGAAGAAGTTGGTGCCATAGAGCATAGCCAGAGTGCTTACACAGCCAGCTCTATCACAGTCAAGATCCAAGGCCAATGAAGCATTTACTAGTCTCAGTTCCAGCCCCGAGACCTTCTATATCTTGGAGATATTTCTCTTCTCTCCCCCCCCCCCCACTTTATAAATGTGGGTCGCTTTCTTGTCCCCCTTCCTTTCTGTATCCTGCTATTTGTTCTTTATCTTTTTGGGGGATTGTGGTGGGGGTTGTTCTTTGAGATCGTAAGCCTGTGGGCAGGACTTTCTTGTTCTGTACAGCACTTAATTTATAGGTGCTTAATTAATAATGACTATCATTTAAAGTAAAGCACCGGGTCTAAGCAAGCCAGTTTTGCTTTCTCTCTGGCTCGGCTCCAAGCCTGCCACTGGGTTATGGATTAAGTGCGGGGACGGCAAGTTGAGACGGGCTGTGCAGGGACTGCTGTGCCGAGAGAGGCATCTGTTGACCCAGCTGGGAGATGTGGAGTTCCGGCAGGGACAAGGTTCCTATTTATTCAGTGGCATCCTGCTGGCTCAGAGGTGGGGTTGTGTGTGTGTGTGTGTGTGTGTGTGTGAGAGAGAGAGAGAGAGAGAGAGAGAGAGAGAGAGAGAGTGCAGGTCAGCAGGAGCCCCCCCCCTCCAGTGGGGATGTCTGGGGTGTGTCTGACCGGGTTTCCTGTGCAAAGGGCTCAAGGAAAGCAAAGCCATGTGGATTCCAGGCTGCTGAGTGAGGTGGCCGTTCCCCTTGGAAGAAGGAAGGGAAGGTTCCCTTAGAAGCTGCACCAGAAACAGATTTGCAGCTGAGCTTTCTCTTTCCATGCTTTTTTATATGTTGGGAGGAAAGAGGAGGGCTAGTGGGTTGAAGCAGAGCACAGAATGTGGAGAATCCTCCAAGACAACTGATTTCCACATAATGCACAATTTTATTTAACTTGTTGCGTTTGTAGACTGCCCTTTCCCCAAGTGCATTGGATTGGGAACCCTTTTCGTCTCAGGGTTCCTGACTACAGGAAGCTTCCCAAGTGCGTTTGTTTTGCTGGTTGGTTGGTTGGTTGGTTGGTTTCTTTATCAAAACTATTTCTCTACAGCCCTTCCTGTAAACATCATAAGGCGATGTACAAAAATGCATTTAACTTACTTACAGAAGAAATAAAACAGTGGGGCCAACATGATGTTGAAATAGACAATATATTAAGTTATTATGGCCAATAGTCTGTTATCAATGGACTCTGCTTCGAAACCCCCTTCAGCTCTTCATTGTAAACACATTCAATTCTGAACTCCCACTGAGGTCAGTGTCCCCCACCCAAATTTTGATGGCCCCTCCAAATTGGTGGGGTTTCCTGCTACACAATAATGATTCATTAGTGGTGGATTTAAACAAGACAGTCAACACACCTTTCCACTTTATTGGTTGTTCTGCATTGTGTTACTGCACAATTGCCATCTGGAGGGGGCATCCTTAATGCTACAGTCAACAAAAGTGAGACCCTTCCCTCAAGAACATTTATGGTATGAAAAGTACCTTTGATAGAAAGGTACGGGACATGTACTGATTGGAAACAAAGCGGTATGACTTCCCCAAAACTTTTAGCAGGCACAAACAATACTGAAAGCAGGATTGCATATAACTACCCTGATACCATAATGAGCACAAATAATCACAAATAAAAATTGGACATCTGTAGATCCTGAAACCCTTGCATTTTTCAGGCAAACACCTGCATGGAACTTTGGGGGCAGTCATGAGCAATCATCCTAAAATGGATAAGTGGTTGGTGCTAAATGAATACTTGATGTTTATTATTACTGTTGTTATTTTTAAGGTTCACTCGGATGTATTCTTCCCTCTCCCCCCCCCAAAAAAAGGGTGCTCAACTGAATTGGATCACAGCTATGTCACATGCGCGACTGTGGATGGAACATAGCAGGATGAAAATTTAGGAAAAGTGCCATATCCCCTATAGTGTGGGAAGTCGATTGCAGTTTTGCTTGCGGTGGGAGAGCAATGATTGATTAGCGCCAGGAGCCACCCGTCTGGAAGCAGCTCTTGTCCACATTCCGCAGCACACCATACTTGGCCTGCAGATGAGTGGCGTTTCGCAAAACCTCTTTTGTTTTGCTCTGTTTGGCAGGAGAGGCTGTCCCAGCACCCCTCTCCTACCTGCCAGCAGCCACGCTTAAGTATACAACCAAAATGCTCGTTCCATTTTTTTTTTTAAATATGTGTGTGTTGGGGAAAGGAGGGAAGAAGGTCCTTCCTCCTCCTCACCCCACCTCCAGCGACATGCCACTGCGCATCAGAATCTTGTCAAATCCATACTTTGCCGGTGCTTGCTCTCTGCCAAGGAAGTTCTTAAATTATATAAAAGAGGCGATAAATTATTGACACCTCTCTCTCCGTCACTTTAATGGATCCGCTTCCTCAAATGGGAGCTGTGATTTATTCAGTGTACAGGGCTGGAGGAGGGGGAGGGTGTTCAAAGCGAGCCTCCACTACATGCCGGCCTTTGCTGAGCATTGAAAATGGCTCATCCCAACCCCCATCCAGGGAGCACAGCTGCCATCCAAATGGTTTGTGTACCTGATAGGCCCCCCCCTGGTAATTTGGGCAGGTGGCTCTGCTAAAGGCAGGTTAAAGCATTCAGTAGGGGGTGGGTGAAACTCTCTCTTGTCTAGTTTTCTCCTTGGAGAACCCCCTGATGAAGTTTCCAAATGAAGAACCCCTGGGACACAGCTGGAAAACTACAGTTTTGGGGTGTGAGGATGCAAACCGATATTTTCAACCCCAAAGGCCTGTGAGTTTTGGAGTCGACTCTTAAGGGTTTCAGGAAGGATCTTTCCCAGCCCCCTTACCTGACAGACAGGAGAGGTAGCTGGAGGTGTGTTGTGTTGAAATGGCAACCTTGGTTGTTCAGAGGGTGCCTTGTGCTCCTTTTCTATTTGTCTGCAGGTGTGTTCCCAAGCCTGTACAGTGGTACCTCAGGTTAAGAACTTAATTCGTTCTGGAGGTCCGTTCTTAACCTGAAACTGTTCTTAACCTGAGGTACCACTTTAGCTAATGGGGCCTCCCGCTGCCTCCATGCGATTTCTGTTCTCATCCTGAGGTAAAGTTTTTAACCCGAGGTACAATTTCTGGGTTAGCGGAATCTGTAACCTGAAGCGTCTGTAACCCGAGGTACCACTGTATTTGCTTTGGTAACATTTGCAGGGGAGAATCGATGGGTGAGAAGGGAATGTGTTTTGTTTTTCCTGCATTTTATCAATCATCCTTTGCACATGCCCCCCCCCCCAAGATATCCATTTCTTAACTGCTTAATTTCAGAGCTATTTCTGGCATGTGGGGTGCATTTGCAGGGAAGAGCCAGCAGATAAGGGGAGGATTATTTTTTCCCTTGGTTTTGTGTGGTTTATATCCTGCCCTCTGGAGAGAACTTTCCTCTTCACATGCCTATTTCTCCCTCACATTTTGAATCTTTAGGGTAGTTTGTGTTTACCTTTGGGGGTCATTTTCACATGTTAACATTAAGAACATCAGGTTACCACCCAACAGTTGCTAACGAGAGGCGTGGCTGATCCTTGGACCATGTGAAGCAATGACTAAGAGGAGAAGAGGAATAGATCTTTTTTGAATAACAGCAGCCACCTCCCTTAACTTTTCACAGTATCCCTTATGTGAAAAAGGAATCAGTGGCTGAATGGCCAGCAGTCATAGGAAAACCTGTCGCCTCACACGTGTGAATCCTGGGTATTAGGAATCCTGGGTATTGTAGTAGGGCTCTAATTGAAAGATTAATCCACAAAGGCTTCTGTTGTGGGGGGCCAGTTTTGATCTATGAAAGCAAATTTTAATGGGGCTGTGAATAAAGGGCACCCTTTGGATGCTGTTTTGGGTCTGCTGTGTGCCTGTAATAGGGAACGGAGAAATATTAAAGGCAGCTCTCCCTTGTGTAACAGTGGGTGGCCACTTTGGTTGAATTGCAAGCTCTCCCACACTCCCTCCAGTATCTTACAAAGGAACTTCCATTGATGCTTTTTTTTTGGTCCTATGCAACTGCACTTAATTAATGGATCTAATCGATTCATTTATAAAGTGGCACATTATTAATCAGCTAAAGTAATTCCTTGTTATCGGTTGACAGCCTCTTCTCTGATATTTCAGAAAACTTTCGGCATGCCCTTGGAGAAGCAGATTTGTTTCTCCCAGCCACAATTGTATAGTGAGTGAGCTCATTTTCCTCTGCCAAATGTTGAAGTGTGTGCAAATACAACACTTGAGGAGCACTGGCAGAGCAGAGGCCTCGAGCCTTTGAGGAAAGAAAGCGTCGTGACCCTACTGAACGCCTTGGGAAAACAGTCCTAAAAACCAACAAGTATATGCTAAGTCTACAAGCGAGAGCTTTGCCCTGTAAAAACACTTCATTGCCTTGACTTTTTCTTTCTTTTTTTTAAAAAAGCTCCTCCCATCTCCCACCAATTTTTATATTTCATTCCTCAGTGTGAGGTGGTGGCCAAACAACTGTGGGGAAGAATCCCTATTGACTCACTTTGTCAAACAAAGGTGTGCTCTATAAACACAAAGGTAAAATGCCCTATTTGAGGCCTCCCAGGATCCTTTGTGGAGAGAGTGGGGCGGGCGGGGGGGGGAGAGTCACCTCCTCCCTGGTTTCGGCCTGAGCTTTGCCCTCCCGAAATCAAGGGAAGTAGAGACTTGGGAGCAAGGGATGGACATCTGACTTGAGAGCAGGTATGCAAGAAAACAAAAGGCAGAGCTGGGAAACACTATTTCTGTTATTCCCTAACAGACAGCATTTCTCATTTAAGCTCCTGGAAGAACAAATGCCTTTGGAAACTTAGGAACCTACCGAGTCAGGTGATTTCAGGCAAGCAACTTTTCCAGCCCTGTCTTTTGCAAGGAAAGCATGTTCTGTACGTCTGGGTTAAAACACTTCTTCTTCCCTTCCATTTTCACCTGGGGATGCTTGGTACCAGTGCTGTAACTAGTCGTTTCTAGGGCAGGTCCATATCACAATTTTAAAGCACATCAAACACACCTTGACTTCCCTTCTCTCTCCCCCTCCCCCCAAAAAAAGAATTATGGGAGCTCAAGTTTCCTCCTAACAGAGCTACAATTCACAGTAACCTGAACAAACTATAGTTCCCAGGATTCTTTGGGAGAAGTCATGTGCTTTAAAGGTGCATTGCATGTTGTGGCACCTGGACTAGTTAAGAATAGATTTACCTAGTGCTCTTGAGCAGGAACAAAAACCTGCCAGCTCTTGCTGTCCAGTGTTAGTGTAATTTCTTTCCCCATACCAGAGTTATTCAGTGGTGGAATGCAATGAACTAGGTAAGGCTGCTAACCTAGGGCCAGTGAGGAGCTATATGACAGGGCCACTCTGGTCTGGTTTGCCAATAACACTGAAGTCTTGGTTTGTTTAACAAAACACAGGTGAACCCGGACGTGCAAACAAATGGTTTCCCCAAAGTTTCATTTGTTTTCCATCTTCTCTTGCCTCCTGCCTTTGCAGTTTGATGAGTGTCAGGGGTGGGGTGGCCAAACAAACCGTAGCTAAGGAAGGGTGCTGGGTTCATAAGTAACACCAAGCCATAGGTTCATAAGCCGAGGTTCATAAACCAACAACAGACCATGGCTTCATACTGTGGTTTGTTGACAGCAAGCAAGCCATAGTTATGTGCAAACCTTTCCCAACAGCTTGATGTTAAGCCATGGTTTTCGTCTACCACCTAGAACACATTCTTATTCCCATGGTGAAAAAGAAAGGATTATACAGTTCACTAGTTTACTCATATGTTTTATTTATTCTATTTATATCTCAGTTGGTAGAGCATGAGGCGCCTTAATCTCAGGGTCGTGGATTTGAGCCCCACATCGGGCAAAAAGATTCCTGCATTGCAAGGGGTTGGACTAGATGACCCTCATGGTCCCTTCCAACTCTGCAGTTCTGTGATTCCTTCAAGGAGCTTAAAAGTGCCATGCATAATTCTCCCCAATGAGCTTCATGGATAAGTGGGCATATGAGCCCAGGTCTCCCCAGTCCTGGTCCGACACTCTTGGCAATTACAGAATGCTCTCGGTATATTACATGTTTTGCAGCCCTGCCTAGATTGTACCTGGGGCAGGTGCCCTTAAAGTCTCCCCTTCATTGCATTATTGCTCTTTCTCAGCCGGTGGATTTTGCTTCATGACAACAAGGATCTATGACCTCTTTTATTCGTCAGGCTTTTTAGTGTCCCCACACCCCATATAAAAGCACATTGAAAACGAAGCTGTTAAAAAAGTAATAATCAGCCGCTTAGGTTTACCCATGCCAACGAAAGCTGATTCAAGCAGGGAAAGATTTTAAAGGTTTCCAGAGGGGCAACTGCGATTTTATCTTGCAGCAAAAGCAAACCAAGAGCTTCAGGGGGCTGCAAAACGTATAATGGCATAAGCTTTCATCATATGAGGTGCGCCTGAATCCATGACATTATACAAATGGTGGTCTTTAAGGTGCCACAAGACTCTGTTCTTAAACGGGGTTTGGGAGTCAGTGTTTCTCCAGGGTGACCAGGTTACAGAGTTGTAGAGCAGAGGTGGGGGCGATTGAGGATCTCTTTCCGTATGCCCTTTTTGTCCGAATATGCTGTGAAAATGTATTAATTCAGAGGATGTTCTCAGCAGATCTGAGAGGCACATATTGAGTTAGGAAATGCCGTCATATTATTGCCTTGACTTCTCTTCAACGTGCCACCATCAAAGTTGAAGCTTGCATAGAACTCATTTTCTTGTTCATTTGTTTCTTGTTCACTTCTGTTTATTGTACAAGGAGGAATCCAGGTGAGCTGGTTTTAATCTCGGAGGGCTGTTGTGATGTGACTTTCAAAAAAAAACCCCAAAACTTTATTGCAAGTATAACAGAAGGAAAAAAGAAAGAAGCAACGTCAGCTCACATAAACAATAAAGAAAAATCCATCAATCCTAATTTGAACATGTATATTAATATAGGCAGTCGGTATGTCCAAATGGATATCCAGACAAGATTGATTACAATATATTTGTAGAAAGGGCAGTAATGGATGGGGGTTGCTTATCCTTCCAGTCTTTCTGCACACATAAGGGCTCTCAGGATTAACTTTAGTTGTTTGCTCCCACATTAGAGGAATATAATTTAAATGTTTGTGAACATCAGCAAACACCAAGGATTTTTCCAAAGCAAAAATAACGTGAACAGCAGTTTCTGACTCAGAAGAAGACACTTCAGGTGCTGCCTACATCATATGCCTCGAAGAGGCACGATCACCATTACACCACCAGCATCTGTCTGAACCAGCCAGTTTCTTCCTGGGAGTCCCTGGAATTTAGGGTTCCTCCACACTTCTGCTTGTGCCGTGGCCTAGAAAGTATGCATCGGGGCAGTTTTCTGCTTGATCCACACTTTCTAGGCATGGAGCCATGCAGTTTTCCCCTCGCCCCCACTGCTTTCCAAGGGAGGACCCACTCTTTAGCAACAGATCGGAACAAATGCCAATCCAGGGGGGAAACCCAAATTGCTGTTTGCTCCAATTGAGCGCTAAAGCACAGGGAGTGTGCACAAGCCTGTTGTGTGGTGTGTGAAGGATTTTGCCTTAAAAGAGAGGGACTTGACTGGCAAGTGTGTAGCCTTTTGTGTTTTCTATCTACGCAGTTGACACTTTGCTCAGTCTGTCTGTTATAGCAAGGCATGCAGGTGAATATCGAGACGCAGTGGCTGGGTTTTGATTGGGGGAGCGGCTATTGGAGGTTGAGAAGGAAAGGGACACGGCGCTTGCACTCATGGTTCGTATTTGCTTAGAGGAAAGGGAATGGTTGAGTCTCCATTGACCCCACTTGACATCCATTGCTCCCCTACTTAAATATCTAGCTTCCGTAAACTTGTGTTAGTCTTTTAAGGTGCCACCATTTTTGTTACAACAAGCTAGTTGTACCACTACCCCTCTGGAACGCTTTGTCCAGATTTGGGGTGTGTAAAAGAAGATGCGCTTTGTGGATTTGCTTGTGGTGGGGCACCCTTGTGTAGGAGTTTGCTTGATTGTGCCAGCTTGAGTCAGTGTGTGTGTGTGTGTGTGTGTGTGTGTGTGTGTGTGTGTGTTAGTCTGTGGGTATCAAGCTGGAGAGAGGGATTTTTTTATGTCCTGTATTTTTATTTATCCATGTGGGCATTATTATTTATTAAATTTGTATGCCAACCTATGCCCATCGATGTTGGGGCAGTTTACAACATAAAACACAGAGTACATTCAAAAAATAAAAACAAAGACAGCACAATAACCCCCCCTTTCCACACTACATTTTAAAAGGGCATCAGGTCGTAGATTTGTGGAGTGTGCATGCGCGTGCACACATATGTATTGGATGGTCATGCATCGTTCCGAGTCAGTTTCCCCCAAAATGTATCAGCAGATGGATCAGAGAAACACACCATAAAACAAACTTTATATGCAAGAGAACCTACAGTTATCGAAGAATTACATTCCACAGTGCTGGTAACAGAGTAGGCATGTTATTTTGTTAGTGTTTTGGTGGAATATGTGTTTTTCTGTGACATGCTTACCCGTTTGGTGGGGCTAAGGCTGCAGTCCTAAACACAGATGGTAGGAAATCAGGTACCATGAGCTCTGGAGGGCCGGATCCCAAATAATCAGAAGAACATAGGAAGCTGCCTTATACAGTGGTACTTCTGGTTGTGAATGGGATCCGTTCCGGAGGCCCGTTCACAATGTGAAAAGCCCACAACCTGAAGCGCCGTATCTGCGCAGGTGCGCGGCGCAATTTGGCGATGTGCAATTTAGCACACATGCGCAAGTGGCGGAACCCGGAAGTAACCCTTTCCAGTATTTCCGTGTTGTCGCGGGACGCAATCCGAAAAAAACGTAACATGAAGCAAACATAATATGAGGTATGACTGTACTGAATCAGACCACTGATCCATGCCAGAGGTTCGTTCGGCAGGGAATTTTTCCTAGTCCTATGCTGGGGACTGAACCAGGCACCTTCTGCATTCAAATAATTACACTCAACGGTGCTAGTAACGGCCCTTCCCCAAATCATGCTTAGGATTAGGCTGTAAATATAAATTGGGTTAGGATATGGCATACTGTACCATGAGGCAGATTACATCATGTCCACACTGTGTATATGAAATATATGTTTGTAGTATACACATGTGATAGAGGAGTCATCTGCCCTTTTTTTTTGTCCAACTATATACACTTACTTCTAGTCTTCATTTGAGATTACAAACAAGCCGCCATTTAAGCCAAGGACCATAAAAAGCCTGAAATTCAAAACACGCTCCAGTTCTGACCAATTCACCTTAAACAAATGTTTTAGACATTTACTTATTTTTGGATAATCTGACAATGACCAATGTTTCGCCAGCCCCTATTCTAATGAAGTATTTTACTGTTTTTCCAATATTTTGTAATTGGGGATTTAGAGAGCGGAAGAGAAAATTATCTCAAATGTGATACATTATATATATTTTTTTCTGCAAAGCAGATAAAAAACTAGCATTACCCAACAAACCAATAGAATATGTTGGGAACATTAACAGGCTTTTGAACAGCATTGGCAAAACCCATGTCTCGCAAATGGAAGATGTCGGGTTTATTTCCTGGCATCTCCCTGAAAGAATCAGGAAGGAGGAAAGAGACAGCGCTGGGTTAGAGAGACAACTAGTCTAACCTGGAACAAAGCACACAGGTGTTAGATTTTCTGAGGGGTGTTTTAATGGAGATATCTTAGTACATTCTTGTGATAAACTGTCTTGAGCTTGGTCTAAAAAGGTGGGGAATTAAAATATTAAAGAGTACAACCACTGTGAAATTATGTGGGAGTCCCGTTGAAATTTAACAAGGGGTGCATTAGAGAAGGTTTTGCTGGAATGTGACATAAGTAAAAATGCTGGGCTGCACTCCGTCCATCACGGGCACCATCCCAGTGCAAGGAAGGGATGGCTCAGAGGTGACCAAGGCAGAGCCTAGTTTCTCCCTCCTTGGTATCCGCACGTGGGCAGTCAGCATGCCAGGTCAATTCTGGAAAGGGGGCACTTTCTGCTCCATCAAGAAACATGAGCTCCGACATGGGACGTGTGCCCAAGCCTCTCATTCCCACGCAATCTTTGTTTGCACAGTGGGTGGAAGAGCGAAACAGAGCTCTGGTATGCGCTCTCTGGATTCTTCCAGGTACAAGTACTGTGTTCCTTGTGGACTAGATCACTGAACCAGGTAAAGGGCCTTCTCGGTAGTGGTACCCGCCCTATGGAACACCCTCATATCAGATGTCAAACTGGTAAATAACTATATGACCTTTAGTAGGCAGCTCTGTACAGGGAAGTTTTTAATGGTTGATGTTTTATTGGGTATTATTATTATTATTATTATTATTATTAGTTTGTTTGTAGTCCATCCATCTTACTGGGTTGCCTCAGCAACTCTAGGCGGCTTCCAACATATATAAAAACGTAATAAAACATTAAACCAGGCATCCCCGAACTCGGCCCTCCAGCTGTTTTGGGACTGCAACTCCCATCATCCCAGACCACTGGTCCTGTTAGCTAGGGATGATGGGAGTTGCAGTCCCAAAACAGCTGGAGGGCAGAGTTCGGGGATGCCTGCATTAAACTTTCAAAAGCTTCCCTATACAGGGTGGCCTCTAGATACCTTCTAAAGGTTATATACTTACTCATCTGATGGGAGGGCGTTCCACAGAGTGGGCGCCACTACCAAAAAGGCCCTCTGCCTGGTTCCCTGTATTTTGTTGGGAACCGCCCAGAGTGGCTGGGGCATCCCAGTCAGATGGGGTAGCATATAAATAATAAAATCATCATCATTATCATTAATATTAGTGTGTCAGATTCATTCTGTTAAAAATCTTGCAGAATCCTACCACCCTCCTATAGCACATGAAACCAAATGCAACTTTTCTTCAAAAAGAATTGTACAGTCATACCTCGGGTTACAGACGCTTCAGGTTGCGTTTTTTCGGGTTGCGGACCGCCAAAACACGGAAGTACTGGAACGGGTTACTTCTGGGTTTCGGCGGTCGCGCATGCGCAGAAGCACTAAATCGCGCTTTGCACATGCACAGATCCACCTAATCACAACCTGTGAGTGTGCAGATGCAGCGCTGCGGGTTGCGAACACGCATCCCGCACGGATCACGTTCGCAACCCGAGTGTCCACTGTCCTGGATATTTCTGTAGTGAAAGTGCGTTGTAAAATTATTTTGCGTGTGTATGCATATGCTGGAGCAGATTGGGGTGTGTGTTTGTGCTCTTTTTCTGTGAGGTGTGTGCTACAAAGCCATCTGCGTATGTGGTTCAGATCTGTACCAGTGCATGGGCGAGACTAGCCCATTTCTGCATTATCGGGCCTTTCTGGCCCAGGGAGATAATAGGTCCTGCCAGATCCGCACCCCCCCCCAGCACTCCCCTTGACTCCTCTGCCATGACCCACCCCCCTCCTCTGGCGTGTCCATTGTCGAGTGCCATGGCCCTCTCTGGCCCCACAATGGCTGCCTTTGTGCGGCTGGTAGCTTGCCTCTTTTGTCAAGTGCCCTTTTTAATGCCTCACTTCCCCTCCTCTTGGCCTCCAGGCAGCTCTGCTGATTACCTCCACCTCCCTCATCACAGTCTAGTCCCGGCTGTTTTCCAGGGGGCAAGTCAGGGGAGATCACGTCCCCACCGTCCGTCCGTCTGGGAAGAGGGAGGAATGTCCCTCCATTACGTTCCAGAGTTGTCCTCCTTTACACAGTGCATAATTAACTGGCAGAATGATGTGGTGTCCACTGGCTTAAAGTGGCTTTTTCCGAGAGGATTAGGGAGCGAGAGACATGCATGGAGGGTACAACTCTATCACGGGCTGTTGCAGTCAGGGTTCTGCTCCGGCAGAAACTTTCTGAGTTGGCTGTTCTTCATCTGCCCCAGCTCCTCCTTCCCTACGTTTTGTGTCTTGGCCTGGCTTACAAATACAAACTCTGCATTGAGGAAATGGGAAAAGCAGCTGCAGCTAAACCTCAGTTCTTTGTTTCCCGGAAGACCTATAATATAGTCAGGACGGATCCAGGAAGCTGTGTGTTGTCTCATCTGAATGCTGGTTCAGCTGGATTTTTGAAACCACAGCTGACGGGGAGCTGATCTTTTTACGCTTCCAATGGAGGGTGGCCAGGTGAAAATAGAGTAGGAGTCCTGCACCTTTTGCGGTTGTGTCAGCCCATTGTCCTGCCCCCAAAGTCACCTCTAAGGCAGGTTTATTTTGTGAGGGGTGGGTGGGTGGGGAGAGCATTGTCTCTATCTGTTGGCACATTCTGGAAGCCCAACCTAAGTTTTTACAGTGGTGCGGAATATCTAAGCTTTTAAAAAATTCAAAAGCCGTTTTGGACTGAGTTCTCTCAAGGGAGTTGTGGGTACTGCTTAATTTAGAGCAGAGCTGCTCTAAAAGGAAGACCTGGCCCTTAACTCTTTAAGGAGATGGGATCAGACTTCAGAGGTGAGGAGAGGGCATTTCATACATGCACAGAAGCACTCTTTTATTAACTTGTACCTAAAAAAGGGCCATGGACTAGGATGGGAGCAGGAGCTGCTAAATAAATGTGGCTGAATGAAGAGGGGTGGGGCTGTGCGGGTTCAAGATAAATAGGGCCTGCAAGAAATTGCTTCTACTTGCCCCCCGCCCACTGCAGTACGCTGGAAAAGATGGGGGGACCTGTCTGACCCTTAAAAAAGTGGGTCTGCACAAACAGCTCTCTCTCTTTTTGCAGTGAGGCCTGGGGAATTGTGACAGGTTTTCTTGCAAACATTCCCCCCCCCCAAAAGAAAATATTCTGCTGGCTAAATTGGGAGGGGTTGCTGGGGGCTGCGACAGGGGAAGGGGCAGCAGGGCTCCCCGTCTTTTGAGAGAGATTCCAGAAGCCCTGACCTCCCCTCCGCACCTGCAGTTTTCACCAAAGAATACGACCTCTGTTTGCTGCCTTTGGGTGGGAGGTGGGCACCCTTGGCTCTGGCCCAGCAAGGGCATGTCGGAGAGCAGTTAATTTGCGCCTCCGTGGGCATAATTGGGTGACCCGACAGCCGTCCTGTTGGCAAGGGGAACAGTCATCTCGTTGTTCTAGCTACTGGCTTTCCCTTTTGTCTTTGCCCCAGGCGATGGGGGGCTGGGAACAATCCATTGTGAACTGTACATTCCCTGTTCTGGGGCCTCGGCCTGCTTTGCAGGAGGTGTCCCACCCCCCTCACAAGCCCTTATGGCAACTGCCCCATTTTGACGAATAAGGGATTTAGGACAAGCTGGGTGACGGGGGGGGGGGGCAAAATATCTTGACAGTGAAGGACATCAAAACTTTCTACGAAAGCCTGAAATGAACTGAAACTTGATAGTAGGCTGTGAGATGATGGTCAGTTTGCATAGCAAAAGGGAGTTGCTAGGAATGAAACTCTTGCAGGGCTTGGGACTGTAGAACAGGAGAGTGCTGAGGTAAAAGCATATTATTTATTTGCATTTATTTCCCACCTTTTCCTCCAAGGTGGCATACATGGGTCGTTGTCGTCCCACTGCATTCCTGTAGAAAGGGACATGATAGCTTGCAGGATATTTTTTTTATTGCTTAGAATAAATATATATTACCCCATATATTATCCCATTTAAGAAAACCAAAGCTGCAGGGAAAAACAAAACTTGGCAGTGTCTAAAAGTGTTTCACAATTATCTTGGTAGCACCGGCGCAGGATGTGTGGCAAAACTGCAGATGTTATGATGCAAGGGTGGGGAAACTTATTCAAGGCAACAGATGTGACTCCTCTATCTTTGTACAGGAGGCTACATTCCTGTCAGGCAAGAGGCATTATTATCACAGGTCAAGGAGATGTTTCAGCACAGTAAAGGGGGTGGCCTGGGGAGACTCCCTAGGACGGGATGGAGAGGCAAAGAGGGCCTCATTCAGACCCCTGCTTTGAAGAAGTGTAGCTTGTTTCCAAGGCAATGTCTAAAATCCCTGATAGAGGACAAGGATCCTGAGACCACATTAAGGGTAGCCAAATTCTGTGTGATTGCCATAAAACTTAGGGAACAAGCTGTGCTATCATAAGGATTAAGGTTTTAAATGATAATTTTAGGTTATATGTTAGTGACTAAGTTTTAATTTATATATTTTTAAACTGTTGCTATATCTGTATTGTCCCTGTTATACCTAATTGCAAATTCAAATGTATCCCTATCGTGTTTTATGACTTCCTTGATATTGTATGTGGGCTGGAACTGGTCTGTGACCAAAATAATAAAATTTCTTTCGTTCTGGTTCATGTGGTCATGGAGAGTGGGACATTCCTGGTGACTTCAGATAGTAGCCTTCAACATTTTCAGAGCATGGATGCACCTTTTAACCCCATGTGTGCATCTGGGGACCCATTTCTTAATTTGTCATAGTGTGTGCTGGTGGTGCTGCTGTTGTGGCCAGGCCCAGTTCTGGGTCTCAACCCACCAGTGGTCTAGGATGCAAAAAGCAGCACAGGGACCTCTAGATGCCGTTGGGACTCCCAACTCCCATCAACCCCACCACCACCACCACCATTGGCCATCCTGGGAGTTGGAGTCCATACTGGCTGCATAAGAGACCACCGAGGGCAGGCAGTGCTTAAACTTGTTTAAATGTAGAGGCGTTGTGTGCTGGGAGACATCAGTAGGTGTCATGGCCGAACAGGAAATTGGAGGCAAGCAGGGCGCCACCACTGACTTTTCTAAGCAGAACAAAGAGGTCTGATAATGCTAAAGGTCGGAAATGGTTGATTTCTGAATAGGGCTATACGGAATAAATCTAAACCGTTGCCACCCTTGAATCATAAGAGTTGGATCATCTAGTCCAGTCCCCTGCAATGCAGGAAGGTGCAGCTGACCCTTACGGGGATTGAACCTGCAACCTTGGCATTATCAGCACCACACTGAGCTATCAGTCCTGACAGTTAATACCTCAGAATGCAATGTGTTTCCTTCAGGTTTCCTGGGTTTATTCTCCAGATTTAAGAGAGCTGGGTAACCGGAGAGAAAATTAATAGGGCTCTCGGAGCTTAAATGTTCCCCTTCCACTGTATCTTCCTAGACTCGACTCTATTTTTCCATAGCTAGAAACATGGCATAGCCGCCTTTGCTCCAAAATGTTCTGCTTTTCCCTTCTTCTTAAGACTCCATTGCCCTCCGAAAAGAGCCCTCCCTCTCCTCGCAACAAACCAGCTCCCTTTCCCAACGTCAGAAGCAGGCCCCAAACCCCTGCTTCCAACTGAATGCTAATTTATACCTTCAGGCATATTCATGTGGTAAATATCTTTTCCTGGACGGTACCACTTCAGACTGAAGATGAGGTAATTGCATCCTAAAGAAAACAAACAAAACTGGAAACCTTACATGTACAAAATAAGCATGAAAAGGGAACTAAATATGATTCAGCTTGCCCTGTTCCCTGATGCGCTGCCTTTCTGTGTGCCGGGAGTGAGCATTCTAATATACCCCACACACTCTCACACACTTCCACCTGAAGTTGTACAGTCCAGGAAAAGCTTGATGATTTGATTCTGCTAAATGTATTACTTGGCCCTCGTTAGAATCCCGTCTTGGCTTCCTGCCTGGTTCCTTGTTTTACTCATGAGCCCAACCCAACAGACTCTTTGCAGACTTGAGGAAACAACCCAGGAGTCCAGTTTACACTAGCTATAATGAAAATTGTGATAAATGAGCAATTTTGAGTCAGGGCTTCGTCTCAGACCTGTTTTCTGTTCAGCAGTGGAACAAATGAAATAACAAAGGGTGTTTCTGAGCATCTGTAGAGTGCCCCTCTCTCATCACTGGCTTAACCACAACCAGTCCCCTATGTATCTGGGATTATGAATACAGTCATAACTCAGGTTACAGACGCTTCGGGTTGCGCGATTTCAGATTGCACACCATGCCGAACCCGGAAGTACTGGAATGGGTTACTTCCGGGTTTCGGCGCATGCGCAGAAGTGCTAAATCGTGCTTTGCACATGCGCAGAAGCGCCAAATTGCAACCCACGTTTGTGCAGGCGTGGCGCGGCGCTGCGGGTTGCGAACGTGCTTCCCACACAGATCACATTCGCAACCCGTGCGTCCACTGTAAAGGGTTTCCAGGAGAGACAGTCTCTCCCTTTTGCAATTCACCACTGGCTCCAACCTGCTGGGCTCTCAACCTTTCTCAGAATTAGGAATAGAATCCAGCATCTTAGTTGCTCAGATAGCCATGTGCCTCTGTGTCTCCCCTGTGGTTGGCTTTGGGCCACTCTAGGGTGTGTGTGCGCGCACGCGCATGTTGGGGTAGGGATGGGAGGGGGAATCGGCCTTGTGAGACCTTGCATTTGGGGCCATCAGGGTGAGGACGTCATGAGCCGTGAGTTGGTGCAAAGTCCTCAGGGTGCATTCCCCAGCTGTGAGCCTCTTCCTGCGCAGAGGCCCCACTCAAACGAAACCCCTTTCATGTCTAATCTCCTGGCATGCGCCAGCCCTTTTGTTTGGCAGGCCACATCCTGGCTCTATTCCCTGCAAGGTTTGTGTGTCTGTGTGTGTGTAAGGGGCTTTTTATTTTTTAAAAAAAGTGGTTAAGAAGGGGGGAGCTAATCAAACCCATCCTTGGGGGACTGGCCTGGAGGCCTTTCCCATCTGAAGGCCTGCTCACCCTGCTCAGGGCCAGGCCTTTTAATATCCTGTCTGACTGGTTTACTCCGGACTCCGGCTTGAAGAAAAACATCGGCAGACATCCTACAGGAAAGGGGCTGTGGGTGTGCAGCCAAGCGCCTTAACCTTTTCATGCCTGGGGGAGCGGAAAACGCATCGCACATGTGCAGGCTGTGTTTCTTTTCATTGCTGCCCTTGTTTTGCGACTGTGCCCATGCAAGTCCGCGCATTTGCACGGCCACAGCTTCTCGTCTGTTTTTATTGACAAGCTGCTCTGACCTATCTTGCCTTTTGGCAACTGTGGCAAAAAAAGAAAAGAACCCAGCATTAGGTTCCCAGTCTTCCTTCCACGGCTGGTCTTGACCCCATGTCTTGCACATGCCACCACACCCCCTCTGGTGAGCTGTCTTGAATCCAGGAGTCGTGGGAACCAAAACATTTGAACAAGATTGTGCCAGGGTGGAGGTGAGATCAGTAAACTTTTTTTTTTGTGTGTGTGTGTGTGCGCGCGCACGTGCGTATACACACACACACACACACACACAGAGCATTTCATGGGACTGGAGCCTAGAAGCTTGGAGGGAGGTTTCCCTCTTGAGTCCACCTCTCTGCTAGGTCAGATTTTCCTTAAAAGATTCCATGCGGCTCCATTTTGTGGCATACAAGTTGAACAGATCGGATGGGGGTGCATCTCAGGGCCTGCCGTCATGTTACACTGGATTACAGTTAGTTTTTATGCTGCTTTCCAGCTAGGACAGCCCCAAGGCTGCACATGCAAGTTAAAAGCGCAAAATAAAACAATAAAACACCAATTAACAAACAAGACTTATCGAGAGAGGGGGAAAAACAATAGTGAGTCCTGATAACATCTTAGAGAAACAGAAGCAGGATGAAATCAGGGGCCTCGCGCAGTGAACACAAGTTGTCCTCGTAAAACTCCAGATGGTAAGATGGCCTTCAACATCCATTGGGAGGAGTGGAGGGAAGAGTCTGTAAACAGACCCTCCAAGGGAAGGAGGTTCCACAGCCTAGGAGCCACCATGGAGAAGGCTCATCGTCCTTTGTACAATGGCAGGACATGGAGCAAAAAACCCTGCAAATATCTCAGTGGTCTAGCAACCTCCTTTGGAAACAAGAAGTCCAAGTTGCTTTGGAATTTGAAGCAAACTGGGAGCCAGAGTAGTTCAAAAATAGAAAAGCAGTGGCCTCCATGTGGTGGACCCCAGGAAAAAGCACTTGGCGCCAGTTGTAGTTTCCAGACATACTTCCATGTAGACCTTACTAGACCAACCTTAGATGTGACCAAAGCATGAGTGATGGTGGCTGTCTTCTTCAGGAAGGGCTGTGATATTGGTTTGTTTTGGGGTGGTTTTTTTAATTGAGGCATTTTTATCCCACCTTCACTTCCATAAGCTTAGGGCATGTTTACATTAGACTGGGAGAGAAGAGGGAGGGAGGGAGGGAGTCTGACTGTTTTGTCACTCAGGAAGCTTCATGGCTAAGTAGAGATTTGTGACCCAGGTCCAGTGCTCTAACCAATACCAGGGGTCAGCAAACTTTTTCAGCAGGGGGCTGGTCCCTCAGACCTTGTGGGGGGCCGGAGTATAATTTGGGAAAAAATATGAACGAATTCCTGTGCCCCACAAATAACCCAGAGATGCATTTTTAATAAAAGCACACATTCTACTCATGTAAAAACACACTGATTCCCGGACCATCCATGGGCCGGATTAGAAGGTGATTGGGCTGGATCTGGACCCCGGGCCTTAGTTTGCCTACCCATGCACTACACCAGCCTGGCCCACCTGCCCGAGCTGTGCAAAAGTACTTCCGGCTACAGCCACCACTTGAGCATCCAGGAGCACAGGATAATCCCAAAACCATGTGCCAGACTCTTGAGAAGGAGGATCATCCCATCCGGAACAGGATAAATACCCATCCTTAGATCAGCTTCCCTGCTGGCCAGCAGCACCTCTGTCTCGCCTTGCATTGTTTCGCCACCTCCTGTCCTCAGCTTCCTTTAGGCACCTTTTTCATTTTGCCTGCTGAAAGATCTGTATAACTCCAGAGCTTGTGTGCTTTTTATGCCAACAGATTTTTTGATTCAGTAAAATTAAGCTCACCTTCTTCTGCTCTTTTTTGGCAGGAGGGAGCTCCCTCCTTAACTAATCCTGCAAGTTGGCCGCTCAGAATCTTGGCTTCCCATCCCATTTGCTGTAACCCATCTCAGACCCCTGCTTCCTTCTCTGAGATGGGAATAATATCCAGGCTTTTAGCTGCATCCTGTTATAACCAGCCTAGACCTGCTTCCTTCTGCATCGGTGGCTAGGAGTCCAGATTCCCAGGCTTTTCTTCCTCTAGGGATCATCCGTAGGATATATTGCATTTTAAATGTCTTCTAAAAACCCTTTTCTACCTTCCGTCACACTTCTGCACCATTTCTAACCAGCACCGAAGGTCTCGTTTGTCGCAACTGCATTATCTCTCCCCACCCACAGAGAAATGTGACATACTTTATAGGGGATTCCCTGCCTCATATCACAGACACAAGATTGCACTCTTGTAGTCAGTGTTAATTAACTTGGAGCAACCACGCAACAACTATTCACACCCCTTTTGCCCTAGAAGAACCCCGGTTATTTTGCTAAACTCCCTTGCTAAGCATATATGCACTCTGTGAAAGCACAGAGGCACTTTGGTCTGTACAATAACAGTCTCTCTCTCTCTCTCTCTCTCTCTCTCTCTCTGTGTGTGTGTGTGTGTGTGTGTGTGTGTGTGTGTTTCTGGCATTAAATTGCAGGTTTTGTTGTTGATTTTAAGACAAAAGTGTCCGGATTGTTTTATCGTCCTCCTTCCCGAAAGCAAACCCTTTCCCTTCCGGATCCAGGAATCCAGCAGCGTCAAGTCACTACTGCACTGCCTCCCTTTCCCCCTCCCCACAACCCCGCCCTGTTCTGTTGAGCTGCTGTGCCAAGCATGTAAAGCTCCTGGGATTGGCTGTGTCTGGCTCAATCCCACATCTTATTTCTCTGGCCTGAAAATGTCAAATCGCATATCGCTGCAGTGCCATCCCACCCTTGCAGAGAGCATGCTGGAGGCGGCTTCCAAAGCTTCCAGGCCTTCGGGCATCCCTGTTTAGGGTTACTCTTCCCTACTGGGCTGTCCTGTTCCCACTTCTCAGTGTTTCTCGGGGAGGGTATCTTACGTATAGGCTTTACGGTTGCAGAATCTGCCTGCTAAAATATGAGCAGCTGAGCAGCATCCCTCCAGGACAGAGCGCTGGGGCAGCTCAGACTCCAATCCTGCTGTTGAAACCACAGAATGGTTTTCCCAGGAGGCCAGCTGACATTTGTACAGTGGTACCTCGGGTTAAGAACTTTATTTGTTCTGGAGGTCCGTTCTTAACCTGAAACTGTTCTTAACCTGAAGCACCACTTTAGCTAATGGGGCCTCCCGCTGCTCTTGCACCACTGGAGCACGATTTCTGTTCTCATCCTGAAGCAAAGTTCTTAACCTGAGGTACTATTTCTGGGTTAGCAGAGTCTGTAACCTGAAGTGTCTGTAACCTGAAGCGTATGTAACCCGAGGTACCACTGTACTTGAATTTGCCTCTGATTAGCAGCCGTTGCATGATCTGCGGGGGGCCCACTCCACCCCAGTTTTCTAAGTTCAGTCAAGACAAAACCCCAATTTCAGTGCAAAGGATACAAATTGATAACCAAACAGCAATTGTTTTAGAATGTAATCTTCCTTGCATCCTGCGTTAGTATCCCTGCAGAGAACTTGGAAGGGTTTTTCTTTTTCTTTAGGGCAGTTAATAGTAGGCAGGACCAAGTAAGATATTTTTGTGTGCAAATGTCTCAAGAGCACATATCCTTGATCCTTCCTTGTCTTGCGTCTATTTCCCATCACAGATCAAATGTGTGAATGGACCATGTCACAGATCAAACGCCATGGACACAGCTTTCATTTCTCCTCACATCACCTTGCATGCAATGCTTTTTCTGTGGAAACGGTTCACACATTCAGCTCCAGCCAAGCATTCAGTCCTCAAACATAGGGGAGACAAGTGATGTATGAATACAAGCCCCATAAGTGGCATTATGAAAGTGAATTGGTCGGGTGATTTCATCATGTAGGTTCTAGGCAGACTCCCCACCCCTCACCCCAAATGCAGCCTCTTCTGTTTGCGTATTTAGGCCCTGAGAAGCTCACCTGATTTATCTTTCTCTTTTTTTCTGCAGCCATTGAAACGCAGAGTACCAGCTCGGAAGAGATTGTGCCCAGCCCCCCTTCACCGCCCCCACTGCCCCGAATCTACAAGCCCTGCTTTGTGTGCCAGGATAAGTCTTCTGGCTATCACTATGGGGTCAGCGCCTGTGAAGGATGCAAGGTGAGAACGGAAAGGGCAGCTGGGAAAGGAGGACACCTACACTGCAGGGGAAAGACATGGGGGGGGGAGTGCCAATAGGTTGGGTATGCGAGTTGCAGTACAGTTTTTTAGCCGCCAAAACAGACCACAGGCAATTACAAAAGAGGGGCCATGAACATGGAACTCTTGAGAGAGGTACTGCGATGTAGTGGGGACGATAAAAAGTGAAGCACACCACACGTTCACTCCTTCTGGCTGGCGTGTTTCCCCCCGCACAGAGGCCTTGTTGCTAGGCCCCATTGAAAGTCACATAAACACCCCGTTTCCCTGTTGCTACCACCTGCTCCCCAGCTATTAGGGCCGGTACCGTGATGCCGTGTCCCATAATAATATGAAGCCGCTAAGTTTAGGTTTTGCCCCTATCCCATGGGTTTAGGGGGACAGAGCAGTGTTCACGCAGAGCTTAGAAGCAAAGCTCTGCACCTTTCCACGCTAGGAGGAATTATTATCACTATCATTGTCATTGCTAATATGTCATTGTCATTGCTAATAAGGTCCCAGGGTGGCTTACAATTTTAAAAGCCTCATTGATATTAAAGCACAATATTAAAAATAGTGCAAGACAACTTAAAATTACAAAAAACAACAACAAGCTGAGTCCTGAAAATAATACAGAAGTATCAAGAGGCATGTCTTCAGCAGTGGAGATTTCTGGGCACCAGGTTGACAACCACAGTTTAAAAACCTCTGCCTTATTCCATAGTTAAGGCCATTTCCACTGTATGCGTTTTCCCTTCTTGCAGATTGAGACAAGCGAATTGTTGTGAGAGCAAGCAACAGTCCAGCAATGTAGTTGAGGTCATAGGATTGTAGTGTTTTGAAGGGACCCCCAGGGTCATCTAGTCCAACCCCCGGCGAATAGATATTTCGTTGTTGTGCCTGTAGGGTTGCCATATTTTGAAGAGAGAGAAAAAAAGAGGACACACTAGTCGACTTCTGTTTTTAACGATGGATTGCTAGGATGACTTTCACTTTACAAACCCATGAAAAAGAGGACATGTCCTGGAAAAAGAGGACACATGCCAACCCTAATTATCGATAGTTCTGGTTCTGTTTGAAAAATGAGGATAGCTGGCGTGGGCACAAGGGTATGTTTTAGTGTATTCACAAGAGTTGTGTTCACTCTTCTTTTTCAAAATTCCCGTTTATTCCTCTTGTCTTTCTGCTAAGAGGATGAGCTCCAGTTGCTCCACCTGTGCGCGCACACACATGCCCTCACTTGCACCGGGGCTTGGCAGTGTGACCCTGTAGATCGGGCTGGCAGAGATCAGCCTGAGCAGGCAGGCGCTGTGCTATGTGCTCAGTCCCCAGCAGCAAATCCCTTCCCTCTGGCTCATTAACACGAGGCCCTTTGTGCCTCTGGTAGCCTGGAAGAAAGGCCTTTCTCCTTCCCCGCCAGGAGTCTCCTAATCTCATTAGAGGGACGTGGCAATGTTGTCTTCGCTCCCCTCTGCCATTGAGTAGCCGGGCCTCTGCCATGGCCACCCCCAAAGCAATGGGCCTCAACTTCTGACTGTGTGCCTGTCCCAGTTGCTTGCAGGGTCGGCCCTTTTCTTTTTGGTTTAGCACTTAAGAGAGCCTCTGACATTTGGTTCTCTTGAGAATGTGCAACATCGGGCTGTTTATATTCTGCACCCCAGTGTAGTTTCAGAGAGTCTCTGGTTTCTAGCCCTCATGTGTAGAACAACGTTTGCCCTTCCCTCTTACTCTTCCGTCATTACTAAAGGCCTACATTCTCTGAAGCCCCAACTTATTGTAACATCAAATATATTCAATTTGCTTAGTTCTGAGAGTGTAAATCAGGCTTCCTGGATTTTTTGAGGTGGGGGCAGCAGTAGTGCAAGGGTAGGCAAAGCCTTTTTTTGTAAGGCCCATCCCTGTGGATGTAGTTGCATATAATAGACACCAGAAGGCTTAGTTTGGTCAGAATCAAGTATACACTTCCAGAGTAAGTGCTGAATACATTACTTCTGGTAAATGAGCCACCATTAGCCTCTAGTCTAGAGGAACATGAAAATATGTGTCCTGGGCTTTTTAGACTCGTCAACCCATGTGCTATCAGAAACCAAAGGGGCACATTGGTTGCCAGATGTGAAATATATTGGCATTATCTCCAGCTCTCCTACCCCTCTACTGTGCCCTGGGCAGCTCTTAACATTTTGACAGCAGAAAAGGAAGAGCCTCTGGGGCCCTCTAGAGGATGTTGGGACTGCAAGTCCCATCAGCCGCAGCCAGTGGTCAAGGATGATGGGAGTTGTAGTCAGCGGCATCTGAGGGGGCAGGGCTTCAGGTTTCCAACCCCTGCTGTAGTACTTTTTTTTAGCATGTGCATTGTTTATTTATTTACTCACTCGAAAGGATTCATACCCTGCTCTTGAGCCAGGAAAGCTCGCTCCCAGAGCGTCCTTACAAATCAATAAGAATAACACAGCCCCTTCCTTCAGACTTATGATATAAAAAGACAGGACATAGAAGCAGGGTGGTGGTGGGGAAGGACACACACACACCATCCGGTCTCACACAGCAGCAACATTGGCAGAGCCCACTCCAGTTGGGGGGGCTGAAAGTGAGGGAAGGAAGGGTCTGCTTTGGTCTCATGCCTTGCTTTCCCCCTCTTCTCCCCCGCCCCCTTACAGGGTTTTTTCCGCCGCAGCATCCAGAAGAACATGGTGTATACCTGTCACCGCGACAAGAACTGCATCATCAACAAAGTGACGCGGAACCGCTGTCAATACTGCCGCCTGCAGAAATGCTTCGAAGTTGGCATGTCCAAGGAGTGTAAGTGGGGGAGGAAGGGAAAAGCTGCTATGTATCCTCTTAAAGCAGTGGTGGCCAAACTTGGCCCTCCAGCTGTTTTTAGACTACAATTCCCATCGTCCCTGACCACTGGTCCTGTTAGCTAGGGATGATGGGAGTTGTAGTCCAAAAACAGCTGGAGGGCCAAGTTTGCCCACCACTGTCTTAAAAGTAGCAGGTCCTCACCCCCACCCTGAATACCTTTCCGCATTCAAAACTCACAAGGGCCATTGAGCAGCGGGAGAGCAAAAGAAAAGAAAAGAAAGGCAAGGGAGATGAGAGAGCCAAGAGAGGTTCATTTTCAAAAGTCAGATTTCTAGTCCTCAGGATTACGGAGGTACGTTTCAAAGTTTATGGTTGTGTTGGTGAAACTTCTAGGGGTTAGCAAAGAGATGGTTGTACCCAATGATAGTTGTACTCAGAGGAGACTCAATCGAAATCGGTGACTCCAAGTTAGTCATGTCCCTTAACTTAAGGGGCCTGTTCTGAGCAGGGTTTGCGTTGGCTCCTACCCAGAATGTCTGGGCCGTGCATGATCGCTAGGCCTTCCTTGAGGTTTCAAGGCATGGCTATGGCTTCCCTGCCAATGCGCTCTCTACTTCCCCCTCGGACGTATCTTTCCTCCCGCACGACATCTCTTGTGGAAATAATAATAATGCAGTGTTTGCATTTTAAAAATCAGTCAATCGTCAAATTGACCAGTGCAAATATAGGATATTGCAGTTGTGTGGATATGTAGGACATTACGTCCAGTTTCACATATTTTGGGGGGAAAGGGGAAGGGTTCCCCATTCTTGCTGGTTCTTGGAGGGGGGAGATCATCATGACTGCTCTTGCCCTCCTCCAACCTCCCCCAAAACAGCTGCCATTGAGATGGAGGGATTTTTCCAGCTTTCACCCCAAAGAGATGGTGCGTGGAGCTCGCCCCTCTGCTTTGTGCTAATTTTGAGGGTGTTTCCCCGGCAACCGGTGATTGATGATGTCAGAGATAAATGACGCAGACAGGGCCCTCCTGGCGTCTGCAGTGCCTAGTTGTCATGGCTCCCGACTGTAATGGGGGCGGGGGCGGAGGGAACCCCACTTCGCCATGACAACTCCAAGGGTGAGATTAATAAACCCTTGGGGTGGGGAAATAGCAGATTGATCCAGTCGAAAGGGAGGGCTGGATGGGTGGGGAATCGGTGGATGATCTGGGACATTGGCGGTCCTGCCCTCCCCAACCCCTTTTGCCTTTTAGGTGAGAAACAGGATAATGAAGAAATAGGGCAATCAGGAAGGGGTGGGGTGGGGCAGGCATTATTCTGGCCTAGTCCCGGCCTTGCTCTCCACCCATTTTTGCTGAGTAGCAATATATAATCCTGGAGTCCCTTTTTAATGACCACAGTCCATCTGTCGGCCCTGAAGATGTTCTAAGGGAGAGAAAGATGACTTAGCTGACCAAATAATAGCTAGCGGGAGGAGGACTCTCGTTGAATTCAGGTACAGAGCTAAGGCAGGACAGGAACTGATGTCTTCCTGAGATGTAGAGCCACTCTTTTTTCCAGGGAGGAAGGGAATTCAAGTACAAACCAAACTGAAATGTTTGTTAGGGAGCGGGCGCAGAAAATGAGGAACGCGGGGGCACCTTTCCCAAATCTGCTTTTAAGATGCGCCAACAACAACACACACACACACACTTCTCCTTGTGCCAGCTGCTTTTTCTCCCCCCAGCCCCTATGTGATGATGGATGCAGTATTTCCCCCCCGCCCCAACTGCTTGTCTGGACTGTGCTTTATTGAATTTGCCAAGCAGACATGACTGATTTCCGAATTATCCCCCTCCCTCCCGCCCCCACCTCCTCCCTCAGGCAGGGCGGTGAAATGTACCAGCCCACTGTGAGCGAAAGACTCATCTGGCGTTGCCGTATTTATTTTATTAATATATAGATATAAGTGTGAGTGTGTTTTTAAGGAAAAATTAAACCCCAAAAGGGCACACACCAACCATGCGTTCCCACATGACTTCCTCCAGGAATTATCCTACTTTGGAGTCCTGTGCAAGGATATAATACCACAAGAGAGAGAGGGGAAAAGAAACATACACAAAGCTTTGTGCTTGCCTCGATAAATCCCTTCCACGCAGAGGCAACGCCACAAATCTGATGCATGTGGCAACGTCTTGTTTAGCAGCCCCTGGGTCTTAGTTCTGTAATTTGCGAACAGTTTTTTGTTCTATGTAGGTTAATTAAATTAGTTAAGAGGCTCTGGTTTGACTTTCTTTTGTCTGCTTGAATTTCTAGCCCCTTCTCATGTTTAGGGTTCCTGGCAGGTGAGAGAGAGAGAGAGAGCTGCTCACGGGGAAGACGTATAGGAAACATCCCATTTCAGATACCTTGGCACAACACAGCAAACGTTTAGAGCTCCGCTCCCTTTGCTAGCTTTCTCTCCCCCCCCCCCAATGTGCCTATAAACAGCTTGCGCAGAGAAGGTTTTAAACACTTCCTTAAGAGATTTGGGTGTTGGCGAGTTTCCAGTGGAAGAGAATTCCGCTCTTAGTTTGCTGAGTGGATGGTCCTCATGAGGACAACGCCCCTGGTAGGTCTTTGGGATCACTAATGTAGGGGAGGAAGACATTTCAGGAACTAATGGCTGAAAGTGGAGCAGGTCAAACAAGGCACGGGTTAGGATGGCAGGCTTGCTTAGGTCTGGAGGGTTGCCTGTTCTCCCTTCCCTTGATGGGGTTGCACTCTCCCTGAAGGAAAATGCTTGCAATCTCATGTTCGCCTGGACCTTTCTTTTCTGATGGGTAGATAGATTTTTGTGTGCGCATGCATACGCATGTGCAGGGCCTTCTCAGTGGTGATTCTCAAGCTCTGGAATATGTGCCTCCAGAGCAGGCACCTCAAACTGTTTGCTTCTTGACATTTCAGCTGCTGGTTAAAGTTTCATTGATTGTGAAGAAGGCTCTTTCTTAACGGTGGCTGGTCATTTTTATACTAAGCACGTCTCTCTCTCTCTTTTCTCTTTGTTCTTTGATAACTATTTCTAAGCATCTATGTGATTTTTTTGGAAATGACTTAAAAAAACTGTGATGATTGAATGTGATCTCAGGTGCTGCTTTTTTTTGCACCAAGGGGAAAAAGGTATAGAAGTGCTGAACTAAACAAACAGACTGAGATTGGAAGTAAGAATATAATGGTTAAATATTTATGGGAGTAAAGAAAACCGCACTTAGCTGGATAAATGCATGGTTTCTGTTGCTGCAGCTGCCAGTCACTGAGGTCTGGAAAGGACGCACATGTATGTGGGCCCACACACATGCTCCTTTGCACATATTGCATGCACACACATCCGTCATGAGGCCAGGTTGTGTTTTCCTAGCTTCCCAGGGGCATGAAAAGCTGCCACATAGTGAACAAGATGCCTTGTGGCATGTTGTAGCACCAAGTAAATGATTTGGTGAATGAATACATTCTGCTTGCATTCCAGGACTGACTAAGGTAAGATTGGGAACGGATCCAATTTACTATAGGGGCAGGTAGGGGAGGTGTCTCCCTCCTCTCCTGCAACATCTAGTTGCCAACCAGTGTTAGAAACTCAGCTATATAAGCTAGGTGCCGAATGCCTCTTTAAACCAGGGTTACAGTCACCAAAACGGGATGTCCAGACAGCTCAAAAGTCGTATTTTTCAATACAACTTTTTGGTTCCTGAAATCCCATTCTGATTGTGCAGATAAAAGATCATGGGTAGAATTCTACAGGATGTGTTCAGCTAGTGTGTTAAAACAGTCAAGATCCAAGGATCCCCAGGCATGAACCTCCTGGCAGCCAGGCACCTTCACTTGGTTGCAATGAGTGGCCGGTGCCCAGGTGCCAAATGCACCTGGCAAATTCCGAACGCTGTTGTGATCACTTTCTTGAGACTTCAGGAGCTATTCGATCTGCGGGCCCGCTTTCAGTTTGCACTCTCGCTCTCCAGTGTAACACACAGTGGCCTGGATTGGGAAGGCTGATCTGTCCGTGGAGCTAGGGCAGGGTGGACAGCCAGTAGAAGGATGCTGAGAGACGACAATCGGCCGAGGCATTTTTGTTGTATTTGTGTGGCTTTGTTTCTTGGATGCCTCCCTTGCGGTGTGGTGGGAGCACCCTTCATTTGTAGAAGGCCCCGGGTTCAATGGCCATCTGTCTTGGATGCTTTAGTTGAGATTCCTGCATTGCCATGGGTTGGGGGTCACTTCCAACTCTTTGATTCAACCCCTGGCACCCACAGGTAGGACTGGGAATACCCCCCGCCTGCCTTAAATCCTTGAGGTTGTGTTGACAGTAACTGAGCTCGATGGACCAGTGGCGTGACTCAGTATCAGGCATCTCCTTTGGTTTCCATTTAAGTGCATTTCTTTTTCTTTTTCCATTTATCATTGTTGTTGTTATATAATGAATCACAAATAATGGCCGTGGCCAAAGATGAGGAAGGGTGGGTTGGTTCTCCCTTTAGGGCTCTTCTTGATTTCTCACTCTCTCGGAAAGCACCTATCCTCACTTTTGCCATCCTCTCTTCTTTGCTTGCCTTCCTCTCCAGCCGTCCGGAACGACAGGAACAAGAAGAAGAAAGACGCCCCCAAGCAGGAATGTTCGGAGAGCTACATCATCACGCCTGAGGTGGAGGACCTCATAGAGAAAGTGCGCAAAGCCCACCAGGAGACCTTCCCTGCCCTCTGCCAGCTGGGCAAGTACACCACGGTGAGTGGCAGCCCGAGGGAGGCAGTGGGAGGGAAGGAGGAAGTGTGAGCTGGACGTGTTGATTGGTGCAGTTGGCGGGAAGGTGGGATCCACAGGCAGTCAGCTGGTATGGGGTGGGGAACCCCAGCTGGGGCTATGAGAGTTCTGCGCTTAGAATTGTAGTGTTGGAAAGGGACCGGGAGGGTCTCATGTAGTCCAACCCCCTGCAGGATGGACCTGCCCAGTGTGGAGCTCAAACCCATGATCCTGAGATTAAGAGTCTCGTGCTCTACTGACTGAGCTGGACAACTTCCCTGAAATTCCGCTACAAAAACAAAAACTCTGCAACCTTGATCAGTTTTGCTAGTTGAGCACCATGGTCCTTGCTGGTTTGCTTTTCCATTGCTTTCCCTCTGAAACTGCCTTTTGCAGAGTCCAGACTAATTGTCCGTTCAATCCACATGGAGCAGCTCTTCAGAATCTGAGGCAGAGAAAAGGTCTTTCCACATCACTACCTTCGTGGTCCTTTTAACCAGGGATGGAATCTGAGATATTTGCAATGGCCCTTCCGCTAGCCTGACTATGCAGCCCCATTCTCCTTGCTTCTGAGCTTCCCCTGGGCCCTTGCCACATTACTTAGGCTCCTCTATCCAGCCACAAGGGCAAGGAACCTGCTTGTGTTGTTTTATAAATACATCCCGTCTTTTATTACAGTGCCTACACAAGGCAGCTTCCAGCACTGCTCAGGTGAAAGCTGAGTCTCTCAAGAGGAGCTGCTTAGTTAGGCCAGCAGTTCAGAAAGATGGCGAGACACAAGTCCCAGCCCGATATGTGCAGATGTGGCAGTCATGAAATGTTCATTCGCATTTGTAACAGCTGTCCGTAGTTGGAAGATGTTACTTTTAAAGATAGTCCCCAAAATGACAGAGAAACACAAAAATACAATAAATTATTCTCCTCACCTGTGCCTGGATTTTATGTTTTCATGCATTGTTGTATAGTCCTGCACTGTTTAGAGGTGTTCATTCTGTATATGTTATATTGGAATATTACTTGTTTATTAAAATAAAAAGGTTTTTAAAGAAAAAAAATTTAAAACGTGATCAAGTCATGTACTTCACGGGACAGTGTAGCCGGAGAATCAATTTCTTCTTAATCTTCCAATTCAAGTGTTTGTGTGTGTGTATGGGGGTGGGACTGGAATCTAACCCCCCCTTTTTTTGCCCCCATCTCAAATGCATTCAGCTCTCTTCTTTTCCTCTCCGTCTTTTCATGCTGACTTTCTGGTCTCTTTTCCCTGCTCTACAGAACAACAGTTCGGATCAGCGGGTCTCTCTCGACATCGACCTGTGGGACAAGTTCAGTGAGTTGTCCACAAAGTGTATCATCAAGACAGTCGAATTCGCCAAGCAGTTGCCGGGCTTCACCACACTCACCATCGCCGATCAGATCACGCTCCTGAAAGCCGCCTGTCTAGACATCCTGGTGAGTCCCACCCCTCCTTCCAACAGGGGCAAGTCATTCGAATCCTTGAGCCTATAGGGCAGACATCTTCAGCCTCTTCAGAACCGAAGACCATGCGTTGGGGAACCCTTTTCTTTTTATCTTTAGGGTGGCCGTGCTGCCATTGCTCTCCACCCTAGATCAGTCCATGGTCCAGTAGTGGGTCCCCAACGCATTAGTGCAATGACTCCCAAACTTGGGTCTCCAGCTGTTGCTGGACTACAACTCCCATCACCCCTAGCTTAGCAGGACCAGTGGTCAGGGATGATGGGTATGTAGTCCAAAAACAGCTGGAGATCCCAAGTTAGGGAAACCCTGGACTAGTCGAAGCATCTATGCTATAGGGGGTAGGGGAGCCACATGAGAATTGTGGAGTTGGAAGCACTTTCAAAGGGTCATTTAGTCCAACTGCTGCAATGTAGGAATCACAGCTGAAGAATCCTTGGCAGGGAAGCTATCCAACCACTGCTTAAAAACCCCTCTGTAAGGAAAGTCCACAATCCATTCCACTCTTGGAACAGCTCTCACCATCAAAAAGCTTCCTGCAGCCAATCGGAAGCCGCACTTTGGTTTCTGAACATTTTGAAAGTCGAAGGGACTTCTGGAACGGATTCCATTCGACTTCTGAGATACGATTGTACAGTGGTACCTCACGTTAAGAACTTAATTTGTTCTGGAGGTCCGATCTTAACCTGAAACTGTTCTTAACCTGAGGTACCACTTTAGCTAATGGGGCCTCCTGCTGCCACCATGCCGCCGCCATGCAATTTCTGTTCTCATCCTGAAGCAAAGTTCTTAACCCGAGGTACTACTTCTGGGTTAGTGGAGTCTGTAACCTGAAGCGTCTGTAACCTGAGGTACCACTGTAGTTTGAATTGATTGGTTTGGTTCCTCCTACCCTCTGGAGCAGCAGAAAACAAGCTTGCTCCATACTCTGGTTCTCATCTCTTAAAAAAAGCACACAAATGAACCCATTTCCACCACCTCATAGTAACCTATTACAGTGGTACCTTGGGTTACATACGCTTCAGGTTACATACGCTTCAGGTTACAGACTCCACTAACCCAGAAATAGTACCCCGGGTTAAGAACTTTGCTTCAGGATGAGAACAGAAATCATGCTCTGGCGGCGCAGCAGCAGCAGGAGGCCCCATTATCTAAAGTGGAGCTTCAGGTTAAGAACGGACCTCCGGAACGAATTAAGTACGTAACCAGAGGTACCACTGTAATAGCATTGTGGAATGTGGAAGGCATTGGGAGCCTGTGTGTGATGCAGGCCTCTCTCCCGCATGCTGCTTCCTAGATCCTACGGATATGCACGCGCTACACCCCGGAGCAGGACACCATGACGTTCTCAGACGGCCTGACGCTCAACCGCACTCAGATGCACAACGCAGGCTTTGGGCCCCTCACAGACCTGGTCTTCGCCTTCGCCAACCAGCTGCTGCCACTCGAGATGGATGACGCCGAAACAGGGCTCCTCAGCGCTATCTGCCTCATATGCGGGGGTAAGCACCATTACTGGGACTGAGAGCAGGACCGATGCCCTCCATTCTCAGGGTTTCGTCAGAGAATGCATATAGTCATAATCATAGCTCTGCACTGTGTATGTTGTAGAAGAAGAAGAAGAGTTTGGATTTGATATCCTGCCTTTCACTCCCTTTAAGGAGTCTCAAAGCGGCTAACATTCTCCTTTCCCTTCCTCCCCCACAACAAACACTCTGTGAGGTGAGTGGGGCTGAGAGACTTCAAAGAAGTGTGACTGGCCCAAGGTCACCCAGCAGCTGCATGTGGAGGAGCGGAGACGCGAACCCGGTTCCCCAGATTGCAAGACTACTGCTCTTAACCACTACACCACACTGGCTCTCTCTGTATGTGTGTGTATTGTCCTTCAAACCCTGATAAATAAGACAAAACTAAAGTTTTGCAAAGCCAGAGCTTCTTCACCTGTGCCCCCCCCCCCGAGTTCCCTCAGAAGACACATGGATTGTTAAACCACTCATGAGATTTGTAGCTCTGTGAGGGAAATAATGGTCTCAGCAGCCTTAACAAACTACATTTCCTTAAAGTGGCATGATGTTGCTTTAAACACTGAGTGCCGATGGGGCCCTGGGGAGGGAACGGGCCAGATTCTCCTAGAATTCGGATTCTAGGATTCTCCTTGCACTCGGAAGTGTTAAGTCCAGTTCCCCAGTGTTGGTTTTTGTTGTTTCCCTTGGGCGAGTGTTCCCAGAAGTGAATATTTGTAGTGATGGAAGTAGTCCAAAACTGTTTGCTTGAAATGAGAATCGCTTAAGGAAGACGTAATAAAAAAGCAAGTTTATAACAGTCATTGGAATCCTGTAGCAAACATTTCCCTGAACCATTCCATCTAAATTTCTGTGACTTTATCTCCCATCTTCCTTTAAAGCAAAACAAAGTAACTCCTTAGTACGTAGACCAAACGTGTCAAGAGTTTGGTCTCATTCTCTCCCTGATAAGCTATTTATTCACATGCAGGGATTTTTGTTGAATTTTATTTTGCCAAGAGAGCACTCAAGTATTTAACTCCCTCATCATATTGCAGCCTGAAGTAGGGTTAAAAGACCAGGAAATCATTTGCCATTTGCAGCTCCTGAATGTTAAAACTCTTAAACTTGAGACTCAGCCATGGGGCTTTGAGTCTCCCAAGGCAAAATTATATTCACACGAACAAGGATGGTTGTAAGCCTGCCCTCCTCCACAGGAGGTCTATGAGTGATATTTATTTTAGAGCAAAGTATTTGGGTGCAAACCCCTCCAAAAGAACTCTAGAAACCCAATCATGTCCGCTCTGGAAACCTGAACCACTTGTTGGATTGACCTGCCTTCTCCCTGCTCGGTCCGAGCAATTGTTACTTTCTGAAGGTGCTGAGAATTGAGACCCCCTGTGCCTTTGCAACAAAAATAATGTTTCCAAGGTACCTCTGAAGCAAGGGGAGGGGGAAGGGCCATAACAGGATCACTTGTTGCCGTGAGATAGTTCTTGAGCCTTTCTTCACCCGATATTGTTCCTTTAGAAACATTTTTGTTGACTACGATCTGCGAATTATCGCAAACCCTTGCACGTCTTATATTTTGCCAGGGCCTTTTCAGTAGGGGACATCCCTGTCCAACAGCACCATCTGGTGGCAGGAAGTTATTTTGGTGGGAGGCATGAAACAATGCCCTTTTTTATATATAAAGCTTTTGATGAACGAGAGAAGATTTTTGCAAGGTCTGCAGTGGGGAGTAGAGGTGGTGTTGCCTTCATGCGCTATGAGGTTCAGAATATTTTCAAACACCAATGCTAATGACTGAAAGGTTAGAGGAAGCTTGTTCCCCACATTAGTGACAATGCTGTCATGGAACCCACATGCACTGACTTTTACTGTGTAAGGAAGAGTGCGAAAACCACATGCGCAGTTGCGATCTGTAGCTTTTAAACATGCGCCAGTTGCACACCATGGCAATCTTGCTGTGTGCAGGCACTGGAAAGTCACAACTTTCGCTAGCAGATACGCCCTTTGCAAAACAGACCTATGGTGCTATCATCACATGCAGCAAGCAACATGTGTGGTGGTTTTTTTGTGGGTGGTTGTGGGGTTTTTTAAGAAGTGATTTGGGTGTAGGAAACAAGTGAGAGATGTAACCCATACCCTAAATGAAGGCAGATCCATTTGTGGAGCCTGGGGCTTAGAACAAGAGAAGGACATCGAAAACAAAGGGAAACCGGGGTCTCGAAACGCAGCAGCTTGTGTGAATTCTGCATTTGCATGATTCCATCCGCTAGACATTTTCTAGGCTTGTCTGGAACGCAGTGGCTCCCACCTGCTCACAAATGGTCTCGTGATCATGGGGTGTGTGCTTCTTTTCCACAGGTGTGAAAGAAGAAACTGCAGCTGTGCAACATCTGCCTGTTGTGCATCTTTTAAAAATGCAAAGCAATTGGGAGGGGGAGGGAATAATACCTCTCATAGTCTTAGAAGTGATTTTGGCCATGGGTGGGGGGGTGTATCCATGTATTGGATATTGTTGTATTGGATATTGAGTATTGTTTTTAATACTTGATTGGGGGCCGCCCAGAGTGGCTGAGGAAGCTCAGCCAGATGGGCGGGGTATAAATAATTTTCATTTATTATTATTATTATTATTATTATTATTATTATTTGTCAGGGTTGCTTCCAGATCCTAGCTCACAGAGGATCACGCTAGCCAGCGATCATTAAATAAAAGTCTCTATTGAGTTACAGTTTCCATTCTCAAGCTGCTGCGTGCAACTCTACGTCTTATGCTTAGATCGGCGAAGCTTCGTCTGAATCTCCGCCCCTTGTACACCAACTTAATATCCTAGCCCTGCTCCACCTTTTCCGCCTGACTGCTCTTCTCTGGGTCCCTCTGCCCCCCGGGGTCTCTTCCTTCCGGGATTCTTCTGACGCTGACCCCCCGGACCCTCCTGTCTCCTTGCGCCGGGCTTTAGGACCTGGCTCCCTTTCCGGGCTGCCTACTGCGCCACCTTCCTGTGCATTTGAACTTGGCGCGCGCGCCCAACCTTCCACTTTCCGTCTAACCGTCTCTTCGCTCCCCGATGGAGGTGTGGCCACTCCTGACTCGTGCCCTCCCTCCTGTTGTGAGCTGCCAGCGCTTGATCCCTGGCGCCCTTCCTCTTCCCTGCTCTCTGGCGGTGACGCTGGTCCCGATTTCCAACTGCTCCCCTCTGAGTCCCCTCTGGCTCTATCTTCCTGGGGTGTCCCCCTAGTCTCCCCCCTTGCCCTGGCCACTGGTGCTCCTTTCTGTGAATCTTCTGATTCACTGGAAAGACTCGGAGATCTCGGGTCGTCGTCATCACTCATCTTTTCTTCTGCCTCCTCCCCCTCGCTCTCTGTTTCCTCCCTTGCCCTCGCCTCTGCTCCTGAACCCCTGACATTATTATTATTATTATTATTATTATTATTATTATTTGTGATGCATGCATCAATAAATGTAACACAAATTCCCTGTTAGGTTCGTAGACAATGGCTCTTACTAGGTGCATTTTTCTCTTATTTTTTGTATTCTGAGTGTTGTGCAGATGTATTTTGTGCCTGTTGTTTTTCTAAGTGCCTCCCCTCCCCTCCCTCTGCCCAGATCGGCAAGACCTGGAGCAGCCGGACCGCGTGGACAAGTTGCAGGAGCCACTGCTGGAAGCCCTGAAAATCTACGTGAGGAAGAGGAGGCCTAGCAAGCCCCACATGTTCCCCAAGATGCTGATGAAGATCACGGACCTGAGAAGCATCAGCGCAAAGGGTGAGCGCGGGGCTCCGGGTTCTGCACAGGGAGTCTCTCTCTTCATTTTGACTTGAAACGTGCCTAAAATGCCTAAAAACTCCCAAGTGCGAATGCAGCAGGCAGGTATTCAAAAGCATCTGCTTGCGATTCCTTGCAGCTCCTTGACAAGAGTGTGTGACCCGGGGGCAAAGCCTGGATTTGTTGCCAAGGATCATCCCATTATTGGGCTGTCCAGTGCAGGGCGAGGAGGGGAGGCTCAGCAAAGAGGTGGTGTGAGTTATGCTCTCCACCCACCCAGTCATGGACTGGCTGGATGCAGAGGAGTGCAGGAATGGGGAGGCACCAGCTGGGGAACCCCTAAGGTGAGTCCCCAGAGGAAGGAGGCTCAGAACCAGGGTGGTGGGGTGACTATGAGTAGCCAGAGGGGTCAGACTGGGAGGAGGAGATGTTGGCAGCAGAAGAGGCAACAGGGTTTAGTGAGCAGGAAGAGGCTGTGGCAGAGAGCAGGCTGGAGACAGGCTGCTGAAGAAGCCAGGGCGTCTTCCCCTCCTGCAAGTACCCAGCTCCCCTCCTCCCCAACCAGAAAAGGTATGAAGAGAGCAAAGACAGGCAAGGCGTCAGAATCTCAGATTGCTTGGGAAGGACCGGGGCGGGGGGGACTCTTAGAGAGCTGTGGGAAGGCCGGGACCTTCAGTCCTCACAACTGCCTCCTTGGGGCAAGACCTACAGAGAAGAGTTTCTGTGCTCGCTAGGCCTAGTCTGCTGAGCTGCTCTTTGAATAAAGAGTTAACTTCGCTGGCGCCTTGTGAGTTATTACTGACTTGGCACCTACCTCTGGCATTAAGTCGCCTGTCTGCCTCGCTCCCCCCCCCCGCGCAGGTGCCGAAAGAGTGATCACGCTGAAGATGGAGATCCCTGGATCGATGCCGCCGCTGATCCAGGAGATGCTGGAGAACTCGGAAGGCATGGACACTTTGGGGGCCTCGGCGGGAGCCCCGTCGCGCATAGGAAGCCTCGCCCCCCCTCCGGGAAGCTGCAGCCCCAGCCTCTCCCCCAGTTCCAACAGAAGCAGTCCTGCCACACATTCGCCGTGACCGTAGCGGCCACCGGGACAAGCTGCTTGACCCCCACCCTCCCGGCTGCCTGCTGCACACTTTGGTCTTTTTGCTCCCTGGGGCCTGCCTGGACAAACGTCTGAGGAGCAGGGTTGGGGCAAGGGGGGCAGGGAGCCGTGGGACAGCAGGCCGCTGCAAGTGGTCTCTCCTCCCTCCCCCTCCACGGCACTGCGTGGGCTGCTGTTGGGCCCGAGGGGGGTGGGCTTACACGTACTGTTCCATGCCAGCACGCTACCCTTTGTTCAACGGTTCCAGCAAAACAGGGTTCCACTTTTGCAATGAAGACCCCCCCCCTATTTGCGGGACATTCCCCCCCCCCTTGGAGAGGCACAGATCATCTGATCCAGGAAGTTCTGGACTCTGCAGATAAAGATCGACGAACCAATCTGAAGGACAGAAGCTCAAAATCTAGGAGCGAGACTTTACATACATATATATATCTATATATATATATATTAAAAGAAAACCCAACTGATTACAGAAAAATTCACCTCCTATGTGGCACGCATCCCCTCCCCCTTCGACACACACACTCTCACCCTTGTCGTGCACACATTATACACCTTCACTAAGGAGTTGCCTGCTTCTTGTTGCAGTGAAAATGAAGTGGTGTTTTTTCTTTTCTTCCCGGTTGAGTTTGCATTTCAGATGTTTCAGGGGAAAGGGTGTAATGTTTTCTTGTTTTCTGTTTCCTGTTTTTTTTATTTTATTGCTCCGTTTCCATCCTCGACTTGACCACCCAAAGTTAACCTTTCTCTCTTTACCCTGCCTTTCCCAACTCCTTGTCCACCCCACCCCCCACATGCCTAAAAAAAAAAAAATCCGACACCAGCAAATAATTAAAAAAGAAAGAGAGAGAGAAGTAAAATTAGTTCTTCAGGGTTTTTCTTCTACACATAGAAAGGAGGAGGGAGAGAAGGATTCATTCATTAAAGAAAGAAGAAATATTATATATATAAATATATATAAAAATATATATATATAAATACATTTTAAAAGAAAACTTTGTAAAAGTTTGGAATTTGGAAGATTTCTAGGAGGAGGGTGTGGCAAGGAGAAAATCAGGGTGGTTGGGACACAGATTCTCCTACCGGCTGGGTCACAATTTTCTTTTAAAATGCTAACCCGTATTATCTAGCCACAGTTGAGCACTTTTAAAATCAGTGTGAGATAAAAGGTACTTAACTTTGGCTGGGTTTGTGTTGTTTGGCTATGGGCTTCTTCTATCAATGGACAGAATGTGTCTTCACGAAGGCACTGAAAAGATTTGTGGGGGGAGAACAAGACTGGGTTATGAGTGCTGTGATAGAAGTTCTTTTGAGCAAAAGCCCTCCAGCTTTCTGAGGTAGGGGTGTCAAAAAACCCCAAACCCAGCATTGTGCACTGTTTCACGTTTTCACTAACCAAAAAGAACCATCCCAACAAAAATCTTAAGACTCTCTTTTATAAGTATTGTCACAAAGCGTTTTGTGAGAGGAAATACCTCTCAGTTCCTTGGGCTCTTTTCACTTTGTTCTTTTCTGGTAAGAATAGTTTTTGCCTGCCCCCCCCTTTTTTTAAGGGCAGGAGGGATAAAAGCCAGTCGGGACTTTTAACGAGCCAATTCTAGAGCCAATCCCAATGAAAAGTGTGGGTCCTTTCCCCTCTCCTTTTAAACCCGCTTTACCCTTGTGCCATATCACAAACCACTTGCCATCACACCTGGGCAAAGGCAGGGTGGATGTGGGCTGCTTTTCAAGAAGAGCAGCACTAATTCTGCCATGCTATGCCCAGGGTTAGCTCCCATTGGACTCAGTGGGATTTACCTTTGAGTAGACACAGCATTGTACTGTAAGGCTGTTTGTTCTATATATCTGGAATCGAGCCCCATTGGGCTCAGTCACACTTATAGATGTGTATAGGACAGCTATCTAAAAGAACAGATGACCTGCTGCTCAGAATTAAGTCCTACTGGGTTGAGCTGGACTTGAACCCAGGTCACCGGGTACAGAATGGCAGCCCTCAGACCTCTGGGGTTTGTAGAACTAGTTCCAAGCTGCTTTGGATCCTGGCCAAGAAGTTTAAGACGAACAGCAAGGAAGACTCCCGATTTATCTGTAGATTCAAAACACAAATCGCCACCAAAAATGTGACTGGCTCCATGTACTGGGGTAAGGATGAGGGATTTGGGTGGGGGATCAAAGAAGGGCCCACACACAAAATTATTATTGATTTTTATGTCTTTGAATCTACAAACATAAACAAAATCGGGGTGAAGGTAAAGCAAGAAAACACACACCCCAGTGCTCCTTCCTCAGTTCAAAGGACATGTGCTGCACACCTCTCAGATATGTATATAAAGCTGTTATTTCATATAAAAAAAAGATACCTGTGAGCTTAAATCCTCCCAAAATTTCTGCATTTGGTTGGGGGGCAGTGGTAAGTGTGTGAGAAAGAAACCGAATTATTTTGCTTATTTATTTAAACAGATACAGTGGTGCCCCGCAAGACGAATGCCTCGCAAGACGGAAAACTCGCTAGACGAAAGAGTTTTCCGTTTTGGAGGTGCTTCGCAAAACGAATTTCCTATGGGCTTGCTTCCCAAGATGACAATGTCTTGTGAGTTCCTGCTGGTTTTTTCCCCTCTCCCCCTTTTTCTAAGCCGCTAAGCCCGATCAGCAGATAAGCCGCTAAAAGCCGCTAATCCTCTAATCCGTCAATGGGCTTGCTTCGCAAGACGAAAAAACCGCTAGACGAAGAGAATCACAGAACGTATTCTTTTCGTCTTGCGAGGCACCACTATTGCTGTTTTCTGAAAGTCAATTAAGTAATGCTCAGCCAATGCTTAAATGGCCTTTTTATAATAAAAAAGGTGGGGGTTAGCTAAGGCCGTCAAATTAATTATGGTTGTTCAGTAGAAGCTCCATACACTGAACCAGCGTATCTCTGAAGGACAGCTGCCAGGGACAATTAACGGGGGTATGGGGTGTGGAAAGCTTCAGGCCTTGCTTGCGAACTTTCAGAAGAATCTGTAAAAACAGAACACTGGACTAAACTTGATGTGAGCCCACAACACAATTTTTGCATCCACCAGAAGCCTTGTTCTATCCCTGGTATGGCCACATCTGGAATGCTGTGTGCGGTTCAGCTCAATTCAGGAAAGATGTTGGCAAGACGGGAAACGAGAAAATATATAGAGAGATGACAACGACAACAACAAATTAAGTGTGCTAGGGAAGCTGGACCCCTCCAGGTTGTTGTTAGACATCTGCTTCCATCTAACAAATAGCGAGGGCGCACGAGACAGCCCCCCCCCCAAGAAAGAAAAATTGTATGTTGCCAAACGGAAGTTACTATTATGTAGACTTTGCAGTCTCAAGAAAACAGGCCTCTAGTCTTTCCATCTGTGTATGTGGAGGGAAAGGTGCTGTTGGAAGAAACACCCTGACAACACGATATCGCTGCTGAAACAGACAGACAGGTGTGAGTGCCTGTGGAATTTTAAGGGAGTGGCTTATATTCGGGTATTGTCTTTTTTTCCTCTCCCCCCGCCCTTGAATTTTAAAAGGTGCGGCTGATATTCAGGCCAATACGGTATAAATATTTTAGCTCCCGTACAACTTGAGTTCTGTGTCCCAGCCCCCTGGGAATTGCATTAGGTCCACTTGGGAATGCCGACGTCCCACTCTGCTTTACACACATCCAGCCCCAAATACTAGACACTGGGTCACTGCCCGCTGAGTTTTTAATAGAGCGTTCATCCCGAGTTGTTTGCACAAAGCTTGCAAGGAGGTTAGCTAACTAGTTAACCAGCATGCAGATCACTTTGCAGGGAGGTTAGCCAATGCATCAAGGAATTGTTGCTTTCCAGTGCATCTCCTCAAGGGAAGCAGATTTCGCTGCAGGAGAGCACCAAATCATGCGTAAGTAGGTGCACAACACAACCTGAATCTGCCGGTATGTGATTGAATCCCACCCCAAAATAGGCAATGGCTAGGCTCCTGCTGAGAGTAAGTGCTCCTTGACACAACTCCTCACTGTGCATTACAAACTGACTGTCTGCCACCCTGCGATCCTATGGAAGCCTTCCTCTGCAATGGCACCTATTTGCCTAAAGTGAATTCTGCCCCCAAGTGGAGCATTGAGCAAAGAAGGAAGAGCAGAGCAGTGATGGCTGGAGGCGAAGTGGACTGACAGGTGAGGAAGAGGGAGGCCGATCTAGGCAGAGGAGCCTAAGCAAAAGGGCTGGATGGGACGAATCCAGTTAGAATGAGGCAAAAAGGAAAACTGGGATGAGTAAGGGTGGAGCGTGGCTGATTATGCATTGCCAAGAAAGGAGGACACAAATTTGCATTAAATGATCTGTGAGTATTGTTATGTACAGATGTAATTTTTTGTAATAATTACTGTAAATAAGTCAGGGGTGGTAGAGCTGTGGCACTAGATCAGGCATGTCCAAAGTCTGTTTCGGGGGCCTAATCCGGCCTGCCCGTTGATTTAATCCGGCCCCTGTGGCAGTATATGTCCTGGGATAAAATCCTAAAAGAATTGGGGATTAAATCCTTAAAAAAGCTAAACAACTTTGAGGTAAACATCAATTCTAAGAAAGCTCAACAACTTTGGGGTAAAATTGTAAAGAAAGCTAAACAAATAAAGCTCAACAACTTTGGTCGGCCCTCACACATGTTCACTTCATCAAACCTGGCCCTCTCTGAAAAAAGTTTGGGCACCCCGCTAGGTGCTGCTGGTCTCCAGCTTCCATCAGCCTTGGCCAGCACAGACCACAATCGAGGATGAGGGTGGTTATCATGCGGCAACGGCATACAGAAGGCTACAGCTTCCTCACCCTTGGAAAGGCAGTCCGATACAACTCTTGCCATCACCGGGAAGACTGCAACCAGGTGGCCTGTTCGCCAGCTCAGTCTGCTGCCCAGGTACAAGTTGGTACAGCTCCTGCTCTCACTTAAGAGTTCTTTGCCCTTTGAAATAGAGGACTTCTTCAAACAGATTTGCAAAGTAGGATACTCTGCCACTTCAGAGTTCTTCACCACTGGAGAGGAATGAAAAGCCTGTGGGGTGGAGGTTGTCTAGAAAGAGGGGACAGGATGAGGATTGTGTTCACCTTGGAAAAGGTGAGGTGGTTCATGAAGTTATAGAGGACCAGAGCTGACACTGTTCACCCCGGCTAATAGGATCTGGCTGTAAGGACGCTGAGCAGATTGATCCCATTAGTAAGGAGAAGAGATCAAGAAGCCCTTCACAGCCTCGCCAGAAGGCAGCAGAAGAGCTCAGGGGCACTTTAAAGGACAAACACATTAACTTATGACCTGGATTTTCATAAACATCCTGAAAGGTGCAAAGCAATCTGCAAAAGTGGTGACTGGGATGAGATTTGAATCAAGGGCTTCCTCGGGATCAGCTACACTAGTTGGGAGTTGCAGGCCACAACATCTGGAAGACTAAATGATTGTGTTATAAACTTATGAATCCACTTTATTTTCAGGCAGTCTGTACTGGTCTAGCAATGCACAGCAAGCTCTTATATTGTCCACCATGACTGACAGCAGCTTTCCAATTTTTGGGAGGTGGGGGGCAGCATTCCCAGCCGTACCTAGAGATCCTGGGCATTGGACCCAGGATCTTCTGCCTGCAAAGCGAATGCTCTATCACTAAACTACAGCCCTCCCCACAGTTGAAAGTGCAGAGTCTTTTGACATTCTGCTACCACAATTCGTTTTTGGAGATGCTACTTGCGCCACTAAGCTTCCTTCTTGGTCTTTCACACACTACTCGTTGGAAGTGAGTTGTGTGTTGTTGTTTTTTGAAGCAGACACGTGAAGTGCATTTAAGACACACTGCCATTTGTGTGCATGCAATCACCCCTTACCAAGTAGAAGGAAAGGCTTTCTTTGAGGCAGAAACTTTCAGTTCTGGCCACCAGGTGTCAGCAGAGGGCCAGCTGCAAACCATGCATTTGCAATGAGGGTAATAAAAGATGTGTAATCACCACATTTCCTATGAGGGAAGGGGAAAGTGTCAGTTGGGGTCGAAGGGACAAGATGCTCAGAGGCAATGAGGCTGAAAGAAGGATGAGGAGTAGGCAATAGACTGAGAAACAGATACCAGAAGGTAGCGCAAGTAAAAAACAAGACAGGACAACGAGGCAGGGAACTGGGATGACATGGTCTGATCAAAGGATGATGGAAGCATCAATTAAGAAACCTCAACATACACTTTCAGCTCTTCTTATAGTCTTACGTTCAGAGCAATCAGGGATATGCGTTTAAGTAAATGGGATTGAGAGGTAAAAAGACAGGTCCTAGGACAGACCCCTGAGGGAGCACGTAGGCTGAAAAGGAAGAAGATTGGTCTGACACAAATCCATAAAGAAACTTATCACATCTTGGGTTGCAAAATCACCCCTAATTTCATCTGCAAATCACATTTTCTCTCGGGGTGTGTGCATGCTATACCACTAAAGCACGTTCAAAATGCATCCCCCCTCCAGCCTTAAGGAATTATGGGCCCTGTTAGGGGTTTTCTGAGAATGGTAACCGGGGGGGGGGGGGTAAAACTACAATGCCCAGAATTTGTGAGGGAAAGAATGTGCTTCAAATGTGCCTTGAAGGTATAGTCAGTGGTTTAGTGGTCTGGGGTTGTGGGTAGGTCGAAGATGCCTTGCTCTTTCCACAGAAAGGTCCTTATCTTCCACATCCTAGAACTGCCCAATCAGTGCAAAAGGGAAGCTTTTTACCCACTGCGGCCTCTAAAGCAAAGCATTTAGCAAAACTGAAAACACACAGTGTTTCTGTTTTAAAAAAACACACCCAAAAAACGGGGGCAAGTTCTGTTAAGTACAATGGAACTTCATGGTAAACACCAATTGAGATTGCGACTAAACATCAGGAGAAACTGTCTGATTGTAAGAGTTGTTTGACTCTTTCAGGAGGTGGTGGACTCTCCTTCCTTGGAGGTTTTTAAGCAGAGACCAAATGTCCATGGATGATTTAGCTGTGATTCCTGCATTCCTGTATTGCAGGGGGTTGGACTAGATGACCCTCGGGGTCCCTTCCAACTCTACATTTCTATGATTCTATGAACCACGAAAGAGGCAGTCCAGATCATTTGCCCGTCTATGTGCATGGAAAATAGATCTAGCTGAAAGGTACACACGGATACCTGCACAGATAGCTGCAATACATCCTGATTATTATTACTGTATTATAAGATTACCATATTATCTTATAGGATTGTATAATTTGAGAAGGGACGTGGCAGTGAGGGGCCGTGGCTGTGACTTTCGCGAAGGTACCCTGAGCTTCTGAATTTGCCAATAGACCCCTGTGTCTACACAAAGCCTCGAGGGCAAGAAAGAAGGGGTTAATCGGGAGAGGTGGAAGGAGAATGGGAAGAGGCTCCACTCCCTCCCTGTTTTTGTTTTTCTTTCTCTCCTCTTTTTTCCAGCCCCCTCTGTGGCCAGGGTCCCATCCCATCCGCAGCAGGAAGCAGGTGATAACAAGTATTCTTGGCCCCAGGCCACCAGCCTCTCCCCCACCACACTAGAGTGGACGCCACTGCAAGCCCCTGGGCACATCCCATCTGAGCAGAGCCCAAAGCATAAGGAGAGAGAGAAAGAAAAGGACTTATTTCTTACTAGAGAAACAAAGCTGCTCCCTTTGCCGCTTGAGATTCAGAGCCACCCAACCTCTTGGTCTGCATGCTCTCCAACTCATCCTTTCACCTGTCAAAACAAGCTACAAGATCCAAGGTTTATATCCAAGAGACTATGTCAACTTTGCAACCATTTGCAACACATCCCGTTAATGGGTAGAAACAATCCACTTAACAGTGATAGGTGCCATATGACGTCATCCTGCAACTATAAAGGGACGCGGGTGGTGCTGTGGTCTAAACCACTGAGCCTCTTGCGCTTGCCGATCGGAAGGTTCGCGGTTCAAATCCCCACGACAGTGGTGAGCTCCCGTTGCTCTGTCCCAGCCACTGCCAACCTAGCAGTTCAAAAGCATGCCAGTGCAAGTAGATAAATAGGTACTGCTGTGACGGGAAGGTAAACGGCGTTTCTGTGCGCTCTGGTTTCCGTCACAGTGTTCCAATTGCGCCAGAAGCGGTTTAGTCATGCTGGCCACACAACCCTGAAAGCTGTCTGTGGACAAACGCCAGCTCCCTTGGTCTGAAAGTGAGATGAGCGCTGTACCCCACAGTCACCTTTGACTGGATTTAACCGTCCAGGGGTCCTTTACTTTTACCTAGCTATCCTGCAACAGACAGTTCTTTCCCCTCATCAGTCAGCTAGGGCTTAATATTTTCAAGGGCTCAGACATCCCAAGAGCAGGCCGTAAGACACTGCGGCCTCTGAGCAAGTGCAACATGGCTCCCCAAGAGACTTTCTCCTCAGGTGCCGTCGCTGCCTCCATTTTGACACCTGATGAAAACATTTCTGTTTCAGTTGAGCCCATCCGGGCACGCCATTTGATTACATCTGGTCTTAAATTTGCTTTGAGCATTTTAACGTTTTCAGCTGTGTGGTTTTTTCAGTTTTAAAATGTTTTAAATCCTTTTTTGTTTTATTTTTAACTGCAGTTTTGGTCATATAAGTGTTTGCCGCCCTGGGGTTGTTTGGGAGGGAGGGATATCTGTTTTATTAATGCCTTTCCAAGAAGCATTCTGATAAGGTTAAGCCCCTCTACACGATCCTCATCAAGGAACTGATGGATCTTTATCATTCTGGTTTCTGTCCGATTCTTTATTTTCCCAGTTTTGTGTCCACTTCTCTACCTTTCCACATAGGTTTGCATGTTTTAAAGTCCTCATGAAGATTCAAACTTCTCCTAATGTGCACAATATACACATTATTGCAAAGTAATCCCCACTAATACAGTGTTGTTGTGTGTGGTATTTTCACAGTTATATGCATTTTTAAGCACACTTTACCCTAGTATATGCAGTTTTGCACACCTTACTTGGCTAGAGAACTGCACGGCAAAATCCACAGTAATGGTTTTGTTCACAAGATTCAGGTCTAAATATGAACTGAATTGAAATTTTCCTCTCTTCCTTCACTCATCCACATCATTTTGTGGGTTGTTGTTTTTTTGTTTTTTTAAAAAGAGGCAGTGGATTCCTCGCCCAAAGGACAGCAGCAAACTAAGCTCTAAGACAAGCTTGATGCCTTCATACACCTGAGAGTTTAAAGGCTTCAGAGAGGGTTCCTGGGGTGCTCAGAGATCCCGAGTTCCTGGAGACTGCACAGGCTGAGACTTGGGTCTCAGACAGAGGAAACTATATTGAATCTCCAGTGGTGGAGTTACTGTTATAACGGGGGAATTCTCTACTTCAAAAACAATTGGACAGGGAAATATGGTCCCAAGGGAGGAGGAGGAGGAGGAGGAGGAACATTTGCCATGGGAAATGTTAAAAATAGTCTGGATAAAAATCTTTCCGGGCAGGGAGAGGGTTTTGATGCAACACACCCAAGGGTTTTGGCTCCAGGGACATCTCTCTGTCTGGTGGGAGCCATACTTACTTCTGGTAACGTTAACACTTTATGTCATAGCTGTCAACTTTTCCCTTTTCTTGCGAGGAATCCTATTCGGAATAAGGGAATTTCCCTTAAAAAAGGGAAACGTTGACAGCTATGCTTTATGTGAAAGCCTGCTAGGTAAAGGTAAAAGTAAAGGGACCCCTGACCATTAGGTCCAGTCGTGACCGACTCAGGGGTTGCAGCGCTCATCTCGCTTTATTGGCCGAGGGAGCCGGCGTACAGCTTCCGGGTTATGTGGCCAGCATGACTAAGCTGCTTCTGGCGAACCAGAGCAGCGCACGGAAACGCCGTTTACCTTTCTGCTGGAGTGGTACCTATTTATCTACTTGCAGTTTGATGTGCTTTCGAACTTCTAGGTTGGCAGGAGGAAAGCCTGCTAGCAGGATATAAATATCCATTTGACACTATACTTTGCAGGGCAGCAGGGCAGAACCTTTTCAGCCGAGGGTCGTGTTCTCTTCTGGGCAGCTTTCTTGGTGACACATGTCAATGGTGGGTGGGGCCAGCGGCTAGGGTGGGTGGAGCAATGAATGTAAATTTTACCTTTGTACAGTAGTATAGCTTCTGTACACCATGCCTCTATTCCCTGCCCAGGCAAGCAAGAGGCATTAACAGAAATCAAGGGCACATTCCAGCCAGGCAAAAAAACACACCCAAGGAGGGTGTGAATCAGGGCCAATGAGGGATGTGGCTGGGGAGGAGGTGTGGCTTGGGAAGAAACTCAAGAGCCAGGTGGAGAGACTTGGAGGGCCTGAGGTTCCCCACCCCCAATTTTAGACCACACTTTTCTATCTTTCTGATGTCTGGTTCTGTTGGGATAGCTCATTCTGCCTGGCCAAATGGGATGGAAAGTTATTTAATGCTAAAGACACTGGCAATCTCCTGGAAGACGGAAGACAGAAGCACAACTTATGGAGGTACGGTTCTTAAGTCGCATGACTATCCCACCTTTTGCTCTGGCACAGCAAAGGACCCACCACCTGACGACTGCCTCTTTCCTGGAAGGCATAACATCCCTACCCTGTGTGAGCGACCGTAAAAATGCCAGCTATCCCACCTCTTGCTTCAACAGAATGCCCTGGGGACAGTCTCCTGAATGGATCAATTCTTCCTAGAAAGAGGTTTACAGACCCTCCTGGCCTCAAGAGCTGCATCCCAGCCAAATCAATGTACCTGGCGTTTATCTAATTGTTTTCAACTAACTAAAACCAAGTTCTTTTCCTTCTTTCAGAACACACAGTGGCTCAATGGTACACCATCTTAACAAGAAAAAGGAATCCCCTTTTATTGCAATTTCCCTGCCGCCAACAATCGCAGCATCTCCAATTGCATCTGACATCACACTTCTGTATAGCCAGGTTTGCTGCCAAATCTTTAGCCCATTCAAGCAGGAGTTGCTCATCTGGACAAGCGTTTTGTGCATTGTTGGAAAAGTCATTGTCTCCCCACTTCCACTCCTTCCGATGCATGTTGCTTCCTGACTCATTTCTTAGGGGTTTCAAGCCTATGCATTCTTTGGAACACACTACAGTCATACCTCAGGTAACAGACGGTTCAGGATGTGTTTTTTCGGGTTATGGACGCGCTGAAACCTGGAAGTACTGGAATGGGTTACTTCTGGGTTTCGGCAGTCGCACATGCGCAGAAGCACTAGATCGTTCTTTATGCATGCGCAGAAGCGCCAAATCACAACCCACGTGTGCGCAGATGAGGCGCTGTGGGTTGCGAACGTGCCTCCCGCACAGATCACATTCGCAACCCGAGCGTCCACTGTATAAATGAAAGATGCCAGCCCACCCCACCCCAATTCCCCCAAACATACATGAAAGCAAAGCATGAATACCCAAGGATTGCAGCAGGTCTCCTTTACAAGCTAGACCAGATGATCCAATATCAGTGCTATTAATTTGGGTCAGGCTGCAAACACAGTTCACGGGTGCGATTATTCCAGCCGGAGGAGTCCAGCTCATCCAGGGAACAACCAGCGAGGCAGAGAAGAGAGGGAGCTCCCTGGCCTCACACGGTCAAGTCAGCTCTGGCAGAAGAAGAGCGAGAGGAACGGCTGCTCTTCGTGGAACTCTTATGGTGGAAGTGAGCCTTGGGCTCATAGTGACTGGGAATCCCGCCATGAGAAGGCATCCCATTGGCGCCTCCCTCTGCCGGGGCCAGGAAGTGCTGCGATTTCTTCTCTTGCTTCTGATTGGACCAGTTGTCCTGCTGTTCGTAAGAGGCAGTGGTGGGCGGGGCAATCATGCGGCGCCTCCTGCAGCGGTTCTTGAACAGGAGGTGGGCCAGCTCCACCAGGCTGAGCAAGGCTGAAACCAGCCCCACCATGAAGTAGAACTGGATGAAGATGGTCTTCTCGGTTGGCCGAGAGACAAAGCAGTCAATGAGGTGAGGGCACAGGTGATGCTTGCAGATGTACTGATACCCCACCTGGAAGCCGTACAACATCCACTGTCCGACCAGGAAGCCCATCTCGGCCAAGATCCTCACCACCACGTTGACAATGTAGAAGGTCTTGATGTTTTGGCTGCGCTGGCTGGGCTGAGGCCCAAATTTTGCAGGGGCCTTTCCCCCCACCCGGCTGGCTTCCTCCTCTCCCGTTTCCATCTCCTTCTGGTTGATCTTCGTGGTCTGGTGCATGGAGTAGATGACAAAGAGGACCGCCGGGGCAGAGAGCACCACAATGTGGAAGACCCAGAAGCGGTAGTGGGAGATGGGGAAGGCCAAGTCGTAGCAGATCTGCTTGCAGCCAACCTGCCGCGTGTTGCACTCAAACTCCTCCTGCTCGTCGTCGAAGACGTCGCTGCCCACCGTGGCCAGGATCAGGATGCGGAAGATGAGCATCACCACCAGCCAGAAGCGGCCCACCATGGGAGAGTGCTCCTGCACTGCGTCCAGAAGGGAGCTCAAGAACCCCCACTCACCCATGGCTGCTGCAGCAGGGAGGAGAGGAAGGGAAATAAATTGAGAGGTCAGCTTCACGGGAGATCCTTCCCGGGACTGGCGATCTTGCTAAGGGTTGACACATGCAGCTACTCCATGAGTCTGGGGAGGTGATGAAAGCATTCACTTTTAAAGGCCAGCCACTAAGTGGGGGAAGATTGGGAAGCCTGGCTGACAAAGGGCAGCTGCTGGAACAAGGTAGGGAAAGAACAAGGTTGGGGAAGAACCTGGAAGGTTGGTGGTAGAACATCTGCTTTGCATGCAAAAGGTTGCAGGTTCATCCCCCAACATCTCTGTATAATATAAGGCTGTCCCCTCTGTCTGAAACCTGTTTGCAGTCAACGTCAACAGTACTAAGCTAGACAGGCCAATGATTGGAAGCTTTGATCATCTAGTAAAACCCTCTGCAATGCAGAAATAACAACTAAAGAATCCCTGAGAGATAACCACCCAACCTCTCTTTAAAAAAACTCCAAATCATCGGTCCATCTGGCTCAGGACTGTTGACGCTGACTGCAAACAGGTCCATAGGGTTTCAGATAGGGGATCAAACCTGCAACCTTGGTGTTATCAGTACCACACTGCAACTGACTGAGCTATCCAGAGCATCTACTTGGCATGCAGAAAGCCCCGAGCACAATCCCGAACATATCCAGACCGGACCACTGTCTGAAATCCTGGAGAGCTGCTGCCAGTCTGTGCAGACCAAAGCTGTGGTCCTCTGGGTGTTGGTGGACTACAACTTCCATCATCCCTGACTGCTGGCAATGATCTCTGGGACCGATGGGAGTTCGAGTCCAACAATTACCATGGTGGATGGAGCAGTGGTTTGACTCAGCACAAGGCTGTCCCCATGGTGACTTCTATTCCTATGGCGCACTGAGCCTCAATCAGCAAGCGCAGAGCATCTATACTGGAGAGGTCTCCCTGCCCCCATGTATCAAAGCAAGGCTATTTTAATTCTGTGAAAGGGGTATGACCTTGGCAACACCGAGAGAGCTTGGGGGTTTGCTGGTGGATGTTTTATATCTGTTGCCAAGTTATCTGGAGAGGGGAGAAGATAAAACCAGACAGCTCAAACTGGTCCAGGCCAGCTGGAGTGTGCAGACTTCTAGGGCGACAGATTGGTATACCAGCCAGGGAAGGTCCTTTCCGCTGGGGATTGGGAAGAAAGACACAGCCCTTAAAGAAAATGAATATACTGTCTTGCAATATTTGTCAAATGCCTAATAACTTAAGGACCCTTAACTTCAGAACTAAACTCTTGCACCTGGGATGACTTGCTTTTAGAACCATGTAAAAATTGCACAATCTTGGAAGATTGTGTTCTGCGTGAGTATGCCACCTGTTTGGAATGAGCCATACAGGGAACAGTAACTCATTCAGAGATAAAACAGGCAGCCTCCTCTGAAAGTGGGTGACTCTGCTATGTCTCTGCATAGCACATGATCTGTTGTAGGGAAGCAGGGAAATTATCCACTGCCACCTAACAAACAAAACACCAGAGATGCAACAGTGATCTTGGCACACCGTTTGAGAACTGCTGATACAGGACTAAGTACAGTACAGCATCTGTTTTATTAATTAATCTGTTTTGGAAATAGGGGAAATGCCATAGTTGCATGGATGGGGGAAGTGTGTATGTGAGCGAGTGTGTGTGTGTGTGTAGGGGAAGAGAAAGTTGCCACTTTCTGGTTGCACTGCTGGTTTTTTAATAGCTATTTGACACGCAGAAACTCAACAGATCTATGCTCTTCCCCAGCACTGAGATGCAACGATCAAGAAAGCTCCATGTGTTGAATTGTCAGCTGTTGTCTTGTTTTTAAAGGGAGAGGGAAGGTGAACATTCTCTTGCAAATTTCTTTCCCCTTCCTTGATAGAAATAAGAAATGCATTCTAGATTCCTACCACCTTCGTTCTCTTGATCCCCCCCAAACACCCCATAATACTTTACAGAACCAAGGCTGCAACTTTACTAATTTAAAATCAGTACTAGTCAATTAAAAATCCTTGTTGCAGATTAAAACCCACCACTGACACTAATACTTAGTGGCACAGGCTGCACAAACTGTTCCCCTTCCCGGTGCCAATTTTACATCATTCTCCCCCACTACTACAACAACAAACAACCCAATACTTTATAAAGATGGCTCCAATACCTATATTCAAATCCCTATTTAGCCACGAAACTCACTGAGGGACCTTGGACCAAGTAACTATGTCTGAGTCTAGCCTATAGAACTCTAGAGTTGCAAGGGAGGGGGGTGGCATCTCATCCAACCCCTCCAATGCAAGAATTTTTTGCCCAAGCTGGGTCTTGAACCCACAACCCTGAGATTAAGATGCTCTAGCGCAGGGGTAGGCAACCTAAGGCCCAGGGGCCGGATGCAGTCCAATTGCCTTCTCAATCCGGCCCGTGGATGGTCTAGGAATCAGCTGTTTTTACATGAGTAGAATGTGTCCTTTTATTTAAAATGCATCTCTGGGTTATTTGTGGGGCATAGGAATTCATGCATTTTTTAATTTTTATTTTCATAATATAGTCTGGCCCACCACATGGTCTGAGGGACGGTGAACCAGCCCACAGCTGAAGAAGGTTGCTGACCCCTCCTCTAGCGACGGAGCTATCATTGGGATCCTTGTTGCAAAGATAAACTAGGTCATAAACCGGGAAGGGGAAGAACCATGGAGGTGGGATAGTAAAATCAGGCAGGCAGGCAGGTATCAACTAGAGTTTCCCTTCTTGCAATCAAAATCACTGACCACAAAAAGAGGATGGCAGTCAGCCAAAATCAGTGCACACACATATATATATATATATTAAACCTTGATCTTAAGCATCTCACCCTACTAAAACTTTAAAGGCCTGTTGCTCTTTGTTACTCTCATACAGGCATAGGCAAACTCGGCCCTCCAGATGTTTTGAGACTACAATTCCCATCATCCCTGACCACTGGTCCTGTTAGCTAGGGATGATGGGAGTTGTGGTCCCCAAACATCTGGAGGGCCGAGTTTGCCTATGTCTGCTCTAATAGGAGATGTTTCACATCCAAGATTCTTAAACGGATGATTAAAGGCACACACCATTCCTTCTTTTGTTCATTAAATTGCATATTATTGCATACTATGAAGGATGCCCTTCTGTGGGGCTAGAAAAGGGCAGTTAATCTGACTTTAACTACTGATTCATTAAGGCTGCAATCACACCTGTACATGGAAGTACGTTTCATCAAATCCACACTATTATTTCACTAAGGATACAAGTGTCAGTTTGCCCTGTAAGGCAAATGATTAGTCAGCTAGCAGTTGATTGCTTATGCAGAAGCAAGTCTCCTTTAGTTCTGCAGGACTCACTGTCAGCTGACTGTGTATAGGATGGCAGCTTTAAAATCTTAGGATAGCTGGCAGGCCTAGTGGATATATCATGACACAGCTAAGCTACATTTAGATCAAAGCATGCATTACACATTCATGTAAAGTCACAAGCTGCCTTATCTTCTTAAGCAAAAACACTCTTATTAGAAATTCTGGAATAATTAAATATTTACTTTTTTATATTAAAATAAAAAACAGAAAGGCAAAGAATGGAGGCCTCTCCTGGACTATTTGAAAAAAATACTTTAGTCAAATGAAATCGCGGGCAGGGTTCAAGATAAAAGCAGCGTTAGAAAAAAATATAAAATAACAGAAACTTTTGTGATAGGTAGAGATATAATGCAGTAGAAAAGATCTGAGTAAAAACGCCGTGGAGTTGGGAAGTCAACTTATGAAACAATGTAATAATTCCATAGGATTGTGAAAATGTTTGGAAAATGTAATAAAAAAATTATACAGCAAAAAACAACAACAGAAAAGCTACCGGGTTTTGTTTTTGTTTATTAGAGGTTTCCATCAGAAACCTCATTTAAGTGTGTAAACTTATATGAAGGTGGTGATCATTATACACATTGATTCTTACTCATTTGCACAGCACATATTTTGCAGTTATTTTCCTATTTAGCTAGCCCCCTTCCCCATGCAGCGCTCAGTCTCCTAGAAGCTAACCTCCCCACAGGGTTCCAGTCTCTCCAGCCCCAGCACCAGATGTTCCCTTCCTCTGGATAGTTCCCCGGTCCCTTATTTGTCTACCCTGCCAATGCCAGTGGCTGCAGAACAGGGCAAGGGAAGCTCCCCTGAGGCCATGGAATAAACAATTGCCTGAAATCCATTGTGTGGGCAGCAGAATGGGATTGGAAGCTAGCAAGCTGCCTTACAGCCAAGTCCACCTGATTCAGTTCTGCCCACACTGACCAGCAGCTGCTCTCCAAGGTTCCAGGCAGGACTCTCTCGCAGCCCTTCCTGGAAATGCAGGTGTTCCGTCCCTGAGCTATGGCCCTTCCCCCCAGGTCTCCTTTGCTAACCTTAGCTGTGCCTCTGATAATCTCCGTCAGGGAGGAAGATGCAGAAGGGGCCACAGGCCTAGTAACGCCTATGCGCCCAGGTGAGCGCATGGAGGGTCACAGTCCAGGTGGAGAGATGCTCCTTACCCCAAGGTAGTGCCCTGCCTACAGACTCTCCATCGCAGCTCCCCTCTCTTCTTCCGAGCATAGGCATAATTTAACATGCATTTTCCCCTCCTCCTTTGTGTCTTCTCTTACTCTGTGCACCTGTAATTATGTACTTTTTCTTTTTCAATAAAGACTATTAAAATAAAAAAAACACCATGCAAATCCACCCCTGACTTTTAGGTAGGTGCATTTTCAACAGGTTGTCCCTCCTGCCAGCCGTCTGCCTCATATTTTGGGTCCCCACGCCTCCTGCAGGGCCCAGAGACATCACCTCCTCCTGCCTGCCACCTGTAATGGCGCCTACCTCTCCTCCTGCTCTTCTAAGGCAGCTTAGCTGGCATCCCCTTCGCTCTGCTCTCCTCCCTGGACTGGGCTGGCTTCAGCTCTGCCTAGGAGAGGGGCATAGGGACAGAGGGAGGGAGAGGCAGGGCTTCCCCCTGTAGCTCAGCCGGGAAGCTTTTAAAGCGACAGGCCTGCCCTGCCTACTTCTGTGCCAGGATCCCCCTCCCAGGGCTCAGGGGAGAGAGAGAGAGAGAGAGAGAGAGAGAGAGAGAGAGAGAGAGAGAGAGAGGCCTACCCAATCCCACTGGCTCTCTGAGGAGAAGCTGGGGGCAAAGGCAGTGGTTCAGGCGTAAGGGACAAGGGGGAGGCCTGCAGTCATTTGACACACCCAGTTTTTTAAAACACACACACAAAGGTTTCAAATTTATCAATATAATAATCCCAATTTATTTACAGTTCAACTGAACAGCTAAATGCTCCAGGTCAAAGCTAAGGGGAACCAGGCAGAAGACCTTCTTGGCAGTGGCACCTGCCCTGTGGAACGCCCTCCTGTCAGAAGTCAAAGAAATAAACGACGACCTGGCTTTTAGAATACATCTGAAGGCCGCCCTGTATAGGGAAGCCTTTAATGTTTGATGTTTTGCTGTAGTTTTATAAATTGTTGGAAGCCGCCCAGAGTAGCTGAGGCAACCCAGTTTGTGTTTCTATACAGTATTGTGATTTTATGCTGCGAACCATCATGAGACCTGCAGGTATAGGGCAGTATATAAAATTAACAACAATGACAACAACACAGAGCACTTTCTCAACTTCCAGTTTTGTACGTTGCATTCATAGCTCAGACAGACTCATCCACTAGGCTCTTTTTTTTTGTAGTAACAGCCTTTAAATAGCACAGCACACGAGAGTATAAAGTGTTGGCTGAGTCTGTGCAGAGTCCCCCATCTCCATCCCCACCCCAGTGGAAAATCTGACAGCTCTTTCGACACTTGACTGCTTTCCAATAAACACTTTGGTCTAACTGATACGGGGCCCTGGAATGTCATTTTGATGTTTGGCGCTGGGCGGAGGGCAAGGGGGCCACACCAACTGGCCTTGTCAGAAAGCATCAACACTCTAAAGCCACACACTCTAAAATGGTGAAATATCCATGTAAGCCGAAGAGAAATCAAAGTATATCTACAGTAAAAGTGCAGGCCCTGCCTCTTTCCCCAAAGGCACCCACACAAGAGAAGAGCAAGAGCTTTTCCTTCCCCTATTCCCAATGGAGACATATTCCAGCCCCATTATTCCTGTACTACGTGCTGTGAATGATGTACATTCATATTTGCATGTGAAGGGAGTCTCCTTGCTGTGTCTCTGCATACTTCCTTGCTCTGCCCTTGTTCCTTCCAACTTGCTTCCACAGAAGGTGGGTAGTAACCCATACAGTGGTACCTCAGGTAACAGACACTTCAGGTTACAGATTCTGCTAACCCAGAAATAGTACCTCGGGTTAAGAACTTTACCTCAGGATGAGAACAAAAATTGTGCGGCGGCAGCGGGAGGCCCCATTAGCTAAAGTGGTACCTCAGGTTAAGAATGGTTTCAGGTTAAGAATGGACCTCCAGAACGAATTACGAAGAACAAAGAAAGTTCTTAACCCAAGGTACCACTGTAGTTTTATTCTATAACAAAAATAGGTGCCAGTACTGCGTATCCTTGAGTAGAAAAAAAAGCACTAGTAGTAACTGTGACAATTTGTAGCGTTGGGTACGATCAATCAGTCCCAGTGAAGACTGTAGAGCTTTGTACCATCAAGAGTTGCCTGCTGTGTCCCTGCTCTGAGCTAGCTTGCTTCTAATCAGGAGGCACGCTTACAAGTGCAATTTACACATGGGCAGGAGAAGGGCAGAAAGACTGTTCTGCAAACAGGTAACCCTCTTTCATATGAGAGGTATGAAAGACTTGTAGCTCAGTGGCAGAGCATTTGTTTTTGCATCTACAAGATCCCGGCTTCAGTTTCCAGAACCTCCAGAAAGGACTGGGTGAGATTGTTGTGAAGTTCTGGAGTGTCATGGACAGACATATGTAGACAACAGAGGAACAAATGACTCATTGTAAGTCAACATCTAACGTTCCCCTCAAAGGATTAATTTTTGGAGAGCGAAAAATGTGAAGCGTGTCTATCAGACATTTGGGAAGCAACTGCTTAAAGTAGATGCGAATGGCAAGGCTATCGCTTGACAGTGGAGCATGGAATTCACCTACAGATAATAGTTCTGGAGCGGCAGGTTTTGTGTATCCCACACCATTTCTTTCCCACCAAAGACCTTATTCAAAGCACTCCTCTTTCTCTTTCTATTCTAGGACCTCTAGGAAGATGCCATACTTAATAAAATCACTGCAGATAACAGTAAGGAAATGTGCACTTAAAATACATTTTACTGTTTCAGCCAGCCACACAGAGAGGAGAGGGAAAATTTGGAGAACTATTGTTTGGTTTAATTTTAACTGCCCATCACAATAGATCAAATAAAAGCAAGTTTGTTCACATGGCTATTCAACTTGTTTGTTGGTATTACAAAATTAAAAGTGTCCAATTATTTCTAAATACATTGCTTTTCCTTGAGACACCCTCTGATTTTTGCATTTGTCACTCATATCTGGCACGCCTATTAAAAGTTAGAGAACTATCATCTCTAGAGTCGAATTGTACAGTAACGTTTCCATTTTATCTCTTTTTCCAGTATTTGTTGGCTCACGAGCAACTCTACCACAGACAGTAAAAAAAACACTTTTTATGCCCTGACATTTCCAGCAGTTTGAACAAAACACTTTTATTTATGTTACACTTATCAGTAGTGGACTAACAGAGCACCTGATAAACCATTTTGACACATTTTCTCTTAATTACCATGCATGAAGAAAGAGTATGGCTGATCTTCCAAAGGTGTTTCCATACATACTTGGAGAGGTATATTAACTTCCACACCTAGAGTCCACTTTCATTACTGTATATCTTTCATTTTGCCAGTTCACCCTGCTACTCCCAGGATTTTATTGTCAAAATCTGATATTCCAGAACTAGAATGACTCTCAAACAGTGTTGCAAGGAACCAGAAAAAGCAACATACAAGTATGGTATTCCTTCCTCGACACCTTCCCTTTTCCACCCTCGAGAACTGGAGCCAAGTGCTTTGCCAAACAAAGGCAAAGGGGTTCTTTGTTAAGGATTGAAAAACTAGTAAGTGAAAAAAGCCTGGAATTTATTCAGCAGCAGACTTCTCATATACAAGGATAGAGAACCACTCCTTTACACAAGAGTAAACACAATAGAATAGACCAGTGGTTCCCAGTGGGCAGTGCTTTTTTCCTTGGGGTGCAGTTTTCCTCCCCCCCCCAAAAATGCTAAAAAGTGTGGCACTTACTGCAACACCTTCATGGTGAGTACTGACACCTTCTTTCTATAAAAAAGCACTGTCAATTGGTGGCACCATTCACATAATAAAAACTACCAGATACCAAAGGTTTCAAAAGTAGGGGGTCCATGGTTTGGCTTTTGAAAAACAGGGGGTTTGCAGTACTTAGCCAACTGGGAAGCAGTGGAATAAAGCAGGACACAGGAATAGGACAGACTAACATACCAGGCCCTCCTTTTTACACAAGGATACCAGGCAAAAAATCCCTTCTTTAAACAAGGACAGAACATACCTGGCAAATGTTTCTTCTTCCAGCTGCTGGGACCCCCAGGGATACAGTAGCACCTCAGTTGACCTCATTCTGGCCAGGCTATGCAACACCTACATCAGTTTAGGCCTGCATCAAAAATCCCCCATCCCTTGCTTAAGCCCTATGGCTTTTGTCTGCCCCAGTCATGAGGCTTAATTGATGAGCTCCCTTCACCTGGCTTGATTGTTAAGCTCCCTTCACCTGGCTTGATTGTTAAGCTCCCTTCACCTGGCATTTGGCAGGGGGTGTCTCATGGCCTAGGCCAAAAGTAATTAGCCTACAGCTGTGCTATGTGTGCACAAGGAGCACCCCTGCAAGCAACTTGAGTCATTACTACTGGGCTTAGGAGAGCAGGGAAGTCCTGCTTCCATAGTGACATGGAGGGTTAATTGTGCAAGGCCACAGACACCTCCTCGGATTAACAATTAATCTTCCTCATTCCCAGGACACCAAGCAAAAGCCAGAGAAGTTTCGTCCTCCTACCTGCAATGTTCTGTTCCTAGTCGGGAGCAAGGCAGCCTCAGTTACTGGGAACCCCCTTTCTTGGACAACAGGACAAAGGAACAGTGTCACTTCCCCCCAGGGAGGGGCTTCCTCATTGAAGCCTTTGTGGCAAGCAGAACATTCAATAGTCTAGATTGGAGTCACCCATAAGGGGCAGTGAGAGCTCAGAAGCTAAGTGGGTGCCAGGAGGAAATATTGAGAGTATTGTGCCCATGGGCAGCACGCTCGCAATTCTTGCTCTATACCACATCATTTTCCCATTAGAAAAATAGGAGTAAAATACTTGGATAAGGATATTGTTAATAAGCTCAGCTCAGGCTACCAATAAGTGTAGCTTATTGCAAACCACTGTCCTAAGGAATGTTACCTTAGAAAGCTGAAGTGGCAGTTTTCCAGAAAGAGATGCTCAGGCATCTGTTTCCCTTGATGTGCAATTATGAATCAATATTGGCTGCAATAAGCTAAATTTCAAAAATCCAAGAAAAGACTTGGCTCCCTTAGAGATTTCTGACACAAGAGAAGACACATTTGAGGTCCTGAAACTCTTTGGCACAATTAGGGTAACATTTGAGGGCTCTCCTGGTCTGGAGCAAAGGATGACAAAGTTTCTACAACAAAATTCCATTTTTTTGGAATGCAGGAAGTGCCAGAATGCAGCACAGCCTAATTTCTATTGAAAACACAGTACACCTTAAATACCAATGGGAGAATGTTCAGCTTTAATATGGATCTAGGTAAATACCATCAGAAGTGACTGCCTCATGTTTAATAATGTGCATTAAGGCCCTGACCCAAATGGGCAAAACTAGAACATGGGGCACTTTTGCATACATGAACCTTTTGCACTGGGGAAATACAGTCGCTGGCCTGAAGTCTCTGCATCCCTGCTTGGACTGGGGATAATGGGAGTTGTAGTCTAACAATTCTAGAGTCATGGGATCCCATCTCTGGCTTAGTGTTACAAGAACATGCTACAGTGAACTTGTACACTCCACCTCCCCACAATGTATTTTTCTTTAGTACACACAAAAAAACATGGCGATTCAGAAGTAGCAGAATTTCTAAGTAACGACTTCCAACAGAAATAAAATGTTTATTAAGATGAAAATGATAGTGAACAGTGTCAAATATTTACAGGGACAGACATGTTAAAACATCAAAAGGCAGACACCCCATTTTTGAACAAGGTGCTTTCAGTTCACAGTAGCTCGTCGTCCGATTCCTCAAGGTACTGGACAGCTTTCCTGGGCCGACCCAACCTTTCACGTGCGACAGTTGGAAAAGGTGAATCCTCACCTGAGCTTATTTCAAGGGAAAATGACTCATCAACATTCTTGGATTTCTGCAAAGGAAAAAAAAAAGTGGGCCTGGTAAGCTCTCATAGGTATTATGTGGGCTCAGGAATGGCCACAACTAGCCCCTCCTTATGGAACATGGATGCATTAATGCATCAGTTGTGGGGAAGAAGAACTTTTAAGTGCTCTACAAGCACTCTGAGAGATAGAGTGATATTCCTGGTTTATGTAGGAGAAACCACTTCAGCCACAGGCCCTAGGGCACTTCATTCCACAGCACACCAGAAATAAAACGCTACATATTTTATTAAGGGCGTGGTTTCCTTGCAGAGCACTGCAGGCTTGCCCCATGTTAACTTGTTTAGGGCACTCATAACCAGTCACCAACATATACAGATGCACTTTTAGCTAGGACTTCAAGGTGAACAAGATGGTGCGAGGCCCATGTATGGTTGATAAGAATGTTTAGAATTTGTTACAGGTTATGGAGAACACCCATACCTGGCCATATGCCAAAATCGACCTCAGTGGCGCCCTAAAACTATGGCACTCCACCCCCGTTGCTCTTTCAATTCTGGCCTTTAGGTATGCCTTAAAGACACTATCCTTCTATACTTAACAAAAAAGATGGAGAACAAAAATGGGGGCAAACAAACCTTAATTGCTGTAGTTTTTTTAAGAGCTGGGCCAAAGTCAGAATCAGAGTCGTCAGAGCTAGAAACCTTCCTTTTGGCAGTTTTTTTCAACTTGGGAGGTGCACACTTTTGGGAGGCTGCTTCATCCGTGCTGGACTCCGAACTCTTAGCTGCTGTTGCCTTTCTGGGTTTTGCGGTTGCCTTCTTCTTAGAGAAAGCATCCATAATAGAAGGCTGATTGCCTAAGAGCAAAAGAATCAGTGAAATCTCTGCTGTTTCTTTCCCACAAAACCCTGGATCTACCACAACGTTTTCAAGCCATTGCTTCAGAAACTCATTCCGGTAACTGTTAAGGCAGTGTTAATTGCCAACAAAGGGCTAAACTACAGTAGATAAAACTGAAGTATAGCCACCATTTTCAAATGTCAGTCGAGGCTGGAAACAACCATGTGCTTCAACGACAGGAAAGTAACATGGCTATTTAATTGTGTGAGCAACTCCACAATGGAACAGGCTCTACTAAAAAACCTATGGAATCTTGGCTTGTTCACATTTCGGCTTATTAAGATAAGACATGTTCAGCCCAAAATGGTCACTAACTCTCCAAGAAAAAAAATATGTTGTGTTAACTTCCAGGGGCTGAAGAAATGTTCAATAGAGATTTGATGGATTTCAGAATATCCCTTTTCAAGGTAACAGTTACTACTTCATTTATTTCATGAGAATTAACCATAGATAAAGGTAAGTAAAGGTACCCTTGACCATTAGGTCCAGTCATGGACAACTCTTTACTGGCCAAGGGAGCTGGCGTTTGTCCACAGACAGCTTCCGGGTCATCTGGCCAGCATGGCGAACCAGAGCAGCGCACGGAAACGCTGTTTACCTTCCCACCAGAGCGGTACCTATTGATCTATTTGCACTTTGACGTGCTTTCGAACTGCTAGGTGGGCAGGAGAACTAACTACAGAACTAGAGTAATTGATTTGACTTTCTATTTTCCAAACCCTTAATTTCTAAGCTTATCAGTGAAACTGAACCTCCATCATGCAGTTTCTGCTTCCACCTATGTAGTAAGCCAGAACAAAACACCTTTTGGGGCACTTATAGTAATGTCACTGAATACTCACCTTTTAACATACAGACCATCAGTAGTAATCTTACCTTCAGCTACCTTTGCTGTTTTCTTGGCTGGAGCTCTCTTTTTGGGAGCAGGCTTGGCTGGCACATCAAGGGTAGCAGGCAGAGAAGAGGCTGCTGCAACTGGTTTGCCTGCATCATAGTCCTCAATGTGAACTTGAATAAAGAAAAGTCCCCACTAAGCTAACATGTAGTAAACATCGTGAATTCTATACTGAAAAATTCAGTATAGATTTTTTTTTGCACAGAGAACAAACCAAGCCACTTTTAAAAGATTGCAAACATCCATGGGCAAGGATATGAATCTCTTTAGCTCTGAAACAGGGAAGGGGAAAGACAATGCAAACATTGTAACATGATCCCAATACCAGGCCTGCACAGCATAAGACCCATGGACTGACTGACTGACTGCAGTCCTCTTGCTATCTCTGCACCCCCCTAAGGGAATTCCAATTACAGCCACACTGTTGGATACAAATATTGTAGTCCACGGCAATGCACCAATATAAAAATCTCATGCTAATATAATGATGGAAGCAGAGAAAAAAGTATCTGCCAGCTAGAAGTATAGCAGTTAAAAGCAGGTGCACTATAGAAAATGGCAGTTAAAATGGTAACAAAAATGGCCCCTCTGCAGAAATATGGTCCTCTTGAGTTAATAAAAATGTAAAAGTAGCCCTCAGAGTGATTTAAGATGAACATGTAGATGAACATATTCACTGCTTCCTTACAAGGGAGTAAGCCAGAACTTTCCAAACTTTTCATGTTGGTGATGCACTTTTTAGACATGCCTCATTTCATGACACAGTAATTCAGTCTTACTAGCAAACTAGAAGTTATTAAACCCCTTTCAAGCCCCAGGACAAGTTGTGACACACCTACACACTGCAGCCAACATACTAACATGTCGTGATAAACAGTTTGGAAAGCTCTGGAGTAAGCAAAACTACCAAATGTTCCAAAACAATGTAGCAAGATATACCTCAAGGCTTCAAAATCCTTTTGTTTACAGAACTTGCAAAGAAAAGAGACCATGCAGGGAAATATCAGCACAAACATAAATATGAATGTATTAGGTAGTTCTTTTGTATGCAGATGGGATTTCCTTCTCATTTTTTAAGCCCTTGCAATCTGTCATATTACAGTAATGACCGCTGCTCTTAACCTAGGACTGCAGTGTTTTTGGCAGCTTCATACACTACAAAATCCCATTAAAACTAAAAATTAAAAGTATGCTTTTTTTCAAATTCTGGTGATTCCGCACTTTAATTCTATACAATTTGAGGCTTTTAAAAAATCTTGCAGGAATTGGCCAGCAGATGCTTCTTGCATGAAGTGAGGAACAGTAAACCATGGATAGTCGAAGTAAGGCCCGGGGGCCGGATCCAGCTCAATCGCCTTCTAAAGCCAGCCCGCAGACAGTCCGGGAATCAGCATGTTTTTACATGAGTAGAATGTGTCCTTATGTTTTAAATGCACCTCTGGGTTATTTGTGGGGCATAGGAATTTGTTCATCCCCCCCAAAAAAATATAATCCGCCCTCCCACAAGGTCTGAGGGACAGTGGACCGGCCCCCTGCTGAAAAAGTTTGCTGACCCCTGCAGTAAGCTATCTACTTTCAGCTGGGGGTGGAGATACAAAAATGAGAAAGTCACTTAACGGCAGTCCCATATTGCTGGTAGTCATGGTAACACCGATTTAATCACATGCAGCTATGGTGTGATCTTGTTACTTTTACGCATCAGAACATTAATTTTTTAATAAAGACTGATGCCTGGCTGCGTTAACAATAGATGTTAAACTTGAGTGGTACTTACTGGAGATGGTGCTCTGTACCCCTTGTGGTTTGATGGCTTCTTTGCCTTTACGTCCCTTGGCTTTCCTAGAACACATAATACATACTATGGAGCAAATTCTCCCCATTTCCATGTGTTTGCTCCCTACGGTACAGAAATAAACTATATAGGACTGAATGGACAAATAGCATGGACTGTGTTCTTGGTATTGAAGTGACAACGCACGCTACACACCAGACACCTCTCACTTTTTCATTTCTGTTTGCTTCACCCCATTATGAAGAGCTTTGTGGTAACATGAGGTTAGTGCAAGTAGCTTGCCACCTTTTTGGTATATTTTTTATTATAATCTAACGAGATGGGAAGTGGGTGGCGCTGTGGTCTAAACCACTGAACCTAGGGCTTGCCAATTGGAATCCCCGCGACAAGGTGAGCTCCTGTTGCTTGGTCCCAGGTCCTGCCAACCCAGCAGTTCAAAAGCACACCAAAGTGCAAGGTGGAGGGAAGGTAAATGGTGTTTCCATGCACTGCTCTGGTTTTGTCAAAAGCGGCTTAGTCATGCTGGCCACACGACCCAGAAAAACATCAGCTCCCTTGGCCAGTAAAGTGCAACCCCAGAGTTGTCCGCGACTGAACTGTCAGGAGTCCTTTACCTTTAACAAGAGTTACATTTTGTGTGTATTTGTGTGTACTTCACTCACATGGAAATAGTATTCTGTTCATCAGATGCAGCATTCTCAACCAATTCTTGGATGTCACCACCAGTGTCACTGAGGTTTGAATCTGACACACACTTTGCTTTTGCTGAAAGAAACGGAAGAAAATTAGGCTGCAACCTTACACATGCCAGCTCAGTACATGCTGCGGAGTTTGGCGGGACTTACTACTAGATAAATGTGTGTAGGACTGTAGCCTTAGAAAATGCTGTCAAGTAGAATCAACATTCTTAATCGCTTTTGCAAAGCTCCAAACTTTCCTTTTTTTAAAAAAATACAATTAAACCAAGGATATTTAACAAAGGCAATTTAATTATACCAAGAGTACAGCAGCAAGCAAAAGTTCCCACATCATTTTTAACCATAAACCTACCTTTTGCTAGGCAGCTTGACATGTTTTCAGGAGACAGCAGAACCTCCATATCACCACCACCACCACCACCGTTGTCTGTTTCCGAGTCAGACCAAGAGTTTTTCTTTGTTTCTTTTACTGGCTTGAATGGCAGTGTGGATTGTTTCTTGGTACCTTAAGTTAAACAAATTGGCTAAATTTTAAGACAATGCATGCTCTGTCCAAAAGAAAAAAGTATTGAGCACTTAGACGATGCATCTACACCTATGCACATTATTTTTTGCTCAATACAAACATCCAAACAATCTTAAAAACCTAAATGAAGCTTAATCTACTAAAGAAAAGCTACCAAAGAAAATGAATGACACTTGTGAGCAGGTGTTACCTGGTTCTGTTTTAAATTTCTTTGCCAATCTTTGTTTAAGAGTCAATGGTTCCTTATCGCATGCTGATCCATCTTCTTCTTGAATCCCATTAGGCTCAGTTGTTTCACTCTACAGGTAAGCAAAGGGGGAAATTGGTCACTATACATACAATGGATGACAGGACAAAGGTATCAAAGAAAGTGGGAATATATACATATGCATAATACACTTTAATAGTGTGCGCACGCACACATACCCCTTAACAGAGGCTAATATTATGTTACCTTGATTTTCCTTTTTACTTTCTTCTCTGCACCTGCTTTCATCTCCTCAGTCACACGGGGGATGACCCTCCTGCCATGTGGAGAGGGCATAATCTCCTGCAGCTGCTGCTTCTGTACTTTCAGCCTTCCTCCTTTCCCTTTGGCGGCCTTGCCTGCAGTTCCAGCCAACTCATCCTGTTTTTCCTTGTTTTCTTGCTCCTAGACGGGGTAGGTAGGTAGGTAGAAAGTGGGATAAAGAACCAGAAGCAAGAATGAGCAGCATGGGGATTTTAAATCTTGGTGTAACCAAAGCCCAGTCCACCCCCCAAAGGAAGCAAGCAAGCAAAATTGCTCATATCAGCATAGGCCAGAGGGCAACTGCCACTGGGGCAGCACTTGGCCACCGTCAGCCTCAGCAGCATTCTTTCTTGTGGGGTTTCAGATTCTTTGAGATGGCAGAACTCTGCTGAATGCTTACATTCTTCCCACCCTTAAGAGAGATTACTGCTATGATGGATCAAAACAGGCTGCAAACTGAATAACTGGCCAGCTACTCTTCCCCCAGAGTTACTTACTTCAAGAGCTTCAACAAAGGCAGCAAGATCTTCTCTCCATAAGTCATTAGGAGCCTTTCGTTTCAGGTTTTCCAGCTCCATTTCCTAATAAGAACCAGTGAGGAGGAAGAAATATTTAGGAGAAACAGCTGAATGCGTGTTTGAGTCTTCAACAATGTCATCTCTCAAGTTTCTCCATAACAGCTCTTTCACCTACTTTGTCACCCCTTTGCTTGCAGAGCTCATCCTTTTTTTCCTTCGTCAGGTACCAGAGAGGCATGTTCAGAAGGTAGTTAAAATCTGGTCCAGAGGCTGCAGCAGATGCAGTTTCCTTATCACTGTCTCCCTCTTCTTCATCAATCTCTTCATTGCCCTAGAATGGAGAAAGTTGATTTGTTTGCTGAGGCTGCTCGCTATCCATGGCAATGTACCTCTTGCCCAACACTTTATTTTGGACTGAGGAAAGCAGCAGTAATTGCCTGCTCTCTGAAGGGGATACTGAACTCAATAGCACCCCCCCGGGCAAAGATAGAATTACCTGCCACTACATCAGCCATGTCTACTGCAATAGGGCTGCCTTTCTGCCTTAAAAAGGCCAGTCATTCTTAAGACAGTGTGAAATTCAGGATGAAGATTTATTTGGGATATTTATAAAGCACTCAGGGCAATATGCAACAGGGGAAAAACATCACACATAACTATAAACATTAATAGATATTAAAATCCTGAATTAAATATTGCCTTTTATGACTCAATATTGTAAATTTGGGATTTTTACTGTAATCTGCCCTGTGATCTTTGGCTGAAGAGCAGCGCAAAAAATTAATGATACTCTCATTATTTTTGTGCTGCAGCACCTGCCATGGCAGTAGGGTTGGTGGAATCCCCTTCAAAGGACATAGAACCTGGAGAACAGATAAATTAAAAGGAAGAGATTGAAGATACACTACCTTCTGTTGAGACTCTTTCCATTTCTTTACTGGATCAGAATCATAACCCCTCTGGATAAGGACCTGTATCAATTCTTTCTTGGGTTTATTCTCTAGAAAAAAACCACACACACATTTTCAGGTCACCACATGGAATGAAACCAGTTGAACAAGCAACCAAAAATCAATGGGTATACCAATTTAGCAATCTGGGCACTCTATTAGGAAGGAGCAAGGTCAATTTGCACACCACGTAGAGAAAATCAAAATCAAATTGACTTAACTTCATTCTCCTGTCCCATTTTCAACTGCCTTATTCTCAAGGCATAGTTCATGTTTTATCACTTCAGGATTAATTTGGTTTTATTTCATATTTTTTTTTGGGGGGGGTGTCCACAAATAAACATTAGTATACGGTTTATTTCAAGGTGCATCTTTTGAAAATGAAGCTTGCCTCTCTATCTGAAGCAGGTTTGAATTCTGGAAGGAGAGCCTTTTCTTCCAGTGAAAATGAATTTGCGTTTGCCTGCCCCAGCCTCAGAAGAGGAACCAGCTGCCCTACCATCTTCAAGATAAGAAGCTGCTCATGGTAAGCTCTGGCAATACCTACTTACCAATCACTATTTGGCCTTCTATTTTTTCGAGGATAAAGCGAGCCTGGTTGTTCAGTTTTGCAGATTCTGCACTCAACATCCCAACAAGCCAGTCTTTCCTTAAGCCATAATAGCGCAGCCTGAGCTCATAGAATTCCCGCAGAATATCCTCTGCAGTCTCATATTTCTTCAGGCACCCAACGTGGTCAAAGAGTACCTGGAGCAAATAGCAAAAACCCAGAAGTCTGTAACCTGCAAACCTATATGGATCATGGCTCAGAAGGCTGCATGGAGCCCCTTTGATACTTGCACTTCCCTACCCACTTATCACATACCATGTTGTTGCAGGAAAGAGAAGTCTGAAGTTTGAAGACCTTGTGTAGACCAGCAGCCTCTGCCTCCATCAGATTCTTCTCACTCATTTTTACAATGAATTTGACTGTGGTATCGGTGTGATACTCTTTGTAGTCTGTTATTAGGGGGGGAGTCTTCTCTGTGCCATTCAGCATAGGCTCCAGAACCTGTTCTTTATATACCTAAGGGTGGGGAAAGCAAGCAAGAGGTCAGTACTTTGTTTGTACCTTTCCCCCACCTCACCAGGAAGGCTCTAGGAGCATAGTAGAAAATTAAACATCTCACCTGGGTCCATGTCCGAACAGGAAGTTCAGAAATTTCAATGGTGGTCGAATCAAGAATAGACACCTCCCCGTTGACAAGGTACTGGTTTTGTCCCAGCGTATCTATTGTCCCCTTGAAATTTTTGTAACTTGGAAGCTTTAAAAAAAGAGAGGGAATTGTAACAGAGTAAGCCAAACAGCACTCAATTTTGCAGTTTATACAGTGTGCTCTGACTCCAATTCAGCAAGACCAGCTCAACTCCTTTGCAAATTTGGCCAGACAAGAGCAGCGTTGTAGGAAAAGCAGACAAGAGCAGAATTGCTGCTGGAGGGTTGTACTTGTACAGTGGACACTCGGGCTTGGGTTGGTTATGAAAGCGGCAAACCCGGAAGTATTTTTCCAGGTTTCGCTGCTCGCGCATGTGCAGAAGCGGTCCTCCAGTTGCAAATTCCTTGGGATGCAGCCACTTCCGGAACGGATCCTGTTTGCAACTGGAGGTACCACTGTAGGGAGAAAAGAGCAGGCACTGGATTTTAATGAAGAACAAGAGGGATGTCTTCAGAATGTGTGTCACTAAAACTTTCATCAAAAGGAGTAAACATTCACTGTCAACTTGCAAGGGCTGAAATCTCATGGCCCACAAATTGAGATGCTGAAGTATCATGCTAGAAAGCAGCAATCTGCCCTTGCCCCCACACATGCCAATTAGCATTTCTCTTATGATCAGTCCTATTTCACCTAGCCATCAATACATTTGCATTACCATTGGAAGTGGCTCATCTCCATCTAGCATGCGCCGAATGTTATTCACCACTTCTCGGACATCATAGTTGGGAATCTTGCATGACCAGCCAGTTCCAATGCCCTCAGCACCATTGATTAGCACCATGGGAATGATTGGAATGTACCATTCCGGCTCAACCCGTTGGTTGTCATCATACAGAAATTTCAGCACACTGTCATCCGCTGGTGGGAAAGCCAAACGTGCCAACGAGCTAGAAAAGAAAGTGGCTTGTGCTTAAAACAGTTCTGAGATAGGAATCCTGGAAACAGGAAAAGTGCCATCTTGGGAAGGATAGAGGACCATCTTGCTAAACCTCCTGCTGTAGGGCATGCTACATCAAGATTATCATGCTACATCAAGATTATCATAGTGATTAGATTTAGGAACATGTTAAAACCACCATTATATGTTTCAAAACAACCCAGCCAAAGCCAAGAAAGCAGAAGTTGGACAGTGAGTTGCTAACCTGAGCATTGTGAAGATGTATCGAGGGCTGGCACAGTCTTTCCCACCATGCAGCCTGGTGCCAAACTGGCCAATGGGCTGAAGCAGATTGAGGTTGTTGCTGCCCACAAAATTCTGAGCCAAATTGATGATGGTCATCATCAGTGAGGTCTGAAACCAAAACATAACAAACTGAAGCTGAAAGCATCTCCTTTTAAAAAGGGACAAGGCCACCATCCTGGGACTGAAGAAATAGTGCTGCAAAGGCAAGATTACACTGGCCACAAACATCGGCCAGAAGAACACAAACTGACAGAAGCTTTAAGCATTTGTGCATGCTGCTCAGACCATTTGGGACAGAGCAGGGTTGACATTTAATAACATCAATATCATTATAATCATAAAGCAACAACAAATACAAGTTTGATTATGTAAACACTGTTTGAGCAGTAGTACTGCTTCCTTGGCAGCTCATGGTTATTACTTGCCCAATCCCCACCCACATTTTAACTACCTCTCCATGGTGGTAAGACGACATCTCAGCTATTGATCCAGCCAACTGGGCAACCTTCACTTCCCGCTTGTCATTTCGTTTGAAGCATGTGAACAGAACTTTCCTCTGACCTGGTTTCAGTCCTGAAAAGAACGACAAGCAGGTTGCTTCAAGTCAAGCAATGGGCTTCTTTCCTTCGATAACCAGCACCTCTCAGTTAAGGCAAGGATGCCAGTTCAGCACTCAACAGATTCCCTGGAAACTTTCTTGATAGTTTGGTGCCTATAGACAAATGCTGCTCCCACATTTTAGTGGTTATTGATATATATATATTTTAATTTTATTTTTATTCCTATGATGAATTTTGTTTTTTACTGTACAGGCTGCTTGGATAAATTAGTAGAAAACTAGGATAAAAAACCCCAAACTCCCTCCAATGCTGCATCACTTTGAATACTTAGGTGCAAACAGAAGTGCAATAAGCTATTTTTGTTCTCTTACCACTGGTTTTCTATACACCCACCCACCTTATATCACAGCAAATAATTAAAGTAGTTTACATTTTCAAATACTGTACTCTGAATTCTGCTTCAAGCAGAAGTGTTCAAAATAAAATTATTATACTTTTACACCTGCTGTTATTATAATGTCCCCACCTGCTCAACCTGCCCTTGTTGCCTGGGTCTGCTAATAAAATAATGACAGCTATGTTTATAAGGGGAACTATGTTTGAAATAACAGGAAACTTGATCTAGATTATGAAGAAGTATAACAGATAACTTACCATCAACTAGTGAAGGGATGGATCTCTCATTGTCAGAATTTGAGAAGAGGACAAGTTCTTTGTTGATAAAATCATTGTAGGTCAGGTAATTTGTACTTTTGCCATATAAGTAAACCTACGAGTGACAAAGCAAGATTAAGTTATCAAACCTTCCAAACTGCTGCCTCTACTATAGTAGCCTTCAAGTGTCATCCCCATCATAGCACAAAGGAAACAATATACTCTGATGCAAACATATATAGGTACTGAGAACTGCTAGCAAAGGGCAGATCCAGAAATGCAGTCATCATTTGAGCTCATCACTGCTGACTCCCAAGTCAAAATGTTAACTGCCTGCATTGAGGTCTTATGTTTAATATGACAACCGCTGTGAAAAGCTTGGTCTGTGTTTAGCCCTGGCAACTGGGTATTTGTTGTTGTACAGTGATGAACATGCATGCAACAAACTCTGAGCTCAAGAGGGCACAGGAAGAAATTGCAGGAAACTTCAATTGTTATACGCTAGTGACACTTTAGCTCTTCCTCCTTTACTTTCATTCTAATCCATTATCACACCATAAAACAAGCTTCTTCCTCCTTACCGTTTCACGGAGGGGCAAAGCAACACATGGTGTTAAATGTGATAGTTTTTAAAGCAAAAACACAGATGGATCTGATCAGGGCTATGGTGACATAATTCAACCCTCCGTCCCTTTAACCAGCTGCAATCTTAAGGAAAATCACCCCCCCCAACTGTTATTTGCGTTTGGAAGCAAACTTTCATTAGCTCCAAAGCAGTGGAAAAAAAAGTGACTGCTCTATTGTCCTGCATTTTACCCACAATGCATTAACCCCCTGGCCAACTACTGAAATAATGCTTGACTGTCAAAAACCTTAGCCTTTTAAGAAGGTGCCTTATATCTAGTCTGTTCCCTCTAACCAGCAGCAGCTCTCCAGGGATCCAGACAGAAATCTCTCTCAAGTTTCCTGCAACCTGCCAATGCTAGGGATTCATCCTGGACCTTCTGCATGTGAAGCATGTTTTGCCATTGAACTAGTCCTTCCCCAAACCATGTAGTGAGAATCCCATGCTGCTCTAATGGGAACTCACGTCTGGAAGGCCATGAAGCTTCCTCTCCCTTCGATCTTGCATGAAGTTTGTCAGCCACTCCTTTCGGTCATCAACCTTTTTTTTGCTAAAGGCCTAGGACATTAACAAAATGATTAACTCAGACTAGTCTGGGATGGAGTGAGAAAAAAATTGACACTTACTGAAGCCGTTTAAATTCTTCTCAGTTTCCACTAAATTACCCACAGGCTTAGGCTGCCAGTCTAGAACTCTCTCTCAGAACTGGACAGTACCAAAGTCCACTAAGAGAAGTTAGTAAAGTCAAATTAATGACTGGGTCCAGCTTAAATCAAGAGACATTCAAGATCAGGAATTCAGGAATATGGACAAATACAGTCAGACACCCTGGAAGGCTGTTGAGTCAGAGGGCTTATCTACATTGCAGCCAACCATAATGCAAATATGTACAGCTGTGGTAATTGATGGGGTTTCCCTTCACTTCACTGTCAATTTAACTGCCATAAAATCTTGAAGTCGATCCCCTGCCCCCCCCCCAATGCTGTGCTATCACATGCCAGAAAGACATTCTCCAAACTTTGTTAAGTCAAGCACCACCAAGCTTTGCTGGTGTTTAATGATGGGAAATGGCCAGATTCAGATACCAGAAGTTTCTGAACATTTGTTTCCAGGCTATCTAAAGTGTAGTGCTCTTGTTTCTTCTAATTGACTCTGCAAGCTTCTCTGCATGAGAACTCTTCTAGTTGACATGCAAGTTTCTATTCTGCCTAGAAACAAGCAGAAGGCTCCTGATGTTTGCGATATTCCTTCAGAGAAGCTGAACAGCTGGTTTAAACTCGTTCTGTTATTCACTCAAGGTCATGCTGACCATAGTAATAGGCCAGAAGGAGCCCGGGTTTCGCCCTTTCTCTTTCCTTCTGGTGTGGTGTTCTTTACATAGCATGCTTAGTGTTAAGGTTTTAGTTTTATTATAAGTTATTGTAAGTTTAAGTTAAACCTGCTGCAACTTAACTCATGGATAGTGCTAATCCAGATGTATCTGATTTGTGACCATTATGCACATTTGCCTTCAGTAGCAGGAAAGCTCTGATGGATGAAATATTAATTGCCTCTGGTCTTTTTTCTTCTTTTTGAAATCCTGCAACGTGTCTAAGTCTTTTTTACTCTATGTTAGAATCTGCTCTGGATCAATATTGAGCAGAATTCTTGATACATTTGTCCAGGGACATTTATGGATATATCAGATAGTTCCAACTTTAAAAAAGAGAAAGGCTTATTTCTGGTAGGATCACTCAACATTTTAAAAGCAGATAATGATTACTGCCTAACTATTTTGCAGGTGTAATCCCCAAGCAACAGAGGATAGAAGCAATTTTGTTACCAGAGTAATCGCAGCATCATCTTCAGGGCCAGAATACTTGAAAGGTATTCGGTGCCTTGTCATCTCTGCAAAGTACTCTTTCGCTTCCTTTGCTGTGCTGGTACCCAGACCTAGAGAGATTAAGGACAGATAACACCACTAAGATCCACAAATAAAACCTAGGCAACTTAAGATATCCTCCACTGCATGTACAAGTCTCTCTCTATATATATCTTGAAGCAAAGCACATTTACATAAATCTGGGGTGGCTAACCTTTTGCACATATTGTTGGATTCCAAACTCACATCATCCTGAGCAATGCTGGTTTGGGTTGATGGGAAACCAACATCAATTGGAGGATGACAGGTTAGCCACCCCTGAGATAAAAAAACAAACCAAAGGCTTCAGAGTTAGTATCCCATAGCTATTAGGTGCCATGCTATGCAGTTTATTTTCTTTGTATCATCTACAACTGCAGTCCAAGTCCAATATTAAAACAGTGCATCAACCCAATATGGAACACTACAAAGAGGAAGAAGAAAGCTGTTTCGAAAGAATTGCAGCAGGGAAAGTGGTTTAAGTACAATAGTGGGATTCCTTATTCAGGTATGTCTAGTGTAAGCTTATCATAGCTCTCTCCAGCAGACACAAAAGTGTTAGGTAAGTACCTTATTTGTTGAAACTTTGGCAATCAAAATGCCAGTCCATACAATATATAAAAATATATTAGGTTTCTGGTAGACCCCCACCCCCAGGATAAGGGAGTTCCAAACAGAACACCAACTGTTTATGTTACTACAGGCGAAGACTATTTTGGATGAATCCAATTGTTGCATGACCAGCAATGTGCGGGTCCTTTTGGACAAAATGGAGGGCGAAATGGGGCAGGCTTATGTGTGCTTAGCTGACATGTGGGGGAACCCCCTCGCAAAATGGTCACTGCCTGTATAGCAAAGGTATTGCCAAGAGTACTTTCAGCTGACCTTGGGGTTGCTTAGGGTAAGTTAAGTGCTCCAAGATATCCCTTTCACATTCTCCGCCTTTTCTACATAGAAACTGGAAATGTGGTTATAGATAAAGCCCTTCAATTGCTTTTTCTGCCAGAGTTTACATGGAATATTTAATGTTTCCTCGGAGGCTGTTTACTAGTCTTAACTATCTAGCAGACACCCAACAGTTCTCATATGATTCAAGTTAGCTGTGTTAAAAATAGTTTTAACCAAACCTTTGTAGTACTTGATCTTCCAGTTTTTGTGGTTAGGAGTGCTGGCTTTCCATTCTTCATATTCAGGAATGCTATAGAAAGAAATCTCCTCTTTGTTTTTGGAAACCTAGTTTGAAGTAAAAAGTAACAACGGGAAAGCATTTTAAGACCTAAGATTCTAAACAGTGGAATTTAGGGGAAATGTTCTCAACTGGCTCAAGTGGTCACTCAGGAAGGGGGTGGAGGAAGAGCAAGCTTACCTTTACAATGGGAGTAATGAACTCTTCCAGGAAACGGTGTCTCAAAAGAGATGGCCAATTATGGTGTATGAAGTTAATAAGCAAGCCTTTGATGTGAGAACCATCTTGATCCTAAAGTGTTTCAGAAGACAAATTTTAGCCACTGGCAACGTGAAAGTAGAACTCAAGAGCATGGAGCACCCATCTTTTCAGTGACCAATGCTAGCCAACAACTCATTACGATACCAGTATGATCAAACACTTGGCCCTAGACTAGTTCTAACTTACTATGGTTTAGTCAAGGGACCTTCTTACATATTCAGTTGGATCTGTACATGGAAAGGATTAAATAAAGGATAGCAGGTCCAACATAGCAAAAGGTGGGCTACATGATGGAACAACTCCATTGATAGGTGTTTAAAACACTCCCTTAAAGGGACCACCTCCAGTCTTTCTTCAGGTTTCTTTTAAAGGTGCTCCATCAGACATTTGGGATGTAACTAGAAGTGTGCATTTACTGTTGCTTCATTTTTTAATTTTCATAATAAAATTAACAATTAAAATTTGTTTTATTCAGAAATTTTGAGTTACAAAGCAATACAGAGGTGTGGTAACTAAAGATAAGTACTGTTCCATGCTGATAGCTTTCACCTGTGGTTCTTAGAAGCTGAGTGCAGGGTAGGGACCAAAGGTGGACAAAACTACCCCAGGAGGAGCACGACATGTCCCCCACCAGTGGTACTACCCCTCCACTAACACCTCATATACCCCCAACCCTCATAGTTTAACTATTTTATCAGCCCCGCATGCAAACAAAATATTTGTTTCACGGTACTGTTACTGTTGGCAGGAGATACGCTTGCCCATGAGAAAAAGACTGACCTGATCTGTCATTATCATTATTCTCCCATAACGCAGAGTCTTTAGTGATTCTTCATCATCATAGCTCTTCTTATATTGCAGACCAACTATCTTGATAATGTTGTTGATTTCAGCATTCTCCATTATCTGAAAATGATCAGTTTTTCTCTTTATTCAGCGTTATTCCAGGTCATGTGGCCAGCATGACTAAGCCGCTTGTGGTGCAATGGAACACTGAAGCCAGAGCAGCGCACAGAAACGCTGTTTACCTTCCTGCCAGAGTGGTACCTATTTATCTACTTTCACTTTTTGGTGTGCTTTCGAACTGCTATGTTGGCAGGAGCTGGGACCGATCGGCAAGCCCAAGAGGCTCAGTGGTTTAGACCACAGCGACACCCACGTCCCTAAGATTCAGTGTACAAACTATCAACTTATGGATCCTGCCTATTTAGACAGATATTGATATCTTGCTTTTAAACTTGGCTCAACCCCTTTTTGTCTAGAAGACTGATCTACAACGGGCAAGTTGGGATCCACTAGTGGGTTGTAATAGGAGCACCACTACCAGGCAAATATATAGTAAAATATTTAAAAAATGGGCCCCCAAATGTATGCTTAGTTTAAAAGTGGGTCCTGAGTCTGAAATGGTTGGAGATACCTGGTCTAGACTGCCATGGGTTACTAGCCTCAAAGTGCTTAACACATCTTAAAAGCACTTTAACCAAGCAGATTTTGCACCTCACAGCCCACTGAGTATCCACTGAGCAGAGCAGAAGTTGTCCTTGTCAACAGCTTCCATTGTGACAAGGTTTGGAAACGCAATCTCTTTCCTGTTACAATTTAGAAAACAGTTGACAGCTTTTATATACAATACCTAAAGCAAATTAAAGCCAAGTAAGATCCATGATGGAGTTTGCAAAGTACTGCCAACTCACCTGTTTGTGGGAGGCTTCCCGAACATTCAGCAGCTTTCCACGCAGAGGAAACACTCCAAATTTGTCCCTGCCCACAACTCCAAGACCAGAAACAGCTAGAGTTTTAGCTGAATCACCTTCTGTCAGAATAAGGGTACAGCTGGTAGAATTCTTGCTCCCTGGAATGAGAATTGAGCACCTTAATCCAGACAACTCCATTTACCTACATGCTCATCCTGTTTAATCAGGACTGGCTGTCAAGTTTCTGATTGCAAGAGTAGATCTGTCTCATGTTTCAGTCAGGCACAATTAGCAAAAGCATAGAGTATTGGGCAAGACAACAGACAGCAGCTTTACCCATGATGAAAGAAAGCTCTATATGCACAGAAGAAAGGATTTAGCTCTTTTCCAAACTGCAGCTTATGTGTAAGCAAAGCTGTTAGTCCTTTCTCTCTCTAAGTCCTTAATCATCAATCAGGCCAGTTGCTACCACTGGTCAGGAATCTGGGTCCCTGTACAGAAGGGTATTTAACTTCTTAAAAGTATCAAAAGGCTTTTATGTTTGTAACCATACTGCGATACATACCAGCATCATTGGCATCATCTAGTTTAGGTATCCCTTTAATTCTGCTGTATTTTACAGAAGAACATTTCTTGTTCAGCTGAGCCTGGGCTTTAAATCTGACCCAGTTCAAAATGTTATCCACTATGCCACAACTGCTTACCTAGAAAGAAAGAAAAAGCTGTCTGCTAGAAGCAAATATGATACAGAACATAAGGCTGAAGTCTTTTTTGCTTCTCAGTTTGTTTTGCACCCAATTCCAGCTCAAGACAACTCCAAAACAATTAAACAATGACAACACAATGCACCCTACAGCACTTACCCCCTTGATAAACTTTTCGCTCAACTTGCATGTTGAGCCAAAACTCTTTGCTTGAAGGGTCATGTTCTCCTTTGTTTGGGAGTCAAAAGTTGGATTTTCAATCAAGCAGTTTACAAAGACCCACATGTGATTCTTCACCTAGAATTAAAGGGAGGTGTTATAAACTACTAATGTTTAGTTTATTGGACAACCTCATCTCTCAAACTTCCCCAGCTGGAAATGTGATATGTACCCATGTTGTTAATTAAGTTGACGAACTTGGCATTTAGTAGAATCTATTCCCAGGTTATGGAAATTGTTTTCCAAAAGAAGAATAATCAAGTTTATTTAAAAAGTGATGGTGGGGAGGGGTGTGTGAAGCAAGATGCCTTCAAACAAGATGAAGAACATGACAGAAATAACTAGCATGTAGAAAGCAGCATTTTTACCAAGTTGAGCTTCTCAGGCACAGGTAACAAAAGCTGTATCAGGTAAGTTTTATATAACAATGTTCCATTTTCTATATAACAATTAAAGGTAGTACAAGAGGTCCATCTACCTTAGCATCTAGTCATGCTTTTATTTAAGGAATTTTTCTGTTAAAACTATCGCCTAATCTGCAACTAGAATTGTAGAGTGCTGTAAGACAGCAAAGAGGCAAACTTTTGAAATGAGGTCTAAGAAGCCTAAACTTAAACAGGGAAATCTGAGATTTATACCTGGAAAGGCTTCACTGACACTCCAAGTTTGTTCTTTTTCTTTACCATATCAATGAGTTTGGTGACAAGCTGGTCAGCAACATAGTCTACGTGTCTACCACCCTATAACGAAAAGAAAATCCAAGAATTAATGAACGTTTAAAGGAAAGCCTACCACAACATATCATGAGTTTGGTGAGTCTTAGAGTGTGTGCCTTGGCAAGCAGGATTTGTATTCAGCACATTTGAAATTAGAGCTCCTGGATGGAGCCAATTCCTGTTGATCAGCCTGACTTGAGTTCAAGCTGGACTGCAAAAGAAGGAAATGATTGGAACATACTCCAAATCCTTTCCTTTGAAGGTCACTCATCTGACTTCATGGCCATGCAACAGTCACGTGACTGACAAGCGGACAGCCTCGTTAACTTGTCAAAATGGCCTAAGGGGGAAGCTCAGGATCTGGTCCACAGGTTCTCCACCCCTGCTATATTTAATTAGATAGAGGTAGATTGGCTGAGGAATAAAAGCTCCAAACTAGCTTCAAGAATGGATCTGGCCTGTAAGCTGATGGCCCCAATAATATTATGTATTTACTGTATTATGTAATACAGTAAAAACATTTACAATGCTTCTATAATAAATCAAGGAGACTTGTTAGGTTTAAGGTCTCATTTCCAAATCCAATAGCTACCATATTAGATTCTCTCCCCCCTTAAACGGATGATTTGTTTTCCTATAATTTAGCAATACTGTAACTGTTTCGCCATAAACAAGACAGATTAAACATATTCAGACTACAGAGCTGTAGCTGGTTACCTTTGTTGTAGCAATGCTATTGACGAAGCTGACTTGCTGGAAGCCCTTTTCACTCATTGTTACACAGACTTCCCACCGATCATTCACTTCTTCATAGACTACTTTCAGTAGATTGCCAGTTTCATCCACCTTGTCCTTTATATACAGATCTACATAACTGCGGAATCCGTCGATCTGTAAATGACATAGGTATGTTGCAATGTTTGCAGAAAGCTTTTACCTCATTTTTAACGTTTTAGGTGAAGATGGGTATAGCCATCCAATTAACTCTAAAACATTTTAAGACTGGTTTCCCCAAATCCCAATCCAACACCTCATTGCCAAAAAGGGGAAGAAAAACAGTGAAAGTCATTCACTCACGAGTAGATTCTTTCCATTCAAGAAAACTTTGACACCTTTACTTGATCCTGCAATATCATAAGCTCTCCGAGACATTAGAGCCACAATATCTTTGTCCAGTGTGGTCATTTTAAATTTTGACAGATCGGGCTGGAAGGTGATGCATGTGAAGTCCTCACCATTAAAGTGCTTCAATTTCATCTCTCCAGCCGTAGACATATTATCAGTCCAAGTCTGAGGAAGAAAACAGTTTACAATTTTATGTACAGAAACGACTAGATTAATTTCTTTAGCTACAGCTGATAGTTCCTAATCAAAGAACAGCATATTTTTTGTGGGCTCTACTTTTAGCTTAGTCACTTTTGCAATTTTCAGTTAGGTACTGAAGATGTACAAGCACAACAGTTTAAAATGCTGACCAGCTGATGCCTGAACCTTTACAATACAGTGGTACCTCGGGTTAAGGACTTAATTCGTTCCAGAGGTCCGTTCTTAACCTGAAGCACCACTTTAGCTAATGGGGCCTCCTGCTGCTGCACCGCCGGAACCCGATTTCTCTTCTCATCCTGAAGCAAAGTTCTTAACCCGAGGTACTATTTCTGGGTTAGAGGAGTCTGTAACCTGAAGCGTATGTAACCCACGGTACCACTGTATGTGGAGTAAATTTAGAAGTTGGTTTAATGTGCACATGCGCATGTGTCCATGTATGTACCCAAATAACATTTGGGCCCAGGATCTTAAAAGCGCACAATACCTATCATTACAAGGTTCCATGTACCTGCTTAAAGTGCTTCTTATATTCTCTGCATGCAGTTTCCACAGTAAATTTGGTACTGAAGATGTTGCAGAGTTTTGCTCCATAACCATTTCGGCCACCTAAAACAATGTATAAAACAAATCAAGTTACTTACACCCCATGAAGCTTTGCAGAGTTTAGGAGGTATACAGCCCAATCCTAGGCATGTTTACTCAGAAATAAGTCCCAATGAGGGCACTAGACACTTACTCCCAAGCAGGCATACACAAGGCTGCAATCTTGAAGATTTGCTTGTTGTTTCAAGTGGGATTAAAACTCAGCATTCAAACCTTAAATGGAGTGTTCCCATCTTCCAACAAGAAAGCCCATATATGTGGCCCATTTCTATATCCTTCCCTGTAATATCAGTATTGTTCTATGCCGCTAAGGCTTGGTACCATGAGGCACTTTGAAACTTCAGTTCCCTCATCTATACCTCAACTCTTGCCTTTAGCTCAACAGTAGGAAGTTAGCATAACTTGTCCAGTATACTGATTTCAGAAAACAGGGTAACTATAAAACATGGGTTACATATTTTTAAATAATGCATATTAAATCAACTATTCTTTACCCTTCAACCACTCTTCTGCACATAATGAAAGAGACAAAGCTGTAGTGAAGAGACATGTTTTTCAAAAGGGCTAGTCCCTTAAGACATAATTTCCCAGCTGGTTAATTTTTTCTATTAAGGTTTTCCTCTACCTGTGACTTTCTTCTCATCATCATCGTAATTGCTGGAGGTCAAAAGCTGTCCAAAAATAAGAGCCGGCACATAGACTTTCTCTACTTTGTGCTCTACAACAGGAATCCCTTTTCCGTTGTTCCACACAGAGATTGTGTTATTCTCTCTAGAAAAAGAAACCAAACTCTTTATGAATCAGGAACACAAAAAAACCTCCATTAATGGAATTAGCTCCCTATTCTACACAAGTGTTAGTAAGCAATGACCACCTGTCCACTGCTCCAGAAATTTCTCATTTCTAAAGACAAGATTCTTATTCACCTTATGATTTTCAGCTGCAAACCCACTATTGGGTTTGTTTACAAATACAGAATTCAAAACTAAGCCCATCATAAATAACTGACATAAAAGTCATATTTATATACAAATTCTGCAAAAATGAGCAACAGACAACAGGGGGCAATCTAAGCCTGCAATTCTTAAAATAGTTTACTACAAAGGTTTTGAATAGGACTTACGGGTCAATCATAACTTTGATACATGACATGTTCTTATCTCTCTGCTTGTTATCAGCAGCATTGACTGGAAAAAAATGAAAACACGAACAAAGCTTATTAGTAAAAAATGAAGTACTTAATGATATTTCTTAGCTTGGCATTAAGAACCAGTCCCAGTAATCACAAGTTAACTGCATTTGTCGTTGTGCCATTCACTACAGTACTGCAATTCCCATTTTATGGCCATGGTAGCAACTTGCTGAAGTACTGAGCTTGTGGATAAGCCAGAAAATTCCCCAAGCCAATTTAACATCAATTGCAATTCCTCTGTAATTCAATCCACTGGGACTAAAAGATGTTGCTCTCACCATACCTAGGATTTCGTCAAATATTTTATAAAGGCCAGGTACGAAGGTAACATCCCTGCAGTTCAGTCCAACATCTTCATCAAACACCCACATTTGCTGAAAAGTTAATTAAAAATAAGAAGATATTCAGTAAAAAGCAGACACTTTTACTCTGCTCATTCAGTGAGCACAAGGTCAGCATTGTCCAGTGATTCCCATAAGCCATGTGGCCTGACTGGAAGTGTCCTAAGATGCCATGACCTTGGAATACAGTTGTGGAAAAATCACCCTCTCAACTTCCCAAATTAGAACAGTCTAAGCTCTGCTTTGATACTAGAACTTTATTTGCAATTAGCAAAACAAAGAAATCAGAAAAGCTTCCTCTCATTCAATCCCTACCTTAACTCCCCAAACAAAAAGCTTTTTACCTGGGTCACTTGTTCCACAGAGCCAATGTAGGTATCAGGCCGAAGCAATATATGCTCCAGCTGGCTTTTCTTCTGGTATATTCTTTCAACAGATAGCCTCTTTTTTGAATCTCCATCTGTGATCTTACCCACTTTAGGGTTTGCATCTACTGGCTGAATGGAAGCAAAATGAAAACATCATAAGTCACTGCATAAATGAGCTAACTTTGTGGGTTTCTGTAACAACAATGCTAGGATGGAAATAAAAACACACAAGACATGAATTTACCACCAAGCTAGTTTTGAAAGAAGGACTACATCAGATACTGTAGGCATCTGTCTCAAGAGACAATGGACTGCACATTTGGGGGGTGAAGTCAAGCTGCTCCGTTAGAAGCACTGAAGTGACCACCGCAGGGAGCAAATCTGGTCAGTGTTTATGGAGGTCCTGGGCTGCCCAGATCACCATCACCATTTTATTTGTATGCTGCCTTTCCACAGTTAAAACAATGCTCGAGGCGGCTTACGATATGAAAAGATTTACATAATTTCAAATAAAGCAAAGTAGTCATAAAAATAAATAAAACACATTAAAAACTACATAAGCAAACTGAACAATTTCCACATAAAAATATGACTAGACCCCTCTTGGTCTTGCTGATGTGGTCCAAAGGAAAACACCTGCTTGGCTGCAGGAGTTGCTGGAAGGAGACAGACAAGGCACCATCCAGATTCCTTGGGGACTTGTGCAGGGTTTACTCCTTAGCCTTTTTGTCTCCCCAAAATATCCCGCAAGGCAGCAGAGGTTTAGGATCAGTTTTCCGTCTCCTAGAGGGGCCTCATTCCCACGCTGAGAAGCCCCATCTACCCCTCACTTCCTTCTACAGCACATGCAGAAACCATCTTCCTCCTGAGCCTGTCCTGTCTACATGCAGGCGAAGTCCCCCTCACCTAGTTTAGCCAGCCCACCAAAGGTGCAAGCCCTCTCCTAACACCCCATACACCTGAAACTGAGATGAGAAAGGGGATAAAAGATTGTGCTCGCCTTTTACAGACAAAAGCCTGAGATTCAAGTCATCTATCTCTGAACGTCAGACTGTTTAGACAAAGAAGTTGTCGCCATGTCACGCCTGTGACATTTGGCTGGCCACTCTTAAAAAGATGAAGCTAGAATAAATGGATCTCTGAAATCCAGCAGAGCCATTAACAGTCTTACGTTTTGGGATGCTAATCCCCACATTCAAACGAGTTTATATTTTCTGTCTAGAAAGAAAACCTATTACGTCCAGCATCAGCAATATACTGAAGCTACAAAAACACCCACAATCAAACGTTGTTGTGAATTTGGGTAGGAATTTGCCCTCCTAGATCCACAAAAATTATTGAAAAGCTCCATGAACCTCAATGAATTGAGGTTCTGCACCCCCTCCCATGAGAAGCCTGTCCCCATCGTAATGTCTCTGTAGCATAGACCTCCAAACCAGTACGCATTTTTTTGAGGGTTTTTTTTTTTTTTGAGAGATAAGAAGGAACCGCGGGTCATGATAGGATTGTTGTAACACATATTAAGCTAAAATAAACAATTTTTTTTTTTAAAAAAAAAACAGGAAACAAGGGAATTGGAGGCATCTATGCGGACGGTGGGTTTTTTTTTTAAAGATAGAGAAGTAGTAAGATGGCTGGGATTAAGAATGAATTAGAAGGGTCCAACGCTCGAGGGCAGAGGTTAAAGGTCGCCACTAATTAGGGCCCGTTTAATTTCAATGGCGCTGTCCTGAATGAAAACCCCTCAGTCGATATTGAGTTACGTGGAGCTGGGAAGACGGTAAGAAGGCGGGTGTGTGAAATAACGGTGTGGGGGTTTTTTGGGGGGGAGACTCACCTTGAGCGGGGAAAAGGAGTCTTCTAAGTCCATGGTGGACCCGGTCGGAGCGAGAGGTGTAGAGGAAACAACAGAGCTAGCGGGGATTGTGGGGGTGGGAAGCGGCCGTTGAGAGGGGCGCAGCGGCCTAGTGCCTCAGACTTGCAGTCACCGAGCGCTGTGAACAGAGCCAACCACCTTCCCTCAGCCAAGCGGCTGCGAATGAGGCTGGACAAAGGCGGCAGGAAACGCTTCACAGAGAGAGAGAGAGAGCGCTTTCGAAAAGCGTCGCCTCAGCCCGCTCAAACGGCCGCGACCAATCCCCGCCGGCCTGCTTTAGCTGCCGGGCCAATCGCCGTTCGGCACAGGGAAATACGGGTTAAGGAGGCGGGGAAGGAGAGTTCGCGCAGCCAATCGGAACGAAAGTCTGAGAGTTCGAACAAATGAACAAAAAAAAAGAAGCCGAAAAACAGCACACCGCTCTTCAAAAGCACAAACTGTTATCTCCCAGGTTTAAAAGCGAGGGCGGGCGCACCGCTCAGTTCCACCAATAGACGTGAGGAATGGCGTTGATGGGCGTGGTGCTGGGCCAATGAACCCGACGCCAGCGCGGAATTGAATTGCACGTTTTGTTTTGTAGGCGCTTGTTAAATGTTATCGTTCTTCTTCGTTAATCGTTTGTTAGATGTTTGCTGGCACTCAGCATGTAACAGTGCAACGATTTTTTCCCCTTTTCTCCCTCATGCATTTAAAGTCAGTGTGGCGTAGTGGACATGGAACCTGACTTGGGCCACAGTTACCTGAGGCGAACCACAAAATGGCGCCCACCGCCCTCCCCCCCCACCTCAAAGGAAGAAGGGGGGAAGGCGGAAAACGGAGGGAGGAGACGAACAGTGTCTCCTATTGATCAAAAGGGAACTGTAGAGGCGGCATGGAGGGGGAGCAAATCTGGCCTTCAATGTGTGCGCCACAGCAGCAGTGGGTGATGCATTTCTTGGAGGCTTGCTCTGGTGCCCCTGTGGATCCTGCTGTCTGAGGCAGTCGCCTCACCTTGCCTCATGGGTGGGTCGGCCCTGGCCCATTATTGCCTTTTGGCCTAACTTCCTGAACACCATGCATATAAACTTAAGGCAAATCATTCCCACCATCATCATGGCTTATGTCATGATGGACATTTTCATGCCGTTCTGAAGTCAGTTACTGTTTTTTCCAGCTCCTTATTCACCAGTAAAGTTTGAAGCAGCCTCATTGTTAAACTTGGTAGGAAACTAAAGGTGCACCACAAAATTTGCTTTGTATGATTCGTCTTCGTGACTGGGAAGCTGCCCTGTTGACTTCAACGAAGGAATCCTCTCCGTTCAAAACCACTGTAGTTTTCGTTTTGGAAACGCTCATTAATGTGTGGTGACCAAAAAATGAGTAACTCTGGGTATGCTAAGCTTTGGGTCATCACAAATGCACATGCATCAGGAAAGCGTCCTCTAAGTTGCCTTCAACCTGTTCGAATTCAGGACCCCCCTTCAAGCCAAACGTGCATTTGAGGACCCATTTCTTACAGCTTTTTTTGGCCATATATTTGCATGATGGTAACACTGCTGTTGTGACCCACCTTAGATCATGCCTAATATTGGGTCCTCCTGACCCACCAGTTTAAGACCACTGCTCTAGGAGATTTGTGTCTTGCCCAATGTTTCCTTCCTTTTGGTGTAAGACACTGGACTTGTCCACACTTTGCTTGTCTCACGCCTATAAAGCACGAGACCAAGTGGTTTTCTGTTTGCCCCACCACTTCCCCTGGGAAAACTCACTCTTTATCGCTGAATCAGAGGATACATCAATGTACGAAAAGCCCAACTGATGTGTGCTCTGATTCAGCAGTAAAGAGTGGGTTTTCCCAAGGAAAGTGTGGACAAGCCCATTGCCAAGCATGGCTGCTTCATGCCAATAATTTCTAAAATAGATAGAAAATAAAGAATAAGAAACTGGAGGTATGCACACCCCACAATAATCTCTGGGCTACCACAAATTCCCAGGAGAGACCCATCTGTGAGACTCCATTGAACAGTATTTTTATGCTGTTTTATGGTTGTGTTATGCTGATTAGCTTTGTTTATTGTGCGCTATAAAAGTCCACAAGCAGTTGGATGCTGACAGTTGAAAAGACATGACACAGAAGCAAAAGAGAATGACAAACAATTTTTATTTCACATCGGACCTTCTCCATCATGGAGCCTTATTACAGTGTGAAGAAACATGTCAAAAGATGGATGTGATTAAAAACCCCTCTAACCAACTAAGCTATCCTTAAAAAAAAAACTTGTTGAAAAATATATTGTGCTAACATAAATTAATTTATTTTGATACAGTATATTGTAAACAAATGTACAGTCTGTAAAATGACTTAATACAGGAGTGAGGAAACAAGGAATAGATTCAAAAGTTGAAGGTGAGAGGAAATAGGATTGTAGGGAGGAAATTATAGGACAATGAGGATCTGTTTTTCATAATAAAATAAGTAACTGCATTGCAACTAATCAAAGGGGGGATTAAAGTGTTACATGAATGGCACCTTTCACCAGTTAAGTTTAATAGATGTAATGGAATGATTCCAGATTCCACCGGTGGTGTTCAGAGTCCAGGACAAATGAATTCCACATTGCTAGAATGAGAACCTTGTAGCAATTAGGGAATTTTCTATATATATTGATCCTCTTGTCACTCTTGGGAGTATTTTGGGTTTAGCTGGGCTATCTGATCCCAGTAGATCATAAAGAGCTTCTCATTCATTTCTTTATCATTGTCATAACTGATGTTCCATATGCGCAAATCAACCAATTTTTTTAGGTTTAGGGAAAGCTGGAGAAGGTTATTCAAAAGAGCATCTTTATTAAACTGGAATCAGTTTTTAAAAAGAAACAAGCAACCAAACTTTCTCCCATGGGGGGGCGGCATTTTGAAGTTAAAAGAACACTCTCGCAACATTTCAGATCAAGAAGTGCAAGAACTTCTAATGTCATGTGTGAAGGTGACTGTATGATAGGGTTGCCATATATTGAAGAGCAAAAAAGAGGGCAGCCCGAGCCGCTGCCAGCCTGAGCCGGGGAAAGAGACACGTGGGTGCACAAAGCCTCTGCTGCTCCCTGTGTGCCTCTTTGCCCGGTTTGGGCTAGCAGTGGCTGCGGTGTGCAGAGCAGCTTGAGTCCAAGCTGCCTGAGCCTGAGACCCCCCCCCCAACTCAGACATTTCCTTTAAAATTTAAAAATTTGCCTGGATTGGTATGTCCAGGTTTTCCCTGAGGTATGACAACCTTACTGTATGGGTTTTCCTTACTAGTATTTGTGATATGTAACAGTGTAGTATCAGCCTTATAAACACAGTATAGGAACAGATCAAGCTGCCTAGAAAGGTATCTGTTGCAGTTCTTTGGGCTGTTTTCAAGAGGATGCTCGACCTGCCCGAAATGCTTTGGTTGCTGGTCATTTTGCTAGTGCAGGAGTGTGCAGGAGCTGTCCCACAGATGTTAACACCTCCCTGCTGTATAATTCAATAGTTCCAAAAATGTAAATGTGTCTGCAACCTAGATGCTGCCTTTTCTTTGTGAGATCTATGTTTACCCATGCAGGAACACTGTGGGGGGAAAAGCCACAACATTCCATAAAAATTCCTGTGCACAATACATCCCTTCTGCCACCATTTTTTGCTAAACAGAGAACAGGTTGTAAATCTATGTGCATGCACACCTATCTCTGTGAGTGCGTGCACACAAATGCATGCACACACACATATCTTCTGAGAGATGTGCCAAAGCTGTAAAGAGGGGTGTGGGAATCTGAATTTATGGTGTGGTTTATCTCTGTAGATCATGGCATAAAGGTATTTTAAAAACCTAGATTCAAAGGCCTGTTAGCTCTCACAGCTCCAACAGGACAGCACTTAACCCAGAGATATTTAGGACTCTGCACACGTCCGCTTTGCTTTAGAGACAGGTATGCTTTCCTCCCCGCCCCCCTTCTAGTGTGGGTTTATGACAAAATTGTCATGCCCATGCTTCTGTAGGCCTTTAGAATAGTTAGGGAATCTCTAATCAAAGTGTGTATGTATTGTAATTTGCTACCTGCTTAGACTGTAACTTTGCCGTCTAAAGCAGCATTTTTATATATTCTGTTGCTCTTGTTTTATACAAGGTGTGACCAGAAAGTAAGGTGAATCACTCCTGTTTGCAATAATGGGAACTGCTGGATTCGCGGAGACATGTGGGAGGCATTCATCCATATTTCAGCTAACATATGTGCACGTGTCTCAGCATTTGTTAACAGGCCTATGTTCATGTGGTAGCGTTTAGTAGCTGTTAATAGTGCAGTGCATTGTGATTGAAAATGGAGCAGAGAGTCAATATGAAATTCTGTTTCAAATTGGGTAAATCGGCATCGGAAACCCACAAAATGCTCACAATTGTTTACGGATATGAAGCGGTAACTCGAAAGACAGTGTATGAGTGGTTTAAGTGTTTCCGTGAAGGGCAGCAAACCATCGAAGATGACCCTCAGTGTGGCAGATTGTCAACGAGCAGAACGGCGGCAAATGTCGACAAAGGTTGGGCGTTATTGATGTGGGATTGGCGTTTGTCCATCTGAATGATGGTGGAAGAATTGCATATTCCGTGTGAAATCATTACTGAGGTTACTGAGTTGTCCCATCCTCCATATTCTCCTAATCTTGTCCCACCAGATTTCTTTCTTTTTCCAAAACTGAAATTTGCACTGAAAGGGCACAGATTTTTCAACATTTCACACTTCCAAGGTGCAAGGGAACCGAAAGCAGTACGAAAAGATGACTTCTCCAGACGTTTCCAATAGTTCTACTGTACTAATGTTGTCAATGGTGCATTCTATCAGAGGGGCCTACTTTGAAGGCCTGTAAGGTATGTATGTTTGAATATTTCTCGCTGTCCGATTTCTGTGACCATTCACCGAATATTCCGGTCACACCTTGTATAATAAACCAAGCTTTCTTTGTTTCTTCATGTGAGAGCTTCTTGTGGGCATAAGGGTTAACACACATCCATAACAAGCACACGTCATAACTCCAGCAAAAGTTCCTAAACCTCTCAGCAGTGTGTATATGAGCATACTGTACATGAGTGCTGGTGGTGCACATGTAAGTCCAGGTACACACATGGTAACAAAGCAGAAGCCCCTTTTTCACCTGCCTGTGTGAGGTGCTGGTTCTACACATCAGCACACATGACAGCTTGCTGAGGTGCAGGCGATGCATGGTTTTCTTTCCTCTCAAACATTCTTTCCCAGCTGGGGTGGAAGGATGGGTACCTGCATTTTCCACCTCATGTGTCTTAAGGCTCAAAGGCTTACTTCATTCATCCTGATCCAGCCTTTGTAGCAACTGGCTCCTTCTACTGTTCCTTGCTGATCTGAAGCTGCACTCGTCTCAGAAGGCATTTTCCACGCACAGAACAATCAGGAAGTCTGAGCAGCTATGTGTGTCCGCTGTGAGGAACTTGCCTCCGGCTGGAGGTGAGGCAAGACCTTTGGACTGGTTGGAGGCTGTTCGCCACTCCTGACAGTCTTGATTTTCGGCCTGGCCTCCCAGTTGTTTGACACCATGCCAGACTGCCTTTTGTCTCCTGAACATACAAACAGCAGGGACATACAAAAGTGGATAGCTGAAGTCAACTGCATGGCACAAAAAAGTACCCATCCTATCTTGTCTCAATCCATTATTCCCAAGGGCCAAACTAGACACAATGGCTGTGGCTGCATGTGTTTAAATGTGGAACTATCATCCCAATAGCATAGAAAGAGGTTGGATCTGAATTTAACAGCAAAAGGGAAGCACAGCCCAGTGTTTCCTGCAGATTCCATTTACACCTCCCAGCAGCTCCTCTGCCCAGGTATTTTTCATAGATAGGTGGAATCTACACACATATTTAAAAAAACGCTGTGAAAATGCTTTTTTTAAAAAAAAGTTCTGAAAAATATATTGAATGTGCCATAGCTCATGGTCGCCATCTAGTGTCACATTTGTGTATTGTACTTTACAGCACACTTAAAACGTTTTATTTGCAGCTGTATAGCTGAGTCCATGGTCATGGTTCCTTCCATTACTCGTGGTAAGTGGAGAAGAAAAGCACATGGAGAGACAAGCTGTGGAGCAGGGGAGGTATGCAATAGGCAAGATGTAGGTTCTGAACTCCTCACCTGTGTGCTTCAAAAACCTTCCCCAGAAATCTAATATGCTGGACCTCATTACCCATTAATTTTCCCCTTCTGGGCCTCCTGAATATTTTCCTCACCTAGATATTCCCCAATTAGGTACAGTCCCACTTATGGGGGAACTGGTGAATATAGTTTGGGATGCCCTGCTTGTACCTCCCATATGGTCACGTATCCCTACAGATGCTTTCTTTCCCCACATGTTACTCACCACATAGGATCTGTCATGACATTGCGCCCATTGAATGTGTAGATGGGGGACTTTGGGGAATTGAAACGAGCAGCACTACTGAAGAGGGAATTCCAACTCTTTGCCAGCAGCTGGCCCTGCAACAGAAACAATGCTTTTCAAGCTAGAAAACAGTCAACAGAGGCTGTAGGCCCCACAAAATTATTCTACAACCCAAGTGCCTCAGCCATAGCAGCGGAAGGCACAAGAATCCTGCCCTTCCCAAAAGCATAGGAGTGCCTGCTAGGGTCATCACTTATCATGAGAATTAGTTGGGCAGTTGCTAGGCAAGCACCACATGCCTTTTTCATCAGGTACCAGTGCTTTCCTCAGAAAAGATGTCTGCATCAAATCAAGAATTCAACAGGATGTTGCTACTAGCCTTAAGGTTGACAATAGGCAGGTTCCTGTCAGTTCTCTTTACGATGGAGACTAGGCTTTGAGTGGATGATGACAGGAAGGCCCGGAAAGTTCCACGCAGCTTCGCCTCCTGTGACTGCCGATAGCACCGCAGGTCAACGCCACCAATCCCATTCATGCTACCAGTCAGGGGGATGTTGAGGGCCACTAGGCGGAGCTAGAAAAATTGAGGGATTTTAGTTAAACACCTGACACCTAAGGAGGACAACAGGGTGGAGTAGATCAACCAGAGGAGTGGTGTCAATTAACCAGTCAGGTTCTTGTTATGGCCTTGCCAGGTTTTGCACCATTATCTTCAAGGGGGCCTCCAGAAAGAAGAGGTTGGTACAGCAAGGTCTATTAAAAAAGGTAAAGGTAAAGGACCCCTGGATGGTTAAGTCCAGTTAAAGGCAACTATGGGGTTGTGGCGCTCATCTTGCTTTTCAGGCCGAGGGAGCTGGCGTTTGTCCACAGACAGCTTTCCGGGTCATGTGGCCAGCATGACTAAACTGCTTCTGGCGCAACGGAACACCATGACGGAAACTAGGAAACCAGAGTGCACAGAAATGCCGTTTACCTTCCCACTGCAGAAGTACCTATATATCTACAGTGGTCCCTTGCTGTTAAATGGCTTGGCCCCCAAACAAATCAGCTCCCAAATGCTGCAAACCTGGAAGTGAGTGTTCTGGTTTGTGAACTTTTTTTCGGAAGCCAAACGTCTGACACGGCTTCCGATTGAGTGCAGGAAGCTCCTGCAGCCAATGAGAAGCCGCGCCTTGGTTTTCGAATGGTTTCGGGAGTCAAACAGACTTCCGGAACAGATTAAGTTTGAGAACCAAGGTCCCACTGTACTTGCACTTGTATGCCTTCAAACTGCTAGGTTGGCAGGAGCTGGGACAGAGCAATGGGAGCTCACCCTGTAGTGGGTATTTGAACTGTTGACCTGATCAGCAAGCCCAAGAGGCTCAGTGGTTTTGACCACAGCGCCACCCGTGTCCCTCCCTCCCCACCCACTGCTGCTAAATTCTTTGCCTGAGACAACACTCAAAAAGAAGAAGAAAAGGCAAGTTGTTGTGCCAGCAGCTTGACTGCCTTACACTCCTCTCCTGTTGAACTTACTGAAGGGATCCTCTGGGGGATGCTAGGTGGTACAGTCTCGACAGTTGCTTGGCTCTTGTCGTTTTGGACCTAGGAAGACAGGATACACGGTGAAACAAAACCATTTTTTAATGTGACTCAGCTTAAACTCAAATACTGCATGCACACATAAACTGCAGCAAATATTGCCACCCCCAGACACCATCTGCCCCTCCTACTAGCTATGCACGGAGTGCAAGAGAACTAGGAAGGTGATGAAGGCGCTAGCAGCAGCAGTGCATGCAGCCTGTTCCCAGTAAGAGTTTTCTGCCTGTCCGTAGCTGTGGTGGGGCAGTTGTTGAGAAGAATTAAATAGGCCTGCTGAGGCTGGAGTAAGGAGTTGTTGGAGTGTAGACGAGGTGCTTTACAAATAGATGAAATTTATGACTCAAAGGGGTTTATATCACTTAATTTCATCATTACTTTATCCAGCAGTTAACTATGTTCTTCTGCAAGTGTGCCACCCAAATGGGTGTAATATTTTATGGGCTTTCGGTTTCTTTGCTCTCCCCACTTTCAGCCCTTTAACTTAAGCCACAGCAAAACCCAGGAGACCTGCTGAACAGGCAATGGCAAAGCATTACAAGCTGGAAGAAGTCCACACCTGATTTCTGTCTGTAGACACTGAAGGGTCATCTCCAACCAGTAAAGACTCTGAATCCTCCAGCTGATCAAGAGACAATAGAAACACAACAGGGATAAGGCTGGACCGAAATGTGTAAAAAAACGAGCATTTGTTCTCATGCGCGAAAAGTTTTTTTAAAAATGCCATCAGGGCAAGCATTGCCCAGGTAGCTCAAGCAAGTCAGCCACAAAAGCATAAGTTAATCTCATCCTGATTTTTAAAAATAAGGAGAGCAACTGAGCAGCCCTCTTGGATCAGGGCAAAGGGTCTAAACAGTCCAGGGAATCGTAGAGCAGTCCTACCTCCTGTTGATGCAGTAAACCCACTACAACATCATACAAGTGGCTGTCCATTCTCCTGTTTCATATAGTGGCCAACCAGATGCTTTTGTATCAGATATTGAGCGAGTCTGAGTGCTGCACATCTACAGAGTCATGCACATCAGTGTCCCAATGTTTTCCTACCAGAAGCCTGCTCCATCCCTTGGGGGTTCGGAAGAAAGCTTCATTCCCTTCACTGACGTAGACCAAGCTGCCTTCAGGAATGGAGGAGGCCGATTTGAACATCAGCTCTTTTGACTTGAAGATCCACGTGGAGTGCTGGAAAGTAAAGGAAGAGCAGGTGCCTTTATTAAAAGCACACTTATCCTCAACTGGTGGAAGGCTTTGCAATTCAGCGATCAAGAGACCTTTCGGTTAAGGCTGACCAGAGTTAAGGCTATCATAGGCTGCCTCTCAAGGTCCACAAAGCCAGGAAATAGGATGCTAAGGCTGATGCTTTGAGAAACATGCTGCGACAACAGTTGTGCCACATCACAAGCTGGGCTTGCTTAAAAGTTGCCATCCGTGCAAATTTTTCTTTGGTCTCTCAGGCCTCAGTGAAGTGCCTGGACCTGCAAAGATGCTCCACATTGTTTTGGCCCTGTAATGACTTATGAAACACCTGAGCCTTGCCGTATTGCTACAGGAATTCTTCAGTGAGTAAACTGTTTATGCCTGGGTGGAGTGTCTGTGGTGTGCGTGTTTCTGTGTATGTGCTGGGATGTGTCGGGTAGCAATGTGTGTGTGTTTTAGGGTGTGTGTGGCTGTGGAATGTGCACATCATGTTCTTGGGGGATCTGTGTGGTGCCCACAGTAACTTATCAGGCTTCCAAATGTGACCACAGCCCCACGGCTGGTGTCTCCTGGTCGGTCCCACAACTAAAACAACAGGCATTACACATCCTATTCGCTAGGTGGCTCCCTCTGCAAACACTGAAGAACGGTCCATGAATATTGCTTCAGTATTTATATGGCACACACATCATATTATTTTGCCAACAGTGGCTATTATAGGCCTTAATGGGGCAATAAAACCATAATAACGTTTGAAGTGCTCCTCAGAACGTCATGAAACCAATGAAAACATGTCTTCAAGGAGCTTGAATTACTCCATAGCTTCCCACCCAAATTGGAAACAAATATATGACAAGATTGTATAAAAATTGGAGTAAAAAGGGTCAATGTGTCAATTTTCAGCACTTTTTAACTTACTGTATTGTTGGCAATTTTCAGTGGATCATTTTGAAATTTGGCACAAGACTAGACTTCATCAGGGGGATGATTTATGCCATGCTTTACATTTTTAGTTCAACTATTGTCATTTTGATAAGTTACAGAAGTTTTAGGTTTATACTAGCAAAATGTATTTGTTTGGTTTTTGCTACTCACCTTAACGAAAGGGGTACTCCCGAGCCGCTTCAGTGATCCTTAGATTATTATTGTAGAATTTAGTGGCTACTAGCCTAACACTTAGTAGCTGTGTATTGTTTGAACAGAATTTATAACTTTTGTTCCACCTGCAACCCCTGGCTTTCAGATAAGAAGCATGTTGTCTCAGGACAGAGAAAAACATTTCTCTGATAACCAAGAAATGAGATAGCTGAAGGAGATTTCATTGAGGGTGTGAAGAAATCCAGATTATTTGAAGTGAATTTCTAAATCTCATGTGTAGAGGAGCTGGTGGTGGAGGAAAATAATAATAATAATAATAATAATAATAATAATAATAATAATAATAATAATAATATACCCCACCCATCTGGCTGGTTTTCCCCAGCCACTCCAGGTGGCTCCCAACAGAAAAAACAGAATAAAACATCAAACATTAAAAACTGAGAAGGCCCTTTGCCTGGTTCCCTCTACTTGAACTTGTTCAGCTCTTTACCTTGGACTAACTATTGGAGGGAGTATCAGAAAGGAGAAGAATGAAGGTGACATACCTTAAACCCATACTGGTTTTCATTGGAAGAATCCTTCAAAGACAGCCCATCATCTGCACAGCAGAAAAACGACAGAATGAACAAACCAGCCACCATCCATCCCTTTGTGGCAGGAAGCAAATATTCCATCAACTGTACAAGAAAAAGCTCCCCACCCCAAAAGAGGAGAGTCTGTAAATAACATCCTGAAGCGCTGCTTATTAATGGTTCTAAATTAGAATGGCTGGCAGACAACAATTCTTCCTTACTTACTGACTTGGCAACACACTCACAGTTCAAATTCCAAGACCAGTATACTGCCAGTGGTGGCAAGGAAGACTGTGGGAAAACACCCAAACAGGGCACATTGCATGCATTTCCACAAGTTTCTCTTCCCTTGTAAAGGTGGTGAAGAAGGGACTGGCTAGGGCTAAACGTCTACTAGAAGCGTATATGCAAGTCCTGGGCTAATATTGTGTCATTCACAGGCTGCATTCATCAAAGAACCGGTGGAACAACAGATTGCAGAGTCAGAGAAAAACCCTCTGCAGACTATATCCTTGCGCCCTCCCAAAGTGGCTGCCGATTGGCCGTATGCTGGATAGATATGCAAGCCACATCAAACCGCAGTAGAGCAGATACACAAGAGAAGTCGCACATTATTAGCCAGAGAGAAAACGACTCGCACCTGAATCCAAAGATGGGTCCTGGCTCAACTGGAAGAAAACAAAAAGAGCACAGAGATGAGCACCACATTAGCCAAGTTATAGAGACGAATGGGCTGTGCAGAAAACACCATGCCAGGTTGGGGGTGGGACTCAGTGAAAAATGGAATCAAAAGATTTTTAAATCGGTCTCCTTGCTGAGCAAGGGACCCTTAACCCACAGGGCTGTGTCTTATGTGTGGGGAGCTTCTACCAAGTTCAGGGGCCAGCAGCATTAATTTTGTCTGCAGACTAGCACTGCCTGCTTACACATCGTCTGTTGTACCCAACCATTTCTGTAAATTTTGGTTGTGGTTCATCTTATGGTACTTTGTATTTTAAATTATTGCAAGTTGCTTTGAGACCTTTTTTTATTTTGTAAAGAGCAATTAATTAATGAAATGCATTTGCCAATTATGTAATAAATACCACCACCACCACCACCACCACCACTACTACTACTACTACTACTACTACTAATATTTCAGCCAAGGCTGCTGCTACACCAGAACCAAACATTTCTGTTTGTTCCGCACAGGAAATATTCCTTTGGCCTGTCCTCTCATGCAACAGAGGCTTGGATTGCTGAACAATGCTTTTGGTGGTGCCTGGCGCTACTTGTCTTTGCAAGGCGTATTAGAGAGCAGCGGAAAAGCCGCCATTTGGCCCTGCCAACTCACCGGTTGCTTGCAATGCCTCCTGGGTGGGATAGGGATCACCCTCTGGAAATAGACAGATGGGAGGTGGGGGAAGGAAAAAATACAGGTTAAAGAGGAAAGGCTTTCAGTATTAGATACAAAATCCCACAAAGCAAGAAAAAGCCCATCCCATGTATGTGATGTTTAAAAAACAGCTGAAGAGACAGATCCCTAGCTTTCCACAAGTCACTCTTCTAAATACCATGTGGCTGCTCCATCTCCCCTAATATTGAGGTGGGGTTTTTTTGGGTGGGGGATGAGGATCACTTACATTAAGGTAAATAACTCCCGGTGGTCCAGGAGGGCCTGGGGGCCCAGGCATGCCAGGATTTCCTGCGGGGCCTGGAGGACCCTAGAAGAAGCAGAGAAGGGAACAGAGACACTGGGTGTTATCTGCATTCTGAAACTGGACTTTGCAAACACCATTACATTTCACACCTTGACATCTGAATGGGCTGGCGAATAGCTTGCCTGCTTGCACAGCTGTTTCTCGTGCAAGACTCAGGTGGACTCCAGTGCTCTAAGGAAGTCAGCCTGGGATCTTTGGTTCCATACAATGCTCATTTAGTCTGGGGTGGTGGGTGGAAACTGGGGTCAAGAGGTCAAATGCAGAGCCCTCTGGGGCTCTCTACCTGCATCCCATCACCAAGCCCTTCTCCAGTGCTTTCGCCTGGCTGGACTGTGCCTTGAACTGTGATTACGCCTCCTGCTAGCAGGACCAGCCTACCCATGAGGCAAGATGAAGCAGTCTCAGGGCAGCAAGCTCTGGACAGCTGGGAGGGGCAGCAGATCTGGCCTCTGATGAGCACACCGTACACTCGCAGCTGCATGCCCATGCGTGCATGCGACAGCGGGTGCATGCCAGGCAGGTGTGTGGTGGGTGAACAGTAGCATGCAAGCATGCAGCAGAGGGGACAAGGGCAGCAATTTGTGTTTTGCCTCTAGTGTCCTGGGCTGGCCCTGCCTGCTAGCCTGGATGGAGGGATGGTTTGTATGCGTGTCTGAAACTTGTGACTTTTGCATGGCTGGAATGTATCCTCCTATTCAAAGGTAGGAGTCGCATCCATTGCTCCACCTACTTTTGCCTCTGGCCACCCCCACCATATGGACCCCATAAGGCTGCTACGAGGGAAGCCAGCCCTCAGACTGAAAAAGGTTCCCTACTCCCAATTTAGGCAAAAGTGCTTCTTTTTATCTGTTCTGTTCTGTTTTTGTTTTTTTTAAGGAAAAGGCCAAGATTGGGAAGACAGCACATTCTGAAGGCAAGATACAATTTTTTCAAAAAAAACAACCAAAACCAAACCAAGGTTTGTTGGAGAAGATGAAATGGCTGGCTTACACGGCTGGCAATCGAGCCATATATCTCAAGGTCTCCTTTGCCATTCTGGAGGAGGAGGAGAAGAAAAAGACGCCAACTTAATGTCCTGGTATTGCTCATGGGCACATCTTGCCCACCCATGTCATTTTTACTTAATACATAATCCACACACACCCCTGCCTCCTTTCCTATTGACTGCAGAAATTCAGGATGTTTACACCCATGGCAGGGCACACTTTGGAACACAACCACCGTTAGCAAAGGCTGGGAGAGTCTCCTGACACTGCACTTTTGGCTCTTTTTATAAACTGCTTTGAGGCTTTGTTACAGTCAACCGGCGTATAAATCTTGTGACATGAAATAGTAAATAAATAAATAGGCCAGGAACGGTGGCAACATTATTTCTTTTTACTAAGCCATGCCTAAATATTAATATTGGCATCGCTTTGGAACATGCGTGTATCAATAAGATGGAACTCTTGGGGATGAGGAGAAGCAGTGGGACACGTTCAAGAATTGTTGGTTGATTTTTGGGGGTGTTTTTTCTACAACCTGCGTGCACCCTAAGAGGAGATACTGGGGAAACGCCTCCTCCAATATGGCCCATGACATGGGTAGGCAAACTAAGGCCCAGGGGCCGGATGTGGCCCAATCGCCTTCTAAATCCGGCCTGCGGATGGTCCGGGAATCAGCATGTTTTTACATGAGTGGAATGTGTGCTTTTATTTAAAAGGCATCTCTGGGTTATTTGTGGGGCCTGCCTGGTGTTTTTACATGAGTAGAATGTGTGCTTTTATTTAAAATGCATCTCTGGGTTATTTGTGGGGTATAGGAATTCGTTCATCTCCCCCCCCCCAATATAGTCTGGCCCCCCACAAGGTCTGAGGGACAGTGGACTGGCCCCCTGCTGATAAAGTTTGCTGACCCCTGGCTCATGACAATTCAGGCTTGCACTGAAAGCCCACTAAAATACCTTTCGCCCTACATTGGCTTCCGCTTTTGTTTTTTGTTGCTCCACAGACAAAGGCTTGTAGCAGACACCAAACACAAGTTTCCCCTTAGCTGATCCTTGGAGGGAACACTGCCCCGTGCACTCAGCGTTAAGACCACCAATCCTAAATGGCAGGGTGGGGGAAAACATATTTCAGTGTACCTCTTGGTAGGTAAAAGGTGTCCAGGAGTCCGAGTCAGCTTTTGTTGCTTCAGGGCAGTTGCAGCAATCCTGGGTAAGAAAACACAATGAAGGGCCTTAGAACAAGTTGAAGAAGAAGAAGAAGAAGAAGAAGAAGAAGAAGAAGAAGAAGAAGAGGAAGAAGGGGAATGAATCACAGTGCTTTGAAGATGTGGGTCCTCTTTGCACAACTACATACCCGTTCTCCAGGTTCTCCTTTTTCACCCTGCAAGGGGGAAGAAAAGAAACCAAAAACGGGAGGTCAAATCACCATGACACACTTATAGGTACAGCCAGGGACACAGCGACAAGCCTATTCATAAGCTTATGATACAACCAGGATCAGGAGCTCTCAAGTTAGAGAATGACATTCCTGGGGATGGTCCTTCCCCCGCCACACACCCAATTTCGGGAAGAAGACAGGGTGGCTCGCCGACTCAAAGGACACTTCAATGAACATGTGAGCAGCACTGCCTGAAGCTGATGGTTCGTGAGGACTCTAAATCACCCCGTATTTAGAGTCTCTAGATTCAAAACAGGCCTTTTTTCACAGCAGCTTCTCCTGCCCAGCGTACAAACATGCGCTGCTAATTCTGTTCGGGGTGTGATGAGGCTAACCGGGTTATTAACTGCTGCTTTGTCCCCTAGGTTTCATTGCAGCTCTTTGCTTCTGAAAAGATTGCAGGGGAATACATGGCTGGAGTAGTAAACGGGCTTTTGCCACAACTCAGCAAAGCAGATCTAAAGTTGCAGGCAGCTTCCCTGCACCTTAAAGTATGAATTCAGGAAGTCTGTGGCCTTGTAGTCAAACATACACACAAATTCATGCTGATACCCAAAAGTTCTTACAATTGGCTATTTTGCACTGCTCTTTGCAAGGAGAGAACTCTCCTTCCTTGGAGGTTTTTAAGCAGATGTTGGATGGCCACCTTGCATGTTTGCAAGATTCCTGCATTGCAGGGGGTTGGACTAGATGACCCTCAGGGTCCCTTCCAGCTCTACAATTCCAGGATTAATCCACGATTAACTGATTAGACAGGCCCCTGCGAGCATGAAACTAAGGGCTTAGCTATACATCCTTTTGCACTGCACTCTGCAGGCACAGGTCCGTGCTTCAGAACTACACGTAGGAGCAGGGATTTTTTTTTTGTCCCGGCACTTTTCCATTTTACAGCTGAATTGGAGCAAACCTTGTTGTGTTTTAAAGCACTGATGCGAACATACGCAAGCGGCAAGGCAGAAGCAGAGGAAGGTGGAGGGAAAGGGAGAGAGAGCTGGACAGAAATCCAAAGTTTGTAAGTACTAATTTTTTATTTTTAAAGAAAAATGTATGCTTGGAGTCCCTCAACTCTGACTCACAGCCACTCTGCTTTTGATACAAGGCAAAACAGAGACCAGAGAAGCAGGGAGAAGATAAGATGGCAAGAATGCTGAAGAGACACACAAAAGGATTTTTTTTCCCGGGAGGAAGAGACACATATCATGAGAGGATATGAGCAAAAATAAACACAGATACGAACAAGGATGAATAGAATTCGCGATCATGGGTTTTCTGGGTTTCCCACTTTTCCCATCCTTTCAGCTCATGATGAAAACTTTGAGGTGGGCTCAGTGAGCGAGGGCTCCTACCGCATCCTTCTGAAGAAGGGGCATCACCCAAAGAGAAAGGAAGGAGAGGCAGCCCACCACCCATCTCTCCACTCTTCCCCTTGTAACGGGGGGCAGGGGGAGGTGAAAGTGAGGAAGAAAAAGAATTTCCAGGGTATCCAAAGTCAGCTCTAGTCCACAACCTAACTACACGCCATTGTCTTTGCGGTGGTTGCCCCCACACAGAGATTTTGGATGCCCTTCCTGCACCACCTTGTTTCTCCTGCTGGTATAACAGGGATGGGGGGAAAGGGTGGCGCTGTGGTCTAAACCACTGAGCTTCTTGGGCTTGCTGATCGGAAGGTCAGCGGTTCGAATCCCCGTGACGGGGTCAGCTCCTATTGCTCTGTCCCAGCTCCTGCCAACCCAGCAGTTCGAAAGCATGCCAGTACAAGTAGGGCTGGGGAACCTTCAGCCCTGCAGATGTCAGGTTACAACCCCCATCATCCCTCACCATTGACTTTGCTGGCTGGGACTGAAGGGAGCTGGAGCCCAAGAACATCTGGAAGGGCACTGCTTCCCCCCATCTCTGCCATGTTGCTTGATAGGCTTCATACTCACCTTAGGACCTGGAGGCCCAGGAACTCTTGCACGAGTGTTGCACTACAAAGAGAGAAGAGAAGGGCATTGATGCAACCCATAAGGAACACTCCCCAACAACTGCCCATGCACAAGTGACAGATCCTTTGGACCTGTGTTCTTGGCAGACTTTGGTGTTTATGTGCCAATTAAGAACAATTTTTGCACATGCCTATTTACCGTATTTTTTGCTCTATAAGACTCACTTTTTCCCTCCTAAAAAGTAAGGGAAAATGTGTGTGCGTCTTATGGAGTGAATGCAGGCTGCACAGCTATCCCAGAAGTCAGAACAGCAAGAGGGATTGATGCTTTCACTGCGCAGCGATCCCTCTTGTTGTTCTGGCTTCTGAGATTCAGAATATTTTTTTTCTTGTTTTCCTCCTCCAAAAACTAGGTGCGTCTTGTGGTCTGGTGCGTCTTATAGAGCGAAAAATACGGTATATTTATAAAACATATGTATAGTTTTCAACGTCTATTCATTTTCCCTTAAGAAGAAAAAAAAGGAATTTCTCCTCTCTTTTTTGTAACAACTGGGGGAGTGGAAGGCGGAAATGGAAAGGGCAAGGAAGAATAAAAAGCAGTCCCGCATGGAGGGGCAAGGGCCCAAGGATAAATAGGAAGCAACGGAAGCCTCGTAACTATCACAATTCCAGGTTCCATTTAGCTTCTAAAATGTAACCAGGATCACCCTATGCTTTGGCAGGCTCGTGTCTGTGGTCATAATGTCTTGAAAGTTTCGATGAAAGTAAGTTATACACTAGCTTGCCTTTGGGGCCATCTTACCCCACTTCTGTGGAATAAGCAGCCTCATATAACCAGCATGCTTAAGTCTAATTAATGCATGAAGGCTTTAAGACCACAGAGCAAGCTGTCTTGCCAGGCTTGGCCAGGTCACTCCTCCTTACCTTGGGTGGAAGGATTATCATGTGAAGCCTACCTGTAAGGAGGTCTAAGTTGGATGCTTCAAGCTAAGGCTGTGTGGCTTAAGCAAGCTATCTTTGTGTTTCTATATAAATAATTCAGAAGCATTCACCACTTTGGAACCTAAGTTTTACTGCCTGTGTTTTCTTGCTGGTGTATGGAAAAACACATGAATATGACTGTTGAAGGGATTGTAAGTAAACCACTTACATGTGGTCTCTTTCTATGCTAAGGGAAGAGGGAACAGAAGTGGTTTAAGGGTAGCATGACCGGTATGGTCACACTGGGCCCCGCATTGCAGGGAGTGCTAAAACAATGCTTTAGAATGGAGTGCAAGAGGCAGGGTGCGTGCAGAATTTTAGTGTTGCACATGGTGCTACTGAAATTTGAGAGCCCAAAGTCTGCCACTGAGGGGAATTTTGGAAGCAATTTAGAAGGGATTATTTTTAAGATCTAATAGCCTATATTTCCACTCTTTACTTTGCTGCATATTTTGAGATTTTAAATCTCTGCTGGGGTTCCTCTAACCAAAGAGTACTTGCCCTAAACCTGGATCTAGGCATCCATGGAATACTCCTTTTTATTTATTTATTTGATGTTCTGAGGGAGGCCCCTGGTGGATCATGGAGACGGAAGTTAATTGGGAGAGGGGAGAGGAGAGAGGAGAAGGAAGGCAGATCGCTCAGAGTGTCTATGCTATAATTTGCAGTCAGCTCCTGCTGGGCTAGAGCCTTCAAGCTGAATGCACAGTTCTGTTAATAATAATAATTTTTATTATTAAAGGCACTCCCATCCACCTGGACATTCAAACCCTCCTCCTGCCACCTGGATGGAGGGCAGGCAAACCTGAGGACTTTGGGTCAGACCTGGAGGTCAGGCAACCCTCATGCTTTCATATGGCTCTCATGATCAGATGGAAGCTGGTTTGTGGGAGGAAAACACGTCAGAATGCAACGTTCCTCAAGACACTACAGGACAGGTGTGGATTGTGGTTAGTGTCGTGTGTATATGTCTTCCCAAACCAGCGGTGGGAGAGCACTGGATGCAGAGTAAGCGGGAATGTGTACACGGCCTTAGTGTGCCATAAGTAAGCAATCCCAGATGGGTATCAGAGAGCATGCTAACTCAGAGCAAAGCGCATTTCCACTCACCTGACTCTCACCAGGAGGACCCATGGGCCCAGGTGCACCCTGAGGCCCCATTTCACCTTTCACACCCGGATTGCCAGGAGGGCCCTGTAGACCAAACTCACCCTTCTCACCCTGCAAGAATAAACCACAAACATTATCACAAGTCCTAAAACAGAAACCCAAGGTTTGTAAGTACAGTGGTACCTCGGTTTCCGAGCATCTCAGAAGCCGAATGTTTAGTTTTTCGAACGCCGAAAACCCAGGAGTAATTGCTTCTGTTTTCGAACACACCTTGGAAGCTGAACGGCTTCTGCGGTGTGTTTTTCACTTTTCTCAATGGAAATTGCAGGCGGCCCTTTGCGCCTGGGTTGTGGAATGTTTTGGAAGTCGAACGGTCTTCCGGAACAGATGACGTTTGACAACCGAGGTACCACTGCACCAACATTACTATTACTATTATTATTATTATTATTAGAGAAATGTAGGCTTGGTGTTCCTCAGTGGCGTAGCGTGGGTTGTCAGCACCCGGGGCAAGGCAAGTAATTTGCGCCCCCTAACCCGTGGGTTTGCACCCCCTAACCTGTGGATTTGCGCCCCCTAACCCTAACCCCCAGATGTTGTGCCCGGTGCGGCCGGCCCCCCCTGCACCCCCCACGCTACGCCACTGGTGTTCCTTGCCTCTGATTCACACCCACCCACCCACTCTGCTTCAAGGCAAGCAGAGACCCACCCAAATTGCTTTGGAAATTCAGGCATTTATCTACCAGCTAGCAAAACACCTGTCATTGTTACAGGGCGTAGGTAGGAGGAGGCCTGCAAGTTTGTGACCCTGTTCCTGCCCGTCTTATTTAGCTCTCCTCTCCCTTCCATCCTGCCTTCCTGCTATTAGGCCGCCCACCTCTGACAGTTCACCCATGGCCCCACTTTCAGCACTGCTTACCTTTGGCCCGTCCTTCCCTGGAAGCCCTTCTCGTCCTGGAGGCCCTTTCTGCCCAGGGGTGCCTGGTGGTCCTGGTGGCCCCATGTGGCCTGGAAGTCCTGGATGCCCTTCAGGGCCCATGGCTCCGGGAATTCCCTCTGCCCCCACTGGCCCTGGAATGCCTGAAGGCCCTGTGGATCCTGGTGGGCCAGGCTGGCCTGGTGTGCCAGGGAGGCCTGGAGTACCTTGCTGACCTTCGTGCCCTGGAAGGCCAGGGGGCCCTTGGGGTCCTTCCTGACCAGGGTATCCTGGAGGTCCAGGAAGACCTGGGTAGCCCATTGGACCAGGGGGCCCTTCCATGATGCTGACCCCCTAGGAAAAATGACAAAAGAAGCACGAGGTGTATTGTTGATCTTTTAAGAGGCAGAAAAAATATCGTTCAGCGTCTTTGGGAAGTTGCTAATGCATTTGTCAAGATGTCTGACTTAATAGGAAACCAAAGCTAAGATCTAGTTTTTCCTGAGAGTATATACCTGGGTCTGAGTTGGATCACTTCAGATGGGAGGTGGGAGCAACGCGATAATATTTCCCTCCACAAAAAACCCCAAATGCAGAAAGCTAGCATGTAAGGGAAAAGAGTGGCGCAGTGTGCAGGGAATTTCTTTGTATTCAACCATGCGAGCTCCTACCCACAATCCGTAGTCCTGATAAAAGCTTATCGCTTCAGTAAGAACTAGGTTTAAAAGATAAACAAGACATGACAGGGCTGCAATTCCATGTCTACCTTGTGCTGATATAATGCATGTTTGAGTGTCTTAGGGCCAAAGCAGAAGAGAAGCTGTTCCCAAAAAATAGCAGCTGCATGAATGGCTTTTAAAAAATAAATAAATGGCAGGCATTGGGAACCTGGCAGGGAGGACTTTAATACTTCCCCCTGCTGCAGTCCCAATCTGGATTGGACATCTCTCCTATGCCTGGAAGAAAAGCTTCAGTTAACACAAATGGAAACTTTTCTTTCCATGCAAATAACCGGTGCTGCCTCCGCCAATCCAGATTGGGACTGTAGCATGGGCCAAAGGGTTAGAAATTTCCCTGAAAGCCTGAAAACATTTGCTCATAAAGTTGATGATACTTCAAAGCACTGGAATTTTTTTTTAACGCACATAGCCCGGAACCCGCCCCCCCGCCTCTGTGCTTCCAAAGTGTTGCTATCTTCCGCTGTGGATCAATCACATATTGGCACATTCCGGTTGCCCAATTAAAGTTGATTTGGTGCTGTTGCACAACACACACACACTCCCTCCACAAAGCAGTCTTTTCTTTTTGTGATAACCAAAGTGATGGGAAAACACACAGGAAGGTGTGTGTTGATAGCTTCTTGATGTGACGTCATAACCCCCACCCCCCAAATAAATCAAAATGAGTGCTCAGAGCTGTCTAACCTCTCCACAAACTTTGTGGAAGCCAATCGGGATGAATGCTCAACAAACAACTCATCAGGAAGTGACCTCAGTTCTCTCCCCCAGGCCCAGTCTCACCTTTTCATTTCCACCATTGGCACCACCACATTCTGGAGCTCCTGGAAGGGACTGGCCTGGGGGTCCCGGGGGTCCTGCAGGTCCAGGTTGGCCTGGGTTGCCTGCTAGCCCTCTTTCCCCAGGAAGTCCTCTTTCTCCTGGAGGACCCTGGTCACCTTTGTCTCCCTGCCATAGGAAAGAACATGGGATGAGAGGCGTGCGCTGTGGATTCAGGCAACAGTCAATATCTACAGCAAAGGTCTGTGCTCAATCTCCTGCTGTGCAAAGCGCTTCCCTTCTCTCTTAGAAACCTCTGGAGTCTTGGACTTCCTTAGACAGGCAGAGTGGAGCCAATGCCAGCAGGCAACTCATGGTCTACTTTTGGCACACTTATTTTGAATGGCTTCTGGGAGAAGCTTATGCACACATATTTTGGGGAAACTTAAATGTATGGCTGGAGATGGGGCCATGATTGCTCCTTTAGGGACAAGTAATAATAATAATAATGGTTTCCTCATCTACTCTGGGAGGCTTCCAACAGAATATTAAAATACAAAAACTTATTAAACATTAAAAGCTTCCCTGAACAGGGCTGCCTTCAGATGTCTTCTAAAATTCTGGCAGTTTCCCCCCCTCTTTGACATCTGGTGGGAGGGCGTTCCACAGGGCGGGTGCCACTACCGAGAAGGCCCTCTGCCTGGTTCCCTGTAACTTGGCTTCTCGCAGTGAGGGAACCGCCAGAAGGCCCTTGGCACTGGACCTCAGTGTCCAGGCAGAATGATGGGGGTGGAGACACTCCTTCAGGTATACTGGACCGAGGCCGTTTAGGGCTTTAAAGTCATCTTAACTGGATTCCATAGGACTCTTGGAGGTATTTAAGCAGAGGTTGGATGGCCATCTGTCATGGAAGCTTTAGCTGAGATTCCTGCATTGCAGGGGGTTGGACTAGATGACCCTCAGGTTCCCTTCCAACTCTACGATTCTATGATTCTTCCATACAGAGTGAAATATTTCTCAGCTCACTGTAGGCAAAGAGCATAAGGAGAGAGCTGCTGGACCAGGTCAATGGCCCATCTAGTCCAGCGTCTTGTTCTCACAGTGGCCAGGCAGGTGCCTAGGAGGACCTAAGTGCAATAGCATCCTTCCCACTTGAGATGTATTTGTCTAGTAGCTGGAGTCTCCATAGTAACACAGCATTCGGCCAACCAGGTGCTGCCCTCCAGATGTTTTGGACTACAACTCCCATCAGTCCCAGCGCCAGGATGCCCCTTAGTGAAGGCTGGACTAACAGCTCCAAAACAATAGATCAGTACAGCTCAACAGCATGAACGCTTCTCACAAGGAGATACAGAGATGGGGGACACTTGCAGCTTTTGGATGCCTGGTTATTGTGCCACCCTCAAAAGGCACAGCTTCTTTGGGTTGTAGGGCAGGGGGGAGGTAGCAACCATAGTAGTATAGATGTGGCCTTCTTTATGGCTGGGGAAGCCCAATAGGTTTTCATTTGCCTTATGCATGTTCTTTAAGATGGTGTTTGAAACTGCCTTTTGTAGACTAGACACACCCTCAGCTGCAGACTGGCCTGGACTTGCCATTACCATAGCAACCCAACACAGGGGGAGAAAGCTTAGATGCGCACCTTTGCACCACGAGGGCCTGGTGTTGCTGGACAGACACACTGGGAAAGATTATGCATCTAAGAAAAACAGAAAAAGTAGTTAGTGATAGATCACCTCTCACCAATGGAACACAGAGAGGAAGGTCATAATCCATAGAGCAGGCATAGGCAAACTCCGGCCCTCCAGATGTTTGGGACTACAATTCCCATCATCCCTAGCTAACAGGACCAGTGGTCAGGTATGATGGGAATTGTAGTCCCAAACATCAACTTTCCCCTTTTTTACCCCAATAATGGAGGCAGCGGCTGTCTTGGGAGGGGAAATGGATGAGGTTTCCTCTTTCGTAATCACCTGTCAAAAAGCCAAATAAATAAATAAATTACACATTTAAAACTTTTTTCACCAGGTCAGGAATCTAGGGTTGCCATACGTCCAGGAATTCCTGGACATGTCCTCTTCTGCGGGTCCTACATGCCCATCTGGGGAGAATTTTACATTTTAAAGCAAATGTCCTGGATTTTTGTTTTTGTTTTTTTTTAAAAAAATGTGCTTGGGTGGTTCTGCTTCAGGCTCAGGTTGTGGAAACCCAGGCTCTGGATTAGGCTTGGCAGTGGTGGAGATGCTATGAGGTGATTGCCATAAAAAAGTTTAACCAATTTTTGTGTCCAGATTTTTACTTGAAATATGACAACCCTAATATAGACATACCTCAAGGCCCTCCATGGCCATATCAGAGACTTTAAAGCAACCCCCCCTCTCTCTGTGAGTGTGTGTGTGTGTGTGTGTGTGTGTGTGTGTGTGACAACTCACCCCCACCTTTCTAAATCTACCCTATTATTTCATCCCATCAGAGTTCCTTCCTTCTGGGTCATTTCCACCTGATTATTCCAGACTTTAAAAAAACTTCCTTCTTTCCCTCTTTCCATGTAACTGTAGAACTGGAAGGACAATATTTTATCTTACTGGGTGACCTTGGGCCAAGTTACATGGTCAGCCTGACCTAGTTCACAGGATTGTTGTGAGGATTAAAAAAATGAGTAGGAGAACCACATATGCTGTCTTGAACTTTGCGGAAGAGAAGTAGGATATAAATGTCACAATAGTGTACTGATTTAAAAGAAATAGTCCTGCCATTCCAGGCCTCTCTGTCAGGCTGCCATAATTCTGTCCAGGCTCCTTCTTCCACAGCGACATGGACTTCTTGATCGTGAACTGCCTACATACCTCTTTTGCCACAGAGTCCCCCCTGACCACGGTCTGGTGAACAGAAGGAGTCAAGGGTTGCGGTTCCTCCTGAGATACAAGATGACAACAGTTAGGAAATCGAATAACCTCCCTGCCATTTTACATTGCTAAGGTGCATTGTTACTTTCCATGTAACTGCAGATCTGGAAGTGACAGTAGCTGACAAAAACAAGGCTCCATCTGCAGTATACGTTTAAAGCAGTATTATAGCACTTTAAACAGTCATGGCTTCCCCTCAGAGAATTCTGGGAACTGTAGTTTGTTAAGGGTATTGAGAGTTGTTGGGAGACTTGTTCCCTTCATGGAGCTAGAAATCCCATAGTTCCCTAGGAAGAGGGGCTGATTGTTAAACCACTTTGGGATTGGTAGCTCTCTGAGGGGAATAGGGATCTCCTACAGTCCCTGGAATTCTTTGGGGAGGCCATGACTCCTTCAGAAGTTTGCCCAGAAAGGAATGCAGCCCTCAGGCTGAAAGCTGCCACCCCCGCCATCTTGAGTGTATTGCTTTGCAAAGTGAAGGTTAGGTAGAGTTTGTGTTAAAATGTGAACCAAACCTACCAGTAAACCTTACCTGCAAAACATACACATATACTTTCCAGGAAGTTGGTATAGCAAACATGACGGTTCTGCTTATCCTGGTTACTGTCCCTTGAGTTTTTTTTCCCCTTTCCCCCTTCTTCCATAGTGGCATTGGCTTCTTGATAGCGAACTCCCTACATACCTCTTTTGCCACAGAGTCTCCCCTGCCCACGGTTTGGTGAACATCAGGAGTCGAGACATGTGGGTCCTCCTGAGACACAAGACAATGACAAAAATCAGATAACCTCCCTGCCTGTTTACATTGTTAAGGTGCACCTTTGTAATGAAAATGTAATAAGACCTATCAAGATAACCATTCATATCAATCTGGGATTTGATGAGGGAAGTGTCAGTCAGAGGTCATGGAGCTTGGTCAGAGAGTCAAGGCCTGGCATTTCACTCTCTAGAAATTAACCAGAATCCTGAAAAATACGCCATATTGTTTTTGAGCAAAGCTGTGTCTGTCAATGTCTCAGTGTCAATGACTGTGTCATGTGGGTGGGCGGGCCTTCCAAATAACCAGTACAATGTCTTTCAGTGTATCTTCCTAAATCCCCAGGGAGGTCCTGAAATATTTCAAAAAGTCCTGGGCAATATACCTACAGAGGAGTGGCTGAGATTAACTGTATTGGTGATGATGCCTCACAAAAATATGGCATGGATTACCAAACCCCATGGCTACCAAAACCCTGTATTGACTCACTTCAGCCTTCTGAGGATGCTCCTTTGTAACAGTCGCCGGAGGCCACCATGATTTTTCAGTCACAGGCTTTGCCTGAAAGGTGTGCAAAGGAGTCATTAGTAGACATTCTGGGAGGTTTAAAGAAAAGTGTTTTCTAACTGGGCGAAATGAACAAACTGAGAATTCTCTAAACAGTGCATCTCTGATGATGGTTGCTATTCAAGACCAGCCGCTTTGATTCTATCCATACTGCAGGTTAAAAGTGGCTTAACAGTAATTCACTCTGTCTCCAAAAGGAACCTTGGGAATTGTAGATCTCTGAAGGAAAGCAAGGATTCCCTAACAGAGAATTTTCAGCGCCTCACCAAAAAGGAAAAAAAAGGGGGGGAGCGGGAATTAAAATGGTGGTTCCACATGGCCCTTTAGTGCTATATTCACTATAGCAACCCCCCCCCACCGTAAGGCAACAAACTAATGTATGTTTACTCAGAAATAAGTTCCATTGAATAAAGGACTTGCTTCTTCTGGTTACTATCCCTTTAACTCCCCCCCCCCTTCCTTTCTTTCAACGTGGCACTGTTTTTTCCCAGAACAGAATCCCAAATGTACCTCTTTAGTCTCAGAATCTCCCCAGATTGTGGTTTGGTGAACTGAAGACATTGAAGGTTTTGCATCTTCCTGAGATGACAAGATGATAACAGTTAGGAAATCATATTTTGTAAGATGCCAACTAAGACGCCAAGTCTCCTCCTCCCTGCCACTGAGCAGGCCTCCAAAAGCAAAGTGCTGCTATCTTCTAATGGTGTAGGAAGACCCAGGAGCTACACAACGCACACATCTCTCTGTTTTTCAAAATGGTAGCTGATTCTTTAATTTGTTGCTTTCTTCACTCCCTTTGCTTAGTCATTTGCAGAGGTTTTTCCATGGAATGCCATTTGTTTCAATTGAACTTTAACGAACAGGTTTCCATGGAGAAACATCTGGAACAAAAGAAAAAAAGAAGGCGCTTGAACACTGAGCTTTTCTAAAGCATGGACCATGCCTGGGAAGAGCAGAGATGTGGATAAGCCCTAAAACTAGGTAGGCAGCAGCTGCCGTGTGAGCCAGCCTTCAGGGGCAGATGAAGATATCTAGATTACAACAACCCACTTGCTACAGAAAATAACAGAAGTGTACCAGCTCAGTTGACACCTCCTTCCCCGGTGCTGTTACTAGGCTGTGTAAAAATTCATCATCTTCATCCTCAGTGCTGCCTTCAAGGATGTTTTGAAAGGGAAAATCCATGCCAGGAAACACTTCCTCCTTGTCAGCTGCAGAGGTAGCCTGGGAGGGGGAAAAATTGAATTTGTGGGCACACCACAGCCTGACATAATGTTTGTGGGATAACCAGTCTCATATAACCAACATGCTTCAGTCTAATTCAATGTTTCCCAAACTTGGATTTCCAGTTGTTTTTGGACTACAACCCCCATCATCTCTAGCTAGCAGGATCAGTGGTCAGGGATCATGGGAACTGTAGTCCGAAAACAGCCGGAGACTCAAGTTTGGGAAACCCTGGTCTAATTAATGCATGAAGGGGTTAAGACCATAGATATGAATTTTGAATCCCTATAGTCCTCTTCAGGTTTCCCCCCCTCACACAATTATCATGTGAGAGGGAATAAGGGCTGTGTTCCCTAGCACCCCGATTGTTTTGTTTTTTAATTTTATTTTTTATTAGCAAACAAAGGGTAAGCATAACAAAAAAGGATGGGAAAAAGAAGAACCAGAAATGTAAACTATAAAGCCTTACGGTCTGGAAGGACAAAAGTACAAAGACCCAGCACAGCTACAACTGGATAACAAAGCATTCACTCATACAAAGATTCACTGTACAGATAATAAAGATTTATAAAAATGAAAGCATTCTTCACCTGCGAGATCAATTATAGCTGAGAATAAAAGTTTGTTGTTGAACTCTAACCACTCCTGCAGTGGAAGATCTAGAGAGCCTATGGGGTAGAAAAAAGGCTCCCCGTGGCAGAGGTTCAGTCCTCTCGGCATGTGAGGGGCTGTGGGAGCAGCGATGGCAATGAGAGGCAGTGAGGGGTGGCAGTGAGAGTGCTCCCCCCACTTTCCTATTCATACAGCGTTAATAACATGGGATTGGGAGAGGAGAGAGACACCAGAACTGGGCTTAGGTAAAGGTAAAGGGACCCCTGACCATTAGGTCCAGTCGTGGCTGACTCTGGGGTTGCGGCGCTCATCTCGCTTTATTGGCCGAGGGAGCCGGCGTACAGCTTCCGGGTCATGTGGCCAGCATGACTAAGCCGCTTCTGGCAAACCAGAGCAGCGCACGAAAACGCCGTTTATCTTCCCACTACCTTACCTATTTATCTACTTGCACTTGACGTGCTTTCAAACTGCTAGGTTGGCAGGAGCAGAGACCGAGCAACGGGAGCTCACCCCATTGCGGGGATTCGAACCGCCGACCTTCTGATCAGCAAGTCCTAGTCTCTGTGGTTTAACCCACAGCATCACCCACATCCCTAGAACTGGGCTTATGCCTAACTAATATTAACTGCAAAGCAAGCAAAAAAATCCAAATCACAATCAATTTATCTGTATGACACCTTTTCACATACACACAAAATTATGCTGAAAGTAACAATCAGGGCAAGGCATCACCAAACCAACAGATTGCAAGAATAATTTAATAATAGCAGCAATAATAGAACAGTAATTCTATAGCAAATGTAGCAGCATACAAAAATCCCAGTTCTAAAAACGTAGAAACATCACAGATGACACTAAAGGCTCTCCTGACAGCCTTTCAAAACAGAGGACTCTCCTCTGTAAAAGCAGGACACACCACGCTTGCTTGGGCTGGTCCCTTTCTAGCCATTTCCCTTTGGCCAATTAAGCCCTGTACATGTACTGAATCCAAGGATTTGTTGTGTCTGACAGGACCTTGGTTGCTGATAAAGTGGAGAGAAAGGAACCAAGAGAGAAAAGCAAGCGGTTGTGTGTCTCAGGGTGGGGGAGCTGGCCTTGGGACTTTGGTCTGCATCTCCCACATCAGGAGCATGCTCAGATGAGCAGCCGTCTGGCCTGAATTGCCATAAGCCTTTCATGCTGAGATGCCAAGGGGGTAAGGAGGCTGAAAGGCTGCGGGGCAGCAAGTGCACCTAACCTGCAGGGTGTGGGAGTGCAAAGGAGGACGGTGTACTTTACAGGGTGTGTGCGTGGAAACACAGCCACACGTATGTTCCTGTGCTGCCGCTCACAACCCCCTAGAACTCAAGAATTGCCTTGCTGGATTAGACCAAAGGTCCGTCTCATCTTGCATTCTCTTTGCAGGCAGATGCCTCTCTTGAAGCACTTTGGCTATGAGTACAACATGGTGGTTAAAGGATAACTGATCAGTCTGCTTATGTGCTGCATTACAGGTGTGCAACGGGATGTGGGTGGCGCTGTGGGTTAAACCACAGAGACTAGGACTTGCTGATCAGAAGGTTGGCGGTTCGAATCCCCGTGACGGGGTGAGCTCCTGTTGCTCACTCCCTGCTCCTGACAACCTAGCAGTTTGAAAGCACGTCAAAGTGCAAGTAGGTACCGCTCTGGCAGGAAGGTAAACGGCATTTCCGTGCGCTGCTCTGGTTTGCCAGAAGCGGCTTAGTCATGCTGGCCACATGACCCGGAAGCTGTACGCCGGCTCCCTCGGCCAATAAAGCGAGATGAGCACCGCAACCCCAGAGTCAGCCACAACTGGACCTAATGGTCAGGAGTCCCTTTACCTTTACCTTAAAGGTGTGCATGTAAACATTCCCCATTTCCTCAGACTACCGGGTGGCAGGGCAGAGAGACCATAGCTCAGAGGTAAAACACATGCTTTGTATGAGAAGATCTCAGTTTCAATCACAGAATCATAGGACTTTAGAGTTGGAAGGGACCTGAGCATCATCTAATCCAACAGCAGTAGGAATATGCAGCTGTCCCATACAGGGATAAAATCTGCCACCTTGGCGTTATCAGCACTACTCTCTAACCAACTGAGCTATCCAGTGCTGATTCAATTGCTGGTGATCTCCAGGTAAAGATGGTGAAAGACTTATTTCTGAAGCCCTGGACGGTTACTGCCAGTGTAGATAAAAGATGGGGAACCCTGACCTTCCAGATGTTGATGAATGACAATGCCCACCAGCCTCAGCAAACAGGAATGGTGGAAGTTGTAGTCAGCAACATCTGGACGGTCATGGGTTCCCCACACCAGATATAGACCAAGGATGGGGAGCCTGTGGTCCTCCAGATGTTGTTAGACTACAGGTCCTCTCCCTGGGGGAGATAATACTCAGCCAGATGAATCAATGGCCTTACACAGTAGAGCAGAATCTCCATGTTACACTGCAGTGGGTTATCACTTTCCAGTTCCTTATTTCTATGCCAGTTCCGTCAGTGAACTTAACAGAGGAACTGTTTGATTGCTGTGTGTCCTTCATGTTTTCTTCATTGCTCACGGCCAAGGGCTCCCCTCCCCTTTTATAACTGAATGGAATGAGGAGGTGGTTGCTCCTACAGATTAATTATTACATACAGGATTGCAATCTTGTATATACGCCCCTTCTCAGGTAGTAATGAGACGACATGTGCTTCACTCAAAGGAATGCAGCTTTCAGGTCACCGATCACTGAATAGTGTTCATGGATATACTTCTAAAACCTTTTCTGCTCAGGGAGTAAAGGAGTTGCAAAAGGATGAATCTTCTCTCTCTTTTTCCAACCCCCAATATAATCTCCCATTCTTGCATGTGAAGTGTGAACATGAAGCATATCCATAATTATGGAACATTTAATATTGCACTAGACCAGTGGTGTCCAAACTTTTTGCAAAGAGGGCCAGATGTGATGAAGTGAAGGGCTGTGGGGGCCGAAGTTGTTGAGGGTTTTTTGGGATTTTACCCCAGCAAATAAACTGCCACACGGGCCAGATTAAACCGACTGGCGGGCCGGATTAGGCCCCCAAACAGACTTTGGATACTAGACAAGTTCTTACACAAGTGTTTGAAAATGAAAAAGATAGGGTTGTTGGTCCTGATTCTGGGTTGTTCTTTTAGAAAAAGCTTATTTATGCCCTTCCAGAGGCCAGAACATACGCTGGGTGACCTCTCTGGGTACAATTTTGTTCTTATTTCCGCTACACACTCACCCACTCACTTGTGAATTCACTCATCCAGATTCAAAAACAAACTTATTTCACATGCAAAGTCAGACACATCACCTCTGGCTAGTGCTGAACATGGCTATTGGCCTGAAAGTCCTCAGTTCAAATTGAGCTACGGACATGAACACACACACACCATACATTTAAAGCGCACCCACCCCAAGCCCTGGGAAGCAGTGGCGTAGTGTGGGTTGTCAGCACCCGGGGCAAGGCAAGTAATTTGCGCCCCCTAACCCGTGGATTTGCGCCCCCTAACCCTAACCCCCAGATGTTGCGCCCGGTGCGGCCGGGCCCCCCCTGCACCCCCCACGCTACGCCACTGCTGGGAAGTGTCGCTTACCCCTCACAGAGCTACAATTCCCTGCGCCCAGGGCTTTTTTTCCCTCTACAAAAATGTTTACTCTCATTTTGACTCAATAAAATCACCATTTTATAGTTCAAACTGGGAAAAATAAATACAGTAAATGGACAAAAGTACAAAGATTCACAAAACGTTTAGGGGTATGCCTACCCCTGCGTACCCCCAGAAAAAAGCATCGCCTGCGCCCTTAACAAATTACAGTTCCCAGGATTCCATGTGTGTGCGCACAGAGAGCATACAACTTGATAACCGTAGTCCTCTTCCGACAACCTATATTACTGAGGGGGGAGGTGATAGTGGTGGCTAACTAAACAAAAGATTACGGAAATCATGCAAAATGCTATGAGTGATTTGAACACACACATAAACGCGAAGTTTTATTTTGTAAAGTGATTTAAGGTGTTTCTCTTTTTTTTTTTACCATCAAGAGGTGTATAAATTTTACGATATAAAATAAATAATAAATTGCTCCTATTGCTTGCCAGGGTTCAAAATCCCCACTCGACTATGAAGCTCTCTGGGTGACCTTGGGCTAGTCACTGCCTCTCACCTTAATCTACCTCACAGGGTAGTTGTGGGGATTAAATGAGGGGAGAATATTTTGTGGCACCTTGAGCTCCTTGAAATACAAAAGGTGGGATAGAAACACAATAAACAGAAGTAAAATAAAACAAATATGCACCCAGTTACCAACACATGCCTTTGCAGCTGCGCTCTCCCTTCAAATTGATTTTACATATCCGTCACAGGCATGTTGTCACACTGTCAAACCCTTGCTTTATTAGGAAGCTGTGAGGAAGCCATAAATCTAGGAGGTGAAAGCTTTATTCTGTATAGAAATATAGTGATGGCTATAGAAGTATAGTCAACTCTCTGCTTGCCACACTGCTCTTAAAGGCATAGGAGCCTTCTCAGATGAAAAACCCCCAACCCTGCTCACTTGCATGAAGCAAAGGGTTACACCAGATCAGGGGTGGGGAGCCTGTGACCCTCCGGAAGCAGCCTTTCTTAACCTGTGAGTCTCCAGATGTTTTTGAACTACAACTCCCATCACCCCTAGCTAGCAAGGCCAGAGCTCAGGGATGACGGGAGTTGTAGTCCAACAACATCTGGGGACCCACAAGTTGAGAACCACTGCATAACTCTTGTCATTCTTAGCCACTGACTGAGGCTGATCTGAACTAGCGCCGGACAACATCTGGAGGGCCACAGGTTTCTCATGCTGTAGTGAGTGCAGGGACAGGGGACAAGGAACCTGTGGCTTGCCTGGATGTTGTTGGACTCCAATTCCCAGGATCCCCATCCAGTATCTCCAGGGGTGTTGGGAGTTGTAGTGCAGCAACACCTAGAGCGCCACAGATTCCCCATGCCTGCTGTACCTAAAAGCTCCCTCCAGTTCTAGAGTTCTGCTAAATTTGCTAGACGATTCGCCACGAACATGGGTGCTAGGCATGCCCTGGCCTTACCCAGCCATCCCACAGCAACTGCTTACCAGGTCTGGTGTTGTTGCTTCAGAGGAGACAGCCACCTCCTCTGTAAATGTCCCCGGTGTGTCCCAAAGGGTGGGGGTGCTCAGGACCATTTTCTCAGTGGGGTCTTCCACATCTGCCTCCGTGGCTGGGAAGGCAAAACAAAACCATGTTAGGGGCTACCACCACATCAGAGCATCCTAAATGTAAAAGGAAACCGCTCCGTTTCTGACGCTCATTTTCCAGAGCAGCGGAATCACGGAATCATAAGAGCTGGGAGGGATCACAAAGATCATCTAAGTCAGGGGTCTGCAACCTTTAAGACAAAAAGAGCCACTTGGACCTGTTTCCGAAGAAAAAAAAAACTGGGAGCCGCAAAACCCGTCAATAAAAAAAAACTTTTTTGTCACTTTTTTATTATTTCTTTGTTTGACCCCTCAGAATTACTCCTCCTCATAGAAATAAACGTTAAATTAACAAGTTACCTTTGTGTGTGTGTGTGTTCTTCACTCCCTTTCAAAACAGTGACCAGCGTACATGCCCCCTTTCAATGCAGTGACCAGCGTACATGCCCCTTACAGTGTAGCGGGTGGGCGTTAGACGGGAAGGTGACGTCTGGACGGTGCGTGACTAACGCATGCACTGCCCCCCATGTGACATCACAGCCAGAACAGTGGCCGCCACAATGGGGAGCGTCGGGGCGCACAATGCGCCTCCTCCCCTCACTAGTATCCGCCCTGGAGCCACGGCAAAGGTGTATAAGAGCCACATGCGGCTCCGGAGCCACGGGTTGCAGACCCCTGATCTAAGTCCAACCCCCTGCAATATACCCAACATGGAACTCGAACCCATAGCTCTGAGATTAAGAGTATCATGCTCTACCATCTGAGCTATCAGGAAAGAAAAGCCAAAGTTAGGAAAATGCCATGTTTGTTTTATTTCTTATTGCTGCATCCAATTGTGAACCACCCTGAGACCTACAGGTATATGGCGGCGCACAAATTTAGTAAGTAAGTAAAAGTAAGTACATCTAATTCTTCCTCCTTCCCCCTCCCCAATAATATTTATTATTTTTCATACATAAACATAACAAAAAGAAAAAAATTAACAATACTAAAAAAGAAGAAGAGAGAAATAGGAAAAAGAAAAAAGAATATGGAACATAAAATAAAACAAATCATCACTACAATAACACTTAATTAATTAATTAAAATCCATCTTCATAAACATATTATTTGACTTCCTCAAATCTCTTTGCATCTGAATTTCTTAGTAGTTATATGTAGCAGTTTCCAATATCATTATTTCATTGAACCACATCACAGTCAAATCATATTTCCTAACTTTTCTTATCGTACATTCTTCCTCCTTCTGCAATTCTTCCTCCTTCTGTGCTCAGGGTAGGGCTGACAACAACCTTGTGAGGTAGTTCAGGCCAGAGACCAACCTGGCCAATACTGCTCTTGAAGCATCAGGGCTAAGCAGAAATTTGAACCCAAGTCTCCCCTGTCAGAGTTTAGCATGCTATCCACCACACAGCACTCTCCTCAACTTTCCCCTGGCAAGGCTCCTGTAGCTCTCATAGCAGCAGAAAAGGCAGCAGTTCAACAGGCAGACCCCATGTGCACAGATGCTGTGCAACTTTTGGGAGCGAAAGCTGTGCATCACGCTGCATCTCCACGCAGGGGAAAGCAGCACCTGTTGAAATCCTGCCTGCCACACAGCTATATGGCAGTCGCTCTAACCTCAAACAGCTGCAGCCCGAATACCTCCCGTTGCAAACTCCTAGCCCCTTTCCTCCATCTGTACCATCTTGCTCTGTTTACAACCCAGCCAAGCAGCAGTAACTGACTCTAAGCCCTCTCTGCTCCAAACATCTGAGATTAACCTTTCTGGAGCCTCCTACATTTCCAACCCCTTCACCACATAGAAGAGCAATGGAAAGCCTTTTGCACCTACCTTTGGGGGTTGTTGGCATCATCACAGTTGTGGGTTCTTGCCGACCCCAAGACCACCAGTACTGAGCAGCAGTGAGGGGAGCCAGCCCCACAAGTGCCAGGGCGATGCAGAGCCATCGCCAAGACGGGGCTGCCCCGAGAGCGCCCATTGCAACTCTGCAGTTCTATGATCCTGCGATTCTGTCTGTGTCCTTCCCAGCGCTTCCCAAACCCAGGCACACTCTCCTCTCTCTCCCCAGACCAACCTTTGGCACTTCTGATCTAAGCTCTTATCTGCTTAGGATGCCCGCCCACCAGGCGCTCTCTGCCAATCAGCTGGCATCTCACACCACAGCACTGCTTGGTGCTGCTGAAGGCACTGCGTAGAGGAATCGGTGGCCACAGATACAAAGCCGTCTCCTTTTCTGGGGGAAAAGGCAGGCAAAATGTCAACATGGGAACATCAGCTCTCTCCATCAGCATGATGCCTAGGCTCTGCGTCCACAAAGGCAGTAACAGTTCTGAACACCAGTTGTTGGAAATAGGAGGAGGGTAGAGGGCTGTTGTGCTCAGTTGCTGCTCTTGAGTTTTAGTTATGTGTTGCATTTATATCCCACCTTTCCTCGCACCCACCCACCCACCCAGGGACTTAAGGTGGCCTACATGGTTCTCCCCCTCCTCATTTAATCCCTACAACAATCTGTAGAATCATAGAAGAATTGGAAGGGACCCTGACAAGCATCTAGCTGAACCCCCTGCTAAGGAGGAATATGCAGCTGTCCCATGCAGGGATCGAACCTGCAAGCCTGGCATTATCAGCACCACGCTCTAACCAACTGAGCTATCCAGGCAGATGTCATAAACAGGGGTGGATGTGCCTTTAAACACCAGTGCACCAGAAGCCGGAAAACATAGGGGAAAGCACACATTTCCTACTAGTCCACCAGTGCTTAAGGCTATGTGGACATTTGTGTTAGGTGAGTTCCACACATTGCATCAACTTTTGCCAACCCAGTACCCCCCAGATGTACTGGACTACAACTCCCAGCAGCCCCATCCAGCAGCTGTATCCCAGCTTGATATTTTATGAGAATGTGGTGTACAGATATAAAATAAATAAGAGTCTACAACATCTGGAGGAGGCCAGGACGGTGAAGGCTGCATTGCATGATTGCTATTTTTTTTTAAAAAAACCATGAAATATCAATCATAGTTTGGCAAGCTGCTCTAAGTCATGGGTTTAATAAAACACAGAATTAAAGGGGAGCCTTAACTGCTTCCCTGGTACCTAGGTAGGTAAAAAGGTAAAGGACCCCTGGATGGTGAAGTCCAGTCAAAGGCGACTATGGGGTTGCAGTGCTCATCTCGCTTTCAGGCTGAGGGAGCTGGCATTTGTCCACAGACAGCTTTCTGGGTCATGTGGCCAGCATGACTAAACCACTTCTGGTGCAATGGAACACTGTGACGGAAACCAGAGCACACAGAAACGTTGTTTACCTTCCTGCCACAGTGGTACCTATTTATCTACTTGCACTGGCATGCTTTTGAACAGCTAGGTTGGCAGGAGCTGGGACAGAGCAACAGAAGCTCACCCCAAAGCGGGGATTTGAACCGCAGACCTTCTGATTGGCAAGCACAAGAGGCTCAGTGGTTTAGACCACAGCGCTACCCGCATCCCTAGGAATCTTCCTTATACTAAGTCAGAACAATTGTCCATCCAGCTCACTACTGTCTACATCAGGCTTTCTCAAACTGGGGTCTCTAGCTGCTTTTGGACTACAATTCCAATCATCCCTCACCACTAGTCTTGGGAACTGTAGTCCAAAAACAATTGGAGTCCAAAGTTTGGGAAACCCAGAGAGAAAGCTCTCCAGGGTTTCAGGCAAGGCAAGGGTCTTTTCCAACCCTACTTGGAGAATCGGAATGATCTGGGGACCTATTGCATGCAAGCCATGTATGGAGTGAAAATTCAGAGTGAAAATTCCAGTCCTCACTGTTCTTCATAAAGGGCTGATTTAACAGAGAGAAGGGTCACTTGCATTAAAGGGTCTGTTTGAGGCTTGGGGGGAGGGAATCATGATGTGGATTTCTGTCTCACAAAAGTTCAAGAAACAATGCAATATTTGGGGTTGGGGCAAGAGAAAAAGAAGCAGTGTGGAATGGTATCAGTGATGCATGAATAGCAGGTTAGAACCAGGAAGGGGGTGGCCATCCATCATGGATGCTTTAGCTGAGTTTCCTGCATCTCAGGGGGTTGGACTAGATGTCCATTGGTGTCCCTTCCAACTCTACATTTCTATGGTTCTAATATTTAGTCCCCCAAAAGTTCATCTCCCTGCCCTTTGCCTCTGTCAATGAGCATGTTACCCTACAGACTAAACACCATGCCAGTGGGTGATAAAGTTCTGATGCAGTGAGGGTGCCTGTTTGGGCTTTTTGCAAACAGCTCAAGGCTGCCTGACAAACTCTTCTGTCTTCCGAGAGGAAGGCCAGAGGAATTGGGGAAGAGTTCACTCCAATAACTGTTTAAGGAAGAACATATTTCTTTGGTGGAAGTTTCTTCAGTGCATGGCAACACTGGCAGAGGAAGAGGGGGGCAGGGGAATCCCAAGCCGGAATTAAGATTGCCAGAAGAAATATCAACAACCTCAGATATGCAGATGACATGACCTTGATGGCAGAAAGTGAGGAAGAATCAAAGAACCTTTTAAGGCGGGTGAAAGAGGAGAGCGCAAAATATGGTCTGAAGCTCAACATTAAAAAAACTAAGATCATGGCCACTGGTCCCATCACCTCCTGGCAAACAGAAGGGGAAGAAATGGAGGCAGTGAGAGATTTTACTTTCTTGGGTTTCATGATCACTGCAGATGGTGACAGCAGTCACGAAATTAAAAGATGCCTGCTTATTAGGAGAAAAACAATGACAAACCTAGACAGCATCTTAAAAAGCAGAGACATCACCTTGCTGACAAAGGTCTGTATAGTTAAAGCTATTGTTTTCCCAGTAGTGATGTATGGAAGTGAGAGCTGGACCATAAAGAAGGCTGATCGCCGAAGAATTGATGCTTTTGAATTATGGTGCTGGAGGAGACTCTTGAGAGTCCCATGGACTGCAAGAAGATCAAACCTATCCATTCTTAAGGAAATCAGCCCTGAGTGCTCACTGGAAGGACAGATCGTGAAGCTGAGACTCCAATACTTTGGCCACCTCATGAGAAGAGAAGACTCCCTGGAAAAGACCCTGATGTTGGGAAAGATTGAGGGCACAAGGAGAAGGGGACGACAGAGGACGAGATGGTTGGACAGCGTTCTTGAAGCAACCAGCATGAGGCAGTGGAAGACAGGAGTGCCTGGTGTGCTCTGGTCCATGGGGTCACGAAGAGTCGGACACGACTAAACGACTAAACAACAACAACAAACACATGTTTGATGGCAATCTCTTTTTTCTGTAAGGCATAATGCTTCTTCATTTGTTAGCAGCTGAAAATAAATCCAATGTTTTCTAGCATCTACTTGAAACATCTTAAGGAGGTCAAGGGAGGCATAATGCCAACATAGCGATTTGGGGTGGGGAAGGGGTAGGCTGTATGCTTGAGTTCCTGGACCCAACCGGGATTCAACTGTGGAAATAGCCAGGCATGGTATGAGTCATTAAGGTAACAAAGGAAGTGACTCTGTGCTAGAGAACACATGGGTGGGCTCTTCTCCCTCAACTTTCTGGCAGTTAGAAAGACAAAAGGCCAGAGTGGAGAGCTAGAAGCAGGAGGAAGCAAGCTGGGAAGCCAGAGAGACAGAGCCATGCCTGATCTCTGCTTGAATCCAAGGCAAAGAAAGCTTATGTCCCCCAGTGCAATGTGAAATCTGCCTAGCACCTACGACAGCCTTGCCCCAGTCTCATCTGCTATCTCCCGCCTCTACTCCGTTTTTTAAGAGTGCAGACTTTGTGGCTTCAGCATCAAGCCAGCTTTCTCTCTTCCCACGCACCGCTTAACATCCAGCCTGATGAAAAGTTCCACACCCACAGGCATTTCATTAGGGATTTTAAAATGTCTTATGTTTCAGTGAAGGAAAGACAACAACAAACAAGGAGAAGGAAGAGACAAAGAGGCCAAAAGCACACAAAACAACCGCAAGAGTGGTCAAGAAGCCCAAACAGGAGCTTTTTCCTGCAGAGAAAGAGATCCCTGCCAACTGACCAGAGGAGGGCTGAGGGCAGGGTAGTTCATCTTCCTTTAATGCTCTAATGGACCTGTCTGCACTGCAGAAAATAACCTCAACAGACAGGGGGGGGGGTTGTGAGTGGTAGACTTGTTGTGCCTTGCAGTTTGCTGGTTGACCTGCGGTCTGCCACTATTAACTTATCCACACCTCTCTGTTTGCCCTGCCAAGGAAAACCCAGAAGAAACCCAGTCTTTAGTGCTGAATTAGAACAACTGGCAATCAGGTTTTTCCAGATTGCTTTGCTCATTCCAATTTAGTGCTAAAGAGCAGGTTTTCTGAGGCAAAGAGGCAGGGCAAAGGCAAAACCACCCAGATCTGTGCCTACAAAGTGTGGGCAAGCAGAAAACTGCTACGATCTGCACCCACCCTGTGGAATGCACCCCCTCCCCAAATCAAGGAAATAAACGACTATCTGACTTTTAGAAGACATCTGAAGGCTGCCCTGTATCGTGAAATTTTTAATGTCTGGTGTTTTACAATTTTTTATATATGCTGTAAGCCGTCCAGAGCGGCTGGGGAAACCCAGCCAGATGGGTGGGGTGTAAATAGAACAACAATACCACCAACAATAACAACTCTTTTCAGCACAGGACAAGCGCAAGTGTGGAAAAGACCTGCATTTGAGCCTAATTCACCTTGCAGGGTTGTTCTGAGACTTAAAATGGCAAATGAAAACAAAACCTGCATGTCCCCTGGCCTGAGCATTTTCAAGTAAGTGAGAGATATTGATGTACAGTGGTACCTTGGGTTACAGACACTTCAGGTTACAGACTCCACTAACCCAGAAATGTTACCTTGGGTTAAGAACTTTACCTCAGGATGAGAACAGAAATTGTGTGGTGGCAGTGGGAGGCCCCATTAGCTAAAGTGGTACCTCAGGTTAAGGACCTCCAGAACGAATTAAGTTCTTAACCTGAGGTACCACTGTATTAAATTATATAAATTATCTGGGCAATGTCCCCCATTTACAGCAGTTAAGGACATTTTAGTTTTGATCCATTAGTTCATTCTGTTTCAATTTTTCCTCTTCAATAGTTCCACCCCTGCCATTGCTTCCCTCCCCAGTTCCCCCCTTAGTTATCAAAAGTACATTTTGAAGTTTGCTGACTAAGGGGGTCTGGGAGGTGGTGGTGTTGTGAGGCATTGTCAATGGGTATCACTCTCTCTGGGCAGGTAAAACAAGACCTTTTTGGCAGGTGGAGCATGTCACATCTTAATGCTTCAGGATTGAGGGATGCTCAAAGCATGGAAAATGTGTGTGTGTGTGTGTGTGTGTGTGTGTGTTGACGTCTGTTGGCAAACCAGGCCCAAAAAGATTTTGGCAGAAATTGATTTACTGCTGCCATTTCTTTTCACTTTCCCTCTCTGCTTTGGTGCCCTCAGGTGGACATCTGTGAAAATACAGGAAACAGAAATGCAGAAAGTGTGTTTGTCCAATACCCAGAGGGGTCTAGCTCACCCCTGGGCATAGCTGTCAAGTGTCCCTTATTTGAAGGGACAGTCCCTTATTCCAGCGCCATGTCCCATTGCTGTCCCTTATTGATGGATGTCCCTTAAATTTCAAAGGAAGCAGCTCCTCTCCCTCCCTCCCTGCCGGCCAGGGAGGAGGGAGGCTCCAACTGTGTTGCTTGGCTGTGTTGCTCACCCAATAAGAAGTCTAAGAACGACTGGGGGGTGGAGCTTGCATGCCTTGTGTGTGGCTAGTTAATGCAAGCTGAGGGGTTTTTTGAATGCTGGATGCCATTTTGTTGCACGTGCTGCTGCAAACTTTGCAGTGCAAAGCCAGGCCGGGGAGCCATCTTAAGTTGAGGCTGCATAGGCCTTGTGGTGCATGTGATTCAGATTCTATTCAGTTGAACCTCTGGTTACAAAGTTGGTTGGATAGTGTTCTCGGAGCTACCAGCATGAGTTTGACCAGACTGCAGGAGGACAGGAAGACTGGTGTGCCTGGAACAGGTGAGGCTGCAGGTCCCTTATTTTGGCTGCTGGTCCCTTATTTTCAAGGCTGCTGGTCCCTTATTTTCAAATCTGTAAGTTGACAGCTATGCCCCTGGGATATTCCCAGACCTCACCTTCTGCTCTGTCAGTCCATAGCATCCCTGAAGTGTATTAACAAATAGCTTGTTTTGAAGGAGAGTTAGCAATCTTGGGGCATATTTAGATATCGCCGCTTAGAATAAGTGCAATGCTTCACAGATTTCCAAAGCATGCTTACCTAAGTGAAACGGCAGCAAATGCTGCTGGAGAGATGGCGGAGAAAAGAACTGAATCGGACTAAACACAGACTAAAGCACATTTTAGGACCTATTTTGTGGAGACAACTGCCACCATTGCACCTGCCGTTTGGAGTGGTTTCCATTTGTTACCTTCTGGCCTCCTGGAGAAGTCCTCCTCTGCCCACTGTGAGACTCTTTCCAAATAAAATTGCTTGCACCTTGCCTTGATTTTACATTGAATGGAACACCAGTGGAGACATCATTCACATCTGCTTGCCCAACTTCTGTGGATATTTTTCCCTCCATTTGTGAGGCCTGCAGATGTGGTCAGAATTCTTTAGAAGTATACAGCTGACCATCTGTGTGCACTTGACCCTTGTCCATTCTGGCTGCTTAAAGTAGCCAGAGAAGGACTGAAAATGATATTAACACTCCCTTGTGGGAGGGAGTGGTCCCTTTAAAGCATGTTGTTGCATCTGGTCATTTTATAATCTTCTGTGCTTGCGCAAAGTGCTTGCTCGACTCAGCTCTGGGAATCTCTGGCTGAAAACGATTATCTGAGACTCTTTTTAAGCTTCGCTTCCTATCTGGTTACAGGATTCAAAACCACCATGCCTCTGGTGCACAGATGTGAGCCCAGCCCGTCTGGCTTCCTTTTCATTTGGATGCCGTTTCTGAAGCTTGCAGTCAACCTGCTGCATTCTCGGCCTGCCCAAAAAGTCTTTTGTTAATTTTTCTCTAACACATTTCTATGTGTTAGGCTATTGCAATACATAATTTCTCTCTAATGCTGAGGGATGTGTTTCGGCCACAGTGCAAGAGGCACTGGAAGTCTTTTTGTCGTCCTACGTGGTTCTATCTATGTATCTCAAGGAGACATACATAGTTCTCCCCCCTCCCCATTTTATCCTCACAAGAACCCAGGGAGGTAGACCAGGCTGAGAGCGAGTGACTGGCCCAAGGTCACCCATTGAGCTTCATGGGCAAGTGGGAATCTGAGCCCTGTTCTCCCAAGTCTGAGTGCAACCCACTAACCACTACAGCACACGGACTCTTACATTTCGTTATATTAGGAATAACTGAATGGAAACCTTTTAAGTAACACAGACTCTGGAATATGAATGGCTTACTGGATTGAGATGCTTTATGACTTTTAAGCTTTTGGACTGCATAACTCAGGCATCGGCAACATGCGACCCATGGGCTGGATCCGGCCCACGAAGACCGTTTTACCAGCCCCCGAGCCGCCCCCAAATTGAGCCACCCACTCAGCGAGTTCCCCGCATGCTGCGCTAAACTGGCGCAGTGCGGCACGGGGACTCACCGACCGGCACCGGAAATCACGTCTGCACACGCGCAGATATCAGAAATCGCTTCTGCGCATGCCCAGATGCTGAAAATCGCTTCTGCGCAGGTGCGATTTCCGGCGTCTGGGAATGCAAAGAAGCGATTTCCGGCGCTGCGGACATGCGCAGATGCCATTTCCAGTGTTGCACTGCGCCAGTCCGGCCCACGGACAATCTTCACGGGAGGGTGGCTACCAACACATAATAAAACATAATGAAACATTCAACATTATAAAAAAACCTTCCCTTTACAGGGCTGCCTTCTAAAGGTTATAAAGATACTTATTTCCTTGGCTTGGTGGTTGCTTTACTCCATACCCTCCAACATTTCTCTGATGAAAATAGGGACGTCCTAAGGAATAGGAATAGGGACACAGGTGGCGCTGTGGGTTAAACCACAGAGCCTAGGACTTGCCGATCAGAAGGTCGGCGGTTCGAATCCCTGTGACAGGGTGAGCTCCCATTGCTCGGTCCCAGCTCCTGCCAACCTAGCAGTTCGAAAGCACGTCAAAGTGCAAGTAGATAAATAGGTACCGCTCCGGCGGGAAGGTAAACGGCATTTCCGTGCGCTGCTCTGGTTCGCCAGAAGCGGCTTAGTCATGCTGGCCACATGACCCGGAAGCTGTCTGAGGACAAACGCCAGCTCTCTTGGCCCATAGAGTGAGATGAGCGCCGCAACCCCAGAGTCGGACATGACTGGACCTAATGGTCAGGGGTCCCTTTACCTTAAGGAATAGTGGGACATTCCAAGATCAAATCCAAAACCAGGATGGCTTCTGTAAATCTGGGACTCTCCCTGGAAAACAGGGACACTTGGAGGTTCTGAATTTATCAGGGACACCCTGATTAATTGCAGGCACATCTGGAGATTGCTGAGCTAGTGGGGCCTGCTCACATCTGTACCCAGAATAAGGAGTAATCTTTAAAACCTCATGAGGGCGCCATTCACGAAGACTTGAAGGCTGGCAGTGTGTAAATACACGATACATGAAAAGCATGTTATCACACAGATACCAGGCGTGAGTTGTCTTCCCCGTTGTGCCTGCCAATTGGATAGACTGCTGGCTTGAGGTACCATATCAGATTTGGCTTGATCAAGCAAAGAAGAAAGGGAAATTACTGGAGAATATTTTGTATTAATGGAAGGTCATAAGGAGGGTTGCCACAAGTTATTAAACTGAGGAGGGGAGGAATGTAAACTTGGCAGAGGGGAAAGAAGTTATTTTAAAGTGACTTTAATCTCTCCCCTTTCACAAAAAAGCTTAAACAGTCTTTTAAGAAAAAGCAGGATGTAAAAGCTCAATTGCAAAGTGAGTGTGGCTTAGGTTTTCCTTTCAGCTGGTTTGAAGGGAAATGCACTAAATAGCAGTATTTTCTCAAGAAACTACAGGGTTGTGGGCAACACCATGTTCAAATACCAGCTGTGGGAATGCACTGGACCCAGAGGATACAGTAAGGTGTACACAGCCTAAATAACTCTCACTGGTTTCTTCCATATTCCAACTCTCATTTAGCAGCAAAGGCAGGCAAGGTGATCGATCACAGGTTCTTTTCATATGAGGCTGAAGTTGACATTATGCTTCCTTTGTCCCTAAAGAAGGTAAAGTAGAGGAGAGTCATTTGTGATGCAAATGTGCATTTTGGACAATGCAGGATATACATTTAGTTCACAAAGGAAAAGCTACTTTAAGCCTTATGCATGAAGACACTGTCAATGGCTGCCCTTCAGCTTTGAAGCATTTGAATTCCAGGTTATCACTCTGTGATTCTAGGTCTTAAATTGTCTGGTTTAACAAAACAGGGTGGAAGGAAGGAAGGAAGGAAGGAAGGAAGGAAGGAAGGAAGGAAGGAAACTTTGACAGTGACACTCTTATGTATGTTTGATCAGAGAGTAAACTCCTTTGAATATATTCTGAGTAAATATGCACAAGATCAGTCTGTTTAACATTATGATTATGCGTTTTCAACCTGTTACATACTCTTAATAAAAGTGGGCATGGTATCATTTCCTAGTTGGATCAATTTAAGTTATGAAAGGCGTATGCAAGCTTTGGTTATTTTTTTTTAAGTGTTTATTAGCTTTTGAGAAATGACAGTAGACAACTTGAAGAAATAACAGTGGAACAAATAACTGTGTGGAACACTCACTGCACTTAGGAAAGTGTCAGTCAGCTACACATATTCTAACAAGAGAAATTCTGAGAACGGACCCACAATGAGAGTGCCTAATTTGACTACAAGAGGAAGAGGAATTAAAGAACCTTTTAATGAGGGTGAAAGAGGAGAGCGCAAAATATGGTCTGAAGCTCAACATCAAAAAAACGAAGATCATGGCCACTGGGCCCATCACCTCCTGGCAAATAGATGGGGAAGAAATGGAGGCAGTGAGAGATTTTACTTTCTTGGGCTCCATGATCAGTGCAGATGGTGACAGCAGTCACGAAATTAAAAGACGCCTGCTCCTTGGGAGAAAGGCGATGGCAAACCTAGACAACATCTTAAAAAGCAGAGACATCACCTTGCCAACAAAGGTCCGTATAGTAAAAGCCATGGTTTTCCCAGTAGTGATGTATGGAAGTGAGAGCTGGACCATAAAGAAGGCTGATCGCCGAAGAATTGATGCTTTTGAATTATGGTGCTGGAGGAGACTCTTGAGAGTCCCATGGACTGCAAGAAGATCAAACCTCTCCATTCTGAAGGAAATCAGCCCTGAGTGCTCACTGGAAGGACAGATCGTGAAGCTGAGGCTCCAATACTTTGGCCACCTCATGAGAAGAGAGGACTCCCTGGAAAAGACCCTGATGTTGGGAAAGATGGAGGGCACAAGGAGAAGGGGACGACAGAGAATGAGATGGTTGGATGGTGTTCTTGAAGCTACTAGCATGAGTTTGATCAAACTGCGGGAGGCAGTGGAGGACAGAAGTGCCTGGCGTGCTTTGGTCCATGGGGTCACGAAGAGTCGGACACGACTAAACGACTAAACAACAACAACAACAATTTGACTACAGAGGCAGGAAGTCATGTGTTAAGCAGGTAAGCTTGGCATGTGTTGCTGTGTGGGTGGGTGTAACAACACACTGCTCTTGTTTATGAAACATATGAAAGGGATCAAAGAACTCTGTGCTGGACAGAGGAGCTCTGCTAAAGTCAGAAGCTCACATACACCTGTAGAAACCTACGGTGGTCTATAAATCAGGTCTCACCAGGTTTTGGTCCTGGAATTTATTTTCGAAGCCAGAACAAGTGAAGTAGTAACAGAGAACAGCTGACTTTTGAATCTTGATCATCACCAAGTGCCCACAACCAGTTTCTATGCATCTGAAATTGCCACTAAGGTCACTTAGGTCAGAGACATAACTCTGAGGCAAGTTTGAGCCCCAGGGAACTATGCGTTTTATTTCTAAATGAAGTATTGTCAGTATGAGAGATAAATTTTTTTTAGCTTCTCTATATATCTAAAGTTCAAATCACACAAACATGTCTGAAGACCCCACAGGCTGGTGCAGTTCAGAGTAGGGAAACAGTGGACTTGAAAAGAATTAATAGACTCGTAGAGTTGGAAGGGATCATGTCTACTCCAAATCCCTCCAGTGGAGGAATCTTTCACCCAGCATGGGGCTCAAACCCACAAGCCTGAGATTAAGAGTCTCACGCTCTACCAACTGAGACATTCCTCACTTGTTCCATTACTACTTCTCACCTTTCTTTATTCTTGCCCCAAGCTGGAAAATAACCCCATCAAGATGTAGCAGGGATAGGTAACCCGGGACCCTCCAGACATTATTGGACTCCAACTCCCATCATCCCCAACCATTGGCTTTGATGGCTGTGGCTGATGGGAGTTGGAGTCCAGCAACATCTGAGCAGCCACAGGCCCCTATCCTTGGACTACTGTGGCTTGGAAATGTGTGTGTTTGCCCCAAATGGGAGGTACAAACACACAACAAGTTTGCACAATGAGGGAAAAGATGGAAAGAGTGAATATCCTCTCTTCTCTGGAATTATCCAGTGGACAAACAAAAGGAAATGGTGCTTGCTTTAGTGTTTAAAGCAGTGTTTCCCAAACTTGGGTCTCCAGCTGCTTTTGGACTACAACTCCCATCATCCCTAGCTAGCAAGACCAGCAGTCAGGGCTGATGGGAACTGTAGTCCCAAAACAGCTGGAGACCCAAGTTTGGGGAATATGGTCTTCAGTGATTTGAAAGGTAAAGGGACTCCTGACCATTAGGTCCAGTCATGACCGACTCTGGGGTTGCGGCGCTCATCTCGCTTTATTGGCCGAGGGAGCTGGCGTACAGCTTCCGGGTCATGTGGCCAGCATGACTAAGCTGCTTCTGGAGAACCAGAGCAGCGCACAGAAATGCCGTTTACCTTCCCGCTGGAGCGGTACCTATTTATCTACTTGCACTGGCGGGCTTTCGAACTGTTAGGTGGGCAGGAGCTGGGACCGAACAATGGGAGCTCACCCCGTCGCAGGGATTCGAACCACCAACCTTCTGATCGGCAAGCCCTAGGCTCTGTGGTTTAACCCACAGCGCCACCCGCGTCCCTCCTTCAGTGATTTACTGGCTCCCAAATACCTCCAACTCCATCCCTACTGATCTTCTTGGGGGTTAAGTTCAGCAGAGGCGAACCCTCAGAAGCGAAGGGAATTGTGGCTTCCTCTGTGGTAGCCCCTAAATGTTGCACCCACCCTCCCCACAGAGGTGCATCTAGTGTCTTTGTTGTATAGCTTTTTCTGTATGCTGAAGATGTACCTCTTTACCCAGATCTTCGGCACTTAAGGTACAGTGGTACCTTGGTTTAAGAACAACCCGGAAGTAGGTGTTTTGGTTTGTGAACTTTGCTTTGGAAGCAGAACATGTTTCACTTCCTGTTGAGTGTGCTCCATTTGTAAACTGAGTCCCCCGCTGCGATGGGAAAGCATGCCTTGGTTTAAGAACGCTTTGGTTTAAGAACGGACTTCCAGAACGGATTAAGTTTGTAAACCAAGGTGCCACTGTATTTGCTCCATGGGACCCACCTCTTTTGCCGAATTTCGACTCTTCTCTTCCAGTGGGAGGGCTTTTGTTTGTTTTTTGAACTGTGTATTGCATTGTTGTAACCCACTCTGGGACCTTATGCTGAAGGACAGGTAAAGGACCTTACAGATATATAATTGCCTTAGAGCGGCTTCAGAGATTCTCACAAAGGAAGCAAAGCACGTGTGTAGTAGATCTGCCCATCTGGTTCCCCGTTTTCTGCTAGAATGCAGGAGATGCACAAGGTCCACCTCCACACGCCTCAGGTGGAAGCAAGGAAAACCAATGGATACTTTATTTGTGAATTCCGTTTTTCTCTTGTCCAGGTAACCTGCAAAAACAGGAATCCATGTTCTGCAATATCTGGCAATGGCCACTAGCAGAGGGGTGTGTGTGTGTGTGTGTGTGTGTGTGTATTAAGCCTAGACAAGTTCATGGAATATACATCTATCAATCACAAGACACCACAGCTGCTAAGAATGGAACTTCCACAGCCAAGTGCAAACTCCGGCCCTCCAGATATTTGGGACTACAATTCCCATCATCCCTGACCACTGGTCCTGTTAGCTAGGGATGATGGGAACTGTAGTCCCAAACATCTGGAGGGCCGGAGTTTGCCTATGTCTGGACTAGATGGATCCATCATATCACACAGGCAGTGGTGCCATTGGGACAGGACTTTAGGGTAGGCGTTGAAGGCCCCACTCAGCAGAATGATCGGGAGGTTCCCCAAGCCCAGTGGAAGTGGCCCACCACATTTTTAAATAAGCAAAACAGAACAAATTTACAGCCCCCTTCCTCTTCCCAGAGTCCCATTAAAATCCAAAATCTAAAATTACCTAACCATAACACCGGACCCAGCGTGACCATTCTCATGTTCTGAGCCTAATCAATGCAACGCCTGTGTGGCCACAACCTCAGACGAGGCATGCATAATATAATTGTGGCATTATTCTTTCTCTCTCTCCCCCCACACCCCCCAGCCCAGCCTCTCCACCCTCCCTTTCACAGAGAAACCAAACAGGCACTGGCAAGGCGCACTCGTAACTTACCAAAGTAATAGGAGAAGCATGGCTGGAGGGCTGCTGCTATTTTCCAGTCCCGGCACAGGTTTCCGTCTTTGCAGCAGCTGCAAGCTCTTTGTGCTTCCTTCCTCAGGGCAAATGAGGTCTTTTCTCAGCTGTGGGGCAAGCTGCCTTGGTTGCTGCTGCTGTTCTCCTTTGCCTCTCCCTCCAACAGGGAGGTGTGGCCAGAGAGTGGTATAAAGTCCAAAGAAAGAGCTTCTCCCCTCTTCAGTACAGAGTCCCCCTTTCTACTGGAGATCAGATTCTCTGCTCTGCCAGCAACACAGTTATTTTATTTTTATTTTTGCAATCGCCTTGCTTGCCGCTCCCTTGCTGCCCTGTAACACCTGCCTGCCTGCCATGCACTCGGGGACTGCGCCCATCACTCTGCTGCTCCTGGTACAGGTGGGCTTTTCCGTGAGCCTCGACGCCATTCAGTGCCCGCCATGCTCCGAGGAGAAGCTGGCGCGCTGCAGGGCACCCACCGGGTGCGAGGAGCTGGTGCAGGAGCCCGGCTGCGGGTGCTGCGCCACTTGCGCCTTGGCCAAAGGAATGCCCTGCGGGGTCTACACGCCGCGTTGCGGTTCCGGGCTGCGATGCTACCCGCCGCAGGGAGTGGAGAAGCCTCTGCACACACTCATGCACGGCCAAGGGGTCTGCATGGAGCTGGCTGAAGTGGAAGCAATTCAAGAGAGCATGCAGTCCACAGGTAAGAGGGGCATCAGGCTCTCAGGCACATAAGTCTGGCAGGCAGGTCTACTGGCTGCTCCAGTTGTGGCGCAGAGGAAATGCTGAACTATGGTTTGGATGTGGGGAAGGGTGGATTTGTCTGGGGGTACCTTATCTTTGTGGGTAACGGCTTGCATTCACAGTCTTAAAGTTGCCAGCTTTGAAAACCTGCACAACCATAGCTATTGGCCAGTACCTGGAAGGAAACTGACGCCACATTGACCATCGCTGCACCCTTGACCGATGCTAGATTTAACAACTTCACGCTCTCTCTTGGGACCCTTCAGAGAGCTTTGTGCTGCATGTCAGGCTCACAATATGCTTCTTGGCTGCCAACTTGTAACACAAAAATAACCTGTGCCCATGTTCAAAACGACAAGTGGCAAAAAAAATACTTGTCGCAGGTCAAGTTTCCAAGGGCTGCAGTTTCCAAGCGCATTGTCCTCTGTGGCAAGGGAAGTGTGCTCACATGTGCGGACAGTGGTGGTGGGGAGATCATCTGCTCTGTGGTGAAAGATCTGAACATGTATTTCGTATGTTCTACTGTTAGTGCTGCATGGCTCGCGGTAGTCCTTTTCCTATGCGTGAATAGTCGGGGGATAGAATGGGGCTGAAAATAACTGGTATTTCGAGTTCCTTTTGTTTATCTCCAAAGCTCTCTCGGCATAGGTTTTGGCACATGGGAGAAGCAGGGCGGTTCCAGACAGGAGCTTACTATTGCAAACGAGGGCCCTTCAGATATGGCAAATGGGGTGTTGGCAACATGTGGCAGTGGTCCCCCCCCCTTTTTGTTTTAACTTTCTGGATTGTATGTACTTCAAATGTGAACTGCATAGACGTGATGCTGGTCAAACTTGGGATGGGGGAAGAAAAACAAATATTAATACAGCCTGTCTGCTTATAGCTCAGTCATTAGAACATGAGACTCTTAATCTCAGGGTCCTGGGTTCAAGCCCCATGTTGGGCAAAAGATCCCTCCATTCCTTGTGGTTGGACTAGATGATCCTCAGGGTCCCTTCCATCTTTGTAATTCTATGATTCTTTGACTACAGCAAGGCATGACTGTTTAAGCAATGGCTTGCACCTCTCTTGTTTAGTTTTTTCACTGTTCGTTTTTAGGTAGTGTTCATTACTTACTAATAAAAAGTATTTGAAAATATATATGGCGTTTTGATGCAGACCGCCACGCATAGACACTGTGGAAAAACTTGCGGGTACAAAGAGCACTGAACCCCACAATATCTAACAGGAGGCTTTTCCAGCCTCTCTAGCCATCCACCCAGTGGCAGAGCTTCATGTTCTGGCACCAGGGGGGCGGAGAGCAGGCGGGGGCAGGGCCGGGATCGTGCTGCCAGGGGCGGTGCGCTCCCCCCCCCCCGCACTCCTCTTCCTCCGCCAGTGCATCCACTCCCTCCAGTATTGGATAAGAAGGTGATTTGTCACTTTATTTGAAGTTGTTTCCCAAAGATCTCTTAATGGAGATCAGATGCGCCTGTGTAGATTTCAGCTTCCTTTTCCTTTCAGCTACGAAAGGGAGGTGTGCAGGGAAATCTTGCACACATCTAACTCGGACACACTCAAATTCAGTGGGAACGGGTTCCCAGGTGATTTGCATGTACAGAGGATTGCAGCCTAAAGTACATAAGGGGTAACTGAGGCTGCAGCCTTGGAGCAGCAGGTTGGACCAAATGACTCTTGGGACCTGTTCCAACTCTACAGTTCTATGATTCTATGTGTGGGGTTTTCTTTTCTTTTTTAAAAAAAGAAAATCCCAGTGGTTTTTTTGTTTTTTTATTTCCACACAAAACATCTCTACTTCAGTGTTAGCATAAGTCCTTCACGTCTAATTGCCCCAGTAACAACTGTTTCAGTGCACTGATCCGATATGCAAACATGCCAATACAAAACCTTTCTCGAGCGTAGGCTGTGCCAAGAAGTTGCAGACCACACGTGTCAAGGGCATGTAAAAAGTGTTCAGCCATGACTGTTCAGTGCCTCTGACCCGGAATGTCTTGGAGTGCTAGTGTCAATCAGGACCACCTATTTCTGCTGCATAGAGCCACATCCTTAAAGAGAGAAAGAATGGAAGGTCGATCTTGGAGATAAAGTGACGAATGACTTTTTTTCTTCCTTTGAAACTGGGAGGAAAGAAATTTCAGTGAAGAAATTTGGTTTGTATTCCCTCTTTGCCCCCCATAACTCCCATGTCCATATTTTTTGAGAAGAAATGCACAAATCTTTGAGATGCACAAAGAATGGTGTTAGAAGTAACGTGTAAAAAAGGTAAAGGGACCCCTGACCATTAGGTCCAGTCGTGACCGACTCTGGGGTTGCGGCGCTCATCTCACTTTATTGGCTGAGGGAGCCGGCATACAGCTTCCGGGTCATGTGGCCATGACTAAGCCGCTTCTGGCGAACCAGAGCAGCGCACAGAAACGCTGTTTGCCTTCCCGCCAGAGCAGTACCTATTTATCTACTTGCACTTTGACGTGCCTTTGAACTGCTAGGTTGGCAGGAGCAGGGACCGAGCAACAGGAGCTCACCCCATCACGGGGATTCGGACCGCCAACCTTCTGATCTGTAAGTCCTAGGCTCAGTGGTTTAACCCACAGCGCCACTCGCGTCCCTAGAAGTAATGTGAGTGATATCTAAATGTTTCACTATTGTGCTATCATGCTGTAGAAAAAAAACAAAAAACCAGTGCACATACTGGTACAGAAAGGTGTACCCACACCTACATACAGGGGTGCCAAGTTGAATAAAATATTTTTTTGGGGGTGCAAGTAAGCCCCACTTCATAATCGATCACATGATGCGGTGCATGCACACCATTTGAATGGCAATGCCCATCAAATATTTTAGAGGGGAGTTGAAGACCCCTCGGCTCCTATGAGTTGGTTCCTATGCCTGCGTATGCCCAGAAAGTTTAAAAAAAAACACTTTGGAGGGGGGTGGGAAGAGAGGAGAGGCAATCGAGGTGAAGCCTGACTCTCCACCAACAGGAGAGGACAGGGCACAGTGGTGAGATGTTTGGGGTGGAGAAGGCACTGAAAGGATGTGATTCATTATATGCTGTGCAAGGCACATTGCGATTGCAGCATCCAGCAAATACTGGGAAATAAGAGACTGGTTAGTGCTGGAAGGCTCCTGTCTGGAAGCAACCATTGGCTGATATTCTAAGAACATGCGTGGCTGCAAGCGACAGGTTCTGCAAAAGTGCCCTGGCCTAATTCACCTGGCCAGCTATTCTCCCTTTACGAGCAGCCAGAAGCTTGACAGGCAGCCACTGGCAAGTGAGACTTCCACAGCGTAGAGAGGGAGAATATCATCTCCTAATTGCGACTGATCCATCCGCTAAAAGGCACAGCTACAGGGCTGACATGAGAGTCAGTTGGCAACCTTGGATTATTTAATGGGCTTTAAATGTGCGATATTTAATGTACGTGGGTGGCATTGTGGTCTAAACCTAAGCCTAGGGCTTGCCAATCAGAAGGTCGGTGCTTCAAATGCCCACAACGGAGTGAGCTCCCGTTGCTCGGTCCCAGCTTCTCCCAACCTAGCAGTTTGAAAGCATGCCAGTGCAAGTAGATAAATAGGTACCACTCCGGGGGGAAGGTAAACAGCATTTTTGTGCGCTGTTCTGGTTCGCGAGAAGCGGCTTAGTCATGCTGGCCACATGACACGGAAGCTGTACGCCGGCTCCTTCGACCAGTAAAGTGAGATGAGAGCCGCAACCCCAGAGTTGTCTGCGACTGGACCTAACGGTCAGGGGTACCTTTAATTGTGCTACATTTTCAGTTACATACAAAGAAATACCATACTAAGGGATCTCGTGTACCCCTGGAGTCCTGTGTCCAGTTCTGGGCACCACAGTTTAAGAAGGCTATTGACAAGATAGAAGGTGTGCAGAGGAGGGTGACCAAGGTGGAAACCAAGCCTTATGAGGAATGGTTGAGGGAGTTGGGTATGTTTAGCCTGGGAAAGAGGAGACTGAAAGGCATATGACAGCTTTCTTCAAATACCTGTTGTACGGAAGATGGCACACGCTTGTTTTCCGCTGCCCCAGAGGGTAGGACCCAAACCAATGGATTCAAATTACATGAAAGGAGTGTCTGACTAAACACCAGGAATAACTTTCTGACAGAGCTGTTAGACAGTGGAATGGGCTACCTTGGAAGGTGGCGGACTCTCCTTCATTGGAGGTTTCTAAACGGAGAGCAGATGGACATCAGTAATTCCTTCAGGGGGTGAACAATGACCTTTTAGCTCCTTCCCAACTCTACACTTCTATGGTTCTGTGTGTTTTTCAAAAACCCACAGTGTTTCTATTAAAAAAATCACCGAGCAGAATGTCGGAACACAGGGGTACCAACTTGAATAAAATATTGTGGGTCCCAGGTAAGCCCCAAACTGCATAATCAATCACAAGGTAAAGGTAAAGGACCCCTGGATGGTTAAGTTCAGTCAAAGGCGACTATGAGATGCACTGCTCATCTCGCTTTCAGGTCGAGGGCGCCGGCGTTTGTCCACAGACAGCTTTTCCAGGTCAGGTGGCCAGCATGACTGAGCCACTTCTGGCACAACAGAACACCATGACGGAAACCAGAGCACACAGAAATGCCGTTTACCTTCCCACAGCAGCGGTACCTATTTATCTACTTGCACTGGCATGTTTTCGAACTGCAAGGTTGGCAGGATCTGGGACCGAGCAACGGGAGCTCACCCCATCACTGGGATTTGAACCGCCAACCTTCTGAATGGCAAGCCCAAGAGGCTCAGTGGTTTAGACCACAGCGCCACCTGTGTCCCTCCAATCACAAGACCACACATGCACACCATTTGAATGGCAATTCCCATCAACTTTGGGGGTCTCTGGCCCCCTCAGATTTTTTTGGGGGGGGAGGCAAAGGGACCTCGACCCTAGGAATTGGCTCCAATGTCTGAACTTCAATTTCTGTAAGCTGGCTGCTGGAAATCTATGCTGTACAGATATCCCTGCCCTTTGGCCCAACACATATAAGCAAATAAGAAGCTTGACTGGGGCGGGGGGCCAGAATGCAGACCACCTACCTGCCTCTGGGCCTGCAAATACCAGATCCATTAACTCCTTCCATCTTGTCCGGTTCTCTGCTGTGCTTTCAGTCTCGAAAATTACAGGTGGTAGGTTTGTTGTGTTGCTCTGTGTGAAGGCCACGGTCCACCAAACTTCTGGCACCATGTGCCTCCTGTATGAACTCTCCACAAGCTTAGTTAATGCAAATTTAAACTTTATTCTTGATGAGGCTTGGGAGCCTGCACCCAGCAGTAACTAACCCAGCCAGGCCACACCTCTGAGTTAGCTGCTCTCCAGGAACTGGCTTCCTGGGTCACAGCGGTTTCTTTTTAAGGGGCCACATATTAGATGTTTAATTGATAGTGCATACATCCCACTCAGAATACTCCGTTTTTAAAATCACTGTTGGCAAACTGGCTCTCTAGTTAAGTTTTTGTTTTGCTTTTAACTTGCCATGGACATAGAACTAGTTATAAGGCACAGTTTGGCAGTGGAGGAAGTGTTCAGCTGTGTGCCTTGCAAATGGAGGAGAATATGCATGGCCATCTAGCTCCTCTCAAAATACCATTAAGCTCAGATCCTCCAAGAGTTTCTATTTTCCAGGGACTTTCCTGATTTAAAGAAGCCATCCCGGTTTCTGATCTGATCCCTGAATGTCCCACTTTGCGCCTTAAAGGTAAAGGGACCCCTGACCATTAGGTCCAGTCGTGACCGACTCTGGGGTTGCAGCGCTCATCTCGCTTTACTGGCCGAGGGAGCCGGCGTACAGCCAGCATGACTAAGCCACTTCTGGCGAACCAGAGCAGTGCACGGAAACGGCGTTTACCTTCCCGCCGGAGTGGTACCTATTTATCCACTTGCACTTTGACTTGCTTTTGAACCGCTAGGTTGGCAGGAGCAGGGACCAAGCAATGGGAGCTCACCCCATCGCGGGGATTCAAACCGCCGACCTTCTGATCAGCAAGTCCTAGGCTCTGTGGTTTAACCCACAGTGCCACCCGCGTCCCTCCTTTGTGCCTTAGGATGTCCCTATTTTCTTTGTAGCATTGTTGGAGGATATGGAGTTATCCAACCCCCGAGCCATCTGAAAGCAATCCTGTATAGGGAAGCTTTTTTAAAAAAGGTTTTATTGTCTTTTTATATATGTCGGAAGCTGCACAGAGTGGCTGGGGCAACCCAGTAAGATATGTGGGGTATAAATAGTAAAGTTATCATTACGGAATGGGAGGCTGTCCCTATTTTCATCAGAGAAATGTTGGAGGGTATGTAAGCTTAGACTCTGGCTGTGCACCCACTGATGGAAACATACACACAAGCAGCAAAAAATAATAAAACTTAGTAGGCTAATGGGAAATCAGACGAAATTGTCTGTATGCTGTAATTGCAGTGCACCTTACATACCACAGAATGAATTGCATTCATTTCAGGGTTGTTCTCACCATGTCCTGTCCACTCCAGTGGGTGGGAATGCCAAAGTCTCCCCGCCCCAGACACCCACCTCCTTTCCAACCCCTTTTATTTATTTATTTTGCCAAGTGCATAAAGCTGAAGTTAAACGTGCGTAAGTTGAGGCCTTCCTGTATTTAACATCTTGAGCTCCTTGGAAAACCACCTTGAGTTCAACCTTGTTGTTGGAAAAGTGAAATGCAAATACCAAACCAAATCAAGATCGGAGATGACCCTCGTGGTTCTTTCCCAACTCTACCATTCTAGTATAAATCAAAAAGCAGACCGTGGCAAAGATAAGAGCCCTTGTTTGCAAGGCAGATTTGTATATGAGCCTTTGGGTAGGAAATGCAACTTATTCCCTATGTGTGGCCTGGGAATCAAGTAACTGAGATCACTTTCCCCTTTAGCATGAACTGCCTGGTGTAAGGGCCATCCATTATCAATCAGGATGCAAGGAGATTAGGGAGGGATTGACAACTGGAGGTTGCTAGATGCTCCTACTGCCTGCATTTTATCAACGTCACTCCATATTTCCTGGTACTTGTCCCTGGCAAATTGCTGTCTATCTGTTATGCCTTGGGGGAAGGGATACCTTTAAAAGAACGTGCTGGTAGAGTGCTCACATGTACACTATCTTAGTTTCCGCCAACACACCCAAGAGTGTTAAGGTTGCTGAATGTGTTTTGATTCTGCGGTGAGTACCATCCGATCCATGGCAGGGTGGAACATTATATTAAACTTTAAGCTCTCGCAGCTCCAACCCCAGCCCCAGCCTTGACCCCTATGGCCAGCTTATTAACACAAACTGCTTCAGATGCAGCGGCTATCATACCTTTCCAAGTGTCCCGATTTTCCAGGGACCATTCCAGAATTATGAAAGCCATCTGGGCTTCTGATTTGCTTCTGAAATGTCGCCATTTCCCCTGCCAGTGCTGTCGCCGTTGAGCTCAGGAAGGAGGATGAACTGGCCCTTGTCCTGAGTGGCAGAAAGGGAGCATCCCATTGCCTCTCCATGGCCACAGCTGATGGCCTCCTCCCTTGGGCAGCTCGTAGTGGATATGGCTGCTGCCACCAAGGCCCAGCTCTGCGATGGAAACAGAGAGTAGGGCGTGAAGAAAGGGGGAGAGGAGCGGAGCACAAGGAATCTTGAATTATTATTTTTAATGCTTTGCGTCTAATCTTACCCCTTTCTAAAATGTATTTATGGTGTGTTTTTCTTTTGGTAAATCTACGAATAATAAAATCAGGATTAAGGGGTTTCCTCAGGACAGTTGAAGGCATGTGTGCTCTGTCCCGTTGATGTAGTGCTATTGCATTCACCCTTCTTCTGACAGGAAATTCTTGGTGGGGGGACGGCAAAAAATGGGGGGGGGGCGGTTTGAGGAGGGTCAGTTGCGGAGTGAGATATGTCCCTATTTTCATTTGAGGAATGTTGGAGGGAATGGGCTATTGTAGATTCAGGGCGCTTCCAGGCTTTTGCTCTTGGGGGTGGGACCTACCAACAAATTCGGGCTCTGCCATGATAGCTGATGGTGAAGTCTTGCTCAGCAAACCCATTTCCCTCAGCGATCAGACTTTTGCCAAAAGGCAAATGATGGGGAAATGCCCTTGGCTAGCACTTGCTTTGACACGACGTCATCTAACCGCCCTCCTTGCAAAACAGATCGTGATAAATACTCGGTAAACAGGTGGTTTGGAAGCACCCTCAGGGTAAAATAAATAGCACAGCATATGGGAAGGCTTTCATCCAAACTGCTGGTGATTTGTGCGGTCTGTCGGGCAGTGATTCTTGGTGTGAGGCTGTGTACCCTTTACTCTGCATCTGGCACGCTCCCAACCACAGTTTTGCACATTAGCCACACTCCACACCCATCCTGTCACTTCTTCAGGAAATGCCGCCTTTTGATGCATTCCCACCTCAAACTGGCTTTGAACCGAATTGAGAATTGAGCCACCTCTCTGTGTTTAAGCCAGCAATGTGTGCACAGCATTATAAGTTACAAATACACAGGAGGCGCTCTGTGTTCATTTGTGAAATACGAGGGTGAGGGTTACCACTTTCTGGGGTGTGTACCTACGCCTCAGAGCCAGCCCAAGATATTTGGCTGTGTGAGGCAAGAGACAAGGTGGTGCCACCAACCCTCCCTATTTCTCATACAGATGCCAGCCACTTGAATTTGAATTCCAGCACTGGCAACATGACAACATCTTCTATCCACTTGAGGGCGATAGGCCAACTCAGGGGACAAAGGGCAGGCCACACGGCTTGCACCTCTCTTCTCCAAAGCCTTGCCACTGCCAACTCTGCTCTGCAGCATCAGCCAACCAAGGTGGCTGCTTCACTCTGCTTTATGGGAGGGCTGGTCCTGTTGGTATGCTTCTAGCAACAGCCTGAACCTGCAGAAATTATATATATTATATTATTTATATATATATATGGGCACAGACCTAAACAGTGTAGAAGGTGTCGCTTGTCCTGAATCTCCCAACATTTAGTTTCATTGGATGTAATTAGTTAAAGAACTTAAATGTCTACATCAGGGTCCTGGATTAATTTGAGCCTAGAGAGGTGAAGTCAGGGCTGGCTCAAGACATCTTGCTGCCTGAGGCGGACAAAATGGCACCTCCCATTCCATGTAGAGAAGTAGCTTGGAGCAGCAATTGATTCTTAGTTCAACACTGGTGATGGGATGGCACACCTGAGGGAAGGAGGCTCACTTAGGGGGCTCTGTGTAACAGAGAGCTCTCCTTCAACATCTCATTGCCCTTCCCGCCGTATCTGCTACCCAAGGCAGCTGCCCCACTCTGCCTAACAGTAGGGCCAGTCTCGTGTGGAATGTAGGGATGGATAGATCTGTCAATTTTGGTTCTCTCTCTCTCATTTTTCCAATGTTAAATTCAGTTATCCACACTTCTGCAGCAATTTTTGATTTATAAAAATTTGTCTACGTATTAGTGTGAACTTCACCTAATAAACAGGTTTTTGTATGCAGTTTTCAGTAAGGTACACACTTTTGCAAGGACTTTCCCCCTATGTAACACATTTTCTATGTATGCATTTTATCCACACTTTCCCCTAATACAAACATTTTTGCAAGCAATGTTTGGTTGGAGAACTGCACTGCAAAATTCAGAGAAGGGCGAATTTTGAAGGATTCCTGAGTTTTGGTTCACATATTGTTTCGCAAAGTGTGAATTAGGTAGGTTTACCTTGGGCATCATTGAGGTCATACTATTTCAGATGCAAGCTGGAATTCCAGCAATGGTCTCCTCCATTGCAACTCCAGTTTGAAAGCCTTTCTCTCACTTAAGCTTACTTTTGTGGTACCTTTACTTCTAGATTGAAATGCTGAAGAGCCTCAAACTCTTCAGGGCAACTGATGATCCTAAAAGATTTAAACCAGAGGGCTGGATCCAGAAGTGGCCTAACCACCATGGGACATTTCAACAGTCAGAACTGACTAGGGAATGTGACTCTCTAATGTGGTAGTTAACTGAAGATGGAAGAAAAAGATGGGATCTTGTACATCAGTGAATCTTCCCATGATTTTAAATACATATTTAACCCTCCTCTTCTGTCTTCTACCTTCCATGTTACCCTTATGTATCTTCACTTGCCGCACCATTCAGAAATATGTTGACTGGCTCATTTACTTAAGGGATCTGAATTGTTTTAATAAAAAAATAATAATCCCCCATTCTTAGCCAGGACTTCTGCATCTTTTAAGAGCAGGATGACAAGCAGAGTTCAAGAGGTGACATTTCCCATCACTTCATTTCCATCAGGGAAAAACGTCTTCTTAAAGGCATGCAATTATTTAAGACTGACCAAGAATGCTTCCTGGCATTGTTCTCTAGACAGGGAGAAACCTAACATTGCATTGAAAGCACACCTAGAGACTGCAACTGGGATTTTTAAATGAAAAAATTAATGTTCACCAATGTACAAGCTTATGAACCCTACTGAAATTAGAATTACTTCTGAGTTAATAAGTTTTGTATTGGAGTATTAGTGTGACCTCCTGATGATTTATGTTGTCTCCTTTTTGCTTCCACGGATGGCTTTTAATGTGTGTCCCGGTGAACTGAGGATACACAATGGGGGGGGGGGGCTCATGACCATTAGATTCAGCCCCTCTTACTTGCTAACACACATTACACCACACGAAAGGAAATGTGCTGTTTGCCTCTGAATCTTTACTGGCAACTGGCCAGAGGGCTGCAAGTCTTCTACACAACCCCAATCATTCAACGCAATAAATCAACTTCTTCCTTTGAGAAAAAATATATAACTTAAATGGCTGCCTTTAAGTACCCTTGAGTGCGGAAATGTGTGATCAAGGGCTTTCAAAAAGTCTTTATGGATTAAGGATCCAGGGAGTTGAAAACAGACAGGAGAGTGCAGAAGTTGGCATCCTGAGAATCGACTTTTGGCTTTCTAGTTGCTCAGAGTCTTGAACGTATGTGGGCAATGCCTGGTGGCATCACAGAAACGGGGGTGGTTTCTGGATGCGATTTCTGCTAGTCTAGGCATGGGGCTTCAGAACCACGCCATGCTCCACACCAGATGATAGGATAAGAAATGCACGGACATTTGCTTAGCTAACACACTTCATGCAAGTCACAAACGTAGGGTCAGTTTGGCACAAGTTTGCCTTGTCAAAGATGCTATCTTGCCAGAAGCTCAAATAATTTGGCCTAGCACCTGAAATCACCTCATCTTAAAAGATGCAGAAGTCCTGACTAGGAATGGGAGATTTTTTCTTCTTATAATGCAGGCATTGTGAAGGCTTCTGTTGGTTCTCTCCCCCCCCCCCGACTTTTCTTGATGGCACTGTTTTCCCCATGCTGGATAGTGTGTGGGCACATATCTTCCTGATGTTTGGCTCGAAGAGAGCAGAAGCCCAGCTGCTTCTCAGACTTGAGTTATCATGAAGGTTTTGTTTGGTTCGAATCATGGCATCCCAAAGGATACAACCCTGGAAATTGCAGCAGGAAACTGGCTTCCCTGCCTCCAGTGGAAACTGGGAATACAAGGCATCCAGGAAACAGCTGAGGCATCATAGGACCAGTTTTTGAGAATGAAGGCTGCGGAAAGGCTTCCTCCATCAGCGGACAGGAAAAACTTTCCCATCACTTGTTGGGATTGAGAAGTGACCTCGACTGTACATTGTGGTATGTCAAAGTGGCTTACCATGAACGTGCAACTGTGCTCATGCATATGTGCACCTGCCATGCTTCTCATTTCCCTAAGCTGAAAACAAGCCAGTGTTGTCTTAGCATTGTGTGCAAATCATTACTTGTGATTTCTTGCCAAACACTTGACGAGAGCTAGGAGCAAACCTTGATTTTGTTCATTTTAACTGATTTGACTGCCAGTTTTACCTATTTCTTTTGCGCTAAGTGTTGCATTATCATTATCTTATTATTTAAAATAACAAATCAATAATAATAACAACATGGAACAATAATTAGTATTTGTGCGTGTATAATCTGTAATCTGCCCTAGGCTCAGGAAAGATGAAGGATATGATAAAACTTTCTAAATAAATAAAGTTGTGTGCTTGCTTCCCTTCCAGTTTGTCCTCTAAACTGAGTAATGTAACGCGCTTAAGATGTAAGGTCTAATTAAGATCTTCAAACTGGATAATATTATTTTTATTTAAAAAACATTTTGAGGTGAGCAGTACTGTACACAGTATTCTAAATGTGGTTGCACCATAGATTGATATAATGTCAGTTTTATTTTCAAATCATTGTAATGATCTGAGGAGAAACCAAGGTACCCTGGTTTCTCTTTAGATCACATAAATCTTTTGCCTTCTACTAAATATTTCTGTGGAGAAATCATTGTAAGAAGGTTGGCAGCTACCATAATTTCTCTCTCCTTCCTTCCTTCCTTCCTTCCTTCCTTCCTTCCTTCCTTCCTTCCTTGATAGATACATACATATGTGAGGGGATAGGTCTATTGGTGGCTCCTACCTTTGAGAGCCAAAAGATTGTATTCTAGAGTCTAACAACAAGAGAGATTTGCAGACATTTCCTGCGATGAACATCCCTAGGATGTCCGGCTGCCACACAAGACAGTGTGCTGATCTACAACGCCATGCCTGAAGTTTACATGGATGAGTGGAATCTTCCTGGACCAAACTGCTGATTTCTTGCTTGTATTTTCTACCCAGCAGACATTGCTGGGTGAGTGGGTTAATGTGTAGCCCAGAGAGTAAACATTTTTGCCTTGTGTGTCTCCTCACTACCAGGAACAGAATCTCCTGAAATTGTTATTTTTGGCTCTGTCCTTTGTAGGGTGACAAAGGGTAATCGATGCCCTTGGCAGTGGTGGTGAGGAAGGAGGCAGAGATAGGAAAGGAGGAGGGTGCCGGGGGAGGGAAGGAGCAAAGGTGGTTTAAAGGCACAAGTTGGCAAGAGGGTTGTTTTTCTAGGAATTTTTTTTTTTAAAGGCCCGTGTTTTCGGAAGAAGGTTCTTTGTCTACCTGTTGCTGACCGAGTCTGATGTAAAGGGGAAAGTACTTTGTGTCACTTTCTTTGGCAGTAAGCAAAGGCAACCAATTAAGATTAAAAACATGCCTTTAAATGAGTATTGATGATGGAAGAAGACATTTGAAAATTATGAAGGATGGGACAAAATGCAATCTCCGCATTATACCTGGGAACTTGGTTGCTAGGCAACAGAAAAGCCACAATGCTTCTCTCCCCATCTTATGGTTTGCTAAGTAAAAAAATAAGAAAAGGAAGCCCCAGGATGCAGTGCTCCATTCATTTTAGTTGCCAGGCAACAGAGTCTACAGCTAACTGTGTCCCCCTCTTGTGGTAGTTACTAACCATTGTAAGTATTATCAGATATTAGGGTTGCTTCTTTAACGCAGGGCTGAGGAACTAGCGGCCCTCCAGATGATAAAACTCACGCTTACCTCAGCCCCAACCATTATGGTCAATGACATGGGGTGATGGGAATTGTAGTCCAGCAACACTTAGAGGGCTGCAGGTTTCCACCCTTGATGTAGTAGAAGGCACTGAATTTTGTCTTTTTTCATGGTTTGGATACCTGTATTACCAATTTGGTTCTGTGCTTTTTCACAAATACTGTCTCTCTACAGCCTCAAATATGTTTTAATTTCCCTTTGTCCTTCCCCCTCAATCAGGCATGGTCTCCCTTGCTGGCTTTGATGAAACAACTGCTGACGTGTTCTGGATCGACTTTCTCTCTACTCTGCCTCCACTTTCACAATCAAAGGCTGAGGCCTTTGTTTCCCCAGTGAATATTAGCCAAATCTGCCCAGGCCAAAATGTGATGAATTACTATTATTGATGATAATAATAATAATAATAAGGCTTTTGAAAAACAAACTACTAGAGAACTAATGAAGGGCAGGTGTGCTGGTGGTGCTTAGCCATCCAAACCAGATGGACAGTCTACTAGCAAGGAGTCTACTACTCAAGCAGCAGTTGTTTAGGGAGATGATTCTGGGTGGGGTGGCTGTATAAATGTAGCCACAAATGTCATCTGAGGTTGGCCATGGGATTTTTTGCATTGTCATAGAAGAAACTTGAGTATGACGTTCAGATTTTCTGCTGACACTGTAAAAGTGTCAGCATCGCCCTAGAGCCAGTGCACCAACTGGACTCATGCACCTCAACCCCGACTGGGCTGGGCAAGCTGGGTAGCACCGCCAGAGACCTCCTTCTCGCAGGAACAGGTCACAGTGCTGTGGACTCACAGCTTAGAGCTGAGAGCACCGGATTCACTGTCTCAATACTACAGTCGTTGCACAGCAGAGTTTTGCAGAGTCTTGCAGAGTATAAACCACTCGGAGAGCAGCTCTGTAGAATATCTTCCTTTTATTCTGTAACTACAACTATGATACAAAACTATATACAGAGCTGAATATTCTAAGCATAAATCAATGCTACACTGAGAGTCTGCAGCTGCTCTTAGCAGCAACCTTATCTCTAGGATCTCCAACACTCTCACTTTCTCCGATACACTGACTGACTGACTCTGTCTCTCACACACAGATATGTTGCTGGGCAGAATAAGTAGATAGGCAGGACACGCCTCCTACTCTCTGGAGAGTCAGCAGAGACCATCAGGAGATGATCAGGAGATTCTTGGGTATGGGAGGGGTGAAATCTCCTCAAAAAGGGCCAAGTGTGCACCTTTTGGAATGTGCAAAGACAACTGAGCCACTTGCCAGTAGTATGTCTCTGACAGGAATGGCCCACCATTTGAGATCTTGCACGTCTGATAGTTGTTGAGGGAATTTCATGTGGTGCCAGTTTGACATGTCTCAATGCTGCCAGGGTTTGAAGATACGTTTTTGCCAATTCCCTCCTCCTAAAATACATGAGTCCTTTTGCTGAAAAGTTGGCCATCTCTACACTGCCACATTCTGGAGATTAATTAGCAGAGCGTAGATAGCTTCCTGCTTGGGAACCACACTTTGCAGACCCTCCAAGTGTCCCTGTTTTCCAGGGATGTCTGTGATTTAGAGAAGCCGTCCCAGTTTCTGATTTGATCCCGGAATGTCCTATTTTTCCTTAGGACATCCCAATTTTCATTGGAGAAATGTTGGAGGGTATGACTTTGGTATTTTATTAGAAAGCAGAATCTTGAGTTTCTGAAACTCAGCATGGAAAAACCATGCTAAAGGCAGCATCTTCATGCGGACCTCCTCCTGTCTTTGCTGGTAAAGAAGCATGCAAATTTGCAAATTCCAAAGAGGCCTCATTCATAGCATTGCCAACTTTGTTTTGTTGCTGACAAGGGCTTCTGTGCCTGTAATGAGAAGCAAACCATTAGCTGGTGCAGCTTTGCTCCCTCAAGTGCATCTGCATGCCGGGAGAAATTTCATTTGGTGAATTTACATTTTCCATCTGTTAAAGGGAAAAGAGCTGTGTGAGGGGAGGAAAGGCAGAAACGCTAATTATTCAGACAATAAATGGCAAAGCAGTATATTCTGTTACAGCAGTTAAAAATATGGCGAGTCACTGATAACTGGAGTACAAAGTACTGGGCTTAACAGACATATGGCATGATTTGGTGTCAGCCACCTTCATGCAATATGTATTTATATGAAGGGAAAAGGCCCTGTTATAAATATGAAGTACCGTATTTTTTGCTCTATAAGACGCACCAGACCATAGGACGCACCTAGTTTTTGGAGGAGAAAAACAAGAAAAAAAAATATTCTGAATCTCAGAAACCAGAACAACAAGAGAGATCGCTGCGCAGCGAAAGCAGCGATCCCTCTTGCTGTTCTGGCTTCTGGGATAGCTGCGCAGCCTGCATTCACTCCATAAGACTCTCACACATTTCCCCTTACTTTTTAGGAGGGAAAAAGTGAGTCTTATAAAGCAAAAAACATGGTATTTTGGATTTTAAAAAATTGTCCTATGTAACTTGGTGACTCCATTGGGAGACTTTTCTGAAACCACTAGACTTTATACTTTTGGTCTATGAGGATTAAAATAAGGGACACACACACTCTAGTGACTAGTTCTTTTTAAGCTCATACCTACATCCCACCTAGGCAGATTGGTTCTGTGACGCCAAGCCAGAAAACTGCTATTTCTGCTCTTGAATCCAAATAACCTTGCTTAAGGAATTGGGATGTGAGACTGCTGACTTTTGCCACATGAGGAACACTGACAAATTGGGAATCAGGCCTTTGTCATGGTGCAATATAGGAAATTAGGGCCAGCTTTTCCTTCCAGATCTGCATCTGTGATCAAATTTCCTTTCCCAATTGTGGCCAATTCCTCCCTCCCTCCTCCTCCTTTCCACGTTCCAGTGACCTTATTTTAAAAAGGTTCTGTTTGTATCTGGCTTCATTCAAAATGTTTTTATTTGCTCCCATTTAAATTCAACACTCTTGGAGATCGAGAGAGAAAGGGAGAAACTTCAATTTTTGCAGAACAGGCCAAGACCACTTCCTCTGCCCCAAGCAGTTTCCGTAATGGGCACCAGAAACGCAAACATTTCTGCATGTTACGCAGTTTGGTCAGGCTTGGGTTTGGGGGGGTGCATTTGAAGCTTATCCCACAATCCCACAAGGTATGTAGCCACTCTTTTTAACCTACCCACTATTTCTGCAGCCTGACAAGTTTTGTAGTGTAAAAGAAGTTCAGCAACAAGCTAAACTCAGGCTAACTTCTAAGACTAACTTCTGTCCTCCAGCATGTCAAAAGCCACCACATGGATTTAGCCAGGCCTGGAGTTGTTTCAGCTGCTAAGGCAGACCCTCCAAGTATCCCTATTTTTCAGGGACAGCCCCAGATTTACGGACGCTGTCCCAGTTTCTGATTTGATCCTGGAATATCCTGCTTTTCCTCAGAACAGGGGACACTGTGGCTTCCCTGAAAGGCCCCTGGTAGTAGTCGTATACACATGAAGCAGAGGAGTTATTGAGAAACCCTTAGCCTGGCTTTCGGAGCTATAATTCCCAGGTGTGTCTAGGCAGAAGGACATAAAAAGGAAAGGCAGCCATGCTGGTCCAAAAAACTCCAAAATCCACAGCTAGGAAACAGCATTTTTTAGAACCAACCAAAAATGCCGCAAAATACTGAGGGAGCTTTCATGTTTCAGAAGGAGGGAGGGACCTTTAGATCATTTGACATTTGCAAGCGTAGGCCTTGACAGGCCTCTTGGCTGGTATTCTGGAGGGCAGCCCTTCTTTTGAAGATTCCTTTCCATGGGAAACAATGAACAGAAGGGGGAGGGCAGGCTGAGAAAGGAAACAGCAAAAGAAATTTTACCAGCTACTGGTACCAGACTTTAACTCTGAGGGGAAGCGGGCTGCAGCAGGGCAGTCCTGTGCATCTTTCAGTGCATCTCAGAACAGGGAAATTAATTTACCACAGACATGGCCAGCATTTCAGTTTCACCTCACATTATCTCTTCAGCAATGACTACTTCTCTAAGAAAAGCCACAGCTTCAAGCAAGACTGGGGTTGTTTCCAGATAGGAAATGTTGTGTTGCTCATGCCCACAAGTGTTTTCTGTTTCAGAGTCCACATGACATTGTTGTCCTCAAATGCCAAATCATACTTTTTAAACATTAAATCAGGATTTCCCCTTGTTGCTTCATGTCTGTAAAAACCGGGCCTGAGGTAGTAGAGTTGAGAATGTCTTTAACCTGAGAAAGAAAGACTGTGTAGACAGTTTCATGCTAGATTGGCCTTCTCCAACCTGATGGCCATAGTGGGTTATTGTTATGTACTGAAGTTTTCACCCTGGGTCAGCAGGGGGATACTATAGATAGTTTTCACTCAGGTCCACATATGCAAATAAGGGATTGAAAGTGACGTTCAGTGATTGGATAGTTACAGAAAGTGGTTACTGTTGCTTTGTAGTTGAGCTCTATATAAGTAGGCTGGCTGAACCCTTCAGTTCAGTTCTGTTCTGGCCTGTGAATAAACAAGAGCTGTTTGAAGAATCGCTGTGTCGTCTGATATGTTCACCCACAACTTAACAGTTATACTGTTCCATCTAGCTCAGTATTGTTTACACTGACAGGCAGCAGCTCTCCAGGGTTTCCCAGCCCCACCCAGAGATGCCAGGGATCATTCTGCATGCAAAGCTGATGCTCTGCTACTGCGGTATAGCCCTTGTCAGCCAAAACATCCGGAGGGCACCAGGTTGGGAAAGGCTAGGCTGAGCCAGATTGTGTGCCCAGGGAAAGACACCAAGCTTCCTTCACACCTAACCAATAAACTGGTTACATCCCACTTCTGGAATTGTGTTTAACCCAGAATGGAATCCCACACTTAGTTTTGGCCGGCTTAGTAGAAGGCAACAATCAGTCTCTCCCAAAGTTAGCCTCTTCTGTTCTTCCAAGGTTTCTATTTGATAAGAAGAAACATAAATTCAAGGCACAACCAGAGCTCAGTTGCCTGAGGAGCCTTCAGTATCCTGTGTGGACACCCCTGTTCTTGGTATACTGTATCTTTCTTTTCCTTCTCAGTTTCCATTTGCTCCACACTGAAATCTTCAGGATAAAATGGGATACCCGTCCCTGGATAATCGAGGGTCGTCAGCTGTGTTTTTCTTCCAACGGCTTGTAGAAGCAATATTTCAGGCCTACCCTCTGCAGAGCTAGCCTACCTCACTCTGACAGTGCTAAAACATGTCCTGTAACGTTCAAAGGCTTCCACAGAGGGGTCCCTGTTCAGTTTCATTCAAAAGAGCTGGCAAGAGGCCTGGGGTTCTTCTGGCAGACAGTTTTGTTTCAGTCTGCCAGGGTTGCTCATCCTCAAAGCAAAAGCGCCACGGAACTCTTTTCGTTCGCAGAGATCGATAATTCGATGCAGACCGCAGCGGGCGTGGGAGCGTGCGCTACGCGGCATGACATCTCGACCTTGCAGCTGCGGATAAGTTCAGCAAGAAGAGCAAAGGAGAACACACACGCACACACACGCACATTGGAGAGAAATAATGTTTACTCTACCAAAATATGAAGCTTTAAATGCCCTGGCTTCACAGCATCCTGGGCTTGCTTCCCCTTTCAAGAAATGTCAAACTAAGCAGATGTGCTCTCTTGACACTCGCCTCCCCGTCTGCCAACATCTGGTTATTCCACCGCTGGAATCACATTTAACCCAGAACGCTTATTGCCAAGACTCTACGCGGCTGAATTTCGCTTTTGGCCTTTCCCCCTCCCACCCAGCTCCCCTTTCATGTTGTCAAACAAGCTACAGTTTGCAACTTGCCAGGCTAAGCATGGGGTTCCTTGACGCTTACCTGTTCAGATCTCCTCAATGGCCAGGCAGCCTGGCCATCCAGGAGACCAGGGCACACAGGAGGGATAGCTCAGTTGGTAGAGCATGGACGCTTAATCTCAGGGCCGTGGGTCTAAGCCCCACATTGGGTGGAATATTTCTGCATTGCAGTGGGTTGTACTAGATGATCCTCATGGTCCCTTCCAGCTTTATGATTCTATGATCTATAACCTGGCTACTGAATGTGGAAACATCCTATCCTGGCTCTCTGAAAATATGGTTGGTGAAGAAACGTCATATAAGGGAAGTGAAGCTACCAATCTGACAACGGGAAACACACAGAGACAGTGCCCAAGGACAGTCAAAAAATGCAGGCAGCAGAGTTGGTCAAGATACATCTGTCTTTCTGCCTGTGTGTGTATTGGGGTGTGTGTGTACACACACATGCATATACTCACCCAAAAGTAGCAGTACATTGCATAACGCGGGTTGCGGGACGTGGGTGGCGCTGTGGTCTAAACCACTGAGTCTAGGGCCTGCCGATCAGAAGGTCGGTGGTTCGAATCCCCGCAACTGGGTGAGCTCCCGTTGCTCAGTCCCAGCTTCTGCCAACGTAGCAGTTTGAAAGTATGTCAAAAGTGCAAGCAGATAGATAGGTACTGCTCCGGCGGGAAGGTAAACAGCGTTTCCGTGCTCTGGTTCGCCAGAAGCGGCTTAGTCATGCTGGCCACATGACCCAGAAGCTGTACACCGGTTTCCTTGACCTGTAAAGCGAGATAGGCGCCGCAACCCCAGAGTCATCTGCAACTGGACCTAATGGTCAGGGGTCCCTTTTACTTTACCTTTACATTGCAAAAAATCAAATTTATTAGGATTAGAATGACTGCCATGCTGAGTGAATAGTTTGCTGGGAGTAAGCTGCACTGAACTCTGTTGTGTTTACTTCTGACTGCATAAATTCAGCCTGCAAGATACTTCAAGCTTTGGCAAAAGGTCTCCAGCCAGTTGAATGCAAGCTTTAGCTTTTAATTAGAAGTGCAAACTCTCTTGCAAAGCAGTGCTGCTATTTTAAACGGCTAGTGTGAAGTAGGATCCCTGTAAAAGGAAAGAAGTACGGGTGTCTTGCCTTTCCTTAATTATCCTCTCCATTCTCCCATTTCATTATCAACCTTTTATTGGTATTTCTGTTCTTTGTATATCTTATTGTTGTTTTATTGCTATGGCCGATGGCTGACACAAATAAAGATTCATCCATTCATTCCCATTTCATCTGTGCTAACCGGCCACAACAGACCTGAAAGCCCCATTATCACCTCATTCCCTTGACAGAGTAAGGAGGGCCCATCAATTGCCCTGATGTTCACACAGATAATGCCATGCCCCTGCTTTTTTTTGGGGGGGGGGATAAGTCACTGAAATTTGCTGCTGTGTGTTCCCTTTCCACGAAGTCCTGCTCCTTCCCCCCGCCCTCAGCACCTGGTAATTGGAACTATACTGCTTCCATATAAGGAGGTTCTCCTCTGTTTTTATGGCTTTTTTCCTGTTTGTTTAACAATTCTAGCCTTATTTGTAATGCTTTCCACAAATTTACTGTGGACAGGCAGGTCTGTTATTTCTTTAAATACCCGCAAACGCTTAAAAAACAAACAGACTGCTGTTAACTCTGGCCACTTTCCAGTTACATTGCATTACTTAATCGTTCAGGATGAATAATCAAACCAGTGGTTTTCAAACATTCTGCCTTCGGGAAACATTTTCCACATTGATTTCCACATTGATTCTGCAGAGTCATGCAACAGGTCATCATACTAAGCCACCTAATGGCTTAGTGCAGGACACTAAGGAGAGGACAGGCGTACATGCAGCTCAGTAAAGTCTTGATCAGGCAATAGTAGGTCACAATAGTGCCCCATACGGTGGCCACATACACATCAGCAGCAGAAGAGGAAATACGTCACCAAAAAAAAGAAGTCAAAAGAGGATAGCAATTTGCACGCAGTGATTCATATGTATAAATGCAAATGGAAAAATAACTAATTTAAACAGAAATGCAACACATAGCTGGAGGAGGGGGAACTGTGACCAAGCTCTATCTAGGTGCCAACTGTTGATGGGCAACTTCAAGAGCTCTGCTCTCTCTTCTTGGGGTTCTTTTACACCAGACAGCCCTTGAGAGATCTATCCTCTGTAAGACTAACACTGTGCTCTAGAATCCACTCAACTCGGAGAGACAGTGTGGTGTAGTGGTTAGACTGTTGGACTAGGTTCAGATCCCCACCTGGCCACGACTATGGAACAGGCACTCTGTGGCACCTGTATTAGTGCCTGTTCTGCAGATCAAAGTGAATAAGTGGGCATAAATGATAAGAGTACACCACCTTGAGCTCCCTTGGGATATAAATGTGAAGAACAAATAACAAAATAAAGGAAAACTCTTAAATTTCAGGCAAGGTGTCTTTTAGAAAAACTTCTCCACCGCCCCTGCTCATATGACAAACGTTTCCAAAGGACATCAGGGTTCCTTAACAGTTTCTGAATTAATCTGAATTAAATCAACCCAATAAAAAAAGAGGAAAGGTTAGGGACAGATAGGCTAAGGTGATCTGCCCAAATCCACACAAGGAAATCTGTGGCACTGCAGGGATGTAAGCCTTCTATGCCCCCAGGCAGCCTGCAAGCACCACATGCCAATCTCCACTCAACAGGGCTCTTCTTCAGGGCCTTGGTGGGAGACCGCAGCCTCCTTTAAACTTCAAGCAGCTGTTTCCCTGGCACAGTGCCTTCTGATTGCTATGGTTTAAGAGGCACATAAATAGAAGTAGGGGACGGAGGGAAGTGGGTGATGGCTTTTACAACAGTTACCAAGCTTTTTCTGGGGTAGCTGCTGAGCACCCTTGATCTACAGCCTTTTGGGAAAGGTGTTCGTACCTCTTGGCTATGAGAATAAAGGGACTGGTTGGCAGGGCCGACCCCATCATTGGGCAGAGTGAAGCAGCTGCCTCAGTCAAGGAACGTTTGGGATAGGGAGTAGCAATGATGCCTTAGAAGACAAGGTTATGTGTGTTTGCCCCGTAAGCTCAGTCTGTTGCTCTCAGGCCTGTTGTTGCCCTGCTGGCAGCGTAAGGTTCAACTGCTGCTCCAGCTGGCTTCAGTGTGTGAAATTTGGGGTGTGGGTTTGTGGGGCGCCACCCTGTCCTTAGTCCCAGGCAGCAGCATGTCTTGGGCTGATCCTGCTGCCTGGTTAAGCCTAAATCAGCTTTAACATGTTTCCTCGCCCTCCACACCTCCACTTCTCCCAAAGCGTCCAAAGCAGCCGCCGCTAAGTGTAATTGATGCATTCCTCAAGTTGTTTTAGGATGTTGCTTCCTTACCCCTCCCCTCTTAAATGCTTTTACCACTTCCTATATTTAGCGTTTTTAATTTTGCTCTTAAATTTGAGCAATTTCGCCACATTGCATGAGTGCCAATTAAAAGCTGCCTCCCCCCCCCATTTTTTATTATCGTTCAGTGATCTAAAAGCTGTCTAGAAGAAGCAGTGAACTATTCTTAAGCCTAGTTCTCACAGGTGAGTTCTTTGGCCAATTCTACAACATTTTTGCTTGAGTTCAAGGGATTACATTTGAAAAACAGACAGCTGTCTTCCAAGACTGGAGATATATGGCCCTCCTTTGCTGTAGCTTCCAGAAATTTATACCCCAATGAAGTCAAATCCAGGGTTCTCTTGCTGGAACCTTTCTAGCATCAGCTTCCTCTGCATCTGGTTCTGGACCCAAGGATCAGCAGCATACCCATTCTCAAGCAAAGAATTTGTGTGTTTCCCCCCCCCCCCAAGGTGATTCGTATCAGTTCCTGGTCCTCTAGTGTACATGTTGCTTCATCCTTGACACTCCTTGAGCAGGTGCCCTGCGGCACGTCCACCTCGATGAACACCTATTCCATGGTCTGGTACCAGCGGCCTCGAGGGTGTGTGTGTGTGTGTGTGTGTGCATGGCACCTGAGGAGATTTCACCCCTCCCATATCCAAGAATCTGCTGATGTCCTCTGCTGATTCTCCAGAGAGGAGGGGGCGGTTTCTGCTCTCTACTTATTCCGCTCCAGCCTCACATCAAAGAGAGAGAGCGAGACTGAGTGTTAGAGAGATCGTGTGTATACATAAGCAGCTGCAGACACTCAGTGCAGTTCAGCATTTTCGCTGAGACCTCATTTAGCTCTGTACATAGTTGTGTATTACAGCTGTAGATAGAATAAAAGAAGATATTCTACAGAGCTGCTCTCCGAGTCGTTTATGCTCTGCTATACTCTGCTGTACTCTGCTGTACGACGACTGTCTTCTTGTTGGAGTGAATCCGGTGCTCACAACTCTAAGCTGTGAGTCCACAGCACTTTAACCTGTTCCTGTGCAGAAGGTGGTCTCTGGAAGTGCTACCTAGCTCGCCTAGCCCAGTCGGGGCTGAAGTGTATGAGTCCAGTTAGTGGCACTGGCTCAAGGGCAATGCTGACAGCACCAGCCCACTGTGCTCTTCAAACGGTGCCAAGACCCACTCAGCGGGTGCCTCGCCTCATTCCCCCCACCACGACCCCAGCTCCCTAAAAGCTGCCTTTTAAAAACATTGCAGGGTGTCTGGAGAGACAGTGGGGGTAGCCATAGCCCTGGGTCAGCGGGCAGGAAGAAATCAGGCAGGGAGGGAAGGACACCACCGCAAACACATATGGACACCACCGCGAGCACATATGGACTCACCCGCCAACAGCGGGATGTAGGGGGGGCACCAAGCCAACAATAATGTTTATGAAAGCCTGTCGCCTGTGTTGTTAACTCTTCAGCTTCTACTGGGAATCTTAACTCTTTGGCTGCTTTTTCATCCTTAGTTGAAATAGTGCAGATGATGATGCTTTAATTTAAGATAGATGGTTTTGTGCAAACAGAGACACAGACTATTGTGCTAAAATGGCCAAGGATAGAGCTCAGAGGGTTCAAGGTGGCCAGGCTTTTCAATCTGGCCCTTGGGACCCTCACCAGCCACTGTGTAGGCAGCGGAGGACCCTTACTCTCCCCACTGGTCTCCGGCAAGGAGTCATGGGACCGCCTCGCCGATTCCCCCATCTGCCCCCCTTCTCCACTGGTGCTACGCTGATTCCCTTCCCCAGAAGATGGGCTGCCTCTCCCAATCCCGGGACACTCTCTGGGATCCCTCTGGAGCTTGCTCTCTCCCTCCGGCACTGATGGCAATTCCCTGACAGGTTGATATCGGATGTTTAGTAGTCAAGGAATAAGATGAGAGGTCCTCTTGTGGATCAGGAATTGGTTAAGTTGCAGGAAGTAAAGTATAGGAATAAATGGACAGTTCTCCAGATGAAGAGATGTAGAAAGTGGAGTCCCCCGAGGATCAGTATTGGAACCTGTGCTTTTTAACTTGTTCATAAACCATCTAGAGTTAGGAATGAGCAGCATGGTGGCCAAGTTTGCTGCTGATAATAAATTGTTCAGGGTTACCGAAACAAAGAGAAATTGTGAAGCACTCCAAAAAGACCTTTCCAAACCCAGAGAATGGGCGGTAAAATGACAAATGCAATTCAATGTAATAAGTGTGAAGTTAGGCATGTAATAGCAAAATATATATTTAATTTCACATCTATGTTCAAGACCTGGAGGTCATAGTAGATAGCTCAGTGAAGACATGGATCTGGTATGCAGCAGCTGCAGAGAAGTCAAATTCCATACTAGGGATCATTAGGAAAGGAGTTGAAAATAAAACTGCCAATATCATGCTGTTATACAAATCGATGGTGCAACTGCATTTTGAATACTATGTACAGTTTGGGTCAGCTCACCTCAAAAAGATTACTGGAGATTCAGAAAAAGGCAACCCAAATGATCAAGGGGGTGGAGCAATTCCCCATATGAGGAAAAGCTGTCATGTTTGAGACTTTTTAGTTTAGTTTAGGGAAAAGGAGAGGAAGAGGTGACATGATCAAAGTTCAGTGCTTTTTTCTGGGAGGGGTACGCAGGGGTACGCATACCCCTAAACATTTTGTGAATCTTTGTACTTTTGTCCATTTGCATAACCCTCTGTTTACGTCAACTTCGGGATGCGCGCGCGGCATACCCGGAAGTATTTTACCGGGATTCATGCATTTCACCGCACGTGCATGCATTCCACATCTATGCTTAACTATTTTTTTCCCTTCTAATTTTATCCCCATCACTATTAATTGCAAGCGTTTAATCAAAGCCTGCTAATGTACCAATATCTACCATATTTTGCACATAAAAAATAACGATTTCCTGGACTACGTCCCGTTCTTTTTCCTGACTTTGGCGTACTTAAATTTCATCAGAAGACATCTGTCAATATTAAGGCAAGTTCCAGATCCAGCTCGCCTTCCCTCCAAACTTCTCTCTGTATTCTCTGTGTTTTGTTTTGTTTTGTTTTGTTTTGTTTTGTCATGTCAAGCAATTGCCATCCTATAATTTCCTGTGCATTTTTTCATCACTTTCCTTATTGCAGAAAGTCTGTGGTTTTTTTTTGTTTGTTTTTGTTTTAAGAAGGAAGTGGGTTTGTTGTGCAAAAGTGCAAAATCCACTTTAATTTCATAACTTGAATTTGCCTGTATCCGCTTGAATCCCACTAATAAAATAGCAACAGGAGCCTAGAATGTAATATTATTAGTTGCTGGTATGCAAGACTTTTCAAGCTGCATCTAATTCAACTTCATTATATCACCGGTAGTTGGAAAATGTGTGGGTTGTTGGAGATTTTTCACTGTTTTTGGTGAGAGCACCCACTGAAACAGACTTATTGGGAACAGATTTTACAAACACACGGCTTTATTCTACATAGGCCAACAGAGAAATATCCCAACATCGTTCTGTTTCATTTGTTGCCATCTGAGAGCCCACTGCTTCCACATAAAGCTCTATTTTTCAGTATTTTGTTGGCAGTCAAAGTGGATTTAGCTTGTAAGGGAAGTGGTTACTTCCTCTACCCCGAACCGGTAGATGGATTACGGGATATAATAATTATGCTGGTTAACTTGCCAGGTTTGAAGAATGAGGGGACAGGGAGGAATCCGATTCCTTTTTATGAGCTGTGGGTTGCATTTCCCACTTTTCTGGCAGCCCAAGAAGGCAATATACATGCACTCCTGACAGATTCAGATTTATTTCTCCTCACTTAACGGAAACCTTATTATTAATGCCCTTCATCAGTCACTGGCTCAAAATACATTTATTTTTCTTCCAGATGACTTACCGTATTTTAGTTATTATTTCAGTCTGAGAACGAGTGTATTGTTTGTTAAACTGTACTGCTGATATCAGGTTTTTGATGTGGGGTATTATGGCCCACTTCCATACACTCCCCCCCCCCACTTTAAAATAGGTTTGCTGCTTCCCTACTTTCCTTCCTGCTTGTCTTGCACCCAGTCACAAGCATTTAAATGCAACTAGCACCAACAGAAAACCAAAGATGGGCTCTGCGTAAACAGACAGTGTTTACATGTAATCTTAGCCAGAGGCATTATCAATACACGCTTCCTTGCTGTAAAGTCAGAGCACCTTAGGAAACCCTGAGTCTTTCCAGAGAGACACAGCTTGGGCTTTATCACCTAAGAGACAGTTTTAGGATCCCTAACATTTGGAACTAATGGAAGTCAAGCGCTACACCAAAGAGGCTTAGATCCTGCAGAATAAACTCTGCATGTGGCTTATGTTTTCTTACTTTGTACCATTTATTTTGGCTCCCAGAGCCAGGCTTTCAAAGATTTTGGAGAGTGGGGCGAAACGGAGGAAGGGGGGTGGTCTGAAGATTGTCAGTAGGTGTGCTGCTAGTAGAGAAGCCAGCATCCAGAAGCTATGTAGTTGAGTGACAATCTATTCTATGTCCACTGAAAGTCCTGCTCCCCCATACCCACTTCCTACCAGCAACTGTTTTTCTCCCTTAGACATATGGGCTAGCTTATTTTTCAACAAAAGCTAAGATGTTCAAGGTGCTGCTGTCGCCACCACCATTATTTCCAGCGCCATCGACGTGAATAGTGCTTTGCAGAGTCCTGCTCTCTGTCCCAAATTGCCTGGGATTGTCAGGACTATCTGCTGATAATCCTAGGTACATTGCTGTTGCAAGGAAATCCTTTATTTATTTTTTAACCCTCCCTGCAAGTGGTAGGTAAAACAGATTCCTAATATAGAGCTGACTCACCTACCTCCATGTTTTGCTTAGGGTTGATAACAATCAATGCTGGTCTCACTAGGGGCTGGAGGAGAGGCAGAGCTGAGAAGCCAAGCCAGCGACAACACTTTGAGAAGTGCCCCAGTTCCTGCTGGATTTGGCGAGAGCTGGGGCAGAGTGTGCCAGGAGGCAGCAATTCCTGTTTTGCCTCAGGTGGCAAAATGAGCTGGGCTGCCCCAAGGAGAGTAAGAGAAAGCAGATACTGAGCATGCAGACATTTCAAACGTGCACTATCCTGCCAGGCTGCCAGCACTCTTTCTTTCTCCATTGTCAGTCTGATTCCAGCCAACACGGCTTCTCTCTTTGGGCCTGGGGTGGGAGTGGGTAGATCTACAGTCAGGAAGACTGAGCTGGAGGGTTGAAGAGGGGCAGGAGGGCAGATAATGGCAGCACAGGTAACAGCAATGGGAGGAGCCAAAGTAAACCTGCAGCCACTGCTGCTTTTTGGAGCCTGGTGGCATATATTTGAGATGGCCGACTTACAGCCCATAAGCCACTTACAATGCCCACATTACTCTGGCCCCTTTCATCCCCTCTCCAGGCCAGCTTGGGCTTGCAAGCACTTGCAAGCACCCAGCACTTGTGGAAAATGAAAGGCAACAATCTCCTTTCCAGTGTGGTGTAGTGGTTAAGAGCAGTGGACTCGTAATCTGGGGAACGGGGTTCAATTCCCCACTCCTCCACATGCAGCTGCTGGGTGACCTTGGGCTAGTCACACTTCTTTGAGGTCTCTCAGCCTCACTCACCTCACAGAGTGTTTGTTGTGGGGGAGGAAAGGAAAGGAGATCGTTAGCTGCTTTGAGACTCCTTAGGGTAGTGATAAAGTGGGATATCAAATCCAAACTACTCTTCTTCTTCTCCTTCTCCTCCTCCTCCTCCTCCTCCTCCTCACTGGCTCCTCAGGTGCTGATTTTGTCTAGCTAATGGCACTTCCTCAACCATTTCACTCAGAACGTGAGGATCTGTGCCCCCCCCCCCAAGGCTATGTGCTTCAATTGGTGTTGGTGTAATGTTACCCAAGTAGCACCTCCAGGGCCCGGAGCAAGGGTAACCAAATTTGCAATGATAATTTACCTTCAATAGTTTTGTAGAAGAGGGAATGTATGAAGTAGTGTAACTTAGCTTCTTCATTCCTATTTGCCTTAGGCTCCTCATACCCTTAATCCTGGTCTGTCTCTCTCAGGTTATATTAGACATACCTGTTTAACATGAGGCAAAATAATAGCCCCTCACAACAGAAGAGAGCAGAGAAAACTAACTTTCATGAGGCTTTGGTGGCTGAGTTGGCGTGTCTCATTAAACACTCACACATGTGACCCATTTCCTCATGAAAACACACACTTCAACTTACACCTTTGCCTAGTGCCTAAAAAGTATGTATCTGTTAATTTAGCAAATACAAATGACTATCCTCCCTAGTGCAACATAAAGGCTGTGTACACACTCTCGTTTACCCTGCATTCAGTGCACTCCCATTGCTGGTTTGCAAAGTTGGCCACAATCCACATCTATCCTGTAGTTTCTTGAGAAATACTGTGTATTGATGCATTTCCTCTCAAACCAGCTTTAATCTGATTTGAAAACAAAAAGCCATGCAAAGACATTCAAGCCCCATCACCACCCGCTGGTCTGGACAGACAGCAGGTGGCTTGGAAACACATTCAGCTACACTGATGTGCGCAGTCACGTGCAAATGCGATTTGAAACACGGCAGGAGGAAACAACCTCACTGCATTTTCTGCTAGTTATGCGTACGCAGTCTGGCTCCTGAACAGCAGAATTTTAAGAATTTGAAAGCTCAGCATATATTAGAAAAAAGGATGAATGTCTCATCAAATTTGCCTCCGTAGATGATGGATAGCGATTCTGAACAGGCCTTCTCTGGCTGCCTTCAGTGGGAGGCTGGGATCATACAATGCATCCCAACTAAGTGGCTTTGGAGGTTATAAGGTTGAGGGGGAACAAGGAAGGGCATAGCAGCTGCATCTTTGTGGAGGTGTACAAGCAGGAACGAGCCACAGCAAGCCTTGGGCTCATCCTCATCCTCTCTCCTCTGCCTGTGCAACAAAAGGAAGGAGCTCAGGAGCTTTTGATTTGGATAAGTTATGTCACTTGGAATGACATCTCCAGTTTCTATTAACTATGGTTAGTTTCAAACAAGCCAACTTCAAACTGTGGTTTCTGAGGCTGACTGGTTGAATTTAACCACCGTTGATGGTAACTGCAATTCTGGGTCCCAATGACATAAAAAAAGTGGAAGAGAAAGCTCATAAGATCTTTCCCTCGGCTGTACAGCAGGAACAGAACACATTTAGTATTACTGTACATTTATTAGTTGCTTGCTGCATAAGAGGCATTAAGTAACTTACAAAATTTGAAGGTAAGCTCCAGATATCTGAAAGACCACCTCCTTCCCTACAGAGCCTCTTGTGTGTTAAGAAAGGAGAGGGGGCCCACTTGGGGGGGTCTGACGCCCTCAGATGCTGGGGGGAAATGTTGCTTGGGGGAGGTCATTTCTGTGGCAGCCCCTAAACTGTGGAACTCCCTCTCCACAGAGGTGCAACTGGCAGCTTCACTATACAGTTTTTGGTGAATGTGGAAGAGTAGGGCTGCACAATATATCGAACAAAACTGGTTTGAAGTCCATATCGTGATATTGGTTTCATAATTTTTGACCTGGCAATATGTTATGATTCATGATGTGTGTGTGTGTGTGTGTGTGTGTGTGTGTGTGTGTGTGCGCTATGCAAAAAGCACAATGTGGGGAAAACCGTGAAGCCAGCCAATGCCTCTACGTAGGTCCATCCTTATTTCAAACATTGTGATATATTGGTATACAGTGGTACCTCTACTTACATCCACCTTCGGTTACGTATCCTTCAGGATACGTATGCGGCAAACCTGGAAATATTTTTCTGGGTTTCGGTGCGCATGTGCAGAAGCTGCACCTCCGGTTGTGAATTCCTCGGGATCCGACCAGAGCTCCAGAACGGATCCCATTTGGAACCATTCTATAGTGATGTTTAGCTGGTGATATATCACAACGTTGAAAACCAGATATTGCCCAGCCTTATTTACTCTGGCGTTTGGTATAGTTGTAAGATCTACTCTATTATTGCGATGGTGATTTGTTTTAAAATGTTTTTAATGTATTGTAAATGGTTATGACCTGACTTGAGACTTTGGATTGGTAATAAATAATAATAACATTAGAAAAAAAGAACCATCTATTACCATAAAAGACATGCAATAATCCAGAGAAGGGAGCCAATAAAACAGCAGCAAAAACATATACTGTATTCATATAGCAAAATCACCATTATCTATCAAATGCCTGGGAGGAGGGAGTTTTTTGTTTAACTTGGCACCAAAAATAAGTTAATGATGGCACCAGGTGGACCTAACTGGGGAGAGAATTCAACAGACAAAGACCTACAACTGCAAAGGCCCTCCCCCCTTGCCACCATCCTTCAGGCCTCCCTCAGAAGGGGCACCCAAAAGAGGGTTCAGATGAAGAGCTAAAGGTCTTGCTTCTGCATGCCATGATATACCAGGGGTTGGAAACATTTGGCCCTCCAGTTGCTGTTGCACTATAATCCCCACTGTCATGCTGGCTGGGGAAGATAGGAGATGTAGTTTAGCAACACTTGAAAGGCGAAAGGTCCCCTGTCCTGTGCCAAACCATAGTTTAGCATGACTAAACCATAGTTTAGCATGATGTATTAACATGGTCAATGTGAGTTCTCTATAGAGGAACCCCTCATAAGGAGACTACTGAATCTGACGAAGTTGGCACTCAAAACAGGTTAGGTGTAACAACTGAAAACAGGAGAGTTTTTGTAAAATAGACTTCTATCCTATTTCTTCAGCCTCTCGTGAAGTTTGCCTCCTAAGGGTTTTTTTTTTGGAAGGGAACAGCAGAGATCTTACCTACAGGAAAAACCCTGTCCCCTTGCTCTACAGGCAAGCAAAGCCGCATCTCCAGTGTTTGTTAGCTGACGAGAAATTGATCCAAAGTTGCACATAAATGAATGGAAACTTGGATGCGGCCCATTTGGAAAAGAGGGATTAAAGGGAGAACAGCCATACTTTGGAAACTCAGATGAAGCCAACTGGGCAGGCTTTAGAAGAGAGAAAGGATGGAGGGAAGGGAGGCTGAGGCAATCCATGAAAGGCTTGTATGTGAGCCAACTCAGAGCAGGGTTGGCAAAAAAATACTTTTCGTGGCCCAGTTTGCTAGCCACACATCCTCTCTAAGACTTGATTTCTGCCAAGACACAGGCCCAGCTCCTCTTTTGATTGCCATTGCTGGAATATGTGAAGTATTAGCCTCTGAGCATGTGCAGAATGCCTCTGCCTCACCACTCCAGGAGTGCTTGCTTTTGAGCAAAACCTCAGCCAGGGATTAGCTATGGAACCTGCTTTCAGTGCTAGGAACATGCAGGGATAATTTCCTTTGCGCCCCAGACAGATTTGCAATGGTAGGTGAACAGGACAAGGTTTCTCGGTCACAGGCCTTGAACCTGAGATATATTTCTTCTTAGGAGCTGCACCAATCTGCTTGAGCATATCGCCTTGTTTCAAACATGCAGGACCAGCTGGTCCACACATCCGACAATGGTCAGCATGAGCTGCGTAGTCAATGTGCCTGGCTTCCTCACAGTGAGAACTGCAGGGAAAGAGCAGAATCTTTTGGAAACTCAGGAAGCCCCCACACTGACATTCCCTGTAAAGCAACTGTTGGGGTGTCCTCAAAAATGTGTTGAGACTGCTCTTTGCAAGCTCCAGCCCCTAAAACTAATCCCCTCTGGCAATTATTTTCATGCCGCTGTGACTTCATTCCTATTTAGATCCCGAGGAGGTTGACCTCCCGCCCACCATCAACTTCAGCCCCTGCAGCATCCAAGACAGAAAATGCCGTCAGAAGCAGCAAGCAAGGAACCGCGAGCGGATAAACACTGTTGTCAAAATGAGGACCAGTGGGAACCTGCCCATCCGGGAGGACACCCGGCCAGTGGTGAGGTGTCCTGGTTTCTCTTCAGGGGTGGGGGAACGAAAAGCCACCATCTGAGCAGATTAGGTACCTCCACTTCTGTCGCCCGACTTTGCTGTTCCTTTAAACCTTTGGCCCTTCAGATGTTGGACTCCAAGGTTGCTTCCAAATGAGCCATTTTATGAACATTTTGTCCTGATTTTGTGAGCACTTTGGTGTGCTTTCAGATCAGGATTATGGCCAGAGTTTGGTGGGGAGGTGAAATGGCAATGGTTCTTTACTGAGCATTTTTCTGATTTGCTTGAGGGGAGGTTATATAGTGTTGCCACAAGCAAGTGTTGTCCTACACTACCCAGTGCATTTCCCCATCGCTTTCCTTATTGCAAAAAGTTCATATTTGGGGGTGGGTGCAGGGTTTGTTGTGCAAGAGCTCTGAATCAACTTCAACTGTGCAACCTGAATTTGCCAGTATATGATTGAATTCCACACAGAAATGGAAGCACCCCAACTACCATTGGCTCCTGACAGCATAGCCAGTGGTCAAGGTGGTTGGGAATTGTAGTCCAAATGCATCTGAAGGGCCACATGCTCCTTATTTCACAGCAGAGCTAAGTAAAGCAACATTTCTGCCTCTCAGTGGCTTTAATAAAGGCATCATCCAACTTGCTTCAACTAGGGCTGCCAAACGTTCGGGTATTCTTGGACACATCCGGGAATCGGGCAGCAAAATGGCATCCAGGTGGATTTTTGCTGAATTGGCAAAATGTCTGAGGGAAACCCGAACGTATGGCAAGTAGGGTGTGTGTGTGTGTGTGTGTGTATTTCTAAGTAATAATAATCCAAGAAAACTCTAGTGTGCTTTGAATAAAGCCATGGAATTTTCTAAATCACGTGTTAATGTTAAAAGCGAGGAGCATGGTTCTGTAGAAATGTACAAGTTGTTGTGGAGGTGGGATGATTTACAAAATCAATCCTCCTGGCAAACCAGGAATATCCCCTCATTCACCCAAGTTTAGGATATTCCACCATTCTTCAGCAGTTTCTTTTCTTTGAACAAAATAAGTGGCTCACGTAAATGTAAACAAGCTTTAATAATAAACTGAGAGAAAACTGTAACAAAATAACATAATGTCTGAGAGAAACTAAATACAACATCATGAGGAAAGTGTGAGGCAAGAAACAAGAAGAGGCAGTTAGTCTCTCTTAACTGACAATCTTAACGGAACACACACTGAAGGGAGGGGCCAATTCCGGAGTAGAACACACAAGCCCCTCCCACCAGATACCAAGCACTCTACTATTCAAATTAGGCACCAGTGTTTTTCTTACAGCTGTTGCTAAAATAGGATGTGCAGGCCAAGAGGTCAACCCAGAAAATTGTAAGTTAAATCAGAATGAGTATGTCACTTGTGCATATTTGTACCACAAACAGGAAGTAGTTCTACAAGCAGGTCTATGAATCTCAAGTTTTCATCACCATATCCCATTGAACAATTCAGTAGCAGAGATCCAAGAAAGGCTGTGCAAGAGAGAACGTGGCTGATTAAAAAAATGTCATTGGGCGGCCTTAGCTTTCCAGCCTTTTGCAACACAGCACCGTGATTTGGTTTACATATGTGCAGCATGGCTTATGTGACCTACTAAGCAGAACACAGCCCACCAACCATGTTTACAGTACAGTAAAGGTAAGGGTACCCCTGCCCGTACGGGCCAGTCTTGACAGACTCTGGGGTTGTGCGCCCATCTCACTCAAGAGGCCAGGGGCCAGCGCTGTCCAGAGACACTTCCGGGTCACGTGGCCAGCGTGACATCGCTGCTCTGGCGAGCCTGCACCAGCGCAGCACACGGAAACGCCGTTTACCTTCCCGCTATAAAGCGGTACCTATTTATATACTTGCACCCGGGGGTGCTTTCGAACTGCTAGGTTGGCAGGCGCTGGGACCGAACAACGGGAGCGCACCCCGCCACGGGGATTCGAACCGCCGACCTTTCGATCGGCAAGTCCTAGGCGCTGAGGCTTTTACCCACAGCGCCACCCGCGTCCCTAATTACAGTACAGTACATGGTTACAATTCCAGGTAAGGCAGCAAAACGGGTTTATCAAGCCACTGATATGTGACCGTTCACGCCTGGTAGGCTGTGTTCAGCTTTGTGGATCACTGCTTCTGTAGATCCCCATCAGCCTTTCTCCAAATCAAGGCCACTCTCACAAAGCAATCGCCTTCATTTGATTCATTTAATTCACAACCCCAGTTTATGTTTAAGATAGAGCTGCAAAGATAGAGCAGGGCATTTTTGCTGCATAGCAGCTATATATTGTCCTATACTGGAAAAAAGGGGAATACAGTTCAGCCCTGGAGATATTTCCATCCTTTCCAACAAGGAGGCTGCAAGCACAGTGGTGCTTCTGCTTGGGGCTTCCACGCCTTCCCCACTTCTTGCCGTCCACATTCTGACTCCGTTGCCTCCTACTGTTTGGCCAACAGGTCCAAGGCTCATGTCAGAGTGAACTTCACAGAGCACTGGAGAGATTAGCAGCTTCCCAAACCAGAACCCACGAGGACCTGTACATAATCCCCATTCCCAACTGTGACCACAATGGGAACTTCCACCCCAAACAGGTAATACTGGAGCATTGGCTGAAAGATGGGTGGACCTCAGTTTTGTGTTGTCTGCCCTTTGATTCACCAGTATCATTTAGCGTATAAATCATGAGCATATGCTATGCATTTACTAGTTAAGACATAACCAGGCTGTGTTAAGTGAGCCCAAGTATGCAACTCCTGCTTAAAAACATAACAAGTCTTGCAAAGCCAAAAGTATAGAAGTGCATCTTCAGCAATTGCTGAAAGTTGTTTAGTGAAGGCATCAGATGCACCTCTGTGGGGAGAGAATTCCACAACTTAGGGACGGCCACGGAGAATGCCAGACCCTATAAGGGTCCCTATTTTCCAGGGACAGTCCTGGATTTACAGAAGCCATCCCAGTTTCTGATTTGATCTTGGAATGCCCCGCTTTTCCTTAAAGGTAAAGGGACCCCTGACCATTAGGTCCAGTCGTGACCGACTCAGGGGTTGCGGCGCTCATCTCGCTTTATTGGCCGAGGGAGCTGGCGTATAGCTTTCGGGTCATGTGGCCAGCATGACTAAGCCGCTTCTGGCGAACCAGAGCAGTGCATGGAAACACCGTTTACCTTCCCGCCGGAGCGGTACCTATTTATCTACTTGCACTTTGACGTGCTTTCAAACTGCTAGGTTGGCAGGAGCAGGGACCGAGCAATGGGAGCTCACCCCGTCACGGGGATTCAAACCGCTGACCTTCTGATCGGCAAGTACTAGGCTTTGTGGTTTAACCCACAGTGCCACCCACGTCCCTTGCTTTTCCTTAGGACGTTCCTATTTTCATCGGAGAAATGTTGGAGGGTATGGAGGTATGCAACCTCTGAGCCAAGGAGATAAGTAACTATACAACCTTTAGAACAGTGTTTTTCAACCTTTTTTGGGCAAAGGCACACTTGTTTCATGAAAAAAATCACGAGGCACACCACTACTGTGTGCGGAGAGGGAGATGTCAGAGCCCCCCTGCTCTCTATGGGGAATCGGATGAGAGCGGACCGCCTGTCCGCTCTCATCCGATCCCATCCGATCTGATCCCCACCCAGGACAGATGGAAAATAGGGTGTACACAGTCCGCCGCCCGCCTAGTGGGCGAAAATTTGACTTTTTAAAAATCTTTCGAATTTTTCAATTTTCCCCACGGCACACCAGGCAACATCTCACGGCACACTAGTGTGCCGCAGAACAGTGGTTGAAAAACACTGCTTTAGAAGACATCTGAAGGCATGTTTAATGTTTTATTATGTTGGAAACCACCCAAAGTGGCTGGGGCAACCCAGTCAGATGGGTAGATGATAAACAATAGAATTATTAATTATTATTATTATTGAATAGGATGTCACTATTTTCATCAGAGAAATGTTGCTTGAGAATATATTCCTCCCTGTGGCTCTAGGTGGACACAGGTGGATCAGGTACTTTTAAATCCTAATAAACAACTGTCAATTCTAATTTTATTCCTCTGCCCTTTCAGTGTCATCCAGCGTTGGATGGGCAACGAGGGAAATGTTGGTGTGTAGATCGGAAAACTGGGGTGAAGTTGCCAGGAAGCCTGGAGCTGAAGGGAGACTTGGATTGCCACCAACCTGCAGATGGGGTGCAAGAGTGACTTGACTGAAGAGAACAGGACGCTGAGGCTTTCCTTGATGAACTGCCATAGCGCTGTTTGATGAACAGATGGATCACAAATGGGGATGTTACCACAATGCTCTCTCTCTTTTTTTTGTTCCTTAGGGGGACTGATAATGGCAGTTACACCTGCCCTTATCCCCTCACAACTACATTAATCTAAGCCTGACATGATCTAGCCCATCCACATCTCTCTGGTGTTTAATTGGGTAAGAATTAGCCACCATTGTTCCTTCTTCACAGATTATCTGGAAAATACATTCCATTTGACTTACCAACATGGGGTGGGGGAGCAGTATAAGCTTTAACCTTAAGTACTTGGATGGGTCTTTTGAGAGTGTTTGCCCCCCAGGTAGGCCCACTTCTGCTTTTGGCCTCTGGAGCAGCGGTAGCCAACACATGGCCTTCCAGAAGTTGTTAGACATCAGCTCCCATCTCCTCAGCCAACATGGCCAATGGCTGGGGATGGTGGGAGTTGGGGCCTAACACTCAGAGGGCACCATGTTGAGTGCCCTTGCTTTGGAGAGAAAGATCTAGATCCCCATCATCAGAGTCCTCTTCACCCTCCTACCCCAGCAAACAGGGAGATGTGTCTTGGGAGAGAGGCAGCCATATTCCTCTTTCTGACATCTAGTTGGTGTCAACCCTGTACATTCATTATGATCCCTCTCTTATGGGTTTCAACTAAGAGCTAAAGTCTACATGTGACTTTATACTTCAGCATGGTGACTCTTCTTGCCCTGCCTCTCTACCAGGCTTCTGCGTGCAATTAGTGCTGTGATTATCTGCTAATATATTGGTCGCAATGTTTTAAAAATTGCTGTGAATATTACTGTTCTTCATTGTTTATTGAAACTTCTTTTTTTAAAAAAATGTTATGATTGTTGTACATCGCCTAGTCTGAGCATTTCTCGGAAAAGCTATTTATAAACGGTAAAATAAGCAACACACAAATCAAAATCAATCGTGACGGGTGTGGATCGTTTCCACACCAGGAACATCCAGCACAACGAGGAACTGTCCGTATACTTGGTACACTTCTTAGCAAGCTAAATTGGGCTTTGCAGTGGGGGTGGGGGATGCGAGGAGAACTGACATAAAGAAAAGCCTCCTTTAGCAATGATAAGGTAACCTGGTTTACCTGGTCTCAATGGCTGTGAATTGGTCTACTACTATGGTTTTGCATAAAGACACCCAATGACAGTCAGGTATTTTAAACAAAAGGACCCTAATGCTTGTTAAAGAAGAGGTGGAGACAACCTGCAGCCCTCTAGCTGTTGCTAGACTACAACTCCCAACATCCTTGACCATTCGGCCATGATGGCTGGGGCTGATGGGATTTGTAGTTCAACAACATCTGGAGGGCAGCAGTCTCTCCATTCCTGTTTTGATGGCTGTGGGTATTTCCTAGACAATTCACCTAGAGAGGTGGTGGTGGTGGTCTTAGACCAGTACCCTGAAAAGCAGGTATGTGGTGGTGGGTGTGTAAGAGAAGCAATTAGATCCAAACTAGGTGTGATGTTAAATGTGCCTTTGCATTTAAAATGCAGGATTTCAAGTCTTGGTTGGTGGGCAGGGAGAAATTATTGGGATTCCAGCAGACACAGAGGGGGAGTTTAATTTTTTCATTCCCTGCTGCTGTCCTCTAAAGCTAATATTTGGAGAAAACCTCCCCATGTTAGCACCAATGGGGGATTTCCTCCCAATGTAAACTACACTTTCAGAGGAGGGGGTTTGCCACAGCAAAGATCAAAAGCATAGCTGTACATAGGTAAGCGAGAGAAGGAGAAGAGACTGCAAACTTAAAATTACTCAGGGCATGGTCATCGTGTAACAGCAAGCCATGATTTTGTGTTACATCTGAATGGCTCCGGGGAGCTCTGAGGATTTTTATGTGGAGTGAGCTGAAATCTAGGAAAGCCATTTTGGAGAACTGCTCCAGTTGCTCTCCGAAAGATATTCTACCTGCAGTAGGAGTGCCCATTTGCTTCCACTTGTATGCTTGTATATTTGTAAATAAAGGAAATGTCACAAAGATATTGCAAGTCTCCTGTTCTCCCTCTCATCCAAAAACAAAAACTAAACTCAGTACTATGAGTGGCCACTTCCAGAGAAATGGAAAGCTCCTATCATTGCCCTGAGGTGGGGAGCCTACATTCAGGAAGCCCCAAATATAAAGCTGAAGAGGAGGAATCACTTATCTGGTCAGGGAAAAGGAGTCTTTCTATCTCTCTCTGTGAGGGACAGAAGAACAAAGGGTCTCCTGTAGAATGATTCAGCTAGCTTCACAGGTTGAAACACTACTGGCTGAAATCACTATTGCTGAAAGCCACCTAGGAGGGGAAGCTTAGAGCTACCCTATACCTGGCCTTGCAATTCCTACTATCTTCCCCAGAAACCATAATCTCCTGCCACCTGTTGGGGGTTCCCTCCTGCAACCCTGCAGCCACCTCTCTGCTGCCATCTGCTGGTTGGAGTTCCTCACTGCACTTCTCTCAACTTCTGCATACAGAGGAGCTACACTGATGGTTTGCATCCCTGAAGGGACTACGAGGGAGGCCTGAGGGATACCAAGCACAAGGCGGCTGTTAGGCACTTGGAAAATGCCACACAACGACTTTGTGCGTGTATCGGGGGAGCACAAGCTACCTGGCAATTATTTGATGTCCTAATGGTGCTAGGTGAAGGACGAGTGGGTTGTCCCATTCATCGGACAAAGTTGGCCTGTTGGGGTGGGGATTGATTCTGGCCGGCTGGGCCAAAAAGGTTCCCCATCCTTGCTCTAATCAATGCTTTCAGATCACTAGTCTATTGGGCCCAACACTTCATCTGCTTAGAGTGCCCTTTTTGTGCCAGGACTCAGTTGATCAAAAATTATAATCCCATAATCTTTACTGGCTATGCCTACGGCACAACAAGCTAGTCTCCCTTTCTCCCCCATCACCCTGCTCCCCAAATCCTGACCTGGTTGTTGAGCTTTGTGTTCGCTGTGGTGGTGGTGACGGTTGTGGTTGTTATGATTGAGCAAATGGATGCCTGTTGCTTCAGCTTGTAGTGAGCTTGCTGCGGAAAATAGTTAGATTTACGACTCTCCGCCCTGCCTTCGGTGCCAACTCATAAGGAAGATTCTGTGGGCCTTCACACTGGAATCATTCATTTTAATGACCCTTCCATTTGGGAATGACGTGCTGATAAGATAAATGCCGTTTCCAGCTGCTCCTTCGTTTTCTTGGCAAGCTGGCCAAGAGCACTCGGCCTGTTTGTTTCCCCCTCCCGGCCTGCCCCACCTTTCTTGTAGGACTCGGCCGATAAACACACAGAGAGAGGGAAAGCTGCGCAAGATGGAGGCAGCTGGCCAAGGGCCCCATCAGCATGAATCCTGAACAAAAGCCAGCCGCTTGCTAAGTCTTCTTGTTTCACCTCTGGCAGGCTGTCCTGCCTCTTTGGGCATATCGGTTTTCTGAAGAGCAAGGGATGGAGAGGAGAGGAGACAGTGAGATCATCATAGAGTTACAGAGGCAGGGGTAGAAAGGCCTGGAAAACACGCAGCTGCCTCCCTCCCTCCCGTGCAAGTCGATTTCAAGAATTCTGCGCGTGCCAAATAGGAAGAAAACATTTTTATTAGGCAACATTCGGCCCACAAAACAATTGTCCTCAACTCTTGACAAGCAAGGGGCATTTGTGTCTCCTGAATTCTACACAAGAAGCTACCAAGTACTGAGTCAGACCACTGGCCCACCTAGCTCAATATCGCCTGCACTGATTGGCAGTGGCTCTTCAGGCCGCACCTGGAGATGCCAGGCATTGAACCCGGAACATGCTCTACCTCAGGGGTCAGCAACCTTTTCCAGCCGTGGGCCAGTCCACCATCCCTCAGACCATGTGGTGGGCCGGACAATATTTTTTTGGGGTAAATGAACGAATTCCTATGTGCCACAAATAACCCAGAGATAAAAGCACACATTCTCCTCATGTAAAAACACCAGGCAGGTCCCACAAATAATGCAGAGATGCATTTTAAATAAAAGGACACATTCTACTCATGTAAAAACATGCTGATTCTCGGACAGTCTGTGGGCTGGATTGAGAAGGCAATTGGGCCGCATCCAGCCCCCGGGCCTTAGGTTGCCTACCCCTGCTCTACCTAGATCAGCAGTTCTCAACCTGTGGGTCCCCAGATGTTGTTGGACTACAACTCCCGTCATCCCTGAGCTCTGGCCTTGCTAGCTAGGGGTGATGGGAGTTGAGAAAGGCTGACCTAGATGCAAGCAATCCAACCAACCAATCTTTTCTCTATCACCTCGCTACAGGAAACTGAGAAGCCCAAAGAACAATGGGAGAGGGTGGTGGTGACGCCCTAGGACTCTCTGACATCATGCCAGCTGTGCCACAACGGACTTGCATGAGTCACTTCCACCCTGAGATTCAGCCCTGCTTCTCAGGAATGGGCTTGTTCTGTTGCCAACCTTCCTCTTTCAGTTTTCTTTTGGGGGGGGACGGGTGGGGGATCCAGTCAAAATATGTATTCATTCCCAGCCGGTGTTTGGAGAAGGGCCAAGCATTTGGAGTGACAGAGCACATGTTTGGCATTTAGGAAGTCTCACATTAAATCCCAGGCATCTCCAATTAAATCATCTCATGTATCTGGGACAGGAAAAGACCCTTCCTACTTGAGACTCTATCTCTTTTCGAAATGCCTACCTTCGTGAAACGCTTTCCCAAATGGATTTGTCTGCCAAGGAATCCCTGTGGCAGTGTCAAGGATTGCGGGGAATTTTCTAGGGCGAACACTGAAGGGGATTTGCTTGCATCCAGGAAGAGAAGCCTAGAGCCGATTCCAAGAAGGAGCACAACCAAAGGGGAGGGGACCGATGATGAGATTCCTGTGTTGGGTCTCAATGAGCCTCATCAGTCTCCTCATCACTCTCCAATGCAGGCATCTCGCCATCAGTAACACTAGCTGCAACTAGGGCTGACCCACGTGAAACTTTGCTTGGAAATATACCCAACACTCTTCTTCATCAACACATTGAAAATAAGGTTGGTGGGAGGGCTGTCTTGGTGGGAGGGCTGCCTTTCAAGGAAACTTGTCCATCGTTCCTGGTTTATTGGAGGAACCAAGGTTTCCCAGAGCAGTTTTGAAAGCAAAACTGGGCTAGTTTTGTGGACTGGCTGGACACAGAGAAATGCTGGGAGGCACCAGCTGGAGAACCCTCAAGGGAAGGTGGCTCAGAGCCCAGGGAGTTGTGGTGGGATGAGCGGTCAGAGGGAGAAGATTGGGAGGAGGATGTGTCTGAAAATGAACTGGAGTTAGTGGCAGAGAGAAGTCCAGAATCAGAAGCTCAAGCAAGAGAGGTGGAGGGCCAAGAGGCAGAGAAGAGTCATGCTGGTGAAGAAGGGCATTTCCTCCTGCTGCTGCAAGAAGCTCCCTTCCCACCTGGGCTCCCAGAACCAGAAGAGATATGAAGAGGGAAGAGCAGAGACAGGCTTGTTGGCCTAGTCTCAGATTGCTTGGGAATGACTTGGGGTGGTGGTGAGGAGATTAGGCAGCTGTGGGAAGGTGGGGACCTTCAGTCTTCCTCCACAACTGCCTCATGGGGAGAGTCCTACCAATAATAGTTTCTGTGCTCATTAGGCCTGGCGCTCCTGAGCAGGCCTTGTTTCTTCTAATAAAGAGTTAACTTCACTTACTCTGTGTGATTTATTGGTGGCTGGCTCCCTGACAGTTAGTTGGATCAATCACCTGATCCACCATAAGTCATCTAGTACACTTGCACAGCTCCAAAATCCAACTCATCATGTGGCATTACATAAATGTCATTCACACAGGTTCGGAGATAGCCAACATGGAAATCTTAGATTTTACCTTTTGGAAATTTTAGATTTCCAGAAGGTGTCTACAAAAACAACATTGCTGTTTTCACCCAGCAGGAATAAGCTTGTGTGTTTTGAATCCCACGGGCTTCTGCATTTTGAATGCAGGAGAGTCAACTTTTCTTGGTCTATTAAAATCACACCCTCGGCCTTGTACCAGCTTGTCCAGATATCATCTCTGTGATGGAGGGTTGCTGCTGCTGAAGCAGCTACTCAACTTCCAAAGGGGGGCAGGGGGACCCACCCAGTAGGTTGGCAATAACATTTAGATTCTCTACCATTTAAATCAAGGTGGCTTTCTGAAACAATGGAATCAATACGGAAGAAGCTGTTCTCAAATCAGCAAAGACAACTTGGAACTCCATTCATGCGGAAATAAGACAATGATGCACCATTCTTGTACAAACAGTTGCTGCGTGAAATACAGAAACACTGGAGACAGTGACCTGCTACAAGAAGAGCCTTCTGTGTGCACAAATAGATTCTGCAGGCAAATACATGTTGCCATCAGCACTAGCCTTCGGAGGCCATCCACTTGTGGATTCCTCCTTTTTATTTTTATTATTTTTATTTTTATGCCAGGCACATAAACACACACCTGCCTTGTGGTATGGTGCTGTGTTATTTCAGAGAGCAGGCCAGGCGAAGTTGGATGCTTCGCAAAGGAACAGCTTTATTGCAAACAAGAATGGTCGGTCTAGATCAGGCATAGACAAACTTGGTCCTCCAGATGTTTTGGGACTACAACTCCCATCATCCCTGTCCACTGTTCCTGTTAGCTAGGGATGATGGGAGTCGTAATTCCAAAACATCTGGAGGGCCGAGCTTGCCTATGCCTGCTCTAGAGCAGCTACAGCATGACTGAATGCCTCAGCTGGACACAGTGCCACCTGTAGCTGGAATAGCTGTATAACAGTTAACTCTACATCACATACGGTAGGTCATAGGGTAACCCAAGCCTAGGTTTCTTTCACTTTCTCATTTTTCCATTCAAGTCATCTTCTCCACCTTTCTGCAACAGTTTACTCACAAACTTTTGTCAGTGTTTTAGTGTGCTTTTCTCCTGGGCATCCCATTTTCCCCAATACACATTTTTGCAATGGATTTTCTCCAATTTTGCATGTGCTGTTTTCCACAAATTATATATGTGTCTATGCACACTTTCCCCTAATATACTTTTTGTTGTTGTTGTTCAGATTATTTGGCTGGATTGTTTCACAGACCGCTGCAGTTCAGTTCCTGCACTGTTTTGGGAAGTATCAATTAAGTAGATGGCACCCACTTGTCTCAGAAGATAACAGAGGAGTGTGCCTTTGGGGGTGAAGTCAAACTATTGGAAGGTTGCAGCGACTGCTGTGGTTATAGAGACCGATGCAGGAGAGACATGTCTGTTGTGGTTGGGGCAGATGAATGTGCCCAGTTGTGCTGCTGCAGATGCATTATGGCCTTTCTTCTCTCTACGCTCCTCTCAGTGGTCAATCCTCCTCTGGTCACTGCTATGTATACATGACCTTATTGTCTGTCTCCAGGCACTGCAGTCGTCTGCCAGGGATTCTCACTGGTGGGGTTGATATTGCCCATCTTCATGTCATGTTTGCAGACATCTTTGTAGCACAGAGTTGGTCTGCCAACAGGCCAGATGCCTGAAGCCAGCTCCCGTACAGCACGTCCTTGGGGATCCTGCCATCTTCCATTTGGTGAACGTGACCAAGCCAGAGTAGACGTCACTGAGACAGGAGTGTGAACACGCTGGCAATGTGAGCTTGAGAGAGCTCATTGTGCATGAAACTCTGTCCTGCCATATGATACCCAAAATCTTCCTGACACAGCGCATGCAGAAGGTGTTGAGGCAGTTGATAATTTGCCCAAGACTCACTTACATGTTAAAATGTAAACCCAAATTTCTCCCCATAGAGAATTATTATTGTTTTTATGTAAATTGATTGGAGATTTTGATTATATTGAGCAGCATTTTTAAAATAAATAAATAAATAAATGATCTATTACTATTTTTCATCCACAGGAAACTAAACCCCATTGCACCACCGCTTGACTTCTCTTGCTTTAGGAAAGTGGTGAGCATATGAAAAATATTGTTTCTCATTAGCGAGAGAAGGGGAACTTTAGAGCCAAGAGTACTTAATTGACATAAAATGGGTTTTCTCCACCCCACAAATATATACCGTAATTGTTTTACTCAAGTGATTCTACAGACATCCATCCAAAATGTGAAACAGCTGCCTGCTATGTGTAACTACAGGCTGCCTGTAGTTTGCCAGGTATCTATAACATGGACTGAATCCACAAAGAATCCAAAATTGCTCTGAGGCTATATCTTTTATGTACATTTCTGCTCTACTGCTTCCCAAGACCTGCAATGCTTTAAAATCAGGGTGAGCCCAGATAGCCTAATTAAAAAAACCTTAGCCTCAATGTTTTGATGGGAGTGGAGGGATGGATCATATCTACGGAGAACTCTGTATTCTGTCCACTAAGAACCAAATAAATTAGACTTAGGAAAATTGGTGGGGGGGGGATGGAAATTATAAATCTAACTACAATTTATAATATATAACTGCAGATGCAACCTGGTGAATTAACTATAGAAATAGCGACCAATTTGGTACCTGAAGTAACATACTGGTATATCAAAAGAGAGATAGGGAGTATCCAATATAGGTTTAAGCCAAATGCTGTTGTGAGCCCAACTAAGTTGTGGAGACAAATTGTATGTTTCATACTAATACTTATTGATTACAGCGGTTTCATGTTTTGTTTTTCTTTCTAAGAAAGAACAAGGTGTTTTGTATTATGCAATTGATGTTTGCTTATAGGAATTGAATAACAAAATCAAGAAAATTGATATAAAAACATATAAAAACTTTCAATACTATTTCCTAAAACCTAGATAATAAGAAACCACAACTGCTTATGTCGTCTGTAATATCTGAAATGAGCATTGTTGGGAGCAAATAGACAGTCCTACAGCTGGCAAGAAACTTCATCAGGTTTCAAAAGAGAACACTTGCTGTCTCAAGGATGCTTTAGTTGTCGTCAACACAAGCCGAAACACCAATCTAACCTCTATCTCCATCTTCGAATCTATGCCACCCTCTTCCTTCTTCCCTCCCTCTCTGACACACAAAGGTAAATTTGTCATTCAGGAAAATAACTCCAATCATTTTCACCCATTCAATACCAGCCATTCCCGGCTATTAGCAAGCAAAAAACTGAAGAGAGGCAATGCACTCAACTGTGTAAGCAATACAAAAAATAGGCAGGAAAGAGAGATGCTAAAGAACTGCATCTCTTTCTCTGATCCAAGAAACAAAAAGATCTATGTGAGAATATGGTTCCTTAATCAGAACTCTTATTGGGCAAACTAGATATGTTAAATATGTACGACCGTTTTCTCAGTTTTCTTCATAAAGCTGTTTATTTGCCCTGGAAGCGTAGCCACTATTTGTTTCCAAAAACGTATCCTTCCTGGAGCAAACAACAGCTTTGGGGTAGGGTGTGGGGGCGGGGGGAGGTTGTCATCTGTTTTCATCCAGGAAACACTGTGAAGGAAGAAAGGTTCAACTCCTCCCTCCCACACCATAGTCTGGATTGGGTGCTCTGGTGGCAGATTTTGGTTGTCATAAGAGTATAAAAATATAAGAAGAGCTCGATGGATCAGGCCAATGGCCCTTCTAAGTCCAAGATCCTGTTCTCACAGTGGCCAATCATATGCCTTTAGGAAGCCTGCAAGGGGGAACTGAACACAAAAGCATGCTCTCCCCTCTCCCCAATGGTTTCCACCAAATGATACTTGGAATCCCCTTTTAAAATCCTCTTTTAAAGCCATCCAAGATGGCGGCCACCACTGCCTCCTTGTGAGAGGGAGTTCCGCAGTTTAACTCGGTGCTATGTGAAGGAATACTTTCTTTTATTTGTCGTGAATCTTCGAAGGGCCTCTGAAGGGGCCCTACATTCCTATCCAAAGCGAATACAGTCACTGCCCTGCCATGACATCGCTGGCTTGAGCCCAAGATGACTCCCGCCCCCTTTGCAACGAAGCCAGCAGACCGGCCGCCGCAGGACCCCTCGTCTTCACCAAGCTCCCATTGATCTTCATTTGGGGGGGCACTTTGTTTGACTATAAATACGAGGCTGTGAAAACAAGAGATTCAGCAGGGGGCACGGGCCTGTGTTTTCATAATGGCCGCTGCAAGCACCGCTCAGAAAATTCACGCTCCCCCCCCCCTTGATCAGATATTACAAAGAAAACAGAAGGGGGAAATGCAGGAAACGATGCAAGGCCTGGGTCTAGAAATCGTGTGAGCGCCAACAGTAGCAAAGGAGGAGGACTATAGCAGGATGAGAACAGGACTGAGGAGCAGAGCCAAAACAAACGAGAAGGGTCCCCTTTCGCCTACATAGTTAAAGGGGCTCGGGAGACTGTCTAAGCCCTAGGCATTCTTCTCCTCAAGTGCTTTATGGGCACATTTGTACCAAACCCCAACAGTTTATTACTGGGATTTCTCAATGCTGAGTTTAAAATCACCAATAAGCAGATGCATGAACGTCACGGAAGCCACCCAGCCTCCACCCCAGCCAGCGGACATTTCCATGGCAGGGGGAACATGCCATGGGTCAGCATTGATCCCACAGCACCAAGTAGCTGCTCGATGGCAACCTTCCCTCCAGAAAGAGCTTATAGTGGTGGACATTTAACGGATGTTGTTGGCCTCCGACTCCCAGCATTGCTGACGTTGGCTCTACTGGCATGGGGCTGATGGAAGTTGGAGTCCACAACATCCAGAGGGCCTCTCCATTGACTCTCCTGAATAACCAGCAACTTTGGGCACCTTCTCTCATTACAAACGCGTAGCAACTAAGGGCTAGCAAGCCTGAGCTTGCTTTCATCCTTCCCTCTAACCCAGGGGTAGTCAACCTTTTTATACCCACTGTCCACTAATCTTTCTTGATGGTAAAATTTCCTTACCGCCCACCAGTGCTTGATGGAAGGAGGATTCAGCTTGTGCCATAGAACCCCCCACACCCACCTAGAATCCTGAAAAGCCCACTACTGGGCGGTAGGGACCAGGTTGACAACCCCTGCTCTAACCAATCGCTGTGCCTTTTGTGTCATGCCATTTTTAGATTAACTGGACAATCCCTGCCACCCGCAGCCTTACATTTAGATTTGCCTGGTGCTCTGGAAAACCTCTTCTTCTTCTTTGCCTAAAAATGCTTTTGAACAAACAAAACTGAAGGCCTATCGATCAACTATGCAACCTCTCAAACAGATGGGGGAAAATACATCAGTAAGACAGAGAGCCAACAGTCTTTGTTTATGGGATTGTCTGGTTGGCTTAGTATAGGGTTGCCATACAGTGGTGCCCCGCAAGACGAATGCCTCGCAAGACGAAAAACTCGCTAGATGAAAGGGTTTTCCGTTTTTGCGTTGCTTCGCTAGACGAATTTCCCTATGGGCTTGCTTCGCAAGACGAAAACGTCTTGCGCTTTTTTTTTAAAGCCGCTTGAAGAGGCGCAGTTGCGACAGACCGTTCTTCGCAAGACGAAAAACATCGCAAGACAAAAAGACTCGCGGAACGAATTCTTTTCGTCTTGCGAGGCACCACTGTATTCTGAAGAGCAAAAAACCCAGTACACCTCCCCTCCCCTATCTTCCATTTCCATTGTTCGCCCCGTCCCTGCCGCTGACCCCTTCCTTGCCCGTCTGCTCGCCCCCTCCTTCGCTTCGCTCTTCTTACCTTTGCTGTCTTCAGCCTCCTGCTCAGAAGATGCTGCCCGGCACTGGGAAAGTGGCGCAAGGCCTGGAGACCACTCAAAGCAGCGGGAGGTCTTGCATGCCCCAGGAAGGCCTGCCAGCCACTGGGAGCAACACAGGGCATAACACCGCCCCAGGAAGGCCGCACAAGGCCATCCGATGTGGTGCTTCCCATTTCGGGACACAACGCCTTCTGAGCATGCGTGTGCCCCACCCCAAAATAAGCAAACCCCGAAATCCAGATAATCCATGAAAAATCCACCCAAACGGGCACGCTGACCTGCCAAAAGAGGACATGTCTGGGAAATCCCAGACGTATGGCAACCCTAGCTTAGTATAACTCCTATTCAAACTAGTTTCCAGTTTTGGTTTGGAGAGCACATGCAAACCAGGGTTTGCCTACAAACTGGCAGCCAGGGAGGGAACCAGAACCCAGAAGAGGGAGGAGGGTGTGCTTGAGCTGAAGGCTGAAACTGTTGGGATTCCTTCATTGCAGGGGGTTGGACTAGTTCAGTGTTTTTCAACCACTGTTCCGTGGCACACTAGTGTGCCGTGAGATGTTGCCTGGAGGGAGGCGGGCGAGTCGGGCGGCGAGAGCCGGGGCGGCGGCGGCGAGGAGAGGCCGCCCAGTGCGGGGCTCTCGCCGTCTGCCTGCCTGGCTGCCTGCGAGCTCGGCGGGCAGCGCCTCCGTCCGCAGCGCCCGCCTCGCGGCTCTCATTCCCTGCCCCTGCCAAAGCTCACCCAGCCAAGCCGCGCTCTCCTTCCTGCCTCGCTTTGCTGCCTCCTCCCCCACCACCCCCAAAGCTTGGAGGTTCCCCGGCAAGGGGGAGGGAAAAAAATTGAAACTTACACTTTCGTGCGCCCCTCCCGGCGTGACGCTGCACGCTGACGTCACGGGGCTGTAATGGTGGTGTGCCTCGAGATTTTTTTCATCAAACAAGTGTGCCTTTGCCCAAAAAAGGTTGGGAAACACTGGACTAGTTGACTCTCAGGGTCCCTTCCAGCTCTAAAATTCTATGATTCTATGAAAACAGAATGTCCTCCACTGGCTTCTGAAGCCATTTGCATTACTGAACTCTCTCTCTATATATATAAAACACACACACACACACACGTTAAGGTGCTCAACAGGAGGTTTCATTGTCCAGTCATTCTGGCTGTACTTATTGTACAAAAACTGCATAGATGTCTCCAGACGAGGCTTTTAATGTGCAAGCATCATGCCTCCTTCAGGCAGTTTCATGGATGTCCAGGCAAACCTTCCCCGATCTACAGGCTCCCAACCTTAATTAATTGCTTCCTGGAATATGACGCTTCCACAACCCACACACTTCAGTTGGCTATTTAATTTGTTGGTTACATAGAAAACAGCAGCAGGTACAGCTGTGTAGGTTCTGGCTCTAATCCTGGCAGGCTATCGTTCTCAAGCTCTGTGCTGCAGATGCTACTCTTTATTTTATTTTTCTGATTTCAAATTGCAATTGTGCTGCGGCAGAATAGTGAAATTAACAAGCAGGAGGAAAAGCAACCCATCCCTCTGTAAAACTTACTCCATCCATGTGTGAAACTGAAAAGACTATTGTAAAGCTTTAGATTTGCCATCTTGGGTGCAAATCTCCAAATATTTATTTATTTACACCCATTCCATACCGCTTAATAGATATATTAAAAATCTCTTAGCAGTATAGAGGAAACTACAGCAGCAGCAGACAAATCAACAGCTATTATAAAAAATGCAGAGTTAACATCTCAAAATGTTACATTAATACGAAATTAATAATAAATATAAACCAGTATCAATTCTTTGGCCTTTGGACACACCTTCCAGGTGTGGCAACAAGCTGCACCCAACATTGAGGGGGAGGGTCTGTCATGCACATGTGACGTCATGGGCATCGTGCGCAAGGAGGCCGCCGCCACAAGGCCTTGCAAGGCCTGTTGCTACTGTGAGGCCCAGTGGGGTGGGGTGGGGGGGCTTAGCCTCTTCCCAACAGATTTTGGGAGGGAGGCTGAAAACACCTCAGCCTTATGGAGTTGGCGCCTATGCCTCCTGGCTCTCACTCAGGTTCCAAACAAGCTCTCAGCTCACCTGATAAAAGCCTCCCAAAAGAGAAGAGTTGCTTCTAACATCTCCCTAATGTCTCCCTCCAGGCTTGCTTTTGATGGGCAGGTCTGAGGTGACTAGCTTTTCCTCAGCTTGCTCACAGCTGTGTCCCATTAAGCAGTCAGCTGCACTGTCCCATCCACTTCCAGGCCCAGTAGGTTTGCTGAGTTTCTCAGGGGATCCTAAGGACAGAAAAAGGACAGCCCACCCCCGTTTTTCCTCCAGCCTCTGCCCTGTTCACCACTATCAACTGGGAGCACAGGCCTGAGCCTCTGGGTTTGGAAAGGAGGTTAAGAATGAACTTCTTCCTTCCCCTTTGGAGTGCTAATTGCTATTAAATAAAAGCTGTGTTCACATTAGGACCTTAAAGTGCAGTGAAGTTGTCCACCATGCATTTGACAGCTCTTTCCTCCTAACTGTTTACACCAGCATGACTTAATTCACTTTTTTTTAAAGCGTTTATTAATTTTCCAATAAAAAACATCTAATTAACATATCAAATCAAATCCAATAAAACTAAAAAACTAAAATAAAAAGTCCAATTGTCTTCCAAATTGTAATAATTTTTGTTTGACTTAATTCACTTTTGTGTGTGTGGTGCCTTTACCCTTTTTGCATGGCTCTGACAGTTCACACTCTGGCAAGAGGCGAATTAGATTTCAAAGAGCTTCAGGACTGTGTGAAGCTGCTTTGAGAAACGAGGCATCAAACAGCAGCAACCACAACAATTGCCCCTGCCACTCTGAGCGACTTAAAGCATATATAGAAACATCATAAAACATCAAACATTTAAAAAACTTCCCTATACAGGGCTGCCTTCAGGAAAAACACACACATTAAAAACAACATTTCAAAACAGTTCTATAAATTCTATGAACATCCTTAAACAGACCAGAAGGCAGCAGGGCTTTCTGATGAACCAATTTAGCCTGGTCGGAAGAAAATTGTTGTTGAAGGAGAGAGGAAACAGTTAAAGCCAAGAGGGAGAAATGGGTGCCAGGAATGCAAAAATCCAGCCTTAGAAATTCATGCCAACCCAAGCCTCTGGCATTTTTATTTTGAATGAAACAAGTCCAGAAAAGAAATATGAAAAAGGGGAGAGAGGTTATGATTATATTATTATTAATGCTACCACCACTGCTAATAGATTTCCTTCTGACAAAAAATTCTTTGACCATCCGAAAGGAAAATTATAACCGCAGCCATTAGCAATAAGCAAAGCATTAGTAACTGGATATTTCCTGCAGATGTTAGGAATCTGAAATGGTTCACATGGATGTCTGTTTTGCTGGAATGATCTCCAGGTGGGTGACTTCCGGGGGGGGAGGGGGGAGAGGGAGGAGGATGTACATGAGCAGTGAGACGAACGCATCACATCCTTGGCATCTCCACCTTCCAGCCCTGAGCATCAGATTGGCAGCGAGCGGGAACAGCAGGGATCAGACATCCCAGAATTCCTGGATGAGGCTTTTATTGGGAATGCACACACTCACACTGGACTCAAACTGATGGCTACTGGTTATATCTCACCAGTCCTTCTGCTTCAGCAAACAGAAAGATTCGACAGAGAAATATAAAATATTCCATCAGGCTACAGCGGGGGAAGGAAGAGAAGCGATTCTGGCTCCCCATACCCTAGCTTTGCTGAGCAGCCAACCCACCTCCGTCCATCAACTGTCACCGGTTAGTAGCTCATCTGAGGGTGGGCTGAATGGGTGGTTTGTGGCAAGGGAAGCAGCCTGAAAGGCAAGGGAACAATAGTAGGAAATCAAGATCCACTCACAGATTTCCCAGAAAGCTCTCGTCTACATGCACACAGACCGGACGGCCCTGTGATGCGTGCAAATCAAAGCATGGAAATGAGGAAAAAGGACCAGAAAATGCTTTGCTGGATCAGATCAAGGCACAGCTTGCCAAGCGTTCTGCTTTCGGATGAAGGGATGACCATCCTCTGTTATTTACACCTGGCTTCTGGTACTCAGAGGTATTTTGCTTCTCAGTGTGGAGGCCCTGTTTAGATCTCCTGAATAGATACTACTAGATGCTCTAATGTGGAGAAGGGGAACTTGTGTGCTTCCCTTCCCATAGGTTAGTTGGACTCCCAACTCCTATCATCCTTCCTTGCTGGTGGGAGCTGATAGGAGTTCATTGACCAATCTCTGGAGGTCCACAACTTCTTTGTTTGTCGTAGCATCTCTGGAAGAAAGACCAGCAGCCATGTTGAAACAGAAACTGAATATCCTCTTCCGGCATACGCAGAGATGTATCCTGCTTTGGACAGCTCCACCTCACTTTCTTCTTATGAAGAGTCATAACAATGTTATGTCACAGAGGTGCCACATCAAGAATCTTGTGACTTAATCAAGCATTGAGCAAAGAAGTGCTCCCTTTTGTCAGCCTTGAGGTCTGCCAGATGTTGTTGGACTCCAACTCCCATCAGCCCCAGCCAGCACGGCCAACAGCCAGGGATAATGGGAGTTGTAGCCCAGCTGAACTGGTTCCAAACCACTAACTCACAGCTACTGCCAATTGACTGACCTGATTTCTCATATTATAAGGCTTTGTACACACATTTTATTATTATTATTTTTCTAGAACCAATGGAAACTGAGCACTCCCCCCCCACATAGTCCACACGCTGTCTAGATCTATTGCATATATATTTTTGCCCCTGAAAAGTGTGTCTTGAGAAGCTCGTTGCATTCTGGAAATAAAAGCTGATTGCAGATTGATTCAGCCTGTCCATTTAAAAACAGGTGACTGTATCCACAACTGCTCAATGATGTGGGTATATATCAATATCACAACCTCCACATCCTTCTTCTGGGGCATTTGCAGGGAGGAAAAGGGTTTTTTCAAAAGCACACACACACCCCTGTGGGCAGCAGGATCTAGAATCAATCTTGACTGAAAGCAGCATGCTGGATGAAGAAAAGCTATATTTTTTTTGTGCTACATATAAGTTGGTGTGTATACAGTCACAGAGAGTAGTACTTTAGCACCAATATTAATCCAGGGATAAAATGCAATTGCTTTTCAACATTTTGTGCGTGTGAGAGTGCATGCAAGCTTTAGTCAACTCTTGCTAAAGGAGAGACCCTCCCCCTCTGCCTTCACTTTTTCAGTTCCTGTTTATATGCATGGAATTTAATCTCATCGGTTAATTGGACGGAACAAAGGTGAAGCCTTTCTTGAATGTGCACGCCATGGCTTCCTAGCTGAGTCAGGGACAATATGAGAAATGCTACTCCAGGCATTATATTATGGCTTCTGGTCCCCACTGGGCCTCGAGTTGTTCCAAAACAAACTCCTGCTCACCCGGCGCCCAACACAATGCGTGAGGCATCAGCGTTTGTTGTTCGTAGTTAACAGCCTGTTCTTTCCCCAGATACATTTTTGGAGACAGGAGGGGAACACGCCGTGACCCTCGATCCTGTAAACAATCGGAGCAAAGCGAGAGTGAATCAATTTATAACTCTTCTTCCTCGGCCTCTCCCCCACCCCTGAATCCTTTTGCAAGGCATTTTGGCCAGGAGTAAAGTTTTCAACTGCTGCGCGCTGGTAGAATATTAAAGGAAGCAGAAAGTTCGAAGAAAAGCTTCCAGAGTCCTAAGAATGCCAAAGTTCTGTATTGAGGACTTGGGGGCCAAGATGGTGGAGGAGGAATCAAGGTCGACGTGAGCAAAATATATGACAAGAATTTACATACATTATTCTTTGCTGCAAAATCGAGCATTTCCCCTTGCAACAGCTTTTGGCACATTTTCTGACAGAAATTGTAGTAGGTGGAAAGGATGTATTGGGCTTTGGGGTACGTAGGAACATAGGGAGACCATTAGGCCATCTAGCTCTATATTGTCTGCACTGACTGGCAGCAGCTCTCCAGGATAGCAGGCAGGTGTCTCTCTCCCAGCCCTACCTGGAGAGGCCAGGGATTGAACCTGCAACCTTCTGCATCCAACGCAGGTTTTCTACCACTGAGCTTTCACATTGCAGGGAAGCTTCTCAACTTCCTATCTTATGTTTATGCACACCTGAGGATGGAAGGAACTTGACCACTTCGATTTCCTCAGTTTCTCATTTCTCCAATCTTAAATTATATTTGCGACCCATTTGTTTATTTTTAAAAAAAGCTCGTCATGAAAATTCATCACCATTTAATGCCGATTTCTCCTAATAAACACATTTTTATTTGCAGTTTGGACTAACATACACATCCTTACAAGCCATTTCCTCCGAATCGAGTGCATTTCTGCATGTTGTTTTCGCTAATATCTCAATTTCTATGCATACTTTCCCTTAATAGATGCCTTGTTGTTGGCTGGAGAACTGTCTTGCAAAATTGGGATAAAGGCAAATTTTGAAGGATAGCTGAGTTTCGGTTCACATGTTGTTTTGGAAAATGTGAATTGGAGAGATTTGGCTTTTTAATGTGTACTGGAACGAATTTTCCCTCCCCTTTCAGAGGTAATGGCATTGGACTCAGAGGGAGAGGCTAGTAACTGGATGAGCCTTGGAGTCCCTTCCAACTCTCCAATTCCATGATTATATGAATGAGAAAGGCACTTGGCTGACAATGGTGAGGAGATCATCCCACTGAGAGTATCTGGTCGAATAAAATCCTAAAGCTGTCCTAAGGCAACCTGAGAAAGGGATGCTGTTGTTTTGCGTACCCCAATCTCTGAGCTGTAGGCGTCTCTGGAACAAGGTTCTTTAAGACATACTGTAGTTCTGTGATGACAGATTGCCAGGGTCTGGTTGGACGCAGAAAAATGGTGGGAGGAACAAGCTAGGAAACCACCGAGGGAAGAAGGCTCAGAGCCCAGGGAGTGGTGGTTGGATGACAAAGGGAGAAGACTGGGAAGAGGAGGCTGAAGAGCTAATAGGGCTTAGTGAGCAGGGAGAGTCTGTGGTAGAAGTCCAGAATCAGGGGCAGAAGCAGATGCAAGGGGAGGAGGGAGGCCAAGAGGCAGAGATAAGTCAGGCTGGTAAGGAGTCACTGGTGTATCCCCCTCCTGCTGAGACAAGCTCCCCTTCCTGCTTGTCTCCCAGAACCAGAAGAGGCATGAAAAGGGCAGAGGAGAGGTTGTCTTCACGCAGGCGTGGTCTCCAATTGCTCAGGAAAAACCTTAGGACTTAGCTGTGGGGAGATGGGGACTTTCACTCTCAGCAACTGATCCATGGGGCAAGGCCGACTGGGGATCAGCTGTTCATTAGTCCTGACACACTTGTCAAGTCTGTACAGATTGTGTTCTTGTGAATATGTGCTCCAACATATTCTGCTCCCCAAAGTGATTCCCCAGTGCTATAGCATTCACTCATCACAGAACATCTCTCTCACCCTGTCTGCTTCAGACTCAGTTCCAACACTGCTGGTCTATTCTTCTCTTTCACCTGCATAGGCACCTGAATGACATCACCTCCATCCAGGGTAAGAGGTAGAGGGGGAGGAAGGGAGGGAGGGAGGAAGGGAGAGATATGGGGTACTGCTGTTAGCCGCTCTGAGCCCGGCTTCGGCTGGGGAGGGCAGGATATAAATAAAATAACAACAACAACAACAACAATTATCCAGAAGGGTTGTTGCCTATTTAGTTTCCATGACATCACCTGTACTTGGCCATCTCTTAAGGTATGCAAAAGCCCATCCTCTCAACAAAAGGGGACCTGGGGATGTCAAAAGCCATTTCATCCAACAGGCCTCGTTTCGCCACATTATGATTGCTAGGTAACCAACTGTAATGACTTTCCTCATCCTGTCTAGTAACAAGATGGCCGAATAGAGGAGGGAAAATGACTAACATTCGGCGTAAAAATGGAAAGGAACGTTTTCCTGGTCATCACATTTTCTTCCTGAGAAGCCCTCCCCCAAACCCGCCTGGTTGTGGCTAGGCTACTCAGGAGTGGGAGAAAAGCCACTCTGCAGATGCTCAGAGGCGCTTCCTTCTTTATTGTGACTTCAGATGTTTCCAAGGCTGAGTTCCCTGGTGCTGACCAGGCAGTGGGGAAACATTGTTCCTAAATCTTTCCCTTTCCCCCACCCCTTTGCCTGAAACAGCAAAGGAACTGAAGTCCACAGGAGGGGGCGGGGTGGAGATTATATTTTTAAACCTCAGCCTAAGAAGTGTTAGCAAACTACAGTGACAAAAGAAAAAGCAATACAAGCTGCAGAGTGAGAGGCCCGTCTATTTTTGCAAAGAGCCCCTGGAAATTGGATCTGCTTAAAAGCCTCTCCACCCGCCTTTCCTCCCCTCGCAAATGTTTTCCCTGAGCTGAGCCTTTGTGGCAGGGCGATAATGGAGTGGGGGGCCTTGGCTCGGCCTCCCCTCCCAAAGTCCATCTTTAAACTGTTTTCTTTTCCTTTTCAAAAAGCAATTAAGGGGAGTGTGAGGGCAGCCGAGAGCAAACATTCCAGCTCGGAAAACCCTTGGACTCCGCTTCGCGATCCAAACCTGACAGCCTTTGTCATCATTTTTCAATTAAGCCCCCAGGGCAAAGGAGGCCTTCCCGCCACTGCCACACACGTGCCAGGACGTGGCACTGAGACTCCCCTCCCCGGATCCCTCCCCCTTCCCCCAGTTGGCACCTGACAACCATTTTTCCAATGAATAAATCTGTCCCGGCGAGAGGATTCTGCTCCTTTTATCAGCGCTGCAAAAGGCGTGTTGGGTGCCAGGACATCCTGGGGTGCATGTGCATATACATATACATAGGTGGGCTTATCATAATAAGACGTAGGGCCTGATCCTGTGTATGTTTATAAAGAATACGGCCCTCCCCAGATTGCATGGTGGCGGGGGTGGCTAAGTCTCTGATGCCCACATGCCAGGCATGGCATTTGCAAGGGAAAGACTTCTGTGAGTGTAGGCACTCTACAAATCATGCAGGGTCCTAGAACACAGAGAAAGTCAACACGTGTAGGCTTTTGCTTGCAGGTGTCCATTTCTGACATGTAGGTGTCATAGTGCTGCAAGGCTTTGTGGACAGGGACTCAGAGGCGCAGCCCCGCTGTCTAATTCGGTTACTCTGTTTCTCATCCAACCCTCCTCCCTTAAACTTAAACTTAGTCCTGCACATTCCAACCTCAGTTTGCAGTCAGGAAACTTCATCAGCGTTTAAATTTCTGTATTATTATTATTGTTGTTGTTCTTCTTCTTCTTCTTATTTGTAGACTGCCCCTCATCCAGAGAGCACAGCGCAGTTCACAACATAAAGCAAATGTATGCAGTTTTGCCTAATATTTTTTGCAAAGCAATGACCCCCACTTTGGGGGTACAGTGGTACCTCAGGTTAAGTACTTAGTTTGTGCCGGAGGTCCATTCTTAACCTGAAACTGTTCTTAACCTGAAGCACCACTTTAGCTAATGAGGCCTCCTGCTGCCGCCACACTGCCGGAGCCCAATTTCTGTTCTCATCCTGAAGCAAAGTTCTTAACCTGAAGCACTATTTCTGGGTTAGCAGAGTCTGTAACCTGAAGCGTATGTAGCCCGAGGTACCACTGTATGTTGTTTTCATTAACACCTGCAGTTACGTATATTATTTTTAGTTTTTACTTTATTTTATATGCACAATTTGTCTCAAATGCTTGTGTAGCATTTGGCCACACATTGCTTGACGGGATTGCTGGAGTGCTGCAAAATTCGGAGGAGTGCGAATTTTAAAAGATTGTAGGATGTGTGTTTCAGTTTGCGCATTGTTTCAGAAAGTGTGGATTTGGTAAGTGTGAACTAACTCACATTTCTCGCCCACCCTTACCTACAACCCCATTATCAATGCAATTCGATGTGCCACATGTGCAAAATGCGCGGGGGGGGGGGCAATGGCAAGAGATGCTTTCCATTTCCGCAAGATGCATGTCCTGGATAATTCATAACAGTGCACAATGCAGTTGTGTTTAATGATTCTTAAAGAACATTGTGGTCCTGCCAACCCACCCCAAATACGCCTTTTCCTCAAAGCTAATTTGGCCCTCCACAAACAGTTAGAAAAATGTGGCTTATGGGAATGTAGGCACATCTTCGGGCTGCATCTCATTGCTTCATCACATGCCCAAGTTGTTATGTACAGAAGTTCTCACCCTGGGCCAACAGGGGGATACTGTAGATAGTTATGCAAATAAAGGATTGAAAGTGACTTCAGTGATTGGATAGTTTGTATGCAAATGAAGGATCGAAAGTGACGTTCAGTGATTGGCTAGTTACAGAAAATGGTTACTGTTGCATTCTAGTGGAGCTCTATATAAGCAGGCTGACTGAGCTCCTCAGTTCAGTTCTGTTCCAGCTTACAAATAAAGAGCTGCTTGGAAGAATCGCTGTGTCGTCTGATATGTTCGTCCACAACTTAACACAAGTCCTGGTTTTTCTGTGGTACTAGAAACTCATAATTCAAAAAAGAAAAAGGAAAGGGAACCCCCCCCCTGTAAATATTATATATCAAGGAACAAGTGGGTTTTCCTGATAAACCACATGTATGTAATTGTGTACAGCACTATTATGCTTAATGGCTGTTAAAGAACATTGTGGGAGCTGCCAGGCTAACGCCAAATGTGACTTTCAAAAGCATTAGTTAGAAAGGCTGATCCTCCAAACAAAATGAACTTTGGGGAGCCATTGCAATGGAGAGAACGAATCTTGAAACTGAACCTGGTACATCTTTAACCATAGACTTTCTATTTATAGCCTAGCAAAGAGCAAAAGACCAATGCAAAATTTAGAAGAATAGCAAAAATAAATTATTTTTTAGATGGCAAGCAGACTTAACCTAAGGAGCAATATACGAACAGTTGTGATGGCTGGCTCAGAGCAAGAGGAGCGTTTCACCCCTGGTTGCCCTGCTGGCAACCTTTTTAACAGAGTGGGAAGATCACACCCTCCAAGTATCCCTATTTTCCAGGGACAGTCCTGGATTTACAGAAGCTGCCTCAGTTTCTGATTTGATCCCGGAACGCCCCGCTTTTCCTTAGGACGTCCCTATTTTTATCTGTGAAACATTGGAGAGCAGAGAAATGTTGGAGGGTATGGAAGGGGTGACCTCTCCAGGTTACACCCCCCCCCCCCCGGTGATAGCTACAGGTTCCCCAGCAGGGATCTAAATGCTATTAAGGAAATGTGGGGTATAATTTGAAAAAGAGGCCTTTTCTTTTTTATGACTTGTTTTATGGTTTCTGAATTTATGCAGCATTGCTACTAAGCAAAACTAAGAGCAGGCCAGATCCATATGCCCCCACCCCCCCGGCAGCAGAAACCTGACCGCAAGTGCCAAATCTCCCATCCGCTGCAAATTTGGGATAGTGCCTCAGAGGCCATTATAGGAACAGAAACCAAAATCCAAGTCAAAGGAAAGGAAAAACCGACCAAAACAAAAACGAGAAGGCAAACAGCCAGTCAGAAAGTGGCCCATTCCGCTGACAGCTGGGGAGCCAGAGTGTTCATTTGCCTCTTCATAACCCCCTTTGTGATGATAAATGTGTTTTCACGGGACAGAATTGTCATAAATATCTGCAAAATTAAAAAGCAGAGCCTTGTTCACAGATTGCATAAGAAGCTTTCCAGGTTCCCTCGGAGACTCAGCTTGCAACGTGCCAGGAAAAAGGGGAAAAAAGGAAAGCAAACTGAACATTAACGAAAGTGATTATGTTTTTGCTTTAATCAAAATAGGCCTGCGCTAACCAGCAATGTAGACCCTTCCTATGCTTTGGACTGAGGGTGAGCAAATAAAAAGAAAGGAAAAAAAGGGGGGAGAATGCAGCTAAAATCTGACTCTTTGGCACCCCCTGCAGCTTAGGATGAATCAGGCCCCCTTGCCAGTGGGAGGCTGCGGCCTAGCTTGAGTACTTTTGTTATCTGAATGAGGAAAAAGAGCAAAAACCCCAGAGAAATCTCACTAGCCAGGCGCTCCATAAACATCTCCAGCAGAGGGGCCAAGAACACAAGAGCAGCCCACCCCCCACCCCCCGCTTTATTATACACAAATCATTGCCGCTGGCAATACTGACGAACACTGAGAAGGTCAAATTGGGTCAGTCACATGGGGCAAGAGAAGCAGAATCAGTCGAAGAAATGCACTTCAGCCCTTTTGTCGGGAGAGTTTTTTTGTGCCATTGCTTCCTAAAAGCTGTTGGCATCATTCTTTTGGAGCCTTTTGGTTTTATACATATCGCTAATGCTAGCCAAGACCCCCCCCAGTGTCCCAATTTTCCAGGGATCTCCCTGATTTAGAGAAGCCATCCCAGTTTCTGATTTGATCCTGGAATGTCCCACTTTTCCTTAGAATGTCCCTATTTTCACTGGAGAAATGTTGCAGGTTATGGCGTTATCTGACCTCCGAGCCGTCTGAAGGCAATCCTGTATAGGAAAGGTTTTTTAAAAAAAATGTTTCATGTTTTATTATGTTTTTATATATGTTGGAAGTTGCCCAGAGTGGCTGGGGCAACCCAGAAATATAATGATAATTTTACTATTTATACCTCACACATCTTACTGGCTCCCCACCCCCCACTCCCAGCCACTTTGGGCAACTTCCAACATATAAATAATTATAATAAAACATTAAACATTAAAAAGTCCCTATACAGGACTCCAATGATAATAGGAAAAGTGGGACATTCCAGGATCAAATCAGGAACCAGGACAGCTTCTCTAAATCAGGGGTGTCCCTGGAAAATAGGGACACTTGGAGGGTCTGCAACAGGCCATTTGCTCCGTCACTCCATATTGAATCTCTCCCAACAGAGGGACAGTAAGTAGGGCCTCCTCTGCAGATCAGAAGGCACAGGCAGGCTGGTACAGGGAGAGGCACTACTCCAGGTATTTAGAGCAAAAGTCATGTAGGGCTTTATGTCCAGGACCAGAAGTAAGATTTATTTACTTAGTTATAAAAATATTTATATACTGCAGTATCATTAAAAAAATTATAGCTGTTTACAACAATATAAAAACATTAAAACCCAAAAATAACATCATATAAAAGCAAAAACAAAACAAGTTAAAAGCAAAAAGAAATTAAAATCCATTTCGGGTGATGGAATGGAGCTCTCTGGAGCACAGAGCCGGTCCCAGAAGTGTTGCTACCATACAAACAAGGGTGTGGTGTGAGGGACACTGTCCCACGTCTTGAGGATGCAGCAATACTAGTCTCAGTGTGGAAGAGGCCAGAAGCTCCCCTGCTGTACTGCAGAAGACGATTCCTGGAGAGGGCTGGGCCCCTTCAATTAAAGCAGCACCTTACAATGTGGATGGGGGCCAACCATTAGGATAGAGCCGATGCTCTACAGGGCCCAGTATTGACTTGTTTCTTGCTGAAGCAACTTCACAGCCCTGAATTTCTAGAGCACAGCCTGATGGCTGCAAATGGTGTGGCGGTGGCACTCACCTGGCCTCTTGACGACCGAGTTGCTGCTGCTTACTGAGAACAACAAAGGGGTGAGTCAGCGGGAAGGTTGGTGCGGTGCAAGCTTACCAGCAGGAGTGCCAAATGAGCTTCGCCAGTGTGTTTGCACTGCACTAACCTCCCTGTTGCCTCACTTCTCCCTGCTCTTTCCTTCCCTGTAATCATCAGCGGCTCAACGGTTAGGTGAGCACCACTGCCCCACCATACCGCCTGTTACTGCTGCTGGATCTTGGCTTCAAGTTTGATCCTTTTCCTGTTTTGTCTTGCCTCTGTATCCAGTCTCAATCTCACCTTGCACCCAGTCTGAGACCTGCGTTGCCACAGAGCAGGCCATTTTGTAAGCCAGACACAAACATGGAGGCAACAGCTGCAGATCTTTCAGAACTAGGGTGACATTAATTAATTGATGATTTTGATCATTTAGCCCACACTTCAGCTGCTCTTGGGTCCAGGGCAGATTACAGTAATAAGATTCATATACAGTGGTGCCTCGCAAGACGAAATTAATTCATTCTGCAAGTTTTTTCTTCTTGCGAGTTTTTCATCTTGCGAAGCACGGTTTCCCATAGGAATGCATTGAAAATCAATCAATGCGTTCCTATGGAAACCGCCTTCAGACCAGGTCCGGGGACAGTCTGTCCCCCGACCTCTTCTGAAGGCTGGGGGGGGGACAAGGGCTTTTCTTCCCACCGCCAGCCTTCAGAAGGCTGTTCTGAAGGCTGGCGGTGGGAAGAAAAGCCCTTCTCCCCACCTCCCGCCCCGCAAGCTCCGGGGACAGGAGCGCTTTGCTGCCGGCCGCCAGCATTTTAAAAGCCCCCGCTGTCCCGGGGCGATTTTAAAATGCTGGCGGGCGGCAGCGAAGCCTCCGCTGTCCCAGGGCGATTTTAAAATGCTGGTGGGCGGCAGCGAAGGCTTCGCTGCCGCCCGCCAGCATTTTAAGATCGCCCGGGACAGCGGAGAAGCCTTCGCTGCCCCGGGGGCTTTTAAAATGCTGGGGGTCGGCAGCGAAGGCTTCGCTGCTGTCCACCAGCATTTTAAGATCGCCCGGGACAGCGGAGAAGTCTCCGCTGTCCTGGGAAGGCAGGCGGGGGGGGAGCAAAGACTTTTGCCCCCCGCCGGCCTTCAGAAGAGGTCCAGGACCTCTTCTGAAGGCTGGCGGTGGGCAAAAGTCTTTGCTCCCGACCGCCAGCATTTTAAAAGAGGTCCCCGGAGAAGCAAGCCCATAGGGAAATTCGTCTTGCGGAACGACTCAAAAACGGAAAACTCTTTCGTCTTGCGAGTTTTTTGTTTTGCGAGGCGTTCGTCTTGCGAGGCACCACTGTAGAAGTTATTGATATGGCCAGTATATATTTAATAAGAATAATATACAGTATCAAAATAACAACACTATGGCAGCCATGTTTACAGCTGACCCTCTTGGCTCAACCCTCTCTCAAAGGCTGGGTGAAAAAAGGGTATATTTACCCAGCAACAAAAGTTGAATAATGACAGTGTTGTCCCTATAGAGAAGGGAAGTGAGTTCCATAAACAGGGCCTTCTCCGTGGTGGCATCCTATTTTGTGTCCCTGCATTGTGGGTATCCCCTAACAACGGGGCAACAAGAAGGGCCTCTGCTGCTGATCTCATTACATGAGCAGGCTGGTGCCAAACCACTTAACACTCTGACAGATGCATTCTGCAGCAATTGCAGCTTCTAAATATTCTTCGTAAAGTATTTACACATTACAATAGTCCAGTCAAGGGACGAACTGAGCATGGATCCCTGTAGTGATTTTTCTGTTGGCAGACCTATCTCAAAGTCTTGCTATTACCAAGGCAAATCAGTACAACTTTGCATGTTGCAAGACTATCTTTTCCCCACAGGGTAGAAAAACACCTTTTTTGATCAATTGGCCTAAAGAGTATTCTGGTTGAAATAGGAGCCCAGAAATTACGCAGTTGGCCTTCCTGTAGAGAGACAATCCAGTCACTGAATCATTCCTGCAAAGACATATGACCTGCTGCTGCTTCCCACTGCCACATTTCTGTTGCAGCCCTCACAACACTCATACTGCCATGGTTTGTCTCCAGAGCCTTTTCGAAATGCAACCCAGAGAGCTTTCAAAGACCAATAGCGCACTGTTGCGCTTCCGGGTGGGGTGGGGGTATAGGGAGTGGTGGGGCAGCATTGCTAGGAAACAGAGGACCCCAGCATTTGGGCAACATTAAGCAGCAGACAGAAGTTTCTTGATGAAGTCAACAATATGGGAAGCCGGATGCACTGCGTCATATTCTGCAAAGAGGTGGCAGATATTCTCAGAGTCTGCTGGGCTTTTGGCAATGACACCGAAGATCCTGTGGCGAGAAACAGGGAGGAAACAGATCCCTATGTGATAGGTTTATGCTCATGACGGATGAAGAACTGCTCAAGCATGTAGACTTGAACTTTGGACACACCATGATTTCTTAAACCACAGAGAAACACAGCACCTCTGGCTGGGCATATTAAAGCACATTTTCCTTCCTCCCCAATAACCTTGGGAACTGTATTTTACCCCCGAAACTATAACTCCCAACACCCACAACAAACTGCAGTTCCCAATATTCTTTTTTTTTGTGGGTAGGGAAGGAAATGTGCTTTAAATGTGTCACATATGCACAGCCAGAGGTGGTGCATTACTCTGTGGTTTAAGGAATTTTACATGTCCTCATTTTGCAGAATATATTCTGCTTCTGATAGTCATGGGGAAGGGCAAAGAGTTACAAAAGGCATCCCCCCCTTTTCTCTTCCATTCCTTTGTTCAAATGGCATCTTGCTTGGAACGCAAGGAGCTGGGAGGAGGCAACGCCCAGGGTGACTCACCTACACTGACTGCCCCATTTCTCTCCCCACACCCACCTCCACTCACCTCTTTAATCACTTTTGTTATATAATTTGTTTTAGAAAAGTAAGGCTCAGAAGATTAAGGTTCAAATCCAAAATTAATGAAGAGGCATAGAAAGCAAAGGGACACGAGCTGCAATCTTAAGCGCATGTCCGCAGGTGAGACCCATTCAGTTCAATTCAATTCAATTCAACGGGACTTGCGTTCAGGGAAACAGGGACTTAGTATTGTAAATGAATTGGTTCAAGTATCAGGAATGGATGTGTGTTTGTGACACACCAGCTCCCCCCTTTTACCCCCCCCCCCTGGATTTTCCCAGAAAGGAAATCCAGATTAAATGGGGGGGGGCAGGGATTTACATGTTGGCTTGTTGATGCCAATGGCTGCGAAAAAACATGCAGAGAGGCCCCCACTCCCATAATAAACCCCCATTTGGAAGCAACGCACCCTTAGCATCTGGGTGCTAGCTTACCATGAGGGTACCTATTCAACCTCAATGCCTTTTAGTTGAATTTCTGTTGCTGCCTTTTCCTCAACCCTTAGCCTGCAGTCCTAGACACACATTTAACTGGGAGCAAGTCCCACTGAATTCAGTAGGACTTCCTTCTGAGCAGGAATGCGTGATTGTGCTACTACTAATATGCTTTGTGAGAAAACAATTGCCCTAAACCAGGCATAGGCAAACTCGGCCTTCCAGATGTTTTGGGACTACAACTCCCACCACCCCTAGCTAACAGGACCAGTGGTCAGGGATGATGGGAGTTGTAGTCCCAAAACATCTGGAGGGCCGAGATTGCTTATGCCTGCCCTAACCAATCTCTAATTCCTCATATCATCATCTAGCCTCTGTGTATTCCATGAAGCTGCGCATCCCATCCATATAGCTTACCTGGAAATTTTGGAAAATTTCTGCCACCTTTACAAAAGAGAGAAGGGGAGAGGATTAGACTTCATATTCAACAAATCATTTCATTAGCTGGCTTGTTTAATGTAACAGTCTGACTCAATATAAGGCAGCAGATCTTGATGCAGATCTTTGTCCCTGCCCCCCTTCCTGATACAGTGGTACTGCGGGTTACAGATGCTTCAGGTTACAGACTCCACTAACCCAGAAATAGTACCTTGGGTTAAGAACTTTGCTTCAGGATGAGAACAGAAATCGCGTGGCGGCAGCGCGAGGCCCCATTAGCTAAAGTGGTACCTCAGGTTAAGAACAGTTTCAGGTTAAGAACGGACCTACAGAACAAATTAAGTTCTTAACCCGAGGTACCATGGTACAGATTTTCCTGCAGCTCTTATTCCCTGGCAGGGAGGGGGACACTACTTGGGGGTCTGCGTCAGGTGCCAAAATGTATTGGGCCAGCCCTGATCCACCATACCAAAACAATTAAACTTCGCAAGAAGGTGCTTAAAACACAACATTTGCGCTTCCCGTTTTTGATTCAGTCATTCTTTTTTATGAAGGATCCAGGTTAGGTTTCTGCCAAACCACTGAAACCCAGTGTTTTCCGGATGAAAGCAAAGAATATGGTATGTAGATTGCTAGGAAATAGTCTGGAACAGGGGTGGACAGAAAGTGCATTGGGATCTACTACTAGTAGATCTCCTGGTGATTGGCAGCAGATAGGCAAGGGTGTCTGGCTCCCAATGGTTTAGCAACAGCAAGAACAGCAGCATTAAGATACATTCAACAATGTGATTATAACATTTGAATGATGTAAATTGGAGAACTGACTAAAACGGCAGTAAAATATGCAGGAATGGTAGGCAAGTAAAATGAACCATGGAAGGAGAAGGAGGGAAGTCATTGGATATATGGTATTATGTAAAATGTTTATTTTGATATGTATAATTAAAAAAATTAATAAAAACTATTTTTTTTAAAAAAGCAACAGCAACAACAAATTAACTTTTCTCACTTAGTGAAATGAAAAAAGCTAACCAGGGTGGAATCTAGACACATATGAAAAAACCGCTGTGAAAATGCTTTTTAAAAAAAGTTTTAAAAATATATATTGAATTTGCCATTTGCGCACCATCACCATCTAGTGTCACATTTGTATAGTGCACTTAAAACTTTATATTTGCAGCTGTATAGCAGAGTCCCAGGAGCGCAGTTTGCTGTGAAAAGGCTTGAGCCCAGTTCAGTTCTGTTACTGAGAAACAATTCCTTAGGCTAATAAGGCACCCTGTTCTTCAGTTCTAACTCTTATGTCTTTTGCAGCTGGCTCTGGCTGGTAGATCTTGCGAAACAAACAGGCATTGTGGGTCTGACAAGTTTGAAGTCTGCCCACCCTTTTGGGAGTAGCCATAGAGAGCCATTATTATTTCTGAAGGCTGCAACCCCAGAGTCGGTCACGACTGGACCTAATGGTCAGGGGTCCCTTTACCTTTACCTTACTTTAGGGAAGTTTTTGAATGACTGATGTTTCAATGTATTTTTTATCTCCTGTTGGAAGCTGCCCAGAGTGGCTGGGGAAACCCAGCCAGATGGACGGGGTATAAGTAATAAATTGTTATTGCTATTGCTATTGCTATTGCTATTGCTATTGCTATTGCTATTGCTATTCAGCCTCCTATGGCCAACCACATGGAGAGAAAGCACTGGCCCTAAACTAAAAGACGCTTGGGAAATAAACTGTGTGGGTGAGGTGGGGAGAAATCAAAATTGCTGCACGTGGCCTCTTGTTAATGCTGGTAGCAATACTGGAGGAGTAGCCTGGTCACTTACTTTCGGTTTTCGGGGTCCATGTCACAAAAGCTGATGGCAGCCAGTGGATAGTGCCGCCGGAAGAAAACCCTGTAGAAAGGAGGCAAAACTCAAACATGTTTCTCAAACTTTTAAAAAAAGTTTTAAAAAACACCCAAAATAAAACCAATGAGTTACTTAAGAAGTCAGTTCAAAAATGGCTATCCTTTCTTGTATGTGCACTATTCAGCGCTGTTTCCTTTCTGCTGCACTGAAACCCCCCCCCCTACATTATTTGTCTTGCCCTTAGTGGTGAAATTACGTAACTTACGTAATTGATGAAAATTACATTATGGTTGTTGGGTAGCGCTGTGGGTTAAACCACGGAGCCTAGGACTTGCCGATCAGAAGGTTGGAGGTTCGAATCCCTGCAACGAGGTGAGCTCCCGTTGCTCAGTCCCTGCTCCTGCCAACCTAGCAGTTCAAAAGCACCTCAAAGTGCAAGTAGATCAATAGGTACCGCTCCGGCGGGAAAGTAAACGGCATTTCCGTGCGCTGCTCTGGTTCGCCAGAAGTGGCTTAGTCATGCTGGCCAATGATCCGGAAGCTGTACACCGGCTCCCTCAGCCAATAAAGCAAGATGAACGCTGCAACCCCAGAGTCGGTCACTACTGGACCTAATGGTCAGGGGTCCCTTTACCTTTACCTTACATTATGGTTATGTTACTCCACCCCATTCATCTCAATGCAAAGGAAACAGAATGCAAATGTGTGTGGGAGGGTGTGTGGTGAGGATGTAATCAATCATGTAACATTTGTGGACAGAAAGCCACATCTGTCATGGATGCTTTAGTTGAGATTCCTGGAATCTCAGGGTCCCCTCCCCCTCTACAATTCCATGATTCTGTGGACAACAACAACAGTGGCGAATATTGATCGTATTCACTGGTTTGATTCCCATTTCACACATGGGACGGACCGGCCAGTTCTGCTCCTATCGGAATTCTCTGATATCCCCCTTGGGTGGAAATCCTTGGGTGTTCCCCGGTTCCTGTGCATGTTCCCATTTGCAAATAGACATCGGGAGCACCTCTGCTTTTGTTCCCGACATTGCTAAAGGTCTGCCCTCTTTCCCACCCCCAACAATTTAACAGAGCAGGCAACTCTGTAATAAAAGGTGCTCCGTCCCCCTCCACCACCTGCTGTCCTATTCAGCTTCCTTACTTCCGCTGGATGTCTGTCAAGGTGATCCCTTGGTCAGTCACTTTGAAGTGGACGATGGTGGGTGTAGGCGGGACCTCCAGTTCGAAAGTGGCAGACACAGCTTTCCGAACTGCTGCTTTGCCAGTGAGCGTCTCCATGGTCAGGGAGTGCAGGTACAGGAGATTGCAGACTGTTAAGGCCAGAAGGCCGAGAGAGAGAGAGAGAGAGAGAGAGAGAGAGAGAGAGAAGAAAGGACGATTAATGACCTACTGTGGCTGCTGACCTCTGGGAGTGGTGTTAATAAATGTAAAAATGAAATTAAACTCTCTCCCCTTACCCAAACCCCTCCAAATGGCTGTGATGGGAAAGGTGTTCAGGTTGCTAGTGTTTCTCACTTTTTTAAAAAAAAAGGCCAGATGTGCATTCCCGGAGTTGGACAGCCCGTGTGCATACACACACACACACACACACACACACACACACACACACACAGAGTAAGTGGTTAAGGAATGCTGGGAAGAAGAGCTACCATCCCTCCTCCAGCCAGGGTATCAACAAACCCCGGTTTGAGGTATCAACACTGGAGGAGGATGGGAGGTGCGGTGGGTGCAGCCTGCCCTGGGTGTCATCCCTGCCCTGGGTGTCATCGCCGCCGCCCCCCCGGATGCTCACCCCGCCCCTGGGTGCACAGCATGCACACCGCTCGGGGTGCCAGAGCAGCTAGCTCCGCCTCTGGGTATCAATTACTCAGTTTGGGAAGCACTGCAAAACCTTCCTTTTCAGGCAGGGCTTTGAAAACTAAGGTGCAGACGATGCAGATCACTGGGCTGCTGCTATCAGGGCAATTGTGTTCCGTTGTATTTTCATTATTGCTCTTGACTAGATTGTTTCCATTACTTCGTATTTTATAAAAAAAAGTTTTTTAAATGTTGCAAGCTGCCTTGAATCCCAGTTTGGGAGAAAGGTGGGATATACTGTACATTAAATATATTATTATTATTATTATTATTATTATTATTATTATTATTATTATGCAGGCTACTAGCTTGGCTAAGTTTACTTATGAGGCTGGTCTGAGTGATGGCAAAATGGGATATCTTTGCAACAGCAGCAGCAGCTACATGTAGACAGAAGAACAGGTGTGAATTTACAACACTCGGCACCGATACTCCAAACAACCCCTACAAACTGAACAGATGGGTGTGCATGCTCCCATTTCACTCACCTGCAGCTTTCATTGAAACTGGTAGAGTGGCTTCTGAACCCACAGCAGGATTTTCTCTTCCTCCAAAGAAATCTGAAGTGAGGTTGGAAGTGGGGAAATAAAAGTAGGAAAAAACTAATCAGACAGAGGACAAAAATGTACCAATTACAACCCGCATTGTTCTAATTTTCAGTTCTGATGCACAGGGGAACCATCACATCAGCCTCTAAAGATGCACACCAAAATCAAAACTAAAGCCGAATCATAAAAACAGGAGTTGCAGGATGAAGAAACCTCTCCCTCTTCTCAGTGCCACTAACAGTCACGTTTACTAGTGATTCAAACGCCGATTCAGTTGTTACCTAAAAAACCTATCCCCCCCCCGCCCCCGTGCTTTAGATGGGCTGTTTGTCTTTATATTTTTTGAAAGTGGTACTTGTATTTGTGAGAACTAGAAGATTTTATCATATCACACCAATTTTGCATCAGTTGAATTGGCTTGAATTTCCGGCCTCACCTTAAAGGACTGTTACGTACAAACCGTTACGTCACTGAACAATCAGGTTGCTTGATGGACAGCCTATATGAACCTGCCTGAGCCCTAAAATTGACCTCAGAGGCCCTGCTAAGATTAATCAGGCTGGTGGGCACTGAAGACAAGGCCTTTTCAAATGATGGTCCCACATATGTGAAATTCCCTTCTCCAAGAACCTGTGGCCGTCCAGTCCCAGCCGGCACGTAAATCAGGAGAGCCTTAAATTCCCTATCCCTCTCTTGTGTCTACCATGAATACTAGACTGAGCACACCATTCCTTTCAGCGCTTCAGAAATTATTTGCTTCAGTTCCTAAACGTACCTTGGCTGGGGATAAGCAGTCTGCAGGGCAATGCTAAAGGCATGATGGTGTGTTGATATACAAACGCCGAGAGACTTCCTGTAACAAAGAGATAGAGGAAGAGGTTTGTACACGGTGTTCTTAAACCTCTGAGCCCAAAATCTCTGCCAAAATTCTCATTTCGCCCCTGCATTCTGCCACTGATTAACAGCTGCACTGAATGTGTATCTGAAGAAGTGTGCATGCACACGAAAGTTCATACCAATAACAAACTTAGCTGGTCTCTAAGGTGCTACTGGAAGGATTTTTTTTAATTTTGTTTCAGCTGCACTGAATGTTTGTTAACGAACTAGGGAAATTGTTATAGAGGAAGCAACGAAGAACTAACAGAAAACAGTTTTCAGAGATAACATGTTGTCTTTTTTGTGACATTGCGAGACAAACCAGAGTTTATAATGTCTCATATCCATCCTTGCTCCTCCTAGGGTTGTCCAGAAACAGGTGAATATGAGATCTTGCTGCCATCCTTGGGAACCAGTCAGCTCATTACTTTGGAGATCCACCCCAAATGTTTAGCAAAAGCCAGAGTGGGAACAAGCAGAATGGCTTGTTTACTAAGTGTTAACATTGGACTGGATGGAACTTTGGTTTGATCCAGTTGGGTTCTTCTTAACAGCAAAATGCAGTAACTTCAGAAACACTCATGCTACACACAGCTTCCTAACAACAAATCCTGAACCAACTGTAGTGACATTTAACAAACAGATGCATCAGGAAGGCTGTCTTACCAAAATAGGGTTCTTCTTCAGCGCCCTTAAGGTGTACTCCTCGGGCAGAAGACTCAATGAGGAAGTGCCTGATGGGATCACTGCCATCTTCCCCTTTGGAGCAAAAACAAATAGTGCTGAAACGAATTTGAAAATGCAACTCTTGCACCAGAGACTTTGCAAAAACTGAACTGGCTTCTAAAAATTGGCTCGTGTCTTTGCATCCTCTTCTGTTTTCGCTTTCCACCCCCTTCCCCTTACTCATTTTAGTGCTATTTCACATTTAAAAAAATATATTTACAAATTATAAATCACAAGTAGTGATTCGTAAATAAGACCATTAGTTTCTGAACACTGTTTGTGTGTTCTTTGTACAGAAAGGTGGTATCATTTTCTTTTAAAAAATTAAAATGAACAAACATAGCAAAGCATATTCTGTTCCTAAATTCTTGGCCTTTTGTTCTTTTTTTTAATCACTGATGCTATGTCTGTGGTACAACATTAAACCAGCTGGAGAGGGAGAATTTACTATTTGGCACTCCCACTTCCCAGTTGCTTTACAGACATGGATTTCATTTTATTTTAAACACAACAATTTATTGTCTCTCATGAAAGGAACCATGTGATCTGCCACCAACTTTAAAAGCTGTTCCTAAAATCTGTTTAAAGAAATGCTATAAAGAAATGATAGAAATAAAACTTATACCATTTCAAATACATTCTCAATGTAAGCTGTTTAGTTGGAATCCTCAATGCAAAACAAGAGTTACGGTACATAGGCAACATCCTATGTGCAGAGACACACAGGCAACACCCATATCATACGTTTAAAGCACATGGCTTCCTCCAAAGAATTCTGGTCACAGTAGTTCACCCTCAAAGAAACTACAACTCCCTGCACCCTTAAAGAACTACAGTTCCCAGGATTCTTCTGAGAAAACCATGTATTTTTAAATGGGTGGTGTAGATGTGACCATAGACAATAGGCACTGTCACACCCTAAAACCACATCTTTCCAGTTGCAAGAGTGATGTGTGGTTCCAGTTTTATTTTGTTGTTATTGTTTTTAAAGTGCACCCCAGCCAGCAGAAGCTTGGGGAAGACACATATTCTGATCTCATTTTCTATCTTCCCCTTCCTTTATCTATATTGTCAACACTAAGACTGGGAACCTCAGGGCAGTAAACCCCGAGGCAGGTATTAAATTCCTGCAGGGACTTGCAATAGAAGCTCCTGAGCACAGTGGTATGCAGTGAAATTTTTCATAGGGGAACACTTAGGGCCAGAAGCGCCAGCTTGTGAGGGGTTTTTTTTTGGGGGGGGGTGATGTTGCACACATGAGCATCGTGCCTCCCCCTCCCCTAAGCCGGGCAGAAGCTTCTCGGGCTTTGGGAAGAAGGTGCCAGGGGCAGTGGCGTAGCGTGGGTTGTCAGCACCCGGGGCAAGGCAAATAATTTGCGCCCCCTAACCCATGGATTTGCGCCCCCTAACCCCCAGATGTTGCGCCAGGTGCGGCCGACCCCCCCTGCACCCCCCACGCTACGCCATTGCTCCCATCCTCTCATAGCTGGAGGTGCCGGCGACTCAACCTGGGGGCCTTTTGCAAGGAAAGCAGCGCTCTCCCATGCAGCCACAAACTGTAGTAGACCGGCTCTTTTGAGAAGCAAGGCGGCCTCGGCTGAGGGACGTGGCTGGTCTCTGCAGGGGAAGGAAAGGAAGAGACCGCGGGGTCTTTTTCTTCCTGGCATCCGTCCAAGAAGGAGCGTCTGCCTCTGGTTTAAACCTCGCTCACCAGAAGAGTTGCAGATCCAGCCGGGGCCGCGCGCGCTTTCCTGAGCGGGAAAGCAAATGCGGGGGAAAGTCTCCTGAGAGGCGCCCTCCCTGCTCTCAGAATGGCGGGATGATGAGAGGTGCCCTCTAAGAGACAAGAGACCCGGGAAATCCACCTCCCACTGAACTGAGCTGGGGTGGGGGGGACTTAATTGGAAAGAGGATCGCAGCTTCCTCGAAGGGAGCCTTTGACCTTGAAGCTTGCTGCTGGCAGGGTGGCTTTTTGCGGTCGCCCCAATTTGGGGCGCAAATACCCGGCGGCTTCGCCCCCAACCCCCGCGAAGATGCGGCTTGGGGCGCGCGCGTGCGTTTCCGCCTGACTCTCTCCCTCGCCCCCTCCCCGGAGCGTTGCAGTGAGAAAGGGAGAGTCTCCTGCTCGGCTGCCGCTGTTTCTCTCCACGTGTCCGCTGCCAGAGGCAGCAGCGTCGGCGGCGGGCGGCCGTGCCTGTGTGAGCAAGTCTGGCGGCGGAATGGTGGCGAGGTGCTGCGGCTGCCGCCGGGCCCTGGCGGTGGTGCCTCCCGGCACGCTCTGCCTGGGCGCGGCGCTCAGCGGGCTCTTCAGCTTCGGCTTCTTGGCCGTGGCCCTGGTGCTACAGCCTGCACCCGAGGCTCTTCGGAGACTCCGGAGGCGGCGAGCGCCCCCCCCCAGATGTTGCGCCCGGTGCGGTTGGCCCCCCTTGCACCCCCCACGCTACGCCACTGGCCAGGGGAACAATCGTCTGACCACACATCACTGCTTGAGCAAGATCAACTCCCTCCCCCCCCCAAAGGGAAGCCTCAGTACCTGTTTTGCTGCCGAAGACTTTCATGGCCAGGCCAAACGAGCCGCGGTAAGATGTGCTGTCCCGCATGATGAAAGTGCCAGGAGGTTCATCAGCTAGCATCTGGACAGCTGATTAATGGCACACAGTAGGCAAAGCATCGCCATAACCAAAGAAGGGCGTTATTTTATGAAGGCAGGTGGGATGGCAATATCATGAATAATAATAATAATAATAATAATAATAATAATAATAATAATAATAATAAATAGTGTGTATGGTGCTTTCTAGTGTTCAAAACATTTCATTGTGTAAATGACACATTTCTGCAGGCAAAAACTCTTTGGATGCACAGCAAGACCAGTGTGGGGCAGTGTGTGTGTGTGTGGGGGGGCTGTGGAGATAGGATGTGGCCTAGGGAGAGTTCTGTGGGCCAGATAGAGAAGCCTGGAGGGCCGCTTTGCACTGAAGTTCCCTGCCCTCATTGTAATCCTTGCAAGAACCCTGCGGTTGGACCTCCAGATGTTGCTGGACTCTGGAGGTGGTCTGGGATGGCCAGTGGTCTGGGATGATGTGAGTTGCAATCTAGCAGCATCAGGAGGGCTATAGGTTCCCTTTCTCTTGTATATGTGGACTTGCATGTGTTCTTCTCTCTTTGGTACTTTCAGAATAAGCGAAGGAGGATTCTCCAGCCTGCGTTTACCTCTGATTTGTAAAGCCAGGGCAGGGGTAGTGGCGTTTGCTGGGCAGGGCTGGATTTAAATGAAGAGAGGCCCTATGCTACTCCACTTGTGAGGCTCCTCCCCACCCCTCACCCTCACAACTGGGGAGCAGGCAGGCTGGCGAGGCCCCCTAGATTTAGAGGCCCAAGTTGCCCTGTCCTCACTTGAAGCCTTGGGTTTGCAATTATGGGAGAGGGGAGACTGTGGCACTGGGGAGAGGGCCGGCTGGTGAGGCCCCCTAGATTTAGAGGCCCTAGGCTTCAGCCTACTTAGCCTATACATAAATCCGGCACTGTTGCTGGGGAAAGCAGTGCTCAGGAGAGCATCCTTAACCCTCCCCACCCTCACCCCGATTGCCCAGTCGAGTCAGGAAAAGTGACTGGCTGGAGGTTTGCAAAGGAGAAAGCAGTAAGGGTTTAGAAACTCTCTTTTATATTTGATGTTTCCTCCCCTTACAAATGCACCCTCTGGCCTCCTGCAATCTTCATTTTGCCCAGGATGACCCTGGGCCCTGCTATATCAGAGGAAGAAAATATGGCTGTGGCTTTGCCCAGTGTTTCTTAAATTCCCTGCTATTTCCTCACCTCCCCCATGAACGCCATGCCTTATTTTACCTTGATCCCTTGTGATGCTAGGCTTGAACCAATACTTGGAGGTGTCCATCACAAACTTCATCGTTGTCTGTGTTTCTTTTGAATAGCCTGCAAGAGGGAAGAGGATACAGGAAAAGCTGGAGGCAATGTCCAAAAAGCAACTGCAATGATCAGAGAGACTGATCGTTGTTCCTTTAAATTTTAGGCTAGGAAAACAGATGGCTTAAGTGGGGTCTGAAAGGGACTTATGAAATCATAAAGATCCAGGGAAAGGAGACACATTATTTGAAATGAACCATCCATTGAAATGGCTAGACAACAGATTTATGGCAATAAGAGGAAAGTTACCTCTTCACAAAACAAAAATTAACCTGTTGAATTCATTGTTACAGGATGTTAGCCATTGACTGAACTATACCTGAAGTAGTTCCCTCAATGCCAGGGGAACGAAAGGTAAATTCAATTCATTTTGGGGTAGATCTTTTAAAGGCACCGTATCTAATTCATTTTCACATTCATTCTCTCCCTATCCTCTGCAGTACGACTGAATACTTAGCTTTCATTTTTTTAATAAAGAAAGTTAGAAAGCAAAAAGTGGAGGCTGTGCTCTAAGGCTTATTAGGCAGATATAGAGGTGTTGCTGTTGCTAAGATCTCCAAGTCACTTAATCACTGCTGCTAAGCAATCAGAAGGAAGGAATATCCAGCATTTCTGGTATTGTCTGTGCTAAAGGGATTTTCCCTCTTCTAACAGGAGTAGCTTGCACCAAATAGTACAGGAAAAAAGCCTGTGATGCATTGTGCCTTTGACATGTGTGTGGCTGGTACAAATTAAACAGGGAATAGTATGGAAATAAAATTATGGGGAAAGCTTCACCAGCTGACATTCTATCTGTCAAGATATCTTTTTACTTGTGTGTGGCCCCCAATTTGCTTTTGCACCCCTTACTTGAGCTTGTAACATTCTGAATGTTGGATTTTATTTTGCTGAAGACAAACTTTTTATAAACTAAAAACTTCATTTGGATGAACTTGAACTGTTTAGTTAAAGGATGAACTTGTTTGTCCTTTTCGATGGGACAAACTTGAATTAGTTTTTAAAAAAATAAACATTCCAAGCACTGATCCTTTCCATGTGCCCCATTTGCAACAAAGTTGTTTTGAAATTAAGGTAAATATATATATAGGTTCTAATCACAGGGGTTGGATGACTTACTGTCCAGAGACGAAGAAGATGAGAGCGAGCTCTCTGAAGATGTTTTGTTGGAACTGCTGGCACCTGAAAATGAGCCAGAACTGGGCGGGGGCATCTTCTGTTTGAAAGAACCTGGGTGATTCCTGTAAAGTTTGGAGGACATCTCACTGTCTTCCAGACGGCCGTTGATAAGCACAATGGGCACAGGGGATGGGGAGCTTGTGACGGGTGAAGGAGAGCAGCTATGGGTCTGTCCCTTCTGGAACGGCTGAGGTAGGGGAGAATTCCCTTTCTGGGAGCAACTGACACCAGGATAGTAGGAACCTGAGCTCCAGGAACCAAGGGAAGAACCATTGAGGGATCCAACAGAGGAAGGACTTCCCGTTGACCTGGTCTGAGGAGTGTCGGGATCATTGTTGGACAGTGACTGAGAGCTGCTGCAAAAGACGAAAGGAAACACAGGAGGAGGCATTAAGGAAGAGGCATAAAACTATTAACACCATATCAAGGCCTGCAGGTCTTTCTGGCCTGAAGGGCACTGTCAAGTCACAAACTGTGCCTGCAGAAAGAAAGGAAAGAATTGGGAGTGTGCTTAGAGCACACATTCCTTGGAAGCTTAGTGACTTTAAAGGTGAAGGGTAAAGGGACCCCAGACTATTAGGTCCAGTCGTGGCTGACTCTGCGGTTGCGGCGCTCATCTTGCTTTATTGGCCGAGGTAGCCGGCGTACAGCTTCCGGGTCATGTGGCCAGCATGACTAAGCTGCTTCTGGCGAACCAGAGCAGTGCACGGAAATGCCGTTTACCTTCCCACTGGAGTGGTACCTATTTATCCACTTGCACTTTGACATGCTTTGAAACTGCTAGGTTGGCAGGAGCAGGGACCAAGCAACGGGAGCTCACCCCATAGCGGCGATTCGAACTGCCGACCTTCCGATCAGCAAGTCCTAGGCTCTGTGGTTTAACCCACAGCGCCACCCCCGTCCCCTTAGTGACTTTACACCATGGTAATTGACAGGTAGTGCAGTCCCACCCAACTGTCACAATGACCTGTGGGGAGGTGGTGAAGCTCAGGATCCAGTCTGTTCGACCAGATCCTGTTTGCTACCCTGTCTTATAGTATGTGGTGCCTCTTATCTTCTAAACTAAAAAATCGCAAGTAGGCAAGGGATCTGCAACAAAACGTTGCGGTGGGGAGTGCTCCAGTTCAGAATTTCAACCAGTCCCATTTCCCCCCAGGATACTCCATTCAATTCCTAGTCCTCTCCCATAATTATCAGTTAGCATAAGGGTGCCCAGATGATACAGCTTCCGTACCTTTAATAGATGTGCATGACAAGCTCCCAACTACTGAAAGCCCCTCTTCTACACAACTGCTGTTATAAAGGTACAGAAACCCGAATGAATTAACTTCTAGATCAGGTACAAAGGATTCCCAAGCAACAACTTTACCTTCCAAGAATGTAGCTGGTGTCCGACCCAGGACTTGTTGACAGCAGAGATGCCTCGCTGCATCGCTGCACCAGCCTCCCATGCTGAGACAGCTTCCGTAAGTTCTCCAAGCCTGGGGAGGAAGCCAGGAGGGAACTGGACCCATAGCCCTTCTGGTCCTGCTGTGGGATGGAGATGCTTTCAGAGACTCGGATGCAAGCCGGCGACTGCCTCCCTGTGGGATACTGGGGGCCACCAGGATCGTGGCCAACCATGAAGGTCATGTGGCCACTGGAGCGGGTTCCTCCATGGGGGAACAAAGGGCAGTGGTTTGGGGGAGACATGGAATGTGGGGCGCTGGATGGACTTGCTGAGTTCTGCAGAGACTCCTGGCACTTTGCTCTGGCAGGTGTCATTTCGATGTACTTTATGTCTGCCAGAAAGAAACATCAAAAACCTCAGAAGCAAAAAAGAGCAACAGACAAGATGAAATAGAGCACAGCAAAGCTTAGTCTCCAACCCTGGTTTTTTTTTTAACAATATACCTGTTTCACTACACTAAGAAGCAATATATATTTTCAAATCTATATATATATTTGCGTTTTGTTCGGTACTTTTGTAAATTGCCCTGGAAGCACCGTGTGTGTGTATATGAGAGAGAGAGAGAGAGAGAGAGAGAGAGAGAGAGAGAGAGAGAGAGAGAACATTGTAAAAAGAGCTTCACACTATTTCACACTATGCCTATGTGGCAGGAGGCTGGACTAGATGGGGTCCCCTTGCAAGTGAACAATTCTATGATTCAGTAATCCTTGCAGCAAAATCACCACCACCACTGCTCTGTAAAGTGGGGGAAAGCATCCTTCACAAATTTGACTTTCAGCAACTGTGAAATGCTAGAGGGGCGGGACAAGTCTGGCTACTCTCACCCTTAAAGCCAATTCTGAGAGGCAGTTAGTTAGTTAGTTAGATAGATAGATAGATAGATAGATAGATAGATAGATAATTTATTACAGTCAAAGACCAGCTCACATAACACAATAAAAACAGTGTTCATAAAGATAAAATATACAATCAGAGCAGATTGCAGCAATAACTCATGAGTTATTGCAACGTCCAGCCACTTTTGATTGATGGGGTCTGTGTGGAGAGGGTAACAACGTTCAGATTTTTGGGCACTGAATTACAAGAGGATCTGTCCTGGAGTGTCAACACAAGGGGGCTTGTGAAGAAGGTGCAGCAGAGACTGTACTTTTTGAGAATACTAAGGAAAAACCATCTTCCGCAGAAACTGCTGCTTGCCTTCTATCACTGTGCCATTGTGAGCGTGCTCATTTATGGCCTATGTGTGTGGTACGGAAGCTGTACTACCCAGGACAGGATGAGGTTGTGCAGGGTTGTTAAGGCAGCAGAGAGCATTGTTGGCTGCCCACTCTCCACCTTAGAGCAGATTTATGCCACAAGGTGCCATAGGAAGGCACTGGACATAGTAAAAGATCCATCGCATCCTGGTCACTGTCTCTTTGAGCTTTTGCCGTCGGGACGGAGATACAGGACGATGAAGACAAGAACGAGCCGTCTTAAGAACAGCTTCTTCTCCAGAGCGATCTCGGCCCTGAATGGGAAGCCCGGACTTGAAAGTCATCTAATCTCCCTTGCTGTATTATACTGTATTGTTTAATTAGTGTTTTTATGGAGCAGTCAAGTAATTTCGTTGTCCCCGAAGGGGGCAATGACAATAAAGATATTATTATTATTATTATTATTATTATTATTATTATTATTATTATTAAAAATTGGCTTTCATCAGTTCATCCTGACGGGCTCCAGGAAAAGGCACTCGATGTGTATGGAAAACCATTTTCACAAAGAGGAATCTGCAAATGTTAGAATTAACCGTGCTCCCATCTCCCCTTGGTTGCCTGCTGTGTGAGTCACTTCCTCAAGAACTCAAAATTTGGCTACCCCTCCCCAACCCAATTTGAAGGCAGCTTCTACTCTTAAAATTGGACTCTTTCTTTCCCCATTATTCTCTTTGATCTTTCATGAAAGATATTGTTTCTTTCCTAACAAGAGAGTAGGATGACTTCGGGGTAGAGGACAGAACTTCTGGTTTAAGGTACATCCACTACCTGAGAGGCAGTTAGATTTGCCTCGGGACAAATCTTAGAGAAACGCCTCAGTTGCAGAAACGCCTCAACCCCTTTCAACCAGCTCAACCCTACAGCATCAAACTGCAAGCAGCTGCACAGTGACGCTCAAATGTTTATAGTTGCTGATTCTTCAAAGCCGCATCCAAACCAGGCCTCTGTCCTTGAACCTGTTTTCAATGCCAGGACCTGGTGTTGGGATACACACAGTAAGAAAAGCAGCCAAGAACAAGACTTCGGGCATGTGCAGAGTGTAGTGATGGGAAATGATGGGGTTAAACAGTAAGTGCATTCACTATGTTGGGTTAGAGCTAAACATTCCACCTTCAGACAGTTCTTGCAGTTACTTTTGTTTTCCTATTCAGTTCTCTCTTTGCTCAATAAATAAGTCTAGGTTTTGAGGTCTACAAAAAGACAGGGAACTAAACAAGAATGACTGGGGTATGGGGAAGTCCATCTGGCCTGTCAATAAGAAGCATTAGGCTGACAGGAACTAGGGACAGTGCCTTCTCAGTGATGGCCCCATATTAATGGAATTGCCTACAGCCATTTCACTGGTGACTTTAAAAAGAATTTACCAGCTGGTTTAATTAATTGTTGAGTTTTACTGATCATTTTAAGGAATGTAATGTGGCTTTTAATAGGTTTTAAATGTTTGCTGTGAAATTATTTTGTACCCTGCTTGTGAAGGCAATCACCCTGAAATGCATATATAAAAATCTTTTAAGAAGCAAACTGAGGTCAAAGGTCACTCCTGGCTTAATTCCAGGTACTTTCCCTTTCCAGGTAGAAACGACCTCCAGGATCTGGAAGGCAAACAGCCCTGCCAGAACACGGGTTATATAGAGTCATTCCAGTGATGATCATTGAGCCCATTACTTGTTGGCACCTGTATGGGAGGGTGTGGCTGATGCTTTAGTTTTTCTCATAGGTCCTGTCTGTACCTGACTCCAGATGAAAAAACATCTGGTGACTCCCCAAGAATACATCAGAGGCAAAACCACACCTCAGTGTTGGCAATGACATTGAAATATCTTTTTCTGATATTCTCCAGAGGTGGAGAAATCTGTGACCCTCCATATGCTGTTGGCCTTCAACTCCCATCATCCTGACCATGGGCCATTCTGACGTAAGCCATTAGAGTCCAATACACCTGGAGGGCTACAGGTTCCCCAACCTTGTTATACACAACTACATACATATACATAAAGGTTTCCTTTAAAATAAAATAAAATGAGGATCTTTACTATCACAGCATCAATGAGTTTGTGCAGGATTGGCATAATATTAGTGCCACTTTACTAACCCTGGAGGAATAACCTTGGGGGTGGGAACAAGTTTGCTTTTATTACCAAGTGTGTGACACATTTGTTCAGTTTGGACATAGAGGCACAAAAACTCCCATTGTTTTTCTTTGCCCAATTTTTCTGGGAAGGCTTCGCATTTCAATCTTTTCTCTCCACTGCAATTGATCTCTTTCTAGAGATTAGATTGCAATCTAACAACTGTAATCTGCACTGAAGATGTTAATTTTTTCAGTTGTTTTGGAAGTATACAGAAAGAGAAGGAATTGTGTTAAACAGGAGGCAAAGTTCTAACCACTTTGTATAACCACTTTTTGAGTGCTCTAAGTACTTCACATATAGCTGGTGTGTGGAACCTGTAGCCCTCCAGATGTTGCCGAACTCCAATTGGCCCCAGCCTGCAGAATCATATTATTTCATTCAAGTTTGGTTAGTACAATTATCCTCACATGGGCAGAGGTAGGAGGAAGACAGAACCTGACAGAACAGAGCAGTGTTTCCCAAACTTGGGTCTCCAGCTGTTTTTGTACTACAATTCCCATCGTCCCTGACCACTGGTCCTGCTGGCTAGGGATGATGGGAGTTGTAGTACAAAAAAACAGCTGGAGACCCAAGTTTGGGAAACACTGAAACAGAGAGACAAATTACCTATTACTTACAAATCCCACCTCAAAAAAAGTTCACAAGCTGCTTTTTCTCCACTAGCAGGGAAGAGGTACCTGTGGGTTTCCATATGCTTGCTGGACTCAATTTCTAATGAGTTCCAGCTAGGATGGCCAATGATCAGGGATGATGGGAGTTGTAGTCTAACAACATGAGGAGGACCACAGGTTGCCCACTGTTGCCCAACAGGGTTCTGGGTGTGCAATTCCCACTCGTGAATCTCTCTTGATAGCCAACTGCATGCTTTTTGCAAGAGGGCAACATAGCAATTTATAACCTGTGCACGCCCTTTGTGAAATGATGCGATGTGTCTGTATTTTGTACTCTGAAAGTAGTGCCAAAGTACAAAACGTAGCAGGGTGGTGTGAGTCATGCTGCCTTGTTATGCAATGTGTCTCTGCCTTTCCTTCAGGCTTAGCATGACACGGTCATCATCGATGGGGACCAGAAAGCTCTAATGGGCAATTAGCTGGTTCAAGCACCTAGTGGGAGCATGATAGCCACCTGCCAGAGTGGAGGTCACAGAATCATAGAAGTGTATTATTATCATCTGGCTGGATTTCCCAACTGTGGAGTTGGAAGGGATCCTGAGGGTCATCTAATCCAACCCCCCACAAAGCCAAAATAAAACTGATAAGTAAACCATATAACAACACATTTAAAAGCCTGCCAGAACACCTAAAGGACAACAGAGAAGGAGCAGGTCTAATCTTCTTGCTACCACTGCAAAGGCCCTGTCTCACATCCCCGCCATAGACACCTGCCTTGATGGCAAAGTGCAGAGTAGGCGCTCCCTTTGAAGATGACTGCAGTTGATGAGTGCGTTCGTGCAGGAAGAGGGGGGCCTTCAAATTCTCTGGTCCCAAACCATTTAGGCCGGGCTTTATATGAAAAACTATGCAGTGCCCCGTGGCTTCCTGAATTTCCTGGGTGTTGCCAAGTGGGTTCTAGGACATCACCCAGGACATCATTGGTTACATTTCCATTTTAGATAAGAATATCTAATGTGTGTGCAAACCTTTCCAGCAACATAGAAAAAAGAAGTGTGTGGGATGGAAAGAAGCAATTTATTCCTAGTTTCCCGACATGCTTGGTTATTGCAGCTCAAAGATAAATCTGTGGGGGAGACAACAGTTAATCTCATGTTGCCCTTGGCAATCATCGCAGGGAACACCCTCTGAGACATCACCACTGAGTTTTTAAAAAATGACTAAGCAGACTTGTCTCAACAGGCTCCTCCCCACCCCCAGCCCATGTCATGGGCAAAACACACGATGCTGCATTTAATTGGCACATCTAACCCAATCAAGAAAAATCAATCAGCTGTGTTAGAGGGAACAATCATATGGAGTTTAGATTGGGGAGGGGGGAGAAACACCACAAATTAGAACAAGTCAATGGATGCATCATACGCCTAGTGGTCACAAACTGCCAGTGAGGTGGTCAATATCATCTGAACTGAACTTTGACAAAGGTCTCATCTGCACTGCACATTTAAAGCAGCCTCCTACCATTTTAAACAAGCATGGCCTGCCCCAAAGAATCCTGGGAAATGTAGTTTGTTAAGGCTGCTGAGCCAAAGGCTAATACAGTGTTACCTCATAGAGCTACAATTCCCAGAATTTTCCTTAAAAATAGCCCCAAAACTTATCTTTTTTTGCAAATTTGCTCAACAACTTTGGCTAAAAACATTGGATTTTCACTGTTTGAAATATGGCAACCCTAGCGGGTGTGTGTGTGCGTGCATACAGCAACCTATGAGGAAGCGAAGCCTAAGGGCAGGTGACTAGTCCAGGGAAGCTCAACTTCACTGGCTGAGCTGGGAAATTGAAAGCCAAAATAATTAGGAGGGCTTAAGGCTACTTATTAGCCTCGTGGTTGATCTGGCCCTGAGCTCAGTCACAGATACGTCACCGCATCTGCTGTTTGTCAGAATGGTGAAACATTCACCACTACAGGTTTACGGAAGTTGTTTTTGGGTGGGAGCTTAGTTTCCAGTGATTCAGGAGAGTGAGAGCTCCTCTGAGGGACACCACGCAATAAACTCCCATGGGGGCAGGCAACAGGGAGAAAGGTCAATCCACAGTCATTTGGCCCTCTCATCAGCTCAGCAGACTGAGCCCTGTAACTCAATGAATTCCACACCTTACCTGGGGATTCTGGCTCCTGTTTTGGGGCCACTGCTGTGCTGCTTTGTGGAACAGCTTGGTTAGGACTCTGGCTTTGGATTGGATTCAGCTTGAGAGGCTGGAAAGTGGGGTCAATTTCCAAGATCAGGCGGTTCAGTTTATCAATGGACACATCCAAAGTGGGAGAGAATTCTGGGCAGCTGTCATTGCTGGTTTCTGCTGGCTCCTCTGGCAGACATTTATCCCCCAAATTTGGGGATTTCATAGGTGTGGCCTCTGCCGGCTTACAGGAGTCATAGAGTTCCATCTTGGGCAGTGGACCTCCTTTGCCTTGGGTCAATGAGATCTGTCTGTCCCAGCCTTCTACAGAATAATATAAATACTGCGATGGCGAAGTGTGGCAAGGCGAATAACCGTTAGGCTGCAAGAGAGCGTGGTCTTCTTGGGACGAAACACATATTGTCTGTCCGACCCTAAGCACATGGTTTGGCATCACCCTTGACATCCTTTGGGTGTGAAGTCTTCAAGGATTGTTTATCTTCTCTCTCTCTCTCTCTCTCTCTCTCTGAGCGGCTAAGATGTTGCAAACACCTGCAAACTTTTCCTGGAGCCTGCCGCATCAAAGGAGAAAACCTGTGCAAACAGAATGTTAAAACAGAAGATAAATGGTTATGAGCACTCTGGTAATGCACTTTAGTTTCAGAACGGCAGGTAATGGGGCAGAGAGAATAATAATAATAATAATAATAATAATAATAATAATAATAATAATTTATTATTTGTACCCCGCCCATCTGGCTGGGTTTCCCCAGCCACTCTGGGCGGCTTCCACAGAAACCAAAAAACACTAAAATATCATACATTAAAAGCTTCCCTGAATAGGGCCGCCTTAAGATGTCTTCTGAATGTCAGGTAGTTGTCCATCAACTTGACATCCAATGGGAGGGCATTCCACAGGGCGGGGGCCACCACCGAAAAGGCCCTCTGCCTGGTTCCCTGTAGCTTCGCTTCTCGTAATGAGGGAACCGCCAGAAGGCCCTCGGCGCTGGACCTCAGTGTCCGGGCAGAACGATAGGGGTGGAGACGCTCCTTCAGGTATACTGGGCCGAAGCCGTTTAGGGCTTTAAAGGTCAACACCAGCACTTTGAATTGTGCTCGGAAACGTACTGGGAGCCAATGTAGGTCTTTCAAGACCGGTGTTATGTGGTCTCGGCGGCCGCCCCCAGTCACCAGTCTAGCTGCCGCATTCTGGATTAGCTGTAGTTTCCGAGTCACCTTCAAAGGTAGCCCCACGTAGAGCGCATTGCAGTAGTCCAAGCGGGAGATAACCAGAGCATGCACCACTCTGGCCAGACAGTCCGCGGGCAGGTAGGGTCTCAGCCTGCGTACCAGGTGGAGTTGGTAGACAGCTGCCCTGGATACAGAATTGACCTGCACCTCCATGGACAGCTGTGAGTCCAAAATGACTCCCAGGCTACGCACCTGGTCCTTCAGGGGCACAGTTACCCTATTCAGGACCAGGGAGTCCTCCACACCAGCCCGCCCCCTGTCCCCCAAAAACAGTACTTCTGTCTTGTCAGGATTCAACTTCAATCCATTAGCCGCCATCCATCCTCCAACCGCCTCCAGGCACTCACACAGGACCTTCACCGCCTTCACTGGTTCCGATTTGAAAGAAAGGTAGAGCTGGGTATCATCTGCATATTGATGGACACCCAGTCCAAACCCCCTGATGATCTCTCCCAGCGGCTTCATATAGATGTTAAAAAGCATGGGGGAGAGGACGGAACCCTGAGGCGCACCCCACAAGTGAGGGCCCAAGGGTCTGAACACTCATCCCCCACCACCACTTTCTGAACACGGCCCAGGAGGAAGGAGCGAAACCACTGTATAACAGTGCCCCCAGCTCCCAACCCCTCTAGACGGTCCAGAAGGATGTTATGGTCGATTGTATCAAAGGCCGCTGAGAGATCCAGCAGAACTAGGAAACAACTCTCACCTTTGTCCCTAGCTCGCCGGAGATCATCAACCAGTGCGACCAAGGCAGTTTCAGTCCCATGATGAGGCCTGAACCCTGATTGGAAGGGATCCAAATGGTCCGCATCCTCCAGGCGTGCCTGGAGTTGTTCAGCAACCACACGCTCAATCACCTTGCCCAAGAATGGAAGATTTGAGACTGGGCGATAGTTGGCCATACTGGCCGGGTCTAAAGATGGTTTTTTAAGAAGCGGTTTAATGACCGCCTCTTTCAGCGGATCTGGGAATGTTCCCTCACAGAGGGAAGCATTCACCACCCCGCAGAGCCCATCGCCCAGCCCTTCCCGGCTTGCTTTCATTAGCCAGGATGGGCAAGGATCAAGGAGACAGGTGGTTGGTTTCACGCGTCCAAGCAGCCTGTCCACATCCTCGGGGGTAACGGATTGAAATTGATTCCATGCAACTTGACCAGACAGGGCTCTGGCACTCTCCCGCCCCGGCCCTGCTCCCACGGTGGTGTCTAGCTCCTTCCGAATATGAGTGATTTTATCTGCAAAAAACTTTGCAAAATCGTTGCAGGAGATCTTGGGGTCTTTACAAGGCCCCGGTGGTAAAGGTGGTTCCGTTAAATTGCGGACCACCTGAAAGAGTCTCCTGCTACTATTTTCTGCAGATGCAATAGAGGCGGTGAAGAAAGTCTTCTTCGCCGTCGCTATCGCCACTTGGTAGGCTCGACGTTGAGCTCTAACCTGTGTCCGGTCAGATTCGGAGTGAGTTTTCTGCCACCGACGCTCTAGCCGTCTCAGCGATTGTTTCATCGCCCTCAGCTCCGAAGAAAACCACGGGGCTGTCCGGGCTCCATGCAATCGGAGAGGGCGCTTCGGAGCCAGACCGTCGATAGCCCTGGTTAACTCCGCATTCCAGCGGGCCACCAGGGAATCAGCTGAAAGGCCATCAACATGGGATAAAGCATCCCCTACCACTCTCTGGAAACCATTTGGATCCATTAAGTGGCGGGGGCGGACCATCCGAATTGGTCCCACCTCCCTGCAGAGGGGAAGGGTCGCGGAGAAGTCCAGTTGCACCAGGAAGTGATCTGACCATGGCACTTCTTTGGTTTCACTTTTACTTAGTGTCAGATCACTAAGTAAGAAGAGTTTGGATTTGATATCCCACCTTTCACTCCCCTTCAGGAGTCTCAAAGCGGCTAACAATCTCCTTTCCCTTCCTCCCCCACAACAAACACTCTGTGAGGTGAGTGGGGCTGAGAGACTTCAAAGAAGTGCGACTGGCCCAAGGTCATCCAGCAGCTGCATGTGGAGGAGCGGAGATGCGAACCCGGTCCACCAGATTACAAAACTACCGCTCTTAACCACTACACCACACTGGCTCTCAGAGGGAGAAAGGAAGTTTACTTATTTAATTGTAAGCAGAAGAACGACAGTCACCAATGCATTTCTTCCAGGCAGTGCTGGTGGGGAAGAAAACAGGTTTGTTTTTTAAAGAAAATACATGGAGTCCTTGAGCAAAATAGAAACAATAAATGCAGAGCCCAAAGTTTTATTGACAAATGTAGCTATAACACAGGGGTCAGCAAAACGTTTCAGCAGGGGGCGGGTCCACTGTCCCTCAGACCTTGTGGGGGGCTGGACTATATTGGGGGGGGGGGGATGAATGAATTCCTATGCCCTACAAATAACCCAGAGATGCATTTTAAATAAAAGGACACATTCTACTCATGTAAAAACACACAGATTCCCGGACTGTCCACGGGCCGGATTTAGAAGGCGATTGGGCCGGATCTGGCCCCCGGGCCTTAGTTTGCATACCCATGCTATAACATCTGTGATTCCTTGCAAGTGGACAGAGAATAGAGACCAGTTTTATTAACAGGCACAGAAAGGAAAGGGCAACTCTGGGAAGGGCTGAAGAGGGCTCAGCAGCAAAAATGGGCAATTGCACTGATACACAAAAACATAGCACAGATAGGAAAACAGAGATATAGATTAGCAGCCAGAAACCTCCGGCCCACAGGTTTAATTCTGTTGGGTATAAGCAACCTTGAATGGCTCCAGTCAGTAGAGGGCAGGGTTGAGAATATAATAGTCAGGTAAAAGTACACTTTTGTGGTTTCCCACTAAAACCCTCCCCCACCGCAAATTCTGCCGCTTCTTCCATTATTATTATTATTATTATTATTATTATTATTATTATTATTAATGCTCCACCTTTTCCCCTGATGGGACTCAGGGCAACTTACAGATAAAAACAAGAATTGCTAAAAGTGGAAAGAACAAACGTTGAAAAAACAATTAAACATTAATAAAATTGAAACTATATACATATATGAAGAGGGATGCGGGTGGCGCTGTGGGTTAAACCACAGAGCCTAGGACTTGCCGATCAGAAGGTCAGCAGTTCAATTCCCCACAACAGGGTGAGCTCCCGTTGCTTGGTCCCTGCTCCTGCCAACCTAGCAGTTCAAAAGCATATCAAAGTGCAAGTAGATAAATAGGTACCACTCAGGCGGGAAGGTAAATGGCGTTTCTGTGCGCTGCTCTGGTTCGCCAGAAGCAGCTTAGTCATGCTGGCCATATGACCCGGAAGCTGTATGCCAGCTGCCTTGGCCAATAAAGCGAGATGAGCGCCGCAAACCCAGAGTCGGTAACGACTGGACTAATGGTCAGGGGTCCCTTTACCTTTACCATTACATATATAAAATCTGCTTACAAATTGCAATAAAAGCAGCACGGCACCAGTTCTTTAATTAAAACAAGACAGTATTCAACCTGGTGGCAGAAGGATAGTAAGGACCAGTCTAGCTTCTCTAGGGAGGGAATTCCAGAGACTGGGAGCAGCCACCGAGAAGGCCCTTTACTGCATCCCCACCAAACATGCCTGTGAGAGGGGCAGGACCAAGAGAAGGGCCTCCCCTGAAGATCTCAAAACCTGGGCAGGTTCAGGTGAGCAAATGCAATCTTTGGACTTAATATGTTTGCACTTAAGTCACTTTGGGCTTTATAGGTAATAATCAGCACTTTGAATTGTGCCTGGAAACTGAAGGGTAGTCAGTGGAGCTGTTCTAGCAAGAGAGTTGTATATTGTACTCCCTATAACCAGCCTTGGTCAGCAAGCTGGCTACAGCTCTTTGAGTCAATTTAAGTTCATGAGCACTTTTCAAAGGCAGCCCCATGAAGACCACATTACAGTGGTACCTCGGGTTAAGAACTTAATTCGTTCTAGAGGTCCATTCTTAACCTGAAGCACCACTTTAGCTAATGGAGCCTCCCGCTGCTACCACACCACTGCCGCGCGATTTCTGTTCTCATCCTGAAGTAAAGTTCTTAACCCGAGGTACTATTTCTGGGTTAGCGGAGTCTGTAACCTGAAGCATCTGTAACCTGAAGCGTCTGTAACCCGAGGTACCACTGTACAGTAATCCAAATGGGATGTAACTTGTAGCCAGTGTGGTGTAGTGGTTAAGAGCGGTAGACTCGTAATCTGGGGAACCGGGTTCGCGTCTCCGCTCCTCCACATGCAGCTGCTGGGTGACCTTGGGCTAGTCACACTTCTTTGAAGTCTCTCAGCCCCACTCACCTCACAGAGTGTTTGTTGTGGGGGAGGAAGGGAAAGAAGAATGTTAGCTGCTTTGAGACTCCTTCAGGTAGTGATAAAGTGGGATATCAAATCCAAACTCTTCTTCTTCATCAGCTAACACCGTGCTTTTCTGCAGATGGTCAGAACAACTGTGTAAAGGTTCACCGCTATGTATTTCTTTGTTTACCTAACTTTCCTTGTTGGACCTCAGGCGCACCCACAAAGTTAACTTTGTGCAAGCCTGCTTAAGATACTCCAAAGCTTTCACCACTACCGAAGCAAGCCCTTTCAGGAACAGACAAATGGGTGTCAGGCTAAGTTTATAGCTTAGGCTCAAGGCAGGGAGAAGGTAAGGGCTGCAATTGCTGCCGTACGTCATGTCTAGCAACTGTTGACTTACTGCCCTGAAGGCTGATGAGAGAGGCAGATGAAAAAAGGCTTGACGAATAGCCAGGACGTTATGCTCTGGGAATTATATAACTGTTGGACGTGAACAAAAACGGCTCCTTTCTGTCCCCCTTTTCTCTGGAAAGGAAACTAGAGATCAATGCATTTCAGAGGACTTTCTCCCCCACATACCGTAATAGCTGTTTCTGCTTTGGGAGAAGGCTTAGTGCCATTTCACATAGATATGTAAGGATTTGCACAATCGGGGGTGGGGAAGAAAGGTTCTCATATTTTTTTGAACTTGTTCCTCTTTTAAACGTGATCCATCTCCTGCCCCTTCCATACCAACGATCTGTTTTACATGCACAGTTGGAAGCAACCCAAGAAGAAAGGAAACTGCGTTACATAGAGACTGACCATTGCTCCATCAAGTTCAGTGTTGTATACACAGACTGGCAACAGCTGTGTAGGGCTCAGGCAGGAGACTTTCCCTGAGATGTTGGTGGACTGAACCTGAGCTACAGTCTCCCCCCCAAACCTGCTGCCTACACAGAACTTCTTCTTCTTTTAAAATCTAATACTGGCTACAGAAGAAGACACCTTTGACTGTTCCTTTCATAGGTAAATTTCTACTTAATAGTCCAGGATGGACTATTGTCTCCTCAATAGTAGGAGCTAATGGTTTAGAAATTATTAGGGATCTCTTAGTGTTTTGGAATGCCCATCAGATGCTCGCAAAGATTGCACATCTTCAGATGAAGGTGAGGTGAGATCTCATTGAATGTTAAGCTTGGAAGGGAGCCTAGGGGTCATCTACTTCACTGCTCTCCCATGCAAAAGAAACCAAGCTTGGGTACAGTCCCTCCTTGGAATTTCCAACTACAGTTGTACCTCGGAAGTCAAACAGAATTGGTTCAGGAAGTCCGTTTGACTTCCAAAATGTTTGACTTCCAAAGTGCGGCTTCTGATTGGCTGCAGGAAGCTGTGGAAGCCCCGTCGGATGTTCGGCTTCCAAAAGAACATTCAAAAACCGGAACAATTACTTCCGGTTTTTGATTGTTCGGGAGCTGGAACGTTTGAGTCCAAAGGCGTTTAGGAGTCAAGGTATGATTATACTCCAAGATCTAAGGAGTGCTTCGAAGAAGAAGAAGAAGAAGAAGAAGAAGAAGAAGAAGAAGAAGAAGGAGAGGAGTAGTAGTAGTTTGGATTTGATATCCCGCTTTATCACTACCCGAATGAGTCTCAAAGCGGCTAACATTCTCCTTTCCCTTCCTCCCCCACAACAAACACTCTGTGAGGTGAGTGAGGTTGAGAGACTTCAGAGAAGTGTGACTGGCCAAAGTCACCCAGCAGCTGCATGTGGAGGAGTGGGGAAGCGAACCCGGTTCACCAGATTACGAGTCCACCGCTCTTAACCACTACACCACGCTGGCTCTCTTCTTCACAGCATCTTCTTCTTCTTCACAGCATCACTACAACAGAGCAGCAGTCTCTCCCCCCCCCCCAGCCTTTTTCTGAGAACAGCACACCAAATTAAAAATAAGGTTGGGATGATTTGGGGACTGAGTGAGAGCCAGGGTGATGCAGTGGTTTGTATGTTGCACTAGGAGTGGGATAACCCAGGCTCAAACATGCCCCCACCATTAGACCATGAGACTCATTGAGTGCCCATTGAGCCTGTCACAATCTTTCAGCCTGGCCTACCTCTCAGGGTTGCTTCTTGGAGGAAAGTCTGGATATAAACATCACAAATGAATAAATAAAATTCAGACACCCTCACACATCCATTGTAGATGGGTTGCTGTTGTTGTTTTGGAAAACTTTGAACCACAACAATTTCCTATGCAAATCAGGCTAATTCAAATAGAGTAATCTATGCTGGAACTTTTTCCATGTGCATCAGATTTTTTTATTCTTCTTCTGATGCCTTCAAGAGCGATCTAATATAACCCATTTAATTTACTTGTAGCAAAACACTTGCCCAATACTGCTGCTAACGAACTTGTGAAATGGAAAACATTCCCACAGAGAAATGAAACACTGGAGAAGTTCCCACCCTACATCACTGATGTGTGCATAATTAAAACAACAAGTGAGCACAGTGGAGGAAAAAGCAGCAGGGCAAAACCTTCCTCCCAAGAGGTTTGCCTGGAGAGCCTCTTTAACTGCTAAACAGTAAGGGAATCCTGATATTATTTCTAGAGCTTTTAACAGCTAAGCACTGTTCAGAAGCTGAAAGGAGATGAGCGCTGCCTGCGGGCTCACAATCTGATAGCGACAGACAATAAGGAGCAAAAAAACAAATGGAAAGGAGGAAAGCTGCAGGTCATAAGGTCTTTTCTTGGAAAATCAGCGAGAAGGAGATGAGTTTGCTGCAGGTGCTGCTTTAAATAAATAGGAGGAGATGGAGTTGTGCAAATGTTAAAAAAGCTGGAAAGTGGGAAGAGCAAGAGAACAGTAGAAATCTGAAGAGCTTTGTATAGTAAAACGAAGACGATGTTGCAAGATAGATGAGGAGGAGCTAAAGAAAATAGAAACATAGCCCTTTGCAGAAGATTTTTACAACATTTATACCCCACTTTTCCTCCAAGGGGCTCAAGGCAGCATGTCGCCATTTTCATTCTCACAAGAACCCTGCAAGGCTGGGAGAGAGTGACTAACCCAAGCTCCCCTTGGAGAGCAATTGATTAGCAAAAGAAAGGTTTGTGGGGTTCAAAAGCATATCATAATGGTTTCAGGCAATTGACAAATGGGTGGGTCAAAGTGGGACATGGGGTATGTGCTGGGGATGTCAGAATCTGGCTCGTGGTGGGCGGTTGGCGAAGTCAGACTCTGACCTGCTGGAGGAATCCAGTTCCCCATCCCTGGTCTACGCAATCTATTTGACAGAAACACACACACCACTTTTAGCTAGCAGACCATGTCCTGAGATTCACGCTTAGGAATTAAATGTCTGGGAAGAGTTGAGCAACAATAAGAACAGGGGAGCCCAGGTTGCTTGAAACACAGAGCCTTCATGGGAGACATTTTGTAAATGCTCAGTATGCTTCATAGGCATATTTCCTGTTAACCTTACAACAGTCCTGCAAGTTATGCCAGTATTATTATCTTCATATTGCAGATAGGTAGCTGAGAGAACAGTGGCTTATCTGGAGTCCCCTAGTAAGTTCAGGGGTGGGGTGAGATTTGACCCAGAAATTTTCCAGCAAATACTCTTAGCCCCTATACTAGACAAGCTCTTTTTAACTACCAGGCGTTTAGTGATTTACTAGAGGTGTCATTGACCAGTTAATAAAATAAATGGGGGGAGGGCAGAGATGATATTTATTGTGAGTCGCCTCGGACATTTTCTTAATTTAAAGGCAGGCTATAAATGTTTGTCCCTTATTACTAGTCCTTTTCACACTACCAGTCCTTCAAACAGGACCAGCCAAGACATTTTGCTTCCTGAGGTAAAGTGACCCCACTCCCACTCCAAGTCAAGCTGTCCATGGCTGTCCATGTTATTTTGGCACCTGAGGCTGAAAACACCACAAAAACTGCCCTCTCTGGCATTAAACACATAATATGGATAAATTAACCGACCATTTGCTGCCCTTTCATGATGCCCCAAATCAACTGCCTGAGGCGGCTGACTCACCCTGTCTAATAGGAGGGTCAATTCCTGCCATGAGGCCTACAGACAATCACCCTGGGCATTTCTAAAGCCACACAGTTTTGTGCCTTGTGTCTCCAAGTCTGTGAGGCATATTAACATTAGGCTGTGTGACTGGCAACATGGCTTCTTGTTACTACAGTCAAAACAAACAAGCCTCAGTATGGCAACGGTATCCTGCCATCTCCCCGGCACACCCTCTTAATCCAGGAGCGCCACAAAGGAACCCAATGATGATTAAGGAGCGTGTAATCTGTGATCCGGCCTTCCTTCCCATGTTATTTCTAGGATAAGGAAAGGGGCTTGTTTGCTTTTGCAGCTCAAATTTCAAATGGGAAGAACAAAAAAGAGTGACTAAATAGTCAGCTTTGAATAAATGTTGGCCCCCATTGTTAAACAGGGATGAAGTTATTAATGTTGGTTTCTCTCAGTTTCTATTTATACAATCTTCAATTCACTTCTTTCCATTTTCACACATATATTTTCTAGATTTGTTTGTTTGTTTTAAAGTCTTAAGTTAAAAATTTGTACACATTTCTCCTTGTCTACGCATTTTTTTCGAGGGGGAAGAACATTTTTTTCTTGTAACAGCATGGATTTCAGCATGTTATTTCCACTAATCAATCAATCAATCAATCAATCAATCAATCACTTATTCTTCTGTTTGCAGCCTTTCCAAAGTTCAAACCATGTGCAAGGTGGTTTACAATGTATAAAAAATTAAATAGCTATGAGCATAACAAAACTAGTCATTAACAATAATTAAAAAAATCAAAAAGTACACAACCAAACTGAAAAATTCCACATAAATCACAAGATCCAAAATATAGATAAAAAATCAACACTAACAAGATCAACAACACCCACCCGCAAAACCCCCCCAAACATGATTTTTTGTACATGTTCTTGTGGTTGGAGAACTGCATTGCAAAATTCAGACCAAGTTGTAAGGAGAACCGTGCTTTGGTTCGCATATTGTTTTGAAAGCACACATTTGCAAACAAATCCCACCCCACCCCTTTCCTAACTGTAGGTCAGTGTTTGATGCAGCAATACTGCTCTCAATAGCTTCCAGGGCTTGGATCAAATCTAGTGTATCATATCCAAAGAACCCATGTTTATTTTTACTCTGGTCCTGTCAGCAGCCCTTTAATTCCATTTCCCCTATCTAGGCCATGATTCCCACAACACTCCAGCCTTCCCTTTTTTGCATTTAGCAGCTCTTTAGTTTACCCATCACAGAGCTACAGTTCCCAGCACCCTTAACAAACTACAGCTCCTAGGATTTGTGGGGGAAAGCTTTAAAGGCATGGTGTTTGGATTAAAGTGGATTACAGCACTTTAGCACTCTTATGTAACTAAGGGCCCATACACAGTGTAAATTTAAAGCATATATTTTTCCTCACAAAATTCTGGGCACTGTAGTTTGCCCCTCACAGAGTTAAGAGTTGCTGGGAGTTGTTGCTCTGTGACATTTAAACTGCAGTGCCCTGAATTAATTCAGTGAAAGCGTGCTTCAAATGTACTGGAAAAGTTTAGTGCCAAATTCACTTCAAACAGAAAACAACTGCAGACGTTTCATTGTTAGGAAAATGGCGGGGAAATGCAATGAGAAGTGTGGGCGGAACAAAAAATTTGCGGGAAAACATATAAACACCGCACAGACAAATCAGGTTGAACACTTATTCTCCCTGCAAACAAATCAAAAGGAATGCTCAAAAAAGACTAGGCATAGTCTACCCTCCACATAATCTTTGTGCAAGTAAATCTGGGCAAGTGTTCAATAAACATCATCTGGAGGAACCCTGAGAAAAGACAGGATGACAATGACAGGACGATGGTGTCATGTGGATGCCCCATAAAAAGTGAGCCAACGAAGCATGCCAATTCCATACTAAACCCCTGATATTGAAGCACCCCAGGTTTTGGAAGTGCATAGCCAGTGTCAGGGCTGACCCTGTCCAGCAGTAAGCAGGATCCCCCACAATTTCCCCTGACAAGCCAAAACCCACTTAACTCTTCCTCTGCACATCAACCCGTATTATCCAGTTTGCTCCATGAATAAAGGCCAGGTGCAACCAGACTGTCCTCCCCTCCCTGTGCTAACAGCACTGGCAAAGTTTTCGTAGAACAAAAAAGTGAGGTCAAGAGTCAAAACAAGCAACTTCAGTTCTTTCGCATACGTTTTGCATGCTACATGCATAATGAAGAACGTGACTGCTCCAGAACCGAAAGGATTCTGCAGCGTTTGGGGGTTTCTTTATCACCGTGTTCTAGACCAGTCACAAGAAAAAAATGGATGTGGGGATCCCTCATTTTACATTCCAATCCATCAGACATGACACATCATAGTGGGGCAGATATTATGCAACTTAATATGGGACGCTGGAAAAAGTTGCAACCGTAAGTGAAGAACGGGGGAAAACAAAAAAGAGAAAGAGAGAGGGAGAGAAAGAAAGAAAGAAAGAAAGAAAGAAAGAAAGAGAAAGAATCATTCCATTACCTAAGCTGCAGCAGCTGTTTTCTGTGATATACTCACTCCGAAGTGTGGCAAAGGGAAAGTGTGAGAAGATATGAGTGCCTTGAGGGTGCTGTTGCTTTAATGGTTGTCCCGTCCCGCCTATGCCAGGTGAGCTCATGGCAGCCACACCTGGATTGCTAAGGCGTGTCTCTTCGAGTCATGTCCAGGAGTAATGAAAAAAAGCCCAAGAAGTTGACTGTGGAAGCTGGCAACTGGCCAGGCATGCTCCCTCCACCGCAACTCGTTGCTTCACTAAGCAGGAAGACGTGTAAAGGGGAAATGAACAAACAGAGAAATAAAGAAGTGAATCTGGGCATTTGACAAAAGGAGGTGGGGGGATTTTATCCCGATTTCTGGTAAACGAGGGGTGGAGGGAGAACAGTACCCTCTGGTGCCCTCTGGCTGGCATCCAGGCTCCCTCATTCACAGTCTGGAGTACCAGACGGAGAGTGTTCCTGAGAATGTGCAGAGCGCCCTTCACTCATCAACAAGTACTCGTGTGGTGAAAAGTGTGGGCAGAGCTTTGCCCCAGGCACAGTTTTCCTCAGGGCACATTCTGCTCCTTGCACTGCCCCGCCCGCCCTGCACTGCTTTGTGAATCGGATCCCACATCCCAGCCTCGCGAAGCAGTGTGGGGCTGGCAGGGCGTCAGGAGGACGCAACAGACATGTGACTTCCAATTAGAGCGACAGAGTGGATTGGAAGGGCATGTGCCTGTCCTGCTGTGTCCTCCTCATGTTGCCCTCCACTCTCTGCCCCCCGCATGCCCACCTCTGGCACTGGGAACCTACCCTCCAACATTTCTCCAATGAAAATAGGGACCTCCGAAGGAAAAGTGGGACATTCTGCAATCAAATCAGAAACTGGGACGGCTTCTCTAAATCAGTGTTTCCCAACCTTTTTTTGGCAAAGGCACACTTGTTTCATGAAAAAAATCTCGAGGCACACCACCATTAGAAAAAATTAACTCTGTGCCTATATTGACTATATATAAAGTATATATATATATATAGTCTTTGCAGGTTTTGGTGTCTTCGGGTGTCTTCCCGTGTAAGAGTCGGGGTGTCTGTGCGACGTTTCGACGAGGTCTCACTCGTCATCTTCAGGCTGGTGCTTTCGGCTTCTTGTTACTGGAACAGAGCAGAGTCTGGTGTTTGAGTTCCTATAAATACTGTTGAGGGGTGTGGTGTATAGCCTCCAAAGTTCTGGGCAGAGAGGAAGTTCCTAGATTAGTGTGCCTTTTCTTCTTTTGTTCCTTAATTACTTGAGGGATATCTTGGGTGATTTCATGAGTGATATTCTGAATACCACTGGGTGGGTCATTAAGTGTAGATTAGTTGCTAAAGCTTTCGTGTCTTGACCTCTTGAGCTTGTGAAGAGTTTTTCTGAGAAGATGGCTGTGCTGCATTTAGTTGTGCTCTGGCTTGGCTTCGTGTATAGGGGCGAGCTGTGGTTTTGTGCCTTGTGCCAGCCAGATCTGTGTAGGGATTGCAGGGGGGTGCAGCATCCGGAGGTGCCACAAACTATAGTCTATAAAAGTAGTCTATTAATACATATATTAATTAATGAAGCCTTGACAGCCATTCAAAACAAATACAACCCCCCCAAATACATCCTGGACCTGACCAACCAGTGCCTAACCAACACGTACTTCATCCACAATGGACAAAGATACAAACAGATAGAAGGAGCACCCATGGGATCACCCCTCTCACCGGTCATCGCAAATCTGTACATGGAACACTTTGAAACCAATGCTTTAGACAAGTCAGAACACAAACCCAAACTTTGGCTCAGATATGTTGACGACACCTTTGTAATTTGGCCACACGGGAAAGAAAAACTAGATAGCTTCCTCACACATCTCAACAACCTACACCCCAAAATACAATTCACTATGGAAATAGAAGACAACAACCAACTCCCCTTTCTTGACGTCCTAATCTACAAAAAACCTGATGGCTCCCTAGGACACACTATCTACCGGAAAAAAACACACACCAACCGCTACTTACATGCACAATCACACCACCACCCTGCACAAATAAACTCCGTAGCCAAGACTCTCATCTCCAGAACCAAACGCCTGGCTGACAAAGACCACTTGACAACTGAGTTACAGAATCTCTCAAATGTGTTAATCGCCAATGGATACCAGAAAAACAGGGTTACGAAGCTAATCCAAAAAGAAACACCCCCCAAAAACCAAGACACAGAAGAAAACAATGGCATGGCCCTCCTTCCTTATATCAAGGGCACTACAGACAAAATCAGCAAAATCCTCCATAAACACAATATCAAAACAGCCTTCTGCACCAACCAAAAAATAGCCAATATCCTCAGAAACCCAAAAGACAAAATCCAGCTGGAAAACCAAGGGGTCTATGAAATACCCTGCAAAGTCTGCCCAGCCACGTACATTGGACAAACAAACAGACGAATAAATGCACGTATCGCAGAACACAAGAATGCCGTCAAAAAAGAAGAAAAAACTTCCTCTCTTTTCCAACACATGAAAGAAACAGGACACGAAATTAATTTTGCAGATTCCAAATTGCTCTTTAACATGGAACATCACCACAAGAGAATAATCATGGAAGCCATCGAGATAGAGAAACACCCTCACAACATGAACAAGCGTGACGACACGTCCCGCCTGCCAGACATCTGGAAATTAGCCCTCCCCACAAAAACCGACACCAGAACCAGAGGCACACAGAACGCCGTCACCAATCAACCACACCAGACCCAAACCCAGACCCTCTCCACAGACATATTACAGACTCCATCCAGCAACCAAACTATAGTGGCACCTCCGGATGCTGCACCCCCCTGCAATCCCTACACAGATCTGGCCGGCACAAGGCACAAAACCATAGCTCGCCCCTATACACGAAGCCAAGCCAGAGCACAACTAAATGCAGCACAGCCATCTTCTCAGAAAAACTCTTCACAAGCTCAAGAGGTCAAGACACGAGAGCTTTAGCAACTAATCTACACTTAATGACCCACCCAGTGATATTCAGAATATCACTCATGAAATCACCCAAGATATCCCTCAAGTAATTAATGACCCACCCAGTGATATTCAGAATATCACTCATGAAATCACCCAAGATATCCCTCAAGTAATTAAGGAACAAAAGAAGAAAAGGCACACTAATCTAGGAACTTCCTCTCTGCCCAGAACGTTGGAGGCTATACACCACACCCCTCAACAGTATTTATAGGAACTCAAACACCAGACTCTGCTCTGTTCCAGTAACAAGAAGCCGAAAGCACCAGCCTGAAGATGACGAGTGAGACCTCGTCGAAACGTCGCACAGACACCCCGACTCTTACACGGGAAGACACCCGAAGACACCAAAACCTGCATATATATATATATATATATATATATATATATATATATATATATATAGACTACGGATTTGTGTCACTGCCCATTTCCATGAAAGATTTATTCATGTATTTTGCACAATGCCACAATCCCACATGCAACTTTTAAAAAGGATGGGAAACACTGGGCTATGCAGCTGAGGGTGCACCGCTTATTGCCAGCAGTGCAAAATAGCTCTGCTTTGCTAATACCTGTTTAGCTGAGTAGGAAGGAGTTACAGTCCAGCAGCGTAGTCCTGTGTTATCCTAGTGCATTGGCCTTTTCAGGAAATTGGAGTCAGCGGGCACAGTTGTGAAAGCAGGGGACAGATCGGAGGTTTCAGCCTTGGGTATCTGGATGCCTGGCCTACCCAAAGATGGAAAGCAAGGGCAGAGGAGCAGACCTGGTTGCTGTCTGACTGTATGCTTAGAGCAGGGCTGGAGAAGGGGCGTGGGGCGGGGCTGACGTTGTCGGTCATCTGGAGGCCTGCCCCGGAGAGACGGAGGCACGCACGCCCCTGGACCACCTTGACGCGCATGTCGTAACCCGGGTCACCTCAGTCGTGCGAATGCGCGCCCAGCCAGGCCTCCCCCGCCGCGCTTCCCATTGCTGGGATTTGCCCGGCTTTCAGTCTCAAGGGAGGGAGGCTGCTCAAGATGCGAGTCGGAGGGGCGGCCTTCCGGCGGCTACGAGGGAGGATTTCGCCCTGCCGCCTCCACGACCAGGCCTTCGCTTCACCCAGGCGCCCCATCCCTCCACCTTTTGCACACGCCTCCTTCCCGCACGCTTATGCACCCGTTCTTACGTGCAAAAGGCGGCGGCAACTGCAGCTCCTCCTCCTCTAGAGACGAGGCGGGCGCTTGCTGCTGCTGCTGCCACTCGCTGGAAGCTCGCAATGGCTCTCCGTCAGCGAAGGCTTAATGGTTCCTCCCCTCCTCCTCCCCCCCGCTTCCAGGACGAATGGTACAGCCGGAGAAAGAGCGACACTCGAACTCCCGTGAGGAGGAGGAGCCTCCGACTCCCCTTAACACCTTCCGCGCCAGCTGTGGCTCTCCCTCTCTTACAACAGCCCTTCACATTTCAAGCGGTATCTCCTACCACTTTAAAGAGCGGCGACTCCCCCCCCCCAAGGAATCCTGGGAACCGTATTTTGTTAAGGGTGCTGAGAACCGTTAGACTCCCACGGCACACCAGGCAACATCTCGCGGCACACTAGTGTGCCGCGGAACACCGGTTGGGAAACACTGCTCTAAATCAGTGATGTCCTTGGAAAATAGGGAGCGAGGTCCCAGCTAAAGAAGAATGGAAACTTAAACTGATGGAATATACGCAGCTTGCAGATCTAACATATAGAATAAGAGAACAAGAAGAACATATGTTTAAAGAAGATTGAAAATGTTTATTGACTATATGGGGGGAAATTGTGTACACTTGAAAAGGTTGGCAGCATTAAGATAAATTCAGCAGTGTAAATAAGTTTTGATGGATGTAACGATGGAATACTGAATGGTTTAGGTTATGTAAAATATGCGGGGATTACCGTATGTTATGCAAAATGAACCATGGAAAGAGAAGAAGGGAAGTCACTGATATTTTAAGGATATTTTGTAAAACAGAAAATTGTAAAAACAGAAAGTTTAATAAAAAATTAATATATATAAGAAAATAGGGGCACTTAGAGCGTCTGCGGGGAGACACTCTCTGCCGCTGCTCCCAGCCAGGTAATCCTGCTGGGGCTCCCACTTGTATATCATCAGCACACACACCAAATTCAACATGGCCCTTTAATTTGACACTGCTCTGGCAATGATGGTGGATGTGGATGCGCTTAATTCTGAGCTGATGTAGCTGGGTCTGGGACTCAGCACAGGCTGAGCATCTATATTTCTGCAGCCACCATGCAGATGACTTGATTCTTGCAATGGGCCTTATGCTGCTTAGCAAAGTAGCACGATGTGTGCAAGAAGTCCAGCCTCTGCCCAGTATACATATGTTGGGTGCTTTTCATAGAACTGTAGAGATGGAAGGGACTCCGAGGGTCATCTAGTCCAACCCCCTGCAATGCAGGAACATTTTGCCCAGCGTGAGGCTCAAACCCACAACCCTGAGATTCAGAGTCTCATGCTCTGCCGACTGAGCTATCCCATCCTGGGGAAAGCTCCTATTTATAGCCTTCCCTTTCCTCTTGCCTCCTTCTGCTCTGCCCTCTGCCCCTATCTCTGTGCTCTGAGTTCTGCAGAACTCCAAGGTGTGATATCCAAGATAAGGGCCTGATCACTGTAATGAAACAAGCCAGCAACCCACAGATAGGAAACCTTTTATGGCAGGGCTTTTACGAGGCTGCTTTTCATACTAGCTGTTCAAACAGGAGACAAGGAAACAGGCCCTGTTGGGCCAGTGAACACATAAAGAAGCACGCTTTTAAAATTATTGAAAACTCTCTGGATAAGCAAGAGGTCTGTTAGCCAGCAGCGGAGAAAACCGATCAGGCGCCTGTGGCGGCGCGCGTGCCCTGCACCCAGGGGTGGGGCCAGCTGCCCGTGGGGCAGGGCAAGCCGGGACGGGGCCTCCGAGGAGTCTGCCTGCCTCTTCCCACTCAGCCTCCCTACAACTGAGGGGGAGATGGCGGGCAGACCATTTGGGGCAGCGCGGAGCCTGCGGTCGCCCAAACCACCACGTCACTCCCAGGAGAGACGCGTGGCTCAGGCGCGCTGCAGGCCGCACAGTGAGTGCCGCCCGGCATTTTGTCACCCCCTCACTGGTGACACCCAGGGCGGATAAGAACAGAAATTGGGCTTTGGCGGCGTGGCAGCAGCAGGAGGCCCCATTATCTAAAGTGGTGCTTCAGGTTAAGTACAGTTTCAGGTTAAGTACGGACCTCCGGAATGAATTAAGTACTTAACCCGAGGTACCACTGTATCTAGGCAACACGATGACCATGTACATATACAATAGAATTCCTTCAAAATTATAGAATTCCTTCAAAACCATAACAAGTACAAAATGAAATCTTTAGTCTCAAAGTCTCTGAAAATCTTTAAATGAAGCGATGTACCAGACTTTGTACGATGAAAGACAAGCTGCGAAGCTTTGTGTATTCGGCAAATATGATGTCCAACACTGAACAGTGATTCCGGATATTGACTACTGTTTTGTAGAATTCTTCGTCAGCGTGGTGGGAGGATATATGCAGTGACTATATTAATACATGAGCACTGTTTCACAGCATTTGATATTTTCATTTACGTACATTCATTCAAAATAAGATGGGTTTATGAAGCAATTCTATATCCTCCCACCACGCTGACGAATAATTCTACGAAACAGTAGTCAATATCCGGAATCACTGTTCAGTGTTGGACATCATATTTGCCGAATACACAAAGCTTCGCAGCTTGTCTTTCATCGTACAAAGTCTGGTACCTTGCTTCATTTAAGGATTTTCAGAGACTTTGGGACTAAAGATTTAATTTTGTATTTGTTATGGTTTAGAAGGAATTCTATAAAGACTGTCTATTGCGTATGTACATGGTCATCGTGCTGCCTAGATATTTCTGATGTTCTCTCTGCAACACAGGGGTTTGTTTGCCTACCTACTTTCTCCAGAACAAGCAGCATATTTACCTGTTCTGCACTACAACATCCAGTAAGAAGTGTCGGGGGCTACTGGCCTTAGCATTGATCTTCCATCGTAAGCTACAAGCAGAATTGCAATAGGCTCCTCATTGTCCAGAGTATTGCACGGTTCCTGTGCATGCGAACCTCTCTACGTTCCATTCACACTAGTGAACTGAGCATGACATAGCTGCTGAGAGTAGGTCACATGGTCACTTGAAGATCAGCACATATATGCGCTAGGACCTTTGTACTTGCACGGCATTTTATCACACCATGAAAACCAGGCCTTTGGCCGACTGACATTCAGTGCCCTTTTAAATGTGTTGTGAAAGGCGTGTGTGCTATTGGTTTGTTTCTGTTCTTACTTATTTTATGTATTTTGTGTCTTTTTTATATTCTAATTTTATACTGTGAACTGCCCTGAGATTTTTGTGTAAAGGGAGGTATACAAATTTAATTAATGATAGTAATAAATACAGTGGTGCCTTGCAAGACGAAAAGAATCCGTTCCGCGAGTCTCTTCGTCTGGCGGTTTTTTCATCTTGCGAAGCAAGCCCATTAGCGGCTTAGCGGATTAGCGCTATTAGCGGGCTTAGCGGGCTTAGCGGATCAGCTGATAAGCGGTTTAGCGGTTTAGCGGATCAGCTGATAAGCGGCCTAGCAGATCAGCTGTTAAGCGGCTTAGCGGATCAGCTGATAAGCGGCTTAGCGGATCAGCTGTTAAGCGGCTTAGCGGATCAGCTGTTAAGCGGCTTAGCGGTTTAGGATCAGCTGATAAGCGGCTTAGCAGCTTGGGAAAAAGGGGGGGGGAGGAAAAAAAACCCGCAGGAACTCGCAAGACATTTTCATCTTGCGAAGCAAGCCCATAGGAAATTCGTTTTGCGAAGCACTCCAAAACGGAAAACCCTTTCGTCTAGCAGGTTTTCCGTCTTGCGAGGCATTCGTCTTGCGGGGCACCACTGTAATAATAAAGGCAAATATTTATTTTAAACAGTACTAAAATATATTTCTCACTATAATGTTTAACCCATTAGTGGGTACCACACAGATAAAAGAGGGTTATATCATTATAACACTATAATGCTATTTTTAATTTTTCTTTCTTTTTTTAAAGCGTCAACATCCTGATAATTGATTCCATTGTTAAGCTACACATTGGATGCTTTCAGACCATCACCATTTTCAGTTGGGATGCAATCACATGCCAGCCAGTTCAGGTTACACAATTAAACCCCACTTACCCAAAAGATCAATCTTTTTGTGGTTAAAAAAAGTGAGGGGGAAATGCCCTGAAAAGCAGGGAACGGCATGTGCTTTTACACGTCGTCCTCTAGTCTTCCCACAAATAACTCAGAAAGAAGATTGATTTAAACAGCCAACGTTCTGATTAAAACAAATCAGGACAAATGTTCAAGAATCAGGTTCCCTGGAAGCGCCCTCACCAATAATAATAATAATAATAATAATAATAATAATAATAATAATAATTTATTATTTACACCCTGCCCATCTGGCTGGGTTTCCCCAGCCACTCTGGGCAGCTTCCAAGAAAAGATTAAAAATACATTAAAACATCAGTCATTAAAAACTTCCCTAAACAGGGCTGCCTTCAGTTGTCTTCTAAATGTCAAACAGTTGTTTATTTCTTTGACATCTGATGGGAAGGCATTCCACAGGGCGGGTGCCACTACCGAAAAGGCCCTCTGCCTGGTTCCCTGTAGCTTTGCTTCTCGCAGTGAGGGAACTGCCAGAAGGCCCTCGGAACTGGACCTCAGTGCCCGGACTGAATTATGGGGGTGGAGACGCTCCTTCGGGTATACTGAGCCAAGGCTGTTTAGGGCTTTAGGGTAAGGTTACCAGATTTTTTCAGTGAATCCTGTGACACTTTTCAAATTCCTACTAAATAGATGGATTTTGTCAGGGGACTGATTTGTAAATCTGGGGACTGTCGCCGGGAAATGGGGACGTCTGGTAACCTAACTTCAGGGCTTTTAAATGTTAGGGCCTTAAAATGCTTCCCCTACTGTACAACTGAAATCTATCTTCTACAACTTGAACCTAGTTACCTGGGGCAGCAGAGAAGGTGCACACACCATATAGCTTTAGAGCACATTCGAAACACATCCTTTCCCTCAAAGCATTCTGGGTACTGTAGCTTATGTCTCACAGAGTTACAATTCCCAGCAGCCCCTTAATAAACTACAGTGTCCAAAATTATTTGAGAGGGGGAACAGGCTTTGAATGTGCTTTAAAGGTATAATGCATAACAGAGCCTAATCATCTTTGTGACTGTTATGTACTGAAGTTCTCACCCTGGGCCAGCAGGGGGATACTGTAGATAGTTTTCACTCAGGTCTGCATATGCAAATAAGGAATTGAAACTGACGTTCAGTGATTGGATAGTTACAGAAAGATGTTACTGTTGCTTTGTAGTTGAGCTCTATATAAGCAGGTTGGCTGAACCTTTCAGTTCAGTTCTGTTCTGGCCTGTGAATAAACAAGAGCTGTCTGAAGAATCGCTGTGTTGTCTGATATATTCACCCACAACTTAACAGTGACAGCCCTCTGGAGTTTTGAAGAGTTCCATCAAGTCGCCTGTCAGTCTTCTCTTCTCCAGCGTAAACATATCCAGTTCCTTCAACCTTTCCCTATAGGCCACGTTTTCCATACCAACTTGACCATTTTTCTTACCCACCTCTCTGAACGTGTTCCAATTTGTCTACCACTTTTACAAGCTACTGTAGACGGGAGAGGAAGACACCCAACAGCCATACCTTGAGATACAAGGGATTGAATTTGGAATATTCTGTGTGAGAAGCATAGGTTCTACTGCCAAGGCACAGAGAAGGTTGTGCTTGATCGAGGTAGAGGATGGTACTTGGTGGTCAGGAGGAGAACCTGATTGGGCTTTCTATTTCAAGGAGAAAACCCTCAAGGAAAGTAGAACATAGCCTGTTCCTTGCCAGGCCTGGCCCTACCCTTAGGCAAAATGAGGTGACTGCTTCAGGCAGCAGATAGTGTAGGGTGGAGAGCAGCAGCAAGGTGTTGGGAGACAGAGTTGCATACACCATAGGGCCTGCCCTCTAAGCTAGTCTGCTGCCCTTTGTGATGCAAAAATGCTCTTGCATTACCAACGCTGAACAAAGTTTCAACGATTAGCTTCTATACACTGGATGTTGTCTTATCCTTTGCCTCAGGCAGGATACTATCTTGGACCCTGTATAAGTTTTGCAGAAATGCACTGCAATGTAGGGAACCCTGGGAGACCAGGATTCAAATCCCCGCTCAGCACGAAACCCACTGGCTGAGCTTGGGCCAGTCACTGCCTCTCAGCCTCACCTACCTAACAGGTGAGGATAAAAATAGAGGCAGGGAACGGGGGGAAGAACCATGCACGTCGCCTTGATCTCCTGGTAGGAAAGGTGGGATGCGAATGTAATAATAAATGCCGTATTCACTCGAGTTTAATGCCCCATCGAATCTAATGCACACCTCAATTTCCAGAACATTGAAACAAAAAAAGACTATTTGCTGGAGAATATAAATGTGCCATCGAATCTAATGTGCACCTCAATTTGGCCAAAAAAAGTGAAGATTAGGTTTGAGTAAATGCGGTAAATGGTGAACAACAGCCACAACCTGACCCCTCAATCATATAAATGGTACATCAATAATAATGCCAGCAGCAGCAACAACAGATTTGACTCTTTCCCATGCCCTGGGAATTTGGATTGCTCAGTTGGTTAGACCATGGTGCTGTTTAACACCGAAGTCACAGGTTCGATCCCCATAAAGGACAGCTGCATATTTCTGCATTGCAGGGGGTTGGACTAGATGATCCTCAGGGTCCCTTCCAGCTCTACGATTCTGTGTCCGAACCCAGAGAAGAAGGCTAAACCCCTGAAACAAAGTCAGACCCTGAGACTTCGCAACCCTGTTTTAGATAGTTTAGAAAGGAAAAACTCTGTTGCTAGGAAGCTTGTAGGTTTTGCTTGTTCCCTTTTGCTTTTCAAGTGACTCACTTTTTTCTTTTTCTTTTTAAATGGGCTGTAAAACATGTTGACTCAGTGCAAGACAGCCAACCAATAACCCCTCCCCCCCCGCAGCCTCCCCCCACCCCACCCCAACCACCCATTTTTCAAAGTTCCTTCATGGCTTTTCCTTTCTTCTCCAGCTGCGGTTGAACATATCAGTGACTTAATTCTATAAACCTTTACTGGAAGCTGCCTCCGACTCCCAGTCTGCCCACTCTCTCTGCCCTGAGGCTACCACACCCAGTTCCACAGAATACCAGGCTGATAGGGAAAGCAGTTAAGAAATGCGTCAAAGTCTTAAGAGGAGCTAGTAAGTGCTAGCATTTCACAGGTAAAATTAGAGGCAAGGCTTCAGTAGCTGCAAAGTGTTAACAGCTTCAACTCACATCTGGATTATTGAGCATTCATTCTGACTGCAGGGGCGGGCTTTGGCAATCTTTCGTAACATGGCGCCCTGCGCAAGGCCAAAATTTGGCGCCCCCAAATTATGAATCTTCTAAGTTCTACTAAAATGCAGGTGATTGTTTCACAAAGACTTTTTTGAGAAGGCAAACTGATGCAATGGCGTGGAGAACTGAATTTAAGACTAGGCAAAATAAAGGAAATCTGATAGATTCGTCCATTCTTGCATACAAGCATTTTTTTTAAGAGCCCCCCCCCACATCTCCTAAAACAGGCATAGGCAAACTCGGCCCTCCAGATGTTTTGGGACTACAACTCCCATCATCCCTGATCACTGGTCCTGTTACCTAGGGATGATGGGAGTTGTAGTCCCAAAACATCTGGAGGGCTGAGTTTGCCTATGCAAAGGTAAAGCATGAAGAAAATGGAGCCACTGATTCAGACTGAGGGATTGGTGCCTGATAAATGGGCACAGGTGGGGGCATATGCTGGAAATGAGCCGTTTGAGAAGGACCAGGATAAGGAAGCAAAAAGCAACGCTCCACAGTTTGTTCTGGCATTATAGGTTCATCCTTAAGGGGCCTATTTAAGCTGGGCTGACAACGCTGGAGCTTTTACCACCCTTGAATTTTTATGTTCATGGGGTGAGTCAGAGTTGAAGCGAGTTGACAAAGAGCCCCTGCAGTTCCAGCTGTCCCCATTTGCCATCAAGAATCCTGATCTTCTGGGTCTGTTGCTGGTAAATCACTCAGATGGTAATTTTACAAGACCATTTATGTGGAAACAAATACTTAGTGCCAATAACTTTCAGGAGCAAGGCTAGTAATTACGAGGCAAAGCAGTATTTCTCCATGAGATGGGGAAGGAAATATCCATGCTGTTTGGTTGACAGAGTCATAACATCCATAATTTGCAGCCGTGATGAATACCATACTATCATATTCATAATACTTCACCTCAGACGTGAAAGAAAGTGAGATTCCCCATTCCTGGTTTGGAAGATGTTTGTTGGTATTAGAGATATATATTATTTTGAAAAGCAGGTAATATGAAACTAAATCTAATGGAAAATTCATTTATTTTATTTTATTTATAAAAATCACATTTTTTTTAAAAAAACCTCTTTTTAAAAAAATAATAATTGGATATTCTTGAACTGAGTCTGAGAACAAGTAGGCTCGTTGAAATCAATGTGCTTAACAATGGGCGTACAGTTGTACCTTGGAAGTCAAACGGAATCCATTCCAGAAGTCTGTTCGACTTCCAAAACGTTCAGAAACCAAAGAGCAGCTTCTGATTGGCTGCAGGAAGCTCTTGCAGCCAATCAGAGCTGCCGAAGCCCCGTTGGATGTTCGGGTTCCTAAATAACATTCGCAAACTGGAGCAATCACTTCCGGGTTTGCGGCGTTCGGGAGCCAGAATGTTTGAGAACGAAGCTGTTTGAAAACCAAGGTACGACTGTGGTTAACAATGGCCAAGTTAGATATCTTTCTTTTTAAAATTCAGTCTTTATGCCTCTCTCAAGCCACTTTCAAATGATCATGTTTCCAAATTCAGCTTCAATTCTTCCCTACCTCTCTTATGGTGATAACAACCTGAGTGAGTCCCAACACTGCTTCCTTGGTGCAAGCCTATGCATGCTTACTCAGAAGTAAAAGCACCTCTGGATGCATTTGTATTTGTGCTCATGATGGTATTGGAGCAGTTCTGTGCAATCCCACTTTGATTACTGTTTGGGGCAATCATTTATCTATTGCATTTACACCCCACCTTTTTCTCCCAGGAGCTCAAGATGGAATACATGGTTCACCCCTCTCCTCGTTTAATCCCTTTGAGATAGGTTAGGCTGAGAGGCACGACGACTCTGGCAGTACATGCCAAAAGGATCTTGGAGTCTTTGTAGGCCACCAGCTTAACATGAGTCAACAGTGTGATGCAGCACCAAAAAAACCCTAATGCTATTCTAGGCTGCATCAAAAGAAATATAGTGTCCAGATCAAGTAATAGTACTGCAGTGGTACCTCGGGTTAAGAACTTAATTCGTTCTGCAGGTCTGTTCTTAACCTGAAACTGTTCTTAACCTGAGGTACCACTTTAGCTAATGGGGACTCCCACTGCGGCTGCGCTGCTGCTGCACGATTTCTGTTTTCATCCTGAAGCAAAGTTCTTAACCTGAGGTACTATTTCTGGGTTAGTGGAGTCTGTAACCTGAAGCGTCTCTAACCTGAAGCGTCTGTAACCCGAGGCACCACTGTACTCTATTCTGCCTTAGCCAGACCACACCTAGGATACTGTGCCCAGTTCTGAGTGCCACCATTTAAGAAGGATGTTGACAAGCTGGAATGTGTGCAGACGAGGGCGACCAAGATGAGCAAGGGTCTGGAAACCAAGCCTTATGAGGAACGGTTGAAGGAGCTGGGTATGTTTAGCCTGGAAAAGAGGGGTCTGAGAGGAGATGCGATAGCCATCTTCAAATATCTGAAGGGCTGTCACATAGAAGAAGGAGCAAGCTTGTTTTCTCCTGCTCTGGAGGGCAGAACTCGAGGCAATGGCTTGAAGTTACAAGAAAGGAGATTCCGACTAAACTCTTGCGGTCAGCAAGAGCTGTTCGGCAGTGGAATGGCTACCACAAGAGGTTGTGGACTCTCCCTCCTTGCAGGCTTTTAAGCAGAGGTTGGATGGACATTCAGTATGTTCTGATATATGAGCATCCCAAAGTGGCTGGGGAAACCCAGCCAGATGGGCAGGGTATAAATAATAAAATAATAATAATAATAATAACAATTATTATTATTATTATTATTATTATTATTATTATTATTATTATCATTATTATTAGTCATGGATGCTATAGCTGAGATTCCTGAATTACAGGGGGTTGACCCTTGAGGGTATCTTCTATGTTTCTATGACTGGTCCAAGGTCACCCAGTGGTGGAGCTCAGTGGCTTCATGGTGGAGTGAGGATTATGAACCCTGGTCTCCCTGGTCTTAGTCCAACACTCTAACCATTACACCGCACTAGCTCCACTTTGTTTCCAATCAGTGCACACCCCATAGCTTACTGTAACTTCGTATATCACAAATAGTTTGGGTTGTTGTTGTTGACCTGCTTTTGTTGCACTATAGCGCAGGAGCACCTCCCAGACAGGAGTAATAAAGTAACATTGGGGAAGCATCACAGGTCAACTATTAAAGTGGAATGACGTGTGGATGGTTCAGTACGAACCCACCACTAATGTGCTCTCATTGCATCATTGACGTGTGACAGGACACACCTGCCAAAAATACCAGTCTGGAGGGCCCCAAGCTCAGTGGTACCCATTGCCTAGCCTTCATTTGCCCGATCTGTTTTCCTTTTGGGAACTGTTGGGCGAAGTCACTGTTGTTTTCCAGCTGAGGAGGATTGCGGCTGAGGAACAGTGATCCACCAGTCACCACAAAATTAGCCCTGTGTGGCTGCTGGCTGCAGGGAGAGGCCAGGTTCCCCCAAATGCAAGCCCAGCCTTTCCCCTCCAGGAGAACCCACCATTGCATGCCTATCCCTTTGCATCACCAAGTGACGATGTGCTTGGGTGAAGCAGCCAGCATGGTCAATAGGCAGAGCTCCTCTGTTTGCCTCAAATGAACTCAAACCCAGCGCTTTTTGAAGGAAGGCTATTGATGCTCCCAGCTGCAAGTAATCAAGCACTGAGTCACAGAGATATCAAGCAAAGCACAGGCCCATGTAAATCAGCTTCCTGGCGGTGTGTTAGAATGGGCTTTTCTTCTTAAAAAAAAATAGTTTTTTAATGCTTTATTCGTTTTGAAAGAAAAAAACATAGCATAACAAAGAAAAACAATTCAAATATGTAGTACTCAACAAAAAGCAATCCGAAAAAAAGGTTACATTTCTTACATCCGGAATTGAGTTAATTCTTCACTAATTCTAGTATGACTTCCGATCTCTTCACTGTGTTTCCTGGGCTTTTCAAAGAGTCTCCCCCTACTTACATCGCTGTGCCGGATGACACGGCGATGCAGACTTCCTCCTCTTCGGAAATGGGGACGTCATCGCACGCAGGACTCCTGCTACAGTTCCCAACACGTCCCCCTGTTTATGTAACAGTGAAGAGGGGTGAATCACACCGGGTTGTGCATTGTCTGTCGCCCCCGGGGAAAAGGTAGCGTTAGTTAGGGTGCAATACAAGACTAGAAAGAGCCACTTCATCTTTTCCAGGTGCCCTGGACTCTGAGTCTCACAAAGGAAGGAGACTATATAAGGAGCTACAGTAGCTAGCCAAGCCTTGCACTGAGGGGTCCAAGGAGGTTTGTACGTGCTGAGGCATGTCTCCACCTCACTTCTCAAAGTCTCTTCCCCTGCTCGTTTTCTAAAGCATTGAGCGGATACACACAGGCATACACACCCTCACTATTCCAGAGTTTTCTTTTTACCCATGAGGACTTGAAACACGGCCTCCTTCCCACAGAACACTTGCTTTGCTCCTCCTTGCTGTCACGCAGGGGAAACAAACCACAATCTCTGGTTTAGTGTTATGTCTGCACCAGGGAATCATGGTTCGTTTTGCTCCCAACAAACCATCATCTGTAGTTTAGACTGGTTTGGACATGCCGCTGAGCCTGGGATCCTGGGGTCAGGAGCCGGAGTCAGGGGCACGTCAGCAATGACGCCAGCAATGACCCAGTGTCAGTGACGTTAATTCTTTGTTCAAAGAAGCCAAAACAACGCAGGCCCAGCGATCACAGCAATTCTTCTCAGTAGGTCTTGACCCAAAGAGGCAGTAACGAGGGCTGAAGGTGCCTGTTTTCCCACCGCTCTCTAAGACTCCTCCTCTGGGTCCTTCCTCAGCAGTCTGAGGCTCCTCCATCTTGTCTCTCTTTTCTCCACCCTCTGCATACCTCTTCTGGTTCTGGGAGACCAGGGGGGAGAGGAGTTGGCCGCAGAAGGAGGGGGAGACACCCTGGCTTCTTTAGCAGCCTGCTTTCACTCTGCCTCTTGCCCCCCCCCCAGCCTCCTCCCCTGCCTTTGAGTCTGGATGGCCCTCTGCCGCAGCCTCTTCCTGCTCACTAAACCCTGTTACCTCTTCAGTTTCTGACACCTCCTCCTCCCAGTCTTTTCTCTCTTCTCCCTCTGACCACTCATCATTTTCCCACCACCAATCCCCTGGCTCTGAGCCTTCTTCCCCTGGGGGGGTTCGCTGGGGGGTTCCCCAGCTTGTGCTTCCCCCCACTCCTCTGCATCCAGCCAGTCTATGACCCCTGGTTTGTTTCCTCCGTGTATGGTTAACTATGGACATGTGAGCTGAGCCAATGTAAAAAATGGGACTTGCAGGATTTCCACATTCAACTCCGTATTCTGGGCAGCACTTCCCAGTACTATTGTATCCAGGATTCCTGGGTTGCGAGTCATGAAGACACCCCTAAGCAAACTTGACACCAGTCTAGGCTTGTAACCTGGGCATGCCCAAAATTACCAGTGTAGATCAGGGTTAAACCACAGAGCCTAGGACTTGCTGATCAGAAGGTTGGCAGTTCAAATCCCCGTGATGGGGTGAGCTCCCGTTGCTCAGTCCCTGCTCCTGCCAACCTAGCAGTTCGAAAGCATGTCAAAGTGCAAGTAGATAAATAGGTACCGCTCTGGCGGGAAGGTAAACGATGTTTCTGTGCGCTGCTCTGGTTCGCCAGAAGCAGCTTAGTCATGCTGGCCACATGACCCAGAAGATGTACGCCGGCTCCCTCGGCCAATAAAGCGAGATGAGCGCCGCAACCCCAGAGTCGTCCACGACTGGACCTAATGGTCAGGGGTCCCTTTACCCTTTACCTTTACTAGAGAAAGGACAAGTGAGGGGGAACATGATAAAGGTGTGTGAAATGATGCTGGTTATGGAGGAAGCAGATGGGGGAAAGTTGTTCTCCCTCTCTTTCAATATTAGCACTTGGGGACGTCCAACAAAATTGAATATTGGAAGATTCAGGATGGACAAAAGAACTACTTCTTCACGCAGTGCATAGTTAAAATATGGGATTCACTCCCACAAGAGGCAGTGGTTGCATAAAAAAGAGAGTTAGGCAGATTCATGGAGGCTAAGGCTCCTAGCCATGACAGCAATGTTGAACGTCCACTGCCAGAAACAGTATAGCTGGACATAGCGATGGACTAGGTGGGCTTTGGACCTGATCCAGCTGACTGTTGTGTTGTGTCAGCATCGACTGGTATAGGTCTGGGTTATTTGCAGTAGTTCACTTTTGACCCCCTCCCCCACCACCCATGGTTTAGTAATATAGAAACAACAAGGTGACTGGACTGCTGGAACAAGAAGCTTCCTAGAACTTTCTTTTGAGCTCAGTTCAGTTCTGGATCTGGAAAACAAAATTCCTAGGCTCTGGACGTACTCAGAGGCACCAAGTTCTTTAGTCCTTGCAGTGTATCTTTTGCACATGACTCCAGTTGCTGGATCTCGGGGTTCTAGCAAAACAAAGCAGACCCAACAAGCCTGAAATCTCCCCACTCCTGTGCCCTTTACACCCTCAGTGAGTCTATCATCTATCTATCTATCATCTATTTATCTATCATCATCTATAATTAGTTTTTTAACATCTCATTTTCAACAGTAATTAAACATACTTTTACATCTTATTCAATTTTTTTGACTTCCATCAATCCTGTCTGAAAATTTTCCAATCTAATCTCTTAGTATGCATTTCTTATCTTCCCTATTACATTTCAAACTCATAACCAATATCTCTATCTTTTTCTACTTTATAACACTTCGTATATTTCTCCGTACAAAACTGCTTGTAGTCTTACTAGCGTAATTTGTTGATTACAGTTGCTCTTCAAATAATTCATATACTTCTTCCAATCTTCTGTAAATCTCTGGTCCCGCAGGTTTCGAATCCTTCCTGTCATTTCGTCCAATTCTGCATAGTCCATTAATTTCGTCTGCCATTCTTCTTTCGTCGGAATTGTTTCCGTTTCTGGGCTAACAATATTCTTTCCGCAGTTGTTGCATATTAAAACAATTTAACATCTTGCCTATTAATGTCCTGACCTATAATACCAAGTAAAAATGCTTCTGGTTTTTTAAAAAATGTATATTTCAACATCTTTTTCATCTCAACACCCTCAATGAGTCTTAGTAGAGTGATGCTGCCACTTCCCCAATTTTGACAAAGCTTTGTAATTACTCAAAGAAGATGAGGCTATTAATAGAAAAGCAGGTTTAGCCCACTACCTATGGCAACTTCCTCCGCAAGGGAGTCTATCATGCGCATGAAGTGGTGGCGCTGGGAGTTGGGCATGTCCTTGCCACATCATCTCAGCTCTGCACATTACATAGCATGTGCTTTTTTGTGTCATTGTGGCTCCGAGAGGCATGTGCTGTCTTCACCATCTGTTTCACCATCCCTGATAGGCCTATTTGTCTTGTACCTTGTGGCATCATGCATTCCTGGTGGTTTGCCCACAAGGAAGGCACCTGAGACAATGGATTACTCACTGGCTCCATCTTAATAAGGGAGGGCATTGAAAAGAGAATCGGCTTACACCAAAACCCATTCTCTACAGTTGTGCATGATCTGTTTGTTGCCCTTTAAATTCCAAGGCTCAAAGCACCTGAAGGTTATCCCTGATCTGGCTCATAATAAAGTGGTACCTTGGAAGTTGAACGGAATCCGTTCTGGAAGTCCGTTAGACTTCCAAAACGTTCGGAAATCCAAGTGTGGCTTCCGATTGGCTGCAGAACGCTCCTGCAGCCAATAAGAAGCCATGGAAGCACCGCCGGACATTCGGGTTCCAAAGAACGTTTGCAAACCGGAACACTCACTTCTGGGTTTGCGGTGTTTGGGAGCCAAAAGGTTCGACTCGTGAGGTGTTTGGGATCCAAGGTACAACTATATACAGGGGAGAGAGATTAGGTCTGCCTTTCCTATCTGCACAGCACACAGTCCCACCCTGGGTGTCTCTAGACGTCTATACAGGGCTGTAACATCAAAATATAACCTCTGTGCAGAAAATCTGATGTACGGGCTGAAGCACACATAGATGATTATCCGGTATTATCTAAGAAACTGACCCTGTGAAATGGCCACATGTACATGTACCACTATGAGCTGTGAAATGGCCACATGTACCACTATGAGCTGAATAAAGAGCATGAATTCTGCTCTCGACTCCGAGTATATTTCAGTTATTAAAACATGCGCTATGTATGAGCTTTGATTTGTAGAACGACCAGCAAAGAGTTTGTTACATAGTCTGCCAAGACCCCCCAGCAGTTTTCCACGCCCTCTCAATAAAAGAAAAGGGTTGAGAACCACTGCCGCTTTCAAAGGGGAAAAAGGAGATTGTATCATGAGAGCTTCCCACTTGGAGCTAGCAGCTGGGGACCAGGAGGGCTGACCTGTGTGTCGAGCTGGAAGGCTTCTCGCCTTCCCTGTTGGCCATGAGGGACACAGCAGTAGGGCTTTTCTCACGGCATTGGCTGCACTGCATTGTGGGAAAACCTGGGGCCGGCTAGTGTTTACGAGAACGGGATTATTTGTGGTTGGCCTTTCCCTGTGTTCGTGCAAATGCATGGGAAGCCCACATCATGCCCCAGAGTTTTTATAGGAGGAACCCATGCTGTTATTGCCTTCACCTCAACCATTCCTGGCAAGGGAAGGGAGGTGCTCCACTGGACTGCTGGGAAAGACATTGAGGTGACGTAGGCCGAGAACACACTACACTGCGGTTGAGCAAATCTCACGATGGGCAGGGGACAGGTCGAACGATGAAAAGAGAAAAACTGATGGGTTTTATCAACGTTCGTTATTTCAATGCGGATTGTTATTTGCTTTACTATCGTTTTGCATTGTGGATTGTGGTCCAGTTTGAGGATTTGAGATGTGTGTGTGTGTATGTCTTGTCAACCAGTTCTTCCAAAGTCTTCCTAAATTATAAAGCTCCAAAATACAGGCCAAAAGAGAACAGGTCTGGGAAGAGTGAGGCATACAATGGGCACCACCAATGAAAAGGCCCTGCTCTGTGTAGCTCCTGCCCTGTCATTTGATAGTGTGCCCCCTTGCCCTCCTTCTTGACATTGAATGCTATCTATTGAAGTCTCCAGGTCCAGTACAAAGACCATAAGAAGGGAGAGCAGGGACCTTGAAGTTCCCAACAGCTGTTAAGCAAGCAAGCAAGCAAGCACACAGGCCACCTTTGTCACAATCAGGACCCCTATGTCCTGGCCAGGCCTGCACCCAATCTTGTTTTTGTACAATTTTGTTTGTTCTCAGTAACCAAAATTATATTAACATATACAAGCAGAAAAGTTGTTTTCCTTTATTTGCAAGGAATCGTACGAAACAAAGTGGCACTAATAAAGAAAAGTTCCAGGGTGGCAACAAAAAGCAAACTAAAAATGCTTTTGCAGTTCATCAAAACTATCCAGCAATATCAAGGTATAGGAAAACTGGTGTTATTAAGAGTAATCCTTCTAGTTGGTTAATTGGTTTGGCAACTTCCATGCACATGATGTGTGATGCCAATTATTTCCCCAAAGGGTTAAATGATAACTAATCAGAGGCAGCTATAGTTGCAAATGGCAAGAAAATTTCTGTGAAAGGAAGAGGAGCAGGTTTGCTCAAGTGTGTTGCAGGTAGAAATACTGTTTGTAATGAAGTGAGAGCAGTAGTTTACTTGCTCAAATTAACAAATAAGAAAATTTTAAGAATTTAAATTCTAGATTAAAATTGATTACTTACTTGAGAAGGGGGTTGTAACAAAAACACTGGGGCCTAATTTGAATAGTAGTAGTAGAAGAAGAGTTTGGATTTGATATCCCGCCTTTCACTCCCCTTCAGGAGTCTCAAAGCGGCTAACATTCTCCTTTCCCTTCCTCCCCCACAACAAACACTCTGTGAGGTGAGTGGGGCTGAGAGACTTCAAAGAAGTGTGACTGGCCCAAGGTCACCCAGCAGCTGCATGTGGAGGAGCCGAGACGCGAACCCGGTTACCCAGATTACGTGACTACCACTCTTAACCACTACACCACACTGGCTCTCTTTAAATTCTAGATTAAAATTGATTACTTACTTGAGAAGGGGGTTGTAACAAAAACACTGGGGCCTAATTTGAATAGTAGAGTGCCTGGTATCTGGTGTGCAATCTCATCCTTTATTTCCACACTGTGGCTGCAGACTAAATCACCTGTCAGGAGAGTTATGAGATTCAGGTGAGGGACAGATGCCTTGTCAATCCCAGCAGGTATATAAGAGGCCTTCACCCTGGCCAGGCCCCACCGGCATATACTAATCCTATTATAGTATATAACCTATTGCAACTGAATTCCTCTTATGTAGCCAAGATGGAAATGCCCTTGCAGAAAAGGGATGTGTTGACAGGCTCAGGGGAACCCCAAGATCTCCGGAAGTCAAAACAAAACAAAAGCAAAATACCCCCCACCCCCTAAAAAATATTTAATGGGAAACTCCATAAGCTTTCCCCTCGCCCAAAAACAGCTCAATGAGGACTGAGCACAGCCAATGTTTGTAGCAAAATGTTGAGTATTTGTTGTGGGTTATACTTATTTATTAAGAATTATGTGGGTTATACTTATTTAAGAATTGATGCTTTTGAATTATGGTGCTGGAGGAGACTCATGAGAGTCCCATGGACTGCAAGAAGATCAAACCTCTCCATTCTTAAGGAAATCAGCCCTGAGTGCTCACTGGAAGGACAGATCCTGAAGCTGAGGCTCCAATACTATGGCCACCTCATGAGAAGAGAAGACTCCCTGGAAAAGACCCTGATGTTGGGAAAGATGGAGGGCACAAGGAGAAGGGGACAACAGAGGGCGAGATGGTTGGACAGTGTTCTCGAAGCTACGAACATGAGTCTGACCAAACTGTGGGAGGCAGTGGAAGACAGGAGTGCCTGGCGTGCTCTGGTCCATAGGGTCATGAAGAGTCGGACACGACTAAATGACTAAACAACAACATACTTATTTAATCGAATAGCCAGATTTGGCCCTCCTTGCTCTAGACAAAGTAACTTTGGGCTGGAAAAAATATTGCCTGTTTCACTGTCTCTGCTTGAAGAGATTGATAAAGCTGTGCCAAACAAAGCATTTCTTATCTGTTCCCCGGGGTCACCATCACATCACAAAATCTTCCCACAACATGGTTGTTATGCGACAACTGCAATCACTGGAGAAACAGCACAGCTGTCACTCTAAACCCACCTCAGGGCACCAGATTACAAAACAATAAAGCCAGTGTTGCCTTCTGTCAGGGGTTCAGGAGCAGAGGCGAGGGCAAGGGAGGAAACAGAGAGCGAGGGGGAGGAGGCAGAAGAAAGGATGAGTGACGACGACGACCCGAGATCTCCGAGTCTGTCCAGTGAATCAGAAGATTCACAAAGAGGAGCACCAGTGGCAAGGGCAAGGGGGGAGACTAGGGGGACACCCCAGGAAGAAAGAGCCAGAGGGGACTCAGAGGGGAGCAGTTGGAGATCGGGACCTACGTCACCGCCAGAGAGTAGGGAAGAGGAAGAGCGCCTGGGAACTAGCGCTGGCAGCTCACAACAGGAGGGAGGGCACGAGTCAGGAGTGGCCACACCTTCATCGGGGAGCGAAGTGACGGTTAGACGGAAAGTGGAAGGTTGGGCGCGCGCGCCAAGTTCAAATGCACAGGAAGGTGGCGCAGTAGGCAGCCCGGAAAGAGAGCCAGGTCCTAAAGCCCGGCGCAAGGAGACAGGGGAGTCAGGGGGGTCAGCGTCAGAAGAATCCCGGAAGGGAGAGATCCAGGGGGGCAGAGGGACCCAGAGGAGAACTGTCAGGCGGAAAAGGTGGAGCAGGGCTAGGATATTAAGTTGGTGCGCAAGGGGCGGAGACTCAGAAGGAGCTTCGCCGACCTAAGCATAAGGCGTAGGGTTGCACGCAGCAGCTCAAGAATGGAGACTGTAACTCAATAAAGACTTTTAATCAACAACCGCTGGCTAGCGTGATCCTCTGTGAGCTAGGATCTGGAAGTAACCCTGACAGTAAGCTCCTTCTCTTCAAATTGTGGACATCCACGACCTCGCGGAGAGGAGGGAAAGCGGGTGCCTACAAGAAAGCTCACGAACGGTAGACAATATGACGGCCGAACAGCAAATAACGGAACTCAGAGACGCGGTTTCACGACTGACTGCCGAGGCGGTGGCGTCCAGGAAGAGAGAGGAGGACGCAGCGGCCGCCTACAGGGATCTCCAGGTCAGGTTGGATGTGCTTACGAAGCAGGGGCAACAGACACCCAAATCAGAGGGGATTGGGTTGGGGAGACGCACAGGCAGTCTGGTCTCGCACTTCGATGGGAATTTGCAACAGTACCCCAATTTTAGAGCAGACGTAATGTGTGCACTACAACTACTGCACAAAGACTTTAGAGATGAACAAGAGAAAGTGGGGTTCATCATGTCCCATTTGCATGGAGACGCTAAAGCATGGCTGCGCAATTTGTGGAGGGATAAGGATCCTGCGCTCCAAAATGCGGACGCCTTTATTAAAGCGATGGATGGCTGTTTTTTATCAAGCATTGACGTGGATCTTGCCCGAAGGGAGGTGCACGGACTAAGACAAGGGAGGGCCAGCGTACGGCAATATCATGCCCGCTTTTTCGCTTTGGTCAGTGCCCTGGAATGGGACAGAGATTCGGCTCCCGTCAGAGACCTTTTTTGGGAGGGCTTGAACAGCTCGGTGAAAGATGAGATTGCGAGGGGGGAGAGACCCCGGACCACGCAGGAGATCGTTCAGAGGGCGCTGGCGGTGGGAGTGCGGCTGGAAGAACGTCCGTGGAGCAGGGACGAAGGGCGCAGCGGGCGCGAACCAGCCAGGGGCTCCTCCTTCCTTCCCAGAGAAGCAGCGCGTGCGCAATCCACGCCCCCAACAGGGGGAGGGGTGGAACCGATGGAGGTTGGGAGTGCAAGGGCTCAGTCAGCAGCCAGAGCCCTAGCACCGGCAGCAGTGAAAGCGAAGCCTCCTAGAGGGAACAGGAAGTGTTACATCTGCGAGGATCCAGGCCATTTGGCGAAAGAGTGTCCCCGGAGGCTCCACAAGCACACTGCAGCCTCAGCAATGGTGACTGCAGCAACGCAGCAAGGAGAACCACAGCAGGGAAACGACGATGTCTGGCTGGAAGAGGAGGCACTGGGGCCCAGCCAGACGTGTCAGTGAAGCAGTCCCCAGAGATTTTACCGCCCATGGACCCCCTCCCGCCCAAGCCAGTAGTGAGGCTCACCGCATCGCTCCAGCTACCCAATGGAATCACCATGGACGTGCCAATCACCGTCGACTCGGGAAGCAATGCAGACTTCATAGGGCAGGACTTTGTCGACCGGCACGCTATACAGTTGCTGCCTGCCGCGCTGCCACTGCAGGTTGTCACGGTGGATGGCAGGGAGCTGTTAGGGGGGCAAGTGGTGAAGCAGACGCCACCTATGGTGCTGCGGCTTGGAAATCACAAGGAGATTATCAGCTTCAACGTCACTCAACTCTCAGACACGCCTATCGTATTGGGCATGAGTTGGCTGGACAGGCACAGCCCGACGCTGGCTTGGTACCAGAGGCAGCTGACCTTCGGTTCTTCCTTTTGTGCTGAACACTGCATCATGCCCCAGCAAGAAGGGGAGCAAGAGGAGTCACAGCTGCTGCTCGGCACGCTGCAAGCGATTCCCCACAAGTACGCAGAATTTTTGGAGGTTTTCTGCGAGAAGGAGGCAGACAAGCTACCCCCCCACAGACCATATGACTGCAAGATTGACCTGCTGCCGGGGGCGGCGCTGCCCAAAGGGAAGCTGTATTCCATGTCTGAAGACGAACTGCAGGAACTCAAGGAGTTCATTGATCATAATTTGAAACGCGGTTTCATCCGAGAGTCCCAGGCAGCGGGGGGCAGTCCTGTATTCTTTGTGAAGAAGCGAGACACGCCCCAGAAAAGGCTCGTGGTGGACTACCGCATTTTGAACAGTGTCACCAAGCCGTCGGACTTCCCCATGCCCCGAATCGACGACCTCCTCGCGAAAGTACGCAAGGGCAGCGTGTTCACCAAGTTGGACCTGCGAGGGGCGTACAACCTGATTCGCATGCGGGAAGGAGATGAGTGGAAGACAGCCATGTTCACACCCCTGGGCACCTACGAATATAGAGTTATGCCTTTTGGATTGCAAAATGGCTCCCACGTTTTTCAAGCTTTCATGCATCACGTGTTGGCGGGGCTCCTCTACAAGACGTGCGTCTGTTTCTTGGATGACATCCTGATCTTTTCGGAATCGCAGCGGGAGCATGACAGACACGTCAGGGAAGTGCTGAGCAGGCTCCAGCAACATAGGCTTTACGCCAAGCTGGAGAAGTGCCAATTCGACGTGACGGAGGTGGATTTCCTGGGATACAGGTTGTCTGACAAGGGGCTCGCCATGGACAGCGCCAAGGTTCGAGCGGTGTTGGATTGGAAAAGCCCACGCAACCGGAAGGAGGTCCAACGATTTGTCGGCTTCGCGAACTTCTATCGCAAGTTCATCAAAGGCTTCGCTATGCAGACTGCAGCCATTACAGACACGCTCAGTTCCAAGAAAAAGAAGTTCATCTGGACAGCGCAGGCGGAGCAGTCCTTTCAGGCACTCAAGCGTCTTTTCGCCTCGGAGGAACAGCTGCTTCATGTCGATCCTAGCAGGCCGATGAGAGTTGAAACAGACGCCTCGGACAGGGCCGTCGGAGCAGTCCTGCTGCAGAAGGACCCGCAGGGGGTTTGGAGGCCCGGAGCGTTTTACTCCAGGAAGCTCAGCAAGTCCGAACAGAATTACACCATCTGGGACAGGGAGTTGCTGGCTATTCATGCAGCGTTCAAAGCATGGAGGCACTTCCTGATTGGAGCCAAGCACACGGTGCAGGTCTGCACGGACCACAAGAATCTGGAGCACTGGCGCACGGCACAGTTCCTGAACCAGAGGCAGATACGTTGGGCTGAGTTCTTTGCGAATTTCGACTTCCGAATAGAGTATGTCCCGGGGGACACCAACATCATGGCGGACGCGCTATCCCGTAAGCCACAGTATCTGGAGGACGCCACGCCAGCGGCCGCCATGCACATCTTCGCGCCAACAGTGTGGGCGTGCGCTGCGGCGACAGTGGACCTGGAGGCGGTGCGACAAGCGTTGCAGAATGACTCTTTCGCGCAAGCAAAGATGGCTGAGATGCGAAGGGGCACGGCAGCGACCAACGGGTTCCAGCTGAGAGATGGATTGCTCATCCGCAAAGGGGCCATCTACGTGCCGGGAGACGAACTTCGCGCCAAGGTACTGCATCAGCTGCACGACGCGCCCACTGCCGGGCACTTTGGCAAGGAGAAGACGGTGGAATTAGTCGCCAGGGATTTCTGGTGGCCCGGAATGAGAGGGGAGGTCGCGGACTACGTGGCGAGGTGCGACACCTGCCAGAGGGCCAAACCAGTGCACAGACCGCCGGCCGGACTGTTGGAACCGCTGCAAACTCCGGTCGAGCCATGGGAGAGAGTCGCCCTGGACTTCGTCACGGATCTGCCCAGCTCGAGGGGCAAGACGGCCGTGCTGGTGGTGGTGGACTTGTTCTCCAAGATGGCGCATTTCATCCCGTGTGCGAAGGTGGCCACGGCGGAACAAACCGCCAAACTGTTCATAGACCACGTGTTCAAGGTTCACGGTCTGCCACGGTCTATTCTGTCCGACCGCGGGCGGCAGTTCATCTCGAACTTCTGGCAGAAGCTGATGGGCTTCCTAAACGTCAAGATCAACCTGGCGTCGGCGAGACACCCGCAGACCAACGGGCAAGCGGAGCGGGTCAATGCCATCATGCAGCAGTACCTGAGATGCTATGCGAATCAACAGCCTGCGACGTGGGTGGATTACCTGCCGCTCGCCGAGTTCGCCTACAACAACACGAAGCACGTGTCCACGGGGGTCACGCCGTTCTTCGCCAACAACGGGAGGCACCCCAGAACCTTTCCGGGACTGGAAAGACTGGTGGAGGGGGAGCCGCAGACAGCAGATGCGTTCGCGTCGGAGTTGCAAGAGGTTCACGATCAGCTGCGGCGGCACCTGGAGCTGGCCAAACACGCATACAAGGTGCAGGCAGACAAACACAGAAGGGTTGGCGAAGAGATCCAGGTGGGAGACTGGGTCTGGTTAGCAGCCCACGCAGTGCCGGCCAGGTCGTTGGCCAAGAAGAAACTAGGGCATAAGCAACTGGGGCCCTACCAAGTCGAAGAGCAGGTCAACCCGGTGGCTTTCAGGCTGGCGCTTCCGGAGGGTTCCAGAATGCATCCGGTGTTCCACAGATCGGTGCTCACTCCCTACAAGGCACCACACAGGTTTCAGGAACCCGGCACGGCGCCGAGTCCGCTCCGAGAGGGAACCAGGCAACGGGGAGTGGCACAGGAGGTGCGCCTCAACGAAGTCACGGAGATTTTGGACTCCAGATGGGGGGAAGAGGGGGTAGAATACCTTCTCGCTAAGGAGGGCACCCCGGCCAATGCCAACAGCTGGGTGCCGGGCTACGCTCTAGATGAACCTCTGCTCAAGGAAGAGTTTCATGCCCTCTTTCCCCATAGGCCAATGCCGGCGGACTTTTTCGACGACTGGCTTTTCACGCCCACGCTTTCAGCCAGCACGTTCCGGGGGTTCGACTCGGATGAGGAACCGACACGAGACGCCCGTTCCCCGGAGGGGTCACCCTCGGGATCTGCCTCAGAACCCTCGTATTGGTGGGATGATCGACCAGAGGAGCAGTGGCGCAGGAAGTGGCTGGAGGGTCCAGGACGAGCTACGCCTACAGAAGGAAGCGAGGGAGAGACCGACATGGACTTTTTCGGGGACAACCAGGGTCTCGAGCACGGCGGCACAGAGATGGAAGCAGAGGTGACCGTCGTTGACGAGAGCAGGGAGGAAGAACCGGGAGTCTGCGGATGGAGGCCGGCCACGGGAAGCGAACTGTACCCGACATTCGTCCCTTTGACACTGCAGCACCCAGTTCCCGCACCGGAGGGAGGGGAGGGGGGAAGGGGGGGCTTTGAGGGGGGATGAATGTCAGGGGTTCAGGAGCAGAGGCGAGGGCAAGGGAGGAAACAGAGAGCGAGGGGGAGGAGGCAGAAGAAAGGATGAGTGACGATGACGACCCGAGATCTCCGAGTCTGTCCAGTGAATCAGAAGATTCACAAAGAGGAGCACCAGTGGCAAGGGCAAGGGGGGAGACTAGGGGGACACCCCAGGAAGAAAGAGCCAGAGGGGACTCAGAGGGGAGCAGTTGGAGATCGGGACCTACGTCACCGCCAGAGAGTAGGGAAGAGGAAGAGCGCCTGGGAACTAGCGCTGGCAGCTCACAACAGGAGGGAGGGCACGAGTCAGGAGTGGCCACACCTTCATCGGGGAGCGAAGTGACGGTTAGACGGAAAGTGGAAGGTTGGGCGCGCGCGCCAAGTTCAAATGCACAGGAAGGTGGCGCAGTAGGCAGCCCGGAAAGAGAGCCAGGTCCTAAAGCCCGGCGCAAGGAGACAGGGGAGTCAGGGGGGTCAGCGTCAGAAGAATCCCGGAAGGGAGAGACCCAGGGGGGCAGAGGGACCCAGAGGAGAACTGTCAGGCGGAAAAGGTGGAGCAGGGCTAGGATATTAAGTTGGTGCGCAAGGGGCGGAGACTCAGAAGGAGCTTCGCCGACCTAAGCATAAGGCGTAGGGTTGCACGCAGCAGCTCAAGAATGGAGACTGTAACTCAATAAAGACTTTTAATCAACAACCGCTGGCTAGCGTGATCCTCTGTGAGCTAGGATCTGGAAGTAACCCTGACACCTTCATAAAAGGTTTACATCTCTGTTTTGAAGCCAATGAGTTTATTTACTCAAACTAGAGTATGTATGGAGGTTACTGCAGAATGTCATGCCTTGTCTGGTTTCCAGTCAACGCTTATTAATGATGAATTTCTATGCACAGTTTAAACAAGAGTAACATGCCCATCTCCGTCTACGGAAGCAGGAAATTCAAACTGCAGAAAGCCAGATGTTGTTATATTGCCCTCTGCTGTTCGATATACTTCAAGCTTGATATTCCAAATGAATATAACAGTATGGAATACTTTTAGCTTTGTAGACATCTTTCTATTCTGCCTTTCCACCCGCAGAGAGATGATCAACATGGCCAGCAACCAGAAGCATAGTTAAAAAGAAGAATAAAGGTAAAGGTAAAGGGACCCCTGACCATTAGGTCCAGTCGTGACCGACTCTGGGGTTGCGGCGCTCATCTCACTTTATTGGCCGAGGGAGCCGGCGTACAGCTTCCGGGTCATGTGGCCAGCATGACTAAGCCGCTTCTGGCGAACCAGAGCAGCGCATGGAAATGCCGTTTACCTTCCCCGCCGGAGTGGTACCTATTTATCTACTTGCACTTTGACGTGCTTTTGAAACTGCTAGGTTGATAGGAGTAGGAACCGAGCAACGGGAGCTCACCCCGTCGTGGGGATTTGAACTGCCAACCTTCTGATCGGCAAGTCCTAGGCTCTGTGGTTTAACCCACAGGACCACCCGCGTCCCAAAAAGAAGAATACAATGGACTTAAAAGAAGAAATGTGGGATAGCTCAGTCGGCAAAGTATGAGACTCTTAAATCTCAGGGTTGTGGGTTTGAGCCCCAGACTTGGCAAAAGATTCCTGCATTGCAGGGGGGTGGACTTGGTGATCCTGCGTGGTCACTTCCAACCCTACAATTCTATGATTCTATACAAAACCAGGCTGGAAATCGGATTGTAATGACTTGCACTGAGTTTGCATCAGAAGAAAGCATCATTCTGCAGGGCACCCTGGGGAAAAATAGTGGCCACCCAGGGCAGCTGCCAGTGGCCCTTGACACATTGTTACACAGTACAATTCTGGGGGTTCAAATGTACCCCCAACAGGAACTGAGGGAGCACCAGGGAACTTTGCACCCTACTCTCAAAATCTGCTGAAATCTGAAAGAGGGGGTACAATTCCATGTCCCCTTTTTAATGCACTCAGAATTCAGGCTGAACTTTCAGAATTCCAAATACTTGGTTCAGCACTACTGACTAATGCTTTCTTCCGGTTGGTGCAAGGCCCTCTTTCTGCAAAAAACAAAAAAACAAACCCACACCTACATTAAAATAGCTTCCCTATTTAATCAGGCAACCCAACTCTGACTATTGCTTCCTTTGGAATTGCTGGAGCCAAGCCCTCTTTCTGAAGAAAACAAGAAATTTCCTGCCTTATCTATTCAGACAACCCTTGGTCTTTTTGATCATCCAGGCCAAGAAATAAAGGTGAGCATGCAAGTGACCAGGCATATATGTACTTTCAAGAATTCTATCCACATCCTGGGTAGAAACACTTTCATCGAATACTTTGTGGAAATCACCATCCATGAGCAACTTTGTATGCAAAACATCTTGCAAATGTGGGTCACTGAGGGATCAACCAGAATCCACCGAGCGACAAGTTGTAAAACTCAGAACAGTTCTGCTGAACAGCCCTGCACAAGTGCAACAGTGGTGAGTGCAAAGTAGAATCTCTTTGTCGCCACCACCACAACCACCATGGAGCAGCTGCAGAACGAATTCTCTCCTGTGTTCGGTCAGATTCATTCAGATTTCTCCTCCATCATCACTCTCTTGCCGATAGCATCTAGCCAAATCTCATTCTGTGAAAGCTTGTGCCACAATAAATCTGTTAAGTCTGTTAAGGCACCGCAAGGTTGTTTGTTATCTTTACTGCTCGCCAGCTTCTGTTGGCAGAAAGCAAGGGTTTGAAAACTCGAGGCCCCTTTTAATCTCCACTGTTCACTCGGCGCGATCTAGGTGCAAAACGTGGGAGATGATCAAAGTGCATGTTCCATGCGCAGACTGGCAGGCATGAAATGCAAGCAGACCAAGCTGATGGGGAGGTGAGATTTTGAGAATTGCAAATTTCACTTTGAAAGAAAGTTTCTTGCCTTCTCTGTTTTTAGAAGAAAAGTCTATAGAGGGGTAGGAGAGCTTGGACATAAGGCCAATATATTTCACATCTGGCAACCAATCGTCCCCTTGGTTTCAGATAGAACATGGGTAAACAAGTCTAAAAAGCCCAGGACACATATTTTCACGTTCCTCTAGTGGCTAATGGTGGCTCATTTACCAGAAGAAATGTACAGTGGTACCTCGGGGTACATATGCTTCAGGTTACAGATGCTTCAGGTTACAGACTCCGCTAACCCAGAAATAGTACCTCGGGTTAAGAACTTTGTTTCAGGATGAGAACAGAAATAGTGCTCTGGCGGCGCAGCAGCAGCAGGAGGCCCCATTAGCTAAAGTGGTGCTTCAGGTTAAGAACAGTTTCAGGTTAAGAATGGACCTCCAGAATGAATTAATTACTTAATCCGAGGTACCACTGTATTCGGCGTCAATTCTGGAAGTGTATACTCGATTCTGACCTTACTAAGCCTCCTAGAGCACAACATACATCAGGAGGCATATGAATTAATGCACACATGTTTTATGCAAGTCTGCACCCCCTTTCTCAGTGTGTGTGTGTGTGTGTGTGTGTGTGTGTGTGTGTGTATGTGAATGGCTGCTCTGCTTGGCCATGGCTTGAAGTCAAGTGTCATTCACATTATTTTATTTAAAGTGCTTGCTGATATTTCAGTCCCTCATTCCCCACCCCACCCCTGTTTTCCATTATCTTACCAACCAGTTTCTGGAAACAAGAGACTTCATTGCTTTGCAGTGAAACCACCAAACGTTTTTCACCGGCCTCCTGTTTTCGGATTCCATTTCCCTGATGTTTGGGGGTGGCATGAGCGAGCGAAATGAGAAGTATGCATGTGGGGAAACCCCACATGTCGATCGCAGTTTCAGAAACAGTTTCACTTCAGCTTCCCTTGCACCCGTGTGAAAGGATGCTCAGAGCCCATGCGCTGCTGTTTTGGTGGAAGATCCCACCTCGTTCGCAAGGGCCAGTTTCACACCTGTTGTGCATTTACTTCACCTGCTCTGGAATGGAGGTCAGTCTACGCAGTTTCCTCCAAACATTTTGGGATCCCTTTCTTTCATAAGTGTACTCTGCAACATGGCCTGGGCACAATAATAGTGTATTAGTGGTGAATTTATACAGGACCATCCATACATCATTCTGCTTTATTAGTCGCTCGGCAATGCTCTCCCAGTGTGGGGCAAAATTATTATTATTAATAATAATAATAATAATAATAATAATAATACTTATAGCCCTGGCCGGGCCTCCCCAGCCACTCTGGGCAGCTTCCAACAAGATAATAAAAGATCAAACATTAAAAACTTCCCTAAACAGGGTGGCCTTCAGATGTCTTCTAAAAGTCAAATAGTTGTTTATTTCTTTGACATCTGATGGGAAGGCATTCCACAGGGTGGGTGCCACTGTCCAGAAGGCCCTCTGCCTGGTTCCCTGGTAACTTTGCTTCTCACAGTGAGGGAACCGCCAGAAGGCCCTCAGAGCTGGATCTCAGTGTCCGGGCAGAACACCACCCTCGGGACATTTGTGGTGTAAAAAAAAAAAAAAAGAAAAGTTATGGGCATGCACTAATTGGAAAAGAAGCAGTCTATCCGCTCCTTCCCTTTTTGCAGGTGCAGATAGCATTGAAAGGAGGATCGGGTGTAACTGCCCCAATAACATCACAAGCACAAATCATCATGAATGCATAATGAAACGTATGGCCGGAGGGGGCCATTGCCCTGCCATTGTGGCTAATGGCAATCCAGCAAACTACAGAGATTTCCTCATTCCCGAGGTGGGCAGTTAAGTTTTGCACTGGAAGAACATCTCTGGTGTGGGATGCCCAGGGCCGGATTTAGGTTTGATGAGGCCCTAAGCTACTGAAGGCAATGGGGCCCTTATATGTCCAGCTGTCCTTTGTCAACAAGAAATTGCTACTGTTTTTTGTGTTGAATATACGCTATATGGTAATTTATGGACCTAATAGGTATCTAAAGCTATTTGCACATGTTGCCATGCAACGAGTCCATGCAGAATGTAGGCACCCAATATAGAGAAAGGCGCAAACCGGTGATATTTTAGGGAGCACGCTAGCAGGCGGGGCCCATGACTTACATCATAGGAGTCTACACAACACAAAACACTGTTGCTGTATGTAGGTTTTATTTTATTTGTTTTTTTTATCTTATAGTTTGGAAATGTACATCCAGTTTTTCTTCCATTTAATTTTTTTGGGGAGCCCCAAGAGCCTTAAGCTATAGCTTTTTTAGCTTATACATAAATCCGGCACTGGGGATGACTCACTTGTGGTGATGTGTTATCCCCAAAGGCTTTATAGTTGGAAACCCAGGACTCCTTACTTGCCTGCATCCCCCACACCCCCTACACACCTGGAGGTCGGTGGACGAGTTTCTCTTGCGAGTTTCAAAGATCTCATAAGCTGCATCCCACAGTAACTCAGAGCAGGGCTTTTAGTGCGGCTGCCCCTGTTCTATGGAAGTCTTCCTGGCACCCAGGGACAGGTGTTCAATAACTGCATTTCCTTGAAACAATTAAATACATTTTTTGTTGTTCCAGCAGGCTTTCCCCAGCTGGACCAATGTGGGTTTTCCATGAGCTTGTCAGGCTTCCGGTCATGTTTTAAATGTACCTTTTGTGGTTTTAACTGCTTTGAATTTTCTTATATGCAAATTGCCAAGATGCAGTGGTTTAGAAGGCAATTAATAACTCAGTGACGACGACGACGATCAATAATAATAGTAAGAGAAGAGAAGTTCCAAGGGCAGCACTTGATTCTTCTTGAAGGGAGAGATAACCAGAGGCTTATGGTGTGTCTGTTAATATTTTGAGTTTATTTATAAATGTACAAGTTGAACACAGGTGGAGGCACAGCTTAACCCTCTTACAAGCAGCAAATGCTACCGTCCCACATCAGACTGCTAGAGAGGCAGCCCTCAAAATAGTACTTTCCTGAGTTCAAAGATCTCTCTCTGCCTTCTTCTGAGTCCCAATCACTTACTGTGGTTTCTCTCCCCAACACGGACCTTCCATAACTTGAGGGAATAGGGAAGGCATGCTGCATCACCCAATCTCTCCTGGGTTTCTCCTATTTAGAACATATTTGTGTCTCAAGAGGCCATCTTCTAACATTTGGCTCCTGCTGAGAGACCATTTCCTGAACATCACGAGCTATTAACATTCCTCTGACAAGTCTGAGACTCTGGACAGGTATTGCGTTAAGGCAAACCCCCAGGGATAGCTGTGTTCACAGCAATCTGCTAGAAAACACATGATAATATTCAGTAAGAGTAGATTAAATGGGCCCCTGAGCAGCTGCAGACTGTGTTTACCTCACCACCGAGAAATGACAGAGAGTCCCACAGACAAAGCTAGGGAGGGGCCTGTTGACCAAGTCCCGTGTGAGAAGGCAGTGGGCTTCACACAGGTACCTGGCCACTGTGAGAACAGTAATGCTGGACTAGATAGATAGGCCTTTGGCCTGATCCAACACAACTTTTCTTACATTCATTTAGGCCAGGGTTTCCCAAACTTGCGACTACAGCTGTTTTTGGACTACAACTCCCATCATCCCTAGCTAGCAGGACCAGTGGTCAGGGGGTGATGGGTATTGTAGTGACAAAAACCAGGTGGAAACCTACATTTGGGAAGCCCTGATTTAGGCTCACTCTTCTAGTTCATAGGCAGAGTTTTGTCCCCTCACTTCCTTGAGATCCGTGAGCAACTTTTCTGCAGTCCACATCTCTTTACTCTATACAACAGTCTGAATTATGTGAGTTGATCTGTGGAGGAGGGGGCGGTACGTTGGGCCCTTCAGGCAACTTGGAAACCTACCCACCAGGTGAGATTCAAAGGTTCCAAGTGTCAATCTCTCATGCTGGCCAATGGAAAAGGCTGCTGTTGTGACACCAAGTTGACTGGTGATCGTTGGGGCCTTTCAGGGGTAGAAAGTGGTGGTGGTGTCAGTTTCCGTGGCAATGGAGCACCTTGTGTTATCCCGGTACGTTGACCACTGCCAGAGCTGCGCTTGGCTGATGCAGCCCAGGTTCTTGAGGAGCCGGAGCAGGTCATTGCGGAACTTGACACCTATGAAGGCGTACAGGAAGGGGTTGAGGCAGCAGCGGAAGCACGCCAGGCCGTACGTCACGTCATTGGCCACATCCATGCGCTTGATGTCTTCGCATTTGCCATTGGTGTGGTTGAAGGCTGAGATGGTCTCAGCTAGCACAACGCCATTGTAGGGCAGCTGGAAGAGGACAAAGACTACCATCACGGCGATGAGGACCTTGATCGCCCGGTTCTTCTCGAAGCTACGGGCTTGGAACAAGGTCCTGATGATGACACAGTAGCAGAACGTCATCACTAGGAGAGGCATCAGGAAGCCAAAGAGCATCTGGCAAATCCTGATGCCGGTGCTGAAGGCCAGCAAGTTGTATGCTAGGATGCTGCAGCGTGGCTTCTGTTGCTCAGACTCATAGATGCCCCTGTGGACCAGCTCAGGGATGGCGAGGACGAAAGCTAGGATCCAAATGGAGAGGCAGGTGACCTTGCTGGCGAAAACTCTCTGGGACCGAAGGCGGTGGGCTGAGGGGGCCTGGACAATGGCGAAATACCTGTCGATGCTGATGGAGAGCAGCAGCAACATTCCGCTAAAGAAGCTCATCTGGCAGATGCAATGGATGGCTTTGCAACCAAACTCCTTAAAGACCCAATACTTTGCTGCGCTGAAGGCCCAGAAGGGGAGAGTCAGCAGGAAAAGGATGTCTGCTACGGCGAGGTTGAGGAGGTAGATATCTGTCATCGTCTTGAGCCTCTTGAAGTAGATGTACGTCACCATGACCAGGCAGTTGCCTGCCAGCCCCACAAAACACACAAGGGAGTATACAACGGGTAAGAAAACTGCACGGAATCGCCGGATCTCATCCTTCTTGCAGATGTCTGCATACGCATCGTAGTCAATCGTGACGTTGCTATTGTAGTCGTATTCAGCTGTCACAGTCTGGCTCATGCAGAGCTAGGAGGCAGATAAAAGAATCAGTTACAACTTATATACTGGAGGGGATAACATCTCTGCAGCATTTGCTAAGTGATCCCCCCCCCAAAAAAAAAACCCCAGGAAGCAATCTTCAGATCAGGGGGCACATTCATTGAGGAATTATATCTAGGTATAATTGTTTGATTCGCAGTTTAACTATCATGGCTTCTCAAAAGGATCTAGTGGTCTTAGTAGATCACAAGTAGACCAATTGTGTGATGCAGCAGCAACAAAAATGCTAATAATATTCTAGGCTGCATCAACAGAAGTATAGTGTCCCGGTCAAGGGAAGTAATAGTACCACTCTATTCTGCCTTGGTCAGACCGCACTTGCAGTACTGTGTCCAGTTCTAGGTGCCACAATTTAAGAAGTTGGGATGTGTGCAGAGGAGGGTGACCAAGATGACCAAGGAACTGGAAACCAAGCCTTATGAGGAACGGTTGAAGGAGCTGGGTATGTTTAGCCTGGAAAAGAGGAGACTGGGAGGAGATATGATAGCCATCTCCAAATATCTAAAGGGCTGTCACATGAGGGATAGAGCAAGGTTGTTTTCTCCTGTTCTGGAGGGTAGGATTTGAACCAATGGCTTCAAGTTACAAGAAAGGAGATTTCGACTAAGCACCAGAAAGAACTTTCTGACGGTATGACCTGTTCGACAGTGGAACAGTTTCCCTCAGGAGGTTGCAGACTCTCCTTCCTGGGAAGTTTTTAAGCAGAGGTTGGATGGCCATCTGTCATGGATGCTCTAGTTGAGATTCCTGCATTGCAGGGGGTTGGACTAGATGTCCCTCAGGGTACCCTCAACTCTACAATTCTATGATCCTATGCAGGTGTCCTGGAGGTCATTGCCAGATGAGGGTGCTCTCAGAGCTATCTAGCCACACACACAGACTACAGTTCCAAGGATTTCCTGGGATGAGTGGATGCCCACTTTTAAGTCTCTAGGTTCCACATTAGATGAGCAGCCATTCACACGATTAGTAACTGCATTAAAGGCTGTTTCGAAAGCAAATAGGTATGGGGATGGGGGACCATGAGCTCAGGGGTTCTCCAGATTGGGGAGGGAGGTGCCACAGAGATGGGAGGGTTCATGCCCCAATGCCATCATAGCTAGCCATTCCCAGCCAAGAGTTTGATTAATCCTCTTTGTAAAGTCACCCAAGTTGGAAAGGTTCAAATGTGCACCAAAGGAAGCTTTTCTTTCAATGCAAGTCGCCAGTATGCTACTTAATAGTTCGATTACATTCCCTGTGCCAAGTTACAGGGAACCAGGCAGAGGGCCTTCTTGGTAGTGGCGCCCGCCCTGTGGAACACCCTCCCACCAGATGTCAAAGAGAAAAATAACTACCAAACTTTTAGAAGACATCTAAAGGCAGCCCAGTTCAGGGAAGCTTTTAATATTGGAAGCCGCCCAGAGTGGCTGGGGGGACCCAGCTAGATGGACCAGGTATAAATAATAAATTATGATCATGATTATGATTATGATTATTAATAAGTGAGATGAACTGAAACTGAAGTGAGGACAGCCGTTGCCCTGCTGACTATCTGCGATGTAGATAAAAACCCTACAATACAGGACTGAGATTGGAGCAAATAAGAGCTACTGTCTCTGTTGCTCATCCCTGCAGCCCCAAGTGAAGAGAGTATTAGAGAAGAGGGTAAATAGTGTGGTCTCAAGAAGAACACTCTGCAGGGGCACTGGGGTGTGTGTGTGTGCGTGTGTGTGTTGGGACAACAGAAGTGGGTTCTGTGTTTTGGGGGCAGGCTTATAAGACATCTGTTTGGCTTCCTGTGCACACTTCCTTTCAAATTTCAGCACTTGGCCCAATCCAGATTTGGTTTGAAGGGCAAAAGGGTTAAAACGCCCCTGCTCCCCATCAGATTCTCAGTATGAGCCCCACCATAGTGGCTGATTATTTAACAAATCTGCCGTGTAAGGACTGAATAAAGTCACACCCTGTTTGACCTTCAAGTCCCTTTCTCTCTGACACTGTAGCACAGTGGTTCTCCATCAGCTAAGTACTGCAGACCCCCTGTTTTGCAAAAGCCAAGCCACATGGACCCCCTATTTTCAAAAACTTTGATATCTCTCTAGTAGATGGCGCCACAGATCCCCTGGGTGGGTTACGTCAACTCCCTGGAGTCTGTGAACCACCAGTTGGGAACCACTTCTGTAGAACCATTTTTTCTCCCACCCACCAAGACAGGATGACTTCTACATAAAGGGAATTTTCAGTGTGCGACATTTGAAAGCATTTTTATTTTGCAGAAAATGCTTGCCACCTGGCAGGCATATGCTTACAGACACTAAGCTTTCCAGGAATTGTATAGCCAAGCAAAAATTACATTGCCAGAAAAAGAGGAAATGTATTGCCTAGAAATGCGCTGTTGACACAGACGTGCATGCAAAATGCACAGGCTAATTTATATTTATAGATGCAAAGGCAGAAATAACTAGTGGTACCTCGGGTTACATACACTTCAGGTTACATACCCTTCAGGATGCAGACTCCGCTAACCCAGAAATAGTACCTCGGGTTAAGAACTTTGCTTCAGGATGAGAACAAAAATTGTGCTCTGGCAGCCTGGCAGCAGCAGGAGGCCCCATTAGCTAAAGTGGTGCTTCAGGATAAGAACAGTTTCAGGTTAAGAACGGACCTCCGGAATGAATTAAGCACTTAACCCGTGGTACCACTGTATTGCCATGTTCATATAGATGTTCATAGAGCAATTCACTCTGACGTAGCTATCTGCACTGTGCCAGCTCAGTTTGCTGCCCTGGTGCTCCCACGTGATGGGCAATGTTGGGGCCCCCTCCTGCGCTCGCCTTTTAAAGTTTTTTTTTAACCTTTAAATTGGACTTGGACTGGGCACCCTCTACAATAAAATCGTAGAGTTGGAAGGGACCCTGAGGGTCATCTAGTCCAACCCCCTGCAATTCAGGAATCTCAGCTAAAGCACCTCTGCTTTAAAAACCTCCAATGAATGAATGGGCAAGAGTATTGTTGGCCCAGAAATGGAAGCAAGAAGAAATACCGACAAAAGAAGAATGGCAGACGAAATTAATGGACTACGCAGAATTGGACAAAATGACAGGAAGAATTCGAAACTGTGGGACCAGAGATTCACAGATGATTGGAAGAAATATACAAATTATTTGAAGAGCAACTGTAATAAAAAAATTACGCTAGTAGGACTACAAGAAGTTTTGTAAGGAGGAATATATGAAATATTGCAAAGAAAAGAAAGAAGAGAGATATTAGTTATGATATTTTCATGTAATAGTGAAAGTAGGAAATGTAAATTAAGTGGGAAAGATTGGAAAATTTTCAGATGTGATTGATGGAAGTCAAAAAAATTGAATAAGATATAAAAGTATGCTTAATAATTGTTGAAAATGATATGTTAAATAACTAATAAAAATATTTAAAACAAAACAAAACAAAAAAAACCTCCAAGGAATGAGAGTCCACCACCTCCCGAGGAAGACTGTTCCACGGTCGAATAGAGAATTGTCCTCAGTAAAAAGAGGCACATGGGGATCACTAAAATGAGTTTATGGCAGGGTTATCAACTTCGGGGGGGGGGGGACAACTGATGCAAATCAATGGGGAGAAACAACACCTCTATCTTTAGGGAATGTGTGCCATTTTCAGATGGAACAACAATTCATGACAGTGCTTAAAGTTTTGAAAATTGCCACATTTGGGCCTGTGAGATACCAAGGAGGAAATTCTGATTAGGACATGTGAGCGTTGCCTTATGAAGGGTCACGTGCGACTGGTTCATTCCTTTTTGAGGATGTCGTCATAGGCAGAAGAGGTTCTCTTTTTCAAACTTGGAGTTTCTCACCCCACATAAGGACAATGTGATGTGCAGTGCTTACACCAAAGTTTCCCAACGAAATAAAATAAAAATGAAGGTTGCTTCCTTAGCTACTGGCACAGTTAACTGAGATAGAGCAGAATCCTATAGCTGCCTACTTTTGAATTCAACAGGACCTGCTCCCAGGCAGTAGCTGGGCCACAGTTGTGTCTTAGGAACTGAGCTAGAAATCATGTAATTCCTGCTTCAGATCTTATCCCTATCATGAGCTCAGCAGGTGTGGGTGTTAAATGAGCCACTCTTTCTCAGTTCTTTATCTGCAGTATACAGATAATAACATTGATCTCCTGCCAAGAGCTGTTGTGTAGAGATTACAGTATTGATAATGTGGGTGAAACACCTTAAAACACTCAGAAAATGCTACATACACTAAACATCATTACACAAAATGTTCTGGGGATGGTGGTGGAAATATTTCAAAAACAAAGGTGTGTCTGCACCAGCTGTTTCACTCACAATAAAAAGCTAACGCAAAGGTAGTGCATGGAATTCCCCTTTCAAAGGTTGATGGACTCCAGCTCCCATCATCCTTGCTGGTTGGGGCTGATGGGAGTTGGAGTCCAACCCCATCTGGAGGGCACCCCTTCCAGTATTCCTGGTTTATGTGATCTATACCTGGTCTTGGACAGCAGTCCAGATTAGGGTCCCGTTGCTGGGTTTTGCCCTGAGAAAGTACCTGTTTCATGGAACGAATATGTTTTCAAGTACATTTCTCATGGTGCTGAACCGACACCACCAGGGACTTGATCCTGCTGGCGAAGTTCAGAATGAGAAGATTGTGCGGGACTAAATCTAACGGAGAAGAGGCATCAGAACCGCCATTGCAAGTGATATGGTCTGGAGTGCCTATCTGTGAATATATTTAAGGGTGGGAAAGTATATACTCACTCACTCATTTATTTATTTATTTATTTATTTATTTATATTTTGCATCTTAAAAAGCAGAGACATCACCTTGCCAATAAAGGTCCGTATAATTAAAGCTATAGTTTTCCCAGTAGTGATGTATGGAAGTGAGAGCTGGACCATAAAGAAGGCTGATTGCCAAAGAATTGATGCTTTTGAATTATGGTGCTGGAGGAGACTCTTGAGAGTCCCATGGACTGCAAGAAGATCAAACCTCTCCATTCTGAAGGAAATCAGCCCTGAGTGCTCACTGGAAGGACAGATCCTGAAGCTGAGGTTCCAATACTTTGCCCACCTCGGGAGAAGAGAAGAGTCCCTGGAAAAGACCCTGATGTTGGGAAAGATGGAGGGCACAAGGAGAAGGGGACAACAGAGGACGAGATGGTTGGATAGTGTTCTCGAAGCTACCAGCGTGAGTTTGACCAAACTGTGGGAGGCAGTGGAAGACAGGAGTGCCTGGCGTGCTCTGGTCCATGGGGTGACGAAGAGTCGGACACGACTAAACGACTAAACAACAACAACAACAACAACAACATTTTGCCTTTTCTCCAAGAAGCTCAAGGTAGCATACATGGGGCTGATACCCTGGGCAACCAGGGTTCAAATCCTCACTCAGCCCATGAAGCTCACTTGAGCAACCCAGACAGATGGGTGGGGTACAAAAAAGAAAAGTATTGTCATTGTCATGATCATCTTGGGACAGTTGCTATCTCTTAGTCTGCCTCACAGGGTTGCTGTGAGGATAAAATGGCATGCGGAGAGATGCACGTAAACCACCTTGAGCTTCCTGGAGGAAAAGTGAGATAGAAATGCAAGAATAAATTAAGAAAGCAAGCTGAGAATGCTTGGGAAATTCAAGTTCTGCAAATTGAACTGCCCTGATTCTCACTTCCTAGACCTAGGTGTGGATTAGGGCTTCATTATCCTTTGGATTTTGCATTGCTTGGGATTTTGTGACGCAATTCGTGGCATTAAGGGGGGGGAGCAACTCCCCCAAAGCATGTGTATTTCTGACTAAAATACCTCAAGAAAGGTGTAAAATATGTATCAGCTAGGTACTTTGTCATAAAGCAGTATTTCAATACAAATTTTAGCGCAGATTAATGCGGGGAAATGCTGGGAAAGACTTAGGAACGAACATATGCAAAATTGACATGAACCCCAACCAAAAATCTATCCATCCCTTGGCGCACCAATCTTTGGCAGCAGAGAAGTAACCATAAGGAAGGTCATTATGAGTTCTGTCATCGTGCTAAACCATAATTAGCACAAGCCATGGTCTGTTCATGCACTTCGAACCATGGTTTCTGATTCAGGATAGCTGGTCTCTCACAAACTATGGTCTATCAGCTCAGACATCGCACCAAACCATAGCTAAGTGTCCATCATCCCTTTGGTTAACTTTGGCATGATGTCTGCACTCTTAAGATAACAGGTTTTAAAAGCCTGTTTTGTGGTCAAAAGCTCTCCCACCACTCAGAAAAGGGTGATTCCAAATCCCTCTGCCACTTGTGGGTGACCACAGCATGTGATCTGTGATTCATGTCTTTACAGTCCCTTGCTATGTCACATGGGAAGCTGGTGTGTGTATTTCCCTGACATTTGCACTGGAAATTCCAGACAATGAAAACAACACACTGGGGTTGCCCATTTTCAAAAGTGGAAGAGGCATAATATTCCAGGACTAAGTCTGAGCAGTGCTAGATTTACGTATAAGCTAAACAAGCTATAGTTTATATAGTTTAAGGCCCCACTCTCTTGAGGGCCCCCAAAAAATATAAAGGAAAAAACCACACCTGAATGTACATTTCCAAAATATAAGATAAAAAACAAATAAAATAAAACATACAGTAAGTAATGGGCCCTGCCTGCTAGCCTGCTCCCTAAAATATCACTGGTTTGCTCCTTTCTATACATAGGGTGCCTACATTCTGCATGGACTGGTTGCATGGCAACATGTGCAAATGGCTTTAGATACAGCGGTACCTCGGGTTAAGAACTTAATTTGTTCTGGAGGTCCATTCTTAACCCGAAACTGTTCTTAACCTGAAGTACCACTTTAGCTAATGGGGCTTCCCGCTGCCGCCACGCAATTTCTGTTCTCATCCTGAGGTAAAGTTCTCAACCCGAGGTACTATTTCTGGGTTAGCGGAGTCTGTAACCCGAGGTACCACTGTACCTATTAGGTCCATAAATTACCATGTAGCATATATTGAACACAAAAAACAGTGACAATTTGTTGTTGACAAAGGACAGCTGGGCATCTAAAGGGCCCCATGACCTTCAGTAGCTTAGGGCCTCATCAAACCTAAATCTGGTCTGAGAAATGGTTCGGTTTAGGGTAGGGGTAGGGAGGATGGAGATGGAGAAGGAAAAGGGTCAGTGGGAAGGGGGGGTTGGAGAAAGGGACAGGAACTGCTGGGGACTTTGCTGGTGTGTTTTGTTGCAAAAATAGCAAGGAGAGGCAGAGCAAAAGAGAGAGGAATGGGATCTGTAGTGAGTGAGGGAGGGAGAAGGGGCATGTACTGCACACATGGCGGGCGTGAGGCGTGGCAGAGGAGCAGAGAGAAAGAACCGCAGCGGGTTGGGAGGTGAACCGGCCACTCAAAGTTTAAAAGGGAAAACACACCGAGCTCTGAGGCCTGCAAGAAAACCTTGCGGTGGGCTTGTGAGCGAGGGCTCCTACCACATCCTGTGGGTGGACCTGCAGAAGGAGCATCGCCCAAAGAGAAAGGAAGGAGAGGCAGCCCACCACCAAACACCTCCACCCTCTCCCTTGAATGTGTGTGTGTGTGTGTGTGTGTGAGTGAGTGAGAGAGAGAGCCTGTATGAAAGTGAGAAAGATGCGGGAATGAGGGAAAGAGGAGCTCCAGAGTCAACCTCAGTTCACAACTTAGCAACACGCCTTTCTTCAGAGGTGGGAATAAAATGCACCTTGAGATGGTTGCCCAGGAGGGATGGGAAAAGCTGTCCCTTTTCCGTTTCCCATTTTTCCAATCTAAACTTCAGTTCTCTACATTTCCACAATCTTAATAATAAAAATAATAATAATGTATCTATTTATACCCCGCGCCCATCTGGCTGAGTTGCCCCAACCACTGTAGGCAGCTTCCAACACATATAAATAATAATAATAATAAAACGTCAAACATTAATAATAACAATCTGATCCTATATTTAAAAAATCACAATAACTTTAAAAATAAACAACTTATATCCAATAAAGCGATATTCAATATTCCATTGAAATTCAATAGTAAGCAGTAAAATTTAACATCAGCAAATCGTAATTAAACAGTTTACACTTATCAATTACAATAAAGAATTACTAATCTATAACCAATAAAAATAGTCCTCATAAAAATTCAACAGCGTTTTAGCTCAGATTTCTCCTAATGAGCACATTCTTGGGTATGCGGTTTTGCTAATTTTTGCAATGCCCCCTAAAATCATTCATCTCTGTAGGTTATATTTTAGTAATGTATGCACCCACCTGCACACTTGACTTGAGTATATGCATTTTTGTACACATTGCTTGGCTGGAGAACGGTTTGGCAAGATTCTGAGAAGTGTGGGTTTCAAAGGATGGCTATGGTTTGGTGCATGTATCTCTGCATAGCATGCGGTCCAGCTAGGCTCGCCTTTAAATGCAAGCCAAATCAAATTTCTATTGCCCAGTGGCCATTTGTCAAGCACCCTGAACCTTTAATCCTTCCCATTCCCCAACTTCTTCCCTTTACTGACATGAGAAGGTGGAGCAAGGGAACATGCAACAGACTCTGTATCAAATGACTTCACCCCACCCCACAGCAGCAGTGCTCAAGGGACACCGGCCGTTTGGGTCAGCTCCTTACCTGGAAAAGGAGAGGCAAGTTCAAAACGATGACCGCTCTCAGCTTTTTATCTAGAGGAGGGAAACACAATGCACACAGTGACACAGAAAACGGCTGGGACGACACAGGACATGAAGAGAAGGCAGCCTTGCAAATTTAAGTGACGGCTGAAATATCGTGGTCTTTCAGCAAAGTTGTTCATGCCCACTCTGAAATGCTTATAGAAAAGTCTGCAATGAGGACAGATCATGGGTTAGCTGTGATAAACAGGGCTGTGATTTGGGATTTGTTTTCGTAGAGGGGAGCAGGTGGTTTCTAAGGTTCAAAAGTGGTTTCACTGGATGGCTGATTCGAAGGGGGAGTTGTAGACGATGGCCGCACCACCACTCCAGGCAAATTATATTGCTGGCAGGTGTCTCCCCATCATAGCTGCTGCTTCCCCCAACCCCTGCTCCCCCTCAGCCTCAAGGATGGCAGTTGCAAGGCCAGAGTTGGCCCTAGGGTAGCTGTTGCTGACACCTATCCTATGGTCGCCAAAGCTTGTGACCATAAGACAGGAGGTTTGCAAGTCCAAAACTGTGCTTTGCATTGTGCCCAGAAAACTACAAAAAGCTGTTCCGAAAGCAGCTTTCCAAGCAAGCATGAGCTCTGAATCATCTTATCTAAAGCAGTTTGCCCAGTTCATTCCTTAATTTCCCCCCTTGTGATTTATATTATATTAGTATTATTTACAACAGAAAACAGAACTGACATCATTCAAACTCGACATTGCTGGGGGAAAATACGTATATGTTTATTTTTCCTATCAAAGTGGCATCTCATTCAGAAGTATGTGCCATTGAGCATGCACAGAAAGCCTCACTTATCACTGAGAGCGTAGGTCTTTAGAGATTAGTGGCTTCCTGTTCAGAAAAGATAGTCTGCGCCTCTATACCCCCTGGCTTTAGAAATAACACACTTCTTTGAGAGCGGGGTGGAGTTTATCTCTTTTAACAGAAGAGATTTTTAACATGAATAAATCAAAATACCACATTGTGGTCCTTTCCTGTGTCTTATAATTTAAAATTTGGGCTTCTCCTAACAGCTGTCCTGGGAGCCAAGGCAAGGCAGCAAGTAACACAGTCTGTTCACTGAAACACACACCTTCCAAGGAAGGAGAGATGACAGGGCTTTTAAACCTGACCCCCCCTCCACTTGGAAGCCCTTGCCCCCATTCCCAGATGGGCGTCTGAGCACAAGGCTGCCATCATTTAATGGCAAGCGAATTCTACTTTGCACATGCCCAGAAACACACTGCCATTGTGCTTGTTTCCAAGTAGCCTTGGAGCTAGAAACAGGTGCAGAGGCTTGCTTCTGACTCAATTTGAACCCTGAAGTTGAGGTTGAGAGAGAGAAAGAGGACTTACCTCTGTCCATGGCCTTTTGCTAACTTGCCACGAAACCAGACAATGACAGCTAGTGAAAGGGAGCTTAGAATGATGCTGTGCGAAGAGCAATTTATAGGAACTTCCTTTCTTTTCTTTTTTTTTCTTTTTGGCTCAGCCCTCATACTCTTGCAAGGACGGAGCACATGATGCGTTGTGCTAAGAGGCTGAGATTTTACTTGCTGTTCCTTCTCCTGCCTGGAGCACAGCCTCAGTGAGGGGGCCCTTGATAGCCTCAGGTGTTTCCTGCTGCCCTGAGAGAATGCAGATGGCCCAAGTGATAAGGGGATCTTTGCCCTTTTCGAGAAGAAGAACCTACAGAATGAATTGTTGCAAGTCATCCTCTGGCAAAGGGTGAAAAATGGCTTTCTCTGTGGTCTCCAAGGAACAGGTGTCACATATATTTATATTCTTACGAGCCCCCGCTTTTCACCCAGGAAGGCCCACAAAGCGCGCAAGGACCACCAGAGGAGGGGAAGCACCGCTTGCAATAAGTAACTTGCCTCTGTCCCCAAACAGAGTTTTCTTTCTTCTAGAAACCAAACATTGGACAAAAAGGCACGCTGCCCACATCTGTGATCCTCTATCTATTTTTGCTGGTCCTGCCACAAAGTGACTTCCAGAAGAAGAATAAAGCAATAAAAAAATAAAAAATAAAAAAATGAGATTAAAGACAAACCCAGGGCACATGAAAACACCATCCTGCTCCATCTAGGTCAGGTTAGTGCCTCGTAAGGATGAGCAAATCTGTTCGAGCTTTACCTCAGTGTGTGTTTAGGCGTTTAGTCGTGTCTGACTCTTCGTGACCCCATGGACCAGAGCACGCCAGGCACTCCTGTCTTCCACTGTCTCCCACAGTTTGGTCAAACTCGTAGCATCGAGAACACCGTCCAACCATCTCATCCTCTGTCGTCCCCTTCTCCTTGTGCCCTCCATCTTTCCCAACATCAGAGTCTTTTCCAGGGAGTCTTCTCTTCTCATGAGGTGGTCAAAGTACTGAAGCCTCAGCTTCACGATCTGTCCTTCCAGTGAGCACTCAAGGCTGATTTCCTTCAGAATGGAGAGGTTTGATCTTCTTGCAGTCCATGGGACTCTCAAGAGTCTCCTCCAGCACCATAATTCAAAAGCATCAATTCTTTGGCGATCAGCCTTCTTTATGGTCCAGCTCCCACTTCCACACATCTCTACTGGGGAAACCATAGCTTTAACGATATGGACCTTTGTTGGCAAGGTGATGTCTCTGCTTTTTAAGCTGTTAGGAGACTCCTATTCCCTCCCCAGAATTACAATTCCCCGCATTCCCTCTGATTGTTAAGCCACTTTAGAAATTGTAGTTTGGTGCCTCCCCACAACTCTTAGCATCCCTTAACAAACTACAGCTCCCAGGATTCTTTGGGGGAAGCTGTATGTTTAACCAACATAGTTAAAGCAGAATAAGAATAAGAATAAGAAGCAAGGCCAGTACAAGAAAAGCAACTCAGGTAACATATCAAAGGCTTCGGGAACTGAAAATGTTTTTGCCTGGATTAAAAAAGGTCTCAAGTAGGGATTTATTGTGGCATTGTATGCATTGTGCCTTCCAGTTATTTTTTAAAATCATAGTTTAATAATTATTGTAAGTGTTGAGAGTGAATTTCTGTTTAATTATCATTTGCTGATCTTTTGAGAGTTAATTTTATTCCTGTTATAAGAAGGTCTCAAATATAGAATAAATGTTCATAAATGTACAAGGCAAACACATACCTAAGTATATGTCAGAGACGTGGCTGAATCGAAAGCCTGGGAAGTGTCTGACTCTGGAGATGAAGGAATGCCAGTACAGAGGGAGCCAGAGTCTGACTCTGGAGACGAGGGTTTGCAGCCACAGACAGAGCAGGAGTGGGTTAGTTAAGCCCCCCTTCATCAAGAGTTCCCAGACTCAGATAGAGCAGCAGACTCAGAAAGATCACAGGCAGAGGGGGGGGGGAGGAGATAGACGGCATTGAGGGGGTTGCTATGCAACCAGGAGGGAGGCAGTATTTAGAGGGCTCTTCATTTGAAAGCGGGGTTGGGGGAAACCCACCCACTTTCTCCCCAAAGCAGAAGAGTTGAAAGGGTTAAAAGAGAGGAAGGACTGGACTTTGGCACCCTTCATGCTGCAAAAAGGGCAGAGACTCAGAGTGACCAACTCATAGATAAGAGTGGCAGGCCCAAAACCGCTCTCTGGATGTTAATTGTAAATAAACATACCATAAAACTGCCAGAGACTCATTAATTCTTATCGGAGCTTTCTTGCCTGCCTGAGATCATTACAGTACATACACCACGTGTCTGAAATAGCACAGGAGAGCAATCCTGAAGCCATTTTGACTCTCCCAAATTGACCTCAAATATTTCTCTGCAAGGAGGAAGGAAACGGGAAAAGCTTTCCAATTGTATTTGGACTGTAGGGACGTACATTTCCCTGCAAAAACAGTCTGGCAAGTATCTGTTAAGCTGAGCAAACTATCAATATGTGTAAGAGATTCAAGAGTATTTACCATCTCAAAGGAATGGCCAGGCTGCCCAGAAAATGCAATCAAGTAAGGCATTATCAGGTATCCTGGCAGACAGGAGAGAAGCAACACTCGGAATTCTACTGGAGACCTTCTGTGATGTTTTGAGCAGGGGCGTAGGAAAGGGGGGTGGAGGGGCTGGGCTGCCCCAGGTGCTATCATGGAAGGGGGGTGACAAATTATCAAGGAACAATTACTGCCCTACTAGGGCGGTTCATTAAAAACTTTTTTTTTAAAAAATGCCTGCTGCAAAGGTCTTATTTTACCACACTAGGGATTATATAGCTCAGGTTAAGTACTTAATTCGTTCCGGAGCTTCCTTCTTAACCTGAAACTGTTCTTAACCTGAAGCACCACTTTAGCTAATGGGGCCTCCTGCTGCTGCCGCGCCGCCAGAGCCCGATTTCTGTTCTCATCCTGAAGCAAAGTTCTTAACATGAAGCACTATTTCCGGGTTAGTGGAGTCTGTAACCTGAAGCGTATGTAACCTGAGGTACCACTGTATATGAAATTTCATGCATATCAGTTAATATCTTGGCCCTCCTCCACGAAAATAGCTGTTTACTTGGCCGTTTTCCTATGTCGTGAAGGCTGAAATTTCCCCAAGGCTGGATTATTTACTTCTGTGTGCTTGTGTATCTGTGTATCCCTTGTATCTGTTAGGGACTATTCTCTTGCCTTTCCTTTGATATCTATGCTAATGATTACTGCTGCCGTTTTAATTTTAGAGAAAGTGTTTAATTAAAAAAGGATCTGTACTATAGAATAACAGTGGTAACAATACATTGAAGACAAGTAAATATTTTGGGGAGGGTGGTCCCAGAACCCTAGTGCCACCATGTCAAAGATGATAAAATGGGCAGACTTTGGTACTCTTTTGTCCTCCCCTCCCCCAATCTCTTTCTCTCTATCTGAGCTGGCTCCCTGCCTGTTACGTTATATGCAGGGAAACCCATGTGGAGTCCCTCTCTGTGTAAAGTCTTCAAGCTGTCCCTGCGCATGCCTGACAAATCTGTCCCATTGTCAAAATTTATCTTCCCTCCCCACCTCCAGTCTCCCTTGTTCTGTGTCCTGGCTGAGGGGAAAACAGAAGATGGATGGCCATCGGTCAGGGATGGTCTAGTTGAGATTCCTGCATTGCCCCCGTGGTTTGGCTAGAAGACCCTCAGGGGTCCCTTCCAACTCTACAATTCTCTGGTGCAGATTTTTAGGTACAAGTTGGATGCAAGGGGTGCATAGGATTGCAGCCCATCTATTGCACCGTCGGCTCGGGAATAAGTCCCACTGATCATGATAAGACTAGATTGCTGCTGTGCAGTCCTGTTTTTTAAATAAATGTTTTCCTTTTCAGATAATACAGAGCATGGTGAAATCATAATAAATAAAACCTCCCCTTCAGTAGTTTCAAGCACTACTACAGGTTCCACATAATATCTGGACTGCATTGTTTACTGTGACAGCACTTGCACTTTGGAACTCCCCGCCTATTGCAACAAAGCATGTGCCTTTGCTAGACTCTTTTCGGGCACCTGCTAAAAGCATTCTTCTTTAGGCAAGCATACCTAGATGCTTAGGAAGTTGAAGTAATTTTAATCTTAATATTTTAGCTTTTGTAAGCTTTAAAGTGGGGTTGTTAATTTTTCTTGATTTTACTGCTGTGGTGTTTGTTTTGGTAAACCACTTTGCAGGTTTTTTAAAAATAAATTTTATTAAATAAACAATAAATATAAATAAAATAACACAAGCCAAAACACAATCCACCCTGTAGATTTAAGTATCTGTCCATAGTTGCCTACTTGTTACCAGAGGCCCAGAATCCACATTCCGTTGTAAGAAAATATGAAATAATGTAAAACCATGTTTGCAGGCAAAAAATCAGTCTATCAATCAATGTGTGGGGGCTGACAAGAAATTTTCTGCACCAGGTACCACCTGACCTCCCTACACCTCTGGTTTTGGGGGGTGGTCTTGGGGTACAGGGTGGGCAGTTTCAAAAGTATAGTAACTATGTGAGGGGTAAACTGCAGGGCCCAGAATCCCTTGAGGGAATGTTATAGAAAAAATTAGGGGTTTGGCTTTTGCTGCCCAACTCCTGAAGGGATTGAGTCCACTAAGTCCATGATCGGTCAGAGATGAACAGATGGAGACAAGGCAGATCTTTATTTTTCTGTTGCAACAGAGTTCCCTCCCCTCCTTGCAAGGAGGTAAGAGAGAACCTGAACAATGGTGTGCAAGCCCCTATAAATTCCCAGCAACCCTTCACAAACCACAGCCACCAGAAGTCTGAATTTGTTTAAAAGCTATGGCGTGTTCACCATCAACACTTTCAGAGTCTCCCCTGGTTTAGATGAAAAGGAGAAAGAGGGCTTAAGTGTCATCAACATGCTGATGACTTGTATTCACTCCAAATCCCCAGACAACTTTGCTCACTGTATGTATATGTGTGGGAGAACTGGGGGCGGCAGTTTTCAGGTAGAGAGAGAGAGAGAGAGAGAGAGAGAGAGAGAGAGAGAGAGAGAGTTTTGTGGCTGCCATGTGAGAATCAGTCTTGGGAGTGGGGCACAGAGGTATGCCGTAACTTTGGGAGAAATGACTGCCCTTCATGACTAGCCCTGTAGGTCTGCATGCCTCTTCCTTAGCTCTCGCTGCCTCCCTTTATGGCACGTTTATTTGGGCAATTGGTATACCACTTCATGTTTCGAAAGAAAACCTCTAAGCAGTTTGCACGCTCTTAAAAAAAAACCCCACAAAATAAAATACGGCAAAATTCACACTCTAGAGGGGCACAGATATCAGGATGAGAAATCTTCTAAAAGCATCAATATAAACTGAAACAACACACACAGGGGGACCATAAAAACCATGAGCAAATCCAAAATATGCCAGAGGCAGCTAGCCCTCCTTCACCACACGCAAAAAAGCGTCTACAGAGGTAACGGCAACACCCTCACTTTTGCTGCTGTTGCCCTAGCTTAAAGATGAGGCAAAATCACACACTCCTCCAGAAAAATGGGTAACCATGGGGCAATTATAGTGTATCTTAGTGTGGCCCACACTAAGCAAGCGGTTTGTTTGTTTGCTTATTTATATATATTAGACCCCTCCCCTTTAACCCCCATCTTTTGCAACAAGTTTGTTTGCTTAGAATAAAACAATTAAAATATGTGTTAATTACTTTCAAGGACCTTTGAGGACTTGGGCAGTTACTGAAATTTAGCCGTTGAAGCAGCAGGAGGAGAAAACCACAACCTCCTCAGGGGAAATGCCATGAAGGAAGACCCTTTTCACCTTGCTCCCTATGGGAAGCATGGTTACAGAGAGTGTCCCGTGAGTGATTTTACCAGCTCGCCATGAAAATTTGCTTCTGGTGATTGCTATCGCTCTGCACGGCTGCGGCCTGATTTGCCCTTTTCTTTATCTGTTAAACGCTGAAAGATTCATTCAATGGTTTAGCAACTGCTTTACTCCATAACCGCAGAGCCATATCTTGCAGAAGAAACAGGTGTATTATCTATCTTCTAGAGATTTTTTTTTAAAAAAAGAAAAATTAAAAACCACTTCCAGGAAATGGATCTTAAAGGTTCTGCACCGAGTATGCATGAACAGGAAGTTGTAAAAATGTCTAACCCACAAGAACAATACTGTACAACCTTGTGCATAAGAGATCTTGGCCGGTCACGATTCATTTATAGCCGCAGTGGGTTGGAGTCAGGCAAAGCTAGCTGAATTTGGGCCCCATTGAAACCAATGGGACTAGTCAAACACAGCTTAAGTTAAGATCCATTTATTTCAATAGGATCAAGGCTGCACCCTTAACACCCCAATGCTGGTTGCTTGAGTGGGGAAGGGTTAGGATGAAGTGCAGGCATCTCTCTGCTGTCTTCAGCCAGCAAAGGCGAGTACTGCTGCTCTTTCATAAGGCAGAGACACACGCACACCATAATAATAAAATAATAATAATAATAATAATATAATAATAATAATAATAATAATAATAATAATAATAATAATAATAATACCCTGCCCATCTGGCTGGGTTTCCTGTTTCCTCAGCCGCTCTGGGCAGCTTCCAGCACATCTAAAAACATAATAAAGCGTCAAACATCAAAAACTTCCCTAAATGGGGTTGCCTTTAGATGTCCTCTAAAAGTCAGAGTTGTTTATTTCTTTGACATCTGATGGGAGGGCGTTCCACAGGGAGGATGCCATGGCCAATAAGGCCGTAGTCTGTGGGACCAAGGTAGATGAGATGTTGAGCTTGCTTCAACATCTTGTCATTTTTTAATTGCTTGTAGCAGCCATGGGGAGGTTGGTTTTCAAAACAGGGCCTTGTCTCAACCCTTTCTCTCCCTCAATGTGTTCTCAATGTCCTGCCACCCCACATGTCAGCGGCTGCTAGCCCCAGGTGGAAAGCAGAGTGCAACTGGGAGGTGAAAATTGCCCATGGGGGCTGGGTGCCCCTTGAGGCTGGTGGGATGGAAATCAGAGAAGCCAAATTCTAAGCGACTCCAGCCAAAGAAAGGCAGAGCCAACTAATTCTCACTCTGCCTCCATCCTGCTGCCTGTTGAGTTTCTTCAAAGGCAATGCTGAGACTAAGGAGAAGGAAGAAGCGGATAGGACTGGTTGTAAACCCCCTGGACTGGATGTAAAGTCAGAAGGGAGGGAGGTGGAGGCTGGTTGAGGGAGCAAGGCCCCTTTTGCCCCAATAGGGCAGCCTTCACGGAATATTAGTTCAACAGTGGTAATGGAACGGTGCTATCCGCCATTCCTGAGGGGAGCAGGTTGGCTTAGGAGTTGCAGGCCATGTGGGACACAAACAGCTCTGTCCAACAACACTTCTCCACTACCCCCAACACCCAACCGAGGAAGCCACCTCATTCTGCCTAACAATAATAATTTTATTATTTATACCCCACCCATCTGGCTGGGTTTCCCCAGCCACTCTGGGCAGCTTACATAAGAAATGGTAAAACATTAGACATTAAAAATCTTCTGATACAGGCTTGCCTTCATATGTCTTCTAAAAGTCAGATAGTTCTTTATTTCAGTCACGGTCCGAGTCAAAGTCCCGGCTGAGGACGTCAGGACCAGGGGCAAGATGGCAGGGCGGGAGCAGGAACAAGAGTCCAGGAGCCAGGAAGCCAAGAGTCCGAGGGTCAGGAAGTAAGGAGTCACGAAGCCAAGGGTTCGAGGATCAGGAAGCAAGAAGCCAAAGGCAGGAAGCGTGTTGCTGTGGCAAAGAGACGAAGGGAAATGCTGACCTTATATCCCTTCCCGGCTCTTGCCACCAGGTGCTGTGAGTTACCAATCGGCCTCACCTGTGAGGCTGTGCCTTGACTCTTCAGAACAAACTTAGGAAGGCCCCAGTCCTGCGAAGCCCTACTGGTCACAGGGCCTGGCTCCTGCACGCACTCCCGACAATTCCCTTGACAACTAATGGGAGGGCATTCCAGAGGGCGGGTGCCACTACTCAGAAGGCCCTCTGCCTGGTAGGGCTGGCTGTGAAACTTCCAACGGTAGGGGAGGGGTGTGTGCATGATGTTCTGCTCCTCCATTGGTAGCAACAGGGCCATATTTTTATTCTTAGAAGGCTTACAAGCCAGGGAGAAGGCTAGGCCTGAATGCTTCTATCTGACATTGAGTTTTTCATGTGGAGAGCTCCCCCCCCAACAAGAATTCCATAATGTGAATCGCCTCACTTGCAGTGGCACCCCCCACCCTCCTGGCACAGTTTGACCCCCTCAGTGTGAACTAGCTCCTGGTGATAAGGTTTGGCTAGTGAAATTGTAATTCTTTGGGCCCTTTGGAAGAAGCCATGGGAGTCAAACTGGTCCACACAGAGTTTGGTGTCCCCTAAGCCCTGGAGCCCCTACAAAGGTGCTGTTGCAGCTGTCAAAACAACAACACTGCCCAAATCACAGAAAAAAAATATTCTCTGTGCACTCTATGCAAATAGTTCTTCTGTTCCTGGCTGCTGCTAAAGATGGAAAACAAAGCTAAACCACAACCTGCCTTTTGTTGTTACATTGCGTTGCAAGCTATATATATATGCACGTATCTAAAGGAAAGGTTCAGCCACCCCTTCTGCCTGTCAGCTATGCTATGCTATGCACCAGTGCCTTGCATCTTCCACCACGGTGTGCATGCATAACATGATGAGCATTTAAGATCAGCTTCTTTGCAGGGAAGTGGCAATTGTATGGTGCATCGTCTAATGCCCACTGACCTCTCTCCAAAGACTTCAGCAAAGGAAACAGCAGCGTCTGTCCTAAGTAGTGAAGGTAGGCTGGCTGTTTGCCCTGCTTTACAGGCGAGAGTGCTCTGTAGTAGCTGCAGCCAGCGCAAAATTCAGTGGCTCGCTAGGGCAGAATATTGCCATCATATTATGCTGTTGCTGAAAGAATTACACAGGGTGCCAGTCAGCTACCAGGCTAAGTGCTGCACAGTTTGGGAGCAGAATACAGATACCACCTTATCACAATAGAATCATAGAATTGTAGCATTAGAAGTGTCAGCTAAGGCATCCATGACAGGTGGCCCTTCAAACTCTGCTTAGAAACCTCCAAGGAAGGAGAGTCTGAACAGCTTTTACTGTCAGAAAGTTCTTTCTGACATTTAGTCAGAATCTCATTTCTTGTAACTTGAAGCCATTGCCTTGAGTCCTGCCCTCCAGAGCAGGAGAAAACAAGCTTGCTCCCTCTTCCATGTGACAGCCCTAAAGATATCTGAAGATGGCTATCATATCTCCTCTCAGTCCTCTTTTCCAGGCTAAACATACTCAGCTCCTTCAACCGCTCCTTGTAAGTTTCCAGAGCCTTTATCATCTTGGTTGCCCTCCTCTGCACACATCCCAGCTTGCCAACATCCTTCTTAAATTGTGGTACCTAGAACTGGACACAGTATTCCAGGTGTGGTCTGACCAAAGCAGAATAGAGTAGTACTATTACTTCCCTTGATCTGGACACTTCACTTCTGTTGATGCAGCCTAGAAGAGCATTAGCTTATTTTTGCTGCTGCATCACACTGTTGATTTGTGTTAAGCTTGTGGTCCAAGATGGGATCAAGTTTAAAACTTTCTTTGGAAAGGTTTTAAAGCTGTAACTGGGGAGTCCAAACAATTAACAGACTCCCTCGAACCAAAGTTTTCTTTCATCCAGGCCTTTGAATCTCCAGTCCTCCTGCCCCAAATGCAGAATTGCTGAGAAAGTGGGGGAAGAGTCCCTCCTGGGCAGCTTGCTGGGAAATGGAGCACCTGACACATTTCTATTACGTTATAGAAAAGAACATTGATAATGAAAAACACACACAATTGTAAGTGTGCTCCTGCCTCCATATAGATTTGAAAGCCCCTCAGATATGAATAACTCACTCTGAATTCTACTCCTGCCACTCATAGTCAAAATGACTTCTGAAGCCCTGCCCACACCAGTCTGCATGCCAGAGGTTGAAAGTCTTGAGTCTTCCGAAAGTAACAGGTCTAATTCAGCCCACATGGGTAACCAAGGTTTTGCTTAAAACAGGGTGTCAAACCCTGAATCACAGAGCCTAGAGGAAAACATGAACAACATCTAAATCTGCATTTGTTTGTTTTCAGTAACCAAAATTATATTATCAACATAAATAAGCTGAAAAGTTAATTTCCCATTTTGTTGTTTTTCCCTTGAGACATCGGTTGAATTGGACCACATATATCAGTATGAATAAGTTGCCAAGGCTCTTTTGGACTTTCCTGGCTTTGCTTGGGGGGTAGAAGGTCTTGTTCCCTTCCCCAAGAAACAAAACAACTTTCACATATTTCACTATTCAGGCCAACTTAACAAGGTTAAATTTCCATTCCTCTGACCAAACCTTTCTTTGACAGGTCTGCTATCATCCTGAAGTCTCTATGTCCAAGCCTTTTGTGTTCATCTGTGGCACAAAGGGCTTGAACATAAGAGACTTCAGGATTATAGAAGACCTGCCAAAGCAAGGTGGGCAAATTAGGCACATTGGGAAGGGCATTATGAGAAAACCACTGGGGGGCTAATTGGATAGTAGAGTGCTTGGTATATGGTGAGCAATCTCATCCTTTATTTCCACACTGTGGCCCCAGAGCAAATAATCTGGCAGCAGAGCTATGAGCTACGGCCTGTCCAGGACACAGGCCCACAGCCCAGGTGGGGCTCACTAGCTTGGGAAGTAGGTATGTGATTCCTCAGCTGGAGTAGACTCAGGTGAGTGTCATATGCCTCGTCATGCCCAGAATATATAACAGGAAGGCTGTCCTGGCCAGGCCTGTGTCCTCTAATGAAAATAGGGACACCCTACCAGATCATGGACATCCCTGGAAAATAGGGACACTTAGAGGGACTGCTGTACCAGCACTGCATTTATCCAATGAAAATAGGGACATCCTAAGGAACAGCAGGACATTCTGGGATGAAATCAGAAACTGGGACAGCTTCTCTAAATCACGGACACCCCTGGAAAATAGGGACACTTGTAGGGGCTGCTCTACCAGCACTGAAGTGCTGGCTTGGGCGCCGATTCCCTGAAAGAGCTTGCAAGATCTCACCCAGGTCTCATGAGATCTTTTGCCCTCCTTGATATCTTGCAAGCCTTTGATGAGATCTCGCAGGAAATCAGCACCTATGCTGGCACCGCTTCTCTGGCAGAGGTGGGGGCATGAAAGGAGGCCCCCATGAGGGTGCTGCTGTAAGAAAAACACTGAGGCATAATTTGAATCCTGTGTCCCTGCTAGGCATCTGTCCTGATCAGGTCATAGCTCACAGCTCTCCCGACAGTGCCTTTCGTGACACAGATGAACACAGGTTCATTGGGTTTTGGGTGAAATTGTGACCGCCATAGCTATCCTGACAGATGATTTGGTCTGGAGCCACAGTGTGGAAGAAAAGGATGAGATTGCCCCTGTTACTCCACCTGGGGTCTCCAGTCACAGTCTCTGGTCACACTACTCCTATGTTGTGAAATTTGGGGTATTTTTGTGGGGGAAACCTGTTTGATTGGGATATTTCCTGCTTATGAGTAATCGGTGGTCAGTGCTATTTTTCCAGAATAAGATGTACCGGAAATCACCACAAACAGCTCACTTGTTCTCTTACAATGGCAATGGTGCCCACCTGAGAGGTGCCCAACTTGTGATTTTGTGAGTTGCGGTGAAAAAAACCCACCCCTCTCTGTGGTGATGTTTTGCTGGGTGCTGTCTCCCTCCATGCCCCCTACTTCCATTTTGTTTCCATCTGACCAAAGGAAAGGTCACAGTCTGCCTTTTCCAACAAGATTCGTGGACCCCGCTGTCCCCTTGGCTACGCCCATGGGTAGAAGAGATGGGGAGGAAAGGGGGAGGAAATAAAGTGACAGGTAGCCTTTCATGTGAACAACTCCAAATCCTTACCTAGTTTGGAGTGAGGCATTGCTTATTTTTTATTTTTGGACTGTTATTTTGTGCAAGCATGGTAGATCACAAAAGGTATATGTGCACATCTGAACAAATACCCATAAATACCAGATTTCCTGGCTTTGAGCAACACACACACACATGGCTGCTGTTTTGTGCAAAGCTGGTAGATTGAGAAACTTGTATTTTTTTATATCAAAAAGATAAACTAAAGGTGTGTGTTTACAGGTAAACAGATACCGGTTTGCATGCCCATAATGACCTCAGTCAAGGCCTACACTCATGATTTGTTCTTTGTCCACATGAAACATGGGGTTTTAACCGCCAAACGTTGCAGGGGGCCTTCTGCTGGCATTTGGCACCGCTTTGGAGTAAATTAGACAATGTCGGATCCCCAAAATGTAAACCATATTAAAAGGGCACTTTGAGTGGGAGGGATTTGTAAGGACTGCAGGGCGGAATTTCCCCTGTATTTTCTTTGTTAGAAAATTCCAGGTTGATGTGATTTCCTTGGAGGAAGCAGGGGATAAATGTGAAATAAATACATTTCATCTAAGGATGTCTTTCACTTCCCCATGGAGGTGCATGTTATCACAAAGTCCTTCTAGAATGGTTGCCACCAAGGCAAGGCTGGAACATTTCAGCAGCATGTGCCAAAGAGCCTGTTCAGGGTGTGACATGCAAACCAAGAGGTCTTGGTTCAAATTCTGGCTCCATGGTGGATTACTGGGAAGCTATTGTTCTCCCAGGCCAACTTACTGTGCTGTTGTAAATGTCATTGAACCAATCTCTAATGAGACAACTTGCATTTTTCTGTAGTATTTTTATGGTGAGACTTAAACCTGGATCGATGCTGGGAGCCTTAGTCCACAACACTGGTGATCTCTGAGCTAGAAGGAATCATAATCTCAGGGTTGTGGGTTTGAGCCCCACAATGGGTAATAGATTGCATTGCAGGGGGTTAACTAGATGAACCTTGTGGTCCCTTCCAGCACTACAATTCTACGATTGCTCCTTGTTTTTCATTTCTCCACCCTTAAGTTCAGTTCTCCACATTTATGGCCGTCGTGAGAATTCATCAGCATTTCAGAGTGAATTTCATACAGTTCACATGTACATTTGCAATTCTGCCTAATATGCACACCTCCATAGGCCGATTTCCCCAAATGGGAGACATTTGAGTGTGTTATTTTCACCAATAAATGCATCTTAATGCACACTTTACCCTCATCCATGTCTTTTAGTGCGCACCACCTCACTGGAAAACCTGTGCTGAAAAATTCAGAGAAGTGCAAATTTCAAAGGACTCTTATTGTTGCTGAATTGCATTTCTTGCCACGTTGTCACTTGCTCCAAGCAACTTACAATTGTGAAAGTGGCTGGGTGGCTCTGTTCTGGTCCTCAGGTTGTTTTGAAAAGTGTGTATTGGGTAGGTTTACTTTTAGATGTCAACTGAACCGAGTTTCTACAGCATCCCTATGAGACGCCCCCCCCCCACTCCACAAGTGTGATTGGTACTGGCTACTTCCCCCTGCCATACCTGCCTTGGGGCAGCTCTGCATCCAGGTACATGAGATGACAATTCTCTCTGCCCTCCGTTCTCACTGCAAAGTGAGGACCCCTTGGCAACCGCATGGAGCCAAACGGGTGTGTGTGTGTTCCTCTTAGTAGCCCAAACCTCACAGCCTTGCAAAACAAGAAGCCACTTCAAAAGGGCTGCGAGAAAGGTCAAAGGAGGGGCTGTGAGAACGAAAGCAGAGGGGAAGATGGAAGCAAAAAGACAGAGACACACAGCAAGAAAGATCTAAAGTGAGGAAGGAGAGTATAGGCTCTGTGGGCACTAATAACATTGCCCTCTTCAATTTCCCCATTAATTAGAGCAGTGTCAGCCCTACGCTTAAAAGAAGAAGTAAGCACCCAAGTTAAACTTCTGCACCAAAGCAACAAACAACATGTTGCCTGGGAGAAAACCCCACTGCTGCCTCCCCCTCCCCAAATTCAGCTCCGTGTGAATTCCCTATGTCCAGACTGTGTCGTGAGACTTGGCTCTCTATAGAAGAGAAGGGTGGTGAAAGCATATTAATGGACACATGTGGCGTAATGGTTAGAGTGTCGGACTGTGGCCCCGGAAGACCAGGGTTCAAATCCCCACTCTGCCACAAAGCTCGCTGAGTGACCTTGGGCTGGTCAAAGGCTCTCCGCCTACCTCACAGGGCTGTTGTGGCAAGGACAAAATGGGGAGCAGGAGGAGAACAACGTACGCCATCTCAAGCTCCTTGGAGGAAAAGGTGCGATATAAATGGGACGAAGACAAGGGTGAAGTTCACAAGAAAATTAAATCAAGCTGTGTCCGATCCCAAGCCTGGTTTGGTGATGGTTGCGAGATCCTGGATTGTTTGTTTTCAAGGTGGTGTTGCAGGCTTTGGGGCTGCTTGTTCACACTGCATCTCTGAATCAACCACAAGACTCGCATGTTTGTTAACCGGGAGGCCACCTTCTTCCTGCACTGAGCGTACCAATGCGGAAGACAGGTATGCTTGTTAAAAACAGACTTCTTATTGAGGTGGGTAGGCTGTGGGGTGGCCAGAGGCAAAAGAAGGCAGGGCCATCGTAAGGGTCTTTTGCACCTAGGCAAACACGCCGTCTCTTCCTTCGTAATGTAGCAATACATTTTAGTGATGTAAGAGGGAAAAGAAAATGTATAATTTTCTGACATTGATATAAATTTCCATTTTTTAAATCCATGCCATCTAAACTCAATGCCTCAAATTAAGTCAAACCATTAAAACGTAACGTGTTTTATTCATTTCGCTTGCTGTGGTTGAAAACTCACATTCTTATATTTTAGATTACAACAACAACAACAAAATGTTTATTCGGCTTTACGCCCATCATAAAACACAACACAACAATACAAATCAAATAAAACAGTGGACTCGTACAAGCCACCAGTAATATAACACAAATCGCAGCTCACAAGGACAGATATTAGCAATTCAAAAGAAAAAATTAGGATTAAGATTTAGGCACTACGCTAAAATCAATATCTGATGTCATTATAGAAAATTCTTATAACTATCAATAATCGGCTAACATTCCATTCCGTCTCTTGTACGAGAGGACGGCTGTTAGGAATTTGGCAACCTGTAGGGTAATATAAGGATCCACATCTTGTAGAACCCAGGCAAGCTGTAGGTCTACTGGTTTGTCAGCCACAGACTGAATTATGGAGTTTAGTATACTAGCACGAGCTGAACTGTACATAGGGCAGATAAACATGACATGCTGTAGAGATTCAGATGTTTTCATTTCACAAGCACACATTGAAGGGACTTGGCCCTTAGTGAATCTATGTCTCAGGACATTTGTTGGAAAAACATTGAACCTAGCTCTAATGAAGGCATAACGGTGAGACGCGGCCATAAGCGATGTTAAGTAGGATGGAGCACGGTAGATAGGGATTATGCCGAAATTTAACGGCGAGCAGACTCCACCACCAGTTAAGAAATTTTGGTATAGCTCCGCATCATCCAGCCTTTGATTTATACACCTTTTTGCCACATTTAGATCCAGTTTGAACAATTCAGTGGGCGAGATCTCATAGGACAGCAATTACTGTATTCCGAAATTAGGGATGCGGGTGGTGCTGTGGGTTAAACCACAGAGCCTAGGGCTTGCTGATCAGAAGGTTGGTGGTTCGAATCCCCGTGACGGGGTGAGCTCCTGTTGTTCGGACCCTGCTCCTGCCAACCTAGCAGTTCGAAAGCACGTCAAAGTGCAAGTAAATAAATAGGTACCGCTCCAGTGGGAAGGTAAACGGCGTTTTCATGTGTTTCCAAATTCAGTGGTAAACTGTGGGTCTTCCTGGGGGAAAGCGGTGGGACAAATGTGGATGAAACCCTACTTTTGGCTGGCTGACCACCACCCTGGAAATGGAACAGTGGGTTTGCATTGCAATCCTATGTTTCCCTACTCAGACATAAACTACACTGAGCTCAGCGGGTCTCACTGAAAGGTAAACAGGCCTGGGATTGCAGCCTAAATGGACCTGCGTCTGAAACAGCAAGGCAAAAGTGGTGTCTTTTTTATCTCTATTCCCTTCTGCCTCTGTAGCAAAATGTAGATGATGCACACATTTTTTAAGTAGGCAAAATTGTTGTAGTTTTGGAAAACAACGAGGGGTGGCTGGGAACCGCCTCTTGTTACCAACCTCTGGTGATATTCCCTAAGTTTGTCAACAAATACAAATTCTGCGTCATACATGGCTGGCACTTAAATAATGTCAAGAGCATCTTGGTATGCCAGGGGTGCATTAGGGATAATTCCTTCCTGTGGTTTTGTGAAAAGGGTTTTCTAAATGTGTTGAGAAACTTTTATCAACATTCCCAGTGGTGTTTTAGAGTAGGGCTTGCCGGAACAAGTAACAAAGCCAGGGTCTGCTCGAAAAGCTTTTGCATTTTGACATACTGTTGGAAGAATGGCTCACTGATCACCGCCAGAAGGAGATGGTGTGTATATAGTTATGAGACTGACAAGGCAGCTCTATCTGTTTGTTTCCAGTGCCCTCCTGTGGGCTTGCTGTGAAACAGCAAGCTCTTCTCAGCTTCCCTTGGATCTAATTATATGAAGTTATATGAAGTAGCAGACGTTTGCCCTGACGCCACTGGGGGCTTAAGTGGAGAACCATTTTGACAGAGTCTGTGTATTCGTATGTTTTGATTTCTCCTGTCCCTGCACTCCCATGCCCCCTAACTAAACCATCGTCTACCCCAAAAGCTATGTTTGTATTGCTTTGGTAATGAATTGAAGTGGTACCTCGGGTGGCGCTGTGGTGTAAACCACTGAGCCTAGGACTTGCAGATCAGAAGGTTGGCGGTTCGAATCCCCGTGACGGGGTGAGCTCCCGTTGCTCGGTACCTGCTCCTGCCAACCTAGCAGTTCAAAAGCACGTCAAGTGCAAGTAGATAAATAGGTACAGCTCCAGTGGGAAGGTAAACGGCGTTTCCATGTACTGCTCTGGTTCGCCAGAAGTGGCTTAGTCATGCTGGCCACGTGACCTGGAAAAACTGTCTGTGGACAAACGTTGGCTCCCTCGGCCAGTAAAACGAGATGAGTGCCACAACCCCAGAGTCGTTTGCGACTGAACTTAACTGTCAGGGGTCCTTTACCTTTTACCTTGGGTTACAAATTTAATTCATTCCAGAGGTCCGTTCCTAACCCGAAACCATTCTTAACTTGAGGCGCGCTTTTGCTCAATGGGGCCTTCTGCTACTGCCGTGCTGCTGGCGCGCAATTTCCATTCTCATCCTGGGACAAAGTTTGCAACCCAGAGCAACTACTTCCAGGTTAGTAGAGTTTGTAACCCAAAGCGTTTGTAACCTGAAGTGTTTGTAACCTAAGGTACCACTGTAATTGTTTATGAATTAACTGTTGATTATAACAAAGTCATTTCCCTCAGAATCCTACCCTCTTTCTGCCCCCTTTTTATTTATTTATTTGCCACGTGTATAAAGCTGAAAGCACACAAATTAAATGCATATGAATTGTGGGCTTGCTGTACACAAAATGCATCACTCAGAACAATATGAAAGAAGCACCTGCTTGGTCCCTGTGAGAAACAGGGTGTGGGACTAGACCACTGTTTCCCAAACGTGGGTCTCCAGCAGTTTTGGACTGCAGTTCCCATCATCCCTGACTGCTAGTCCTGCCAGCTGGGGATGATGGGAGTTGTAGTCCAAAACCAGCTGGAGACCCAAGTTTGGGAAACTCTGGCCTGGCCTTGCAGGGTTCTTCTGTGAGGGCCGGCCCTGCCGTGAGGCTGTTGTTTTAGTTGGCAGATGCTAGGGATGGAACAGCTCCCTGCCTTCTCATCTGAGCCCCCTAAGCTACTCTGCCGCCTTCAGATTTGGTAGAAGTTGCTCTCCTTCTGCTAATATGGAAGAGTCAGCTACTAGTCCCATGAGGTTTGGTACATGGAGTTGGAGTGTGGGTAGGAATGGGCAATTCTGTCAGTTTCCATTTCTCTCAGTTTCTCATTCCCCTGGACTCTTTTTGGTGCCTGCAAAAAGATATATATCTTGTTTTGACAAGCCTACTCAGATGCTTAGAAAGCTGATGTAATTTTAATCTGTTTCAGTATTTTAACTGTTATATGTTTTAAAGTAGGGCTGCATATTTTCCTGATTTTATCGCTTTACCTTTTTGTGAACTGCTTTGAGGGTGTGTCCCCCCCCATCAAGTAATAATAATTTATAATAATAATTTATTATTTACACCCCGCCTATTTGGCTGTGTTTTCCCAGCTACTCTGTGGTGTACTGATTTTATTAAATGAACATAAATAAACACCTTTCCCCCCACCTTAAATTCAGTTCTCCACAATTCCGCATCAGTATACAATTCTTCTTTAAGCCCTCATGAAAATTCACCAGCACTTTAGAGCAAATTCCTTGTAATATACACATTTGGTGTGCACGCCATTTTGCCTAATCTACTCATTTCTTGCAAAGCAATGGCCCCAGAGAGAATGCATTTCGTTCTGCTTATTTTCACTAAGATTTGCATTTTTGTGCACACTTTCCTGTATGCATTTTTGGACCCCTTACTTGGCCGGAGAATTGAGTTGCGGCCTTCGGAGAAGCGTGAGTTTTGGAGGACAGTTGTGCTTTAGGTTTGCAAATTGTTTCAGAAAGTGCAAATGTGGGAGAACTGTATTACACCATAGCTGTCAACTTTTCCCTTTTTTAAAGGGAAATCCCCTTATTCCGAATAGGATTCCTCGCAAGAAGAGGGAAAAGTTGACAGCTATGTATCATGCCTTTGCATGTGCAATGAATCTATTTCTTCCACATCCCTGGGTGGTGGTGCTGCTGCTGCAGGCATCAGGATCCTCTTTCTCCTGTGGCAACAAAATGGTTTTGGATTGCCTTAGTATTGTGTTCCTGAGCTCCGGAGATCTTAGCAGGCATTGTCCACACGCCTTTAAGCCTACCTGATCTAAGGCGTGCCCTGCAAAATACCAGGCTACTTATGTGGAACAAGCACTTAAGTGGCAGGCCAGCCCCAGAGAGCCAGCTTGCGTCTGCGTACGATGATCTTTAACCACCGTTACAACAGCGCCAGCCCGTCATCGGCACGAACACAGCCATGACTCATCTGACAAGTTGATCTCGTGTTACTGGAGCGCGGCGACTTAGCGGCTTAGCTGTTCACTTGGTGGTTTCGTCCAAGCAGATCCTCCGAGGTTCAGGCTACTCCGTTTCACCACTTCTATTGTGGGAAAAAATTAACAAGACGTGTTACTTCTCCCCTTTTGCACAACACGCCCTTTTGCAGCAAGACATTCTGTCTTTGCCGCTAATTACTGTTAATTAAAACCTGCCATGAGAATTTGGGCACCTGTTGAAAACCCAAAATGGCTTTGAATGGGAGGGGGAATTAAAACCTTGCCACAATCAAGGTGGTTACACTGCAGAGGCATGCAAATCCTTGATTTCTGCTCAATGGCAGCGCATCCGCTTTCCAATTAGAACCAGAATCATAGAACCATGGAATCGTAGAGTTCGAAGGGGTCTCTGGGGCCATCTAGTCCAACCCCCTGCATCCTGCCCACAGCCATCCCGGTGTGGTAGGGGGCTTGAACCACCAACCTTCTGGTTAATAGCCAGGTGCACTGACCTAGTGTTGCCAGTTCAGTCCCCAGAATCTCCAGGTAGGCCTGGGACCTCTGCAGGGCTGAAACCCTGGAGAGCTTCTGCCAATCAGTGCAGATAATATTGAGCTTGATGGACCAGTACAAAGCAGCGTCCTATCTTGGTAGAAGACAAGCTGTTGTTTTCAGTCTAGGATTGTAAGATGGACGCAAGTCATTCGTTTCATTATAAGAGCGTCAAACTGAAAGCACAGAAGAAAATTGGGCAGTGAGGCGGGGGGTGGGGTGGGAGAGAAGCATGTTACAATTTTTCGGTAATAAGATCACCAATCAAATTGCACCCTTTCCCCTAATAATCTGTCTCTGTACAATAAGGTTTGGCTGTCTATTGCTGGAAGCATGGGTCTTGCTCGTTAGAGGCTTCAAAAATCAATTTCTCTGGCCAGAGAAACAAAGCACAAAAATACCTTTGCGAGAGAATTGTATCCGGCAGGCTGAATTTAAGGCAAAGGGCCTGAGACCATGGCATTGAGACCGTGGCTTGGCTCGTGGATAGCTGGAGGTTGCTTCCGCCTCCCTTAAAGTTTATATGAGCATGTGCAAAATGCCTTGCATAGAAAGGGCAACTACCATCCTATATGATATACAACTGAATCTAGGATTAAAAAACCCCTACGCGCTATAACCTCCAGGCAGGTTTAGGAATCTGGAATACAGTCATACCTCATGTTACATTTGCTTCATGTTGCATTTTTTCAGGTTGTGTCCCGCGGTGATCCGGAAATGCCGGAATGGGTTACTTCCGGGTTTCGCCACTCGTGCATGCACAGACACGCAAAATAATGTCATGCGCATGCGTAGAAGCAGCGAATAGCAACCCGCGTGTGAGCAGATGCGCAGCTGTGGGTTGCATTCCTTTCATGTTGCGAATGGGCCTCCGGAACGGATCCCGTTCGCAACCAGAGGTACCATTGTACTCAGTTTAGAAATTAAGCTGTTTTCCCCTTGGAGACTCAGAGCTGTATCCATCCAGGCACTGATTTATCAATATACTGGGATCAAGGCCGGCTTACCCATAGGCGCTAGGGGTGCGGGGCACCCGGGCTCTGGGCTCTCAGGGGATCCAGGCCTAGAGTCTGGAGCTGAGATTTGGAGTCCGGGGATTGAAGAGCCAGGCCAGCCAAACAGCCGCTGTCGAGCGGAGCAGAGCCTGTCAGAGCACCGCAGGCTTTTCTGCTGTGGGTGCTGAGGCAGCTAGCCAGCTCTGTCCTCCTGCGTCCCTGGAATTAGTGGGCCATTGAGAGGCCTGCCCAGCGCACACACACTGCTCACACAGCTTTCCTCCCAAGCCTCTGCAGGGATTACTCTCCTCCCTCCACCTGCAGTGGCATGGGAGAGAGTTGCGTACCCCCAAAAAAGCTCAACAACCTTAGTCTCCCCCCAAAAAATTGGGGGCGCTGGGCAGTTTTTTGCACCCCAGTGCCGCATATGCTAAAGACGGCCCTGATGAGAGGGAGAACGTTGGCAGCTTCTTGTTTGAGAGGAACACATAGGCAAAGATCTAGCAGAGACACAACTGCTTCTCCACCCTCTGTAGAGGGTGACATACAGAGACCAGCAGTCCACCCAGCTTAATGCTGTCCACACTGACTGGCAGCAGCTTTCCAGAGTTTCAGGCAAGGGACTTTCCCAACCCCACCTGGAGATGCCAGGGATTGAACCAGGAACCTTCTGCATGCAAAACAAAAATGATTTAGTGCTAAGCTACAAACCTTCCCCCAAATTAAGCCACGCAACCCTCTGCAGTGTTTCCCACGTGAATCTGCACTTTGATCTCAGCCAATTTCACATAACTGGTTTCAGCCCCAATGGCAAAGCTAACTAACTGAATGCCAACGGAGAGAGAGAGAGATGCACATTGCAATCGTCGTAAGAGTCCTTCGGTTCTTTGTGATTTTATCATTTGTTCTTAATGCCTTTCCACCCAAGTGGACGCTTTGAGGTTCCTCCAGATTCATTTGAATGAAGGTCCTAAACAAAGTTCAGTCCATGCATGGCAAATGATGTTCCGATTTATGCACTGAAGACACAAGATAACGACGAAAGCATGTTGCAACACGGCAACCTGGGCATTGGGTGGAGAGCATGCTCAAGGGACTTTGATGGTGTGGATTTTAACCGTCTCCGGGAGCCAAGTCCTCCTGGGGATTTCACATCGGAACACACAAGCTCCGAAAGTTACCGCGGGCAATGTTACAGAAAATCATTTACTCCCCACCCAATCGCTAAGCGAGCAGGTGTGCAAAACTGTGGAGCCTGCGCTTAGAGGCTCTTAAATGAAAAAAACACACAAATGAAAACCATGAAGGAGCATTTTAAAGCATCATAAGCGACTTGAGACACCAGGGCCAGCTGCCAACAGCAGCAGCAGAGAAGCAGTGTGGTGCAATGGTTAGAGCAGGCCTCCAGATGTCTTGGACTACAACTCTCATCGGCTCTGACTAGCATGTGCTGGTATGAGTTGTAGAGCAAAGTGTCAAGGACACCAGATTGGCAAAGGCTGGGTTAGAGCACCAGGCGACGACTGAAGAGGGCCAGCTTCAAATCCTTGCTTAGCCATGGAGCTTACAGGGTGATCTTAGTCCAGTGCCTCCTTTTTCTCTGCCTGACCTACCTCACAGGGTGGTTGTGAGGATTAAGTGAGGGGGACCAGGTTTGTTGCCTTGAGCTTGCAAGGAAAAGCAGGGCATAAAATAAGTGTTCAATATGCTCATCTCTATGGGGGAGAAGTGGTATGTCCTTAACGAGTTTTGCAGGTTCTCTAGATGGTTGTCCATGTTGGTACAGAGGCCACAAACTTGCTGGTTCCCTGGGGCTCATGTTCCTTCTCCCCCCGATGCCACCTGACAGTCTGACCCACATCTCTCATTCTCAAAGCTCTGATGTATTTGCAACCAAGAAAGAACTAAATCATCCCAGCACAGCAAAGACTGGCCAGCAGTCGTCTCTGCAGGTGCAGGGGTGCATCACTAGGGCAGCCCTGAATATTCTTCCATTTAGATTTTTTTTGGGTGGGTGGGGGGAATGAAAACCGCCTTTTCATGGGAACTTCAACTGAGAGATTAAATTTATTTTTTTATCTTGCTCGCTGCCATGGTTTTCCCAATCTGTTGTTGGTTTGGGACCATTTCCCTTCAAAGTTACTGCTTCCTGGATTATTCCTGTATAGGCAGTCTTGCCCGTCAAGTATGACTCTGTTATAAGAGGGCGAGGTGAGTGCATTGCAGATTTGGTTAACTGATGAGACCAGTGAAGGCAAACTGAGGAGGGAGGCATATAAGCTGTGCTGCTAAATGTACAGTCAAGCATTTGCCAAAAAGGAGGAAGAAACTGCCCTCCCAAAATCCCCAAAGTAGCTTCCTGCTGAGCAAGCTACTAGGTTTCTTACTTATTTTTACATTCATATCTTCCCTTTCAAGGTGGCATATATGTTTTTCCCTCTCCCTATTATAGCTTCGGGACACGGGTGGCGCTGTGGGTTAAACCACAGGGCCTAGGACCTGCCGATCAGAAGGTCGGCGGCTCGAATCCCCACGACAGGGTGAGCTCCCGTTGCTCAGTCCCTGTTCCTGCCAACCTAGCAGTTCGAAAGCACATCAAAGTGCAAGTAGATAAATAGGTACTGCTCTGGCGGGAAGGTAAACGGCGTTTCCGTGCGCTGCTCTGGTTCGCCAGAAGCGGCTTAGTCATGCTGGCCACATGACCTGGAAGCTATACGCCAGCACCCTCGGCCAATAAAGCGAGATGAGCACCGCAACCCCAGTCGGCCATGACTGGACCTAATGGTCAGGGGTCCCTTTACCTTTATTATAGCTTCACAACTCCCTTGTGAGGTAAGCTGAGAGATGACTGGCCAAAGGTCATGGGGCAGAATGTGGATTTGAAGCCAGGTCTCCCAGGCTGCGTACATACCATACCTTTCAAGCACCCCTCCCCGCGAAGACCCCTGGGAACTATAGCTCTGTGAAGGGGTTAACTATAATTCCCATGCTTCTTTGGGGATGATGTGCTTTCAATGTGTTGTACAGTCAGATCTTGGTTCTTGAACGTTTTGGCTCCCGAATGCCTCAAACCCGAAAGTGTGTGTTCCGGCTTGCGAACGTTGTTCGGAAGCCGAAGGTCCGTCGCGAATTCCGATTGGTGCAGGAAGCTCCTGCAGCCAATTGGAAGTTGCGTCTTGGTTTTCGAACGTTGAACAGACTTCTGGAATGGATTCCGTTTGAGAACCAAGGTACGACTGTACAGGCATGTTGGAAGGAGTTCAAGCTTTTTTTTAAAAAAGATGGTTCTCTTCAGAGGTCTATTTCCCCTCCTTGGGGGGTGGGGAACCAGTGCTTTAAACAAATGTGTTTGAGACAAGTACAGACCGCTACCACTTTTCCATTTTCTTAAAACATGTTTTAGTTTATTACGTGAAAAACCATTTAAAACAGAACAAAGAGAGTTGTTTGAAAAACAAAACAAAACAAAACCCACCATAAATCCTTAAACCAACAACGGATTAGGAGACACTCACAAAAAGACTGGCGTTGCCTTCCCTTAAAGTTACTAATTTATTTTTTAATCCTCTGAGAAGACGTCTGTGGAGGGCAACCCTGAAGCAGAATTCTCAGACAGCCTGCGTTTAACAAGGAAAACAAATAACTTGGTGGCGCTGTAAGGGATCCTAAGAGCTCGCTGCAACCCCAAAGTGCTGTTTGACGTGAATTGCTTGCATGGTGCCGTGGTAATACAGTGCAGCGTGGGAGGGGAAACGCTCTGACAAGCTTCAAACAATTGCCTTGGATTGTGTTCCACTACCGCCTTTGCATCAAATCGTTCTCAGGAAAGGGATCAAGGAGCATCAAAATGGTGGTGATGTGAATCCTTCAAGGATCCCACATTGCTCCACAGAGCTCCAAGACTTAATGAAGCTGTATAATGCAGTTGCATTTTCAGTGGGAATGGTCTTAATCACCATGTGCCTGGGGAGAAACTGCATTCTGGTTAAAGGCCTTTCTCACATTTCAGACTTCTGAAATATTACATTTATCTCTCCCCCCCCCCCAGCGTTGGAAAGTCAGATTTTCTTTTACAGACAATGAAAAAGTGGAACGTTAAGAGCAAAGAAGGTGTCCTGCGATTGTAGCTCTTATCCAGATTTTTCCATGCTATTTCCATGCAAAGTTGTATAAAGATTTCCCTAACAAGTTCTTTAAAAAAAAAAAAACTAGTTTAAAACTATGAGGTGTGTGGTGTTTTTTAAAAAGTATTTTGGGTAGAGAGGAAATGAAACAAGAAGGGGTTTAAAAATAAGCTCAGAAATGCAGTTTTGTGGAACAGGAAACTTCCTTTCTTCACAAAAATGAATGGCAATTTAATTTTGCAGGAAGGAAATTTGTGCTTTTCACTGATAACCAATTTTTAATTATATCTGAAAGGAATGGATGTCTGGAGTATCAGTTCCATGCACAATTTTAAATAATGTGAAAGAGGGAGAGTGAATTTGGCAGAACTTATACCTTAATAAGCTGATTCGAAGTTGCCAAGTTGCCAACTGAGAACAAAGGGATTATTCAGATATGTGGATGCTTCTCTAAAACACTCTATAACTTTTCCCTGGAAAGAGGGCATAAGGAAAATTTTAAAAAGCAAATCATAGAGTAAAATTGCTTCCTTGAGAGAGAAGAGTGATGCTGCTGTTGTGGATTATGATGCACCTGCGAGCTGTGATCTGCTTCTGTGCCAACTGATCGCTCTAAATCCATTATGACCCCTGGATATCAGATGTCACAAAAAGTTAAAATGCCCAGTAACCATTTGGTGGTGACCAACATACAAAACATGAAACGATACCAAGAGGAGCCTACATACCACCTCTTTTCTTTCCCATGCTGTTAATCTTTTGTTTTTAAAAAAGGGAGATGCATGAAAAGTAGCTAAAAATTTATTCTTTCTTTTCACTGTCTTCCGGAACCACCGGGTCAGCTGGCGGTTCTTCGACCATGGCGCTGTTGCTTTCGGAACCAGTGTTGCTGTCACTCGTTCCTTCCTCTGCCATGCTTTCGACTCCTTCCTGGCCACTCTCCTTGTCTTCCGGAGTGGATGTCCCTTCACCGTTTTGCTGGCTCTCAATGGTTTCTTCCGCAGGAGGCTCCTCTGCCATGGAAACAAGTTTGTCAGTGAGATTTCCCCTCCTTTGAATTTAGAAAGCTTTTCAGGCACAACAATAGGTGTTCAAACAACGCATGGCGTGCCCAGAAAGAAAACAAAACAAAGCAACCCTGTCTTAAGAGTTGCTATGCATAAGATGGGTATTGTTTGTAGATTCTTGGGGCAATTGCTGGCTTGTAGAGCCTAGGTCGTGTAACACCCAAGCGCTGTATTTTTCGCTCCATAAGACGCACCAGACCATAAGACGCCCCTAGTTTTTGGAGGAGGAAAACAAGAAAAAAAATATGCTGAATCTCAGAAACCAGAACAACAAGAGGGATCGCTGCGCAGCAAAAGCAGCGATCCCTCTTGCTGTTCTGGCTTCTGGGATAGCTGCGCAGCCTGCGCTCGCTCCATAAGATGCACACACATTTCCCCTTACTTTTTAGGAGGGAAAAAGGGGAATTAATATTTGGTAATTTGGCAGACTGGTTACTTATCACAGGGATATGGCTCAGTAATCATATTAAACAAGGTATGGAAATTCAGAAACTGTTTTAATTGCAGTTTCCCCAAATCCTCCACCTTAAATTCCACCAGAATTGTTTGAAACCTCCCTAGCTGGCCTGCTGCATGAACTCTAAATTCCCTTTACTGAAAATGTGCAGCCACCTCTCCAACCATTGGCCGGACTGCTATGATGTCATGGAATGAGCATTCTGAAGGCTAGGATCTGCCAGTACAGGGGCTTAGGGGCAGAAAGGGCTGTGAATTGTTGCGAAGATGTGGGGGAAAGGTGAGGAGGCATCACCATAGCCATGGTAATCAACTGCTGGGCTGAGCGAATGAATGAATGGAGAGTGTGCAGTACAATGGGGAACAGATTCAAGGAAGTCCAATTCCACACAAAAGCTTTCCCTTACTGAAATCTTTCTTTGGGAGGTGTTGGCACAGCCTAGTTCTTGCCTTCCTTCTGCCCCAAATTAAGCTGTGAGGAGAATCAGGATGGCTGAGAGGCAGAAGTGCTTTTGTGGTCTGCACAAAAAGGGGCAATCCCTACCAACACCATCCCATCTAGCTCCAAGGAGTGCTAATAATAATAATAATAATAATAATAATAATAATAATAATAATTTATACCCCACCCATCTGGCTGGGTTTCCTCAACAATTCTGGCTGCAGGGCCTGCTGCCTGGCTGCATAACCCTTCCAAATGTATCTGAGTTATTATTCGCATTCTTATTTAAATAACTTTTTAATTAGGCTTTATAATTAAGCATCACAGGAATAATAAATAATACAAATAAACCGACCAAGTCTCATGGCATTTGTGTATCACAAAAGGAGCATAATAAATTTGTAGTGCTATCTACAGCATATGGTTCATTATTAGTGGTCAACGTGTAAGTTCCTGGTTTGTGAAGTGGTTTAAGCAAAAACAATAAAAAGGGGGAAACAGGACAGAATAGAATTAACATTCAACATCACATACCCAAACGCCTAATCAGGAGTCCTGGTGATGGTGCTTAGATTAAGAATGAGCAATAGTCATTTCCCCTCTTATGTTACAAATGAAACAATACAACTGAGTTATGAGCAGTGATGAAAGGAGCAGGCCTACTATTTCCCAGAGTTCATTCTTTCAGTCTTGGTAGCTCAGTTGGTGGAGCATGAGACCCTTAATCTCAGGGCCGTGGGTTCAAGCCCCATGTTGGGCAAAAGGTTCCAGAATTACAGGGGGTTGGACTAGATGACTCTTGTGGCCCCTTCCAACTCTACAATTCTATGACGCTAGGATTTGGGGGGCTCTGCACTCTCTCCCAACCAGGAAAGCATGTAAGGAAATGCGGTTTCTCTATTCTATCCTTCACTGAGAGCTTTGTTTCCCCCTGGCTGCGGGGTGGCGTGGGAACTAGGTGTTACAAAGCCTCAACGCCTACTAAGAGAAAAGGACCCTCAGAGGCAAACTTGTTTTCCATTGAACAATCAGCTGCTGAATATTGCTTTGGAGCAGCTCCACAGACCCAGAGGCATAAATCGAGGAAGAAACCCTGCTCTGGGCACCTCTTCTTCAAGGCTCTTACCAAGTTCGGGAAAGTTCTTCCTCTTTTTTCTTACAGAAGAGGAGACTTTGTTCTGAATGAAAGGCTGGCTGTATCATAAATGGCAACTAAAGACAAGCCCTGGTTATTAAGTCACTGCAGAGTTCAGTCTTCCTCGCATCTGCGTCACCAGACGTGGCTGTAACCTGGTCCCTCGGTGATGCGCAAGACATGAAAAAGGGGAAGCCACGGGTTGATGGGGGAGCCTACTAAAACTCAACTGTGCTACTCAAAGCTGTACGCTGGCTACCTCGGCCAAGAAAGCGAGATGAGCGCCACAACCCCAGAGTCGGTCATGACTCGACCTAATGGACAGGGAGGGTGTTACTTGATACAGTGGTACCTCGGGTTAAGAACTTAATTCGTTCCAGAGGTCCGTTCTTAACCTGAAACCGTTCTTAACCCGAGTACCCCTTTAGCTCATGGGGCCTCCCGCTGCCACCACACGATTTCTGTTCTCATCCTGAAGCAAAGTTCTTAACCCGAGGTACTATTTCTGGGTTAGCAGAGTCTGTAACCTGAAGCGTTTGTAACCTGAAGTGTCTGTAACCCGAGGTACCACTGTACAACTTCAGATCCTTTAAGAAAAGGCTCAGCTTAAAACATCAGCCCTTCTCCCTACCTCCGCTACATGTCCCCCTCATGTACCACTGCTGCTTCAAGGGAAGCCCCCCCCCAAACACCTGGGCTTGCCACACGGTTACCTGCTTCCATCGGAGTGCTCCCCTCTTCTTTCTTCTCCTCTGCCTTGCTGGCTGCTTGCTCCTCCTCGGCGCTTGTGCTATTCTGATTGCGCTCGGCTTGCTCCGCGGCCTCCTTCTCCCTCTCCTCCTGCCGCTTGCGGGCCTGCTCCTCGGCCTGAGCGATTTCGGCCGCTATCTTCTCCATGTCCACCTCCACCTTCAGGCTGCACAGCTGGATGTGGGGAAGAGGGGAAAATCACATGTCACTTTTAAAATCCAGGTTCTCTCATCACCAAGTCCTGTCTCCACTATGAAGTCACTAGGCAGCCTTAGGCTCGGGATTTTCTCCCAACTTCAGTCTCCCCTCCCTCTGATATACAATAAGGGGATAATACATACAGCAGAAATAAGGCGCACAATATGTATGAATAAATCACATTGTAGGTGTGATTCATATACACTATCTTAGATATCTTAGCAGAGAATCAAAGCCAAAACCCAACATTTGAGGCAACTGCAAGCCATCTGTGCTGGCAAAGCTCGGAAACTATTATTCCTAAGAACCGACAAGCTTTGTGTGTTTCAGTTGTAGCTTACAAAAAAAACCTTTAAAATTAATTTGAACTAGTCCGATCTATCACTGCTTGGTTCCGGTGGTGGGAATATTCCAGGCTCGCTTCTTTATTTAAACAGAGTTGGTAAGATTCCTGTTGGGAAGTGCTGGGACCACATTATAGATTAATTCACCCCCCAAAAATCCTGTGGGGCTTGGTGGGGCAGCACAGCCAGCGCTGCATTCACAGCCACAGCATTCACGCCAGCCAGGGAAGAAGGTATGGGGAGAGAGGCAGGGAAACCTCCTCCTTCACCGAGTCAGCTCCCAGCCTGGAACAGCAAAGCACCCCAGGTTGGCCCTGTGGCTGCCATGTGATGGCAGGAGGGTCTACACAGGAGCCAGCAGTTCCCTCCCACAACACTGCATTTCAGGGGTTTCTGTTGGCTACTGCTGGCCAGAATGCCACTGTTTGGGCAGGAGCACTGGGACACTTCTGACCAGCAGGGCTTCCCCGCCTATGGTGGAGCTCTGGCAGAGCCACGCAGGGCAGAGAGACACCTCAGCTCCATTCAGAGCCCCTCTTGTACAGAAGACTGTGTGTGTGTGTATTGCTTTGCTCACATACCAGAGACAAATAGCTGACTGTTGTAGCCAGTGCCTTTTTTCTGGGGGGATGCATACCCCTAAACATTTTGTGAATCTGAGTTTGGCCTCACTGAGGGGCAGTATTTCAAGATGAGTAGGAAAATGAGAGTACCCCTAAACATTTTTTTAGAAAGAAAAAAAAAAAGCACTGGTTGTAGCCACGGTTTACTATAAAAACATCTACTGCGTCAGGTTTTGAAGATTTTCTTACCCATAAATGGTTCTGTTTGTGGAACAGATTTTACACACGCCCCTCTGACACATCAAGCTGGGGTTACGATGGGAGTTTTTATATTTCCGTCATTGCTGTACTTATGTGGCAAACTGCTTTGTGTGGAAAAGTGACATGCATTGTTTTTTTTGGATGTTGTCGTTCCAATGATAATCTGAATTTCGCACCTTCAGTTTTCTACAGCAGGCTTCAACAGCCAGACTGCAACTCCCTAGACGTTTCCTCTAGAGTTTCAGCTAGTCAGGACGGGTTGCGGTACCGAAACGTAATCACTTCCCTTTGTCAAACAACCATTTAATTAATTAATTAATTAATGGAACTTGGCCAGCAACAATGAGCGTGCAGTTTAGTTTGGGGTGGTATTTGGGCCTGGAGCAAAAGTAGTGCTTAAAAAAAGTTTAGGGGTATTCTCATTTTCCTACTCATCTTGAAATACTGCCCCTCAATGAGGCCAAATTTAGATTTATAAAACGTTTAGGGGTATGCGCACCCCTGTGTCCCGCCCAGAAAAAAGCACCGAGAAAAAGTAAATAGTTACTAAGATAGAAAGCAGTTCTGCTGTTTTGGTCTCAGACATCATGATCTAGGAGTCACTGGGAAGCACAGGAGCTGGGTATGTTGGAGGGGAGCCATCACGTTCATTCCACGTCAAATATTGTGAGCCTCGTTGAATCTTAAAAGCTTACATGGGCCTCGTTTCCAGAGAGGTGATTAATATGACTGGGTGTCAGACTAAGGCAGTGGTTCTCAACCTGTGGGTCTCCAGATGTTGTTGGACTACAACTCCCATCATCCCTGAGCTCTGGCCTTGCTAGCTAGGGGTGATGGGAGTTGTAGTTCAACAACATCTGGGGACCCACAGGTTGAGAAAGGCTGGACTAAGGTGTGTTTGGCTCACATGAGAGAATGCTCCCCCACTGACAATATTCCTACACATAGTAAGCTAGGAGGTGAGTGAGAAAGGCCACCTGAAACCCAGCATGTTAGTGAGAAGGCTAATCTTCTATTTGAAGGTATATCCAGCAATTTGAGTTTTCTCCACAAATTGCCTTTGGACATGGTGCAAGTTAGCCATCTCAGTGAGAGCTGGCTCTTACAAGGAAAGTCTGTGAACTCTTTGGCCTGTATTTATTTTGTCTTGGAACTAGACTACTGGTGAAAGATGCTATTTCCCCATTGCTCCTTCCCAACCTGTGTACTGGGAGGCACAATATTTCGAAAAGGTGAAGCCTTCCTTCAAAGGAAACTAAACCTACCCTAGGGCTGATACGCAGCAGAAGACAAAGTCTCAGGCTCATTCCCTAGTCTTTCCAGACAAAAGAGCTCATGGGACCGGACGGACTTAGTAGAACAAAGCGTAAGAAAATTGCAATGGCAGAGGATTTCAGCTCTTCCTCCTCTCTGTTTTGGGGAGTCACACATCAGCCCTTGACTGAGAAAGCCTACTAGTCCACGGAACAAGTAGAAAAGCTCTGCAGAACCCTACCCTCTTCAGCTCATTGTTAAAGGATTCTGTACTCTCCAGGAACTTCCTTTTCTTGTCCTGGTGACGTTCTTCTATCTGCAGGAGCTCAGCTTCTAGTTTCCGCTGTGATGGAAAATGAGATTAAAAAGTGAGTACATAGCTGTAACACAAACACACAAGTTAATTCAAATGTTTATGCAAAAGACTGCTATATTTGAGAGCGGGGAATTTGAAGAAAAATATGCAGATCCTCTACTTTGAAAGAAAAGCAGATGATTTCAGAAACAAAATGAGGCCAAGTAATGTGAACCATTTTATTCCATTGGCAAACACCTCCCAAGAAATCCTTGCCACTCTCTTGCCTGTGGACCATTTCAAACATCCCTCTGCCTGAAACTTGTAAGAATGGGAGGGGTGGCTAACACCCCAGAGGACAGGATCACACTTCAAAACGACCTTGACAGATTAGAGAACTGGGCAAAAACAAACAAGATGAATTTTAACAGGGAGAAATGTAAAGTATTGCACTTGGGCAAAAAAAATGAGAGGCACAAATACAAGATGGGTGACACCTGGCTTGAGAGCAGTACATGTGAAAAGGATCTAGGAGTCTTGGTTGACCACAAACTTGACATGAGCCAACAGTGTGACGCGGCAGCTAAAAAAGCCAATGCAATTCTGGGCTGCATCAATAGGAGTATAGCATCTAGATCAAGGGAAGTAATAGTGCCACTGTATTCTGCTCTGGTCAGACCTCACCTGGAGTACTGTGTCCAGTTCTGGGCACCACAATTCAAGAAGGACACTGACAAACTGGAACGTGTCCAGAGGAGGGCAACCAAAATGGTCAAAGGCCTGGAAACGATGCCTTATGAGGAACGGCTAAGGGAGCTGGGCATGTTTAGCCTGGAGAAGAGGAGGTTAAGGGGTGATATGATAGCCATGTTCAAATATATAAAAGGATGTCACATAGAGGAGGGAGAAAGGTTGTTTTCTGCTGCTCTAGAGAAGCGGACACGGAGCAATGGATCCAAACTACAAGAAAGAAGATTCCACCTAAACATTAGGAAGAACTTCCTGACAGTAAGAGCTGTTCGACAGTGGAATTTGCTGCCAAGGAGTATGGTGGAGTCTCCTCCTTTGGAGGTCTTTAAGCAGAGGCTTGACAACCATATGTCAGGAGTGCTCTGATGGTGTTTCCTGCTTGGCAGGGGGTTGGACTCGATGGCCCTTGTGGTCTCTTCCAACTCTATGATTCTATGATTCTAATGGTTAGAGTTGAGGCCTCTTCACGGGATCATAATTCTAAAGACCCATATTTGGGATGTGTGTATGTGGGAAGGTTTAAGACTGTAGTATAATTACGTCCTTAATTTCTGCTAATAAGTAAAGTTTATTTTTGGCAGCACACCAGCATGCCTCAAACGCTGTACAAACAGGTTATTACGCTCCAGACCCAAGCTTAAAGACATTGCAAATGGCTGTAAAAATGCTAATTTATCTGTGCTTTAAAATAAGACTCTCTCTCTCTCCCCATAACTCTCCATATACATAAACATATGCCTGACTGCTTGAACGCTAAGATCCATATTTTACAAGTCCTTCTATTATCAATTGAGTGTGTCCTGGTGACATTTCCATTTGTGTGCCGAGATGGTCCACAACTGTGAACTCTTTCCCAAGAGATTTGTCAGCCTGAATGCATTTGGAAGGTGTTAGTTGGGCTGGCTTTTTAGCCACACAGTTCAGAAGGTGCAGTGCTATTTTGAATTTAGTTTTAATATGCACACATGCTGCCTCCTGAAGTATACAAAGGAATTCTCAAGTTGTCCTCATAGCTAAGTGTAAGCTCTACCCAAGGACTTATTGGTGGTGGGTCCAACACTGTGGAACCAACTGTTCAGGATCAGGTATTATACAGTTGCACTAAAAAGAGGTGGCTCATTTTACATCCTTAAGATATCAGTGACTTCCCTTCTTCTCTTTCCATAGTTCATTTTACATATCATAAATCCCTGCATATTTTACAAAAACTGTACCATTCAGTATTCCATTATTGCATCCATCAAAACCTATTTACATGAATTTATCTTAATGCTGCCAACATTTTCAGCTGTACACAATTATTTCCCATCTATTCAATAAATGTTTTCCAATCATCTCTAAACGTATGTTCTTCTTATTCTATATGTTAAGTCTGCAAGTTGTGCATATTCTGTCAACTAAAGTTGTCATTCTTCTTTGGTTGGGACCTCGCTTGTTTTCCATTTTTGGGCTAACAAAACATGGGTCGCAGTAGTAGCATAGATAAATAACCTTTTTTGACACCTGGGATTTTCAGTCTGAATTATCCTCAACAGAAAGGATGCTGTTTTTTGAGGGAAAGTATTTTTTTCCAATACATTATGGATCATTTCCCAATACTCTTTTACCCTTTTACAAGTCCACCATATATGAAAGAACGTTCCGTCCACCTCTTTGCATCTCCAGCACTTATCTGATTCAGTCTTATACATCTTAGCAAGCCTACTCAGAGTTAAATACCGTCTGTAAATCATTTTCAGGTAGTTCGCCTTCAAAGAATAGCATGCTGTAAACTTCAAGTCACTTTCCCAGAGTTTTCCCCAGAGGTTAAAATCTATTTTGTGTCCTATATCTATTGCCCAGTGTGTCATTGAGGCTCTAACAAGCTTGTCTTTTGTTTCCCAGTCTAATAACATATTATACATTTTAGACAAAAGTTTCTCTTTGTTTTGTAGAAGTTCTTTTTCGATTGTGAGCTTTGGTCTGAAAAATCATTTTTTCCCTATCTAATTTAAAGATTTCATGTAACTGATGGTATTGTAACCAATCCATAACTTGGCTCCTTACATTTCCCATTGTTTTCAGTTTAGGTTCCCCACACCCTGTACATACCATTGTTTCTCTATGCTAAATCTTGGAGAAGGAACATTTAGTTCACATATTTAGCAACTCAGGAAACAAACCCTAGCATGCAGAGAAATAGCCTCTGGCAGTTTGCATGCTAATGAAAAGTTGCAACAGAGTCTTTAGAAAGAGCGGCTCCTAGTTTCACCTGGTTCAACAGTTGCATCTGTGTGACAAAGTACAGCATGTACGGGGATATTTAAAGAGGTACCCCAGATCTTTTATTACATTTGATCTCTCTACAGAAATCGTCTAAAGCACTGAATGTTGGGCCTCCCCCCACAATCCCCCAAAGTCAGAAAGAGGTAAGTTCTCTCTCTCTCTGTGTGTGAATCATATGCCCAGGATATGTGTTCAGCTACTTCAAGAGACTTGTAGGTTCTCCCCAAGCTGCTTTTTGAAACACATGCATGTTTATAGCAAGATCCGCTCCCCCCGTGAGACACACTTGCAAGAAGCAGCAGCAAGAGATACAAATAATGATACATGAGTTGTTTGGGATGAGGTGGAAGAAAATAAAAGGTAAACAAATCATTCAAGAGAAACAACAACATATTATATTTTTGCACCATCTTGAAAGGGAGGGGTGAGCCCATGAGTTGTGGATTAGAGGACTTTTAAAACAAGGACTAGAGTTGAACAGGACTGTAACAAATCACAAAAAGTTTGCCAAACGTGTCTCTAAACAGGTGCTCAAACAATTTCAGGCCACAGGAAGTCCAATATTATGGATGATTTCAGAGCCCAAGGACAGAACAAAGTTCAGTATTTATAATAAAGAAAATACTGAAGGTATTTCAGATTTTTCTTCCCCACCAGCAGAGAAAAGGCCCCCTCCCTAGCAGTGCTAGTGACAGGTCTCAACAACGGGGAGATTTTACCTGAATAACAGGCAGATTTCAAAACACGGGGTGGGTGGGTGACAGCTGCTGTTATAGGCACAGATATCACCCGGGCACAACTCACATGAAAAGCTATTACGTTTATTAAGCATTCTCATATAGTCAAACTTTACCTGGTGAACCATTAAGGACTGGACTTGGCGTTTGAGAACCTGCATCCTTGCCGTGGTGACCACGGATCTGACATCGGGGACGACACTTTCACTCAGAATCTCACTAATTAAGCGGTGATTTCTCTGGAAACGGGCTGTGGCAGTGTGCTTCATAGAAAACCCGTCGTCATAATCTGAAACAAAAATGTATGCAGTAGTTACGTTATAGAAGATACCAGTGCAGTTTGCAGTTTTGCCACTGATTAGCTTCACAGGTAACACTGGCTAAGTAACTTTGGGTTTATCTAATGTCAAGTCCTACTCACAAGCACTCACTGTATTAATGGGAATGACTATCTTAGGTTGCTTATTTCGATGGCTGTACCCAGAGTAGGACTAAGATTGGATACAACCTCTTGAAGTGTACAGCTTTCTGTTCACTCTATTCCTTTCTGTCACTTCGCTATCCCTCCCAAGCATCTCCAAGTTTCTTGAAATCCTGAAGCTTGGCTTTGTGGAATGCTCTCCCACCAGGCAAAAACATTCCTCTTCTCCTAGGCCTTTGGCCAATTCAACAATCCATGGCCTTTTAAACTGTATGTGACTCTTATGCTGTCCAACGAGTTCAGGACTGAACTGTTATTGACAACCCAGCTCGTGCCTTTAGCCACGACCTACAAGCTCTCAAACTCAATGTTTCCTGTTGTAAGTGTCACTAGATGCTGGTTCTTTTTTCTTATACAGAAGCCGCAGAGGGATTCACAATTAGAGAAAGCCAACTACATTGCACTCTGAAGGACATTTAGTCAGAAGAAAACCACGCTGTGCTCCGCAAGGTTTTCTGCCATGTTAGTATGAAAAGTATTGCAACCTTGGAAGAGTGAAGAGGGCAACCTGTAGGAAGATCTAGCCTAGGGTTGGACAGCCTGTGGCCCTCTAGCCAGCTTGGCCAATGGTCAGGATGATAAGAGGACCCTACCTCTACATTAAAGAGTTTCTTCCCTAGCTTATGTTTGTTTATGAAAGCGATCATCATCATCATCATCCTTGGCTGCTATATAGAGTGAGAAAGGAACCAAGCTGTGCTTCACAGATGGGTGGAGCACTGGCCTTCTTTTTGTAGAGGAATGTATATGTGCCATCAGTGAAGGAAACAGGAAGGTGGCTTTTTGTTTTGTTTGCTTTTCTGCAGAAGCACAGCAAGCCCTTGCCCTGTCATCTTTCCCAGCACAAGTCATTACTTAAACTGAATGGCAAACTTGCTGCCACCCACCCATCCTCCCCTAGCCAGAACCACCTACAAACAAACAAAAGAATGCCAGAGACAGTCAAGCACCAAAGAGCTTTTAAAATTTTTGCTTTGAAGAGGGGGAGGATAAATACCGGCTATGGGTTTGGCCTCGTATCTAAACAAAACTTTATTTTTGGATAGGTTTCACTGAGGAGCCACCCTGAATTTCTAGCCCATCCCTTCCAGCCAATGAGTTCAGATTGATAAAAACGTTGGACGTCTGACAGCAGCAAGGCTAGCACTTAGTCTGGCCTGAGAAATAAAATGATTGCGCACTCAATATGATGCCTCACCCCATGCTTAATTTCTGCCGTCAGAAGTAGGAGAGAGAAGCTTATTTGTAAGTCTTATTATGTCTCCTTAAACCCCCCTCCCTGCAAATCCTAAGTGTGTGAGGGCTTATTGTGGTCTCATGAAAGGCATTCTGCACAGGTTTGTGTGTTCTCTGTTACCCTCACCCCAAGTTGGAAGGCTGAATCCTGGCAAACACAGGTTCCAGGGATAGGATAATAGTGAGATGCTTATTCTCTCTCTCTCTCTCTCTCTCTCTCTCTCACACACACACACACACAGCAAGACAAGGTGTTGCAATGTGAGAGCTGGAAAAATCCATGTTTCCCTGCAACTGAAGAGTTAAGAGAGCTAGGATGACTTGATCCTATTCAGCCACTTCAACAGAGCTGTGCAATTGCCACAATAAAGCTCATGATTTGGAAAAGGCACCAAGAAATGGGGACCTGGCCCTTTTCATGCCTTCTGAAGTTAAAAGACCAGACACACAGAGATTGTGCTGGAGATTGTTCCTGTGGGCAAAGAAGAGGGATGCTCCCTCTGATTCCCTGATCTAGGCTCTTTGCTCAGCATCCCCGCAAAAGAATGCGTTTTGATTCTGCCAAGATTAAAGAGTGTATATTCAGTATCACTTAATGCAGTGACAATGAGGTCCTCCTCTGAGGGTCTTCTGCTGGTTCTTTCACTGCGAGAAGTGAGTTTACAGGGAACCAGGCAGAGGGCCTTCTTGGTAGTGGTGCCCTCCCTGTGGAATGCCCTCCCATCAGATGTCAAGGAGATAAACAACGATCTGACTTTTAGAAGACATCTGAAGGCAGCCCTGTTTAGGGAAGTTTTTAATGTTTGATGTTTGACCGTGTTTTTAATCTGTTGTGAGCTGCCCAGAGTGGCTGGGGAAACCCAGCCAGATGGGCGGGGTATAAATAATAATTAATTATTAGTAGTCATATGGATCACCCACCACCAAGCTGGTGGGGCTGAGTGACAAGTAACTGGCCCAAGGGTTCCTGCTAAACAATTCTATTGCTAAGCAGCCTTTTTGAGTAAGGAGTTTCAGCTTCCCCACCAATCCCCTTGCCATTCTTTACGGGCAGAAAGCAGCACAGCTGCTACTCCTGCTTACCATCCGGGTCTTCGGCGGGCTGGATGCTCATGTAAGGTTCGCCCTTCTCCATCCGGGACTGCCTCTGCCGGCTTTCCTCCTCCAGGGCGGCTTCGGCGCGGCTTTTCGCGTTGATGTAGGCAAGGTAAGCGGGTGAGTTATGGTAGGCCTTCATTGACTCGTTGTACTCTATCTATAGTTTTGACAGATACATTTTAAAAATCGCACCCAAAACAGTCTCCCTTGCCCTTGGGGGAATCCTTCTGACTAAAGGCTCCTTGCAGGAAAACAAGGACCAATTTCACGCGAATCAAGGGGTGGACAACATCTCAGGGTAGCTTTATTGAGGTTCAACTGCTCTCCTCTGCAAAGGTCTCACAGCCAGAGGCAGGGCAGGGTGTCATCTAAACATTTCGGTGCGCGTCCATATATAATGAACAGCAAAGGGAATACAGGAGGAGTGTGATGCTGGGAGGAACAGGAAGAGGGAAATCTCATTAAACTGTGCTTTATTTCCAGGTGCCTTTAGAGTTGGGGGGCAGAGAGGGACGGCACACAACCTCGACTCAGGTTTAATTGAAGGATCTGGTGTTGTGGGCTCTTTTCAAGCAATCCAAGTATCGTGTTTCTACCATACTTTCCTTAAAGCTCCCGGGAGAGCTGGGCTCGCACAGCAAAGAGTTGATTCAGTTTCCTTCCTCAATAACTCTCTCGTATGTGAGTCTGCTTTATCACCTCCTCCTCCAGAGCTAGTCTCTCTTTCTTTTTTAAAAAGATTTTAGCCTCGTGTGTGCGCGTGTGAGAGAGAGACGTCCAGTGTCATTTGGGGGAGAGAGAGAGGGATTTCTTCCGTGTACCTTTTCTGCTTCATATTCATTTAAGTACTCTTGCTTCTCTTCATCAGTGAGGTCTCGCCACATCCCTCCAATGATCTTCCCAATTTCCCATAACTTCAAGTCAGGATTGGACGCCTTCACTTGGTCCCAGACCTTAATAAAAACATCTGTAGTAAAGCTCCAGCTAACTGAATACTTATAAAATTAAACACATCTATTTTTTTGTTGTTAATATCACTACCATGACTAGTGTCTTTTCTGAGAGCTATTATCACAATGCAAGGCTACATTAAGACAGGTTTTTTTCGCTATGCTATGTCCACTGTTTGATTATTTCTCTGGGGCAGGAAGTCAAGAGTTACGGCGTTTATCCACTGCCTGGTTTAATTCTCAGCCGCACAGCATCTTTTCCGCCAGTCTTGCCCTTAAATGCTGCATTACGTTTCTTCTCTTTTTGTCTTAAGAGAGGCCGCTGGATGAAACAGGTGTTGCTGTGGTTTTTTTTTTTTTAACCAGAGATGGGAAGGCAGGTAACACAGTCGTCCTCCTGGCTCAGTGACTCCTCGACAACGGATTGGATCAGGCGCTGTCCTAGGTACTCATTTTAATCAGGAAAAAGCTCACATTTTTAAAAAGGGGGAGAGAAAGAGAGGAATGGCGCTGCACCCTCTTTAAAAAAATAAAAAGAAAAAAAACCCACACACAACTTTTCAAAAAAGCAAAAAACTTTTCAAAAGTATTGTCACTACTGCAAAGTCCAGCTATCAGGCTGCACCAATCCTGGATACTTTTAAAACAGAAAAGTATATCAACAAGTCACCAGAGCATTCTTGTTAGCAGAGAGGGTGGCAGCAGTTTTAAGCATTGTCTAAATATTCAATTAAATGAAGCTCTTCATTTGTCCCCCGAAAGTACAGTGGCCAAGTTTCGTCCAGCAGCGAAACTAACTCCCCACCCGCTCCATTTGCATGGTTCGCTATTGCCTTCACTGTGAAAAGAGAAGACAAACTGCATTCTTAAGTTTTCCCTTAAGGAAAGAAAAAACAACACCACACATTCAAGCACACTTTTAAGAACCACCACGAAATACATTAAGCACGAGGCTAACGTGGTTTTGAGGACTGCTTACTGAAATTCAGACCAAGTGTTCTGTACCCACCTTCCTGCTGTACCTCATGTAGGGCATGAGTGGCTTATCTGGAGGCTTAGGGGGTTTGGGGATTGTGATACCCGATGATGCCTAGAGAAGAACCAAATAAAATCCACTGGTTATCTTATCTCAAACATTTGCGAACCGCCAAGACAGGCATTTGCCAAGAGACGTACACAGGTAAGTGAGACACAGGTGCAGGCAACATTATTAGCTCTCATCAGAAGGGTTACATTCTCCAGCACCCTGGGTCGGGCATACTTTCCGACAGCACCTCTGATGAATTTGTCAGTACAGAGATTTCTAAATGAAAGAGAAGCAGATTTTCTCTACTTGTAACAGTGGCTTCAAAAGTCTGTTTTCACTTTCTAATGAGAGCAGCTGTTAACTCTACCAGCACTAAATACCTGAGGCTGCATCCACACCTGCCTCACCCCGGTGCTGGAATTAAGCACATCCCTTTTGTAGCCTCCACACCCACAGCTCTATGCGGATTTGACTACTCCTAACTTCCAACTGTTTGTTGGGATCATTTCATGTTGCGAAATATGCGGCTCTCCCATAATCCGCCTGCAACGCATAGCAGAGTATGGGTGATGCTGTGTTTGACAGGGCCTTTCTAGACAGCTATGATCGTTTAGGGCAGGCATGGCCAAACTTGGCCCTCCAGCTGTTTTGGGACCTCAATTCCCATCATCCCTAACCACTGGTCCTGTTAGCTAGGGATGATGGGAGGTGTAGTCCCAAAACAGCTGGAGGGCCATTTTTGGCCATGCCTGGTTTAGGGGAATGGTAGTCACTGCTCCGAATCCTGGGCATACCCAATTTTGACTTCTTTTAGGCTGGCTCCTTGGGGATAGTTGGATTTTACAGCAGTAGCTTCCTTAGATGCACCCCCGCCCCAAACCACAGCCCAGGAGAGCATTAGGGACACTTGCTGCCATAGGCACAGTGGCAAACCAGTGGTCAAGTTCAGGGGTGAATGCAACCTCAATGCTAAAGAAAAGAGACAGATAACTTTAGGAAGAGGTGAGAGAACAGAACGGAAATAGTATGGATATTCTTTCACTCAAGGCCTTCTCAGGTTATACTTATTCCATTAAGGCAGGCTAAGGGTGGGGAGAACCCAGAAAACGTATCATAACAAGAACTCTGCAAGGTTGGCTCCCTCAACCTGTACACCACATGAATCCGAATTTCACTGTCGGAGTCCAAATTAGACTGTGAGTTCCTGGAGGGACCTTTGTCTTCCTTAAAGGTACAAACCGCCAAGCACCTTGCCTGCACTCAATAAGAAAGAAAAAAAAAGACACTAAAACAAATTGGTGTTATTGGCTGGCAGCTACACAGTGCCTTCCTTTCTATGATTTATTTTCTCGTTTCCAAAGTACATTATTTGCACAAATACAACCTCTCATCCATCCAAGACAAGCTGACACTTCGTTTGCATTATCTATAGTTTGCCAGAAGGATATAACTCCTCAGTCTTAACACGATTTCCATTAAAAGCCTTGGCTTCCATACTTCTGCTGAAATGAGTGCAGTATATTTGTTATATATATATATATATATATATATACCCAAAACCAAATTTATATGCTGCTTGGCTATAGCAAAATCTCTAAGTGGTTTACAAACCATGGCTATGGTCCAGTGTTCTGTGTTCATGTGGGTATTGAGTGCCAACTATATTAAATGGACCCCAAGGGAAGTTGCAAGAGTCAAATTCCCCACACTATTTCTGAAATTGACAATGGAATTCTACCATAATAAACTATCATGTTCCCACATCTGGCAGTTGCTTACAGTGCCAGAAGCTCTGACTTGTACCACCATCTCCATGGGCTTCTTGTTCATTTCAATGGAAGAAACAGATCAGTGCACACCGTTTCTCAGCTCATGTGGATCTCCTCTTTCCTTAGCAATTAATGGGGCAGCCTGCATGAACAAGATTCCACCTGCACCTTGCAGCACATATAGCTGTCCTGGAACTGCAGTGTTTAAGATGAAGGCATAAACATACAGACAAGTCTCTGCATGGATTTCAGTTTTAGAGCAGTAAGGTCAATCTCACAGAATGTGGCAGGACCACTAAGCCTGAGGTAAAGCATGTGTGGCAAGCTTGCAAGATCAGATCTCTAGCATTCCAGAAGCACTTCAATTTTTTGTTTTGTTTTGTTTTGATGCAGGAAAAAACCCCAGGCTTTGCTCCTGCTCATATTTATGAAATGCTTTGAACCAATCAATTCATACACCGCTTCCATTGAAATATCTATCTATCTATATCTATCTATCTATAAGTTTTTGAGGTGTATGCATTAGCAACTGTATACAGATACATGCACACACATAACAATGGGCCTGAAAACATTCAGTGAATTAATTTAATGCTTATAAATCAATAGGTTTTTTAAAAAAAGACCACATATATTGAAATATACACGGCAGAGAAAGGTGTAAATGCTTATGACATATATACAATGGAAATCTGTGAAACATAAAAACCTGTTTTAATCTGAACTTAAATTCAGATTTTAAAAGTCTTTGGGGATAAGATTTTTAAATGATGAATGGACAAAAACTGTATTTGGGAAAAACACACACAGACACCTTATGATGATCTTAGTAATGTAAGAAATCCTTCCTGTGAAATGTGACTTAAAAGCATGAAGGGCCATCAATTCCCCGCCATTGTACTGTGTGCCTTCTGTATCGCTTTGCCACATTGATCTACTTCTGATCTGAGTACTGAGGGCCAAAAGAGGGCTCTCTTGAACTTATCAAACGAGTGTTGTGTTGAGCTGCGGACGAACTCCACAAGGGACACAAGAGTCCCTTGAGAGTTGCACACGTCGGTTTGGGGCTGCTAGGGGCAGGCCGTGACAGCAGCTACTATGCAATTCTGTCTTGCTCAGCTCAGTATCATCCAGATTCTTTGGATGACACCACCCCTGGCCATGCTGCCCATAGCCGATGGGAGTTGTAGTCCAAAACATCTGGAGAGAACCACACTGGGGATAGCTGATGTGCTTCCTTGTTTGATTGTCCAGCGTGGGTGAACACTGTTCTAACACTTACTACAGTTATCGGTTACTAGCAGATTCCAGAAGAGCAACCGCATTTTATTAATTTGTTAGCTAACTTATAAAATGCTTTTTCAAGGTATATTACACATGCTCCTGGAGGGGCATGAGAGCCACTTCCTTATAGCGTTATTCCCACCCACCCCCGTTCTTGTGTAGAAGCAGGCAGGGAATGCATGAAATGGGCCAGGAGTGGGATTCTTTCCCAGATCTATGTTGCTCAGCTGGGAGTACAACAATCAAGGGGAAAGGAAGCATGTAATGAAGCCTGGCCTGTATTGACCCGTTACTGCCACATTATCAGGGGGAAAGGCATGAGAAAGAAGATCTCACAATGATGCGGTCACCACTGGCAGGTCAGTGTGATGTCGTCTACAGCAGCCAGATGACATGAGTTAAGACAGCCTAGGTGCTAACAGGTTATTACGGAGCATTCTCCACCAGAAATGCTTACAGGCTGTTTCTTTCTGAGCCCAATTCAAGGTGCTCGTTGTGCTGTTTAAAGCCCTAAACGACTCAGGCCCCAAATACCTGAAACTGCCTCCTTCTCTACAGACCCCCTTGGGTGTTAAGATTGGCAGGGGAGCTCTATTGGTTATCCCCCCCCAAAAAAAAAAGCTCAGGGGGTGGCAGCCCAGGAAGGGGCATTTTCTATGGCAGCTGCTAAAAAGTGCATCTGGCATCTTCATTATACTGTACAGCTGTTGGCGAATGAAGATGCACCTCTTTACACTGGTTTTTGGCACCAAAGCTGTGTATTTTTAGGGCCAGCTTATGTCTATATTGTGTCTAAACATTGTTTTTCATTTTGATAACCTGCCCTAGGACATTAGGCTGAAGGGCAAGTAATATATATTGATAATAATAGTAAAAATAATGAATGTCCTTTGGCAGTAGATAGGAAGCAAGTAGGAAGGTCAAGATGGTAGTTCTTACTGATTCCCCCCCCCCCCCAATTTTAAGCATCTTTTAGGAGGACATCAAAACTTCACATAATTAGTCTAAAAGTAGTAATGGGAAAATCCAAAATGATGTTTAATTCTGAAGGTGAGCAGGTCCCCCCCAATTCCAGAATACAGCTTATTTTACACATGGAGGCATAAGATGCCAACTTAAATGAGCCTAAGAAGATTTTGGACATTCTTGAATACCTTAAGCTGATAAACAAATTGGCTGCCGAACACTGAAAACCTGGAATTAAGTGTTCCGGTTTTCAAATGTTTTTTGGAAGCTGAATGTCCAACGCAACTTCCAACTGGGTACAGGAAGCTCCTGCAGCCAATCAGAAGCCACACCTTGGTTTTCGAATGTTTTGGAAGTGGAACAAACTTCAGGAATGGATTCGGTTCGACTTCCGAGGTACCTTGGGTCCTCGAACGGAATCCGTTCCGGAAGTCTGTTCGACTTCCGAAACATTCGAAAACCAAGACGCGGCTCCTGATTGGCTGCAGGAGGCTCCAGCAGCCAATCGGAAGCCATGTAAGCTGTGACAGATGTTTGGGTTCCAAAGAACATTCACAAACCGGAACACTGACTCCTGGGTTTGTGGCGTTCGGGAGTCAAAACGTTAGACTCGCAAGGCGTTCGGGATCCAAGGTACAACTGTAGCTCTAAAACAATTTTCTGCAAATTTGGAAAAGGTCCACCCATCTGAGGAAGTAGGCTGTAGCTTCAGAAACATTCCTGCCAAGTTAAGACTTGAAGCTGCTGAAGCACGCCCACCGTTTAAGTGAACTGTTCTTCTGGAACTCAAAAGGCTGATTCCCGTTTGCATGTCTATCACTTGCTTCCTTCTCCCTTGGTGCCCTGGCAAGGCAATGTGTGAGCTGCCTCCATGGAAACCACAGTCAAGAGGTGCTGGGAGTGGTGCCTGATCTGCGATAACAGTTTCACCCATATGTGATGCTCCACTTATCAATGGGCATACACGTGAACTCACCCCATTTTTTTGTATGCTTTACAAATAGAAGGCCATTATGTAAAACGTGCACAGTGAAAAAAAGGAAAGGAAAAAGAGGAAGACTAGGGAGAAAGGGAAAGAAACCACAAGTTATTGTTGTTCATGTTTCATATTTGAAAAATGAAAATAAAAAAGAGTGGTATCAGCTAAGATTCAGAAGAACCTAACTCTAAAGCCATTTCTGGTCACTTCCTGTTGTTTGCCGGATGACGTAATAGTTGATTCTCCTACCGTGGCCCGGCTGTTGGTGCCCGGGTTCCCTCCCAGCCTGTAGTTGTTGTAGGCCAGATGGCTGTATGGATTGTATCCCACAAACCCCGGTGTGCTGGGCATTTGCTGATGGAAACAAATGAGACAAAAACACGAATGAGAAATGAATCCCAACGAGGAGAACACAGAGAAATGAAAATGGTTTGCAGTACAGCATGCAAAAGCAACCGGAAATTTAAACAAGCATAATGAGGTGTTAACAGCAGCTGGCTCTCTCTCCCTCTCTCAAGAGGGACAGTAAGCCTGAATGAAATCTGTTGAGAAAAGAGGGGTTTCTCTCTTTAAAAAAAACTTGCCACTGCAGATTCTGGATGGGTGTAACCTCAAAGTTAAAACAACTGCCTAGTTCAGACAACAACCTTGAGCTAGGTTAAGAACGTTGAGAACTTAAAATAAGAAAAGTCACTTTATCCAGAGACGGCCCACATATATATTGGCCTATTCCGACCTCTTTTTCTTAATGGTGACACTGATCATTCATAATGTACGGATATTCTTCACAACTGCGATCAGGGCAGTGCGGTGGGGTAACTGAAGACATGCTACAACAATAAACTATAATGTTGTTCACTGCTCCTGCTCCTGCTGCACAGAAAAAGCATTTTGGTTTGTGACACTCATTCTGATTGTGCAGATAAAATATAACTGATACAATTCAACAGGATGGGGTATGGGTGTGTGAAAACAGTCCAGATCCAAGGATCCACAGGCATGCACCTCTAGATCATGGTACCCTGGCGCCCTGGCATCTTTACTTGGTCGCAAGTGGTTGGTAGCCAGGTGCAAAATGTACCTGGCGCCTGGCTAATTTCAAACACTGAAAACAGCAGACCATGGCTTGCTTCATAGCCGGGTCAGAAGAAGGGAACTGCATCATGCAATGAGCAGAGGAAGAATAAAATCCTAAAGCTCCTTGCTGACATAATGTCAAAGCATGATTTGGCACTGCGTCTGAACCACCCAGTTTGCCAGTCATCTGCCCGCCTGGGGGCTAATTGCTATGCTCTGTAGGCGAATGGCAAATTGCATGCTTGATTTAAATATACATTCTAAAATAATCAATATAACCTTAGAACTATTACCACCCAACCTGCTGGGCTGGGCTCCAGCCAACCAAAATTAGAAAAACCAACTACCCTTCAGGTGCTTCTGAAGGATGCTGAAGGAAAACTCCCAAGAAAAATGGAGATTCACAGCTCTGATTCATTGCTTATCCAGGTTCTCATGGGGTACAACCCCCCCCCCCAAACTGGAATACTCAGGACATGACACATCATAGGAAAGCATCTAAACATGTTTAGCCAAGTAGACCTAGTCCTTTATATGGGCGCTCGGTGCACCAATATTTTCTTAAGCCATTTGTATTTTCAAAATTAGTTCACGGTTCAAACTTCAGTATTTATTTTGGATCTTTATATTCAACCAAATAAGACTATAGGTTGCATGTTAACAGTTATCTAAAATACAAGTTAACTCACCCCCAAATGAATGAATATTTAATGGCAGCTGAAAATCCCATAGCTGAGATAGAAATCGTTGAAGCTGTGCCACAAAATAAATTAAAATGAATTCTCTTTTTTTTTTGGGGGGGGGGGGAGGTGTTTCCATGGTGTCAAAAACATCCAGGAAGGCATTCCAAAGTCAGAGCACTGCCACCAAAAAAGCACTTGCCCTCGTATTCACCTGCCACACCACACTTTTCAATGTTTACCTAGCTCTAGCAAGCTGCTAGGAGCTGTACAGGATAGAGAAACTGACATGGTGCAAGTACATGGAAACATCCCATAATAGGTTGCCCAGTTATGTTGCTAGATGGTTGACTAGGACCAGTAAATGAAACATACTTAACTCATCAGTACTTAAATGTCTTTATTGCCGGCTCATTTCTGAGAGCAATTCAAAGTGCTTCTGTTAACCTTTAAAGTCCTATACAGCCTGAAAGCTGTCAAGTATAAGTAGGGCTGCTTACTCTCGCACAAACCTGTCTCCATGGTTAAGTCCTCTGTTGAGGCCCTTCTCTGGGTGCCTCTCCTGCTGTATAAGTGAGTAGCAACTAAAGAAAGGGCCTTGGAACACTCTCCCCAGGGAGACTGGCACAAAATTTCACATCCTGCTGGCATTAGGAGCCTTTGTTTTATTTGCCCAGGTCTTTCAAAATAGATTTGCTTTCAGGCTGCCAATGTGCTTTTCCTGGTTCTTTATAGTTCTATTATTATCATTTCAAAATATCCCTATAAGCCACCCTGGAGGTTGTGAACCTGGCAGGTGATATATCAAATACTTTAATTAAATAAATGCAATGGGGACTCCAGCCAGCCAGATGTTTCTAGAACGCAGTGGGAGGAAAGCTTACATAGTTACCCTGGTATGGAGTGGGTGACACAAAATTATTTTAAAATTATTGCAGCCCTGAAGAGAAACTGCACAGCCACAATATTTAATCAATGTAATCAGAATTCAGTGCATCGAAAGATCTCAGAGGGCAAGGAACTTTATGTTCAAGTGTACAAGAGTAGCCAACAGTTGCATGGTAAAGGTCAGGTTGGCCAAAGCTCAGAATGAACTGGGCTTGCAAGTCAAGTTAAAAATAATAATAGAGATTTATTCAGCTACATTCAAAGCAAGAGGAAGTTCAAGCAAGTAGTAGGTTCCTTGTATGGATCAGGGGGATGTTGTGGACATGGTGTATGAGGGGATGCTCATCATATTTGCAGAGGACACCAAATTGGGAGAAGCCAATGCCGCAGAAGGCAGAATCAGAATTCAAGATGACCTAAGCAGACTGGAGAACTGGGCCAAAACTAATGCAATTAATTTCAAGAGGGACAAATATGAAATTCTATACCTAGGCATGAAGAACAAGTTGAACAAACAGAAGATGGGGGGACACCAGGCTTGCAAGTAGTACATGTTAAAAGGATCTAGGGGTCAAAGTAGACCTTAAGCTGGACATGAGTAAACAGTGTGATGCAGCAGCAAAAAAAAGGTTAATGCTATTGTAGGCTGCATCTACAGAAGTATAGAGTCCAGATCAAGGGAAGTAATAATACCACTCGATTCTGCCTTGGTCAAAACACACCTAGAGTACTATGTCCAGTTCTGGGCACCACAATTTAAAAATGATATTGACAAACTGCAATGTGTGCAGAGAAGGGCAGCCAAGATGATCAAGGGCCTGGAAAGCAATCCTTATGAGGAATGGTTGAGAAAGTTTAGCCTGGTAAAGAGAAGACTGAGAGGAGATATGATAGCCATCTTCCAATTATCTTAGGGGCTGTTACATGGAAGATGGAACAAACTTGTTTTCTCCTGCTCAGGAGGGCAGGACTCGATCCAATGGATTCAAGCTAACAGAAAGGAGATTCCAACTAAACATCAGAAAAAACTTTCTGACAGTAAGCGCTGTTTGACAGTGGAATGGATTCTCTTGGGAAGTTGTGGACCCTACTTCCTTGGAGGTTTCAAAGCACAGGTTGACTAACCACCTGCCATGGATGCTTTAGCTGATATTCTTGCACTCCAGGCGGTTGGAGCAGATGACCCCTGGGGTCCCTTCCAACTCTACACATCTATGATTCTAAGGAAATGTCATTGGCACCCCAGTGCTAAACTCATTCGATGGAAGTAAGTTCTGCACAAATCAGTGAGGCTCCTTTCCATGTAAATGATATAACTGTTAACGGCTAGATAATACAACTTTTAATAATGGGGGTTCTATTTGGTAGCCTGGTGAATAGGTAGAGTGGACAAACAATGTTTAAATCATGGTTAAAGAAGGGTACCAGGTTCTCACACAGCACCAATCTATAATTAAAACCAAGTCCAAAATCCAAGACGCCGTCAGATTATGGTTTGTTTTGGAGCAAACAAACCATAGTTGAGCTGCTGGGGAGGGTTCACATATAGCACTAAGCCACGGTTTAATGAATTACAGCTTAATGAACCATGGTTTAATGTTATGTGCAAACCAGGCCACTGCAGTAACTAATGACCAAATAGAAATAAAATGTTTAGCAGTGCCACAGAAAAAGAGGGAAATAGGATCCAACCAACAGTTGCCGTATTTTTTGCACCATAACACTCACTTTTTTCCTCCTAGAAAGTAAGGGGAAATGTCTGTGCGTGTTATGGAGCGAATGCCTGCGGGTGGCGGGGGGGGGGGAATCTGCTGCAGTCGTGAGCAGAGGATCCATGGTTCCCCTTCCTTACCTCCTCCGTGGTTACAAAGCATGGATCCACATGGATCCTCAGGATTTTTGCATTGGGCTACTCCAAACTCACTGTCAGATCACATGTCTGTGGCCACAGATTGAACCACAAAAATCATACATCCACTATTTCGTTTAGAATATTTTTTTTCTTGTTTTCCTCCTCTAAAAACTACATGCGTGTTATGGTCTGGTGCGTGTTATAGAGCAAAAATACGGTATGTCCAGTATACCCAAACCTGGACAATTCTCAGCTCTTGAACCATCCCGATATTCTGTTTTATTCTGTTCTGGAGAAGGTGAACCATAAATGCAACTAATACCCAAATCATTACTTTGAGACAGTACACTAGGTGCATAGTTTGCAGCTTGAATGCACTCCCAAAAGGCAGGGAATAAATATTTTTAATATAGTGGTTTAATAATAAGAGGTTATCTTTTTTTTTTTTTTTGCAAAAGCAGTTTTGAGCATGGCCTCAGTATTTTTTTAAAAAAGTGATATGCACCGATTACAGACTCTCCAGATACCTTTCAGTTGGACCATCAGTATGCAGCAATCTGTGGAAACAGGCATGCTCACATTGTTTGGGCCATCAGAAACAAAATGAGTAGGCTGTGTTCAGGTGAGGTGCAAGGAGAAGAGAGAGAACACCTAAAAAAAGGTCACTGCATATGTGACAAATGGCCCACAAAAAAATGGAATCAGTGAGCTTTTGCATGAGTAGTGTCTGCAGATGTATAATTGTTTATTTTTCATTATTTTCTGTTACCACACAAAATCCAGATTAAATGGAAAGAGCTATAGGATGGCATTCTGACATGGTGTCAAACATGGTGTGAGTTCTACAATAAATTCCCATCAGGAAGCCCTCTGGCTCTGCAGACAGCAGCCAAAGCAGGGAGGCTGAGTTCACACATCACTTGCACTTTGGTTTAGACAAGAAGCTGCACCAAGCCTTGAGTTTGCACACCCACCCCACATAGCTAAGGAGGAGGTTGGGGACCTTCACTTCTATTTAACCACAGCTTCCTGTGTCATCCAAACCTGTGGTCAATTTGGTTAAAGAAGCCAGTTTCTGAAAACACAATTTGAAGTTGGCTTGTTTTAAGCTAACTATAGTTAAGAACCATAGACAACATGACAACTGTAGTAAAGCAAAAGCTTCTTCTCACCTGAACTCAACAATGGTTTAGCATGACATGCCAGCCTGGTCACAAAGTGGAAACCTGAGGCCTGCATTTAATTCTTACCTTCTGCTCTCTAAAGTATGTGGCTTATAGTGTGCCTTCCTTTTCATAGCACACACCACACAGATGTTCTGAACGTGTTTACTCAAAAGGTTAATCTACTCTCTTTCCCTAGAAGTGAAAACCTCGTTGCTGTTCTTTGTGTACCTCACTTCCACCTTCTGCTACTGTATCTAATAGCTATAACAACATCTCCCCACCCCCGCCCCTATTCCCTGCCAAGGTGTTTATACCTCATTCTATGGGAATAATTACAATATACAATTAGGGAGATTCACAAATGCCTGTTATTACCACACAGATGCTCATATCTTAGCAGACTTAAAAAATAGAGCTTGCATTTATCCAGGTTTCCAAAAATGAGTGGTCACAGCTTTTACTAGGTGCTTTGGAAAGAAGCTATGTGAGATATTACTTGGATTAAAGACGCAACACGAGATTAAAATGTGTACTTTTACAAAAATGAATGCCAAATGTCATAGGAAGTAAGCTTGTGTTATTGTCTGGAAACATAGCAAGCAGCAGGCATGAGACCCCAAGTTCTAATTCTTGAAAATGCCAGTTAAAAGCACTCCACAGCGAGGGCTGGCAAAGGATTCTGAGGTATGGACTGAAGTCAGAATTTAATCACGCTGTTTGAGAGGAACCATTTGTCTGATTTGGTTTACAGAGCTCTGCAGTATCTTCTCTGCTGAACTAAAATGAAATCAGGCTTTAGTTTACAAAGGAAGAAAAATACTTTCATACTTACGGTTGTGGGGGCTGGGGTGGGTGGTGGGGCATAGGATGGCCTTTCTGTTTTAAAAAAGAAGGGGGGGGGGAGAATAACTATGTAGACAAGCTGGAAACCTAGAGACTGCCAGGAAAAATTTCAAGTATCAAATCAAAAGGTGAATAGATGAGGGGGAGGAAAGTCTGTCATTTAAGAAAATACTTCATATAGGAGCATCCAAGCTGTGGTTTGTAATCTTGTGTTCAGTTCCCAAGAACTCAAAGAAGTGAGTAGAATGAACAAGCCCAAGTAAATTAAAAGTACAACAGAATTTCTCTGTATTCTTCCCTTCTCCAATTCTAACTGAACAACAAAAGGGTGGCTGATTGAGTTGCTGAAGCAGTAACAGACTTTTCATGTGACTGCACATCCAGACTGTCACGGTTTTCAGGATTTTGGAAAATTCAGGGTGCACAATTATAGTTGATTTGGAGCTCTTGTGCAAATGAACTTTTTGCCACAAGGACAGTGACAGTAACACACTAAGTACGTAGTTCAAAATTGGGAAGGTTTAGAGCAGACTTTCTCAACTTTGGATCCCCAGGCGTCCCCAGATGTCTGGGGACCCAAGGCTGGGAAAGGCTGGTTTAGAGAGTGCAGATATCATTATCAATGATCCATGGAATGAAATATTGGTGCTAGTCTATACGTGGATATGAATTAAATAAGAAAAAACACACATATACCCAGACTGCTGCTGAACTTACTTGACATTTTGGTAGAAAAGTGTTCAACCAGCTGACATTAGATCTGAAAAAGAAAAGCAGAACATCACTATAAATCATGTTCTCTCTTGACACATCCCATATAAACAGTTGGACCAACGCAGTCCTCCAACATCTACAACTAAAGCACATAATTGATATACAGTACTGAACAACAATCATCTATAAACTTCATTGTTTGCAGTACTGAGCTACCTTCTTAAACACAGATAATCCCCTCGTTGTTTCAGAGCAAAGATATGAACCAGCACAGGAAAAGTTTATTTCCCTCCCCCTTTAAACACTACCCACTTGTAGCGACTTCTTTCATGCGGTACCAAAAGAAAAAGTTGAAACCAAATATCGCAAATGGTTTTCCTCTCTAGAGAAGAAAAAACTCTGAATCAAAATGTGCTTGTTTTGTGTAACAAGATCAAAATCTCAGAGTCATTAATGATAACAGATTAATTTAGGAGGATCAGTGTTTATATGTGTGTGTGTGTACACACACATATATGTACACTCAATGAGGCCAAAATTAGACTCACAAAATGTTTAGGGGTATGAGTACCCCTGAGTCCCCCCCCAACCCTGATCCTCCTAAATTAATGTTATCAATAACGACCCTGGGAGTTTGAGATTTATATTATATTTTATATATAGCTTTCATATATAGAGAGAGAGAACTTTCTTTTTAAAAATCACGTTATGCCTTTTGTGCTTTTATGCTGTGAACCGCCCTGTGATCTTCGGACGAAGGGCGTTCTATAAACGCAATAAAATAAATGAATGAACTGAAGTACTGCCAGCTCTGCCTGTCCATCCCCTCCGCAAGAAGACGACGACGACCCGCTGGACTCAGCAGGACCTACTTCGGAGTAGACCTAGTGAGGACTGCGGGGAGGGGGCGCCACCCTCACAGCGGGTGCGGGGAGGACAGCTAACGGGCGCGCAGGCTCTCTCTCACACAGGCGCCACACCCAGACTGGGCCCCGCAAACTCACCGGCTCCAACACGGGCCTCGGGCCTCGCTCCTTTGTCTCCAACGAGAGGGAAGCGGCGGAAGCAGGGATGGAGAGAGAGGGAGGAGGGGGAAGGCAGCAACTTCCGTTTCCTCTTCAGCACTTTCCACACAAACCTTTCCCCTCGCCCTGGCTCTCTCACCCACTCACCCCATTGCCCACTTTCCAATTGAAAACAAAAACCTCCCAATTTGGGAAGACATTTGCACCCAGTCATCTCCCTCTTAACTTAAAAGGACGCTGCCAGCGGATTGTTGCGAAACTGCGAATGCAATATAGAAATTACATTTCCCGAAGCTGCCTGCTTGAAGCGGTTGGTAGGCAAGGAGTCGCGCGCCCGGTCACGTGAGGGCTAACGCGACGACGTGACGCAAAGGGAGTGAGCGTAGAGTTTAAGCAGGTCGGTGCTCAGGGCTCGTCCTCCGGTTCTTTTATGCGGGGAAGGTGGGAGAGTGTCGGTAGAAGTCGAAGCAGAAATGTCAGGATTTCTGCAGCCAGAAACAAACGGGAGTAGAGCAGCGAGGGCTTTCTCCTCTTTCTATTTTGCTGCTATCCCCAACCACCCTCAGAGCTACTTCTGACCTGCAAGATGGACAATGTCCTCCTCTTCAAAGCTTTCCCAAGGCTATTTGTCTAGACACAACCCCCCACCCCCGGGGATAATGAAATATATTGGCAATCTCTCTTCGATGTTTAAACCCTTCTCTCCGGGAAGGAGTAAGATCTGAGTAAGGCAGTCTTTTGTTTAGGGGTAGACACATTGCTGTTCAGTCACAGCCACAGCAAAATCCTGATTATCTCAATTGATATCTATTTGTTACTGCATATTGGAAGGTGAAAATATGGCTTTGGTCCACTTATTTTTGCAACCTTCAATGGCGACAAGCTCTAAGTCTTAAAGAGTCCTGGCGCAAATTTACTCCTGGGGGAACAGCAATTTCATGTACTGAAAAGCGTAGCAATAAACCTATTGATGTAATTCTCGCGACTAGTTTAGATTTCTGTTTCAAAAGGGTAGAAGCAAAGCAAGCCAACGTTTCCACAAATTAGCTTATTTCAAGAATTTGAAGAGAAAGGTTTGCTACCTGCAGATGGGATATATTTGTGTTGTATTCTTATTTTTGCTTTTGTGCTGTCTAGATTGGTCACCTGTGTTTTAATATAATAGAGTTTTGCATACAGACAGGGATATTGAGAGGTTACCGCATGGTGTGATCTGAAAGCAAGGGCTTAAATGGTATTTGTGCCTCCCACAGGGCAAGAGATTAATGTGTGTTGGTGCTCATTTTCCTAATTTTAAAAAGTATTCTAACAGGACCTCCAAAAGCAGTCCTGTCTCCCCCGTGTAAGGAAAAAGATTTTAATGCTTAAATGTTTGTGGTCCTAATCAGTTTGTGGGATGTAAAATTAGGGCTTTCCATTCCTGGCCCAACAGATGTATCCTAGTCAGGAGAGTCACTTCTATGAAAACCTATAAGCCTTTGTGGCAGAAGGTATTTACAGAAATAAGCTATATTGCGGGTCAACGTGGAATGTATCACAAGTTTTGGATTTTAAAAGAAGGGCAATCTGGCTTTGTTGTAACGAACTAATTATTTTTCTTTTGCAGTGGCACGTCTGCTAGTGTCACAGAATTGGAAAGGATTGAAACATCTGTGTATCTCCAGTTGGAAACGGAATGGATGGTCTATTGCTGCACCAGAGAAATTAACAAACAGATTACATGCATTGAATAATACAAATGATGGAGACGATTTTGTTGAAATATGGCATCCTTTTATCAAATATTATAAGACTTTAAATTATTTCTAAATCTGCATCTATATGCCATGGTGTATTTGTAACAGTGAAACCGGACGCCTTCATCTGTCCCCGCTGCCATAAAACTTTTCTCTCTCATATTGGTCTCTACAGCAACAGCAGGGGCCGTAACTCTCTAGTAGCTCATTCTTCCATTGTCTCAAGACCGATGGATGCCACCAAATACGCATGATATATGCAAATACGCATTATATGCAAATTTCATGCACATCTGTGTCATCCATCTGTGGCCCTCTAGTTGTTGGACTCCAACTCCCATCGGCTCCAGTCAGCATGGCTAAAGATCAAGCATGATGGGAATTGTAGGCCAACAACATCTGGAGGCCCACATGTTCCCCACCCATACCCCAAAGTGACCAGAGGATAATGGCCCTCTAAGATAACCAATTTTGATCTAGCTTGTTTTCCCACAGCATAGTTTTCACTAAGGTGGTGACTCTTGCTTGTACTACTTTCAACTGTGGGCAGCTGTTTGTGGGATTGCTCTTGCAAGTAAACAAATAAATCCCTGTTAGCAGAAGACCAGATGCACATGAGGAACCTCTTCCTGACAGTCTAGTTTTCAGAATATGATATTATCTATTATGCCTGTTTGATTTGCAAATATTGGTATGAGTTTGGGGGTGCCAGTCTCCCCTAAATTCCTGGACCCAGTAAGTGTTAGAAATTAATCAAGCCTCCTGAACCCCTGGATCTATCAAGAGTTAAAATATAAGCCAGACTAGCTTTCTTATGAGGTAATCACCTGGGAGATGAGCCATTAAGAGAAAACAAAGAGGAAGGTGATGGACTGCTAAGATAGCAAGAGAGGAGAGTCTGTGCCAGAGGGAAAATGGGTGAGGCCCCCTCCTCCAGCTCTAGATAGTTAGAAGGCCAGAGTTTTGAAACAGAGTGTAAACTTGACTGTGATGTGATTCAAAAGGAAAAAGGTTGCAGGCTGTAAAAGGCAGAGGCAGAGCACAATGTTTGCTTTCTGTTGTGATCCAAGACTACTGCTACGGGAGAAACAAGTTCCTTTTGCAGTGTTTATGCAGTGAGCCCCTCCATCGTAGGCTCAGGTTGTAAAAAGGTAAAGGTACCCCTGCCCGTACGGGCCAGTCGTGTCCGACTCTAGGGTTGTGTGCCCATCTCAAGAGGCCGGGGGCCAGCGCTGTCCGGAGACACTTCCGGGTCACGTGGCCAGCGTGATGAAGCTGCTCTGGTGAGCCTGCACCAGCGCAGCACACGGAAACGCCGTTTACCTTCCCGCTAGAAAGCTGTACCTATTTATCTACTTGCACTTTTTAAGGGGTGCTTTCAAACTGCTAGGTGGGCAGGAGCTGGGACCGAAAGACGGGAGGTCACCCCGCCGCGGGGATTCGAACCGCCGACCATGTGACCGGCAAGCCCTAGGCACTGAGGTTTTACCCACAGCGCCACCCGCGTCCCACAGCTCAGGTTGTATATATGTGTAAATAAACCATATATTATGAAGATACCACAGTCTCCGCTATGCCTCATTTCCCAAAGGAAACATGGACTCTGGGTAAGGGTGCCTGGAACCCCTGGAATCTCACACCGTTCGGAGATTGGAGTGGCATGCAACTATATATTTGTTTTGAAAATGCTATCTCCCCCCCCCCCCCAGTCTTTAGAATGAGAAGAGCTAATCTTAAAAATTAATAAATAAGAGCTTAGATGAAATGCAAAGCTAAGAGGAAATTTCCTAGGCTATTATATATTTTTAAATAAATTTATGTTGTCTGGAGAAACAGCCAGGTGTCAGGTAGTTCCCAAAAGGTGTTTTCCTCTCTACCACCAGTATAAACACTCTGGATTGTATACTTTGAAGTCAGATTAGCACATTAAGCCTATCATTCCAAGGAAGATGTGACATTGTATGTATTTATATCAAAACAACCTGTCATCTGTGTTTTGGCATGTCTGAATAGAGAAAAGGGGAGGGGATATGAAATTGAGACTTGGGATTTGTACAGCTAAACAAAATAATTAATTTTAATAAGGGATTTGGGCAATTGTATTTACCCCTGAATGGGAGCATTTTTGTTTGGTTTGCTAATCCTGTTGTAAACAGTTCAGTGAACAGCTATGCGATTGCTTTTATCTGGTTGCTTTACTTGTTCTTTTTGTAGTTTTGTTGCAAATGTGTGCTACTTTCAGTTCAGGTGCAAGATTGTTATGCTATGAGATAGAAAGAAAGATAATCACTGTTGGCAGAGACCTGATGGGTAGCGTCGACTTATTGTAACCGTGGCAGAGCTTGCATAACATTTGGTGTTGTGTGTAATGTAGATTATCCTTGAGCAATAATTGAGCTGTGCTGCCTTCTGCCCTTAATTGCTGGACTGGGCCATCAGTGATTAGGTGGGTCTTGGCAAAACCAAAGTTGGGAAATAAATGACCACATTTTTAAACAGGAGCCCAATGTTTTGCTGCCCTTAATTTTGGGCTTTTCTTGAAAGTCACGTGTGACTCAGAGCTTGGATGGACTCAGGGATCACTTATACCTTGAGGCACTCTGTACATTCATCCTACACATTAATCCCTTACAGACAAACTCGCACCATCTTAAACTGTTGGGTTGCAGATTCCTGCACAATGCTGGAACTCATTTCTGGCACCTCTCTGGTGGGCGATATTGCTATTCTTAGAGAACAAGGGAGGCCTTCATGGTGAGTTCCGTCATGTTTTTCCTAGAAAAAAAAAAGCACTGGTTCTGCCTTTGAATCAGAAAGCCATAGCTATACTGTGGGGTTAGGATCCCATGTCCCTAATTGACCAATGGCTACCTGCAGGATTTTGTTGTTGTTGTTGTAATCTTTCAGTCAATATATTCTGAAAACAGTTATCATACAGGCAAATTCGGCTTCTCAAAGTTATTTGAGAAAGTTCTTTGCTGAGGGACTGTTTCCCCCCTTTCTTTGGAAATGGATTTACAACTTGGGCAGCCAGGATGAAACTTATTTCAGTCTAGACTCATCTCTGGAATGACAGAAAGATTGTTTTACTCCAGTTTCAACACAGTAATAGCGGCTGCTTAATTCAAAGTGCTGGATCTCACATTTAAAGCCCAAAATGGCTTACTTTTGTGAGCGCCTTCTCCCATATGCTTTTCCTTGTTTTTTTTAACAACAAAAACAGCCATTTTGGAGAAACAGCCTTCTTCTGAGCCCACGTTCCACCATTTACTATTAGTAGATTGCCTGATAGGGTGCAGTGCAGGGCCTTTGCTGCAGTGGCACCAGTGGTGGCTGGTGCCGATGGTGACTGGTGGCGCTGAAAGCAGGCAGGTGGATCCACAGTCAGTGACTAGTACAGCCACCTCCTGATTTGTTGTAAGTAACAAGGCTGACAGCAGACTGAAGTTGGTGCGGCAATGCCCCATTTGCCATAATGGACTAAGCTTCACTGAGTGGCCTCCACTCTGGGAAGCTTTGCCTCTCTCCCCCCCCCCCCCCGAGATCAGACTTACTCCCTCATTGCATAGTTTGTGCTGGCACATGAAAGTCTTTTTATTTGGAAAGGCTGGGTTCTGCTGTTTCTGCAAGTTTATTTTTACTGCCTTTATTTTTTGCTATTTTATTACAAGACGTGCTGAATTGTTGGAAGGGCAACCAATATATTTCAGAAATAAACTTAATGTGACTCAGCATCTACAATGGTTGACCCTCGAATGTGAAGAGTAACCATCGACCGCTGTGTTGGGAAGATCCGCATGACACTGAGTTTATATTTGCCAGGCTCATTATTTTCATTGCCATGATCCTACACTTTGTCGAAGGGAAACTCTCCACCGGAGTAGAAATCATATATCGAACAGATGGAAAGCTCTTCAATCTGAGCAGGCTGAAAGCAAAGAGGAAGGTTACCGTAACTTCCGTCATAGAGCTTCAGTATGCTGATGACAACGTAGTATGCGCAAGCTCAGAGGATGACCTCCAAACCATCCTAAATATCTTTGCAGAAGCTTATGAAAAGCTTGCCTTATCACTCAACATCCCAAAAACCAACTCCAGCTCCAACAAGTACAGAATAACCCTTCTTCAGCGCCACAAATCCAACTCAATGGTGTAATGTTTTAAAATGTTGATCACTCCTCCTAACTAGGCAGTTATCTTTCCACAAGGGCGAACATTGATGCCGAAATCCAGCATTGCCTGAGTGCAGCTTTCTCCCGATTGAAGTGCAGAGTGAGGACTGGGACATTCGCAGGGAAACCAAAATGCTTGTTTACAAAGCTATTGTACTACCAACCTTACTATATGCTTGTGAAACACAGACCACTTATAAATACCATCTCCCAACTCCTCAAAAGATTCCATCAACGGTGTCTCCAAAAAATTTTACGCATCACTTGGGAGGACAGGTGAACTAATATAATTGTACTGGAAGAAGCAAAGATCACCAGTGTTGAAGCAATGATTCTTCAACATCAGCTTCATTGGACTGGTCATGTTGTGCGGATGCCTGATGATCGTCTTCCAAAGCAACTACTCTATTCCAAACTTAAAAATGGAAAATGTAATGCTGGTGGTCAACAAAAGAGGTTTAAAGACTCTCTCAAGGCAAAAATAAGAAAATGTAGTATAAACACTGACAACTGGGAAACACTGGCCTGCAAGTGCTCTAGTTGGAGAACAGCCTTTACCAAAGGTGCCATGGGCTTTGAAGACACTCGAGCTCAGGATGCAAGGGAGAAACGTGCTAAGAGGAAGGCATGCCTGGCAAATCCATACCATGATGTCCACAACCGATGTCCCCACTGTGGAAGGACGTGTGGATCCAGAATTGGCCTCCACAGTCACTTATGGACTCATTGTTAAAACCGTGTTTATGGAACACAATCTTACTCGGCTACGAGTGATCGCCAAAGAAGAAGAAGAAAAGAAGATTTGCCAGGCTCAGTTTTATTATCTGTATCATCATGGTATCATTTACTTTGGTAAATTCATATCCCCATCTTGTTTTTTAATGCTCAAAAATTAGTTTTAAGTCTCCTTTTTGAAATTCAAGTGTAAAAAGTACAAATTAAGTATCAACCAAAAACAAAAACAAAAAAAGAGAAAGAGAGAGAGAGAGAGGAGAAAAAGGCGCACAGGGCAATTAATAAATCAGTTTTACATTCATAATGCCAAGTAAACAAATATTAACAATTCTAGGTCAGAATTTATGAAGATTAAACATTAACAGCTGACATACTTATTTTAAGATCTAGCACAAGAACCAGCAGTAGAAATGCTTGCTTTGTATGTTGCTAAAAGTTGGAAGTTAATTAAATGGAGCATTGACACTTGCTGTGTCATTTCCCCCGCCTTTGCATGCCGTATGTAATAAGGCAACTGTTGACACTCCAGTAAAATTACATGCTACAGATGAAGACCTACATAAAGAAGACACTGAACTGGATCCTCAAAGATATCTTGACACTCTGCAGTGCCCTCGAAATCTTAAAAACACACACAACCTAATTTCATCATAAGGTCACAGTTATTGTTTTACTTAAATGCCTCTTCAGGATTAGGTTTTTTTTTAGCTTTCTAACAACAAAATAGTTTGAAGTCTGCAGTAATGAAAGAAACTTAGCCTTATCTAAGATGCTGTTTTGAGTTTCCATGGCAGTAAGAATACACATGACATACCTCTGCTTCGACAGAAAAATATTATGAATCTCTCGGGTGTCTGCTAGGAATATAGGAGGTTACGGGTTTGAACCATGCCTTTTCCTTCACCTTTTTTCAAGAAAAGTTATGCTATCCTAGGTAAGTGAAGAAAAAAAATACTGCTCTTTCCTGGTAAATAAGCAAGCATTACGATAAAAAGGGACTATGGCCAGGACCCAAATGCTTATTTTAGGTATGATCAAAGACCACTATGCACCCAGGAATATTTTTCTTCTCCATCTTTGAACCACAGTCCTCTCATATGTCAGATTTTGAAACTCAGTTTTAAAAGTAGGCATTCTCCGTTAGCTCAGTGAACACTTATCTCTTCAAGGAACACTTGTCTAAAGTCTCCTTAGCTGTGCTATCATTTGGATCCTGGTCTAAGGATAACCATGATCTCTAGGTTCGGGTATTTTGCCATTCTGCTTCATGTAATGTGTAATAGAAATTGGTCTAATGGCGTTCCCATCACTCCCAGCCAGCATGGCCAGTGGTAAAGGGGTGCTGGGAATTATTGTTAGGTAATGCCACACAAACTCCCCACCCTGATTTACATGGAAATGAATGCTTTCACAAGTGAGGTGATGCCAGGAATGGTATTTACAGGGCAACCTTAGACATGTCTACTTAGAAGTAAGCCTCACGGAGTTCATGAAGGTTTGCTCCTCCGTGTGCATGTGTGTAGAATTGTAACCTCAGTCTGGAATATGCCGCTTTGGGAAGTTAATATGACATAAAAAGTGGAAGAAAGCCACCTTGAAATATCCCTCTAAAATTCTGGCCAGTGTAGCTTTTGAAGCAAGACGAGGACACATGGTGGCCCTTTAATGGCTTGTTTATTGTACCGTGGTGCCTCGCAAGATGAAATTAATTCGTTCCGCGAGTTTTTTCGTCTAGCGAATTTTTCGTCTTGCGAAGCACGGTGTCGGAAAAGTTTTGGAAAAGCTTCAAAAACCTCAGAAAAGGCTACCACACCACGTTCTATGAGTTGCTCCTCGAAGTCAAGTTGCAACTGTATTAATGGTGTTAAGAAAAAGGAAACAAACTTGCAAGATGTTTTCATCTTGCGAAGCAAGCCCATAGGGAAATTCGTCTTGTGAAGCAGCTCAAAAACCGCAAAACCCTTTCGTCTAGTGAGTTTTTCGTCTTGCGAGGCATTCGTCTTGCGGGGCACCACTGTAGCGTGAACTTTTGTAGCCAAGAGCCGAATTCACCAGGCAATACATTTTAAAAGCCGTTAAAATCCATTATCATTCTTTTTTGTTTTTGCTTATAACCTTGTGTGCAGAGCTTCTATAGCTGAAATGGGATGATGGAGTACCAGGGCCAGGATTCCAGCTTTTTGGCTTAACGTCATCATTCATGTGAGATTTGAGCACAAGGTTGGCTTCAAGCTTGTAGCCCTTTTTAGAATCATTTGATTGACTGTGAAGCAGATACCTCCAGTTGTTAATACGATGACGACAGACCACATGGTTTCCAGGCCCAGTTCAAGGTGTGCATATTAGTGTGCAAAGCCCTAAATGTCTCTTTCCCCAAATACCTAGAGACTCCCTTGGGTGCTAAGACTGGCAGAGGCAGCCATCTTGGTATTTCTTCCACCTTCAGATGATCAGGGGCAGCTGTGACCTAAATTGCGAAACTCCTTGTGTCTGGCACCTTCTTTATACAGCTTCTAGCAAATGCTAGTTGTACCTCTTTGCCCTGGCTTTTGAGATGTTTATTTTAAGGACTCACCTTATTTCTGCAATGGTTAAATTGTTTGAAACAGTTTTTAATATTGTGTCGTGATGTTGCAACCTGCCCTGGGAGCTTAGGACGAAACACAAATAATAAATTAAATAAGAATAAGAATAATATAGGCACGTAGATCATAAAGTGACTGTTATACTTAAGATACCTTCATCCCTGCTACTGTAATAACTACAACATAGCAGCTGAAGCCCTGGATGTATTGAAATCAAGAGTTTTGCCACTGGGTTCAAGGAAGTCGTGATTTCACAGAGCTGCAGAATTGCAGAGTTGGAAGGGGCCATGGGGGTCATCTAGTCCAACCCCCTGCAATGAAGGAAGCTTTTGTGCCCAATGTGGGGCACAAAATCATGATTTCAAGCTATCGAGACAACAAGAAAATATACACCATTCATGAGCTGGCAGGAATTTGCAAAATTGATACAGAAAACATTTTACCTGCATAGCGTCTTTTGGTGCGAAGAAGAAAAGTAATAAAACATGTATGAAATAAATGTCTGGTCTGGAAAAAACCAATAACCCAGTACTGGAACTGTCCATTCCTTTCAAGGAAGTCTTTCACTTGCTAAAATTCCAAGTCACAGTGAAAGGCCAGCAAGAAACGTACTGTACTCAAAAATAATTTATATGGCCCATGCAATGGATAGCTCAAATAGCTTTCTGATGGCTGTATTCTCATGTTTTCAACAAGAACCTTGCCCATTAGGGTATCTCTCTGGTGGCTTGGGCACACTAGGAAAGACTTGAGCCGATCGGAAGCAAGCCACTTTGGCCAGTAGGGACTGAGCAATGGGAGGCAGCGGTCAGAGGCAGTTTGAACATGTTTCTAGTGGGGAAATTATTATTGCCTCAGTTGCCGCCTCATCTGAGCTTAACCTCACAAAAGTCCATAAGAGTACCAATGCCATTATCGGTGGCAAGGTATGGCTTAAATCAGATTTTAAACTAACTCCAGGAAATATTTTCATGGTTTATCTGTTGGAAGAAATCCAGCTATGGTGGAATATAGAATCTCAGGTAAGTGAAAAATTATCTACCCATTCTGACAGAACAAGGGCAGTGAGTTTCACAGTGAGTGTTAATTGTACTACTTTGGAATTAAATGGCTTGAGGCCTATTTGCCCTCTTGAAGCTTTTGTATTACCAGTTCTTGGGAGGTAACCGTGACTAAGGGGTGTTGGTGAAAATATATAAAATGACGGAGATAAAAATGACTACAGACAAGTTATAATCACTTATAATCCTGTGGCAGAGGAAGTCCTTTCAAATGTAGATGTTTAGTTCTGCAGAGACAAGTCTTTGAACCCATTAAACACTGAACTGATGAAAATTATAAAAATAAATAATTCTTCTCTGGAGGAAAATAAAGGCGGGAGAGGTATTTCATCAGGTGTTTTAACTAACAGGAATTCTGTTTGTCAGGATTCCCGTAACTTCCTCTCATATAGACGCATGAGCCATCTTCAAAATAATTACAGGATTATAGGAATATATATTAGCTGAAAGAATATACTCCTAGTATTGACAGACAGGAGACAATCATGTGGTCCACCTAGGTCCATACTGCCATTTATTTCTGAAACCCATCCATGAATAATCTTTGGGTAAGTGTGATGCAGATTTAGGTTTTGATGGATGGGATACTGCAAGACCGCCTCATTACCAATCGCACTTCGATATCAGGCAAGCCTTTCTGTTTAGTCTGTAAACAACCTTCATCTGTGGCTGCCAAGTGGAGATCAAACCGCAAAGAAACTGATTTTTTCCTTAAGCGAGGGTTGTCTTTAAAGAAAGAGCCTTCCCATTCTTTAATCACTTCATCTACTTTCTCTGTCCTGAAACAATAAATTAAACATTATACTGATGAATGAGTGTGGAACAGACCTTCAAGCTAGGATTTCACAAAGTGATGGGAAATGGCATGACCCGACCACACACGGAGTTTTTGTTTAGTCAGCTGAAATATGGGGGCTGGTTTTAAAATCTGTATCCCTCAGGAAACATGATGGCAAGTTGCAACCTTTCTGCAGTTTTTTACTTGTAAAATAAAAGGGGCCCAATTTGCTACACATGAACTTTTGCCAAACAGAAGTGCTGCCCTAGAAAAATGATCAACCAGGATTTCATACTATGGAAAGAAAGATACCCATGGAAATCTGCTCTCACAACCTTCTTCAGGACTGGGGGTGGAGAGAAATTCTTTTGAACTAAGCAACACCGATTTAAGGATCTGCACTGAGTTTTTAGGCTGCCTTTAGTACCAATGGTTGCTTTTGTTTTGTACTAATTAATGTTCGCTATATGCCTCTGTGAATGCCTTTTAACATTTGGGCTCCAGTCCTATATACATGACACATCAACACTAAAAATTTAAAGCACATTTAAAACATGTGGTTCCCCCCAAAGAATACTGGGAACTGTAGCTCTAAGGAGGTAAACTACAGTTCCTGGGATTTTGGCGGGGTGTGTGTGTGTGATGGGCTTTAAATGTGTTCTGAATTTATGGTATGGTATGGTATGGTATGGTATGGTATGGTATGGTATGGTATGGTATGGTATGGTATGGATGTAGACTGCTATTGAACACAGTGAGACATCTGAATAAATAGTCCATCACTCATTGGCCTAGTTTCTTGGTAAACATCAGGTTAGTTAATGGTTTACTGTGAATCTGCGATTTTCACTTGCCTTGTTCCTTTCCAATAGCTATGGGAGAAACAAACCACTATAACTGGGTTTGGTTGTCATGCAGACTGCGTACTGTGGTTTGCTTCTCTCAAACAAACCACAACCAATAATCCAAAACCAACCCACAGTGGACCTTAAGCCATCCGCATTGGGTACCCCTATGTTGTCTGAAAACAAGATGATACAGAGTGCTTGATCAGAAGCATCCCTACTATGAAGCAAGGTGATGTTGCTACTTTAACTGGCAAATGTTTCGCATTGCCAATGCCTTGCGCATTTCCCACTCACTGAGTTTAACTTCTGCAGGATATTTTTCTGGCGGATTTTGTCTCTTGTGAATGGAGGTGGTAGTATTAGTTGCCCCCCCCCAAAGGTCCTAAGCTCAACCCGCCTCAGAGAACATTTCCTTATTGCTTGTAAGCGCTCTGCGCTGTTCAGTTTCACTTACTGTATTGTTCCACAAGCCTCTGCGCTCTCTTTTGCGACATTTCCATTTAAGACTGCTTGCTTTGTCAGTATTTCCACTTTTTCAATCTCGTGCGCCTTTAGCTCACTTGCTGTATAAATTAAAACAGAAAAGAAAATGCAATTTTCACTGTTATGCAGGAACAGGCATCAGTAACCATATATGACTTTTTTCCGGTCCAATTAGAAAATGAGAAACTGTAATTAGTTGATCATAAGGGGATGTGCGGTGTTCGGAGAAGAGGAGGTTATGTGTTTGTAAGGAATTTCTTGTGTAGTCCAAGGAGCCAAATGAGGGATTAGAAGGGGCAGCCTGAACATGGTTGTAACAAACAAACAAACAAACAAACAAACAAACCACTGTGTGAATTGCTATAGAGTCATACCTTGGAAGTCGAATGGAATCCATTCCGGAGGTCCGTTCGACTTCCAAAACGTTTGGAAACCAAAGCGCGGCTCCTGATTGGCTGCAGGCAGCTCCTGCAGCCATTCGGAAGCTGGGGAAGCCCCGTTGGAGGTTTGGCTTCCAAAAATAGTTCGCAAACCAGAACAGTCACTTCTGAGTTGACGGCGTCTGGGACCCAAAACGTTTGACAACTAAGCTGTTTGAAAACCAAGGTACGACTGTATAGCGTGTTAGTTATGCCCTGCATAGCTCACACAAAACGGCTTACGTATCCTGAAAATGCAATACAATTCAAAGCAACACCAGGCAATCTAAATAACAGTACAAAGCTACATATTTTTAATTGGCCCATGAAATAGAGCCCCAAATTAGGGGTTGGGGGTTGGGGAGTGGCCTGAAATAAACAGGTTTTTAAAGGTCAACACCATCACTTTGAGATGAGCCTGGGAACCCACCGATAACCAAAGCAAATGGTTCAGAATAGGTGCCACACATTGTGATCACCTAGCCCAACCTATTCTGCCCATTTGAAGTTTCCAAAATTACAGAGTTGCCTCTTATTTCCCAGTGAGTTATTTTGTTAAACTCCTACAAGTTCTGATTCACATTCAGCTTTGCCTAAATGGTGAGCTGTCTTTTTATGTTAATTCCAGGTCTTAAGAAAACCTACATGAAGGTAAGATAAACGCTATTTGGCTAGTGGTGCGCTTTTTGTCGCCTTTTCTGTCTTGGCACGCAGAACGATGAAACCTTGAAAGAAAAAGAGGAAGAAAGTGTAAGAATGTAGAATGGGCCTGCTTATGGTTATAGTCTTCTAAATAGGAGGCTGCCAGACTTCAGGCTTGCTGGATACAGTGGTGCCTCGCAAGACGAAAAGAATCCGTTCTGTGATTCTCTTCGTCTAGCGTTTTTTTCGTCTTGCGAAGCAAGCCCATTGACGGATTAGCGGATTAGCGCTATTAGCGGCTTTTAGCGGCTTATCAAATCAGCTGATAAGTGGCTTAGCGGCTTAGAAAAAAGGGGGGGGGAGGAAAAAACCCCCGCAGGAACTCGCAAGACATTTTCGTCTTGCGAAGCAAGCCCATAGGAGATTTGTTTTGCAAAGCACCTCCAAAACGGAAAACTCTTTCGTCTAGCGAGTTTTCCGTCTTGCGAGGCATTCGTCTTGCGGGGCACCACTGTATTTTTTGTTTTGTTGGTGGATATCAGGTTTCGATATCCACCAATCCACCAACTATAATAATAGTTGGGGGGTTGTTGTGCTGACGTACACTTGGAATAAAGGGGCAGAGCACAAATTAAATCCAGGAATCTGCTTTCAGTAACAGAACTGAGCTCAAAAGTCCTTTCATACAAGAGCTTCCTGGTTTCCCTGCAAACATACATTGGATCAACCTGATTTAGGTTTTTAACTGCTGCTGCTTTTGAACAATTCAGAATTGGGAACACTTATTGATTGACTGTGAAATAGCAGCAGATTTTGATCTACCTATTGCCCAACCCTGTATGTGGGTACCTTTTCTCCTCCCTTTCCAGCAGACTGCGGTACGTAGCTATTTCTTGCTCAAGCCTCATCTTAGTGTTTAGTAATATTTCGTGTTGCTGCAGCTGCTTTTCAATCCCTTGCCGCACTTTGTGTAGCTCTCTCTCCAGGCCTTCAATTTCTGCTTCCAGTTGCTTCAGTTGTGTCTGGTACCGCTGTTCTGTGGTGCGCAGGGAATTTTCCAGGCCCTTTCCCTGTTAAATTAGATTACTGGTTTCAGTTCCTGAATGTACTTCTAAAAAGCCCAGGACCATTAAAAAAAAACAAGGGAGGGGATAAATAACTTTTAAAAAACACACATACACAATCAACTTTACATTTTAAATTAAATTCAAACTAATAAAATCAGTATTTGTCACAAACCTTTATATTCTGAGCAATATAAAACAGTGGAACCTTGGTTTTCGATCGTCTCGGAAGGCGAAGGTTTCAGTTTTTGAACACTGAAAACCTGGAAGTAACTGTTCTGGTTTTTGAACTATTTTCAGAAGCTGAACGTGCTACGTTTTGAGTTTCCCTATTGTATTGAGGCTTCCCTATTAGTTCACTGGCGGAGCTTCATGCTCCGGCACTGGGGGGGTGGAGAGCAGGTGGGGGCGTGGCTGGCGCATGTCCTGGAGGCGTGGCATGCCGCCTGAGGGGGCGTGGCACCCAGCATGGGCGGGGGGAAGCCGTGATGGCATCCCACTGGGATTGCGCTGCCAGGGGTGGTGCGTTCCCTCCACACTCCTCTTCCTCCGCCAGTGATTGAGTTTTCAGTTTTCGAATGTTTTGGAAGTCAAACGGTCTTCCAGAACGGATTACATTCAAAAACTGGGGTTCCACTGTAGTTAAATTCAATCAGGGTTGATTGCAGATATTTGGCTACAGGGATCAGATCTATTAATGCAGGAATTGCCAACCTTCAGCGTCCAGTGGAAACATTTTGAATTTTGAGAAAGTACTGTGGGCGCCAATCACAAAATGGCTGCCCTAGGGGCATGGCACAAGGCCATGCTTGCTGTGGGAAGTCACCCATGTCCTAGTGCAGGCATAGGCAAACTCGGCCCTCCAGATGTTTCGAGACTACAACTCCCATCACCCCTGACCACTGGTCCTGTTGGCTAGGGATGATGGGAGTTGTAGTTCCAAAACATCTGGAGGGCCGAGTTTGCCTATGCCTGTCCTAATGGATTTGACTATGGAGATCCCACAATATTGTTTCCCTTTCCCACAATGCTGCTGTTGCTGTCTGATAACAATAGAGGATTATGGGTTCCATTTCCCATTTCTCCATGTGACCTTTCCCTTGCCAATCTCCTCCCAGGCCATCCTTTTCACAATCTAGGTGACAAGAAAATAGAACTTATCACAAGTAGTAGGCACCGTAGACTAAGGAGGCAGCAACAAATCAGGAATAAAAGTCGGAAGAGAGATGCAGCAGCAGACTGAACTACTGGGGTTGCCTGGCAGGAGCACCCTATATGAGTTCTTGATACAGTAAACTATGATCTAGCCATGAAGTAAACTGGTCCTGACTTCTAGCTTATTGTTTGACCCTTTTTGCTGCCTTTGTTCTTCCTGACTCCTGTCTTATTCCAGGCTCACCTCAGACCTAGCCTACAGTGCTGGGAATGGTAAAGATAAAGCCATACCCTCCAAGATTTCTCCAATGAAAATAGGGACGTCCCACTCCATGATGATAATTTTACTATTTATACCCCACACATCTTACCGGGCTGCCCCAGCCACTCTGGGAAGCTTACAACATATATCAAAACATAATAAAACATTAAAAAACACTTCCCTATACAGGATTGCCTTCAGACGGCTCGGAGGTCGGATAACTCCATACCCTCCAACATTTCTCCAATGAAAATAGGGACATCCTAAGGAAAAGTGGGACATTCCAGGATCAAATCAGAAACCGACTTCTCTAAATCAGGGATGTCCCTGAAAAATGGGGTCTGTAAAGTTAACTTGGATACTGTGAGCCCAAGGGAAAACAGCAAGCAATTTCACCTCCTCTCTGCACAGACAGCCCAGCTGCTCAATCAGACTTACCACAGCATGGAGAGAATCAATTTCCATCTGCATATGGTGCCACTGGCGTCTTGCTTCATTTAGCTCTGCCCTGGCTGCTTTTAGCGCTTCCTCGTCTTTGCTCATTCTTTCACTAGTGGCTTCTTCTAGCTGCAAAGAGGAAGCATTGGCCACATCAGTGCAAGATGCCCCACACTGAAATTTTCAAATTTGGCTGTGTAAATGAATCTTAGGTTCCTGAAACAAAGCACACCCGGTGCACAATTCAAGTCTTCTTCGTTTTATTATACTATCATTGAAACAAGATGGTTCTGAAGGGAGCTGAATGATTTCACAGTGGGAGCAAAAGCAAAAATAAATAAAATGGACGGGGTGGTCATAGGTCTGTCTGAAAAGAAATGGCATATGTTCTAACCCACCTCACCCCACTTTGAGCACAGGACATGGTATCAGAAGGGACTTGCTGCCTACAAACTGAGAACAAAATGCTAGAGCAGAGTTTCCCAAACTTGGGTCTCCGGCTGTTTTTGGACTACAACTCCCATAATCCCTCACTAGCGAGACTGGTGGCCAGGGATGATGGGAACTGTAGTCCAAAAGCAGCTGGAGACCCAAGTCTGGGAAACACTGTTAGATATAACAAGATGGGCTGTAGAGCTCTGTGAGTGTGTGCCGTCTACCTTACATACCAAAACATTAAGATGAATTTATGGATGACTGCAAAGCGACCCCCACCACTATTCTTTATTGCAGGGATGGGAAACCTGTGTTTCTTCAGGTATTGTTAGGCTACAGCCATCATCATCCTTGATAGATGCAGTGTTTCAGGGTGATCAGAATGCTGATTGCTCTGGGCCATGGCGTTTCATGGGTTTCTCCTAACTTCAGGCTTAACATTGGGGTGGGAGAGAATGTTCTGCCTGCATACAATCTGCAGCAAGTACTAGGTCGCCAACACATCAGAAAGGCTGATGTTGCTCTTGTATTTAATGGTGGCTCCTGTGGATAGGATTTGAAGAACTCAGCAGCTGCTACAAGGCCAGGTTTCATTCACCACAGGATCTTTAGTACCAGTGCTTAAACCAAGATGGCTTCATGCAGCTCAACCTGATATGTGCCAAGACAGACACACTGAAGCTCAAAGAAGACCCAAGAAGAACTCATTGCACAATTCCCGTTGAGGGACTTGGCATGTTTCAAAGGATACATTGGCACAACTCCAGAGGTTACTCCACAATATTGTTTGCTTATTTATAAAATGTCATCCATATACAGTACCGTGGTACCTCGGGTTAAGAACTTAATTCGTTCTGGAGGTCCGTTCTTAACCTGAAACTGTTCTTAACCTGAGGTATCACTTTAGCTAATGGGGCCTCCTGCTGCCACCGCGCTGCCGCCGTGCGATTTCTGTTCTCATCCTGAAGCAAAGTTCTTAACCTGAGGTACTATTTCTGGGTTAGCGGAGTCTGTAACCTGAAGCGTCTGTAACCTGAAGTGTCTGTAACCAATCACCAGCCCAACTGCTGGAGCGTCAGCCAATCAACACCACCCATTGATGCAGCAACCAATCAAACGTCCACCCTATGCATTACCCATGTCTAAGACAACCCCCACTTTTAAGTATGATTTTTAAAGAAAGAAAAATAGTCTTATACATGGAAAAGTATGGTACTTTGGCTTTGTTCCAATGGGAATTAGGGGGAAGTTCTAAGGGCTTCCCAGAAAATTCTAGGATGCAGAAATACACTGTTAAGGACTCACTGACTTAAGGAATCACTTAAGCTTCTTGAGAAAGTTCAAAATACAGTCAAGGTGTCTATGAGTCAGTTGCTTGGATATAACTGAGGGGGGGGGGAGGCAAATAGTTTGAATCCCAGAGTGCTCATTAAGACCATAATTCAGAAACACTACTCGGTCAGACAACATGAATAATCTGCTAACCTGCGTACTATATTTATTCAAATCTCATGCACACCCTAGTTTTCAAAACCTTGAAACCCAAAAAGGTATTTGCTTGCAAATGTAATGTGCATTGGCAAAAAGTGCACTCCCAAGGCCTGTTCAATCTTCTCTCCTGAGAGCCGCCATTTTCCGTCTCAAATACCGTCCCAGCGCAAATGGGCTACTGTGCCTGCAGCCAGACTCCTTTTCGCATGACAAGGCCAGTTCCTGCAACATTCACCTTGTTCACCAGTAAGGCCAAGTCCTTGTTCGGTGGGGGGGGGGGGACCAGGACGGGGCGATCTTGAATCAGCGGCTTGCGTGCTGAGCGGGGCGAGGGGAAAGGCAGTGTGTTTGTACAAGCAAACTCCCGTGATGCTCACTGAGCCCCCGACTCACTTCACCCGGCTCCAGAGGCTTCTGCTGACCCACGTGGCTCTCCCCCTCCTGTGGCAAGGATGGCAGTGGTGGCAGTGGAGTGGCAAAGAGCGACCGGACCTCCCAGTTAGCAAGAGCTCGTCTTTTTTCATGGTGCCCAAAGGAAAAAAAGCGGACTCAGCAGAACTTGATCACCCCATCCAAGCAAGTTTGCAATCAAATCTAATGCACCGTCAAATCTATTGCACACCCTAATGTTCACGGCAGAATTTGGCCAAAAAAAGTGTGGATTACATTCAAGGAAATATGGTAATTTCAACACCTCACATTTCTTCATCTACCTATTGGAGTTAAGCCAGCGCAGGGAAGTCTTCCAACAACAGAACTGTAAGACCTATTGCAGTCGTTAAGAGTCGTCAACAGGCTCATCTCAGCTATCTGCCAATCTCCCATTCCCACCACCCTTCTGAGTAATACCCCTCCCCACCTTCTCACTATATAGAAGGATCTGGCAACTTCTGTTTCAGTGTATCTGAAGAAGTGTGCATGCACACGAAAGCTCATACCAAGAACTAACTTAGTTGGTCTTTAAGGTGCTACTGGAAGGAATTTTTTTATTTTAACAACAGAACTGTGAGACATTTGGTGACATCATAGCGGTCCAGATAGTATTTACTTTAAAAAAAAATCATTTGTATACTGCCTTTCTGTCCTTAATAGTACTGGGCATGCACCTACACAGGAGGAATGTGATGCAGTGGGTGTGTTGTTGCAGAGAGGGTCAGTCCTGACAAAATACAGCCCACTGGTCAAGAAATCATATATATATATGGGGCCAGGCATGTGCAGAGCTTGTCTGAGGACATGGGAGGCATGGGACATTCTTGGCATGATGGCGTAAGTTCAGCAGGCCCCTGGCGCACACCCACCCAGGCCAACTTAGCCCTCTGAGGCTCAGGACAGGTGTACCCGGTTGCCCCACCCCGCATGAGACGCGCCCTTGGTACTATGGGACAATTCTGGAGGCAGCAATTCTGAAGCAATAGTAGACAGATATGATAGCACTACAGAGGCTTTGGGGGATAATAGGTACTTTGCACAATTAACCCCAGATAAGGATGCTTGATGGCTCCACTTCAACAGTGACTAGGCATCATCTGACATTCAGAAAGCTCATGTTGCTTCTTCCCCCCGCAAGGTGCTTCTGGAAAAACTTGTCATTCTGTCTTCATTTTTGTAATTACATTTATTGGCAGGGAATTAAAATAGTCCCCTGGCCAAAAGCCACCCCCCCATTTGTACTAGAACATGTGAACAATATATAATATTTGAGTCTTTAATGAGAATACATAATATATATGTAGGACAAAAAAGGTTAGCCTTAAAAACAAGAAAGAAAAGGATGGTCTGAAAGCCGCAAAATGGATCACAGATTAAATGGGTTTAAAAACAACAACAAAAAACCCCTAATAATAATTTCATGTATTTATTAACCCAGATAAAGCCTGGGCTATATAATTTTATTCAGCCCGATGGATCTGATACCTGTTTGAAAATGCATAAACACTGCTGAAGCATCATATTGGAATTTGACTTCTCATCTGGCTGCTAGAAAATAATCGCCGGCAACTAGTTCAGACATAAGTTGTGGATTTCTACTGACACATACTTCTGAGGTAATATTTTTACAAATACAGTACCTAGCTTTGTTCCTTCTGAAGAAATGCATGTACTCTGTCATTACCAGATGACAAATTGCCTTTGCTTGACACATCCCCAAATAACAGGGGAGTGACTGTAGGCATGGCGGACGTCATCTAAGGCCTGGTTTGTGCTGTTAATTGTATATGCAGAAGAAATTCATGCTTTAGGATGGTTATTTATGCATTTCCAGAAGAAGAAGAAGAAGAAGAAGAAGAAGAAGAAGAAGAAGAAGAAGAAGAAGAAGCAGCAGCAGCAGCAGCAGCAGCAGCAGCAAGAAGTACATCCTTACAACAGAGGTCAAATATATGCATGGAATTTGCATATGCAGCTAATTAATATGTATACATATAGGTTCACATTTAGAAAAACAAAAATACTTGCAATCCAGGCAGAAACATGAAATATGATATGAGGGTGAATGTGACCTGTATGTTTGTTCAGTTTGATGCTGTTGGGCAACTCCAAGGCTCCAGTTGCTGTCCCTTCTTACGGTTCTTTACTAGGGGCTACACTTGCCAACCTCCCCCCCCCCCAAGGCCTGCCATTCTCCCCTTTCCATTAATCCCCTTTCCATCTCATGCAACTATTAAGCTCACTTTTCACCTCTCCAGTTCCATTTCTGAAGGCACTTCTCCCCTTTATTCTGTAGCCCTGCTTTGCACCTCTTTTCACCTTCACCTTCACCTTCATGTCCATGCCTCCTCCTGCTCCTCTTTTTGTGCCTCTAACCCTTGCTCACAAACCACCCTCATGGGAAACCCATGCATCTTTCTTCTTCCACACATTGCAATGCCTTAGCACCCTTGCCACCTTCCATCCGATTATGAAGCTACTTTTCCCTCCTGTTCTGCGGACACTTCATGCCTCAGCTTTCATGCTCACCCCCTTCCCATGCCTCCTTCTCCCTCCTTTTTTTTTGCAGCTCCCTTTACACCCCCATTTTCACCTTCACTCCCTTTCCCTCCTCAACTCGACCTTGAACACGGACCACCCCTTTTCCACAACTTATCCTCTCTCCTATAATAACAGCCCCTTTTGCGTGTGAACCATTGTGAAACGCACGGTACTATATCTTTTAAGTTAAATAGATTATTAAGAGCAAGGCTGTCAGTTAGCTTGTTCAGTTAGGGAAGGTTAAGTTCAGCTGATGGCTTATGGACATATATGGCTTATTAATAAAATATCTGTTCTAAATTATTACACGGAATCTGGAACTTTATGCTGAAGACAACACATGGCACCAGGAGTGAAATACAGTGTGTGACACTACAATGGAATATTTGAGACCTCTCCTTCCTTGGTCTCTCTCACATGAGGTAGCTGAGGAATGAAAGAGGAAGAAGTTTAAGTACAGTGAGAAGGTGGTAGCGTTGTGAGGAAAAAAAAGGTGGCCGTTTTAAACAACAGGTCGTGTTGCAGTCAGTAAAGCAAGCGAGGAGCAACTCTGAGAGGAAAATGGCAGTTTTAAACATCAGCAGAGGTTTGAGTGAAGCTGGGATGCTTTAAAACAGCCACTTTGACTCCTTTCAGGGTCTCTCCCTTCTCACTGTACTCAAACTTCTTTCCTCAGCTATTTCATGTGAGAGAGATAAAGGACTCACTGGCATGCACCACTCACCCCCCGAAGGTTGATCACAAGTGAATGTGGCCTCATAGCCTCCAACTGCCCTGAAAATAAATAAATAAAATAAAATAAAATGACAATAAAGATATTCTTATTCTTATTCTTATTCTTATTCTTAAAATGCCGGGACCATCATGAAAACCCTTAAGCCATTGTGGCTTCTCACTTTCTCACACAGAATCCGAAATCCCCATCTTTGTTGAAGTGCACTAATCAGAAATGGCTTCACGCTGGGGGAAGCAGGGATGAGAGAGTTGCCGACTGAGACCTCCTCTTCTGTCACCTCCTTTGCTGCTGTTCCTGGGAGTTGTAGTAGGTGGGTTGGGGGGGGAGGAAGAGTCTTGCACCGGGTTCGAGCGAGGGAGCTAGAGCGGCCAGCCAGCAGAGTATCAGCAGCACAAGTAGCGGGTAGAGAAGGAGAAGGGGGAGCGAGGCAACGGGGACACTGACGTCCCCGTCCCCATTGTGGGAGGCTGCGACTCTCCAGCCTGGTGGGTCCCCATCCAGTTGACCAGGCCAAATAAAAACAAGAAGGAGAAAGTGAGCCAGGTCAGGTCTGAAGAGAAAGTGGCGGCTAGAGGAGACCATGGGCAGGAACACGCGCTGGGTGTGTGTGTGTGGCTGGCAGGATGAAGACAGGCCTGTGGGGGGCTGGAGTTGAGGGGTGTGGGGGCAAGGAGGTTATGGGGTCAAGGGTGGGCACTGGAGCTAGCTGGGCTTTGCACGGGGAGGGGTTGTCTGCATCCTGAAAAACTTTAATAAAAATCTTAACATGCAAAACCAACAATAGCCTCTCCCCAGCAGTGATAGTGATGCAGAATTATGAGGACAGTTGGGGGGTATGAGGCCTGAAGAAAGTTCCTCACCCCTGCCCTATCCTACAGCTTTTCTGTTGACCCAGGACCATTGGTATATAGGTATGGTATATAGGTATTTCAGGACGCGGGTGGTGCTGTGGGTTAAACCACAAAGCCTAGGACTTGCCGATCAGAGGGTCGGTGGTTCGAATCCCTGCGATGGGGTGAGCTTCCATTGCTCGGTCCCTGCTCCTGCCAACCTAGCAGTCCGAAAGCATGTCAAAAGTGCAAGTAGATAAATAGGTACCGCTCCGGTGGGAAGGTAAACGGCATTTCCGTGTGCTGCTCTGGTTCGCCAGAAGTGGGTTAGTCATGCTGGCCACATGACCCGGAAGCTGTACGCTGCAACCCCAGAGTCAGCCACGACTGTACCTAGTGGTCAGGGGTCCCTTGTTTTCAACAACATATGTTGCTATCAGTGGTTCACATACATGTTGCACAGAGCAGCTGGGTGCATTGAGATGTGGGGAACCCAGGTTCAAGTTGCTGCTCTGCCGAGAAACTCTCTGGACAGGCATGTCAGTGCCTCTGGGCCTAACCTAGCAGGCTGCTGTGAGGACAAGTTGTTGTAACCCATCCCAGCCTCTTGGGACAGGATTTGAAAGCTGCTGGAACATACAAGTAGTATCATCTTACACCAGAAGCAAGCCTGCCGTGAGATAATAATAGGACCATACATTCAGAAATAACCATATTTAAAGTGTAGCAGGGTGATAAAATCAGCCTGCAACTAGCTTACATATCTTGGTTTATGATGTGTTGCGGTACTCAGACTAATTGTCCAGCTGTGATTCACAGATGTTTATTTCTGTGTGGATGTCTAGTGGTGTCATTGTGACCGGATAACCTTTAATAAATACGAGAGCTGGAACAAGGCAAGGCATTGCAAAACACTACGGCACTCGTTTCTGGGGGGGACACCGTAAATATTACCCCGAGGGTTAAAGAACAGGCTTCCACAACCTTAAAAGTGGCTAGAAATCTTAACCCACCTTAAAATGGCTCCTATACACAACTGCTAAAGGATGCCTACTTTATCCCCCCCCCCCCAACAAAAAAAGAATCATCTCAAAATGAGCCAAGAGTACTATTTCATTTGGGGTGAGGGGGTGGGAATCACAAAAACCTTTGCCATCCTATTTACATAAACAGATAGATGCAAGGTGACACGACTCTTATACCTTCATGTATTTCCCCGCAGTTTTTCGGGCTAGATATACTGCAGTATGAGAGGAGAAAGAACGGAATAACACACACACACCGCGATTCCCTTTCCCCAATAAAAGGCTGCATTGGAAAAGAAAATACTGTACCTCACAGAGGCTGAGAGAGGAACTGAGTACACATTGGATTGCCTCCTTATTCGGGTAGGTGCCTTTCTGTATATAATCATTACCTGGGTCCCTGCTGAGAGGATGGTCTCTATCTGACTTCTGGTGATGAGCGTTTCATAGTTTGCCCTGATCTCATTGAGGAGCTGGGACAGTTCCATGCTGCTCCCATCCTCCACCTTGGCTAACTCAACCTTATGGATAGGGCGAGAAGCCTGCAGCAGCAGCAGCAAAGCATTCTCAGCCTGCAGTAAGAGTGAGAACACAGAGGGAGAGGGAGAGAGAGAGGAGGGAGGAAAACACTGATTTTTTTTTTAAAGCAGCAGAGTTCTATTCTCTTAGCAGCATTGAAGAATGGCCATTTGTTTTTGATTTATTTGATTTATTAGATTTATATATACCACCCTTCATCCTAAGATCGCAGGGCGTTTAACAGAATAAAATACAGGATAAAGGTAAAGGGTAAAGGGACCCCTGACCATTAGGTCCAGTTGTGGCTGACTCTGGGGTTGTGGCGCTCATCTCGCTTTATTGGCCGAGGGAGCCAGCATACACCTTCTGGGTCATGTGGCCAGCATGAATAGGCTGCTTTTGGTGAACCACAGCAGAGCAGCCGTTTACCTTCCCGCCAGAGTGGTACCTATTTATCTACTTGCACTTTCGAACTGCTAGGAAATAGCGAAAGCAAAACAGCAAAGCAATAACACACATACACCCTTTCTCACAGACACATTCAAAAGCTGTAGAATCAGCCAAAGGCCTGATTGGTTACATGTTTTATTGTTTCTTTGTTTTTTGATGTTTTAAAAATGTTTTAAACAAGTTTTTATTTTATTTTTATTACAGATATGCTTGCCCCTCTGTGGGCTATGCTTGGGAGGGTGGCATATAGTTAAATTTGATAGACAGATAAACAAACAAACAAACAAACTATATTAATGATGTTAAATGACGGTATTACTTGTTTACGCCAGATCACTATATTGTGAATTGCTTTATAATTGCCTTGGCTTTCCTGCAGCTAAATGATCTAACACTTTGTGCCCTTAAGGCCTCATGAGGAATGATAAATAAGTTGAATATGGGATGTTGAAACTCGAACATCCTACACACTTTTCTTTGGAAGCCAAGAAAGCTAAATACATAATGCAACATCCTACAAACATTTCTCTGGAAGCAAAGCAACCCACATACCTAACACAATAGGTTTAAAGAGTTCATTTTCAACATTTTGTTTTGAATCAGCAAATTTCCTCATGCCTCAGTTCAGCTCTGGGATTTTATTGGCACTGGGGTTTTATTTATTTATTCAAAATATTTATGAGTTGCTTTTCTTTATCGATATTCAAGGGAACATACCAAAATAATAGGCCTACAATGAAATGATAAAATGTAGCAGAGTGATGAAATAATGGCTTAGATATCTTATTTATTTATTTATTTTCTATACCGAACAGGCTCAGAAATTAAGTGTGACCAATAATTTCAGTTTCAATTCAACCTTCCAAACAGTGGAAGTAAAAACATAGAATTACAAAACTTAAGAATTATTAAAAGTCTCCAAGAAAAATGATGCAGGAATTGGTGCGTCCCTTAGTTGTCTTACAAGGGCATCATACAAATTGGGGGCCAGTACTCCCTCACCCTGGTCGCCATACATTTGAATCCACCTGGTGGGGGCATCTGAATACCATATTTTTCCATGTACAACATGCCCCCTATTTTTGGAGATTCCATCAGTTGCCCGTCTCCCATATATACTATCCATGTATAAGATGACCCCCAATTTTAAAGTTGAAAAAAATGGGAGAAAATATAGTCTTATACACGGAAAAATATGGTAATTCCTTTTAATGGAGATATTTGGGCTGAAGACAGGCATTCATGTATTCAAGTCCTAACCCATTAGAGCAGGGTTTCCCAAACTTGGGTCGTTCCCCTGTTTTTGGACTACAAGTCCCATTGTTCCTGACCACTGGTCCTGCTAGTTAAGGGATGATGGGAGCTGTAGTCAGAAAAACAACTGGAGACCCAACTTTGGGAAACCCTGCATTAGAGCATGATGGAGACCCTGTGACCTTCCAGATGTTGCCATATCCCTCTTGCCCCAGCTGGCAATAGACACAGGTTAAGGATGATGGGAGTTGTAGTCCAGCTACAAGTTCCCACTGGAGCTTTGAAGGTTAAGTTAATCACTCTGATTTATGCTTTGAAAGGCACTGAAATCCAGTGTAACTATTTTAATGTCAATGTGATATCGTCAGAATGATGGTTCTAAGCCAGCCTTCTGATTGCAGTGTATTGATGCAGCTGAAGTTTCTGAACTGCCTTTAAGTATAGTCTGGTACACAACACGTTGCAAAATCTAGCCTGGATAGAGCACAACTTTATCCACAACAGTGGAGGGGCCACATTAATATACCAGAGGAAAATTAAGATCTGCAGAAAAATCTACGTTAATGTTTCCCAAAGAGAATTCACCAGATTAATTTAAGAAGGGAATTTAGGCTCCAACTGGAAGTTATAATCCAGCAACATCTTCCTCACTCCATGTTTGACATGTTAACTGGATTAGAATATTTTTTAATTTTTATTTACACCCCACATTTTGGCTTATTCCAAATCCTCAAGGATGCTCACATTCAAAGCACCATGGAACTGAGCAAAACAGGCTCTTTAAACCACCAATTCTTTGGTCCCCCTAAGCGATCTGTGTGTTTTCATCCATCTCAGCCTAGCAAACTCCTTAATTGACTGCATCTATACTCTTACACTTGAGCTCTGCGTAGATGTACACAGTGCTCTTGTTTCTTCAAGCTGTGACAAGTACCCTTGTGTTTCCTCAGCCCTAGGTACGATTACATACCTCGATGTCACAACAGGATGCTAACGATGGATGCCTCCTATGTGAACTCAGCTGGTCCAGATAAGGATCAGTCAATTTTTGCAGTTCAAAGTTTTGACGCTTTGAAATAGCATCACCCAGGCAAAGATTTATCAAAGCTTCTGCCAAGTGAATGCTGCTGGAAATTGTGCTTGACGTTGATGTGCGTGTTCAAACAAGATAGTATTAAATAAAAATCCAGACACTATATTCCTTTGAATCTGAGCTCAAAAGATACTGGTGCTGTAGACTGAAGGACTCAATCCTAGCTTTGTGCTGATTTTAAAACCTGAAACGCTTAAAAAAAACAACAGTGGGCAGGGGGGAGTGGAGGTCTACGACCTGTGTTCCCATAAGCATCTGGTTGGAAACTGTGAGACCAGGATTCTGCACTTAGGCAGCCATGTGGTCTATTCCAGCAGTGATTTTCTTACATTCTTCTCTAAACAGAGATGGATAAACTGTGGCTCTCCATACGTTGTTGGACTCCATTAGCCCCAGCCAGCAGAGGCAGATTAAATGGTCCCTGCCACGCCCCCCCCAGCCAGCGGATTGGCTGGCCGGGCTCTGACGTGGCCAGGATCCCCTGGGCAATGGGGGACTAAGTCCCCCGCCCCCGGTGGGGAGTGGGTGGCCACACAGTTCATTGCAACTCCTCCCCACTGGGAATTGGAGCAGATCTGTGCCCCTCCATAGGTTGTTGGACTCCATTCGCCCAGCCAGCAGAGGCAGATTTAGGGGAGCGTGGCTGCTTCACCCGCACTGGGAGTTGAACCAAAGCTAAATGTTGGAAGATTTGGGGGCACATTTAAAAAAGTACTTCTTCATGCAGTGTACAGTTCAACTAGGGAAGTTGCTCCCACAAGGGGCAATGATGGCCATCAACCTAGATGGTTTTAAAGGAGGTTTTAAAACAAATTCATGGAGGGCTGTCAACGTCTCCTAGCCATGATGGCTATACTTCTGCCGCCACAGCTGGAGGCTGTGATACTTCGGAATTCCAGTTGCTGGAAGCTACAGGAGGGGAGAACGTCCTTGTGATCAGGTCCTGTTTGCAGGTCGCCCACAGTGGCCACTGGGAGAATATTGGACTAGATGGCCATTGGCCTGATCCAGCAGGCTCTTATGTTTTTATGCTCAGCTCCTGCTCATGGAAAACCTGCACTGTCTTTTAGGAAGAGACTACAGCAGTCTGCTCTCTTTACGCTTGGTAAAAGGTAAAGGTAAAGGGACCCCTGACCATTAGGTCTAGTTGCGGACGACTCTGGGGTTGCGACACTCATCTTGCTTTATTGGCCGAGGGAGCCGGTGTACAGCTTCCGGGTCATGTGGCCAGCATGACTAAGCCGCTTTTGGCGAACCAGAGCAGCGCACAGAAACGCCGTTTACCTTCCTGCCGGAGCGGTACCTATTTATCTACTTGCACTTTGACGTGCTTTCAAACTGCTAGGTTGGCAGAAGCAGGGACCAAGCAACGGGAGCTCACCCCGTTGTGGGGATTCAAACGGCCAACCTTCTGATCAGAAGGCAAGTCCTAGGCTCTGTGGTTTAACCCACAGCTTGTTACATACTATTTTATATTATATGAATGCTATATTTGAATTATTCTCTCTCTCTCTCTTTCTCTTGGGTGTGTGTGAGAAACAACCTTAGTAAACAGACATTGGCTCCATTCCAGGCAGAGTATGAATTGACTTGCTAAGCAATCTTGCTAAAGATATTTACTAAGAAACAAATCCCACTGTGTTCAGTTGGGCTTTCTCCCTAGCAAATGTGTTTAGCCAACTTGGTGGCCCCCATATACACTTGGACTCAAGCTCCTATCAGTGGCAGTCAGTATGGCTCACAGTCAGGGATGATGGGAGTTGTCATTCAACAACACCTAGAGGGCCACAGGTCTCCCAGCGTCACATAATGTTTAGAGGAGGGTTTCCCAAACCAGAGTCTCCAACTGTTTTCAAACTACAATTCCCATCATCCCTGACCACTGATCTTGCTATCTAGGGATGATGGGAGATGTAGTCCAAAAGCAGCTGGAGACCCAAGTTTGAGAAACATTGGGTTAGAGTGTTGAACTATGGCATGGGTGCCAGGGACACAAAACCCATGGGGTGAACTTGGACCAATCACTGCCTCTGGGCCTAATCTAACTCACAAGGATGTTTTGAGGATAATGTGAAGAGAGTGAGAGATCCATGTGTGCCACCTTGAGCTCCTTGGATGAAAGGTAAGATGTAAACACAACAAATAATATAGAAATAGAAAGGACAAGGGGAACATCACCAGGGTTGAAAATATTCTAGTCAAAGTCAGATATTACTTGCAACAGTAAGAAAGTTTATTGCATTGCGGCAGTAAACAGAATGTAGTTCTCAGTATTTCTAAAAGCATACACCTCCGTAAAGTTTTAAGAAAGCATATTGAGTGGTATTTTCCCCCTCTCTAGAGCCCATATTTGCAAGAAGCTACTAAGCTACAATTGACTCTGGTTCCAGGAGGTTTTCTTCTACTTGGGCATTCCCTTGCTCGCCTGAGTTGAAGGGCTCCCTGCTCTGCTTTTCATGCTGTTCACTTCGTTGCTCTTTCTTCAACTGATTTCACTTGAGAGGAGACCACTTTGCCATCCACCACTTCTTCAACGATGGTCTTCACCACCCTTGTTTTGAGGGGCTCTGATAAAGGAATGAAATGATGATAGAGTTAACCATTGATAATATCGCTAAATAGGTTCACATGGCCTATTTTCCCAACACGTGGGAAACTACTGGAGTTGAGCTGGAGGAGAAGCACCGAGTATTGATTTATTAATTCATTTGCTCTTTCATTCAAGATGTTTATATCTTGCCTTTCCTCCAGTCTGGAACTCTTGGCAGCTAACAACCAATACATAAGCAACCATACAAAACAACACATCATTTAAACTACAAAGTTGTAACAGCAACAATTCAGCAGTGAGTAATAGCAGCGAAACCACTCCTAAAATTGCTTTACCCCATTATGCAAACACCTGGCCATTAGTATAGAATAGCAACATCCATCGAAACGTCATCCTTTACCTCTTCCTGCCCAGACACATATTGTTTCAAGCAAACAACGGAGGTTTCAATGTGCACTGCTTGCTACATCCCACAGCAATTTAACTAATCGGTAATGCTTTGTGACTGCAGGCCAACAGAAACCTGGCAAGTTTCTCCAGACTTGGGTCAGCTTTTAGTCACTTTTTCTGCCAGCCAGTTACATCTTACAATGCCATCCAGACAGTGACTGCAGAAAGATCCCTTGTGGGGACAGGACAATAGTCATGTTGAATATGCCACTGAATGAATAAATATGCCATGGTCCTGGCAACATATGTTGGCCACAGGATCTGAAGAAGGTGGACCAGGGGAATGTTTTTGTTGAGACTAAGGTTTGGTACTCACACTTTTTACTGCTGGGAACATTAGGGCAGGGCAATCGTTCCCCCCAGACTTTCTTTCTCACGAATGGATACATTTACTTATTGCATTTATATCCCCACCTTGTTCTCCAAGGAGCTCAAGGTATCTTACATCGTTCTTCCCCCCCTCTTTGTTATTTAATCCCCACAGCAACCTTGCGAGAGACAGTGACCAGTCCAAGACAATCCAGTGAGCTTCATGTTCTAGTGGGGATTTGAAACCTGGTCAGACACTCTGACCACTAAACACACTGGCTCTCTATTTGGGAATTCTATGCACAGCACAAGTATTATTCTGTTCTTCTTCTGTTGACTCTTTATTTGGATTCAGGCACATGATTTTCTGTAAACTCAACAGAATGCAGATTACCAAAGGAATACAATCTAACTGAACGTTCCCTCCCAATGTTTGCTTTTCTCTTCTTCTTTTTTTAATTTCAGGCTTATTCTGCAACGGTGTGCATTTTATCAAACTGAGCTTACTGGTTTTTATTATTATTAAATTCTTTTTCTTTCTTTTTAAATGTGGTGAGTGATAATTAGTTTTCTGCCCACAGGGAGCTGAAGGCCTTTGAAATCCATTCCCACTTCTCTGGTAGCATGTTAATTCTGAACACACTCCTTGAGTTGAAGCTGATGAAGTGAAAGGGACTCATGGCAGTATGGATAAAGGCTAGTGCAAATACTCTTAAGTCAACGTTGTTCAATTTGATGCCTTGGGGGGGGGGGAGGCTAGGGATGTCTGTCACTTGTCTACTGCCTCTGCTACTTGTGGTTGTTTGCTACAGTTCTCAGAAATGTTGAAGGATTACTCAGCTTGGGGGTGGCAGTGGTGCAAAACCAGGGGGGTTTGCGGTGCAAAAGGGTTTGAGACTATTGCAAAATTCGGGCACTGCTTTGCAGTGAATCGAACAATGTTGGGTTTGGGGGGGGTGCCTATGGCCCCTGCTTTGAGCATCTTGGGGTGGTGGTGGTGGTACAAAAAAAGTGCAAAATTTTTGGCTCCAGTTTGGAGTGAACCAGACAATGTTGGGTTTTTAGATGTTAACGGCGAGCCCCAGTTTGATGTATCAACTTACCCAGCTTGGGAGGTGGTACAAAATGTGGGGTTCATGGTGCAAAACAGTACAAAACGAGTATGAAACTTTGGCCTCAGTTGGGAGGGGACCCCAAATTTCAGGGTTCGTATTTAAGAAGCCTTGAACGGCAGTGGAAGAGCCAAATAGCCAACAGCTCAGGGCAAGGGACTCTAGTCTAGAACATGGAAGCTGCCTTATATTGAGTCAGACCACTGGAATAGCTAGTTCAATATTGTCTACACTCGCCTGCAGCAGAGCTCCAGGGTTTTAGGTGTGTGTGTGTGTGTGTGTGTGTGTGTGTGTGGAGATATTTCAGTCCTACCTAAAGAGAGTCTTAGGTTCCCTCTGGTTCCACCTTAAAGCTTGTCCCCGCCCCCCATTATGGAAAGAAGGGCACAATTTTCAGATTGATACATTGTCCTTTTAAATACAAAACAATATTACTCTGAAATAATAAATTGTAATTACCTCTGATTTGAACTTTTGGTTCGTAAGTGCGGAAACTGTCAAAAAGGAACAAAACGATAACTTGTTAATATTCTTATGAAACTGGCAGATTTTCAAAAAATATTTTTAGGAAGTGGTTGTGGAAGCAGTAATGATTTCAGTACAGTTGCATGGTGTGTCATTCACATTCCTGGAGGATTCTTTCTTGCTGGCACCCACACAGTATTTAAAATGAACCAAAGGATGACCTTTAGCAGGTCAGAATCTTTTATGGTCTCCCCCCCCAATTAAAACTAGAATACTTTGCATCTGTGATCTGTCATTTGCCGATGTGATATGTAGAGAACCAGAGAGATGATTTTGTGTTCAGGTGAGAATGTTGACTTTTTAATGCGGTCTTTTGCGAATTTTATTTTGGAATATTTGGGTTTAAGGGACTAGGAGCAAGCTTCCGAGTCTCTTATACCTCTTCCCCGACCACACAAAAACCAGAAAAAGAAGCAACTGATGCTTAAAGTTTGCTTCCACCTTTTCAAACACGTTGGCTTAAAATAAAAAAGTGTGAGGAAGGGACCCTTTGAACCCAACATCATGCAACTCCCAGCTTGATTCCCCTTTACTTTCAGATCATTCCCGTACCTCTCGCCATCAAGCAGGCGCCTGTATGTTTCAATTTCCATTTCCAGTCGGGTCTTGATACCCAGCAGTTGTTGGTACTCTGAATTTTGCATCTCTGTCTCAGACCTGATCTGCTGCAGCTGCTCCTCGATGCTGCTCACTTGGTGCTGCAGCTGTGAGAGCTGAGTGCTGTAGTTGACTTCGGTTTCATGCAAGGTGCCTTCCAGAGAAGCTTTCTGTCGGTGGGAGAAATAAAGGAAGGCAGGGCTTGCTTACATGCTAATGAAGGTGAAAATTTTCATTCGCTCAGCATCCAGTGTAAAGTTCAGCTCCCCCAAAACTGAGGTATATCTATTTTGTTTGTCCCTGGAAATTGCTGTACACATGGTTTTTTGTTTTGTTTTGTTTTGTTTTGCTTTTGGGCATTTTATCAACCTAGTATCAAACATAAACACAATCTGTATGATTCCCATTTGAAATGCAATGGCCAGACTTGAATTATGGACAGCAAACAGGGTAGGAGACTCCAGTTTCCCCTAGTAATTCTAAGCTACTCACCATGCTGTTCTAGGTATGTTTACTCAGAAGTACATCTCACTGTGAGCAATGAGGCTTACTCCCCTGTGAGGGTGCATAGGATTGCAACCTAAGTTAGTTAGCTACGCTCCAATGGTTAGAGCAATGTTTCCTAAACTTGGGCCTCTAGCTATTTTTTGGGGGTACAACTCCCATCCTCCTTACCTTGCAGGACCAGTGGTCAGGGACAGTGGGAATTGTAGTCCAAAAACAGCTGGCGATTCAAGTTTGGGAAACACTGGGTTATAGCATGGGTGGCCATCATGGTGACCTCTATATGTTGGGATTCTAACGCCCATCCGCCCCAGCCAACATAGCCAATGGTCAGAGATGATGAGGGTTGTAGTCCTGTCCAGCAACATCTGGCAAGTGCCACATTGGCTACCCTTGGACTTCCTAGAAACTACAGACAGGTGTGGGGCTATAGAAGAGAAATCAGTATTTCTGATCCTGATGCAGTGCGTTGGATACTGGCAGCCAAGCATCCTGGGAGAAGCACCCTGCTGTTCTCTGAGCTTCTAGGATTCTGGGGCCTGCATTGATTTTGTTTTGTTTTTTTTTTTTATAAAATTTTTATTAGTTTTACAAAAGTTTTTATAACAAACAAACATAAAAGAAAAACAAACAAACAAACAAATATAATTTCAAAATATCCTTTCATAGACTTCTTTCCTCGGACTTCCCCATACCTCCCCTTTCTGCATCCTCATGTCCAAATTTTATAGCAACTTATAAATGTTCTTTCCCATCCTAATTCATCATAGTCCTTTCTTAATCTGATCTTATATTACTGCAACCCTTTCTCTCTGTAAAATCTCGACATTCTAAGCTTCATCAAGTTTATAATAGTTCTTAAGATAAATCTTAAATTTCTTCCAATCTTCTTCCGCAGTCTCCTTTCCCTGGTCACGAATTCTGCTTGTCATTTCCGCCAATGTCATATAGTCAATCACTTTCATCTGCCATTCTTCCAAAGTGGGTAAATCTTGTGTCTTCCAATACTTTGCGATCAGTATTCTTGCTGCTGTTGTTGCATACATGAAAAAGGTTCTATCCTTTTTTGGCACCAATTGGCCGACAATGCCCAAGAGAAAGGCCTCTGGTTTCTTAAGGAAGGTATATTTAAATACCTTTTTCATTTCATTATATATCATCTCCCAGAAAGCCTTAATCTTCGGGCATGTCCACCAAAGATGATAAAAAGTACCTTCAGTTTCCTTACATTTCCAACATTTATTATCAGGCAGATGGTAAATTTTTGCTAGCTTAACTGGGGTCATGTACCACCTATAGACCATTTTCATAACATTTTCCTTTAAAGCACTACATGCCGTAAATTTAATACCAGTGTTCCACAACCTTTCCCAGTCAGCAGACATAATATTATGACCAATATCCTGTGCCCACTTAATCATAACTGATTTAACTGTTTCATCTTGTGTATTCCATTTCAACAGCAAGTTATACATTCTTGACAAATTTTTAGTATTGGGTTCTAACAATTCTGTCTCCAGTTTTGATTTTTCCACCTGGAAGCCAATTTTCCTGTCTTGTTTGAAAACCTCCATTATTTGATAATAGTGGAGCCAATCTTGTACTTTGGGTTTTAGTTTTTCATGGCTCTTTAATTTCAGTTTCTCTCCATCCTGTTCTAAGATCTCACAATACTTTGGCCATCCGTCCTCCATATTAACTTTCTTGTGGGCCTTAGCCTCTAAGGGTGACAGCCATCTAGGGGTTTTGTTTTCCAACAGATCTTTATATCTCATCCAAACATTAAACAACGCTTTCCTTACAATATGATTTTTAAATGCACTATGCACTTTGATTTTGTCATACCATAGATATGCATGCCAGCCAAATGCATTATTGAAACCTTCTAAGTCCAAGATATCTGTATTCTCGAGGAGCATCCACTCTTTCAGCCAGCAGAATGCTGCTGCTTCATAGTACAATTTTAAGTCCGGCAGGGCAAATCCCCCTCTTTCTTTTGCATCTGTTAATATTTTATATTTTATTCTGGGCTTTTTGCCCTGCCAGACAAATTTCGCAATGTCTTTCTGCCACCTCTTGAAACAGTCCATCTTGTCAATAATCTGCAAAGTTTGAAATAAAAATAACATTCTAGGCAATACATTCATCTTAATCACTGCAATTCGGCCTAACATTGACAATCTCAAATTTGACCAAATTTCTAGATCTTTTTTAATTTCTAACCAGCATTTTTCATAATTGTCCTTATACAGATTCAAGTTTTTAGATGTTAAATTAACCCCTAGATATTTCACCTTCTTAACCACCGTCAAACCTGTCTCTTCTTGAAACTTATTCTTTTCCATATCTGTTAGATTTTTCCCTAAGACTTTAGTTTTTTGTTTATTCAATTTAAATCCGGCTACCTGCCCAAATTGTTGGATTATTTCCAACACTCTTTTTGTACTAGTGTTTGGCTCCTGCAAAGTCAATACAAGGTCATCTGCGAACGCTCTTAACTTATAGTGTTTAGTTCCGACCTGTACACCTTTAACTTGCTGGTCATCTCTAATCATGTTCAGCAACACCTCCAGGACCGAAATAAAAAGCAATGGGGAAATTGGGCACCCCTGTCGTGTTCCTTTTTCTATCTTAAGTTCCTCAGTTATTACATTGTTTACAATCAACTTAGCTTTTTGTTCAGAATATATTGCACCCATACCATTCTCAAATCCTTGTCCTACCCCCATCCCATGAAGATTCTTTTTCATAAAACTCCACGAAATATTGTCAAAGGCTTTCTCCGCATCCACAAATATCAAAACTGCTTTAGTATTTATATTCACCTCTAACTTTTCCAAAATGTCTATTATGTTCCTAACATTGTCTGAGAGGTGTCTTTTTGGGAGAAAGCCTGCTTGGTCTCTGTGAATCTTCTCCATCAGTACTCTTTTAAATCTTTTTGCTAAAATGTCTGCAAAAATTTTGTAATCCACATTCAATAACGAAATTGGGCGGTAGTTCTTCAGTTGAGTCTTTTCAGTCTCTGTCTTTGGTATGAGTGAGATATATGCTTCTTTCCACGATTCGGGTGCTTTTTTCCCCTCTAAGATCTCGTTACAAACTTCCTTTAACGGTTGTATTAGCCATTCCTTTAAAGATTTGTAGTATCTGGAAGTCAGTCCGTCTGGCCCTGGAGATTTGCCCAGTTGCATATCCTGGATGGCACCCTCTATCTCTTGTTCTGTTATTCTCTGGTTTAGCTCCACCTTGCTATGATGAGAGATTTTTTGTAATCCATATTTATTAAGGAATTTATCTATGTCCTCTTCATTTTGTAATCCTTGGGAATAGAGTTTTTTAAAATAACTCACAAAGCAATTTCTTATCTCGTTGGGTTTAGATATATTTTTTCCATCCACTTCTAGACTTGTGACTGTATTTAATTTCTGTCTTTTCTTAAGTTGCCATGCCAGAAGTTTACCACATTTGTCTGCCGACTCAAATGTCTTTTGTTTCATTTGCTTTATTTTCCATTCTATCTCTTGGTTCATCAATTCCATATATTGTGTTTGATACAACTTAATCTCCCTCAAAATCTCCTGGGACTTTGGTTTTGTTCTTAATTTTTTCTCTCCTTCTTTTATCTTTTCCAAGATTTTTTCCTTTTTCTCATTCTGTTTTCTCTTCTTTATTGAATTTTGTTGAATCAAAAATCCTCGCATCACAGCTTTACTTGCGTCCCAGATCACTCTTTTTTCCACATCGCCCTTTAGATTGATTTCAAAATAGTCCTTTAGAGTTTTTTGGGCCTTCATGTGGATCTCTCTATCTCGAAATAGGGTGTCATTCATTCTCCATCTAAACTGACCAGTTGTTGTAAATTTCATTTCCATCTTCACGGCGTTATGGTCGGAACAGGTTTTTGGGCAGATTTCTACCTTCTTAATCTTCGGAGCCATTCCACTAGTAACCCAGATTTGGTCGATTCTGGTCCAGGTCATCTTTGCATGGGAGAAAAAGGTTCCCTCTCTTTCAAGAGGGTTCCTTGTTCTCCAAATGTCTATTAAGTCCATATTTTCAGTCATTTCGAAGAAAGTCTTCGGGAGTCTCCCTTCTTTAGTAAGAGTCAGTCTTTGTGTCTTGTCCATGTTTGTAGAAACTACACCATTCATATCTCCCATAATTATCATATTGTATTCCAAATAATCCGTCAAAGTTTCATGAAGTTTTTTGAAAAATTCTGCTTTACCTTCATTTGGCGCATAGATCCCAATTATCAAAAATTTTTCTCCTTGTACCTGAATCTCCACCGCTAAATATCTTCCTTGTTCATCTTTAAACATCATTTTTGGAGCCCACTTCTCTTTTACATAAATCACAACTCCTCTTTTTTTAACTTTGTCCGACGAGATAAATTCTTGTCCCAATTTTTTATTCATAAGCAGTCTCCTGTGTGCTCTGGTTATATGGGTTTCCTGTAAGCAAATCAAGTCCAGTTGTTCTCTGTTCAAAATATGGAATATTTGTCGTCTCTTCAAAGGGCTGTTCATCCCATTACAATTCCAACTAAGGAATTGCAGGGCCATCTTGTTATTTTTCTGGTATTCCTCCAACAGCTCCCAGTTGTTGTTCCTCCTCTGTTGGTGGTGGAAGGTTCTGTCCAAACGAAAGGTTCAGGATGTCTATTGCACTCCTTTGCTCAGCAATTGGGTCTACAGTTCCTTTCTGTAAGTCTTCCTGATTTCTTTGCAGGAACCTGTCTTTATCCTGTATCGTCTTTATTTTCACCTTCTTCCCTCTATAGTCAAAAGACAGTCCCTGTGGAAATTCCCACCTGAAGAGAATGGTGTTCTTCTTCAATAGGTAGACCAAATCCTTATAAGAAGCTCTCAAGTCCAAAATATGTTTAGGAATGTCTTTAAAGATCTGTATCGGTGAGTTCCCAATTTGTAAGGCCTTTTCAAAGTGCAGTCTTAGAATTTTGTCTCTTTCCTCCTTCGATCTCAAGGTAATCAGACAGTCTCTCGGCGCCTTTCTGTTCTGTCTTCTGCCCAGTCTAAATGCTGTTATGATTTTAAATTCGTCTTCCTCTAGGTCTTCCCAGGAGTCAGCAAACTCTTTCGTTAAAAAGTCCGTAAGATTGTCTCCTTCGTCCTCTGGAATTGATCGTAATTTCAAATTCCTTTCTTTTCTTTGTAGTTCCCACAATGCCAGAGTTGCGTCGTGGTCATAGACCTTCCTGGCAATCGGTTCTAATTTTTCCTGGGTCTCTCCAGCAATAGTTCTGGCTTCCTCCGCAATTTGTCGTGTGGCAGAATTTTCTTGCGTAAGCCTGTTTATAGATTCTGTATTCAGGTCAAGTCTTGTTGTTAAATCTGTCAATTTCTGTGAATTCTCTGTCAGTTTCTTGGTATTTTCTGCCGTCTGCTTTGTTAGATTCTCCAGAGACTGGTTTATCTTAAGAAGGGCTTGCGACACTGCATCCATGGAGACTGCTGTACCTTTTTCTTGTCCTGTTGTCACTGTAGGAGTTATGCCTGAGATCGAGCCTCTTTTCTTGTGTTGCTGTAGCTGTTGTTGATATTGCCTTGTCTTGGCTCTCGTGCTTATCTCGTCTGCTGGGCCACTCATATCCCAAGGTCGTTTCCCACGAGAGCCTTCTCCTAAAGGAAAATTCCACTGTCCCAAAGCGTAGCAACTTTTAATTTACCCTCTAGAGGGAGCAAATCAAAATGTCCGCAAACAAAGGCAAGGAGTATTTGAAAAGCAAATTTATCGGGAGGTTTCTATATGTATATTGCAACACTTTCCCATTAAATAAAGTTCCAGCCTTCCCTGCTATATTGTATCCACAAAGTCCCAAAACTTTGTATCAAATAAGCAGTGAGACTTCCACTTTGTTACTTTCACAAGAGTCTAAAGTCCGTTCAGTGTTCCTTTGTTCTAATAGCAGTTTGTGCCAGGTTGAAGGCTGCAGAGAATTCCCTTTCCTTTAAATTGGTCATGCAGCTTAAAAAGTCACTTATTCCTCCCCTCTGCCCTGCAAGCTAGAGGGGATAGTCAAAGTCCAAATGTCGGATTCAAGCAGTTAAAAGCAATATCCCATACGGATGCAGCTCAGTAACTTTCGTTGCTTTAGTTGTCATGCAGTCGGGGGAAGGCAGACTTCCTTAATTTTCGCCTTTCCCGTTTTCAGCCTAATTTCAGGTAGTTTTGGCACGAATAGAGGTTCAATCTTACTCACGGGTCTTTTTTGTCCAGATTATTCAGGAAGGGAATCGGCGCTCTCCACTAATGGCGACGCGGCTTCACCCTGCGGGCTGGGTAGCGATTCTCAGCACCGCGCTCCCCGTTGTCGTTCCGGAGCCTTTAAAAAGGCTCTTTCTACGGTAAAGGGGGGCGCTTCAGGTGCCCACCGAATCTCCTTGTTCACAGGCTCCGTTCCTGTGATTTTAGGGGTCCCCCGCTTGCCGTAGCGGGTCAGACCCGAACTCGCAGAGCCGTCCTCTCTCCGGAGCTCGGAGAGGGAGCAGCCATTAGCGCTGGCGCCGAACCGGAAGTCTGGGGCCTGCATTGATTTTGCTTCGAGGTTTCTACTCTCTATGATTGCAGCCTATAACTCCTCCTTAAACTATGAATCTGGAAGCAGTTTTTTTTTAAAATGACATTTATCTCAAAAGCCAAGCCCTCCAAAGAGAACTCAGTCTTCTTTCAATACCCTGCAGTCCAAGGAAGGAGATGCAAAACACATACCTTAGCCAGAAGGGATTGTAGCTCTATCTCCAACGCCTGGAATGAGCGTTTCAGCTCAATTAACTCGTTCCTGGCGGAGTTTGCTGCGCCGGCGTCATCGTAGATCTGTTGCTGCAGTGGTTGGCTCTGTGGGAGAAAAATCAATAAGATGTAACTTGGCACAAAATATTTTCCTCTTGTACAGAGGGCAGTCTTCTATTTGAAGGGCTGTCCAGTTCAAGCCCAGTTAAATGATAAAAAAATAGGAAGGGAGTTCATCAGGGGGCTTTGAAGTTGCCCATCAACAGTTAGCACTTGGTGAGTGGGCCATAGCTGTCAACCTTTCCCCTTTTTTAAGGGAAATTCGCTTATTCCGAATAGGATTCCTCGCAAGAAAAGTGAAAAGTTGACAGCAATGGAGTGGGCATGCAGATCACCTGGTCATAGCCTTTACCGCTATGGTGTGATGCATTGTTGCATTTGTGTTTACATTATAGGTATCATTTCTAAATTTACATATAAATTAGCCTATGCTGTTTGACATCAAATATGGGTCTTCTTTTTGCCCATTGTGAGGGAGGCAATGCACAACTAGTCACAACTGTGCTTCTGGCATGTAGGAATTTGATACAGATTCATTCTGTCCAGTATTACTGGTAAGGGGGGGGGGAGGAGGAAGGATATGTTAATTCTGGTTCTCTCCTTTTTTCATTTTCCAATCTCCATATTTCTGCAGCAATTTGCTATTAAAAAAAAATCCTCATGAAAATTCATCGGCATTTAATGTGTATTTCTTTGCATGAACAGGTTTTTGCATACATTGTTGAGTAATGTACATGTTTTTGCAAACATTCCGCTAACAGAACACATTTTTATATGTGAGGGTCATCTTGTGCACATTCTTCCCCGCCCTCCCCTATGCATTTGTTGCAAATATTGCTTGATGCAATGCATCAAATAGAATTTGCTTTCAAGATGAAGCTGATTGACTGTATGGGACTGGCAGAAATGACTAGCAGAATCCGTGACCAGGGAGAAGAGTCGGCGGAAGAAGATTGGAAAAAATTTAAGGACTATTTACAAAAGTATTGTAAAATTAAGTAATGTTGAATGATGTTGGATTGAAATTAAGTGGTTTCAAGCTGTAATTATGATAAAATGGTTTTCTTTTTGTAAGCAAGAATTTAAAGTTATAACAATCTAAGATGTTGGAGAGAAAATAAGGTGTTTCTTTTTTCTTTTTTCTTTTTTTTAAGCTGTAATGCTTTGAGATAAGGATTTGCTGTATAAATAATTTGAACTGGATATACAAGAAGGGGAGGTGTGAGGAGGTCGGGGAAATAAGTTATGAGAAAATAAGTTGTGGAATTTAATGTTATTATGTTTGCTTTTTTCTTTTTGTTTTGTAAAAAATTGGAAACTCTAATAAATATTTTTTTAAAAAACAAACAAATAGAATTTGCTTTCAGCAGCCGCCCGCCCATCTTACCATTTTGTGAAACTGTTCTTCCGCCTCTCTGCGATTTTGATCTGCGAGGTCTTCATATTGCGCCCTCATTTCATTCAGCAGCTTAGTCAAGTCTATTCCTGGAGCCGCGTTCATTTCCACTGTGACGTCACCCGTAGAGCTGCTTCTCAGCAAGTTAATTTCCTGGGGAAGAATATTAGAAGCAGGTTAACTTGAGATGACGAAGCAGTGTAAAGTCAGTAAACAGTGATTCATCAACTTCTTATCTAGAAGGACGTCATCCACAGTAAAATTCATACAAAATGTTCCAAGCATTGTCTTTCTCTTCTTATGGTACCTCTGAGTATCATGTGTGTGGGGGGGTCCCATATCCTCTGAAGTCAGTGTGTAAACGTGTCTTTATTACACAGGAAATGACCACAACAGCATAGGTTTTATATAGAATTTTTCGTTAAGTGCTCAAAAGGCTTCCTGGATTGAAAGTCTCAGCTGTACCAAGCATAATAGCCTTTTATATTTTTGCAATAGACGGCAGCCCTTGTTAGGCAGATGGTCTAAGAAACCCCTTCTCAACCTCATGCTCTTCAGATATTTTGGACTACAACTCCTACCATCCCCAACCATTGCCCATTCTCACCATTGACCAATGGGGTTGATGGATATTGTAGTCCAAAACATCTGCACTGAAGCATTATCTGGTGAAGAGAGTATTCAGAGAAGGACTAGGCAGGTCCTTCAGCCGAGCCAGTGCTCAATCCAATGACCTGATTTCAGTTTACTTGGGCTCTGTCCAGGTACTATGAATAATTGTGAAACCATCTCTCTGAGCATATGCACAAGGTATCGGGCCATTCCCCTGTAACCATGTAACTTGTACACCACCATCCTAAGTAGAGACAACGAAACAGCCACCTTAAGCTTTTCATGACAGCCAGTGCCATCATCTTCAGAAGTTGGTAAACCATTATCCTTAATTTTATTTTTCTTGGATTTGTTCCCAGGATAAATACCACAGAGAAAATGATCTGCATCTCATTTACCGAAACTAGCCTTAGGGCCTGGGAAGCTCTGAAGGAAGATCCATTCTCCCTGCCTGGCCCCGGAGCACCCACTAGGCATAAAGGAATCTAAGCAAGGGAAGGGTGTTCCCAAAGAACGGAGGGTTAATTGCAGGAGCGCCCGTCTCCATTCTAGTCTAAATATGCCAGCTTTACCTTACACAGTGAAGGCGTAAAACGATGCTCTGCCTATAGATTTTTTTGGGGGGAGCCCCAGTCTAAGCTAGGGGGCCCACAGAGCCCTGTGTATCATAACTTTGTGTAGTAACATTGGACCACACAGGCACAGCGATGAGTAGACATTAGGAGAGAGCACACACTAATCATTAAAGCAATTTATGGCACAATTTGAACTTAATTTAGATAGTCATCTCCTGGTAGTTCAGATGGAGTCTTTGATAAGGGCGTGATTTCTCGTTTGTGCTCAAGAGCAATGGTGTGATGTAACAAATGCGGTCAGAGACTGACGGTGAGTGATGGAATTTATTCATTCTTTCTGCAAGGTGGTGTAACAGGATTTCATATCCGTATGGCATGATATGAACTAACCCAACCAATAAACACGGATGAAAAATCAGGACTCTGTGCTAGTCCCTGCTCACTTTCCCAACAATTTCTGTGGAATTATTTCACAAGTCTTACCTCCTCGCCTTTACAATTACACTTCCGTCTTCCTGAAAGCTTTGGAAAGCCCACACCAGGTACTGTAAGAAGGGTTGTCTAAGCTGGTTTTAATACTTCTTCTTCTTCTTCTTCTTCTTCTTCTTCTTCTTATTATTATTATTATTATTATTATCATTATTATTATTATTATTATTGTTATTATTATTATTATCATGCTGTTCTTCTTCTATTGACTTCATGCAAGAAGTTGAAATATTTGTGATGTTCCTCATTCTTGGATTTAGGTGGACTATTATAATTGAATTAATTCTGTGGGGTCGGTTAGGCAGAGGTTGACTTGCCCAGGAGGTACTCTAGTAAGCTTTGGGGCTAAGTGAAGAATGAACTTGAGCTTCCTTTTGTCTAAACAAACGTTTTGATCTGCAGCACTGTGCTAGGCACTTGTCCTGCATCCCAAAGACTCACACAGTCCTGCCTTTGGACTGGATTAGGGTGAAAGACTCCTGAAAAGGGGTGATGGTGGTGAAACGAAACTTGGTTACCTCTTCGTGGTTCTTCTTAAGGTATGCTAGTTCCTCTGTGAGGCTTTCAAGCTGTGATTCCAGGTCGGACCTGTTCATGGTCAAGTCATCAAGCACTCTGCGCAGACCATTGATGTCTCCTTCAACACTCTGGCGAAGGAAGAGCTCGTTCTCAAACCTGAAAGGGGCAAGTGAGCATACAAAGCTATGAGATATATCGGGAGATGGCTCAGATTAGCCGCTTGTAAAGACAGCAAACAAAACAGCAAGATCGGGATTGAAGGCGCTTGAAACATTGGGTTATGTAGCTTACACAAACACAATGAATGCAGCACAAAGTCTGATCCTTAGCCCCATAGCCCCAAAGTCCATTACAGTGAGCTTATCAGTTCTTCAATTTTCAATGGCCAGAGTGAGAAGCTTAACTCAAGGAAGCAGAGGTGCCAACTTCCTGGGGTCCTAAGCACCCACAAAATTCCCCATGAAGAGGCCGGGCACCCACAAATTTTGGTGCCAGGGCCATGCATGCTGCATGACACCCACGGCCTCGGGTACCCACGGTCGCGGGGCGAAGCTGGCACTCCTGCAAGAAAGTACACAGAAGGAGGGTTTTGCATCCTCTGAAGTCACCCCAAAATCCTTTATGGGAGCTTCCGAACAATGTGGGATGGGGCATGGAAGGCTGCTGGGAGCTGGAGGGGATTAGATAGATGCCCTGGTGAGATCCCTTTGGTCTCTAAGATAATTACAGCAGATATTTACTAAGAGCCAGCAGATGAGTTGTTAGATCTGCACCTGGGAGACAGGGCTTCAAAACCCAGCTCGTCCCAGCACTGTTTTATTTCACTGGATCGAGACAAAAGCAAACAAACATTTGGGTTGGTAAAAGGTGGACTTGATATCATGTGTATCACTATAGTCTTACTGTCTCTAGCAGAAGAAGTAGCATTATGTATCTCTACTCATTTTTCTACATAGCTGATAATTACCAAATTCGCCCAGTTTTAACAGCTGCCCATCACAGACCATAGCATTAGAGGTGGGATTTTGATTTCCAATTTGCATTACATTATTGGTGAATTAAGTAGACCCCAATGACCCAATGCTACTGAAACGAGTGGGGTGAAAAACTTAAGAACCAACATTTTGCTTTTTTAAAAAAAAGCAGAAAAGTTTTGCATTTAGCTTACTTCAGTCTGAAGTCATCAGCAGCCAGCCTGGCATTGTCAATCTGTAAGACTACATTGGCATTGTCAATGGTCACATTGACGATCTGGAACGAAATATTAAAAGAATAAAACAAGGTTATTTTGTGTGGGGAAAATGCCCACTTCGAAATTAACAGCTAATGCATTTCGTACACAATCAGGGTTGATTTGTAGAGTAGTGTGAATAAAAACTGACTTAAAAAATAAATAAATCTCCGCAATGTTTTGAATATTAAGAATAAGAATAGACAATGTTAGCTTTTACAACAATTATTCAGCTAAAGCACTTGAATTTCATCTGAATTTCTCCTGTTACATGAACTTGAATATCAAAAAAACCCCAAAGAAACCAAGACTAATTTGGCTTCAATTCCAGTCCTTCTGTTGAATTAATATGTGGACAAGACCTTCATCGCTAACAGAAATAAGTACCAGTAATTCAGAATCTTATTGTTCTGAAGAAATGTCATTAATTAGAGTTTTAAAGGATTGGGCACCCCATCTTGCTTAAGCAGATTGAGGCTTGTAACTGAGGATTGTAGCCGTGTGCTTCACTTGTAAAAAATGTCCCTGAGTTCATTTTCTGGTATCTCCAGGTAAGGCTGGGAAAAACTCCACTCTAAAGCCCCAGAGAGCCATAGCTACTGGCTTGCCTGGACCAACGAAATGACTGGGCATAAGGCAGCTTTCTATGCCTATGCCAGTTTCATCCCATTATAATTTTGCATTTGGGTTCCTAGTGCTGAGAAAGAAAGAAAAACCCTCCATGTTGAACTTTCCCCCCCGATTACACTGCATACATTTATGAGTGATAAAACAAGTAAAGCAATTTTTTAAAATTTGTCATCTTGATCTGCTTGCTTTAGTATACAGTCACATATATGCACATTATCTCGTTTTGTACATAATTGGCTCCTCCAATGCCACTTTAACAAGCTGTGCAGAATTGCAGGGGAGATGTCCAATAGCAAATCCCTCACACAGATTCCATTCGTTTAGGTGTGACTTAGGGGATGCTTCTACCCAGCGTTGGTTTCCTCACCTGGTTGCGCAGATCCTCAATGATCTGGTGATATTTGCTGTAATCGCGGGTCACTCCAGGAGCCCCGGGCCCATTCTTCTCATACCAGTGGCGGATCTTCAGCTCGAGCTCGGCATTCGCCTCCTCCAGAGAGCGCACCTTTTCCAGGTAGTTTGCCAGGCGGCTGTTGAGGTTCTGCATGGTCTCCTTCTCAGCCCCAGCCAGGAAGACGCTGTCGGCCCCTCCATAGCCACCGCCCAAGGACACCGCCGAGCTGGAGCGGTAGCTGGCTCCGTAGCCACCGCCTCCCACAGAGGCGCTACCAAAGCCAGCCCCGCCGCCAAAGCCAGCCCCGCCACCAAAGCCAGACCCCCCGCCGAAGCCAACTCCGCTTGCAAAGCCAGGTCCACCAAACCCACCGCATGCAGGCCCTCCATAGCCACTGCCTAGAGCAACCATGGACCCCCCGCCAAAACCATACAGACTGCCTCCTCCAACGCTGCCCATTTTGGCACCTCCGTCCCCACTGACAAAGGAAGAAATTCTCCTCGAGGAGGTTGATATCCGAGTAGACATGCTAGCTGAGGGATGCCAAAAAGCAGCGAGAAAAAGGCGAAGGAGAGTCAGGAAAGACAGACAGACAGGCAGTGTGCTAACGGGGCGGTTTCCTCTGCCTTTTATATATAGGGTTGTGAGGGTGTTGCTTTTGTAATGCCTCCTACCTGTGGCATTTATTTTTTTCTTGTCAACTCAGCGGATCTCAGTTTCAACAGCTTTTCATCCCTGCCTCCCCCCTCCTAATTCAACACGGTGTCCATTTGCAGTTTGGTGCCTCAAGGGCGTTTGTTATGCTGGGGGGTGGAGTAGGGTGGAACAAAGTTAAAAATTCATTACGATATTGTAATTGCGGATGAGTAATTATTCTCTCCTTCATCTCCTAGACCCCTAGGCATAACGCTCTGTGTTCCCAGAGCGAATCTCTAGGTGACAGGCGCTTGTTTGTATGTCTTGTCATTCACTTAACAGCACTTCTGCCGGACCTCAGAGTTTGCCTTACAGCCACATTTTTTCTCTTTGTGTGGAGGGAATATCTGCTCTAATGGGATCATGTTCTCTTTTGCTTCGTTCAACCTTTTGCTTTGTTCACGCTTACCAGTAGCAACCCCCTGCTGCCAAAGGAATATGGACATGGAAGGCTTCTCATTGTAAAGACTCTTCCACACTTCTGGACTTCTTATAAAGCCTCTCCAAACATCTCTGAGGCGCAAAATATCCTGAACTGAGGGACACAGTGGGCTACATCCAAGTAACTTCTACTCAGAGTAGACCTTTTGAAATGAACAGACCCAAGCTAGTCATGGCCAACAACTTTCAGCAAATCTGCTCTGAGTAAAAGTTTAACACAACCCAATGTGGAGCATCACCCATTATCATTAAAAATGGCAAATGAATGCCCACTTGCTGTTTCTTATGGGGAGTTTCTGCAAGATGGGGGGCTTCTGTGGCAGAGCTGGGAGTTACAAAATGGTGTTTCACCCACAGCACAGAAAGAGCTGTTTCGCTTCCTTTCTGCATACCTCTAAAAAGTTATGTGACATAGAAGGTGGAGGAGAGTCATTTTTCAGCTGGAATGTATGTTCTCTCTGCTCAGTGTAGGTATGATGTTTGAAGTGCAGATATGAAAAGTGGGTAAACAGATGTTTGCATCCTGTGCAAAAATGCTCCAAGAGGCATGCCTATGGCCCTCATGGAAAATAATTGACTACACATTAAAATTGTGGTTTTCGTGAAAAGTGCAGCTCTGAGAAATAAGTTCTGTTAACTTCAGTGGGACTTATTCCCAAGTAAAAATTTACAGTCTTAAGTTTAGTTTTCCATATTTTCACATCGGTTTGTGTGTGTGCATTTTTTTTAAAAAATGCACCAGCTTTTTAGTGCAAAATTCTCATAATATCCATGTTTTTATGTGACTTTCCATAGTATAACATTTATGGAAAATAATTTCCTTCAATATAATGCATTTTTGTATGTTCTTTTCACAAACATGTGCATTTTTATGCACACTATTGCCTCATTTGCATTTTAATACACGTTACTTGGTTAGAGAACTGCATTGCAAAATTCAGAGAAATGTGAATTTCGATAAGATGACTGCAGTTTGGTTCATGTATTTTTTCAGAAAGTGCATGTTTGGTGGGTTCGCCTTAAAATTCAAACGGAAACTACATTTTCTCTCCATCCCTACAGCACAGTCTTATGCATCTTTCCTTGGATTCAAGTCTCAATGAGTTCATTGGGACTTACTCCCAAGTATATGCACACAGAATTGAAGTCCCCCCCCCACCCCAGATTTGCTCTTGGGGCACATGTTCCATGGGGAGTTAGGGATGACGCTCCTTTGGAACTGGAATATTCTGAAGGCACCCAAGAGCTGTTCACTCCCTAAAAACGATAGGAAAGCTGCAAGCGCCTGATGTTGGTTTCATTGTTTTGTGAGTGCCTCAATGGACATGGGAGTCCATGGTGAATATTTGGAGCAACACAAGGGCAAAACATCGAAGACTAAGCAAACCAGATTAAGGAAGTCCTTTTCAGTGGAGAGAAAGTAGCTGGCAGCAGCTATTGCACTAGATCAGTGGTTCTCAAGCTGTAGGTCCCCAGATGTTGTTGGATTACAACTCCCACCATCCCTGAGCTCTGGCCTTGCTAGCTAGGGGTGATGGGAGTTGTAGTCCAACAACATCTGGGGACCCACAGCTTGAGAAAGGCTGCACTAGATGAACTTTTCTAACTTTACAATTCCATGATTCTATGTTGCTCTTACACTAATGCTCCTCCCTCCACTGTGGGAGATGGCATGCCACGGAATGTTACCTGCTGGGAATCAGAAGGACGGAGAGTAATGTTGCAATTGGGTTCTCCTTGTGGGTTTCATACATGGATCTGGCTCCCCATGGTGAGGACAGGATGCTGAAGTAGACAAGCCTATTGCCTGAGCCAGCTCGGCATTTCTTATGTCCTTACGAACTGCAAACCTTACCATACATTAAGTTAAATTAGATTTACCGCTTGAAGATGCGGCACAGCAAGTGAGCTGGCAGCATCAGAAGGACGGCATAAATTCAGATTAATTACTCGTAATGATTCCACATGGAATAACTGGGCAGTGCGTTCTTTTTAGACCTCAACGTTTTCTTTACATACCCCACTTGTTTCAGGGAAGTATAGGAGAGCCACACATTTGTGTGAAAGAGAGTTATGGACTCTTCTTCACTGGAGGTCTTTAAGCAGATGCTGGATGGACATCTGTCATGGATGCTTCACTTGGGATTCCTGCATTGCAGGGGGCTGGACTAGATGGGACTTGGGGTCCCTTTCAATTCTACACTTCTATGATTCTCCTCACAGCAGATTGCCCACTTGGAACTTAACTAGGTGAGATCAAGAGCAAAATCCTCAATGGAGTCGAATTCCCAGTTGCTACAGAATCAAAATAGCTGATGCTCAGGGAAGTGATTGTTTTACTTTTCCGTTTTACTTTCCGCTTGATAGTTGCCCTGGACCCCTTCCTAAGTGGGAAAGTGAGTTTAAAAAATGCTCCCAAAAATTGCCCCTGATGTGGCAGTGAGCATTTTTTAAACTCACTTTTTAAACTCACAAGGATCTGCAGGAACATTGTGTACATTATGTACACTTCCCACAGCTTGGATGCCAGGCCATAACAGCCTTTCTTAATTTATTTGTATTAAAGTGTGACTGAGTTTGATCACACTGGATATTTAAACCCAAGGATTATCAATAGCTTAAATAACAAAACACAGTGGAGTTTCTTTTTCTACAATGGCAGCGCCCATTCTTTAGTAGCAGGAGTAGCGGAGAAATACCTTGCTGTTTTGAATTTACAAATGGATTTCTCAATGTGTCTGCTTTGTCGCTTGTTGCCTACTTCAGAAAGCTTGTCCCCCTCATTTTCCCCTAGCATTTTCTCCTTCACATGTCATTAAATTTAAGCACAAGCCGATCATGTGCCTGCTTCTATGTGTTCCTAACACTAGCTGTGAAAGAAAACCTCTTAGAAATTAATACAGCGGTACCTTGGTACTCAAACAGCTTGGCTCCTGAACAAATTGGCTTCTGAACGCTGCAAACCCAGAAGTGAGTGTTCCGGTTTGTGAACATTTTTCGGAAGCCGAACATCTGACACAGCTTCTGCTTGAGTGCAGGAAGCCTTGGTTTTCGAACCGTTTTGGGAGTCAAATGGATTAAGTTTGAGAACCAAGGTACCACTGTATTTTAAGCAGTGTGGTGAAGATATAGGCTTCTACAATAGAGTTATGCCCAGTGTTGTGGTATAATTTTAGACTCTGGAGTTAACAGGTTTTGTGAGCCGCTGTGCTGGGTGTGTGTTTTACAGATGATAATGCCTATTGCTTCAATCACTTGACAATGTAGTAAGATAGTCTTGCTGTGTTTGGCTGCTCTTTCTGCTGTGTGGTGCCCTAAACTTTGTCACTAAGCACCCTCAAAATCCTGCACTGATGGCACCACTAGTTATATCAATATCCCATGTAGCTCAGAATTCTCAGAGCAACGCTTCAGCTCAGGCCTGAGAATCATTTGCCCTGCCAGATGTTACTGAACTACAACTCCCATCAGCTGCAGCAAGCACGGCCAATGGTCAAGGACGATGGGAGTTGTAGTTCACCATCACAGAACTGAAGAGTTGGAAGTGACCCCGAGGGTCATCTAACCCAACCCTCTGCAATGTAGGAATTTCAACACACTGTGCCCCATCCAGCTTGAAACCATACCAGACCCTGCTTTGCTTTGCAAATATGCTAGCAGTTTTACAAAGGATCCCCACACCTGCTTTAGCTGGAGCTCTTGTGGGATTGTTATACAGAGTAGGTAGGGATGGAGGAGAAATTCAGATTGGTTCACACTTTATTTTTGTAATTTTCACTTCCTGAAAAATATTTATGCATGAACTGAAACACAGCTACCTTTCAAAATTCACACTTCTCTGAATTTTGACATGCAGTTCTCCAACTCAGAAATGTGTATATTGGGGAAACCATGCAACATAATACATATATTAGTGAAATTAATGTACAAAAGTGCATTCAGGAAATTTGCTTAAAGAAAGATGCATGTGTTTGGTAAACTTGCGTACAAAAATGCATATTTTAGAAGCAATGTACACCACAATGCTGGCACATTTTCATGAAGACTTTTGTTTTGTTTTTTAAAAAAATGCAAACTGATGTAGAAATATGGAAGAACTGGATTTAAGACTGGAAGAACGAGGAACAAAAAGAAATTGATATTGACAGATTTGTTCATCTGTAATACTTTTGCTGGGAAAACAACACAGAGAAGAAAGAGTTTGCACCCTCTCCCTCATACCACATGCCTGATCTGGGTTATTATTGTTATTTTGGGGGGTTTGGACACAGCTTATTTTTGTGTAGGAAAAAGAGGAGACAGTTGTAAGCATGCCCTTTTAAGCATGCACTTAACAGAACTCTTCACTGCATCCTGCTGGTGTTTCGAGTCTACTCATAGTCCGTCTTGCCAAAGTGAATGCTGTCATTCCACCCTGATTAGTTTCTCCGCCCCCATCAAAGGTGGTTACTGACTTGATTGCAAAGTTGTACGATAAGAGCCATGTTCTGACTCAACTGCAGTTGTTATTATAATCAGGTCTCTCCCCCCCACTAGAGATTAAACCGGCCGCTCGGCATCTCGCCAGCGCCGAACTCTTTAATGTGGTTGCCTGTACTGTGAGAAAAAGCCTAGAGCGAAGGAGGGAGAGGATTTTAGCAACAGCATCTCCACCGGTTCACTAGGGAGCAGTATTGGCGCATTAAAGCCAATCCTTTCCTGAAACTGCGAACATTTCCTTGGGTTCTGTGGACTGACAGATTTGTGCTTATTATAATTTGGCACAGAGATCATTTGAATTAGGCTATCACAACAAATTATGCAAAGCCAGCATTTGCTTATTTTTCAGAAACTTGTTCCGGTTTTTTTTTCTTTTTGTGGGGCAAGGGGTTTCCGATAGGTTGCTCTTTCTTGCTTCCTGTTGGGAACATACAAGACCATTCTTGTATTTTGGAAATTAGTTCAACTTGCAGATGGATTTTTGTGTCCTTCTTTCCAATTCACACCAACCCCACTGCTTTTGTTCTTGAGACAGGTATGAGATTTTTTTTAAAAAAAAAACCACTGAAGTTTTACTGAACTCTTCTCACAAAAAAGCAAACAACGAAATTGCCTTAGTAACACCAAAAATAGGGCAGACAATGATTCAGCACAGAAAATTCATTAGCATCCTGAAATTGCAGGTCTGGCTGAAACTATTGAGTCCAACCAAAAGGAAAGATGAGACTTTCAGAGGCTGGAGCATCTAATCTTTATTATGAGCATTAAACAATAAATTGAAACCACATCTCAGAGAACTTGCCTTTTGCTTCTTCCTCCCCTTGCTTCCTGGCAGTTTTGAGTCCACTTCTTACTAAGAGGCAGGCCTTTTTGCATACCAAGCATTGAAAGAGAGGTCACAAGACCCTTCATTTGATGTACAATTTCTAATCTAGCCACCAGGAGCAGCTCCAGCATCAGACCTCTGTGGACCAGAGTCTTATTCACCCCTTTCCTAAAGATAGCAAGCAGAGATGGGATGTAGTGTTCTGCAGATCCACAGTCTCCCCAGAAATGGCCGTGGGACACCCTGGCCCTTCCCCACTTGGAGCGCCACTGGTGGTGGATCAGCACTAGCTGCCAAGCTTTCCATGGTTGCCTTGGGGGGCTCTGACCCTGGGCCTTGTCCTCTGTATGCAGACCTCTCTTTCTGCCTGTCGAGAAGGAAACTTGCAGGATCCAACTCTCCCTCAGACATCTTTTCTGAGAACTTTGGCTTGTTATAATTAACAGAAGATGTTAACTATGATAACAGCCTTTTGCTCCTGTTCTGGATCAGGGCCAATAAACACTAATTAACTGTATCCCTTTGACAGGCACATGTTGGTTCACATCATCACAATTATTTCATTTGAAGAATAGAATTGTAGTGTTGGAAGGGGTCCCAAGGGTCATCTTGCCCAACCTTTTAGGAGAAGGAGAGCAAGTGGTGGTTTTGCTCTCTGTTGTTTTCTCATGCCTTAAAAACATGTCCCAGGAAGCCCTTCACCAGACCCTTTTGGGATTGTGTAAAAATATCTTTCTGACACTTTCCCTTTTGCCTTTCTTTTACTCTATTCCAAACTTAAAAATGGAAAGCGTAATGCTGGTGGTCAACAAAAGAGGTTGAAAGACTCTCTCAAGGCAAATCTAAAAAAAAGTTGTATGAATACCGACAACTGGGAAACACTGGCCTGCGAGCGCTCCAGTTGCAGAACAGCCTTTACCAAAGGTGTGATGGGCTTTGAAGACGCTTGAACTCAGGACGTAAGGGAGAAACGTGCTAAGAGGAAGGCACGCTTGGCAAATCCACACCGTGATCAGCTCCTGCCCAAAAACCTATGTCCCCACTGTGGAAGGACGTGTGGATCCAGACTTGGCCTCCACAGTCACTTACAGACTCACTGTTAAAACCGTGTTTATGGAAGACAATCTTACTCGGCTACAGGTGATGGCCAGGGAGAAAGGGCCACAGTTGGGTGTGACCTGTGTTGTAACAGTGGCTACCGGAAGCCCAGGATTTTTACAGATGACAGAACGGCTGCTTTGGCAATTGCTTTTGAGGAAGATGCTTCATTATAACTAAGCCAATGCATGCGAAATTGAAATGATCACATTTTCTCTTCCTACCTTCCCTTCTTCTGTTGTCTCCCTGGGTCTGTTTCAGATTCCAATCTCCATGTCTCTAGTCTTTGCAGAGTGCCACATAGCTAAGTGACACTTTATTGATACGTAAATGTAAAAGGAGCCTGCTAGGTCAGCCCAAAGGCCCATCTAGCCCACTATTCTCTTCCTACAGATGCCTGTGGGAAACCCACAAGCAAGACCCAAGTACGAGAGCACTCTCTTCTCCTGTGGCAACTGGCATTCAGAAGCAACTGTAGAGGTACGTAGAGCATCACCCTCATGACCAGTAGCCATTGATGTGGAGGCATCTATGTGCTGCATATGCTACTAAGCCAAGCAGCAACGTCAATGCCATTTGGTGAAATGAGTAATATGGAAATTTGCACTACAGGCTTGGCTGCTCAATAGTATTTTGTATTGGAATTATGTCATGGTGGATGGGGTTGCCATGCATATGCTGGCATTTGTCACTGTGAACACTATGCAGTGTGAAGTGTTAGTCTCCATGACTCCCCCGTTGCAGAGACGGCTCTCCCGTTCACTCTTTGCAGCAATTACATGGTGCACAAGTAACAGCTGTAGAGACTCTGCAAAGCTTCCGCTTGGCTTGGAAAGTGTTCGTGATTTAAGCATGCAGTGTTATAGGATGTTTTAGATCAGGGGTCAGCAAACTTTTCAGCAGGGGGCTGGTCCACTGTCCCTCAGACCTTGTGGGGTGCCAGATTATATTTTGGGGAAAAAATATGAACGAATTCCTATGCCCCACAAATAACCCAGAGATGCATTTTTAATAAAAGCACACATGCTACTCATGTAAAAACACACTGATTCCTGGACCGTCTGCGGGCCGGATTTAGAAGGCGATTGGGCCAGATCCGGCCCCCGGGCCTTAGTTTGCCTACCCATGTTTTAGATGTCTGCTTCTACTTTTACTAAAATGGCCTGTCCACTCCATACCAGTACTGAACATGCTCAAGTGCACAAATGGGCTTGTGGGTGTGCTACTTGTCAAACTATCTGCCACCTGTTCAGTTCTCCCTGAATTTAAATACTCAATGGATCCTGTGTCTTGGGCCAAACATAGCTAAGGATTTAAAGGAATTAGTAAGTATCTGTTGACACCACAGGGCCAAACTACACACTATTTCAATCCCATGGTTTGCTCTTAAATGTAATATTTTCCTTATTACCAATACTAGGCATGAGGCTTTAATCCAGATTGGGACTCTGTCATGGGGTTAAGGGGACTTTAATTCTTTGCAACTTCCACTGTGATCTTGATCCTTTGGTGTTACAAGAGAAAGGAAAAACCCTGCACTTAAGGGCTAGCCTCCTGCTTAATGTTAATTAGTTTGGTGTTAATAGTGATCAGAGAGAACTATTGCTTGGGCAAGGAGGAAGGGTTGCCTCTCTCATGGTGGCTGTGCAGAGATCATCTCTATGCTTGCATGTGCTTGTTTGTAGATAAAATTAATGCACACTATTAAAACACTGAGCTTCTTACTGCCCTTCATGACTTCAGTAAGAGAATGTTGGAACCGTGTGAAACTAGGTATGGTATGCAAACAGTAAAAAAAGGTTTATTGAACTACCACAGCTAAAAGAAATCAAGATTTCAGAATGCGCTTTGATGACTTGTTTTAAAAAAGAGAGGAGAGAAGTGAGGGACTTCTAGAAAGAGGCTTTTCTAAAGAAGAAATGATTTCTCTTGAAGGCTTCCTTTCTTGCTGCTCTGCCATGACATGGGAAAAAGGGATTCTTGATGGTTATTTAGTCGGCTTCTCTTCGACTGATTTGACCTGGGACGAAACGACTCTGCCATCAACCATTTCTTCCACAATCGTCTTAACCATTCTTGTTTTTGTCGACTCTGGATTTTTTTTAAAAAAGAAAGAAAGCAAAATTAAAACATAGTGTTTGAACAAGGCTTCATAGCAGGTCCTTGACGTGCTTTGCATGATTGCTTTTCACGCTCCTATTTTTATACAAGCAGATAATCATCAAGCACCCAAAATAGGGCCTGACTTTGCATCCTCAATTGGGAAAACTGGGTTGCTGCCAATTCCCTAGAATGTGGGTTGATGGGAGTGAATTTGAGGTGCAAGACGACCTTCCCTACCCACCCATTTTCTGTTCCCCAAATTGCTTCTCCACAACTGTCTTTCTCCTTGCAGGCTCTTGGGGGGGGGGAAGTTGACCTCCTGCCACCAGTGTCACTGCAGCTTACATGGAGGGATGGAGCAGGGTTGGGCTGTGTGGTTGAAGCCACATGGACACACCTGTAGGAGCACCCGATCGGAACAATGCAGCCCTGAACTAGCTTTTGCACTGCCTGAACCCCATCTAGGTAAGCAGCAGCAACATTGGCGTCAGCAGGGAGGCTCCAAGACTAGGTAACTGATGGACACTGTCGCACATCAACAGGGAAGTGGGGTTATGCCTGTGGCCACCTCCCTCCTGCTACACCCAGGTTGCATGGCCCTCCCTGACAGCCACATGTTTTGCCATTGTGGTCTATGGTTACTGCTGACCATAGATGTCCCCCATGTGACATTGGCTTGGGCTGTGGACACAGAGTTGAAGAAAAGATGGACCCACAAGAAAGGGCTGTAGTTCACCTGCTTTGCTAAGAGCGAACTGGAAAAGCCTTGCATAGTTTGGGGGACAAAGAGAGGCGATGTATTGTTGAAATGTGGGAAAGAGGCAGCCAAGGAAATTTGGGACACAAGGGGGGAAACGGGCGGGGAAAGAGGGGGTGCTTTTATGCATCGGTGAGAAGTTTGCAGTCAGACCTTCAGCTGTGCATTTTTCATGTATATAAAGATATCTGTCATTACCTTTGCCAGAGCCTCCGTAACTCATAGAACTACTGTGGCTCGAAGATCCGTAAGACCCAAAACCACTGTCAAGGAAAAAAATGTAAGTTTTTTTAGTGGTATACTGTGCATCATTTTTCAGAGAAAATGTAAACATGACCACCAATTTATTACAGTCAGGTAATATAATGTGATGATAATCAGCTCCAGGGGTGCCAACTTGAATAAAATATTGGGGGGGGGGGCAGGAGAGTCCCGTCCTGCATAATCAGTCATGATATGTGACTGATGCAATACCCATCAATTTGGTGGCCCCTCAAATATTTTAGGGGGGCCGTGAAGGGACCTTGACTCCTAGGAGTTGGCTCCTATAATCAGCTCAGATGCGTAATGGAGATCATTTCTTTTTATAGCCCTAAGCAGGTGAGAATCAGTACATGGAGGGAGGATTGGAATGGGCTGGCACTGTCTTCAATGCACTGGGTATGTGGGTTCTGTGCAGACCAGCCCTCCCATTCAACTCATGGAGCTTGAAGGGTGGGGCCAGTAGGTGCGATCCAGATTCCAACCCCGCACATTGATTCTACCAAATATGGAAAGTCGGTGTGCGAATTTTGACCAACGTAGGTCTTCCTCTGCATTTTGCACAGGCAGATATTTAGAATCACCTCCAGCTCTGCAAGCTTTCTAAATACAAGTGCAATCTGGTCTAATTTAACAAATGGCAGGTTTCCCATTCAGTACAGTAGAAGTGAATTAGTCCATATTATGCAAATTGCTATTGTGAAGCTACTGTCCTTTGGTCAGATCTACAGGGCCTCATAATTGGTTCTGAGTCAGATCTGGCTATCTGTCATGTCTAACGCTTACCCCCCTTCTCCGTCCAGTAGGCGGCGGTAGGTCTCTATCTCCTTCTCCAGGCGTGTCTTGATGCCTAACAGCTGCTGGTATTCTGCATTCTGGTTCTCCATCTCAGCCCGAATCTGCAGAAGCTGTTCCTCTAAGCCAGCGATCTGACCCTGTAATTGCGCAAGCTGGTCGCAGTAATTTCGTTCTGTTTCCGCCAAAGTGCCTTCCAGGGATTGTTTCTGTTCCGAAGGTGCAGAGGAAGGAAGAAAGAAAAGGGCGTAAAAATGCAGCAGAATTAACAGAGATGAAGTTCCAGCAAAGAAAATGATTATTCTAAACACTCCCATGGGTTGAATCCAATAAATAGCATAATGTTATATCCACCAAAGTCATTGGGGAAGCGGAATGACGTCTATTTGTGTGGTGGAATTTCTGCTATCTCTTCTCCTGCATTGCCCCCCTGCAAACTCTGCTCTGGAGGGCTGGGGACACCCCCAGAACAGATTGGGAGGATGTGCAGGGTGAAAATATGGGGAGGAAAGGGAGGGGAAGCTCTGTTGTGCAAGCGGAAGTCCTTCCACTCACGCAGTGACTTCCACTTGAAACAGCCCTGTGAGAACTCTGATTCTTTGGAATGATTCAAAAGCCAAGAGAAGAAGAAGAGTTTGGATTTGATATCTCTCTTTATCACTACCCTAAGGAGTCTCAAAGTGGCTAACATTCTCCTTTCCCTTCCTCCCCCACAACAAACACCCTGTGAGGTGAGTGGGGCTGAGAGACGTCAGAGAAGTGTGACTAGCCCAAGGTCACCCAGCAGCTGCATGTGGAGGAGTGGGGAAGCGAACCCAGTTCACCAGATTACAAGTCTACCGCTCTTAACCACTACACCACACTGGTTGCTTTGTGCTTCTGTATCTTTTTAACACAGGCCAGCAGATTTATAAGACTAACACAGCAACCCCAGACACATTTGCTCAGAGGTAGATCCCATTAGGTTCAATGGGGCTTACTCTCACATAAATGGGTATAGGATGGAAGTCTAAGTAAACTGCAGACATAACCCAAATTATGTGCCCCCCCTTCTTGCATCTAGATTACATTTCCTGCAGACATTGCGCAAAGCACCCCAAATGCAATGGCAAGAAAACATCTAAGTGGCTTACAAAAAGATGAAATAAAACATTGAAATTCTTGATAAAAGCTGCTAAAAAACCCCCAAGTATTTTAAAACTTTTAAAAGTTGTTTGAAACCAACAACAGCTAGACAGAGAGAAAACACATGTAACTTTTACATGTCTGGATAGCTTTGCCTAAGCATAGTCACAGAAAGAATACAGAGAAGACACCTGTCCGGCGTCAATAGGCAGAGAGTTCCAAAGTTCCACACTAAAAGATCAGTTTCTTACCACTGTGGAATGGGTATTATATGTGGCACCTGTAACCGTGTCCGTTCTGTAGATTGAAGCGACTGAGTGGGCATATATGCTGCTAAGGGCTAAAACCTTGAACTTGGCCTGGTAGCAGATGGACAACCAGTCCAGACCTCTGAGCAGAGGCGTCACTATGCAGACAGGGTCTCCCTGCTGAGAGCCAGTGCGGTGTAGTGGTTAAGAGTAGTGGACTCGTAATCTGGTGAACTGGGTTCGCTTCCCCACTCCTCCACATGCAGCTGCTGGGTGACCTTGGGCTAGTCACACTTCTCTGAAGTCTCTCAGCCTCACTCACCTCACACAGTGTTTGTTGTGGGGGAGGGAAAGGAAAGGAGATTGTTAGCTGCTTTGAGACTCCTTAAGGGGAGTGAAATGCGGGATATCAGTTTCAAACTCTTCTGCTGTTGGCAACTGTGCTGCAGCATTCTGAGCCAGGTGACTCCTCTGACGAACGTTCTCCTTTTCCTCCTACACATGTTGACGTGATGATGGCTCATTATCGCTTTGGGATGGCTCAATATATGGATCAGCTCAGCAGGAGTGCTGAAATACCATTCCAGTATTTGCTGGAAGGCTTGCAAAACAAGCTACGGTGCCAAACGGTGGCGTCTCTCACTACATGGGAATTGGCACGCCCGGTTCTAAAGAACACAACACAATTTCAGAGGTGCGGTGGATGGGGAAAACAGGGGGAATGCAGCTTTAGGACTCCCCCCACCCTCAGCAGGAGCGATAATGTCACTCGCTGGAATGCCATGAAAATTTATAGGCTCCACCCCCTTGCAAAGTGATAATGAGAGTCTGGATAATAGTAGCATATAGATGGATGAGGAAAAGAGTCCGACAGCTTCTTCTCTTAGATGGGATTCCGAATTCCCGCAAACGATGACGCTTTTTGCAGGATTGCTTGCGTTTCTAACGGAAAGTGAAATCTTGCAGTTCAGTTTTGTTGCACTTCAAGTTGAAATCATTCTTTGGGCATTTATTCTGTGCCTACCAAGCGACTCCAGTAAACTGAGCATTATAATGTACTGCTGTTCTAGGAGGGGGGAGTGTAGGGGCATCCATGGACTCTTTGGGTCCCTTCCAACTCTATGATCCTATGACATACCTCCTTACCACGGGAGAGATCTTGAAAGCAGCCTAATGTACACAGCTGTAGCACAAACCCTCTGAAAGAACTCCTCCTGCTGCTGTGATCCACTTACCATGGCAAGCTGAGCCTGCAGTTCCAGTTCCAGGCCTTGCAGCGTGCGCCTCAGATCCGTAACTTCACTCTTGCCCGTGCTCAGCTGGTCCACGTTGGCCGATATCTCCTGCCTCAGAGCTCCAACCTGGAGGACCAAGGAGAAGAAGTATTAAGTGGGCTCGATAACCGGGCCATCGCCTAAGGTTTTAGGCGGAGTTCGGAACCATCCTTGCCTGCTTGTTGAACTGCTCTTCTGCCTCTCTCCTGTTCTTGTCCGCGAGCTCCTCATACTGGGATCTCATCTCGTTCAGTAGCTTGGTCAGGTCAATTCCGGGAGCGGCGTCCATTTCGACGTTGACGTCTCCGCTGGTTACCCCTCGGAAGCTCATCAGTTCCTGCAAGAGAAGCCCAGTGGGTTTTTAGCAGCATGTAGCATGAGCCAGACCATGAAAAGGCAACAATCCCTGGTGATGGAATAGTATCCTCCACCACAGTGGAGGCAGCAGGCTAGTTTAGCAGAACAGGTCATGTGCATCCACAGCTCTGCCATCTAACAGAGGGGAATGGCTCAGAAGAACAACGGGGGTAGGGACGCTGCTGCTATTCGCCCCACAAGTTGCCTCACTCTGCCTAACTGTAGGGCTGGCTCTGAAAGTAGGGTTGACATATTCCCAAAAGTTGAGCTTTTGGGGGGAACATGTAAAATTTTTGGATTTTTAAAGCATTTTTCTTAAAAAATCACCCTAGTTGCCATACGCTCAGGTTTTCCTGGATATTTTGCCAATTTGGCAAAAATCCACCCAGACACCATTTTGACAGTCCAATTCCCAGATGTGTCTGGGAAAACCTGGACGCATGGCAGCCATACCCTGAAAGCAAACAAACTTTCCCATATGGTAGCAGTCTGAGACCACTTTTAATGCATTCTGAATTGTCTCTGTCTCAGTGTGAGCTCATTTGACCACTAGGTGGCAGATGCACCTGAGATTTTGGAATTTTCCTTGTCTTAAAAATAAAAATATTAGGAGAGCCTTTCCCCAACTCCCTTTGGTAAATCCGGTCAGCACTGCATATATTTCTAACCACTTCGAAGCAATGCATTTGTTTATTTTAATGTTATTTTGCCATCTTCACTAATAATACAGTGCAGTTTCTCTAAAAGCAAGATTTCAAAATAAGAAGGCATCCTTCTTCCCTTTAGATGAACAGCTTCTTGCTCTGTCTCTCTGTTTTCCTTTCGCCACTGATCTGCCCCACACATCATGCCTGGGTTGAGTGAGATATGCGTTGTCGGCCCTGTTTCTCCCATATGACTTGGTGAGGCTCAAACTATTTGCTTCCAGGGTTGGGGTGTCAGAGAATTCCAATGAAAACAGAACTGGGAGTGTAAATGGCCAATGCTCTCTTGGAAATCCATCTATCATATGGAATTGATTACGCCCAATTTGCATAGTTTTTCCTTTGCATTGAAATGAACATGGTGGGATAACACAATGACAATGCAATTTATGTCAATTAATAATCCCAACATGGTGGATCAGGAGATGAATAATGTAGTTTGGGGTGGAAGATGAACTGCAGCAGAAAGGAAACAGTGCTGTGTGCGACAAATACAAGGTGGAATTGGGAATGATGCCTTCTTACACCCTTATTCAAGGCTAAAAGTGCATCTCTCCTTCTTGCTACCATGCGGCACAGCAGTTTAAGAGGCATGTTTCTATCTACCTCTTCATGATTCTTCTTGAGGTAGGCAAGCTCCTCATTCAAGCCTTCGATCTGCAACTCGAGGTCGGACCTAGTCATGGTCAAGTCATCCAGGACTCTCCTCAGGCCATTGATGTCACTCTCCACACTCTGGTGCAGGAACAATTCGTTCTCATACCTTCAAAGATAACGTAAGAATGAGATTTCAGAATTGTGGCAATTTATGGTTTCTTGCTTCCTGCTGGCCTTCAAAAAGCTGGGAATGAGGCAGGAACAAGGTGTACAACAGAGGTGCTGGTCTTTCTGTTTCCTTCCTTTCCCTTGCCCAGAATTTGATGCTTACTTAAGTTTGAAATCATCAGCAGCCAGCCGAGCATTGTCGATTTGCAGAACGACCCCAGCGTTCTCAATGGTGTGTCTAACAATCTGTAAGGAACACATAGGAAAGATAGCTGCAGTACATTTTAGGGAAAAACAACAACCAAACATCACCACCATCCCTAGTTCCTCTTCTTGGATACTTTACACCAAGGTCATAGAGTGGAGTGACACCATTTTTAGAAAGGAAGATTGGGAGGAGAAGGAAGACGAGTCACAAAAGGCAACCAGAAGAATGCAGCAATAATCCTGTGGGATGAGACCAAAGGCTCGTCTAGTTTAGCCTTCTGTTCCTATAGTGGCTATCCAGCTGCCTCTGGAAGCCCCAAAGCAGGACATGAGAGCAACAACACTCTCCCTACTGATTCCCCAGATACCAGCATACAGAGGCGCACAGCCTTTGCGAGTACAGGCAATGACTATAGACCTTTCATGAATATTCGCCATTGATAGCCTTCTTCTCCATGAATTTCTCCAGCCCCTATTTAATACCATCCCTATTGGCAACACTTGCCACATATTGCGATAGCAGTGTGTTGTACGAAGGAATACTTTCTCTGATCCTGAATCCCTCACCATTCAGCTTCCAGGTCCTGGTATTATAAAAGTGATGATGGTGGAGGGGGAAGTCTTCCTATCCACTTCCAATTCATCATGTGTAATTTGATGCATTCTGCCATGTCCCCCCTTTTTAGGGATGGGGGAAGAAACTGGACTGAGTCCACATTTAAAGGCAAATCCACCAAATCTGCACTTTCCAAGGCAGGGTGCAAACTGAAACACAGCCGTCCTTCAAACTTTGCACTTAATTGAATTTTTCAGTGCGGTTCTCCAGCCACGAAAATGCATACAGCAGGGAAAAGCAGGACGAAAAATGCACACATTTGTTAAAATCACATAGAAATGCATTATATCAGGGGAAATCGTTTTGTAGGGAAGTGTATATTAGGCAAAATCCGCACAAAGATGCTGATGAATTTTCATGATAATCGGTTACTACTCGCTTAATTTCTTTGCAAATTTAATTACGTGATAGGAGGGGTGTGGACAGTGACGCGTATCCAGAGATTAAGGCTCTGCTGAGAAGGGTATTAAGATCTTGCCAGTAAAGCACATGTAACGTTCAGATGCCTAAGGGGGACAATTCACCAATGAAATATTGCAGACTATGAGGAATATTGCAGACTATACTCCCTCTGAGACTTAATGGGGAGGAGCCGTAGCTCAGTGGGTAGAGCAATCTGCTCTGCATGCAGACAGTCCCAGGTTCGAATCCCAGCATCTCCAGGTAGGGCTGGGAATGTCCTCTGGCTAAAAACCTGGAAAGCTGCTGCCAGCCAGTGTAGACAATGCTGAGGTAGATATATCAATGGTTGGAATCATTATAAGGCAGCTTTCTATTTTCCTATACAGTGGTACCTCAGGTTACAGGCGCTTCAGGTTACAGACTCCGCTAACCCAGAAATAGTACCTCGGTTTAAGAACTTTGCTTCAGGATGAGAACAGAAATCGTGCTCCGGCGGCGCAGCAGCAGCAGGAGGCCCCATTAGCTAAAGTGGTACCTCAGGTTGAGAACATTTTCAGGTTAAGAACAGACCTCTGGAACAAATTAAGTTCTTAACCTGAGGTACCACTGTATATGGAACACAGAAAGTTGTTCTTGGTGGACGAAGCATTGACCCAAGTCAGAAAACTTTGCATAAGTTCCCCCGATCACTTACTTGGTTCCGAAGATCTTCGATGATGCTAAAATATTTGCTGTAGTCTCGGCTGGTGTCCGGAGTGCTGTACTTTGCGTACCATTCCTTGATCTTGCGTTCCAGCTCTGTGTTGGCCTCCTCCAGAGCGTGGACTTTGCCCAGGTAGTTCGCCAGGCGGTCGTTGAGATTCTGCATGGTCTGCTTCTCGTCCCCACTCAGGAGACCCCCATCCCCTCCCCCAAAGCCGCCGCCCATGCCGCCCATGCTGCTCACAAAGCCGCTTGAAAAGCCACCGCCGCCACCGCCAAGGCCGCCCCCGAAACCGCCACCCAAGCCCCCTCCATACCCACCACCCAGACCTGCGCCCAAGCCCATTCCATACCCTCCACTCAGGCTTCCTCCTCCGTAACCACCTGCTGAGTAACCTCCGGCAAATTTGGAGCCGCCGCTAAACCCTACGCCGCTAGACAGTCTAACAGACCCCCCGCCACCCCCGCCGCCAACACTGTACGAGGAGAGCTGTCGGGAAGAGCCAGTGTGGACAGAGAGAGCCATGGTGTCTGAGCAAGAGGAAGGTTCTGTCCCGTGAAATAAGCAAGGCAAGCGGATTAGAAAGAGTGCGTCGAGTTGGTGGGCTTTTAAGGCTTATATGCGGTGTTAGCTGTGTGTTTCCGCCCCGTCCTGGCACGGCGCATCCTTTTGCCAAGTCAATGCCTTCATAATCAGATAATTGTTCTGTCTAATTAAAAAAAAATGTTACCAGGTCCAACTCTGCAGAAATATGTATCCTTGGGTTATTATATTATGCCAGAATCCCAGATGGAACGGAGCCAAAACATGTTTTGCTTTCCTTTTTATCTTTGAAATTGTGATGAGCAAACCCTTTTTCGGCTTTTTCTCTCCACCTCCTCTTTCTCTTTTAAGTTTGGTTATTATATTGCATTCGCTTCAACATTTTAAGCCCCCAGGCAAAATCTCTCTCAACTGAAAGAGGACGCCAAGCAAAGCGACATGTATAAACGAAACAAGCACTAAACTCTTTAATTTAGGAGGGTTCTTTTGTATACTGTTTTAATCTAGTAGAAAAACGGATCTCAGATAGCTTGTCATGGTTTGGTTCAAAGTTGCCAATTGCTTGATTTATTAATTGCTTCTTGGATTATTATTTTTGTTTTTTTTAAAAAACCCCCACTTTGATCTGAGAACTTAATTTGTTATATAGCCTGTCTTTGCAAGTCCCAGGAGCTGATTGGATTTATAAATTCACACTAGCAAGCTCAAGAATTTCTCTTTAATCTGTGATTAAGAAGAGGGCAAGTCAATTCACATATGGATCACCAGGGTACTAATAATGATTTAGTAGCACTTCTCTGAGAACATCATGCATATAGAAGAACAAAGCAATCAAATTCCCTCTTTTGCATCTCTTTGGCTTTTAAAACGTTCAATCCCAAAGTAAACATTATTCTTTTTGATTCACCCTCTGATCCCAATGCACTTGGAATTGAACCCAACCCTATTGTTATTTTGCAAAACCTTCACTTCAGTGCAGTTTTTCTCCTTCCCCTAACTATATAATGTGGCAAAACGTATTCTCTTGGGCATTGATAAATAATGATCACATTGCTTAGTGGTTTGGACGGCATTTCCCAGTTGAACAATAATCGAGTGGTTTTCAAGGGTTTGCGGCTATCTGTAGGACTGAGATATTTGTTCGCATTCTGGCCCCCAAAATGCGAACAAATATCTCAGTCCCACAGATAGCCGCAAACCCTTGAAAACCACTCGATTATTGTTCAACTGGGAAATGCCGTCCAAACCACTAAGCAATGTGATCATTATTTACCAATGCCCAAGAGAATACATTTGTGGCTATCTGTGGGACTGAGATATTTGTTCGCATTTTGGGGGCCAGAATCTGAGAGCTAGGAATGGCACTTTCTTATCAGCTGCCCCCCTCTATTTGATAATGTGAAAATGGGCTGCACAAGATCTTCGGCAGAAAGTACAACTGAGGGAAAGAAAGATGGCAAACTGAAACACGGCATCCTTTTAAATTCATACTTCTCCGAATTTTGCGATGCGGAGCTCCAGCCAAGTAAATTGCATATAGCTGGGCATAGAAATGCATATATATTAGTGAACCCCCCTCCCCACAAATGCATTATATTAGGGGAAATTGCTTTGCACAAATGTGTATATTGGGGGGGGGGAATTCATACAAAGATTCTTGAATTATGATAAGTTGGCACTACAACGCTGACAAATTTTCATGAGGTCTTTTTTTAAAAAATGCAAACTGATGTCAAAAATGTAGAGAACTGAATGTAAGATTCCAAAAAAAGGAAAAAAGAAAAAAAGAGGAGAAGAGAAAAAAAGAGAAAAAAAGAGAAAAAACTCGGGTTGTGCGCTCATCTTGCTTAAGAGGCCAGGAGCCAGCGCTGTCCGGAGACACTTCCGGGTCACGTGGCCAGCGTGACGAAGCTGCTCTGGTGAGCCAGCACCAGCGCAGTGCACAGAAACACTGTTTACCTTCCCGCTATAAAGCGGTACCTATTTATCAACTTGCACTTAGGGGTGCTTTCGAACTGCTAGGCGGGCAGGAGCTGGGACTGAACGATGGGAGCTCACCCCGCCGCGGGGATTCGAACCGCCGACCATACGCTCGGCAAGTCCTAGGCACTGAGGCTTCACCCACAGCGCCACCCGCGTCCCTAACATATTTGGATTACTTTGCACTAAAATGCTGAAGTGTTTTCCTTGAAAAAAAAACCAAGCAAAATGATATGGAAAAGTGAAGAACCGTCTTAAGATTGTAAAAATGAGAAACGGTGAGAAATTGACAGATCGGCCTATTTCTACTGGAGGGTGAGCAAGTGGCAACATCAGCAGGGTGAGTAGAAGCCACAGCAATCTAGTGCCTCTTTCGCTCTGGCCCGTTCCTCTCCCTCTGCTACAGGCCGAGGGCCATTGCCCAGGCAACCACAGTGAAAGCAGCTTGCAACATGCATCTTGAAGCCCAAATTGCAGCGTGGCAAGCCTGTGGCTCAAAATGTTTGCCACGAGTGCCCAGGTGGGCCATGGCACGTTGAACTGCGATATGCACTTGCAATGAAGACATCTGGTTTGCCGTAAGCGCTGTTCTGTCAAGGGAGCGAACGGATATTTGCGAGCCTGGAAGATAAGATGATTTGCTCTGCTGTGATTTGTGTACACCTCTTGAGTTACGCCGCTGCTGAAGGCTAGCAAGTCGAAACACATCTAGTTATTGAGAAGAGGCTTCTCCCTCCTCCCTTCTTCTGGATAAACATCCTGGAGATGATGAGAGAGCTGTGTGCTGATCAGCGCACCTACATGTGTTTGCAAAACGATAAGCGTGTGTTTGACTCCTTCTGCACCCGTAAAGATTTGAGTCGACAGCCTTTAATCTGCTTCAGTCCTAATGACATGTAACAATCGCATCTCAGTGTTTAACAGCTGCTCCTCATTTTAATAGCAATGTCATGAATCTGAGTAAAGCTGTTTTCTCTGTTTTTAACAAATTCGCACTGCTCAGTACAAGAAGGGAACCTGCCCGCATTTCAGTGTGAATCAGCCCCAGGGCACTTCCGCAGAGATCGTTGATTGCTGGGAAGTGTGTGTGTGTGTGTGTGGGGGGGAGCTCACTTGGATTATGAAAAGCTGCAGTGTGGAAAAGCAATACAGTAGTACCTTGGATCCCGAGCGCCTTGGTAATCGGACATTTGACTCCTGAACACAGCAAACCCAGAAGTGATTGTTCCGGTTTGCAAATGTTCTTTGGAACCTGAATGTCTAATGGGGCTTCCATGGCTTCCGATTGGTTGTAGGAGCTTCCTGCAGCCAATCAGAAGCCATGCTTTGGTTTCTGAACGTTTTGGAAGTTGAACAGACTTCCGGAATGGATTACATTCAACTTCCAAGGTATGACTGTACTGATGCAATGGAAGGGGGCAGTGGAGCTCTTGCAGTGAGGCTGGGGCCTGTACCTCTCTAAATATTCTTCCATCAGTTGCCACTGAGGGTCTGAATTAGCCCATAAATGTGCAATGCTGTAAGCATTATGCTTGATGACAAACTCACCCACAACCCTAAGTCCTGGCACAGAAGCTGTTGCAGCAGACCTGCATCCTGCCTTAGTGTGACTAGTTTCTCCCAGGGAGAGAGAGAAAAATATTTGCATCCCACAAAATCAAGTTTTGAAATACCTTTATATAAGAAGAAACAAGTAAAAAGATTACAGGAGTAGAAGCTGTAATTAACTTTAGAGAAGAGAACCTTTTTTATTGTAAGAGAATTCTAAAGAGAGCAATGAGAATATCTAAACAGATTGCTAATTAAGGAAAGGAAATATTTCCGTTGGCTTCTCTGTATGTTGGCACATTAATGTGAAAGATGACACTTATTCTTCTTGCACTGCAGCATTTTCAGAAGCAGGAAAGTGTTTCTGGATAAAATCTTGATGTTTATATAACCGTGCTTTCTTTAACAGACTGAACCTTGGAGGAAGTTACTCGCCCGTGCTCGTCTAATTCCTCAATGATGGTTTTGATCACTCTCGTTTTCTTTGATTCTGAAGGCGGAAATACAAAAGAAAGAACAAGTGACTGAAATGCCCTTGCCAAACGTTGTTTGGGACAGAATTTTTAATAGAATGGTATCTACCTGAATGACAAAGCCCCATCATCTGAGCACTTACCTGCATACATGCATATATACACCATTTAATTTGTATGCTGCCTTTCTGTCGTTCAAAGTTCAAGGCAGTTTACAACTTGAAAAAACTACCGGTACTTAATTGCAACATAGCAAAAGGAGTCATAAAAAATAAACAAATTCACAAGCAAATCGAACAATTTCCACACGAATAATAATATGATATAAAATAAAGATATATAAAATAATATCAATAACAGCAGCAACTTTCTTCAATAAAACTCCCTGAGCAACCCCCCCCCCCCAGCCCAAGAGTCTGTTCAGCAGCCTCAGCTTTTGTAGCTGGAGTCAGTCCGGGCCCCACCCTCCCAGGCCAGGGGGAAGAAGTCCTGCAAGGCAGGAAGCAGCTCTTCCAGGACTCACAACCAAGAAGGCTCAGCACCTTTCTGGTGCAACATTTAGTACTTATTTGGCATCTTTCCCAACTCAATTTCTTTAGCGATTACAAATGTAAGAGTTACGCATGCATCTGCCCCCTAATTTGGAGAAGTGAAAATTTTGAAAGACAGGTGAATTTCAATTAACATGTTAGGAAAGAGCAAATCAAGTGGGTTCACGTTAGATCTACGATTGAGCTGTAATAACTATTGAAATATTTAAAATATATTAAAATGAGAAATCTTCATCCAACCCAGGAGGAGTCTATCAGCACACCTGGAAGCTTTTGTTATTTCCAGACCGTTGCAGGCAGGGTGGGGGTGGGGGGATGGCACTTCCCTGACCTTCCATCGCCAGCATCTCTACAGCTTTGAAAGGGTGGGGCAAAGGGATGGGGAGGCCAGTGTGGTGCAAACACACTGGCAGAGCCAATCCAGCCCTTTCTGAAAATAGTGAGTCTCTGTAGGCCATGTAACTTGCACCGCGGAATTCTGTTCATAGATGAGGTACATAGATAATTGCTTCTAACCCGAGAATTCTTTGCATTGATGAAATGGAAGGGGGAAGAAAAAACGTACTGAGTGTGGGATGTTAAATTGGTCTTAGTCCCCAACCTATTAATAACATAGAAAGACAACCCCAAAATGATGCTTACCTTTTTCTTTGGATGCAGAATGCGTGTTCCCACCGGCAGTTCCTCTGCCACTGGAGTCTGTGCCAGACCCAGTGCCTCTTGCAGGAGATTCTGAGCCTCTTAATCCTGCAGCTGTTGCAGACCCCACATTATTTGATCCCAGATCTTTGCTACCTCCGTGTCCAGATGCACTGCAATAGGGAATAGGTTTGTTTGTGTTACCCTTGCTTATTTATTTTATTCAATTTGTATACCGCTCTGCGTCCAAAGATCACAAGGGCGGTTCACAACATAAAAATACAAAATGAGAATATTAAAAACCCCCAAACAAAAGTAAATAGTAGGTGAATAAAAACTTCTTTTTGGGGGGTATACAGCACAAATACCTTTAAAAAAGCAACACATTCAGACATTCAGAACAGAAGACCCAGAGTCAAGTTATGGGTCAGACCAGTGGCTCATCGCCACTGGCAATAGTTTATTTTCTAGCACAGATGTCCTTCCTTCTGTCCATCCCGAATCTTCCACCATTCCGTTTCATTGGCTGACACCCAAGTTCTTGTACGTTTAACTATAATGGGGCTTGATGCCTTGACACGCCAGGGGCAAGGGAGCCTGTGGACCTGCCGTTGTTGTTAAACTGCAGTTCTCAGCATCCCTGAGCATTGTCCATGCTGGCTGGGGATGATGGGAGTTGAAGTCCAACACTGCCTGGAGGCGGGCCACAGATCCCTCATTCCTTGCTTGCAAAGTAATTCTACTCAATGTGCTTTGCACATTCATGCCAGTTTAAAGAGCATCTGAAGTGCAGCCGATTTGTCCCACAGGAGATAATTTTACACCTTTTTGGATAGTAAGATGCTCCTTATTGTCAGTGGTTTATGGCAAGTCTGGGTTGCAAAGTCGATCCCTTTCTTGCCTGGTGGTTCTTTTTTTGCTCCCTACCTTACTTCTCCATCGATCAGATGCCGGTATGTCTCAATCTCATTCTCAAGGCGGATCTTGATATCCAGCAGCTGCCTGTAGTCTGCATTTTGGCATTCCATGTCCTCCCTGATTTGTTGTACTTGGGTCTCCACGTTGCCAATCAACCCTTGCATCTGGGAGATCTGGGCACAGTAGCGGCCTTCTGTCTCCGCCAAGGTGGCTTCCAGCGATTGCCTCTGAGAGAGAAAAGGGTGCCGTAACACAAACGTAACATATAGGGCGTGTTTTAGGCCATCAGCATTTTGGAAGGTTGCTTCCAGACCCCAGAGTGTCCTGGGAGGATGACAACTGCTAAGGAATTCCAGGCTGTTTCAGACACATGCCCACATCCCTAAGTCATTCTTATCTTGTGTACCTAATGAAATCTATCTGCCAGATGTACCAATTCCACTAAGTTGCAAGAGCAATATTGCATTTGCATGCACATATCTTTTTTTTTTTTAAAAGAAGCACTTAAGCTATGCTTGTAAGGACCCAGGGATGGTATCGTTTGAGTATCTAGATTTCAGTTACAGTTCCAAAGTGCTATGTTTGGTGTGCTCAAGGGCTTTGAAAAATTTGATCTCTTTCTCTTTGTGCAGCAGACTCCTGTTCCAAAATGCAAACCTATATCTGAAAACAACTCGGCTTCAAAAGTGCTTTGTTTTGTGGCACGATGGGCTGCTGAGAGCAAGTTACATGGCTAAGAAAAAGCAAGCAAGGGCTGCCAATCTGGAATGGACTTGCAGTCTGCCTTGGGGGACCTAGACCAGTCCCCCTGCCACAGTTATTTGTCCCCAAGGTGCTCCTTGCAGTAAGGGAAGGGGCAGAGCTCATGCTTTAGCCGTGGAAAGGATCAGTGTCGATCCCTGCCATTTCTAGGTAGGGCTGGCCGAAACTTGCTGTGTAGACAATACTGAGCGAGTTGGACCAATGTTCTGACTCAGTCGAAGGCAGTTTCCTATGTTCCTGTGAGTTTCAGCAATAAAGTGGCACAGGGCCACATCTGGCACAGGAACAAGTTTTGAATTGGGACCCTGTGGCTTCTTCAGAATAAAAAAAAATGGTCAGGTTTTTGGTGTTGCTTTTTTAAGTACAAACGATTTAACGTGTAGGCTGACCCTTTTGTGAATAACTCAAGCCCAAACCTGCAAATTGCACAAAGCTACCTGTGTGGTTCTTTGTATTTTGGCTGCTGTGCTCCAAAGGCCTTTGTTTCTAACACGTTGCCACCTGTCCTGGCCCCTTGAAAAGGAGGAGGCTCAAAATCAAATCCATTAAATAAATAATCTATAGGAGTTTGTGCTGTGCTGAAATCTTTCCTCCAAACGGATCTCGTGAGTTTTGTTCTTCTGCAGAAGAGGCTTCTGCTTCAATTCCTCATGCGCTTGGGAATTTCTTTAGAATTTCAGTCTTGAGCTTACCTTCTCCTTGTGAGGGGCCTGAGGATGGTGTATGCTGTTTTTCCCACACAAACATTATTCAGACATTTTTCTAATGATTTGCAGCCTCCCTGGCTACCCATACTTCCTCAACTGACAAAGCCCCATTGGAGGAGTTCCTATGAAACTTTAATGGAAGTCTGGGCACCTGGGGAGGCTTCAGGGTGCAGACCACTGGTGAGACGATTTGTAGACTGAAATAAAAGCTATTCACAAGCATCCTTCAGCCACCTCAAAAGTAAGGTAAGGAGATCAAACTCCCTGACTTCATTCACAAGTCTATTGATTTTTGGTTCCAATTTCTTTTCTCATTAACTGACAGAGGATGGAGGAGAAATTTTCAGCACTGCACTTATAAGACTCCCTGTAACCAGTGAGATGGCATTCAGGTCTTGTCATTCTTGGTAAAACATGACTAAAATGGAGAGATTGCTATTATTTGCCATTCAGAGAAAGCAAGCTGCTGCAGAATGAGACAACCCAGTGGTCCATCCAATTGCTTATTGTCATAGCTAGCAGCTTGTAATGAAAAGAGAGGCAAATAAAGAATGACTGTTATTTCCAGGGACTCTTGATAACTTCTAACCAACTTAAGCCCTTTTCACCACTTGTGTATGTAAACAAATTATGAAGAGGGTTCAGGGGTTGTGTGTATCATCTGAACCCTAAACAGCGGTCAATCTTAACTAAAGTTAGTGAAAACAAGCCAGTTTCACGAACTATTCTTTGAAGTTGACTTGTTTTCATTAATCACAATGAAGATTACATAAAGGTCTAGGTTTGAATGAAACAGGGGTGAAAGCTTCAAAGGACACAAGGGTTTTTTTGGGGTGGGGAACTAGGCTCATTCTCATAATGCTTAATGTGACTTAGCTTTGTTCCTGAGCCAGCCTTGTAAGAGGGAGGTGTATATTTCAGGGAGATGTTTGTCTTAATCATTCAAACACAATTATGCTATCTGGCAGAGATCTCTTCCCCATACCAAAGCAAGTTGAGATGTCAGGTCTATCTCCAAAGCCTGAAGGGTGCGTTTCAAATCTGTGATCTCATTCTTATTGGTGCTGGTCTCCTTGGCACTCACGTTGATCATCACGTTCAGTTCCTTACTCTGCAATAATTCAATAACAGCGTTTGAGCGGTATAGTATTCAAATGACAGAAATGTGGTTGGAGCAATTTTCCAGAAACTTAGCGGCTCTACCCCATTTGTAAAATGAGAGCTCCGGGTATAACAGACCCCAGTAACAGAAAGCATAAGAGTAGGGCACTCTGTACATGTTCAGTGTATCTTATACACCCTCCGACTTCTCCAGGTTTCTTCTGCAGAATTTGGAGTTTTACAGGGAAGAACAAATGCTGCGTTTAAAGGACAATGGGGGGAATGAGCAGCCAGGGAACCGTGGAGAGACATGCACTTGCGAAACCTGCAGAAGTCTCTTGTTCTGTTATGCCTGGAACCACTGCGCAGTGGTAATCTGCTGGCTTATTTTAATGGGCACGTTTAAGCTGTTTCACAAACAAGGAAATGAGATGATTGGACTGACAAATGTCATTTCATTTCTTTTTTTTTAAAAAAACAGATTTGCTGGTAGATTGCTGATTTTTAGACACATCCCTGCATTTTCGTTTACCTTTTCGGCGAACCAGGTTTCAGCATCCTTGCGATTTTGCTCTGCCAGAGCCTCATACTCTGCCCTCATCTTGTTCAAGAGGGTAGTTAGGTCAATTCCTGGGGCAGCGTTCATTTCGACGTTGACGTTCCCGGAGGTCGCGCCTTGCAAACTTTTCATTTCCTACATGAAGAAAGAAAGGGAAGAAGGAAAGAGAAAGGGACAAACAAACAAACAAACAAACAAACAAAATGCCTCAGGACCATAACTCAGTTGGTACATTTGCAAACATAAGAAGAATTGCACTGGATCAGAGTCCCAGCCTGTCCATGGAAAGCCCACAAGCAGAACTCGTGCATTTCCCTTCTCTCATATCTACCATATTTTTTGCTCTATAAGACTCACTTTTTCCCTCCTAAAAAGTAAGGGGAAATGTGTGTGCGTCTTATGGAGCGAATGCAGGCTGCACAGCTATCCCAGAAGCCAGAACAGCAAGAGGGATCACTGCTTTCACTGCACACCCTCTTGCTCTTCTGGCTTCTGAGATTTAGAATTTTTTTTTTCTTGTTTTCCTTCTCCAAAAACTAGGTGCGTCTTGTGGTCTGGTGCGTCTTATAGAGCGAAAAATACGGTACTCCCTACCAACCAGTAATCAGAGGCACAATCTCTTGATCCTGGTTGTAATACATATCCACACTGATTAGTCATTTTCTGCATATTCACAGGGGCAACGCGTTGACTTCATTTACACATGCAGCATTTCCACATCCTTAGAAACATGAATATTCATTGGCCAGTCGTTGCCTCTCTGCCTAACCTACTACTCCCCAGGCTTGTTGCAGGGATTAAATGAGGAGGAGGAGAACCACGTACACAACCTTGATCTCCTTGGAAGAAAGAAGGCGGGATATAAATGCAATCAATCCACCAATCAAGATAAGCTCAGCATTTGGGTTCCTGTAAACTTTCCCCATCCCTGGGAGTAAGTGAATAGGCAGACAGGCAGACAGTGAAAGCCAGCAGGGAGGAGGCATCACAGCCAGAAAAGCACCAGCTCAGAGGGGTAGGAGTAGTGGGGGGCGGGGGGGGGCTCAAAAGGAATAGGTTGGGGGCTGCCATCCCACTTGATCCTCTGCTGCTTGAGGGGGCTGCCTCATTCTGGTTAATGCAGTGGAGAACCTGTAACCCAAGGGTATGGAACTTCTGTCCCAAATCTGAGGAATTTGATCACCCTTCAGTTTTGCTAGCCTTATGCTTTCTCACACCTCCTGTAAGCTGCTGAGCTTTTGCTCAGTGAAGCACCTCTTGGTATCATTATTGTTATCAGCACGGAACATTCCCTAAATCCAACCATTTTGGATCGCTAACTGATCAAGTTGTACAGGGGAGTTGCTAAATACGAAGAGGATTTGGGGCACTGGGGCAGGAAACAAATTTGCATAGATCAGCATATGCAAACTGTGTATGCCTCCGGGCAACTTAAGATTAGTGGACTGCTGGGATCTTGCTGTGCTTTGAGGTGTGCCCAGCTGACCTTTAACTTAGCAAAGTTCAAAACAAAACAAGTTCACGAAAAGGAACAGGATGGAACAGGACACCTGGGGCTCAGTGCAAAAGTCCTGGAGCTCAGGAACCCCCTAACAACACCTGGAGTTATGCTGTCAGTTGCTTGAGCAAGATGGCTGCCTTACCTCTTCATGGTTCTTCTTCAGGTAGGCCAGCTCTTCAGTCAGGGTCTCAATCTGCATTTCTAGGTCGCTCCTGGACAGAGTCAGTTCATCAAGGACTTTGCGCAGACCATTGATGTCTGCCTCAACGCTCTGGCGGAGGAACACCTCGTTTTCATACCTTTGAAGAGGAATTATTATTATTTCTTAAAGTGCTTAGCTTGCTTAGGTACTTAACTTTGGCTATTGCATTGGCTTGGCCAGTTATTTGATTGTCATTGTGTTGAGAAGCCTGAGACTCTGCTTATCAGGCTGTTTGTTTGGGTCATATTTACAGTGGTACCTCGCAAGACGAATGCCTCGCAAGATGAAAAACTCGCAAGATGAAAGAGTTTTTTCGTTTTTTGAGTTGCTTCGCAAGACGAATTTCCCTATGGGCTTGCTTCGCAAGACGAAAACGTCTTGCAAGTTTGTTTCCTTTTTCTTAAAACCGCATTCCTATGGGAAACCGTGCTTCGCAAGACGAAAAACTCGCAAGACGAAAAAACTCGCAGAACGAATTAATTTCGTCTTGCGAGGCACCATTGTACAAGTAAAATTAGGTATATACAGTCCCCCCCCAAGCTGGAACCAGTGCTTTTTTTCTTAAAAAATGTTTAGGGGTACTCTCATTCTGTCTGAGACTCAGGAAACACCATGACAGGAAATGAGGCCACCATCAGGGGTAGCAACCGAACTGATGATTCACCGTGATAGAGAGGAAACTAATTTTAAAAAATATTTTTAGTTTCTTCTCCCATTAGATTCAAAAAATGTTTAGGGGTATGCGTGCCCCTGCGTCCCCCCAGGAAAAAAGCCGGAACTCTCTGGAGCTCAGTTTTGGCACCTCTCAGGTGGGCGCCATTGCCATGATAAGAGAACAAGGAAGGTTTCATGGTGAGTTCCAGCACCTCTTTTTTAAAAAAGAAAAATAGTACAGATACCCTGATCGGGTTCAAACGTACTTCATTTTGAAGTCATCTGCAGCCAGCCTGGCATTGTCTATCTGCAGGATAATGCTGGCATTTGTGACGCTCGCAGCAATGATCTGCATTGGAGGGGGAGATAGAAAAAGGAAGAGGTGCTGAAGTGAAAAAGCAAATCGTTTATATTATTTACACAAAAAGATTACATCCTACTTCTCCCCCCCCCCCAGCAAAATCGCTCAAAGCGGCTAAAAAAATTCTAAAACAAACGTAAAGATGAAAAAATAAGAGTAAATGCATCATTAAAACACATGAAGGGGCATTGGGCTGAGTTTTACTCAGAGCAGAGCAATCAGAATTAACATGACCAAGGGCACAATCCTAAAGCTGAATTTGTTTTATTTATTACATTCACATCTCACCTTTCCTCTAGGAAGCTTAAGCTGGTTAACAGACTTCACCTCCTCCCCACTTGATCTGCACAATAGCCCTGAGAGGTAGGTTAAGTTGAGAGACTTTGTGTAGCCCAGGGTCACTCAGTGAGCTTCATGGCTGAGGGGGGATTTGAACCCTGGTCTCCCAAGTCCTAGTCTAGCATTCTAACCATTACACCACACTGGCTCTCAATCACCTGGCCAGGCTATGTTGGTTTAACTACCTGATCCTGGCTGAGCCATAGATATGGCCTCTGTATCTCCCATATCCCAGTTTGGCCAGGACCCAGCTGCCTGGGCTGAGCCCAGTATTCCTTCAGCTGGCCTAAACCCTGAACAAGTGACATCCTGGGGTTGAGGTGAGAGTGAGACAGGAGGGGGACTTAGGCTGGATCCTAAGCAGAGTCACGTGACCTGAGAACCTGGCCTACATTAACCTGGCAAACGGGGATATAAATCCAACTCTCTTCTAAGGGCTTGCTTTCAATAGAGTCAAAGAACTGTAGAGTTGGGAGAGACCACGAGGGTAAAATCTTTTTGCTCCGCATGGAGCTTGAACCCATACCATGAGATTAAGAGTCCTCATGCTCTATCAACTGAGCTGCTTTACCTGCCAAGTTTAGGGCAGCTAAACTAGCACAGGCCACTCCTGAATGGAGCTTGGATCTGGCAGACATTAACACCTGCTCAACGTAAACCAGCTTAATTTACACTGGCTCCCATCCTTGGGTCCATTCAGTTCAATGGGTCTGCTCTGAGTGGAGAGAAGCCATAAAATGCAAAGGTAGCCTGTTGATCTGTAAGAGAATACCCTCCCCCTTCATAAATCTCACAGACAGGCAGTAGTAGCTTTAGTAGGACCGACATGCATAATCACAAAATTATGGCACTCTTGATTGCGATTCAGTTCACATTTAAAGGCAAACCTGCGAATTTGCACTGTCGGAAACAACAAGCGAACTAACACGCAGACATCCTTTGACAACCACACTTCATCATACATACTGGTGTAAAGTGTGCATAAAACTGCATATGTTTAATTTCCCTTGATAGAAAACATACCCCCCCGTTATTTTCACTAGCATATGCATTTTTGCACACACTTTATCCTAGCATATGCATCAATGAATATACATTAAGTAAAATTACAGAAGAATGTGCCCATCAGGTGAAATTCACTGGTGAATTTAAGACTGGGGAAATAAGAAACTGAGAGAAGCCGAAAGAGACAGATTTGCCCACCTCTGTGGGTTAAACCACAGAGCCTAGGACTTGCTGATCAGAAGGTCAGCGGTTCGAATCCCCACAACGGGGTGAGCTCCCGTTGCTCGATCCCTGTTCCTGCCAACTTAGCAGTTCGAAAGCACGTCAAAGTGCAAGTAGATAAATAGGTACCACTCTGGTGGGAAGGTAAACAGCATTTCCGTGCGCTGCTCTGGTTTGCTAGAAGTGGCTTAGTCATACTGGCCACATGACCTGGAAGCTGTACGCCGGCTCCCTCGGCCAATAAAGCGAGATGAGCGCCGCAACCACAGAGTCGGTCACGACTGGACCTAATTGTCAGGGGTCCCTTTACCTTTACCTCTCTTCCATCTTTAGCCAGCCTTACGCCTCCAAAATCTCCCTTCCCTTCCCAAGTCTTGCTCACCTTATTTCGAAGGTCCTCAATAGTGGTGTGGTATTTGCTGTAGTCGCGGAGGCCTCCGTCGGCGTTTGACGCTGATTTCTCATACCAGCTTTTGATTTTGAGCTCTAGGTCGCTGTTGGCCTCCTCAAGAGCCCGCACCTTGGATAGGTAAGAGGCCAAGCGGTCGTTCAGGTTCTGCATGGTTTCTTTCTCCCCTCCCGAGAGAAGCCCACCATCGCTGCCGGCTGCGCCACAGCTGTAGCTCTGGAAGCAGCCCCCAGTCCCAGCTCCCAGGCGGCCCCATCCTGACCCCGTGCCCCAGGCTGCCCCACCACCAAAACTCCCTGCGCTGAAGGACCCTCCACCCAAGGCATGCGCTCCGCAGCCAGAAAGCTTTATAGACTGCCCGCCACAGCGAGAGGAGGAAACCTGCCTAGATCCCCGGCTAAAGTAAGACATGATCTCAAGGAAGTTTTAAGCAAGCTTGCGGGGAGAAAAGCAGAAGATTCACCCAAGGGGAGTTTTCTTGAGCAGTCAGAAGAGCATCAAGGTTTTATATGCCGACTTTGTTAAGGGTGTGTTCCTTCGTTGGAACGTCATTTCATCGTTGCATTGTTTGTTTGGAAGATTTATCATTTCAAGCCTTCATGACTGATGGATATTAATAACTTGGCCCGGTCTTCCATCGCGTTCATTTGCCCCCTGGGCCATTTGTGAGTCTTCTCCCACCCCACTCCCAAGATGGCGAATGGGTGGATGTCACCTGGCTGAAACATTCATCATCACCACCATCTTTTCAGCGAGGTTGAGTAATTCCTCCCATCCCACCTGCCGTCTCTCTCTCTGTGTTTTCAAAGCCCATCATTATAAACATATTTCTTTGGGTCCCTACCCACTTTCTTTTCACCCATTGCACTTGCAACACTCTTTTGTGGGAGAGGGGTGTGCAAACCGCTTTTCAAGGATGGTTCCCTCGCATTGCGATTTCCTCACCCTGGGTGGTGCAGAGAGAGAACTATGCAGTTTGCATTAGCCCTGCGAAATTGTCTCAGCTGTCTCAGCTGTCTACTTTTCTGACGCGGAAGTTTGATATTCTCATTATTTCTTTAGGCACCGCGTTTTAAGGCTAAACTCACAAGGCGCTGCTTTGATTTCCTGAAGCTTTTTGCTCTCAAATTGTCAAGGATCCAGTGAATGAAACATATTTAAAGAATCTGCTTGATCAAACCGGCTTTGGAACACTTGGGAAATGGAAACTAATGGTTTCGTGAGGAAGTGTAGGACGATTGAGGAGATCGCTTTTGCTGAATCAAGTCAGCTTGAAGACTTAGGCGTTCCTAAGAAAAAATAAAAGATACGTACATCCAGGACAAGGCAGTATGACAAAATCATTATTCTTGTGGGTACTTGTTGCTGGGAATCTCAGATGGGGAGAACCCTGTGACCCTCAGGTCCTGCTTGTGGATTGTGAGAACAGGACAGAGGAGGTGATCCCAACGTCTTGTATGGTTTAACTATGCTGTGTGTGGTGAATTACCTCCTGTCGCCTCTCCTCAGTCCTCAGCTTCTTTGGATCACCTTGGCTTCTAGGCTGCCTCTGAAGCTGATTCGGAAACTTCAGCTAGTGCTGAATTCAGTAGCCACGTTGCTTACTGGAGCAAGACAGTTTAAGCATATTATACACCAATCCCGGTCCAACTGCACTGGCTACCAATTAGTTTCCAGGCCCAATTCAAAGTGCTGGTTTTGCCTTATAAAGCCTTAAACAGCTCAGGACTGCAATACCTCATGGACTGCCTCTTTCCATATGAACCTACCTGGACCCTGAGATCATCTTCTGAGGCCCTTCTTCGTGTGCCTCTTCCTCGAGAGGTCCAGAGGGTGGCAACACAAGAACGAGGCCTTCTCTGCAGTGGCACCCCATCTGTGGAATGCTCTCTCCAGGGAAGTTCACCTGGCACCTTCATTATACACCTTTAGGCGCCAGACAAAAACGTTCCTTTTTAACCAGGCCTTTGGTTGACCTGATCAACATCCCATACCCTTTTAAAATGTAGCTCTTTTTTTGGAGGCTATTATTGGGTTATTGCTTTTGTTTTGATTTTATATATTGCAATCTTTTTTGTGAACCGCCCTGAGACCTCTGGGTATAGGGCGGTATATAAATTCAATTAATAATAATGATAATAATAATACAGGGAGGGAAAAGGTATCTCCATCCACTTTCTCTGCACACAACACAGTATTCCGAATGTGGCTGCACTAGGCATATTTTAGCAATATTAGTTCCAATTTCCGCTGTATACTTGAACCTTTTCCATTCTATGTGTGCAGACTTGTGAGATCCAGAGCTCACCAACTGGAACCAGGTGCCACATCAGTCCAGAGGGCAGAGAAGGGGCTGAACAGTCGGTGCTCAAATGTCAGGATCAGAATTGCCTCTGAGCTCATGCTCTGTGCAGGAATCTGTTTTCAGTACAAGAACTGAGTCCACAGTGCTTTCTTTCAAAATCCACTCATTCCCCACCCAAGCATTTTTCATTACAACCACCTCACTTAGGGGTACCCTCTTGTTTTTTAAAAAAATGATATTGCTAAACAACTGGGAGTCAGAAACCCTTGCCATTCTCAGTGCCGGATTTACGTATAAGCTAAACAAGCTATAGCTTAGGGCCCCACTCTCTCTCTTTTAAAAAATAAAATATTTATTAACTTTTCCAAATTTATACAAAAAAGACAAAAAACAAAAATAAAAACACAAAATACAAAATACAAAAATACAAAAATACAAAAATTAAAAACACATATAATTTCATTCACCCATTTTCTTAGACTTATTTCTCGGACCTCCTCATACCTCCCCCTTTTGTATTCCAATTCTAATTATTCATTCAGCAAATCCTCATCCTCAATTTTCACTTAGTTTCACACCTTTCTTTCTTCTCCCCCCCCCCAATTATCTTAATCATTACAGCTAGTAACCACTTAACTTCAATCCAGCATCAATCTAACTCTCTTGGAGGCCCCCCCCAAAAAACCCACACACACCTGGATGTACATTTCCAAAATATAAGATGAAAAACAAATAAAATAAAACCTACACACAGCAACACTGTTTTGTGTTGTGTAGGCTCCTATGATGTAAGTAATGGGCCCTGCCTGCTAGCCTGCTCCCTAAAATATCACTGGTTTGCTCATTTCTATATATAGGGTGCCTACATTCTGCATGGACTGGTTGCATGGCAACGTGTGCAAATGGCTTTAGGTACCTTTTATGTCCATAAATTACCATACAGCATATATTCAACACAAAAAACAGTGACAATTTGTTGTTGACAAAGGGTAAGGTAAAGGTAAAGGGACCCCTGACCATTAGGTCCAATCGTGACCGACTCTGGGGTTGCGGCACTCATCTCGCTTTACTGGCCAAGGGAGCCAGCGTACAGCTTCCGGGTCATGTGGCCAGCATGACTAAGCCGTTTCTGGCAAACCAGAGCAGCACACGGAAACGCAGTTTACCTTCCCGCCGGAGCGGTACCTATTTATCTACTTGCACTTTGACGTGCTTTCGAACTGCTAGGTTGGCAGGAGCAGGGAACGAGGAACGGGAGCTCACACTGTCATGGGGATTTGAACCGCCGACCCTCTGATCGGCAAGTCCTAGGCTCTGTGGTTTAGCTCACAGTGCCACCCGCGTCCCTGACAAAGGGTAGCTGGACATATAAAGGGCCCCATTACCTTCAGTAGATTAGGGCCTCATCAAACCTAAATCCGGTCCTGGCCATTCTACTGCTATCCACCCAAAGGCCACCCTGCCCAGTAGATCCTGATCTGTCTTCTGTCCACCCCTGAGTGAGAGCAAGCGTAGCCAAATGCCTCAGAGACTTTGACCTCTGAACCCGGAAGCCCCTAATTCAAACTTTTCTTTGGCCATCATCCCGTTAGGTAGTCTTACGGAGCCTGCACTAACGAAGTAAGTAGTTTACTCCCTCTTATCATCAGCTGCACCTATATCTTTGCAAGATGGGGAGAGTAAAAGTCCTGACAAATCTCACCAGGTGTTATAAGGATTACCAAGACAGTGTTTGTGGACATTCTGAAGTGCTGCATAAATACTGTTGTTACAGCAAATTGTAATTCTTGGAGTGATGGGATCAAAACGAATTACGCAACGTCACGGAGGACGGGGCCACCTGAGTGGATCGTAATCTCCGATACTGGATGGGGCATGAGGCAGTATACAAGGGAGCTAGATTTTGGGTGGCTTTGTATCTTACTTTACAAAAGAAGAGGCCTTCGTCGGAAGAGGTGCCACAGGAAAATCCTCTGTTCGGAGGCCCCTCTGGTCTGGCCCGAGTCCATTTTAAAGATATAGCATGCAGGGAACTTGGTGTTTGCTGTGAAGAGTTAGCACCCAGAGAGCAGATTGAGCAGGCGGCAAGCAGGCACTGGCAGAGGAAGATGGGCGGGGGAGCGCACTGCCCCGGCAGCACAATCCCGGTGGGGTGCTGTCGCAGCTGCCCCCCCATCCGCGCTGGGTGCCATGCCCCCGCAGGTGGCACACCATGGTCCCAGGACATGCACCACACCTCCAGGACGTGTGCCACGCCCCCAGGACACGTGCCACGCCCCTGTGGGTGATGCACCACACCCCCAGGATACGCACTAGCCACGCCCCCGCCTGCTCTCCACCCCCCGGTGCCGGAGCATGAAGATCCGCCACTGCATGCAGGGCACCTGCTCACTGTCTTCTGCATGATGATGGGATAATAATAATAATAATATATTATTTATACTCCACCCATCTGGCTGGGTTTCCCCAGCCACTTTGGGAGGCTTCCAACAGAATATTAAAATACAATACAGTGGTACCTCGGGTTAAGTACTTAATTCGTTCCAGAGGTCCGTTCTTAACCTGAAACTGTTCTTAACCTGAAGCACCACTTTAGCTAATGGGGCCTCTTGCTGCTGCTGCGCCTCCGGAGCACGATTTCTGTTCTCATCCTGAAGCAAAGTTCTTAACCTGAAACACTATTTCTGGGTTAGCGGAGTCTGTAACCTGAAGCATATGTAACCTGAAGCGTATGTAACCTGAGGTACCAGTGTAGTCTATTAAACATTAAAAGCTTCCCTAAACAGGGCTGCCTTCAGATGTCTTCTAAAAGTCTGGTAGTTGTTCTTCTCTTTGACATCTGGTGGGAGGGCATTCCCCAGGGTGGGTGCTACTACCGAGAAGGCCCTCTGCTTGGTTTCCTGTAACTTGGAGGGAACCTCCAGAAGGCCCTTGGCACTGGACCTCAGTGTCCGGGCAGAACGACGGGGGTGGAGATGCTCCTTCAGGTATACTGGACCGAGATCCATTTCTATTTAAATTATCATGATTCCCCCCCCCCCCAATTTGCACCTATGTGCATACACAGCACATTCAAAAGTCCTCTGTTGGGGCAACCAGCTGACCTTGTTTGCCTGCTCAGTCTGCAACCTTAGGCCAGCTGCACACTCTCAATCTAACCTACCGCACAGGATTGTTGTTAGAATAAAATGCGGTGTGGCGGGAAAGGCACATGTACGCTGCTGTGCGCTCCTTGGAGGAAGGGTAGGGTAAAATGATATCAATTAACAAATTGTAATAAAGTAAGAGTGACAGGTAGCCAGCCATTGCTATGTTTCCAGAGTGAACAGGCTGCAGTAACACCAATCTTCTCCAGATACTGTTCCTGCATAAACTCAGCTGTTACGCTCATTGACCTTTTGGGAAACAAGGGGAAGATAATAGGCTAGTAGGCAGCCAGGATGCCATTGTCTTCAAAGGTGCCTACAAAGTGCCTACTACGAGGAACAAGAGCTACAGTTCCCCCTGTTTTTTTTTTAATGAAAAGGAGGCAGCCCTTAAGACAAACAAAAGGGTCAACTGTGGTCATTTAGTCTACATGGGTAGACTAAATGACCACAGACAGACTTTGGAATGCACCTGTTTAATTCAGGGACTTTTCTTCATTCTGCAGAATAAGGCAATCTGGTTTATTAATTTGATCAGCACAGCACAGGAATAGAAGGTGACAGAAATTACACCCATCTTGCAGCAGCAAAATTTACAGGCGACAGCTGTTTGCCAAAGGGTGTAGTCTTTGGCTGCTGAAGCTGATGACAGTTTCAGTGAAGCTAGGATTTATTGCTAAGAATTATTTATTTAGTAAATTTAATGTGTGAAGTGCTGTGCCGTTTTCAGTTTGTCTGGACTCCTAGGAACCTTTTGCATCAGATCACTATAATCCCTGTGTTACTTGTTTAAGGCCACCCACCGATAGGGATGGGAGAATCTGCAAATTTTGGGGTTTTTTCCCATTTCTCATTTCCCCACTCCTATTTCCAGTTGGCCACATCCCCGTCCCTTGCAGTTTGGGTCTGGGCAGGAAACTTGCCGTACCAAACTCCAGGATCCAAGAACAGAGATGAGGACCCTGAGGGCCACATTCCCCTGTGGCAATCTTCCAGGGGCCACAAGTCAGTGCTGGGCAGGGCCAGAGGCAAAAGTGGTTGGAGAAAGTTTTTGAACACATTTTCTGTCCAGGAAATCAAGAGGAATTATTAGAACATATTCCAGACAGGAAAACACAGCCGTCAAGGGTGTGAAACAGGTCGGATGAGGGGTGTAGGCTGGGGAAAGAAGGGGTGGCTAGGGAGGAATTGTGGCCTGGATTCCCAAGAGGTAAAGGGACCCCTGACCATTAGGTCCAGTCGTGGCCGACTCTAGGGTTGCGGCGCTCATCTCGCTTTATTGGCCGAGGGAGCCCCCGTACAACTTCTGGGTCATGTGGCCAGCATGACTAAGCTGCTTCTGGCAAACCAGAGCAGTGCACGGAAAAGCCATTTACCTTCCCGCTGGAGCAGTGCCATTTATCTACTTACACTTTGACGTGCTTTCGAACTGCTAGATTGGCAGGAGCAGGGACCGAGCAACGGGAGCTCACCCCGTCGCGGGGATTCAAACCACCAACCTTCTGATCGGCAAGCTCTAGGCTCTGTGGTTTAACCCACAGCGCCACCCACGTCTCTCCCGAAAGGCAGAGAGGCCTAGAGGGCCACATTCAGCCCTTTGGCCTATCCCTGCACCAACATGTGACTGGTGGTCTAATGACAGCTTCTCCACAAGTGCTTCAGGAGCACGGTTGTTTTTTTTTTAATTCACAGCCTGGCCTCACATACATGGAGATGCCCTTCATGATCATTGGGGCTTCTATGTGGAGGATCTTCACGGGGCTGGGCAATTATGATGCACACAGCTGCAGTAGCTTTGAAACAGGGCTGCTGTGATTGTTTTACTGAGGGGAGTCCTCTCTTTTGAAGGACGCTCAGAGGGCAGCCCTCTCTTCAATGGTGTCCTCTGTTTGAGGGCTGCCCCATCCGTGACTGGTTTGTAGATCTGAAACCAAGAGATCCACGTTCCTTCCTTGCTGTGCTGGTTGGGGCTAATGGTAGTTGTAGTCCGACGCACCTAGAAGCCACCAGTTTGGAGAAGACTGGCACAGGCAGATGTAGACAATGTTTTAAAATAAAGACACCTGACCACAATGTTATCATTTACTTGCTACAGAAGGAAAATCTTTATTGCAGGCTGCTAGCCGATAAGATCACGGTTTTCTGTCTTGGTTTGCATAGAAGAAAGGTGCTCAAGAAAGCAGCATTGACAGAAGCAGAGAAAAAAGGCATTTCTAACACGGCATTGTGGGTTTAAGGCAGAAATCTTCGAGCCTCTGACTCCTTGGCATAGCTTTTTTCATGGCATGCATCTGCTATGGCATGCTTCGAAAGATTCCCCATGAGAATCAGAGATGGCTTATTTAATTGGCTTCTCTTCAACCGACTGGACGTGAGTGGAGACGACTTGATCACCAATTCTATCTTCCACTATTGTCTTGATCACTCTTGTTTTTTGTACATCTGTGCAAGAAAGGAAATGCAGGCATTTAGGCGAGCAGTTATTCTTTTAAACAGGCAGATCAAGGAGCTCTTATGTAAACATGGGGGGATGATTGTATTACTTAAAAACACAGGAAGCTGCCTTAAAGTGAGCCAGACCATTGACCCATCTAAGTCAGTATTGTCCATACTGATTGGCAGCAACTATCCAGGTTTTCGGTCTGCTTTCCCAGTTCTAGTTGGAGATGTAGGTGATTGAACCTGGGATGTTCTGTATGTAAGGCAGATGCTCTATCATTGTGCCACACACTCTGTGCCATCAATATCCCATTTGCCCAGAGTCGACCCACAATTCATAGGCCATGCAAATAGCAGCTTGGAGGGACGAGGGCCAATGGGAGCAGCTGCAACCCTTATCAACCATCCCACTGGGCAATTTCTGCACTGGGTGACCATCTGAGGTAAAGTTGTTATTACGCTGGTGGCTCCTTAACGCTGATTCTTTCTTCACCAGCACAAGCCTGCCATATACGCAACTTTCTCAGTTCAATTTTGGTACTCCTATAGGCAATTTATCAGCACTATTTCACCCTCTGAAATTAGTAGCAAAATAAATGTGAATTTTTAACAAAAATAGAAATGTGCATTTTAAACAGAAAAATAAGAGCAACATGTATTACCTCTGCTGCTGCTTCCATATCTTGATCCTGAATCCTGGGAACTTTCACCACTAAATCCTCTGTCTGTAGATCCTGAGCTTCTAGATTGTGAGTCTGCAGACCCAGAGCCTCTGGACTGTGACTGAAAGCTGGAAGTTTCTTGGACCCTGGATCTGGAATCTGAAGAACTGGAAGATCCGAACCCTCTAGATCCTGTGGATCTCGAGTCTCCACTGCCAAAAGCTCTGGATCCAGAGCTGGAAGATGTCTGGTCTCTAGAACTTGAACCTACAGATCCTCTAGATCTAGTTTCTGAAGAGGTTCTTCTGGATCCAGATTCAAAATCACTATAAGAACAGTAAAAAACAAACAAACTTTAGACTTGGTTATAGAAAAAAGAGAGGGCTTCTGTGAATGTACATTTGACAGTACCAAGATCAGTAAAGTCTTTGTTGTAGATATTATGTCCTTCTAAGTCCAGAATGTCTGCATTATCCAATGTGATCAATTATTTTAACCAGCACAAGCAGGCTGCCTCATAATACATTTGCACATTTCTGAACCAGAAATAGAAAGAAAGGGCGTGTTTCTTGGAGACTATGCAAACTGACTGGAGAATGTGCATATTGAGCGAGGGAATTAAGCAATGAGAAACCAAGTGATGTGTGGACCCTTAGGCAAAGGAGAATCAAAGACATTTAGGAATGGCAGACTTCTACCACATTCCTCCCTTTTCACCTGTCTCCTCCATCCAGCAGACTGCGGTAAGTCTCGATCTCATTCTCCAGGCGGATCTTGATATCCAGGAGCTGTTCATATTCTCTGTTTTGGCTTTCCATGTCTTCCCTGATCTGCACCACTTGTCCCTCCACGTTGCTTATCACTCCTTGTATCTGGGAAAGTTCGCCACAGAATCTGCCTTCTACATCTGCCAGGGTGGCCTCCAGAGATTGTTTCTGATGAAAGGGGGGGGGGAATGGAACATTGAAAGTTAAATAAAAAGATAATACGAGAACACAGATAATAAAAAACATAAACAAACAAATAGCCCTTCCCACAAACACATTTAAAAGATCATGGTATGTTTAATGGTAGGGCTGGATGCCACAAAGCCATGTGTGCCCTCTGTGTATATTGTCTATCTCTCTTCTTGTTTTAAACTTAAGAAAGGGTTAGAAAGGTATAAAGTAATAAGTAAAGAAAGATGCTAACTGTTAGCCCCAAAATGAAAAGTGAGCGAGGTCCCAACTGAAGAGGACAGGCAACTTAGGTTGACAGAATTTGCAGAACTTGCAGATTTAACACATAGAATAAGAGAGCAAGAAGAACATACATTTAAAGAAGAGTGGAAAACATTTATTAATATGTGGGAAATGACTGTATGCAGCTGAAAACACTGGCAGCCTTAAGATAAATTCAGCAGAGTAAATAATTTTTGACGGATGTAAAAGTGGAAAATTGATTTGAATGGTTATAGTAAAATATGCAGGGATGTATGATACACAAAATGAACCACGGAAAGAGAAGAAGGGAAGTCCCTGGATATTTTAAAGTTTGTAAAATGTTTATTTGCAATTGTAAAATTGTAAAATAAAAATTCTCAAAGAAAAAAAGATGCTAACTGAACGAAAGAAAGAATTCTTATACCATAGACAATTGGGTTTGCAGTTCCATTTCTAGGCTTTGCAGAGTGTGTCTTAGTTCGGTAATCTCACTCTTGTTGGTGCTGGTCTCTTCAACGCTGGTGTTGATCTGCTTATTCAGTTCTTGACTCTGAAATAAAGTGATTAAAAGTGGGAGAGAGAGAGTTATCCAAAGGTTTTTATTCAAACGAATAATTTTGCTTAGGGAAGAGTCCTCCGCGAGGTCAAAAGTGAGCATTTTCTGCAAGACAAAAAGAAGGCACCTTTTATCATATGTGGTGGAATTGTAAAGTTATAAGGAATTCTGGGAAATGATATATAATGAATTGGAAAAAAAAATGTTGAAAAGAACCGTTGCTAAAAAAACCCAGAAGCCTTTTTGTTAGGAATTGTAGGTGCAGAGATACTGAAGGAACTGAAAAGATTGTTTATGTATGCTACAATAGCTGCAAGGATGCTTGCTTGCCCAGAGCTGGAAAGATGACAAGATGTCTACGAAGGTGGACTGGCAGATGAAATTAATGGACTATGCAGAGATGGCAAGACTGAACGGGAAAATCAGAAATCGGGAGGATCAAAACTTCAACAGAAAATGGGACAAATATAGATTGTATTTAAAAGACTACTGTAAACACTTTAACTCTTTGGCAGGTTTCTAATAACTCTTGCAATGATACATAGACTTTGGATACAATGGAGGATTGTAAGTTAGATGTACTTATAACATGCAGTTAAAAAAAGTTACCTTAAAGAACCCACGGAGGGGAGGAGGGAAGTCTTGAGATTCGGAAGAATCTTGTGTGGTTTTTTTAATTACTTGTGACTATGAGTGTGAATGAATTTGTAAAACCAAATGAAAACTATTTAAATAATAAAAAGTGAGCATTTCCACCACCTACCTGTTCGTTGAACCAGGCCTCAATGTCTTGCCTGTTCTCCTCAGCGAGGGCTTCATATTCTCCTCTCATCTTATTGAGGAGGGCAGTCAGGTCAACTCCTGGGGCGGCATTCATTTGCACATCAATGCCTCCAGCCGTGGTATCAGTCACAGAGCTCATATCCTGCACCAATAAAAATGTTCTTTCAACACTTGCTGCAAGAGCAGGAAAATAAATCATTTTTTTAAAAATACCAGGAGTATCTCTGAGTAATTGTAATGTTTTCTAGATGACGTTGACTGGTTTCAATAGCTTTGCTTCTACTGCCCAGACTCCAGAGAGGTCTGTATTTGATCCAAAATAGATTGAGCAGGCGCAGGTGTGGGGTCCCTCTTACTCAGGCACCCCCAAACTTGGCCCTCCAGATGTTTTGTGACTACAATTCCCATCATCCCTGACCACTGGTCCTGTTAGCTAGTGATGATGGGAGGTGTAGTCCCAAAACAGCTAGAGGGCCGAGTTTTGGGATACCTGCTCTTACCATTTCATAGAAGCCAACTCCTAGGGGCCATGGGGCCTTGGCTGCCACAAAAAAATATTTGTGGGAGCCAGGCCCTCACAGAGTTGATGGACATTCCCATTCAAATGTTGTGTTGTGCACTGTGTCATGTGATTGATTATGTGGGGTGGGGCTTACCTGGGCCCCCAACAATATTTTATTCAAGTTGGCATCCCTGTACTATTTTGTATTCTGCTCCATCATTTACCTGAAGTTTCTCCTGCGTAGGTAAAGCTTGATTTGGGCTCTGGTCTGTTTATTATCTATGTAAAGGTGAAAAGGCAAAGGACCACTGGACGGTTAAGTCCAGTCAAGGGCGACTGGGATGTGGCAATCATCTCACTTTCAAGCCACAGGAGCCAGAGTTTGTCCACAGACAGCTTTCTGGTTCATGTGGCCAGCTTCTGGCACAACGGAACACCGTGATGGAAACCAGAGTGCACAGAAATGCCGTTTACCTTCCTGCCGCAGTGGTACCTATTTATATACTTGCACTGGTGTACTTTTGAACTGCTAGGTTGGCAGAAGCTGGGACAAAGCAACAGGAGCTCACCCCATCATGCGAATTTGAACGACCGACCTTCTGATCAGCAAGCCCAAGAGGCTCAGTGGTTTAGACCACAGTGCCACCCGCTCCTCTATTATCTATACAGGTAATGCAAATCAATACTATTAACTCCCACTGCAAGCACCCATTGCCCTTAAGATGTGTGTGTATATGTAAAGGTAAATACAGTGGTACCTTGGGATAATAACTTAATTCGTTCTGGAGGTCCGTTCTTAACCTGAAACTGTTCTTAACCTGAGGTACCACTTTAGCTAATGGGGCCTCCTGCTGCACGATTTCTGTTCTCATCCTGAGGTAAAGTTCTTAACCCGAGGTACTATTTCTGGGTTAGTGGAGTCTGTAACCTGAAGCGTCTGTAACCTGAAGCGTCTGTAATCCGAGGTACCACTGCATACACAAACACACACATATTGGACCTGACTTTAGGCATTACGGAGACCTACATTACCTCTTCATGAGTCTTCTTCATATACTCAAGCTCCTCAGTCAGGCTTTCAATCTGCATTTCAAGATCACCCCTGCTCATGGTTATCTCATCTAGGACCTTACGGAGGCCATTGGTGTCAGCTTCAACACTCTGGCGGAGAGCCACATCATTGTCGTACCTGAAGCAAAATGGATTAAAAAGGTTGTCAGCAGATCATGTGGGAATCATCTGAAGACAGAGAGGGAAACATGTTCCTTCTCTGTGGGTGTTTTCTTTGATGCCTTCATCAGTTTTCTTCATGGCAGCAATGCTTCTGAAGACCAGTTGCTGGAAACCACAGGAGGAGAGAGGTGTCTTGCGCTCAAATCCTGCTTGCAGATTTCCCACAGGCCACTGTGGCAACAGGATGCTGGACTAGATGGTCCACTGGCCTGATTCAGCAGCCTCTTCTTAAGTTCCTATATTATTTTAAAGGTAAAGGGACCCCTGACCATTAGGTCCAGTCGTGGATGACTCTGGGGTTGGGGCGCTCATCTCGCTTTATTGGCCGAGGGAGCCGGCGTACAGCTTCCGGGTCATGTGGCCAGCATGACTAAGCCACTTTTGGCGAACCAGAGCAGTGCACGGAAACGCCGTTTACCTTCCCGCCGGAGTGGTACCTATTTATCTACTTGCACTTTAACGTGCTTTTGAACTGCTAGGTTGGCAGGAGCAGGGACCGAGCAACGGGAGCTCACCCCATCACAGGGATTCGAACCACCGACCTTCTGATCGGCAAGTCCTAGGCTCTGTGGTTTAACCCACAGCTTTATGTTGGGGCTATGTGCTTGCATATCAGGTTTTAAAGAAGGTGTGGTTATCAGTGGTGTTTTTGTCACACATATGAACCAAACCTGGAATTAGCTAAGCACTAAATTTACGATGTGAAATTAGGACTGCCGCCCTATAACCCTTGGGAGTAAGCCCCACTGAACTCCATGGGACGTACTTCTGAGTAGACATGGTTGGGGCTGTGCTGGAGCATACAAATGCAATTTATTGGTTGGTGGCTATGAATTTGTTCCAGCCAAGCATACAGTAAATGTACTGTATTTACACCTCATGGGATATGCATGCTGGAGATCTCACAATAGGCTGGTTTTTCTGCTCTACATGAATGATTCAGCAAACATCTCCACCAGGATGTGGAGCAGATGCCCATTTTGTCCCACTTACTTCAGCTTGAAGTCAGCAGCAGCCAGCCTAGCATTGTCAACCTGCAAAATGAGGCCGCCATTGTCTGTAATTGCAGCAATTATCTGCAAAAGAAAGAATCAATAATTAATATATAATTGAATGTTGGATTCGGACATGTAGTAAGTTCCTCTCCCAACTCATTCACACACATTTAAAGCACTATGATACCACTTTAAATAGTCATGGCTTCCCCCAGAGAAATAAACTACAGCACTGTTGGAAATTTCTGCCCAATTTTAATTTGTACAGTAATTATTATTTAGTACCATCAAGAATAGGACGGATTATGAATTATGTTACATATCTTGTCTCCTTTTGTTGTGGGAAGTCAAGACAGGTCTGCTTAATTAATGAGGGGAATATATAGTATTAAATAGACAGATGAGAGATATATGGGTTTTAAAATGACATTATTTCTTTCTTCTCTTTTATATAGTTAGAATAGATTTTGTCTAAAACTAAGCATCCAATAAGTTTAAGGAGTTTTTTTTTATTAGAATGGAAGAATACTAACAAAAAACCACAGAAAATTAGGTAAATAAAATTAATATTTCAGCAATAAATGACTGGGGAGCTGTAGCTACTCCTCTATGAGGAAAGGTTACAACATTTCTGTGAACCGCCCTGAGGCCTCTGGGTATAGGGCAGTATATAAACTCAATTGATAATAATAATAATGTGAGGGTTGGGGGAATAAAAGTATGCCCTTTGTCAAAATGGATCTCACCTTCCAGGGGTGTCTCTGAGAAAGGGCCGTAACTCAATGATAGAGCATCTGCTTTGCATGCAGATTCAATCCCTGGCATCTCCAGAACAGACTAGGAGAGAAGCCTCTCTGAAATCATGGACAGTCACTATGACTCAGTGTACCCAACACTAACATAGTTGGATGAGTAGCATGGCTAAGTGTAAGGCACCTTCCTATGTTCCGGTGTCTCTAGCTATTTCCTAATTATTAAGGGCCCTTTGCCTGTAATTTCCCTAATAGATGTGTCTGGCAACTTGGCTTGTTGACCATTAAGGGACCTCAGCAGTCCCTCTGGCCCCATTAACTCTCTCCTGCCCCCCTCCACCTGCAAATTCGCACCATAAATACAGCTGTACCTTGGTTTTTGAACAACTTAGTTCTCGAACATATTGGCTCCCGAACGCCGCAAACCCGGAAGTGACCGTTCCAGTTTGCAAACTTCCTGCAGCCAATCAGAAGCTGTGCTTTGGCTTCCGAACGTTTTGGGAGTCAAACAGACTTCCGGAACGGATTCCGTTTGACTTCCAAGGTATGACTGTATAAGCCTTGTGAATCGAACCAATGCAGCAAACAAAGCCCTGCGACATATCTGTGTGGCTTGTTTCTTTCCATACCTGCGCCCTAAGGTCATCGATGACTGCGTAATACTTGCTGTAATCCCGTTGCTCTCCGCCTCTGGTGCTTCCTCCAAACTTCTCGTACCATTCTGCAATCTTCCTCTCCAGGTCACTGTTCGCCTCCTCCAGCGCTTGGACGTTGTTCAGATAGGTTGCCAAGCGGTCGTTGAGATTTTGCATCGTCTGCTTCTCGCCGCCGGAAAGGAGTCCACCCTCGCTGCCCCCGAAGCCGTTAAAGCCCCCGGCCGACCCACCTCCAATGGCGCCCCACCCAGCACTGGAGCCCCAGGAACCACCAGCACCACATGACATGCCACCAGAACTCCATCTCCCTCTGCTCTCAGACATCCCATTCATACCGCACATGCCCCCGCCAGAGCCCCAGGTGCCGCCACCACAGCTGGAGCCTCCACCAATGGTCCTTCTGCTAGATCCACCGCTGAAGCTTGAGCTTCCACCCAAGCCCCTGCCGCTTGATCCACCACTGAAACTGGAGCTTCCACCAAAGGCCCTGCCACTAGATCCACCGCTGAAGCTGCATGCTCCATGGCCAGACATCCTTGCTGGTCCTCGGCTGCTGCTGCTGCTGCGGGAAGAAGCGGCTTGTCTGGAGGACTGGCTAAAGAAACTCATGTTTGCAGCACAATGTACAGAGGACCTTTCCTGTGCAGAAATGCAGTGATGGTGACCTCGGAAGGCAGTTTTTACCTTTTTATACACAAATGTGCAATTGCATCATACTCCTAAGTGTATGGTGTGTTTTTTGCCAAATTGCTAGCCTAGCCCATCATTAGCTAATTATAATAATTAATAGCTAATCCCAATATGCATGCTTGTGTTCTTCCCTCTGTTTAATCAGCATGTCAACATGGAGAATAGGTGGAGCTGGGTGGGCCAAACCTTTCATTACAGTACTTGGAACTCAATTGAGTAATTACTGTACTTTCCTTTTTATAGCTTCGCTGCTTCCTAACACATTATTGCATGCTATTTCTTTAGGTACAGTGGTACCTTGGGTTACAGATGCTTCAGGTTACAGACGCTTCAGGTTACAGACTCCACTAACCCAGAAATAGTACCTCGGGTTAAGAAATTTACCTCAGGATGAGAACAGAAATCGTGCAGTGGCAGTGCAGCGGCAGCAGGAGGCCCCATTAGCTAAAGTGGTACTTCAGGTTAAGAACAGTTTCAGGTTAAGAACGGACCTCCGGAATGAATTAAGTTCTTAACCCGAGGTACCACTATATGCTCGTTTTATCCCTGCATTAGCGTGCCTCTTTTTTCCTTCTACCTTTTGCACACATCTTGCCGGAATTGCAACGTTAACTTTCAGGTTAACGCTGATTCTTCAGGTTTTATTCCAGTGTAGACAAAAACGAAGAACTTCTTCACACGGTGTGTGGTTAAACTGAGGAGCTTGTTTCCACAAGAGACAGAGAGAGCCAACAACTTGGATAGCTTTAAAAGAGGACTGGACAAATTCACTCTGGAGAAGGCTGTCGATGCCTACTAACCCTGATGGCTATGTTTGACCTTCACGGTTTGAGGCAATATATCTCTGAACACCAGTTGCTGGAAACCATGGGAGTGGAGAGCGCTGTCATGCTTGAGTCCTGCCTGAGAGCTTCCCATAAGCATCTGGTTAACCAATGGGAGAACAGAGTCCTGGACTAGCTGGACTAAAGTACAGGTCCCTGACCTTTTACACCAGGGAGAGATTTTGGACCACAGAGATTCAGGGGGGCAAATCAGATTCTTAGAACCACAGAAGTTCATAACTAGTAGCTGGTGGCTCCTGTTTATCACTGTGCTGAGCTGTCATATAGCTTATAGGCTCCCTTCCCCATCGCTTCTCTTAGGACTGACTTATGTCTGGGTTTTCCAGGAATCGGGCTTTCTGGGGGGACTTTTCCAAAAGAAGCTCAGCTTTGGGGAATATGGCAACCCTAGCTCCACTGCTATTTAGAAAGGGAGGAAAGACCACAGAGAGATTGATCTAATCTATCAGACCCTTTTCTGCAGAAGAAAACATACTAAATAATACGAAGATTTTTTTTAAAAAAATACCCCAAGACAAACATAAACAGATTTTTAATGCATGCACGCATAGAAATGGCAACAAATGGCAGCAGTCATAATGAAAACAACCACATTGTGGGAAAGCTTGCAGAAAAGCTAATATAGCTTTTGATGCTGACCAACGGGGCGTAGGCCTTTTGAAAGGGGGTGTAAAGTTATGCACTTGCAGTAGCAGCACTGAATAATTCCCCCCCTATTGCCATTATGTCTAGAAGCAGCTGTCATTTGGTGAATGGGGTTTAAGCTCTGCTTTAAAAGCACACCGGTTTTTGCATTAATGCAATGCAATACAATGCTATATGGTTACACCGGGAGGGAATCCAGTTTATTCAGCTTATTTTTCTTTGTTAATTTCAGAGGATTATTTGATTTGTTGCTTTAAAAAATCCAACAGTCTTGGTAAAACAAAGATAATCAGGAAGGTGGTAGGATTTTTATTCTGCTATCTACATAAGAATTTCCTATGAAAGGATCCTTAATGTTTTGTGATCCATCAGCTATTTGACTCCCCTCCCCCTTTTTTTAAAATGGCAAGTACCTGTAAGTGCCCTGCCTTGAGCAGAGGTCACAGTATATTTTGGATGCAGTTCAAACGCTTGCTTGAAAAGTAATTTTTTAAAAACCATCATCTTAATTCTGTGATTCTATGCTTAATTCTGGATTGAAAATAATTATGCTGTCAATGAAGGGTGGCAGGTGAGTCTATGATAGTGCACTTAGCTTATACTGGCTAATTTTCCTCCCGGCTTTCAAAGGGCAGATGAAGTTGTTGTTTTTTATCCCACTAATTACTTAAAGCTTGTCATGACTGCTGACTAGCTAAATCTCCTTTTCAATTAAAATAATGTTAGATACATTGCATCACGCATACCCTTTGCCAAACCCAGAAACATAAATCACCTTTTGAGACCACAGAGGCAAGCTTTTGTTAACCTGTTAGTCATTCTCCATCAACCACGGCCATCACATTGAAGAAAGACATGAGCACCTTTTTGTATTGCTTCTGACCGCGCCAATGAAGGTTCTGCTCCATCTGACTAATACGGGTTCACAAGGGCAAGAGATGACACTGGAGTCAACGCCATAACTTTCACAATCCTGGAGCAAACGCCAGTCCTATCCAGTATCCATAGTGGTGCTTGCCAGATCAATGATCTGCAGCAAAAGTTTCCAACCTTTTGAGCCCATGGCTTACTTAACCAACCACATTCTTTCTGTGGCAACCCTGTGGGGCTCAGGAGCCCAGTTACGTCACCCCTTGCCTTCAGAGCCGGCAGCCCCTCACCCCTTTTTGAACACCCTCCCTTGTGGAGTGTTCCCTCAGCCTTCTCTCCTCTCCCCTCTCCTTGGGAGTCTTCCAGGCAGCTACCGCTACCACCCCAGTCTCTGAGCCACCCCTGCCCCCACAACAAACACTCTGTGAGGTGAGTGAGGCTGAGAGACTTCAAAGAAGTGTGACTGGCCCAAGGTCACCCAGTAGCTGCATGTGGAGGAGCAGGGAATCGAAGCCAGTTCACCAGATTACAAGTCTACTGCTCTTAACCATTATACCAAACTGGCTGGATGCCCCCAGCTACAACAGCCTGACAGAGATTGGCCAAAGGTGAACATGAGGACAGCCCCTTACTCACCTTGGGAGGTAGCAGTGGGCGTTGCCAGGCCTGCATGGCAGAATGGCTCCCCTTCGGTGCTGGGCATGCAGCTCCCAGGCAGGCCTTTCACACAGCAAGCACAAGAAAGGCCAGGGCAGCACCTGCCTGCCTGCCCAGCCTCCCACTTGTCTGTCCATTCCCAACAGCAAGGGCTGGCTGGCTGGCTGGGCTCCGTCACCCACTTGCTTGCCTACTACGAGGCCACCTCAGGTCCTGGCAACCAGCACCCTCTGGCCTGTGCCAGAGGCACCATTTGCCTGGGGCTGTTGCAACAAACAACAAATATATAAAATGAAAGGGTTTAAGGTCAGTAAAAAAAGAGAAGGATTGGTTTGAGAAAATATTGAATTATTTGGGCAGGTTTGAACAATTTGGGGCAATTAAAATGTTAAAAGTTAAACAAACCTTGTGGAGGGAGGAGTGTTAAGGTATATAGAATTATACATATGGTTGATTTGAATATGTTATTATTGATTATGTATACCCAATGCAACAGCTGCCTGGGGGTTTTCACTGTTCGTTTTCACTGTTTGTGTTTTGATTGTTGGTAAATAAAATTAAACACACACACAACAAACAACAACCACACAAGCCTTTGGGAGGCAGAGATGCAAGAGGGCATCAGAGGAGGGAGGGACGGGAAGAGGGACAGAGGCCAGTGTTGCCCACGGCACCCCTGACCATCATTCAAAGCACCCCAAGATGCCACAGCACACTGGTTGAAAACCTCTGTTCTACAGTGTAACTATCCAATGGTTTGACTTCACTCCCAAAGGCACACTCCTCCATTGTCTCCCAAGACAGACGTATGCTAAAATCTATTGTTCCAGAAGGATTTTTCGGTCCTATGGCAAATCTGGATAGCCTCATCCTTCTGCATTTTATTTAACAGTGAAGCTGACACATGTACCATCCCTTCATGCAGGAAAGTGGACGGACTTGTGTGGTAGGACAGCGAGGGGTCGGGAATCCTCAGCATCTGGATAGCTCAGTTGGTTGCTCCTAGAGGCTAATCTTCCCTTGGTAGAATTATGGACCTGGTGTAGGGCACTTAACTATTGGCTTCGCCTAAACTCGAATCCCCCCAGTTTAATATCCCTAATGCTGCAAGATTGTCACAAGAGTGTCTGGACTAAAATTGTCTATCAAAAACTTCACTCTTGTGGTTTATCACCACAACAGCTACACACTTTGGGTTTTAGTAAAGCAAACAGTCTAATTTGTCAGTGCCTAAATGGTATCGAGTGTCAGAACAACTTGGCCACAATAAGGAATTTTTGCCCATGATATGACTATTTTCTAGGTTCCCGTTTCAACTCTCTGGCACCCTACCTGCATAGATATCTAGCAATTCTAAAATATAGACACATTTTCACTCTCGCAAGATTGAATGTGTTGCCCTCGGCTGTACTGGAGGGACGATTCCAACAGATTCCACACGAAAAACGCTTATGTCCCTGTGGAGATGGCAGTACTGAATCGGTGGCACATGCCCTTCTGGCTTGCACTCTTTATAAAGACTTGAGGAATGAGATTATCACCCCTCTTTTATTGCCCAACCACTGCCACAGTGTCCTTTCTCTTGGCAGATCAAGATGAGCAGATGACAGCAAAGGCTGCAAGGTTTTTAGCTGGGGCAATCAGAATAAGATCCACCATTTGACTATTGATTCAAAACCCTAAAATGTATTTTATATAACTGAGTTTTTATTTCTATTCTTTGTATATTGTATTGTTGTTTTATTGCTATGGCTGATGGCTGACGCAAATAAAGATTCATTCATTCATTCATTCAGCTCAGTTGGTTAGAGTGTGGTGCTGATAACACCAGGGCTGCAGGTTCGATCCCTGTATGGAACAGCTGCATATTCTGGCATCGCTGGGGGTTGGACTAGATGACCCTCAGGGTCCCTTCCAACTCTATGATTCTATGCAGGGAAATGCCATAAAGGGGGGATGGATGTTCTAATTGCGTGTGATGCCCTTATGCTGCCATGTAACTTTGGCAGCTTGTTGGGCAGAACACAGAAGCAAGTCAGCAGTTTCCAGCCTGCCTCTTAAGGGTGTGCATCACCTCTGTGTGAATCCTGAATGACACAGCCAAGCAGAGCAGACTCTCACCTTCCCAAGTCGCATCATCCCATTAACAAGGCATGTCGAGGCGGGTCAGGGAGTCCCCAGCCTTCCAAGCAGCTCTTTCGCCCTGGTTTTTTCTCCAGAAAGTTTAATTCATAACTTCTTTCCCTGCTTTTCTATTCTGAGAAATGAAACTAAATTAACTGAGGAAATGCCCCGTGTTTGAGAGGGGAGGGCTTGGAGAGGAGAAGGGAGATGGAAGAGAAGGAGAAGGAAGAATGTGTGTATTTTGTTTCGATGCTCTACTTTCTATTCACAGTTTTCCCAGTGGATTCAAAACACAGTGATTTGTGGGGAGAAATAAACAAAGTTGCTACTGATGTGGGTTATTGAGCAGGACATAAGAACACAGCAAGAGGCTGCTAGATCTGGTCAGGGGTCAACCTGATGCCTGGAGGGGGGGCAAATTTGGCCTTGCACAGGGCTCTGTAGTGCCCAAGTCCTCCACTGCTACCCACTGAAATCACTTAAGAAGTACAAGATGCTAATGTATCTCAGGTGTGTTCACCCTCCCATATCCAAAATGGGGGGTGGGGACAAAATGGAGGAAGAAACTCAAACAGTCCAATAAGTACTGAGCATGCTCAGTGGGAATGGAATGCCCAGTGTTGAGGGGGGGATGACAACAAGGAAAACTGGGGTGGGTAGAAAGGGGATGGAATAGAGTTTGCTGCAGGGCCCCACTTATTCTCTAGTGCCAATCCAAAATGACACCACCCCTATATAAGAATGAGGTATCATGCGACTCGGGAACCTGAAAACCTGTGTTTTCGTGTATATCTTTATGCCCACCCACTCTGGGAGACCCAAAAGAGCCCAATGAGAACTGACCATGCCCAGTGGGCATGAAATGCCAACCGTATGTTGGGCAGGAGGAAACTGCACTGATAATACAGTTCTCAATTTCCACTCCTCCCTATCTTCAACATTGGCCCCATTGGCCCCATCAAGATTTTCACCCCATTGAACTCCAGCCCTGGCTTGCTGTCCCTCAATTCATGACCTCCACTTATGCTTTCATGGTTGCTGAGAGGTCCTGGCAGAAAACAGTTTCAGTTCCGAATCTTTCCTTTACCTTCTGCTTTTTATCCGGCCAAGCAACATTACTGCACCACCCTGATCCACACCCATTGCAACAATCGCTGAAACAATCTCTGGAATTTCTGTATTTGATGCTCTGCTAAGATCTGCCCTCCACCTGCCTGCTCCACATTCTCCAACCCCCCCCCTCACACTGATTCATCATTGCCCTCTAGGATCTTGGTTGATCTTGCTCCCCCCCCCACCCTTTTGCCTCCAAATCCCTGGAGTGCGCTGTTCCTTTTCTTGAGCTTCTCTCTTCCAACCTCCATCTTGACCCCTTTCAATCGGACCTCTACTCTCTGTGCTCCACTGAAACGGCCCTTGTTAAAAATCACAGGTGATCTTTTCACCGCCTAAGATCTCTGCTCTACTATTATCTTCCTTGAACTCCTTGACTTTTGCCTTTGTGCTAGGGATTGCGGAGAAATGAGTTCAGTTTGCATTTTTTTATGTGAACCCGCCTCATTTGCTCTCTCCAAACCAATATGTGAACTGAAACATGTCAATCCTTTGGAATTTGCACTTCTCTGAATTTTGCAATTTCCTGTAATATAATTTTGCAATTTCTGCTAATACATGCCTTTGAATGATCACTTAAAAGTTCATGTACTAGGCTTAAGTGATCATACAAAGGCATATATCAGCGGAAATCACAAAATTGATACACATTAATTGGCTGGAGAAGTATCTTGCAAAACGTGTAGAAGTGCGAATTTCAAAGGAAGTTTCTATTTGTGCAAATTAGGTAGGCTTGCCCTCAAATGTGAAATGAACTGAATTTCTTCCCCATCTCTAGACCTGGGAGAAGAGCACAGCAACTGCTGCCTTTGCTCTGGGAAGCTACTTTTTGCTTGTTTGCACTAAGCCATGGTTTCACTTTGTGTTGTGTATGAACTGGGCCACTGCATTCTATGAGCAAAGGAAGAACATTCCTTCAGGTGCATGGGGATTAACAGGATTTGAATCTTAATGAAATATAATAGGCCAACCATATTCTTTGTCATAATAAGCATTGCCTTGCCTAGATTGAAACGAATGAAACTAGCTTAACAACTTAGGCAACAGAACCACTGAACCAGGGTGAAATCGTTGTCGGCATCCATCTGTCCCGAGAGACAATGGAGTGTGCCTCCAGGGGGTGAAGTCAAACCATGGTGTTAGCAGAACCAAAGTGACCTCCCCAGGGCGTCTTGGCCTCACTGATGTGATCCAAAGGAAAGCAGAGCAATACATTTGGCATTAGCTGGGCTGCAGGAGTTGCCAGAAGGAGGCATACAAGGCACCATCCAACTGTCTTAGGGACTCCACTCCAGATTTGTGTAGGGTTTACTTCTTCCAAAGATATTCTGCAAGGCAGCAGAGGTTTAGGATGAGACTTTCCCTCCTCCGAGATGAACTGCCTTCCCAGGTTGACAAGCCCCATCTGCCCCTCAGGGTGAAATATGTTTTTGGTTAAAAGTGAATTCTTTTAAATGGTTGCTTTCTGCGTCCCCAGTAGATGGCACTCTGTCCTTCTTAAAACTAGTTTGAAATGTGTTGTTTGATTGCGGTGCTGTGTCCCATAGACCTATGGTCTCTATGCTTGTTTATTTTTCTTGCTCGCTTCCTTTTGTCTCTGTATTTATTTTAAAAACTCATTTATTTACTCAGCGTTCTTCAACAGGGATCCTCCTTTAATTTTGCTTCCATTCCTTCTGTAATCAGATACCCAACATGGTGCCTTCTGGATGTTCATAGAATCGCAGAACTGGAAGGGATCCCGAGGAACATCTAGTCCATCCCTGCAACGCAGGAATCTCAACTAAACCACCCACAGCTTCCATCATCCTTAACTATCCCAGGAACTCCCATTTTCCCTGGCTGGGATTTCAGTAATAGCTGGAGGGCACCATGTTACTAAATCTTGAGGAAGTCTTGTCTTTTCAAACCTTTGTACCAACAATGTTAATAACATTTCTTTTTCTATTTTAATTTACATTTTTATTAGTTTTTACATATATTTTCCAAACAGAACGTATCGTCTCATCTCATCTCATACAACATTTTGGCTATTTTAGCCTGAGACTTCCATCAACCACGTCTAATGATTTTCAAACCTCATCTCTTAATCTTACATTTGATCCTAACTAATAATGCATAGCTTAAAAACCATTCTCATAAATCTTTTCTGCAATATTTTATATAGTTCTCCTTACAAAACTTCTTGACTACAAGAGTAGTCAGTTGTTAATAACATTTCTTACCCTTTTTGTGTGTTTTCAAATGGAGACAAGTTGCCACAGTATTACTGTATGTTCTGAGTATGGTTATTGCTTTTGGGTTCAATTGAGAAAATCACATAGAACTATGAAATATGGCAGTCAGGAACATAGGAAAGCTATTGTATACTGAGTCAGTCTGTTGGTATTGAGCTCAGTGCTGTCTACAGAGCTTGCCAACAGTTCTCCAGGTTCTCAGGCAGAAGTCCTTTTGAATCCTAGCTGTGGATGACAGGAAATGAACCTGGGCCTTTTTGCCAGCCAAACACATGCTCTGCCACTGTTTCATACCTATGGATTTGAATATATGTACAGGCACTGTACATAGATTGGAAATCTGAAGTGTGAGGCTGTTCCTAAAGCACAGCCAGCTGAGATAAAACATGTGACTGACTTGCACGCAAAAATGCCCCCCTCCACCCCAAATTACCAAAAGTCCTGGGAGATTCAAGATACAAGATTTCCTAAAGCATCCTCTGGTCTGATTTTAATGGTTCAGGACAGCAATACCTCATGGACCACCTCTTTCCATATGAACCTCCCCAAACCCCAAGGCCATCTTCTGAGGCCCTTCTTCATGCGCCTCCTCCTCAAGAGGTCCGGAGGGTGGCAACATGAGAACAGGGCCTTCTCTGCAGTGGCTCCCTGTCTGTGGAATGCTCTTCCCAGGAAAGTTCGCCTGGTGCCTTCATTACACACCTTTAGGCACCAGGCAAAAATGTCCCTTTTTAACCAGGCCTTTGGTTGATCTGTTTGACACATACCCTTTTAAAATGTGGCTCTTTTCTGTGTGTGTGTGTGTGTTATTAGGTTGTTTGTTTTATTCTGATTATATATGTTTTGATCTTTTCTGTTTTACTTATTGCATGGCCCAACCACCTGGCTGGGAACAACAGGAGAGGAGGATCTAAGGACAGGGCGGGCATTACTTGGCATGGGAGGTGAGCACACCGGCTGTATTCCTCTTGGAACAATGCCATCCACACTAAGCCACAACCCACCCAATGAAACCACCTGTGATGGAACCTGGAATGACTTGTAAGATAACTCACCATGCAAGCTGAAGCAGAGTTTTTATTGAATCACTCGGCTAGAGAGAAATTTCAAATGCATCTTTGCTTCTGTAACATTTCATGCTTAAGAGAGGAAAGCGGAGATTAGAGAAAAAGTAAACCTAGTAATTGCGTACATTTGCAGAACAAATCGTTGAAGCTTTTCTCTTATATCTTCTCTTCAACTTCCTTAACTTGGGATGAAACCACCTTGCCATCCACGACCTCTTCAACGATGGTTTTGATCTTCCTGGTTTTGTTTGGATCTAAGTAAAACAAAACAGAAGTTTCACGAACCGTTTCACTTTCACATGACCCGTTTCACGTTTGTCAAGCGTTCAGTTTAGCTTGGGATACTTTAAATGAAAGTGCTTGCTCTGGCAGAGTCAGTAAATGAATCCAAGAGGCGAAACATGCTTGTGGGTGCCACAGGAGCTTGGAAAGACAAAGGCTTTGTCCTCCAGGTGGCAGTAAGTAAATTGAGAATATGGCGAGGAGATGTTAGTGCAAGGTCGAAGTATTCAAACTAGCGGTTTATGGCATTTTGAAGGGGCGGAGCCAAATTCCCCCCCAAGGAACGCTTCAAGGGCCAGTGGTGGTGGGCAGGCCAGGGGCAAAAGTGGACAGAGCAATGAATGCCAATTTTGCCTTTGTACAGTAGAGACAGTACAGTCTTTGTACAGATGAGAAGACATCTGAAGGCATCCCTGTTTAGGGCAGCTTTTAATGTTCAATAGGTTATTGTATGTTAGTGTTTTGTTGGAAGCTGCCTAGAGTGGCTGGGGAAACCCAGCCAGATGGGCGGGGTATAAATAATAAATTTATTATTATTATTATTATTATTATTATTATTATTATTATTATTATTATTATCTAGTTCCTGAACACACTGATACCCCCCCACTCTTTATCCCCCATCCTAACAAGCGAAAGTAATGATCACAGTTAAGGGATTTGCTCCAGCCAGGCCAAAAACCCACAAGAAGGGCATGAAGCAAGGCTGATGAGGGCCAGACGGCCATAGTTGCCCCCTGGGGCTTGTGGTTTCCTGCTTCTGCTATATACCATTAGCAAACTCATTTTCCATGTGTGGGTCTTTCATAGCTCCAAACAGCTCCATAAATGGGAGGTAATGCTCTCAGTAAGATCGGGGGACAATCCCCAGGCTTGTAGAAGTACAAAATAACCAGTTTGTCTTATTTATTTATTGCGCATAGTCCCAGACTCCTTCTGGAGAAAAGGCGATTCATAAATGAAATAAATAATGATTTTATATGGGGCTGGGTGGAATATCCTACACGAGCCCAGTAAAGACTGAGCAGGTTTAGTGGCAACAGTCTGATGAGGTGACTAAATGCTGAGGGGAAAATGGAAAAGCTGGGGGTGAGAAAGGGGAATGGAATGGAGTATCCCAGGAAAGGGCATGGCATGGCTGGCTGGCTGGAATCCTGAACCCAAGTAATTGTTATGTATTTTTGGCAGGCCCAAGCTGTGCAACTGCAATCCTAATGTTTGCTCACCGCGAGAGGAATCCACCGACTTAACACTTGCCACGGAAGCACTTTCAAATGACCTGTGGAGAGATGGTAGAAATGTCAGGCTACATCCTTTTGTCAGAATCGGGCACAGTAAAGACAGTAAAGGGTGCGCCCACACTATACCTTGAAAGCACAATTTGAGGTACATTCTTCATCTCAAATAATTTTGGGTTCTGTAGTTTATTCCTCACAGGGTTACAGTTCCCAGGAACCCTTAAAAACCACAACTCCCATAATTCCTTGAGGGAGGAAAATGTGCTTCCAATGTGCTTTATGTAGGTACATTGTATGCTCAGTCTCAGTGTGAGAGAACTGACCCCGCAGTGAGAGAGGTAAATTTGGCAGCCTTCCTACCCAACTTCGCCATCTAGCAGTCGGCGGTAAGTCTCAATCTCCATCTCGAGACGGGCCTTGATATCCAGGAGATGCTGATATTCCACATTTTGCCGCTCCATGTCTGCTCGGACCTGGAAAAGCTGGGATTCCAGGTTTCCAATTTGAAGCTGCATTTGGGCCAGCTGGGCGCAGTAGCCTGCTTCAGTTTCTCCTAGAGTGTCTTCAAGAGATTTTTTCTGTATTGAAAGAAAGAGAGGTGCGTTAGCCCAATACACAAGACATGAAGTGGAAGAATTAGGTTGTATTTTGTCAGATAGTGGGACCCATATGACTCTTGAATGAAAGACACATGGCTCACAAACCTATGTAACTGTGGCCTAGTTGCCTCCTTTGAAGAGAAAAAAGCCAGGTCTAGGAAGGGAGATCAAGAGGGGAGACAAACAGCTGGAAGGAAACGGTCCCGAACCCCCTTCCCTGCCTGTTGCTCTCTTCTGAAAATGCCCACCTCCAAATGCACATGTCTGGAACCCCGCAGAAAGGAAAACTTCTTGAAAAGTTGCATGTAATGTGCTGTTTGGCTCTCAGATACAGATGGACCACTCTGTCTTCTCTCTCTTCCTTATTTTTCAGATCTGAAGCTCAGTATGCTACGTTCCCACACCGCATGGCAATTTTGTTTTCCACTCCCCAAAAGCCCTCGTGAAAATTTGTCGGCATTTTGCATGTACTTCCCCCACCCCAATCTATACTTTTTTTTGCATGCAATTTGCACGTTGTTTCCACAAATATATGCGCTTTAATATGCATGTCCTGCAAGAGATACATTTTGTGCACACAGTTGTGAATATTTGCTTATCTTTTCAGGGGATGCATGTTAGGCAGGTTTGTGTTAATAGGCAAACCGAACCAAATTTCTCCCTCAGGTAGCTTGAAAAATGGTAGGACTTCTAGCTGTTGATTTTGGTACTTGTCAAGTCCTCACTGGCTCATAGTGATATATCATTCAGTCATGGTCACTCTGCCTGTGACTAAGCAACTTTTGCTCCTCTCTAGTCATGTGTCCTATGCCCAGGTTTTTGTCATGACTTCCTGTTTCCCTTTGTTTGTTTTTAATTTAAATTTCCTGATTTATACCCGCCTTCTGGTTCAAATCAGCCCCTCCTCACACATGGCCTATGTTCAAGTCCCAATACAGTGGTACCTCGGGTTAAGTACTTAATTCGTTCCAGAGGTCCGTTCTTTACCTGAAACTGTACTTAACCTGAAGACCACTTTAGCTAATGGGGCCTCCTGCTGCCGCCACGCCGCCGGAGCACGATTTCTGTTCTCATCCTGAAGCAAATTTCTTAACCCGAGGTACTATTTCTGGGTTAGCAGAGTCTGTAACCAGAAGCGTATGTAACCTGAAGCATATGTAACCTGAGGTACCACCGTATTCCTCAACCAGACATCATGCCTCACCAAACCCAGTAGCTGGAGCTGATGGGAGTTGTAGTCTAAAAAAAATCATGAGGGCACCAGATTGGAGAAGGCTGATCTAAGTTTCGACTGGAACAGAGGTGAGAACTATTGCCATAATCTTCACATTAATGCTCTAAGCTAGGCCAGTATCATCATTTTCCCACTCTGCCCGATGGACAGCTTCTGCAGCTACCACCCCCCTTTTCAGCTTGCTAAACCACAGAATCCAGCTCCCCACTGAGACTGGGGCCTGGGTGGATAAAATACTAATCCACCATGCTGTCAGGCTTCAGCCAACACCTCACTTGATGTTTTCCTGCTGGGCCTGGCTTCTGTCTCTGCCAGTGTGAGTCAACTTACCACAAGTTTACTGAATTCACCCATATTTGCAGCCTCTGCCTCCTCTCTCTGCCGTGCCCCATTGTACTGATTTAAAGGTCACGTTCACAAAAGGTAAACATAAGAGACATTAAAGGCCCCAGTGGGTGGATTCCCATACCATAGCGAGTTGCGACTGCAGCTCAATCTCCAGGCTTTGCAACGTACGTCTCAGGTCCGTGATTTCGCTCTTCCCCGACTGGAGCTGCTCGGTGTTTGTAGAGATCTCTCTCTTCAGCTCTCCACTCTGAAACATCAAATGCCGGAATGAGGGGAGAAGGACAGGAAGGGCGCAGTTCACCTTGGAGCACTAGTTTTTGCCATTTGACCTGAGCAAATGGTCTTGTTCCCAAGGCGGTCACCTTTTCGTTGAACCAGGCTTCAGCTTCTTTCCGGTGCTGTTCAGCCACTGCCTCATACTGGGCTCTCATGTCATTCAGGAGTTTGGTCAAGTCAATCCCTGGAGCAGCATCCATCTCCACACTGACTTGCCCCCCAACACTGCCCTGGAGTCCTTGGAGCTCCTGCGAAGACCAAATAGAAACAAGCAGTCTTTATTATTATTATTTTTTAAATGATATTTATTGAAAAAAGAATTTTTTTCTTACAAGCAGTCTTTATTTTATTCATTTGTTCAGCTTAAAAGGTAAAGGGACCCCTGACCATTAGGTCCAGTCGTGGCCGACTCTGGGGTTGCGGCGCTCATCTCGCTTTACTGGTCGAGGGAGCTGGCGTACAGCTTCTGGGTCATGTGGCCAGCATGACTAAGCCGCTTCTTGCAAACCAGAGCAGCGCACAGAAACGCCGTTTACCTTCCCGCCGGAGCAGTACCTATTTATCTACTTACACTTTGACATGCTTTCGAACTGCTAGGTTGGCAGGAGCAGGGACCGAGCAACGGGAGCTCACCCCATCACGGGGATTCAAACTGCCTCATACTGTTAAACTTACTATACTTTTTTTAAAAAAGCAGTTCACCAGCCCTTTTATTAAAACAAACACAAAAGTAGCTCAAAGCGACTTACAGCAACAAATAAATCAAACACACATCAAAACCAGGAGAGGGAGCTATAACTCATTATTTCCAAAGGCAGGACTAATCCATCTGACCCACTGAAGGAGGCCACAGATAATCAAAAGCGAAAGGCCTGGCAGAAATGAAAAGATTTTGCCTGACACTCAAAGGTAAGTAATGATGGCACCAGGTGAGCCTCCCTCTGGAGAGCATCCCATAAGTGCGGAGCCACCACGGAAAAGGCCCGTTCTTGTGTTGCCACCCTCTGGACCTCCCATGCAGGAGACTTGCCAAGAAGAAAATGGTTTGTGCCTGCTCAGATTCTAGAATAATACACCATTCAGGGCAGTGGTTCCTAAACTCCCCCTGCCCTGGACCACTTTTAAATGGTTAAGGGTTTTGGAGGACCAATTCATGATATTTTTGCCTGCCATAGCAGTTAGAATGACTTGTCCTTGATTCTGTATAATTTTTAAACTGAACATTTGAATGTATCTTTTAATATATGTGTGTGTGTGTGTGTGTGTGTGTGTGTGTGTGTGTGTGTGTGTATTACAATAAAAGCAGAAATTAAAAATATAATTAGAACTCAATGTGAGCATTTGATGCAATGGATGTGCCTCTCACTCTGCCTTTCTGGCTGCCAATCCTCTCGGCTCCTTTTAGGTAGCCTTTCCCGGTCACTTCCAGTCCATTCTGCCTCTTAGAATAGCAGAGCAGCCACTGAGCCTGCCATTCACAGTGGCTGCTACTGCCATTCACCCCAGACATGTTGAGGAACACCTGGGTGAAACCTTTGAACTGCTTGTGGTCCAAGGACCACAGTTTGGGAACCCGTCATTTGTGGTTTAAGAAGCTTTCTGATAGGAAGAAGCACTTCACATTCCTTGTGGCATCCAAGTATACCAGAGTTCGACTGCGTTTGCCCCAACACACACATATTTGACAACGGATCCAACCATTAGCCCTAAAACTGCCTATAAGGGCAGATCCACAATGTACATTTGAAGCATTTCCAACACACATTTAAAACATATGGCTCCCCCTATAATAATAATTTGTTATTTATATTCCGCCCATCTGACTGGGTTTCCTCAGCCACTCTGGGCGGCTTCCAACAGAATATTAAAATACAATAGTCTATTAAACATTAAAAGCTTCCCTAAACAGGGCTGTCTTCAGATGTCTTCTAAAAGTCTGGTAGTTGTTTTTCTCTTTGATATCTCTTTGGGAGGGCGTTCCACAGGGCGGGTGCCACTACCGAGAAGGCCCTCTGCCTGGTTCCCTGTAACTTGGCTTCTCGCAGCAGGGGAACCGCCAGAAGGCCCTCGGAGCTGGACCTCAGTGTCCAGGCAGAATGATGGGGGTGGAGACGCTCCTTCAGGTATACAGGACCGAGACCATTTAGGGCTTTAAAGATCAGCACCAACACTTTGAATTGTGCTCGGAAACGTACTGGGAGCCAGTGTAGGTCTTTCAAAACCAGTGTTATGTGGTCTCGGTGGCCGCTCCCAGTCACCAGTCTAGCTGCCGCATTCTGGATTAGTTGCAGTTTCCGGGTCACCTTCAAAGGTAGCCCTACGTGGAGCGCACTGCAGTAGTCCAAGGGAGAGATAACTAGAGTATGCACCACTCTGGCGAGGCAGTCCGTGGGCAGGTAGGGTCTCAGCCTGCGTACCAGATGGAGCTGGTAGACTGGGAACTGTAGTTCCCCTCTCACAGAGCTACCCTTTCCAGCACCACCAATGAACTGTAGAAGTCTTTGTGGGAAGATCTAGGTACATTGAAAATGCTTTAAATTTATGGTGAGGATCTGCCCTAAAGCAAGGGTTGGAGAACAAGATCCAGCAAGCAGACCTGACTCCGGCTTCCCCTTGAAAAATGAAAACAAACAAACAAACAAACTGAAATAATGTAAGTACAACGTGGCCTACCTCCTCATGGTTCTTCTTGAGGTATGCCAGCTCCTCGTTCAGAGTCTCTATCTGCATCTCCAAGTCAGCCCTGGTCAAAGTCAGTTCATCCAGGACTCTGCGGAGACCATTAATGTCGGCCTCGACACTCTGGCGAAGTGCCACTTCATTCTCAAATCTAAGAAGAAATTAGACACAGAGCTCTTTCTGTTAAACAAACGGCATCGTATCAAATGACTTGATGTAGCTGGATCTTTGTGATCTGCACCTGACCTTACTACTATTTACAAATGCAAAAGAGTAGGTACAGATCACATAGCTAAAGAAGATGATAGATTTGGAGCGGGGAGGTGAATATTTCATAAGGAATGGGTGTCTACTTACTTCAGCCTGAAATCATCAGCTGCCAGCCTTGCATTGTCAATTTGAAGAACAACCCGGGCATTTTCGATCGTTGCGTTGATGATCTGGGAAACAAGAAGAACGTTTCTAGAGAATGCAGCTCTGCCCAGACCATTGCTTGTTCATGAGTACTGACGTTTCACTAGTAATTCTAAAATAAATACATGCAGATAAAATGGCACATGGAAATAAAAACATGCCTGCAAAACCACACACAGCAGCTAACTTGGGATGGCAGCCAACTAAGTTTCACTCAGGGTAGACACACTGAAATTAATGAACATGGCATAGACCCCCTCTGCCCTATACATCTAAAGCAGTGGTTTGCAACCTGTGGGTCCCCAGATGTTGTTGGACTACAACTCCCACCATCCCTGAGCTCTGGTCTTGCTAGTTAGGAATGATGGGAGCTGTAGTCCAACAACATCTGGGGACCCACAGGTTGAGAAAGGCTGATCTAAAGCATCATCATACCACTTCAAGCAACTGTGGATTTTCCCAAAGAATCTTGGGAACTGTAGTTAGTTAACTGAGAGAAGTTAGGAGACCTGTCTACCCATTGCGGAGCTACAGTTCCCAGAATGCCTCAACAATCAATGCCTCTTCAGAGGGCATCATTGGCGGAGGAGGGGGAAATTGCTCACCTTGTTCCTGAGATCTTCAATGATAGGGTAGTATCTACTGTAATCTCTACCGGTCCCTGGGCCACCAGCCCCAGGGCCATTTTTCTCGTACCATTCGCGGATCTTGCGTTCCAGTTCAGTGTTGGCTTCTTCCAGCGAACGCACCCTGTCCAGGTAGGCAGCCAGGCGGTCGTTCAGGTTCTGCATGGTTTCCTTTTCAGTACCTGATAGAAGGCTGCTTTCTCCTCCTCCTCCTCCTCCTCCTCCTCCTCCAGCCCCAAAGCCACCTCCAAAGCCAGATCCTAACCCTCCACCGTAGCCCCCTCCTAGCCCTCCACCATAGCCCCCTCCACCATATCCACCACCTAGTCCTCCACCAAACCCACTGCCTCCTCCATATCCTCCTCCTCCTCCATATCCACCACCACTACTGCTACCAAAGTTGAGCAGAGACCCGCCACCAAACCCCCCGAAGCTCCCTGCACTGCTGCTGCTAGACAGCCTGAGAGAGCCTCCTCCGTATCCGCTCCGGGAGGAGAACTGGCGAGGCCCCGAGGATGCTCTGATGGAGAGGGCCATGGCGTTCTAGAAGGACCTTGCTGGGCAGAACCTGCTGAAGGGCTGGCAGAGCAAAGCAGAACAGCCTTAACGTAGGATTGGGCTTTATATATGGAAACAAAGGGAGTGTTTGATTGCAGAAGTCCACACCTCCTTAGGCAACATACTTTCATCTCATTGCCCATTTAATTATCTCCTGGCCAAGCTGGATGATGTGTGCAAACCCAAATTGTCTGCTGGTGTGGAAACGCAGCGCCCTCCAGATATTTGCTCTGCTAACAGGGGCGGATTTGGGTGGAGTGGAGTCAAAACTCCGAAACAGTCCATGTGGTGCAGCGCTGGCCGGAAATATCTTCTGACTTACTAAGCCTCCCTCCAGTTTCTAAAATCATTTACCTTCATTTCTTCAGCATTCTTGAATCTCAATCTCTCTCTCTCTCTCTCTCTCTCTCTCTCTCTCTCTCTCTCTCTCTCATCTCTCTCATGGCTCTGGATAATAATAATAATAATAATAATAATAATAATAATAATAATAATGCCCCTCCCATCCTTCTTTTCAATGGAGCCCAGGGCAGCTAACACCAACATGTTAAAAGAATACAATTGAAAATAAAATAAAAGCATATTTAAAGCAATTAAAATCATCTGAAAACATTTTAAAATATAAATCCTTTTGGTTTTAAAATATTTTTTAAAAAATATATAAAGTTTTGGTTTAAAAATAAAAGCCCATTTAAATTGCATTGCCTGTATATCACTAGATATATGCAACACAGTACAAATATGATGAGTGGATGGATGGTGTAAATCAAATTCTCTGCTTGCACTAAAGAAACCAACCAATGTGTACTGCAATTTGCTGGTGCTGACAAATCACTATCTTTCTTTTCTTTCCCTGTGTAAATGTGACTGTCTTAATAGACCCTTCCTTTCCCCCCAAGTACAACCCATGCAGCAATTGTGTTGTATTTTGAACATAATGTTTCGTTTCCTTCCCCTAAATAATAGGAACGGGGGAATCAGGATGGGTGGCGTAAGATGAGTGGATTTAATCCCCCGTAATGGTTGCAATGCAATTTCCCTGTCCCCAAGGTGCTATTTGCTACCAATGGGTGTAATAGGGGAGATTTTCATTAGGCCTGCAATGGGGATGAGCATTAACTGCCTACAGGCTGTGATCTCGGCCCTGACCCCCCCCCCCTACAGCCATTACTCAGATACAGGAAACTCAGTGATTGTGTCGGAGATGCCATCTTGAGTTTATCACTTTGCAATGGACCCAAGCCCTGCGGCTTATAGGTGTGGTGCATGTTTGTTTTTGACAGGGATTTCTTATGAATGGTATTGGAGCAAGAAGTCAAGAATCTAAAAGAATTATTTCTCTTTTCTTCTTCTTCTTTTTCATAGAATTGGCTAGTGACTCATGCCTGTGAAACCGAGGAGTGTTTTTTTTGGCTCTTTTGCACGGATCAAGATCATCAAAGCGGGAAGGGTAGTTCCCCCCCCCTCTCCCTCTCCAAAGGACGACTTTATATATTTGTATATTATCCTTTGTTGGGAAACAACAACAGAATCTTCCTGTTTTTGGAGGCCTCCGTGTTTGCCAAAGGGGATGTGTGTTAGCTGACAGGCAATGGATTACTTCATGTATCAAAAAGATAAAAAGGAGCTGGGAGGATAATAAGGAAGCAGTGGTATTGTTTGAGGCAGGTGTCAGGGGCAGCTGCCCTGGGTGCAACCTGGACAAGGCAACAGGGGCATTCTATCCCATCCAATTTTGTGTGGTTAGCCGCTATTAAAATGCTGTCAATTTACCTGTTTGCTCGCTTATAGTCTTTCGATCCTACCTTAGCATGGAAAGAAATGCTCAACGCAGCTGAAAATCAGCAGGTCAGGACCAACAAATAGCATGCGTAATAAACGATAATAAGAAGAGGATTTGACAAATCGAAGGAGGAAAATGCTGATGGCTCCCAATACGTTTCTGAGCACAATTCAAAATGTTGGTGCTGATCTTTAAAGCCCTAAATGGCCTCACCCCCATCGTTCAGCCCTGACACTGAGGTCCAGCTCCAAGGGCCTTCTGGCGGTTCCCTCGCTGTGAGAAGTGAAGTTACAGGGAACCAGGCAGAGGGCCTTCTTGGTAGTGGCACCCGCCCTGTGGAATGTCGTCCCATCAGATGTCAAGGCAATAAACAACTATTTTACTTTTGGCTTTGAATAAACATACACAAACATACTGACTGTTAATATAATAGATAGATAATTTAAGGATCTTTACAATTTTATAATATGCAGAGAACAGCATGCGCTGAAAAATCAGAGAGAGGAGCTGAGGGAAGATGGGGGAGAGGGAGGGGAAAAATTGTGGGGGGGGGGAATGATGAAGATGATATATTGTGATAATTTCTTATGTTGAAATTGTTAATAAAAACTTTTAAAAAACTATTTTACTTTTAAAAAACAACTGAAGGTGGCTCTGTTTAGGGAAGTTTTTAATGTCTGATGCTGCATTGTTTTTAATATTCGGTTGGAAGCCGCCCAGAATGTCTGGGGAAACCCAGCCAGATGGGCGGGGTATAAATAATAAATTGTTGTTGTTGTTGTTGTTGTTGTTGTTGTTTTGATGGGTAGTAGCTACAATACCATTACCTCTACAGTGCAAAAATGTCATGCCTCTTAATGCCACTCACTGGAAAACACAAGTGGGGGGTGCAGATGGGGGGGGGAGAGCACTGTTGCCGTCATGTCCTGCTTGTGAGCTTCCCAATGTGTACAGAAATGCATAAAGTACTGTAAATAGCGTCCATAAAAATACATGTATTTCTGAAAAATAACTCACAATGGCACATTCAGTTGAGGGAAATTGCTTGCAAAAACTGAACGTGTTAATCAAAACTGCCCGCAACAATGTGATTATTGAGAGAAACTGACAGTAATATGCTGAAGAATTTTCTTGAGGATTTTTTTAAATGATCACAGATTGCTGCAGAAATGTGGAGAACTGGATTTAAGATTGAAAAGATGAAAAGCAGAACAGTAATTGATAGATCATTTCTAATCTCCATCCTGGATAAAATTCCTTGTTTTGCCTAGGGCAGGGACAGGGGACATGTGGCCTGCCTGCTGTTGTTTAATTCCCTCTGCCATCGTTCCCGGCCATTGTGGGCAACGGAGAGGGATGACCGCCACAGGGACCATATCTCTGGCCTAAGGGAAGTATTCAGTCCCACACAGAGCTGGGTTTAGGATAAAGAAGCTGGATGTCAGAGAGCAGAACCCAGTGCTGCATGAGCAGACTTCCACTTGAAGAATGAATCTTCCTCCTTCCATCTGCAGCCCCCCCAACTCCCCCAGGCCGGAACCCCATGGAACAGATTTGTGAGCGCAAGCAAAGAGGAAGAAGTCCTGTTGCAAGTGTGGAAGTGTGCTCACATGGGCATCACTAGATACAGGCTGGAGTGCTTTAACTCAACCGGTTAAACTGATAATGTTATGTACTGAGTTGAATAGGATCCAAAATGCAGCAGTCTGATTGGTCCTAGAACAATAGGATTCAGAATGCAGCAGTCGGATTGGTCCTAGAACAATGCAGCAGTATGATTGGTCCACAGGAGCCACCCAATCCAGCTCCAGGTGGAAGTGAATCCACAACCTGATTGGCCCACAGGAGAATCCAGGAATTAGCCAATCACGTGCAGCCCATTGTGTAAATAATGTATATAAAGCAGATATTTTGGGGAAACATTCATTCCTCGCTACTATGAGCTGAATAAAGAGCATGAAATCCACACTCGACTCCGAGTACCGTATATTTCAGATAATAACAAAACATACAGTTGCAGCCTTTTGTCATAATGAACACAGACTTTTTTTTTAATTAGAAGAAACAGTCGATCGATTCTTTAGGAATAGCACATTGCTTCCTTTATCATTGAGTTCCCTTTTTAAAACTATAGAGAAGTATCATTTTGTCTTCAGAAAGGCAGGATTTGAAATTAGGTTATTTTTTTGGCCTTAACACAAAGAATGTAAAATGCGTATTGTTCCGCCACCGGCTACATCTTCTGTTCCCTCTCGTCAGTTCTGGATGATACGACTTGCCCATCAACCATCTCTTCAACCACAGTCTTGATCCTCAGGACTTTATTCCTTTCTGGAAAGGAAGATAGAATCATAGAATTATAGAATTGGAAAGAACCGCAAGGGTCATCTAGCGGTGCAAGACTGTTTTGCCCTATGTAGGGTTCAAACCCACGACCTTGAGATTAAGAATCTCATGCTCTACCAAGCTATCCCAGGCCACCCAAAAATATGGATTAGATGCATGCTTAGAATTCATTGGGTGCTTTAAATGATAATATAACATCATCAGTGGGCAAAATTTTCCTTTCTTGCTTGGAAGACCCCCTAATCATTCCATTTTGGCATTATGGCTAGGGACCAGGAGGTAGAAATTCTGCAAAGCTCATTATCAGTGAGGCCAGTGTCACCAATGCAAGAATGCAGCCTGACCACAAGACTGGTAAGAACCAGTTCAGGAGGAATCTAATGCTGATGGTTAGAGTGGAAAACAAGACCAGATAAGATGCACGGAGGACTTTGCTTGTACAGCAACAAAACTTGAATTGCATAAGTGTTTTCAATGACTGGTTGGATGAAGAGATGGGGAGGGACTTTCCTGCTGGCTTTCCTAGTGTGGTGGGGGGAAACTGGGCTCCTGCCACTCATGTGGCTGCAGCTTCTCTAGATGGGACTAGATTATTTTTAAATAAATAAATAAAATATATAAATAAAATGCTGGGACAGGGCAGGGAAGCGGTAAGGTCAGGGCTATGTGGACCTCACCAGCAGGAGCTTCATCTGTTCATCTGGGCAGCCCTGACCTGGCCACCGTCTTCTCCTGCCCCAGACACAGTCCAGGTAGGTTGCAGTGCTGCTAGTGACATGAGAAGGACTTTGCTCTCTGTGCTGTGGATGTAATCCACTGAGAGTAGTCAAGTACAACATTCCTTGTTTTCCTAGAGTGGACATGCAAGGGAATGTTTGATCCAGCCAGTCGAAACTTCCTGTTCCTCCTGGCCTGGGAGCATCCTTCCTTGCATGTGACTAGTGGGTGGGCGTGACCTTTCCAGACCTGGTCAAAGGACAAGGCATGCTGCCCCTCTCCCTCTTTTCCACCTCCTTTTTGTCCTGCAGACTTCCTGGAATGAACTGCTGGCTGCCAGCCAAGCAGTCCCCCAGGTCATCTTCCTTATGGGGTAAACCTGTTAGTATAAGTTTGTAACTTTAAGCCTGAAGCCTGCCTTCAGGGATCATGCTGTGCTCTGCCTGAAAGTTTCATTTTATTGCTTATAAATAAGACTGTGGTGTCTTTATTCTTTTAGGAGGGATTTAAAAGGGGATCTTACCAGGAACATACAATTCAATCCGAGGGAGATTGAATTGCATAATAATAAGGGGTTCTAATGAGCAATGAGCCTGCAACCAGATTTCTGCTGTGTGAGAGGAGGGGAATGTAAACTTTGCTAAGTAAAGGAATTTGCTAGCACAAGTTAGGAAGGATATTAATAAACAATATATCCTCTCCTGCCACCCTGAACATTCCCATATGTGCCACCCCAATAGTCACTGCCGGCTGAAAGAGATTGTGATCAGAGTTGACCAATAGGGCCCAAATGCTAAATTAAAGATGTAATGTACCCGAAACAATGTGAAAAGTGGTTCCGGTCACATGGCAGAACATGCATAAGTCTATATGGGTGCTGCTTAAAATACTTCTTGTACCACTGACGTACGTGGGACGGATGGGTGGATTGCTGATGCTGGAAGAGACCTGAAAGCCCTTTTCTGTGCAAACCAGTTACCTGCTAAGGGGAAGGGTCATACTCAGGGAAGGAGCATCTGCTCCAAGTTTCAATCCCCAGCATCTAAGGGGGTTGAATAGCTGCTGCCAGTCAGTGTAGACAATACTGAGCTCAATAGAACAATGGGACTGACTCGGTATAAGCTTCCTGTGTCCCTAAAACAATGGTGCAACACCCTCCTGCCAGAACACAATGGATTTCTGAAAACAAAATCCCAACCAGGCCTCTCTGAAATGCTTTTTTCAGGGGAAACCTTCAACAAATGAGAGAAGGGTGTTGGCGATTCAGACTCATACCTTTTTCAGCTTCCAGTTCTTCAAGAATAGTCCTGGTTTAAAAAAAATGAAATAAAAACTTAATCAGACATAGTGTGTCTTATAAATCAGAAAATCATAGCATCTAAGAGTTGGAAGGGACCCCAAGGGTCATCTAGTCCAACCCCCTGCAATGCAGGGATCTCAGCTAGAGCATCAATGACAGATGGCCATTTGGTTTCTGCTTAAAATCCTCCAAGGAAGGAGAGTCCACCCCCAATCGTGGACTGTTCCACTGCTGAAGAAAGTTTTTTTTCCTGAATGTTTAGTCAGAATCTCCTTTCTTGCAGCTTGAAGCCATTGATTCGAGTCCTACCTTCCAGAGCAGGAGAAAACAAGCAGGCTCCCTTCTCCATGTGACAGCCCTTTAGATATTTGAAGATGGCTATCATTCTCAGCCTCCTCATTCCAGGCTAAACATACCCAGCTCCTTCAAGCGCTTCTCATAAGGCTTAGTTTCCAGACCCATGATCATCTTTACTTGATCAGGTTTGCTTTTTTAAAAGAGTTTCATCATTTGCTTATTGCATTTGGGTTCTTCATTTCTGTCTGGCTTGGGGAGAGCACACCAGGGCATCATACCAGTTAGGTCCCATGTCTGCAAGTGTAATGTAACTTCCTTTCCCTCCCTCCTCTGCCTGCATCAGCTGCCGATTTGAAACCCCAGAGCAGATGTGTTTGTGTGAGAGAGACATAAGGGAAGGGGAAGTTCTGTTGCATGATTGAAAGCCGTCCCCCTTGCACAATGACTCCACTGAATACAGCCCATTACTTTCTAGGTGAACAACAAGAAAGAGCATCTCTTTAGTGGCTTGACATCTGCATGGGCAGACTTCCTATACGGCCTCTGCATGCTCAGTGTATTGCTTTGCAGACCAGACATTTTAAAGCTCTCCTCCTCCTCTCTGCTCATTGCTTATACCATCTCTCCTTTAGGGAAGGTTCTCAGGCAGGGTGGAAGGAGAAAGAACTTGCCCGTGTGAAGACCGCCTGGTGGAAACCCTTACACATATGGTTTTCAATTGTAAACTATATGCTGATCTCCACCAGCAATTTCTAGATCAACTCTGTATCCCCAAATGGAAACCAGAGTCAGAGGTCATACATTTTCTATTACTGGGGAATGATCATGAGATCACCAAGTTAGTGGCTAAATATCTCTATTTGGTTTTTTGTCCTTGAAATACACTGCAGACGTCTGATCTCCCTGGAGACTGCTCTTTTAGCAAATGTTTTGTGCCACTGGGGAAGTGGTAATTCTGTATTGATTTGTTTTGGATGTTGTATGTGATGCCAATAAAGGTTTTACGATACGATTATGCCATCTGCAATACCAGAGTCACTCTGCTCTGTTTTCCTCCACATCCCATAACATGCGGTCTGCTGACTCGCACAACGTAAGCACCTTTGGACCAAATCCCTCACCTGCTGTCTTCCCCTTCCAGCAGGCGGCGATACGTGGCAATCTCTGCCTCTAGCTTGACCTTGATGTCCAAGAGGCTGCTGTACTCCTGGCTCTGGCGCTCCATGTCACTCCGCAGCTGCATCAGCTGGGCCTCGATGTTCCCAATGGAAGCCTGTATCTGGGCCAACATGGCTCCGTAACGTGCTTCGGTTTGCGCCAGGATATTCTCCTGATCCGCTTTCTAGAAGAAGAGACCAGATGTTCAGTTCAAGAGGATGTTCCCTAGCCTAGAATGTCAAGTGACCCAAAACCTGTGGCGGTGGTCAGCTGATTGCCAGCGTTTGCATAGCTCTGAGAGGCAGGAACCCAAATGGTCATGCAATGAACCGAAAGCAGTAAATGTATTGCTGCACTTGAACTTTACCAAGTTAAGCTGGGATTGGAGTTCAATTTCCGTGGTCTGAAGTGTACGTCTCCGCTCTGTGACCTCATTTCTATGGCCCTCAAGTTGTTGCGTAGTGGTGGTCACCTCTATATTCCATTCCTCAACCTAAAATACAAAGATGGAGAGAGAGAGATCCAATGGCGAGAAATCAAATGTTATCGTTGTTGGGGTGATTAACAGTGTAGCTGAATACGCTAATTAATTTCAACCTTGGATGGAAGCCCAGAGCCTATTAGAACAACAATCAGCAGAAAAAGGTGGGGGCTTCGGAGGAGGACTGTGCTTCAAAATATTAAGACTGGGAACAATGAGGGAAAAGCCCCCTGCATGATTATAGAAATACGGAATGGTCAAATAAAACAAGCTAGGGAGTTATACCAGTGACTGACTGATTGAGAGAGGAGATTGTCAACATCAGGATTGGAAAACTGTGAAGTAATAAAGAGGATAGCAGAAAGAGAAAGGAGCATTTAGCTCTTAAAATCCAGAACATGGGAAGTTCCATTGAAATTAATTAATTTGGACTATATAATTGGCTATATTGGTTTTTGTTTTTGAATGTGGAAAGATTTGGTTTGATTTGTTATTAATATGAATGTTTTTTAAATTGGAAAATGAATATCTATATCTATCTATCATCTATCTATCTATCTATCTATCTATCTATCTATAAACAGTGTAGCTGAATAGACTAAAATACACTGCTGAATGACAAAGGATGTGCCCCATAGTTGCAGCATATTTTTTGTTATTTTTAAAATAATTGCATATATATTTGTGTGTGCATGTATATGTGTATATGTAGCAGGCAGAATATCAAGAGGGGCATTCTCTCACACAGAGAGGGAAATGCCTCTTTTAAGATCAAACTTGCTATAATGTGTACATGCACCATTTGAAACCAGCCTTTGCTGGTTTTTGGAAGGCTCTCTTAGCCTGAATTTGCAGAAAGGAACAATTACAGCGCTTGTCTGCTCATAAGTAAATGCTATTGGATTCAGTTCTGGGGATGTAGGAACAGGATTGCAGACTTAACGTCCTATTTCCTCACAGTGTTTCATGAATAAACAAAATGGAGCGTGTCAAGTAGTTTTCTCAGGTAAAATGCCATGCGAATGATTATTAGTCATAATAATAAACTTTAGTCATAACAACCATCATTACAAACATCACCTGTTTATCAAAACGGTCTTTAGCCTCTTGACGATTCTTTTCAGCCATGACTTCATACTGCTGGCGCATGTTGTCCATAATCTGGCCCAGATCAATGCCTGGAGCAGCATCCACCTCGACTGACACGGTGCCACCCAGCTGCTTCTGCAATCTTGCCTTTTCCTGCAAAAGACAAATGATCATGATTATTCCGTGCTAGTTAACATTGAAACCAGCATCAAATTCAAGGAATAGGGTCCTTTTTGGCTTCCCATATTCTACTTATGGATGCAGGTGGCTCTGTGGTCTAAACCACTGAGCTTAGGGCTTGGCAATCAGAAGGTTGATGGTTCGAATCCCTGTGATGGGGTGAGCTCCCGTTGCTCGGTCCCAGCTCCTGCCCACCTAGCAGTTTGAAAGCATGCCAGTGCAAGTAGATAAATAGGTACCGCTCTGGCGGGAAGATAAACAGCATTTCTGTGCGCTGCTCTGGTTCGGGTTCGCCAGAAGTGGCTTAGTCATGCTGGCCACATGACCCGGAAGCTGTATGCCTGTTCCCTTGGCCTATAGGGCGAGATGAGCGCCGCAACCCAGAGTCGGTCACGACTGGACCTAACGGTCAGCGGTACCTTTACCTTTATTCTACTTAAATGCCCTGATATATAAGTTTTACCAGTCAACCGAATGAGATTGCTCCTCATCTGTGTAGTCACAGGCTTTCAAGATCTGGCTACTGCTTACTAATGCGGTCCGATGGATGTAGGAAGGCATCATTTTCTGTTCTGTATCTGCTGCATGCAGCACTGTTTCCATTACCCTGCAGTTCGGCTTCCACCCAAATTTGTGTTGTTCACTTCGCTGTCTGCTCTGGTGAAATCATGCAACTTAGTAATTTAAGTAATTTGTTCCCATTGTGTCTTCTCTGACATCTCTGCTAGATCCTCCCTCAAACTCTTTGGCCTACTGGCAGGCCCATCTAAATATATTTTTCTGCCTAAAATGGTTTCCTCCTGGCATTCCATGTCCAAAAGCTTACCAAACTGGAGAATTGAATCTGCTGCACCTGAGCATGGCAGATCAGGTTTGGGTGTGTATGCACAAGAACACCCAGCTCTGCCATCCGACATCTTGCTATCCACCAGCATCTGTCACCTGAGGCAAATGCTTCACTCTGCCTATTGGCAGAGATGGTCCTGTGGACACCTGAAGCTGAAAAAATCCACAACTCTTTGGCTTAATGGGATGTTTTCTTACCTCGTCGTGATTTTTCTTGAGGTAAGCCAGTTCTTCCTTCAGACCTTCGACCTGATGCTCAAGATCAGACTTAGTCAGGGTCAAGTCATCGATGAGCCTGGCTAACCCTGCTGTGTCATTTTCCACACTTTGTCTGAGACCCAGCTCATTCTCGTATCTGTTTGATGTTCAAAAAGACATGTCAGCTTCCTTCTTAGCAAACTGGACCAATTCCCCAGCAGTTGTTAATTTCATTGGCCAATACGACTGCAATGGACCTCTTTATGATAGCTGAATCCTGAATTCTGGGTTTGTTTGTTTTTCAAATGTTCTTGGGTAGATGCTTACAAACAATTGCTACAGTGATTATGGTGATCTCTAGGGTTGTCATATGTCTGTTTTTTCCTGGACATGTCTGAGATTCCAAAGCTGAAGTGACCATCCAGGGGGAATTTTCAATAATCGGCAAAATATCCAGGTTTTACTTATGGGTGATTCCCCGCCCCCCCCCCCAATCAGCAACTTTTGGGGCATTTTTCCAAAAAGAAAAGCTCAACACCCTTTTGTGCCCGGATTTTTACTTCTTGAAATATGGCAATCCTATCTCAGCCTAGTTTACCACACAGGGTTTTTGAGATTAAATGAGGAAGGGGAAAACCATGTACTACACCTTGAGCTCCTTAGAGGGAAAAGCAGCATATAAATACAAGCAATAAATGAATGAATGAATGAGTGAATGAAAGTAGACTGCATAAAATCTTCACAGATTTTACAATTTCCACTCCTGCCACCTGTGGAACTGGAAAGACATTCCCATAGTTCCTGCTTTTCCTTTGAGAAGCCCACAGCAGTGTGTGTAAGATAATTGGTAATGAAATATTACTGTGCAGGTTAATGAATTGCCATGATGTATTCATTGGTTTTTAACCTACGTACTTCACACGGAAATCATCGGCTGCCAGCTTGGTATTGTCAATCGCCAATACAGTCTGGGTGTTGGCCAATCGTTCTGCAATAATCTGGGGGGGGGACAACAGAAAGTGAGGGGTTAGTCATGCAGCAAACCAACTCAGAAACTTAAAAGAGTTACCACCTCCAGGCAATGGAAGTTAGAACTGAAGGTCAGTGAAAGACAAGAGACAGCAATATAATGAGAAACAAAGGCCCAAAGAAGAAGATCAGTGGAGAAGGATGTTCTAAAAGGATGTTCTAATGAAGAACATGGGCCCTACCACTAGGCAGAGAGATAGCTAGCATGACTCAGCATGGACTGTTCTACTCTATCGCCTGATTCTGCTTTCCTTTCATTAGGGTAATTGATGTGGCTCAGTGTTAAAGGTAAAAGGTAAGGTGAAGGACCCCTGGACGGTTAAGTCCAGTCAAAGGCGACTATGGGGTTGTGGCGCTCATCTTGCTTTCAGGCTGAGGGAGCCGGTGTTTGTCTACAGACAGCTTTCCGGGTCATGTGGCCAGCATGACTAAACTGCTTCTAGCACAACAGGACACCGTGAAAGAAACCAGAGCGCACGGAAACACTGTTAACCTTCCCGCCGCAGCAGTACCTATTTATCTACTTGCACTGGCGTGCTTTCAAACTGCTAGGCTGCCAGAAGCTGGGACAGAGCGATGGGAGCTCACTCCATTGCGGGGATTCGAACTGCCAACCTACTGATCAGCAAGCCCAAGAGGCTCAGTGGTTTAGACCACAGCGCCACCTGTATCCCTAAGGCTCAACAGTAGAGCACATGCTTAACATGCCAAAATCTGCAGGTTCAATACCCAGCATCTCAAGGTAGGGCTAGGAGACGCTGGAGTGCTTCTACCAGTCAGCTGCTGTTTCCAATAGTCCGACTCAATATAAGGCAGCTTCCCAGTGCTATTTTTCTAGAAAAATACCTCTCATCATGAACACCTCTCTAATCTCTTAGAATGGCAATGGCGCCTACCTGAGAGGTGCCGGGACTGAGTTCCTGTGAGTTTCCTCCTGAAAAAGAGCCCTGCAGCTTCCTAAATTCCTATATTTCCCCCTGGGGGGATTAGCTGCAGTTCTGAAGCAAATTTGGCCTTACATTTCCCAGTAATCTTGAAAAGAATTCCCAGCCTGCTCAAATGGGAGCACGTAACATTGGGGGCAGCTTCTCATGGAAATCTTCCCAAAATTCCAAGTGCCCGCATGTAAGTTTTGCTTGGTCGCAGTGTTTGTTTGCTCTTGAAAACCACACAGTGAGAATTATCACGAATCTAGAAGCTACGACCTGATCATGGACTCTACCCCTTCTCCCTACTTCCATACATGGCACCTCCCAAGTCTCAATCGACCACATATTTACTTTTCTGTGGGTGCAACTTTATGGTAGAGATTAGATTAGGTACAAAACGGTGAGGAAAGAGGGTGGGGTGAATGATTTAAATGGCACACTCGTAAGGCCATTCTCATCAGCATTTGGGATTTTATAACAGGTTTTAATTGACTCATGGTAGGGTGTGGGAAGAGTAAATAGGGAAGTGCACCCCCCCGACATGGGAGTAGTAGTAGTAGTAAGTTTAGTGAATAACATGGAGAAAACAGAGGATTCCTTCTCAAGAAGCTTTGATATTTTCTGACAGGCAGACATTTTAATCTAATTATGGGACAGATCTGCTTTTTCACTAGAGTCTCTTAACACGGCCAAGGCGCTTTCCCAATGAAATAAAAATGGTGGGTTGAATTAATCTAAGGCAGACCCAGAGCAGACCCACTAAAATCAGCAGACATGACTAATGTAAGTTCATTGATTTCCGTCGGTCTGCTCTGACTACGACTTGGCTAGATACAAAGTTGTGGTTCCATGCCCCAGACAATACAGTGCTATTTGATCCCAGTTGTGCTCATTGCTCAAACAATTTTTTAAAAAAATATTTTATTTTTACCACCCACTAAAACACAAAGAGTGAAACCCCCCAGGCGGCTGACACATTGGGTATACAATATTGAGTAATATACATATTCAATAATATTCAATAATAACATATTCAAATCAACCATATGTATACTTCTATATACCTTAACACTCCTCCCTCCACAAAGTTTATTTAACTTTTAACATTTTAATTGCCCCAAATTGTTCAAAACTACCCAAATAATTCAATATCTTCTCAAACCAATCCTCCTCTTTCTCACTGACCTTAATTGCTCAAACAATTGTTTAAAAACAAAAGTCAAATATGCCTCTGCAGAAGGACTGTTCTATTTTGGTGTTCCGCTTAGTTGTATACATAAAAAAAGAAGCATTGCATTGTTGGGGAGCCTCCTAAGTTATTCACTGTGCGGGGAAATGTGCAGGGCATGACTGAAGGGCACTTTGCCACACCTACAGGCTGATGGGCAGCTACCATGGATGGATGACCTTTGGATGTGATGACTGATGACATGAGTCCATAGAGATCATACATCATAGAATCATAGAGTTGGATGGGACCCTGAGGATCGTCTAGTCCAACCCCCTGCAATGCAGGGATATGCAACTGTCCCATACAGGGATCGAACCCGCACTCTTGGCGTTATCAGCACCACGCTCTAACCAAGTGTGCTATCTAGTTCACATGGTGTAATGAGGTCATAGCTCACCCACTTGGTCAGGGCCAGGCTAGCACATATCCTCAAGCAGTGCACTGCCAGCAAAAGGTGATTCAGGAGAGCCATAATTGTGAGAAAATCAGCACGAGCTGCTCTGAGTTAAAAGAACTTTTTGGCTTGATTAATATACACATGTAAGGAAATGGCACACTGTCTACCCTTCACAGGCTCATACCACTACCCAGTCAACGGCTTAGAATTTGAACAACTTCTTACCTTGTTCTGGAGGTCTTCAATAGTTTTGAAATACATGCTGTAGTCTTGCTTAGCAACAGGGGAGCACTTCTCATACCACTCACGGATCTGCATTTCAAGCTGAGCATTGCTTTTTTCCAAGGAGCGCACCTTTTCCAGATACACAGCCAAGCGGTCGTTCAAATTCTGCATTGTCGCCTTCCCACTGCCGGCAAGCAGCAGGTCACCGGTGGAAGCACCAAGCTGAAAGCCACCACCCAAACCACCATAGCTGGTGCCGGTGGAGATGCGGGTGCCGTACCCACCAGCTCCTCCATGGACACTGGGCGCTCGGTATGTCTTGACGGACGATGATTTGTAGATTGAGCCAGCTAGGCTTGGTCGAGAAGACTGAACAGAGGAAAAGCCAGAGAAAGCCATTGCTGCTGCTGCTGCTGCTGCTGCTGCTTCTTCTTCTTCTTCTTCTTCTTCTTCTTCTTCTTCTTCTTCTTCTTCTTCTTCTTCTTCTTCTTCTTCTTTAGCTAAGGAACTACCAGCTTCAGAGACTCTACTGTAGGAAATGATCAGTGGGGCAAACTTGTTAGACCTTTATACTTGGTGTAAAAGAAAGAGGCTTGACCGTGTCAAACTCCACCTCTGCTGATAAGCCTGTTAAGGTGGCATTGACATTCTCAACATTTTGCCCCAACCCATCGTCGGGCAATAAAAGAGACATCTACCACTAACAATCCAATGTTTAATCAACAATTCACCTATGCTTCAGTCCAAAGTCTGCACGGGATCCGGGTTTCTCTGTGATTATGTTGGAGCAGAGATACACCCTTCTGAATGATTTATTGCACCATCTCACTCTATAGGCAGCCATAGCCCTGTAAAATATGCTCCTTTCCCTCTGGATAAACTAACAAAAGGGAAGCGTCAATGTGTGGGAGGGCTGGAAGCTACTCTCTATGGAGGGAAAAGGTAGCTGGAACATGATGAATTCCTGCCTGAATCCACCCTTGCTTTGTGGGTCAGTGCTTCTGGCTGCTAACCAGAAGGTTGGTGGTTTGAACCCACCCAGGGATGGCTGTGGGCAGGATTCCTGCATTTGCAGGGGGTTGGACTAGATGACCCTCAAGATCCCTTTGGACTCTATGATTCTATGATTTCACAGGAATAAGCAAATTCCTCTGCTCTATTTGCAGGGATGTGACGCGGGTGGTGCTGTGGGTTAAACCACAGAGCCTAGTACTTGCCGATCAGAAGGTTGGCGGTTTGAATCCCCGCGACGGGGTGAGCTCCCGTTGCTCGGTCCCTGCTCCTGCCAGCCTAGCAGTTTGAAAGCACGTCAAAGTGCAAGTAGATAACTAGGTAAGCGGTGTTTCCGTACGCTGCTCTGGTTTGCCAGAAGCGGCTTAGTCATGCTGGCCACATGACCCGGAAGCTGTACGCCGGCTCCTTTGGCCAATAAAGCGAGATGAGTGCCGCGACCCCAGAGTCGTCCGTGACTGGACCTAACGGTCAGGGGTCCCTTTACCTTTACCTATTTGCAGGGAAAGAAGGCAGGCAGGCAGGCAGGCACACAGGGTGTAAATATTATCAACAAGCAGAATTCGACCTCACAGTGGTTTTAGCAATGGGCATGTTCATGAGGGTGAAACCCAGTTTCTTGTTTCCCACACGCATCTGCTTGACCACGGTGAGAACAGGATGCTGAACTAGATGTGCCACTGGCCGGATCCAGCAGCGCTCCTCTTACTTTCTCTGTTATGTAGTGTAGTTTCACCCTGGGCCAACAGGGGGATATTGTATATAGTTTTCACTCAGGTCTGTAGATAGTTTTCACTCAGGTCCGCGGCAGTTATTTTAGGCGGGAACTCAGGGCTGTTGTGGTTACAATGTTGACAGCCGGCTGCCTATAAATACAGGCCGGCTGAGCTGTTCGCAGTCAGTTCTGTTCCAGCTTACCTTAATAAAGAGCTACTTGAAGGAATCGCTGTGCCGGCTGCTATGTCAACCCACAACTTAATACTGGCGACGAAGGTGGGATAGATGGACATCAGAGCACAGCCAGATGCGGCCAGCCTCTGAACTGAGCTGAATCACAGAGCGAAATCACTGAGCGAAATCACTGGGCAGAACCAATTCAGAGCTGACTGTTCTGGCTAGAGCACTGTGTTCCATCCATCGCCCTTCACGCCGGCATCGGAATCATGGCTTCACCTGTGCCTCTACCGCCGTTTGCGCCAGCCTCTGAATCATGGGACTCCTACCTCGCTCGGTTCGACTGCTACCTCCAAGCCAACGAGCTGACAGCAGTATCAACGGATCAGAAGCGGGGCCTATTCCTCAGCCTCTGTGGGCCTGAGGTGTTTGAGACGGCCCGAGCATTGGTTGCGCCTGAAGCAGTCCAGGCAACACCATGGGACACGATCCAAGAGAAGCTCCGCAACCACTACGCACCGAAGCCGTCCAAGATTGCTGCCCGCCATGCGTTCTACCACCGGAACCAGGTAGAGGGGGAGTCAATCAACAACTACACCACCGCCCTGCGACAGGCTGCAATGCACTGTGAGTTCCGAGACTTAGACGATGCCCTGATGGATCCTTCTGATTGAGGATCTTCCGGCAGCGCCTGTATCGGCTGCCACTGTGGCCTCCGCGTCTGCCCAGGATCGCTCAACTGGGTGTGGAGGGGGTGGCCACAAGGGCCTTTTGCATCGGAGTTCCAGCCCTTCGCAACCAGACAACATGAACTCTCAGCTCATCGCGGCTGTCTGCTGTGGGGAGACCGCGTCGTGATTCCCCAGGGACTCCGTCAGCGCGTCCTGGAGGCTCTGCACGTTGGCCACCCGGGAATTGTCAAAATGAAGGCGTTGGCTCGGTGTTACGTCTGGTGGCCTAATATGGACGATGCCATCACTGCCTGGGTGTCCGCCTGTCAAGCGTGCCAAGAGTCGAGGCCTGCACCACCGGCAGCTAAGGGACACACCTGGGAGACGCCAAAGACACCCTGGTCGAGGGTGCACATCGATCTGGCTGGCCCCTTTCACGGCCGTACCTTTATGGTAGTGGTGGACGCCTATTCCAAATGGCTGGAGGTCGCCCTGATGCCCTCCACCACTACCGAAGCTGTCATCCGGGTGCTGCGAGGCCTGTTTGCAACGCATGGGTGTCCTGATGTCCTTGTCTCTGACAACGGACCGCAGTTCACGTCAGGCACATTTGAGCAGTATCTTTTGGGACTGGGCATCCGCCATGCCCTAACGGCACCTTTTCATCCATCCAGCAACGGGCAAGCGGAAAGAATGGTGCGCTCGACAAAAGAGGCACTGGCGCGCCTGGACCGGGGAGACTGGCATGAGCGGGTCGCCGAATACTTGTTCGTGCAACACATCACCCCTCATGCGGCCACAGGGAGGAGTCCTGCTGAACTGCTTATGGGCCGCCGCCTCAGGTCACCGCTCGACCGGTTACACCCAGACTTTGCTGTGGCTGAACCCCCAGGCTGTGCCAACGCACCACGGTCATTTGTCCCAGGAAACCAGGTCTTTGCCCGGAACTATGTGGGGGACATCCCTTGGGTGCCAGCCACAGTAGTGGGAGTCACTGGACCTCGCTCGTACCAGGTGGCACTCGAAGACGGACGTTTGTGGCGACGGCACATAGACCAGCTTAGGCGCAGGGTCGGCGACTTGGACACTACCGAGGTGCCCCCAACTGCGCTTGCGGCTCCAGAAGAGACACGTACAGATGGCGAGGCCCCACCTACACCTCCCTCGCAAACTGCCAGCGTGGAGCCGAACCAAGCCGTTTCAGAACAGACTCAGACCACTCCACTTGCGGAGGCTCCACCCACAGCAGCGGATCCAGGGGAATTGGTTCCAACGCCACCTAGGGTCGCACCACAGCCTCAGCGAGAACTGTGTGGCCCTCCGGACTTGGCTACCAGTCCCCGGCGGTCTGGCAGAGTTTCCAAGCGCCCAACTTATTTAAAGGACTATGTTGTTGGACAGGTATCACTGTTGGTCTAAGTATGGGAAATGTAACCGATATGCTTTTGTGCCTAATTGAACCATTACGCGTAGTGCTGTATATAAGGAAACCATTACGATTGTAACTAACGCCTTATCTCGGTGGGGAGGGGTGTTATGTAGTGTAGTTTCACCCTGGGCCAACAGGGGGATATTGTATATAGTTTTCACTCAGGTCTGTAGATAGTTTTCACTCAGGTCCAGCTTACCTTAATAAAGAGCTACTTGAAGGAATCGCTGTGCCGGCTGCTATGTCAACCCACAACTTAATATTCTCAGTGGATCATGACTCCACCAAATATGAATGCAGATGAAACTGAGCAGTGGTTATTTTTATGGTAGGCCAGCCTTGTAATTAAGCACTTGCCTGGTAGCCAAAGGTGACAAGGAATTCCATGCAGGCAAGTGAGTAATGCAGAAAGGGAGGAGCACTCTGTCCCAACATAGAAACCAAGTTGGCTGCCGGAGATGGGAAGCCTCGTCTTCCTCTGTACTCATCATGTAAATGCAGCAGGTCACTAGTGGTGGAGATAGAGCTCTCTGCCCCTCCACTGCCAGCCCCCAGCAGGTTAGCCAGGTTTTAAGTGCTCCCCCGGCTTATAATCTTTGCAAGTTTATTGTTTGCAGTGCTAATATAATCCCCAGTTTGTCTTGCAGTCTGTGGCCTGCCTCAGTGCTTCTGTCCTCTGGAGGCATTGGCAGGTTTGCACTTTAATCCTCTATTTCAGGGTTCACCAGCATGGTGTCTGCTGGTGTCAGTTTGCCCACCAGTACTTCCTGTGGTGTTGGTGAAAGGTCTCAGTAAAAGTTACTTCAGAAATCCACACTGCATGAAAACCTCGCTTGTACTACATCCTCTTAAACGTATTTTATTGGGAGCTTTCTTTTATTGCCTTCCTTCTGTTCTGAACTGAGGAGAGGTGCAAAGAGCTTCTCTCTGTGAATGCATTGGTGGCTAATATGAGGGATAGGACAGCATGGCTGCACTATTTTGTGGTCCCCTGTCTCTTTCTGCTCCGTTAGATGCAGCAGCCATTTTGTGTCGTGCCACATTCCCGAGGCAGCCATTTTGTGATTGGTGCCAATGGAGCAGTCTCAAAATTCCAAAAAGATTCAAGACCCCTGCTCTAGTTTCTGCTTGGATTTGGATTTGGCCCACCATGGTCCTTTAGACTATGCTGCTGGCCTGCCATCCTTTGCCCCTAACCCCACAACCATGTGCAATATTGCCTCTATTTTCATCTGTGAAATATTGGACATCAATGGAGGCAGAAGTGCCGTCTTCTGAAGCACATTGTTCTAACATTGCTCTGAGCCCAGCTCCAGCAATTCAAGGCCTCAAAAAGATTGAGAGGGCCCACAGTGCCTTAGCCCCCGGAGACAGCAACTATGGGTGATCTTCCCCCCACTGCCACCGCCCCATTCTGAGAGTCTAGTCATCCTAGTGACACATCACAAATGCAAAACATGATAATGGAAAGTTAGGGCAGACATGACTTTGATCAAAGCATGGATGGCAGATGTGTAATCTATAGACTTTATAGCTGAAGGTGCTTCAGGGCATTGCAATTACATTAACTGGCTGCATCTTTAAGCTGCACCTGTCATTCATTCAACAATGCTCAGAGAGTCTGTTGTAGGTCGCAGCATCTGGTGCCCAAAGCCTGGGGTATGGAATTGTTAAGGCCTTGCTATTCAGAGAGTCTTACTGCTCTTTTCTCTTGCTTGTGCTCTTTCTTTTTGAACACCTGGTTTAGGGTGGAAATAAATGCATATTCATCACGAGAGAACGAATTGCAAAGAGATGCTGTAAATGCAGGGCTGCACCCAACTTTCTCTGTCTGCTACCGCAAGTGCCCTTTGCACTAGCAGGTGGGTGAGTTTTAATCTTGGGCAACAGGGGATTCCCGTGTGGCTGTTGATGCAGCAAAAGTTCACCATGCAATGGGCTTTTTTGCGTTCTCTTCCGCAACAATGTCCCACAATGGTGGAAAGAAATTCGCCAGTGTCACAACAATACTGCTAAGTTACTGGTGGTTGTTGCCCAGGGCTGGATTTAGATGAAGAGAGGCCCTAGGCTACTCCACTTGTGAGGCCCCTCCCCATCCCCCACCCTCACAGCTAGAAGAAAATGGAAGAGTGTTATAAATAAAATTGAGTGAAGCCAAGGTTGATGACGGGTATATAAAATTCTGCAATTCACAATTTCTCCTCTAAAGGACATAAGATATTATTGTTAAATACTATGGTGATTTAAAAAATGCATAAAATTAACACTGAAAAACTTTTGCAATAGCTGAACTTTGTAAATCTTTTGTGGTACAGTGGTACCTCGGGTTAAGTACTTAATTCGTTCCGGAGGTCAGTTCTTAACCTGAAACTGTTCTTAACCTGAAGCACCACTTTACCTAATGGGGCCTCCTGCTGCCGCAGTGCCACTGGAGCACGATTTCTGTTCTTATCCTGAAGCAAAGTTCTTAACCTGAAGCACTATTTCTGGGTTAGCGGAGTCTGTAACCTGAAGCGTATGTAACCCGAGCTACCACTGTATAAGAATTATTTTTTAGGAAAATGAAGTTGTAATGTTATTCTTAAAAAAAACTGCGGGCCTGGCTAAGGCAAAGGCGGTCATCCTCTTATATACCTGCTGGGATTGACAAAGCATCTGACCCTCACCTGAATCTCATAACTCTCCTGACAAGTGATTTGGTCGGCAGCCACAGTGTGGAAATAAACGATGAGATTGCCCACCAGATACCAGGCACTCTACTATTCCAATTAGGCCTCAGTGTTTTTCTTACAATCCCCTTCTCAATGAAGTAATCAATTCTAATCTAGAATTTAAATTCTCAAAACTTTCTTATTTTGTCCCTTGGCACTGGGATATTCCCAGGGGAACTGAAGGAGGCAGTGGTGCGTCCGCTCTTAAAGAAAACATCATTAGATCCTTTAGATCTATCCAATTACCACCCGGTTTCGAATCTTCCATTCCTGGGTAAGGTGATTGAGAGAGCGGTTGCTGAACAGCTTGGTAGGTTTCTGGATGAAACATCGGTTCTCGATCCATTCCAGTCCGGCTTCCGCACTGGTCATGGGACCGAGACGGCTCTGGTCGCCCTAACAGATGATCTCCGCAGGCAGCTGGATCGAGGCGGGTCGGGGCTGCTGATTCTTCTAGACCTGTCAGCAGCCTTCGACATGGTCGATCACGAACTCCTGGACCACCGCCTTGCCGACGTGGGGATCCAGGGCACTGTCCTTCAATGGCTGCGCTCATTTCTCTCCGGTCGGGGACAGAGGGTGGCGTTTGGGGGGGAATTGTCATCGCGCCACCCCTTGGTGTGTGGAGTGCCTCAGGGTGCGATTCTCTCCCCGATGCTTTTTAACATCTTTATGCGCCCCCTCGCCCAGCTTGTCCGGAGTTTTGGGCTGGGTTGCCATCAGTATGCCGATGACACCCAACTCTATCTGTTGATGGATGGCCATCCTGACTCGGCCCCAGATACACTGACCAGATGTCTGGAAGCTGTGGCTGGATGGTTACGTGGGAGCCGGTTGAAGTTAAATCCTTCGAAGACAGAGGTCCTCTGGCTGGGACGGAGCGATATGGGATTGAGGGGGCAACTCCCATCTCTTGCGGGGGTGCAATTAGTGCCAGCATCGTCCGTTAAGAGCTTGGGTGTAATCTTCGATACCTCCCTCTCTATGGAGGCACAGATTACAGCTATAACAAAGGCGGCATTTTTTCATCTCCGCCAAGCTAAGCAGTTGGCTCCTTATCTCTCTCGCCCTGACCTAGCCACTGTAATCCACGCGGCGGTCACCTCCAGACTGGATTATTGTAACTCGCTCTACGTGGGGCTGCCCTTGAGACTGACCCAGAAACTCCAGCGGGTGCAGAATGCCGCGGCGAGACTCCTTATGGGGTCTTCGCTGCGAGATCATATCCATCCGGTACTATACCAGCTGCACTGGCTCCCGGTGGAGTACAGGATCAGGTTTAAGGTGCTGGTTTTAACCTTTAAAGCCCTATACGGCCTAGGACCCTCGTACCTACGGGACCGCCTCTCCTGGTATGTCCCACAGAGAAATTTACGGTCTGCAAATAAAAACATCCTAAAGATCCCAGGCCACAGAGAGGTTAGGTTGGCCTCAACTAGAGCCAGGGCTTTCTCGGCCGCAGCTCCAATCTGGTGGAACGCTCTGTCACAAGAGACTAGGGCCCTGCAGGACCTGACATCCTTCCACAGGGCCTGCAAGACAGAGCTGTTCCACCAGGCCTTTGGTCAGGGCGCAGCCTGACCCCCTCCTCTGGCAATCTGCACAAAATTTTGCTTGATGGTTGCCATTAATCTGATTTTAATTTGATTTAATTAATTTTATAATGAATGTTTTAGAATGTTGGACTATTTTGATTGTTGTTGGCCGCCCTGAGCCCGGCTTCGGCTGGGGAGGGCGGGATATAAATAAAATTTATTATTATTTATTATTATTATTATTTGTTAATTCGAGCAAGTAAACTACTGCTCTCACTTCATTACAAACAGTATTTCTACCTGCAACACACTTGAGCAAACCTGCTCCTTTTCCTTTCACAGATATTTTGTTGCCATTTGCAACTGTAGCTGCCTCTGATTAGTTATCATTTAACTCTTGGGGGAAATGATTGGCATCACACACCATGTGCATGGAAGTTGCCAAACCAATTAACCAACTAGAAGGATTACTGTTAATAGCACCAGTTTTCCTATAACTTGATATCGCTGGATAGTTTTGATGAACTGCAAAAGCATTTTTAGTTACTTGATGTTGCCACCCTGGAACTTTTCTTTATTAGTGCCACTTTGTTTTGTATGATTCCTTGCAAATGAAGGAAAACAACTTTTCTACTTGTATATGTTGATAATATAATTTTGGTTACTGAGGACAAACAAGATTGTACAAAACCAAGATTGGATGCAGGCCTGGCCACGACATAGGCGTCCTGACTGTGACAAAAGTGACCTGTGTGCTTGCTTGCTTCCTTGCTTGCTTGCTTAACAGCTGTTGGGAACTTCAAGGTCCCTGCTCTCCCTTCTTATGGTCTTTGTACTGGACCTGGAGACGTCAATAGATAGCATTCAATGTCAAGAAGGAGGGCAAGTGGGCATTCAATCCAATGACAGGGCAGGAGTTACACGGAACAGGGCCTTTTCACAGGTCGTGCCCATTGTATGCCTCACTCTTCCCAGACCTGTTCACTTTTGGCCTGTATTTGAGAACTTTATAATTTAGGAAGACTTTGGAAGAACTGGTTGACAAGACTTATCAGTCGCTGACGTATGAGCGGATTTTATTTGCTGCTATTCTGGGCTTGTGGTGCACCAGGATTTATACCAGCATAATGGAGTTGGCCAGGATGCCAGAAGGGATACAATTTATGAGCTTTCTCCATTATCTGCACAGCAGGGGGTGTTCAGTCAACTGTGCAAAGGCTGAGCTGAAGCATTCCCTGCTGGTTACCTGCTTTCAGCAATAGGGATCACTGTTTGGTAGTACCCAATTGGTTAGCTGTCATTGGTTAGCAATTGGTTAGCTCCCTATTGGTGGCTCTTAGGTAATTCACAAAATACAGATTCCATTCATAAAACACAGTGTTCATTCATAAAGCAGTAACATAAATCTCAATTGCTACATTTTGGGTGTATATTTCAGCAGGTGAATGTACAGGTTTATGGCTATGCTGTAGTGTAGTGCTTATGCAACTGTGAATAAAAGGTGGCTGGTCTCATTGTCTTGGGGTTTGGTGGGGGGAAGAGGTGACAAAACTGATTTCCAATAAGTGCCCCCCCCTTTATTTTCGTAACAAGTCCTTGAGTCTGTACTCTGAATAGTGACACCAGGGACCTAGAAGGTGCAGGGCTTGTCAGTCCAACCCCTGCACAGTCTCATCAGGGCTGACCTTAAGGCAATTGCAGCAATTTTGCCAAATTGGGCCCCACACGCTGCTCCTAAGGGGGGCCCTGCACCAGGGCAATCTAGATGGATTTTATTTATATATATATAAGATTTTGCAGACTTTGGCTGTGAACTGGAGCCTTACCAAAAAAAAAAATTCAAGTTGCGCCCCACTGCTGCAAATTGCAATTTTGCAAATTTTGAAATTTTGGGAGAGGGGAGACTGTGGCACTGGGGAGAGGGCAGGCTGGCGAGGCGCCCTAGATTTAGAGGCCCTAGGCTTCAGCCTACTTAGCCTATACATAAATCTGGCACTGCCGATGCCCATTGGGACTGGCGGCGTGAATGGCAGGGAGCCCAAACAGTAGGTGGAGCCAATGACACATGGAACTAAATAATTCTAGGTTTCTCCCCATCCTCCTCCCAGCTGAACCCTACAGGAAGAGAAGGAGGAAGGTGACAACCCGAGAGTAAAGTTGCTGTAACAATGGAAGCAGTTTGCAGGGGACGGAGGTATTATAAATCATTGAAGGTATGGAGTTGTTTGATTCCCGAAGCCATAGGTTTTGGGTTTGGTATGGGTGCAGCTGCATAGCGTAAACGTAAATAAGGCAATTCACGAGAGCAGAAGTTCAAGGTTCGCTAGTCAAATCTCTTAGATAAGAACCTTAGAAAACTGAGCAATGTCTCTTTTATTTGCTTATTAATAAATAGAGAAGTGTTCATCTGTGCTGGTCTGCAGCCGAAATAAAGTTTGATACGTACTGATACAAGTGTTTGTGTATGGGCAGGAGGAGAAGGGGAAATAGGCGAGGTCTTTTCATTTAGATCACATCCCCAGCTTCAGTGTAACAGGTTGTAAAGAGTCCTTTTCAAACCGAGTTGCGGACAGGGGTCTCCTAACCACTCCCAGCACCCTTAACAAGTTGCAGCACCCATAATCCTTTGGGGGACGCCATGAATGTTTAAATGTATGGGGCGAATGCAGCCTATGTTCCGAGCTGCTCAGTTCCCACGGAAATCTGCAGAAATGATATAAGCACTTCAACCCATCCTTCTCCCCGAGAAAGGAGATTTTTTTTCAACATAGCTAGACCTTTCAGAGGAAGGCAAGCTTCAGAGCTGTTTGTTACCTGGTAAAGCGGTACAGAGAAGCATTTGATATTTCCCCCCTCCTTTTCCCACAGCGCTTCCAGCAGCACGGCAAAGGTGAAGGCATATTTGCAGAGATAATGCTAGTGACTCACCCAGGCGTCATGCGTGCCATTGGGGTTTACTTAAGCATCCACTTTTTTAAAAAACCATTAAGGCGCAAGCGAACAGAGACACCTCTTTCGGGGCATGAACTCTCAGGTGCTGCTTCCATTTTAGAGTACATGGAGGAAGGAGGAGGTGGCGGTGGCAAGAGGAAAAGCCGAAATCCCACCTTGAACAAGGTTCAGCAATCCCCTTAACTATAGTCAGTACAGTAGTACCTCGGGTTAAGTACTTAATTCGTTCCGGAGGTCCGTTCTTAACCTGAAACTGTTCTTAACCTGAAGCACCACTTTAGCTAATGGGGCCTCCAGCTGCCGCCGTGCCGCCGGAGCACGATTTCTGTTCTCATCCTGAAGCAAAGTTCTTAACCTGAAGCACTATTTCTGGGTTAGCGGAGTCTGTAACCTGAAGCATATGTAACCTGTAGCACATGTAACCTGAGGTACCACTGTATTAGATCACAGTTGTTGTGGAGCAGAGATGCACTAAGTAACTCTTTCCATCCCATTTTGGTCTCAGTCAAAGCCATGGGACCGTTCCATTCCCTTGTATGCTGTTCGAACCATCCCTCCCCCTTGCACTCTGCACACATTATGTGCATGGTTTCCTTATAAAAATAGGCACTTTTAATGTGAAGTGCACACTTTCCTGTGTGTTTTTCTTAGTGCGTTCCCCAGTAAGAGACACAGCTTGTGTACATCTTTTATGCAAAACGTGTACAGTGGTACCTCAGGTTACATATGCTTCAGGTTACATACGCTTCAGGTTACAGACTCTGCTAACCCAGAAATAGTGCTTCAGGTTAAGAACTTTGCTTCAGGATGAGAACAGAAATTGTGCTCTGGCGGCGCGGTGGTAGCAGGAGGCCCCATTAACTAAAGTGGTGCTTCAGGTTAACAACAGTTTCAGGTTAAGAACAGACCTCTGGTACGAATTAAGTACTTAACCCGAGGTACCACTGTATTTACCCGTGTATTGCTTTCAGATCCCAGTTTTTCTCCAAGGAGCTCAAATTGGTTGTTGTTTTTTTAATTTTATTTTTAGTTGAGCAAGCTGCAAATTATCTTCCTTTATTATGCAAGGTGATTTATATCATGAATATGTTGAAATGAAAAGCTTTAATCCCTGTTGGTGGGGAAAACAAACCCCCCAAATGCCCACTAGTTACATTGATACAAGTTAACATACTGTAGTGGTACCTTGGGTTACAAATGCTTCAGGTTACAAACATTTCAGGTTACAAACTCATAACACTAGGTCCTGTGAAGCTGAATAGATACAAGAGAAGACCCCCCCCCCGGGCAAAGTTAAGCTATGGCACTTGCTCCCACAGGAGGTGGTGATGGCCATAAACTTGGATATCTTTAAAAGAGGATTAGGCAAATTTGTGGGGGATGAGGCTGTCAAAGGCTGCTAGCCAGGATGACCAGGCTCTTCCTTCATGGATGGGGGCAACAGTGCTTCTGAATACCAGTTGCTGGAAGCCACAGGAGGGGGAAATGCTCTTGTGATCAGGTCCTGCTTGCAGGTTTCCCACAGGCCGCTGTGAGAACAGGGTGCTGGACTAAGATGGGCCATTGGCCTCACCCAGGAAGCTCTTCTTATGTTGTTCTTCAAAACGTGTGAATTATGGAAAATGTGTGCTGTTGAAATGCATCTATCATATCTCTCTCTCTCTCTCTCTCTCTCTCTCTCTCTCTCTCTCTCTCATATCTATATCATCTATCATCTATCTATCTATCTATCTATCTATCTATCTAACTATCTATCTATCTATCTATCTATCTATCTATCTATCTATCTATTTATCTATCTACCTATCTATCATCTATCTATCATCTATCTATCTATCTATCTATCTATCTATCTATCTATCTATCTCGGCCTCGGTCTTGTATACCTAAAGGAGCATCTCCACCCCCATCGTTCAGCCCAGGCACTGAGGTCCAGCGCCAAGGGCCTTCTGGTGGTTCCCTCATTGTGAGAAGTGAGGTTACAGGGAACCAGACATAGGGCCTTCTCAGTAGTGGCGCCCGCCCTGTGGAACGCCATCCCTTCAGATGTCAAGGAAATAAGCAGCTATCTTATCTTTAAAAGACATCTGAAGGCAGCCCTGTTTAGGGAAATTTTTAATATTTAATGCTGTATTGTTTTTAACACTCCATTGGGAGCCGCCCAGAGTGGCTGGGGAAACTCAGCCAGATGGGCAGGGTATAAATAATAAATTGTTGTTGTTGTTGTTGTTGTAATTATATCATCTATCTATCTATCTATCTATCTATCTATCTATCTATCCTATATCTATATCTATATCTATATCTATATCTATATCTATATCTATATCTATATCTATATCTATATCTATCTATCATCTATCTATCTATCTATCTATCTATCTATCTATCTATCTATCTGTCTGTCTGTCTGTCTGTCTGTCTATAGATCTATCTATAGATCTATCTATCTGTCATCTACCATCTCTCTATCTCTCCATCCCTATCATAGATGTGCTCTTCCTACTGACAATTACTTGAAGTGGCACTGCCTTCCTTTTCACCGGACATAATATATGTGTTCCTTCCTCACTAGAGGTCGCCATCTGCCTACAAGTTGCTAGCGCATGGCTTAAATGCTCCCTGTTTAAGCTGATCTCTAATCAAAGTGGAAGTGGAGGAGAAGCATTTGAAATAGGAATGTACATAACGCCCCCACCCCAAGTGAAGACACACAATAGTTTATTGATTAATAAAGAGGCATGGTTTTATTATCAGAACAAAGGAATCTGCAAAAAGCAGGTAGCTCTTACACAGGTTAAGCTGGCCAGGATGCCAGCCTGGCCAGGATGCAGTATCCCTGCAGCATCTGGGCTTGAGGCATGTGGCCTGTCCTGAGCCTACTCCAGCTGAGGAATCACATACTTCCTCCCTCAGCTAGTGAGCCCCACCTGGGCTGTGGGTCCTTGCCTGCCTTAGCCTTCTAGAGCGTGCCTCCTGCAATCCTGCAATTGGAATAATTCAACCAAAATGAGCAAAACCAATGAGCTCCATGCCATAAGGTGATTTGGTGGGGGGATTTCAACTCTCCCATCTCCTACGCCAGCTGCCAGCCACATGCTGTGATCATGCCACATCTAGGGTTGCAAAAAAGAGGACACATTTGCCATTTTCCCAATCTTAAATTCAGTGTGCTCTTCCTTCTCCCCTCCCCACCTCATCCTGTTCTTCTTTACCCCCCCCCCCAAGAAGTATTTTCCTCCTCTTTTCTTTAAAATCATTGTTTAAGTCATTGGCTTTCCCAGAGGTTTTTGTGGTGATGCAGCAACAGTCCCAGAGTTCTGCTGTCGCCACCTTTCCTTTCCATTGAAAACCTTCTTAAGTTCTATTCCCATTTGCTGTTGGGATTTTCAGACAAACACTTTTGCCAAAGTTTGGTGCCAGTTTGGAGTGAATCAGACAATGTTGTGTTTGGGGGGGGGGCTTTGACCACGAATCTGAGTTTTCTGTATGAATTACTCCATTTGTGGGGCACTGCAAAATGCAATGTTTTCGCTGCAAAATGACTGCAAACCTTTGGCACCAGTTTCGAGGGGATCCCAGATTTTGGGGTTCGTAGTTAATGAAGCCCAATGCCCTCCTGATTCTGGGATACAGTGGGGCAGGAGAGGATGGGGAGGCATCCAGCCCTTCACTTGCCTGATCTGCCTCACCCTCCTCTTCTTTTGACCCACCTTGTGCGCTACCCTTCAGCTCTGAAGCTTCCCCTTCCTCTGTCTCTTGCCTCTTGGCCAGTATAGTGCCCCACAAATCACTGACCCCTTTCTCCCAAGTCAGACTCCACCCCACTTCCCCCAGTGCACACTCGTCAGTGTCCTGCCAGTCCCTGACGCTGATCTTGATCTTTTCACTCTTCCTCAGAGGAAAGTGCAGGTGGTTAAGGAAGTGTTAAAGTGTGTGTTTTCCTCATTTCTTCATGCACAGATTGTACCATGCAATGCGTGATGTGTACATTTCTACTTTCGCTTGAGTCACTGCTGCCGGTTGCAGGCCAGGCAGAGCGGATTCCAAGCAGGCTCAAAATCCTGGCACCTTGCTCCTTAGAAATTACAAAATAACCCCTCTGTGTTAGGAACTGTACCTTGCCGGTGTTATAGACTCATTTGCAATTTCCGACTCTTGGAGCCAAAGGCAAATTAATGGTTACATGTGCATTACTCCTGGGAATGGGGCTCCTTAGGCCCGTGGGCCAAATGCGGTCTGGTAGGCCTCTGGGTTTGGTTGCTTAGGTCTCTCCCAAGGCCATACACCCTTTGCGGAAGGGAAGGCAGCTGTCATGGACTGGTTGGGCGCATGGAGGAACCAGCTGGGGAACCACCAAGGGAAGAAGGCTCCGAGCCTGGGAAGTAGTGGTGGGATGACAAAGGGAGAGGAGGGAGGAGACCGGGAAGAGGAGGCATTGGAAGCTGAAGAGGTAACAGGGCTTAGTGAGCAGGGAGAGTCTGTGACAGAGAGAAATCCGGAATCAGAGGCAGAGGCTGAAACAGGGGAGGATAGAGGCCAAGAGGCAGAGATAAGTCAGGTTGGTAAGGAGCCACTGGTCTCCTGCTGAGACAAGCTCCCCTTCCTGCTTGTCTCCCAGAACCAGAAGAGGCATGAAAAGGGCAGAGGAGAGGTTAGCAGCATGCAGTTGCAATCTCTGATTGCTTGGAAGAAGCCCTGGAGAGCAGGGGATGTAGACTGCTGTGACGAGGTGGGGACTGTCATTCTCGACAACTGATTTTCATGGAGGAAGACCGCTGGGAATGAGCTGCTCTGTTCATTAGGCCTGACACTCAACCAAGTCTGTGGAGATCCTGTTTTTGCTAATGAAGAGCTAACGCCATCTTTGAACTGTGTGATTACTGACTTCATGCTCCTGTGACAGCAGCCCGCAGGCTGAAAACAGGTTCCCAGTGGCGTACTGGCTTCTTCCCCTCTCCATTTTATCCTCACAAAAGCCCAGTGGATAGTTGGTGGTGGGGACTGACTAACAATCAGGTGGAAGGAGAGAGTGGGGTGACACCTATGGGCCACATTGATACAAACACCAGTCCCCACCACCAACTATCCACAGATGGGGGGCATGTTTCTATTTGAGAGCCTGCTGTACGTACATAAGACCCCCCTTTTGGAATTTAGGAGCCTGAAATTGTTAATCATGTGAAGCAAGTGCCCAAATAAGGGCTTATCCCTCCAAACAGAGGCTTATCCCTCCCTTGAAACCAAGAACACTTTTTCAGTGGGCTTATGCTTCTGAGTCATCAGTTTCGGTTTTGAGCCCAGGGAGCCGGTTCCCTGATGAAGAGTCTTTCACTAAAAGAAGCCTAAATCAATATTTGCACTTTAGGATAACCTTGGCGGTTGCCTGCAAACTGTGGGAAACAAGCATGTCTTGTGGAAATGGAATGCCAAGTGGAACTGAGTGCTGCTGCTTTTAAAAGAACAGCAACAATTCCTTTTAAAGAAAAATTGGCTGAGGGTAGTCAGGTGTCTTCTCAGAGGACTGGCAGTGGTGTGACGTAAGCACTGGGGTGTGAACACATCCATCTATAGTCTCTGCTCTCAGGTTCTACAGGCTTAAAAAAAATATTTTGCAAAACCTGCTTAACCAGATGCAACAGCAGGAGAAAAGAAATGCATGTGTACACCCAGGAAAACAATGGCCTTATCATGTCACATTCCTGTCTTGAGAAAACTCATGTTTGTCTCCTGACAAATATAATAGGAAATCGGTGACCAACAGGGAGGTCCTGTTTCTGAAACACATAAGCAGCCTGCCCCAACTTGATGCTCTCCAGTTCTGGATTGCAGCGCCTGTCAGCTCCAGCCAGCAAAGTCAATGGTCAAAGATGATGGGACTTGAGGTTCAAAACTTCTGAAGCTCACTGGGTTCGGGAAGCCTGCCCCACACAATGCAAGGATTTAACTAATTGTGTTGTCCATCTGAGAGCCAGAAAACATGGTCTGCCATCTTGATTCCAAATTGCTCCTGGGGTCCAAATGTTGGTGAAGAACACCACCTCCAACTTGGGAGTCCTTGTGCCAGGTTTTTGGTAATCTCTCAAGAGGTCTCTGAATGCTACAGAGAGCAGACAGACAGACAAACAGATGGACCAAACACTTTCTAAAATATATTGTAGATAATGTGGGGTTCTTTGTTTGTTTTGCATTATGTGTGTGCCTGCAAAGCTTGATCTTCTCCATGTTTTCCGGTTTATGAACCCCAATGGCTTCCAGGTGACTCATCCATAGAACTTTGCATCACCTACACAGATTAAGAGACATTTGTAGCAGATCAGGTAACAGACGAAAGGCTGGAAACCTAAGACCCATGTGTAATTAAGAATCAGGAAAAGATTATGCAGTGAATACAAGTTTCTATGGAAGTTGCTTAAATACAGTATGTTGCATCCAGTGAACTTTTTATTTTTAAAGGAATACTCTCATGTGACTCATTGGCTGCACCTGAAACCAAGGTGGGAAAACCCATATTGCTGGATTATTATTTTTGTTTCTATAATTCTAGCCTGACAGCTTCCTGTAGCATATATTTACTTCTCATTAAAGAACTCAACAACTGTTTTGTATCTGCAGTCTCCCTCCACCCCAGCATTAATAGGCACACCCCTGCATCCTTTTTGCTCATGCTCTTCTGCCGCCTGACACCTGCACACCTGTCTCCCTCCATGGCATTGGATTTTTAGCATCCGTGCAACTATAAAACTAGTAAAAGTTCAGTGCTTGGAACAAACTAGTTCTGTTTAATGAGATTCACCGAATATGTCAAAAATCTCTGCACTATAGCTGAAAGTTGTTCCTGTAATTGCAGAGTGAACTGAATGTGAATTAAGTTTGTTTTGTTTGGGGGGCGGGCAATTAAGAACTTTGCAGTATTTCCCATTCATCTTCCAGTTCACTTTCTTAGGTGTGTTTTTCACTTTTTAGGCTCTTTGGGTTTTTGAGTTTCACAGCTGTTGAGGAAAATACAATAAACAATTCACTTTCCACTGTGTGCTTTTCCTCTGTCAAATTTGTCTAGCACATTTTTAATGTAGCAGACCTGTAACAGAAATAGGCACAGAGGCCTATGCAATGTCTTCATTCATAGCCATGTAGCTGTGTTCTCTTGCACAATACAGTGGATGCTCGGGTTGCGAATGTGATCTGTGTGGGATGCACGTTCGCGCACTTCTGCGCATGTGCAAAGCGCGATTCAGCGCTTCTGCGCATGCGCGACCGCCGATACCCGGAAGTAACTCGTTCTGGTACTTCTGAGTTTCGGCAGTCCGTAACCCGAAAAAACGCAACCTGAAGCGTCTGTAACCTGAGGTATGACTGTAAATGCAATTGTAGCTCAGGGCTGCACTATGCCCAACTGATGTGAGCTTCTGACGTGAGCTCCAGCACACCAGGCTCTGTCCTCATTATATGCAATTGAATTTGTGTAAACATTTACATGAGGTCCCTGCAGGTCATACATTTTCCAGGGGACTGACCTGCTATTGCTGGAAATGGGGCTACATGAATACTTACGATGTAGCTCCTCAAAGATATGGAAGAGGGGGATTGTTGGTTTGTTGTTGTTCTTATATTTGCTATATATTTTATGGTTTTTATTTTGTGATTTTATGTTGTGAACTGCCCTGAGATTTGTGGATGAAGGGCTGTATATAAATTTTAATGGCGAAATACAACAACAACAACAACAAGTCAGACAATTATTTCCCATGTTGCTTCTTCTGACTCAGTGAATTTTATTTTCCTTTTATAAATCAGCAAGCTTGAAGCTGGTAAAGTAAGGACGCCTGCAACAATACCCAAAGTATCTGAAGGCAGAGCCCTCCTTTTATTTTGGCTGGGAAGAATTGGCCCCAGTTAACAGAGCACATGAGTTTATAGTTTGGCTGGTAAGACACACTTTACAGTTTATATGATTCCATTTACTCTTACCAGAACTTATTGTAATATGGAGTCGATCACATTAGAGAGAAAAACAATCTGTGCAGCAGGAGTGTTAGTGCAATTGGACATAAACACAGATGAATGTGGAAACAGAATGGAACAGACCTCTGAATGAACAGATACACAAATGACATAGACAAGAAATAGACACCCCTATTCCCTGTTTGGGAGTAAGCCTGAGGAACACAGGGGGACTTGCTTTTGAGTAGACATGCACCCCCAAATTTACAGGCATGGGTTGTGATTATTCATCAGCAACCAGGACTGGCTCGAAATGAAAACGATGGGTTTTTTTCCTTGTGTCATTTTGGGACACATTAAAGGCTAATCTTTAAATTGGGAGACATTTCCAAGGTGATGATGTGGTTAATGGTCCCTGAGCGATTAATCGTGGCATCGTTTTCTGTGGGTAGAGACAGCTGCACTTCCAAGGTGGCTTGGCACTGACGTTTGAGACTGAGGCAATACGCCACCTCTGCACTGCTTCCTTTCCATGCAACCTTGTTGACACAGGAAGACATCCTAGCAACGGATTTAATGATGAACTAGCCCAGGGAAAGAGTGAAACAACATCAGGTCCTAAACATTTAAGACTGTTGTCATAGTAAGAAGCTACTGCTTTGAGGTTTGCTTCTGGCCAAATGGTTTGTTTCAGTTCCGTGATTCCTAATGCCTGTTTATTTTTCCATTTTGCAAGTAGCAACTACTAAGGGCAGTGTGCAAGTGTTTGGATTGGGGAAGGGAGATTTAACCCTTTGCCCTCACACCACAGGCTTGGTCCAAACTGCATCCACCCATTCCAGGCGCTGTTAGGCACAGAGAGGAAAATGAGCCTGTGAGTTTCTCCCTCCATAGCTAAGGCAGGTTTGTAGGGAATTTGGATCGGGATCATGGTACAAGGGCAGAGGTTTAGATCGCCCCTCTCCTTCTGCTGGAACCCTGGTCCAAATTGGAGGTAGTGGGGTGTTACAGCTACTTTTTTGCAGAATGAAAAGATTACCAGCCACAGAACTCCCACATCACATACAGTTTGACCCACAGCCGCTTTCCAATGACCAGAAGACATAGAGGATGCAGAAGGAAAGGTATTTCTTAATTACCTGCTTGTTCTATATTATGACCCTCAGCAAAGTGGAAATATAATCTGTCTTAACTGCTACAGTTCTGGTTTTGAAGATATCAATGGTCCATCTAACTCGGTACTCTATAGAATCCTGATCTGCAAACAAGGCCCATCTACACTACACATTTAAGCATCATCATATCATTTTCAACAGTCATGGCTTCCCCCAAAGAATCCTGGGAGTTGTAGTCTGCTAAGGGTGTTGAGCGTTGTTAGGAAAACACTTGAATGGGAAATGAAAGATGAGCTGGTAAAATCATCAATGATTCACTGGGCAAGAGATATAGGGCATAATATAGAATCTGACCTCTGGGAGAAATTATGGAATATTTACTGCATGCTATATACACTGAAAGAAAATTGTATGAAAATGATACACAGATGGTATCTAACTCTGAGTAGATGAGCTAGGATATATATATCAGAATCTGAGGTATGTTGGAAATGTAAGGAAGCAGAAGGAACATTTTTGCATACGTGGTAGGCATGCAAAAATAGTTAAAGAGTACTGGGAAATGAAATATAATGAGATGAAAACAATGTTTTAAAAAATACCCCCCCCCAAACCAGTGGCATTCCTTCTGGGAATGGTACAGATGGTACCCAGGAGTCAGAAAAAAATATTTATGTATGCCACTATAGCAGCTTGGATCTTGTTATCCCAAAAGTAGCAGGTGAGTGATGTCCCTAAAAAGGAGGATTGGCAATTAGAAATGATAGAATATGCAGAGTTAGCAGGCCTAACAAGTAAAATAAGAGAGCAAGAAGATCAGTTATATAAAGAGGAGTGGAAAAACTTTGTGGAGTATCTGGAAAATAATTGTAAACAAGTGAAAACGCTAGCAGCATTAAGGTAAATTCAACAGTGTAATACATATCTAAATGGATATATAAGAATATGCAAGAATGGTGGGGAAATTAAAGGAGCCAGGGAAGGCAAAGAACAGAAGTCACTGAATGTTTTTATTAGAAAGAAAGATATTAATGGTGGAAATGTATATTTGAACGTGAATGTGATTTTGGAAATGGTAATAATGAAAATTAGAGAGAGAGAGTGAGTGAGAGAGAGAGATGTTAGGAAACAGCTATTCCTTTCATAGAACTAGAATTTCTCGATTTCCCTGGGAAAAGGAACTGATTCTTAGACCACCCTGAGAACTACCACTCTATGAGGGGAAAAGAGGGCCTAATTTTAATGGGTGGCCACTTTGACAGGGTGGCCTCTTGCCAGGTGTCCTCTTGGTGACTCATTTCATTCAGTCAATTCCATAGTTACAGCTGCCACTTCCTCCAGATATCCTTTCTGCCACTTGTTTGGCAAGCACAGGACTTGAGGATACCATTCAGTGTCCAGATATGGCCTAGAGGTTGCCAATCCCTGAACCAAGTATAAGAGATTTCTGAACTGGTGTTTCAAGCACCTCAGTGTATGAGTGATGACAACTCCCATACTCCCTGACAATCAGCCATGTTGGCTAAGGCTGAAGGGAGCTCCAGTCCAACCACAGCTGGCACCATGTTGGGTGCACGTCTCAACCGTGTTGGCGGTAGAGTTGAACGTCTGATACGTGCAGGTCCGTTGGCCTTGCGAGGGTGTATTTATGTGGCTTGAGAAGGAGGGAAGGGAATTCAGAGGAGGCGGAATAATTGCTGCAAAGATATATGGGAAGATTCTTTGGGGAATTACATAAAACTGGTGACAGTTTTAATTGGCAGCCACCCGTGCACTCCTTGCAGTCATTAGATACTTAGTGCTAGATAAGTACTTAGATAGAGAGTTAGAATTGCATCTCAAATCCAAGCGAAGCCATAGACACTCTGGGTGGCTTTGAGAAAGTTAATAGCATATGTTTTGAGTATCAGTTCTGTAACAGGGACTGCCTAAGAATGATGATGTAATAGAACTGAATCACAGCCTTGGAAGGAACATATGAAGATGCCTTATACTGAATCAGGCCACTGGTCTATTGATGCCTACTCAAACACTGGCATTAGGCAGTCTGGGACAGAGAGGTCTTCCTCTTTTCTTAATTAAATTTATTTATTTGTTTTTTTCAGTTTAAAATTTTACAACATACAACAGAGAAACAAAATTCCAAAGAATCTCCTGGACTTCCACCCTCTCCTTTGTGGGTCCTATTGTTAATCATTTCTTCCTGCATCTTTTAATAATAATCCAAATCTTTTACCTCTCCATTGTGTCCAAAATTCACCATTAAACTACAAGTGTTATTCCAATCCTACTAACGATTTTAACTGTTTACAATGGTTTTTAAGATAAATTATAAATTTTCCCCATTCCTTATTAAAATTTTGGTCTTCTTGATTGCTGATTCTTCCGGTCATTTTAGCCATTTTGGCATAATCCATCAACTTGATCAGCCATTCTTCTCTGGTAGGGACTTTAGCTTTTTTCCACCTCTGAGAAAGAGGTCCTTGTCAGCCCTGTTCCTCAGCACCTTTTAACTGGAGATGGCAGGGATCAAATTTGAAACCATCTGCAATGCATGTGGAAGATGTGCTGTACCACTGAACTCCGACTTTTCAGCTCAGCTGCCTGTTTTGAGGCAAGACAGCCTGCATCCAATGGTTTGCTATGAATACAGATGACTCCTAAGGTGCGGTATTGAGTGTGTATGGACCCATCTGTACTATATACTTAAAGTGGCATCATGCCAATTTAAACAGCCATAGCTTCTTCCAAAGAATCCTGGGAACTATAGATTATTTAGGGTACAATTTGTTTTTTAAAAAATTATTATTATTATTATTATTATTATTATTATTATTATTATTATTATTATTATTATTAAAAGGCAGCATGCAGTGGCATAATACTGGTTTAAATGAAAAGTGTAGATGGAGTCTAAGATAGAGTTTTTAGACACTATACTGAATGGTGGATTTGACCAAAGCAGCCTGCTATTCATAGAACTTGTTGAATCCTGGAAGTCTGATTCTGTGCTGGATCTACATTTGAGACGGTTGTTGTTTGCCTTCTTCTAGAGGCATCCCAGCTCTGGGAATGCTTTCCTTAAAAAAACACAAAAACCCACACAACATCAAGCAAGCTTCGCTGAATATCCCTCTTCTTGGAAAAGGAGAAAGGAAAGTGTTTTCATTTCCATATTTCCTGAAGTTGTTGGTTAAGAGACCAAGAGTTTTAAAATCCATGATCTGACAGCTGGGTATTCTAAGAATGCAATGAGCTTTGTGCAGGCAAAACATCACATGCGAAAATTAATTATGGACACCTTTGATCTTCTTTCTCAATTGGCATAATGAAAGAGCTCTGGGTAGCCTGTGAAAGTTTGGCATCTGTCCGTGGAGCTTGCTTATGTGCAGAGAGAAGATTCTATGATTTCATAAAAGAAAATAAGGTTCTCATTAAAACCTGATGGTAGAAAGTAGTCGTCTTTATCTCTCCCCTTCAAAAAATCCAGGCTTAAACAAACATGACACTAGCACCTGATCTGTCAATTCAAGTTATCGTTCCTCTGAATATAGATGGTCTGTTTTCTAGCTATCCACTCTGATATTAGAACAACCCTCCCTATATTTTTAAGTGTCTTTTTTCAAAACCATCTTTGCCCCCAGTTATCCCAGCAGGCCCTGTGGGCAATGAGTTCCATGGGTTTGTTCCTGTGAAGGATTCCTGCCTTTTCTTCACTCTGAACCTGTTGCCAACCCAGGACGACGCCAAGTCTGTAGCACATTGAGAAATTGTTAATTTGAGCCTAGATACCCTCTCATAAATCTTTCTCACGCTTTCTTCCCAGGGCCAACCGAGAAGTGGTGTGAGAGTCCCTGTGGGGCCTGTTTGGCTGCCTAGGCAGAAGGAACACCTGGTGGTTTCCTAGCAACACAGACGGGTCTCCCAGGGAATGGAGCAAGCAGCATCTTTTCTTGGTCCCCAAAGGTGGGACTCAGTAGCTCAGTGGGAGAGCATCTGCTTATGATGCAGCTTGTGACCAGTTCACCTGGTTTGTCACACCTGGTTAAAGGCTTTCTTTGTACAGTCGGTCAGGCATGTGGAACCTGGTGCTCTTCAGAAACTGTTGGACAGCCAACATGGACAGTGGTTGAGGATGATGGGACCTGGAGTCCAACAACATCTGGAGGGCCACAAGCTCAACTTTGCTTGCTCTTTCTGCACATCTTCTCCACCACTCCTACATCTTTTGAGATGATTGAATAGAATGGTCCAAGTTTGTAAATAATGTTAGAGTATTAGACAGCCATGCCCATGTTCTAGCTGGTTGGGCTCACGTTGGGTATAAAGCTGAAAGAATACGTCAGTTAGCTTAGAGTTGTCTACCTAGTATTACCCGTTCTACTCAGAAAGCATTAGGTAATCCACTCAAGGTCTTTTGGAATCTCTTGGGTTGTGGTCATGAACTGGTCTTGACTTGCCCAGAGAAAGATGTGGCTCATGGAAGTAGATTTTGTATACAGCCCTTTATGGGCAACCGAAACATAGGAATCCATTGAACGCTGGCACTCCCTCTCAAACTACCAGGGAGCATTTGCATGACTTCACATCACAGAAGGAAGTAAAATGACATTTTCATGCAAGCCTGCCTAGTGAAACCGGGCTATTTTCTTGCCCATCTCCCCACAGATCATGCCCATCTTCCCACAACTCCTCTTGTAAATAGGCTTAGGCCACACCCACTCCATACATTTAAAGCACCCAACTTCCCCGGAAGAATCCTGGGAACTGTAGTTTGCTAAGGCTGCTGGGGATTGTAGCTCTGTGAGAGGCAAACTACAGTTCCCAGTATTCTTTGTGGGGGACCCATGTACTTTAAATGTATGGTGCAGATGTGAGCTTAGTGCTGGAGCTGGGTGGTAGGCAGAGATAGAAGAGGAGAGATGGGTTCTGGGATCTGTGGATCTGTGGATGTGAACTCCCTTTCAAGGTGGGGTAGATTTTGCTCAGCCAGGGAGGGTGGGTGCAGGAGGCATTGCTCTCTACCTGTGCCATGATTTTATTTCTTAAGAGACTGATTGTTCCCTCTGTACGTTCTGTTGCTCATGTAACCAATACGGTGCTAGCTTGAGCACAGTAAGGATGTATCAGCAGGACAGGCCGAATGCCAAGGTTTGAAGAAGTACCAACAGTCTTAAAGCTAAAACAGCCCAACAAGGATTGAACCTGCCCAGCCAACTGGTCGTGGGAGGAATGGACCAAAAGCAAGGGGAGGAAGGAGAGGGAATGGAATGGAGTGTCTGGAATCCTGAACTGCAGCATTCCACGCCACAACTTTTTGTGGCAGATCCCATCGGACGCAACCTTGTGCTGAGTCAGACTGTCGGCCCAAATAGCACAGTCCTATTGCTGCTTTTGACTTTTGGTGCTGGAGGAGACTCTTGAGAGTCCCATGGACTGCAAGATCAAACCTATCCATTCTTAAGGAAATCAGCCCTGAGTGCTCACTGGAAGGACAGATCCTGAAGCTGAGGCTCCAGTACTTTGGCCACCTCATGAGAAGAGAAGACTCCCTGGAAAAGAAAGACCCTGATGTTGGGAAAGATGGAGGGCACAAGGAGAAGGGGACGACAAAGGACGAGATGGTTGGACAGTGTTCTCGAAGCTACCAGCATGAGTTTGACCAAACTGCAGGAGGAAGTGGAAGACACTGTGCCTGGCGTGCTCTGGTCCATGGAGTCACGAAGAATCGGACACGACTAAATGACTAAACAACATCTGTACTGATGGCGCTGGCTCTCCAGAGTTTTTGCAAGGGAGTCTTCCCCCAGCGCTGCCTGCAGATGCTGGGGATTGAACCTGCGAACTTTCACATTCAAAGGGGATGCTCTACTGCTGAGCCACGGCCCTTCCGCTGAGTTGTCTGATCTACAACTTAATGCAATCGTGTGCTATGTGTACAGTTTTGGCAGGTCCAGTATCCTCCCCAGCGAGTCTCCCTGAGCATTCAGAACATCAGGCAGAAGGAACCCTGGTATGAAGTTAGATCAGCCTCTCTGCCAGGGGCAGGGCACCTCAGCCGTGGAGAGCTCTCTCCCATAAAACATGCTGGGCCAGGTGCTTCACCTGGAAGGATGCCAAAAAGCCTTTATTTATTATTATTATTTTGATCGGCCTGGGCAGGGACCAGGTCAGTTCTCATGTTTATCTATGGTGTTCCCTGTGCTAGTTTAAACAGATTGGCTTTTCGTTGGCTTACATTTTCAACTTATTGTTGTTTTTCCTTTGGGAACGTCCCACATTGTTATATTGCTGCAAGGCGAAAGACCATTGGCTTGGGGAGGCGCTGTGTATATTTATGCAGTGCATGAACAAAGGACCCTTATGGTTAATTACTTCATTGCTTGCCTTTCGTTTCCTTCCAGGCCCGGAGCCCACTAATTACGCGGCTGAGTGACATGTAATTAAGCAAGGACAAGCAAGGAAGGGTGATCTTTCTGAACTTTTTCAAAGGACGGAACCTTTTCAAAAGGTTGAAAGCACTATTTCCTGTTCATCAGGCTGAGGGCCGCAAGAGTTTTAATTTATCTGTCCTCACCTGCACTCAGGGCATGGGGGCTATAATTAAAGTCTTGCCCGGACTGGTTCTCAACTAATCCAGTCCATTGTAAGGCACTTGAATACATCCTTCCTTTGCATTGGTTAGCATTTGGCTTTTGGCATGCCCCTGTAAACACTCAAAAGTGCTGAAAGCAACTTTGAAACCAGGATGCCTTGGGTGAGAAAAGCCATTTTTATTTTTTTTTTATAATAATTTTTATTACAATTTTTACAGAAATAACAGAACAATCAAAGAATAAAAAGAAAAGACAAGAAGAAAGGAAATAAAAAAGAAAAGAAACACGACCACTTCAATGACTTATTTCAAATTTCCATTGGACTTCCCCCGTCCCCCGCACAATGCATTCTTAACAATAAATTTATCAGCAAATTATACCCTTATTTCGTGTATTTCTTTATATTTTCAATTGCAATTTAGATTTAAATCTCTTGGTCACCATATACTCTAAAAATATACCATAATATCGTTTTTACCCATTTAAATCTTGGTTCTTTCATAAATCTTATCAAATTTCTTAAATATTCAAGTTTCATTACTGGAGCTAAATTCCCAATCATACGACATCTTATGTTTCATATAACTTATAATACTTTTGCAAATAGTCTTTAAATTTTTTCCAGTCCTCCTCCATTGCTTCTTCTCCCAAGTCCCGGATCCTTGCAGTCATCTCGGCTAGTTCCATGTAGTTCATCAATTGCGAGTGCCAGTCCTCCAGTGTGGGCAAATCTTGGGTCTTCCAATGCTTGGCGATAAGAATTCTTGCTGCTGTTGTAGCGTACATAAAAAAGGTTCTATCCTTTTTAAACACCTTCTGGCCGACAATGCCCAGAAGGAAGGCCTCTGGTTTCTTGGGAAAGGTGTACTTAAACACCTTTTTTAACTCATTGTAGATCATTTCCCAGAAGGCCTTCAGTCTTGGGCAAGTCCACCAGAGGTGAAAGAATGTCCCCTCAGCTTCCTTGCATTTCCAACATTTGTTATCGGACAAATGGTAAATCTTAGCTAGCTTAACCGGGGTCATGTACCACCTGTATACCATCTTCATAATGTTTTCTTTCAAAGCATTACATGCAGTAAATTTCATACCGGTGGTCCATAACCTTTCCCAGTCTTCAGACATAATATTATAACCAATGTCCTGGGCCCATTTTATCATTGCTGATTTAACTGTCTCGTCCTGAGTGTTCCATTTAAGCAGCAAGTTATACATTCTCGATAATAACTTGGTCTTTGGTTCAAGCAATTCTGTCTCAAGTTTCGATTTTTCCCCCTGGAAACCTGTTTTTTTGTCTAACTTAAAAACCTCATTAATTTGGGCATAATGCAGCCAATTTTGCACCTTATCCTTTAGTTTTTCAAAGCTCTGCAGTCTCCAATTACCTCCAATATTTTCTATTATTTCCCAATATTTCGGCCAGTATGCCTCCATATTGGTTGTTTTCCGAGCTTTGGCCTCTATTGGTGAAATCCACCTCGGAGTTTTACTCTCCAATAAGTCTTTATATTTTTTCCAGACCATATATATTGCTTTTCTGACAATATGGTTTTTAAACATTCCATATGATTTACCCTTGTCATACCACAAATACGCATGCCAACCTAACGAATTGTTAAAGCCTTCCAGATCTAGGACATCAGTGTTTTCTAGTAAAATCCAATCTTTCATCCAGCAGAAGGCCGCCGCTTCATAATATAACCTTAAGTCCGGCAGGGCAAACCCCCCTCTCTCTTTTGCATCAGTTAATATTTTGAACTTTATTCGGGGCTTTTTGCCCTGCCAGACAGAGAAAAGCCATTTTTAATGGGTGTTTCAATAGTGCTGAGTGAGATTTTACAGAAGGAAGTTCTCTCTTGAATTCTCCAATCTGCTAATTTCATCAGATTTCAAGTAGGGCTGAAAATTCTTTTCACTTGTATCAAAGGCAATCCTACACAACATGGTGCCTTCTATATGCTGCTGATCGACTCCAGATCCCATCATCCATGAGTGCCATTGGCTACTCTGGCTGGAGCTGATGGGAGTTGGAGTTGTGCAACACCCAGTGGCATACCGTGGGAGGGGCCACAGGGGGTGGTTGCCCCAGGTGCAAAATTGTTAGGCGGCGCAAACATTCAACATCCAGTGCTGCCTCAGTAGAGCTGCATGCTTCTGTTGCTGGGCTCCATGCAAACCAGGAAGTGACCTCTCCAGACAATGGAACGACTCTTCTTTTCTTACATCTGTGGCTGTAATCTCCTGGGTGACACAGGCACTGTTAGGCAGTTGAATGTGCATGTGTACTTCGTCCATTTCCCTCCCTTCCACCCATCCCCTCTGCATGGCCTTGGGTGCTGGCAACCCACGCTAAGCCACTGCACACACCTGATCTAGGACAATCTGCTAGTTTTCAGCAGCTACTTCATATATAGTCAGGGGGATGAATAAACTCTCCAGAGCTGCTTTCACTTTCCCCCCTTTTTATCGACCTTTGAGTTTGTTTGAAAACATTACTTTTGACAAAGTGCTTTCTTAGACAATTCCTAATAGCTGCTGGAGGATATCTTTTGTGCCCGGAAAAGCTGAGATACACTTTGCGGTGGAATGTTCCATGAGTAAATTCAAAGATGTTCCTCTACTTGCACAAGAACTCTATGCAAGTCCCACAATGTGGGACCAAGAAATCTGCTATGGAATTTACATAGAAGAGCATTGCAGGAATGGCATGCCTATGACCCTCCAGATGTTTTTGGACTCCATCTCCCATCAGTTGTAGCATTGCCCAATGGTCAGGGATGATGGGAGTTGTAGTCCAACAACAGCTTGAGGGCTATAGGTTAACCCAGTGCTTCCCCCCCTAAAAAATGTTTAGGGGTACTCTCATTTTCCTACTCATATTGAAGTACTGCCCCTCAATGAGGCCAAACTTAGATTCACAAAAAGTTTAGGGGTATGTGTACCCCTGAGTCCCCCCAGAAAAAAGCACTGGGTTAACCAGCCCTGTGCTAGTGTTTTGTGGGGAAAAACTATTAGCTATTTTCCTGCTTGTGGTTCTTTGGATCCATCCCCTCATGGCTTTTCATGCAAATCCAATACTCCTGAATAGCTTGCATTGTGGTATTTCTCTAGACCAACCTGTTTAAAATACAGAATTGTGCAGCATTTAAGAGCCTTTGGGATCTGAAAGCCTGTTCTCCGATTGGTTAAACTTCAACTGCTATGAAGAAGAATAACTCCATGGCATTTTTAATTTATTTGTAATATGTTCTTTAAAGAAGTAGGAGCCAAGAGAAGAGGACAAACTATTTGCATTCATATTAAATAAAATTAGAATTGGTTTGGGCGACAACATGTAAATGGCAAAAGGGGGGAAATAGATACAAGGCTCCCAAAGTATATCAGTGAATGAAGAGCAGGGTTCTTTCTCTTAGAAAGCTGGACTTCTGTGGGGTTTCTTTCCTGCGTGTAAGTGCTTCTTTTCTTCAAAGTGCTGACCTCAAGCTTGCCGTTTGATTTCACCAGTATGTGTGGCAACCACTTGTCCATCCACACTATCCTGAATGATTTTTGTTAGATGTTGGCTGGGAGATCCATATCCTGGAACAAACGTGGGGACACATTATTATGCAAGAAGCGAGGCATGCACTATTATATAGATAAAGATGTTTGGGACTGAGGGACTACCCAAGTGAACTATCAGAATTGTTATAGCACTGCCCTATAAATTTGACCTTGGCACACAGGCTCCTGAATGCCTTGCTTTCTAGAAAAATATGAGAACAAGATGCAGAGTCATAGAATTGTAGAACTGGAGATATACCTAGGGTCATCTAATTCAACCTCCTGTAATACAAGAATCACAGCTCAAGAATCCCTGACAGGTGGCCATCCACCTTCAAATGAAGGACAGCTCAACACCTTCTGAGGGAGTCTGTTCCATTCTCAAATAGCTCTTACCATCAGAAGCTGCCTTCTAATGTTTGGTCAGAATCTCCTTTCTTGCAGTTTGAATCCATTTATTCATGTCCCGGCTTGCTCTATCTTCCATGCGGCAGCCCTTCTGATATTGAACATAGGGGCGAGGAACCTCAACCCCAGGGACAGAATGCGGCCCTCCGTGCCACTTTATCTGGCCCTCAGAAGTCTCCCCAGGCCATGCCTTTCAATGGCTCTGCTTTTCACCTCCTAGTGTTTTGGCCTGACTGGAAATGTGTCATTGAACTCTGACAATGCCTCAGTAGAGGCCAGAGAAGGGCCAGTCAATGTGCATAGAAACTAGCCTACCGTGTGAAGGCAACATTTGGTTTGCCCACTTTTGCCTCTGTCATGTGGCCCCTGGAAGGCTATCCAGCAGAGGATGTGGCCCTTGTGATGGAAAAGTTTCCCTTAACTTGAGGTAAACATGACATTTACCTCATAAACATTTTGGCAGTGACCAAGCCAAGACATATGCAGAGCAGAAGGCTGAATTCTGAGGAAATTATTCTTCCTTCACACTGTTGCGATCCCACTCTCTAGTTTTGTGAAAAACTTTGCTCCTCATGAAGGAGGTGTTTCTGCCTCTTTCGTGGAGTGTGGGCAAACTTTGTAAACCTGTTGAGGGGTGTGGGGTTCTGCTTATCTTATTAAATGTAAGAGATGCCCGGGGGGTGGGGGTGGGAATATATCTCCCTCCACTTCTCTCCTTTTAAATCCCCACAGCGAAACGTCTGTTCACAATGGACATACATTTAATAATGATAATAATAATAATAATAATAATAATAATAATAATAATAATAATTTATTATTTATACCCCGCCCATCTGGCTGGGCCTCCCCAGCCACTCTGGGCGGCTTCCATAAAAACCAAAAATACAATAAAATATCACACTAAATAATAATAATAATAATAATAATAATAATAATAATAATAATAATAGTTTTGTCTGCCCATCTGACTGGGTTGCCCCAGCCACTCTGGGCAGCTTCCAACAAAATATAAAAAAACCAAACATTAAAAAAAACTTCCCTATACAGGGCTGCCTTCAGATGTCTTCTAAAAGTCATAGAGTTGTTTATCTGTTTGACATCTGATGGACAGGTGCTCCACAGGGCTGGCGCCATTTTGAATCTTACTTCACATAGGGTATGGTGCTTAACAAGAAGCCTTTTGTGAATGCAACTCCTGTGAGCTGGAGCATCCACACACCTAGCTCATATTCAGAGCCAGATGTTGCTCACCTCTGGATCCAGCAAGGATGTGGAACCCTTTTGACCCTCATAAGTGACCCTCATTCAGTGGCTGCATGCCAGATGTAGGTGGAGCAATGGATGTGACCCTTACCTTTGTACAGGACACAACTTCCCAGCCATGCACACCCCTCACCCCCCACCCTTAATTTAGAGGAGGAGCATGTTTTTGAGATAGAAATTATCCACGGAAATCCACCCAGATGCAAACATAAACAAAACACAAAAGGAATATTGGGACTTTTCCAACAATTATCAAGACTTTTACCTCTAGAGCTTGAAGTGGAGCCCGTCATTCTATGAAATGACAAAAAAAAAAAAGCCAGCATAAATTAATATGCACAATGCAAATTCTCATACAACCCTATTTCTATTTCTTAATTAGTGTTAGGGGGTGGGCACTGTACACAGCCAGGTGTCCCCCCTCTTTTTTCTGTGTCTGGGACTTTTAAGTTGTCGTTTTGTTAGTCCTTCACAATAAAATCCCGTTTCTGGAAAAGTTATGATTGTGTCTCTGTTGCTCCCCCAAGTTCCTTACAAGGGCACTCTGCAACCTGGAACAAGTGATTCAAAGTGACTCATGCTGTGCTTATTTGCCTTCAGAAAATATGCTAGTCCCTGAGCCATACAGACACCAGCCTGTCTTCCAGCAGAATAGGGCCGGGGGGGGGGGGGGAGTTCCCCTGGCACATTTGAGCTAAAATCTCCCTTCATTTATGTTTCAGCTAGGCTTATCTTTTTGAATATGGAAATGTAGTCTGCAGGTGTGTATGGAGACAGGTGACCCAAGCAAATGTGGTCACATGTGCATTGCCTAGTGCGATGGTTTTCAACCAGTGTGCCTGGGCAACCTGGAGTGCCTTGAATGATGGTTAGGGATGCCACTGATAACATTGGCCTCTGTCCCTTTTTCCTTCCCTCTCTTCCTCTGATGCCCCCTTGTATCTCTGCTTCCCAAAGGCTTGCACAGCTGTTTGTTGCAGCAGCCCTGGCTACAAGCTCCCCAGGTGAATTGTGTCTCTGGGGCTGGCCATGGGGTGCTGGTTGCCAGGAGCTGAGGTGGCTCAGAGACCAGGGATGGCTGTGGAGGCTGCCCAGAGGACTCCCAAGGAGAGGGGAGAGGAGGCTGAGGGAACACTCCACAAGGGAGACTGTTCAAAAAAGAGTGAGAGGCTGCCAGCTCTGCAGACAAGGAGTGACATAACTGGGCTCCTGAACTCCACAGGGGTACCACAGAAAGCCATGGACTCAAAAAGGTTGAAAACCTCTGTAACTTTTGAGTAGGGAATTGCATATATGCTACCTTCTATCATGCATAGAGAGAGTCGCACATCTGAAGGGGTAATGTCCAGTGCATTGGGATTAAGTAAAGGTAAAGGGACCCCTGACCATTAGGTCCAGTCGTGGCCGACTCTGGGGTTGCGGCGCTCATCTTGCTTTATTGGCCGAGGGAGCCGGTGTACAGCTTCTGGGTCATGTGGCCAGCATGACTAAGCCGCTTCTGGCAAACCAGAGCAGCGCACGGAAACGCCGTTTACCTTCCCGCCGGAGCGGTACCTATTTTTCTCCTTGCACTTGACGTGCTTTCGAACTGCTAGGTGGGCAGGAACTGGGACTGAGCAACGGGAGCCCACCCCGTCACGGGGATTCGAACCGCCAACCTTCTGATTGGCAAGTCCTAGGCTCTGTGGTTTAACCCACAGCGCCACTCGCGGCCCTTCCATTTAAAAGCATCCCTGAGTGCCACATAAATGTATTTTTTCCTGCCGTGCACTTTGTCTGCATAAAAACATACCAATTCTATGTAGATACCAGTGCTAGATTTCTTCTTTCCTTTAACTTTAATTTCCTCCTTTCCTTAACTTTCCCTCACCCATCAATCTTTCCATCCAGAAGCTCGCGGTAAGTCGCAATCTCCTTCTCCAGGCGGGTTTTGATTCCGAGGAGGACCTTGTATTGGTTATTTTGAGACCTGAGGTCATTGCGGATCTGACTGAGCTCTTCTTCACATCTGGAGATGACGTGTTGGATGCTCTGAAGCTGGAAGGCGTAGCGAGACTTGGTTTCATCCAAGGTGTTTTCGATGGCGAATTTCTGAAAAAGAGAGAAGGGTGGGGTATCCAATGATATCATCTTCTGTAAAATATTTGTGTTGATTTAAAGAGAAACCCCAGGAACTACAGTTATTTATTTGAGGATTTGTAAATGACGGGCTCAACCTAGCAGCAATTGCAGGATTCACATCTTTAACATGCCTATAGTCATATTAGATGCCTGGCAGGTTGAGCAATAACTACATTTTCCATCATATGTTGCCTTCTTTCTGCCCCCACTTCCCTACTGCCTAACTACATTAAGAATGTAATTTGTTTAAGGCAGGAGCCTGTCCTTTACATACTTTCATGTCAGTAGTGCCATGGCTTAATTACTCTCCCTTTGTACCAAATATTGTTCCTTGTGTGTGGAATATTTGTTTGTTTATTGCATTTTTAGCCTACCTTTCCCCATCCCAGGAACTCAACTGGTTTTCCTCTTTCTCATTTCATCTTCACAACAACGTTGACCCTCTAACTAGAACTTTGTTCTTGAGGGCTGCTGGAATGTAGAACCTAGGAAGCTGCCTTATACTGACCTTCCTACCTCAGTATTTCCTAAACTGACAGACAGCAGCTCTCCAGCATTCCAGGCAAGGGTCTCTTCTAGCCCGACATGGAGATGTCAGGAACAGAACCTGGGACCTTCTGTCGGCAAAGCAGTTGCTCTGCCACTGAGCTATGGACCGCTCACTGTAATGACCATCGTCCTCATGAGCCATGTCTGTTACATCCTCCTCTATCTTTGGCTACGTTACCTTGTTCAGCTGTGTCTGCAGGTCGATTTCCAGGTTCTGCAGAGTGCGATTCAGGTCTGAGATCTCCTTCCGGTTGTTCTGTAGTTCTTCCTGGCTGGGCGCATCTTCCATAGACTCACTAGTGACCTGTGGAACAAAAAAAGTAGCAACACATTTTGTTTGTGCTGTTGGAGACTCTGCTACTCTTGCACAGAAAGGGCCTGTCTACAACAACATGCATGTTTATGCATTGTCCGATGCTGACAAATTGTGGGAGGAAAGTATTAAGATCTATAAAGCCTACTTTTTTTGGGGGGGGGTTGAATTAAAATTGTAAGACGATAATATTATCCTAAACCACATACCAACATTATGTGGTTTGACAGTGGGTCAGTGCAAATGGATTCTTTGCGTCCTTACTCCTGCTAAAAGTCTGATATTGATACGTTGGAAAGATAATACCACGGCCCCCATTGAATGATAGATAGAAAGAAGATATGACTACTCTTGCAACATACAAACTGATTGCTTTTATAGGTAGATCGTGTATGGAAAAATATAATGATATTTGGAATGCATTTAGAAAAAAGCATAATGACTTGTTAATAAGTTTATACCTGATAGGATAACCGCACTGTTTATATACCTTTATATTGTATTGTACCACAGCTTCAAGTAGTTTCCCCTAATTTTGTTTTGTTTTGTGTTCAGTTTCCCCCCACTTTTTTCCACTGCATCTCTCTACTGAAAATGTTCAATAAAATATAAATATTTTTAAAAGTCTTTTGTTTGTGCTGTTGCCATGAACAGACTCGCCTGAGCCTGCTTGGAGCATCACACCCTTCTTACGGGATCCTGTGAGCTCTCACTGAGAATCCTTCCTCTGACCTGCTTACATCAGGGTGGGGAACCTCAGCCCTGGGGGCCGAATGCAGCCCTGTTTCTGGCCCTCGGGACCCTCCCTCAAGGGGTCAGCCCTCACTGTCCCTGCTTTGCAGCCTACTTTGCAGGGCAAAGTGTTTTGCCCTGACTGGCATGTGTCCTTCAACTCTAATAATGCTTCTTGTTTGCCGGGATGGAAGGATTTGTGAGTGAGTGTAGAAACTCACCTGCTGCACAAAGGTAGAATGGAGATTTGTTGCCCCGCCCACTTCTGCCTCTGGCCCTGCCCACCATTTGCATGTGCCCCCCAGAAGGGATCAGGTCCTGCTCTAGGGTTTCACCATCCTTCCCCTGGAAGATTGCTGTGTGACCTCACCCCATCCCAGCTCTGTTTCCCCCCAGAATAACTCTTCTGGAGATGGCATCAATTAGGCGCAGAGGCTGGCATGTCCTCACTTGCCAGCATGTGCCCAAGTAGGGAGGAAATCAGCTTTGTGGCACTTCCTTCGAGGTTTGGGTGCTAGCAAAGTCATCCATGCAGCAGTGAACGGCATCACCTCATATCGGGAGGTGGCGTTTCTTAACTATTCACACCTAAGCAGGCACTTTGCCTGCCTGGAAGTCAGCTTATTCATAATCACAGGGACAATGGGTATGGAAGAACTCCCTGGGGCACTGTCGATTCCTGGAATAGGATTAAGCCAGCATGCCCTCGTAGCACCCTGAAGCCAGTTCCTAATTTGTGGGTGGCAAAGGTATCAAATTGTAGCCCTAGTATCCCCAAAGGTGTGCCACCCCATCAGGCCATGCCATCACACTGACCGGGCTCTTGCCACTTATGTAACTTTGTGGTGCGATGCCTCTGTTGACTTGCATATGGAGAGGGAAGCTGTCCCACTCCAAGAATGGCTGGTGGTGAGAAGTTCACCCTTTCCAAGAGCTCTGTTGTTCAAACAAAGCTTCCCCAGCCATTTTTACAGGTGCAGGCACCCCTCCCATTCAAGTCAGTGCAGAAATTGTTCCACCGCTGAGTTACAGAACCATAAAACTATTGAGTTGGGAGAGACTCAAGGGTTATCTAGTCCAGCCTCCTGCAGTGAATTTTGGGGAGTTGTGTGTTGTCTCTCTTTGTGCTTTTCTCTTTCTCTGTGTGTGCCTGTTGTTTTCTTGTTCTCTCTGTACATTTTCCCTTGGTGTGAAGAAAGCACACAAACACAAAAGATACATACGTGTACAGAAAAGGACATTGAATACCCCCCCACCAAATGGCAACCATGTTGTGGTCATGCCTAGCTCACAACACTTAAAAATACCCATATGGGTCCAGGGTAGTTCAACAGGGCTTTCTCTATTCTCCCTCATGTCAAAGTTTACCTGCTGCTGGAACCAGGCATCAAGGCTTTGGCGGTTCTTTTCAATAATGGCTTCATAATCCGCTCTTATCCCTGCCAGGATCCTGGCCAGATCTTCTTGTGGAGCAGAATTCACCTTCACATTCACCTTGAAGTCCTTGGAAGCGCCGTGTGCTTGCATGTCCTGCACATGAAGGGTTAAAGATGGAGGTTAACGTAAAGGACATCATCAGAAGCAAGAGGAGCCCATGGGACGGCCACATTCCTCTTCTCTTTGGGTGAGAGGTGATAATTATTTTAAGGATGATGTCCTTCCTTGTCCTTCCCTCTTGCTGTTTGCAAATCTCATATCTGAACTTTGTCTCTCTTCCAAGCAGTTTCACCTTCTCTGAAAGTCTCTAAAGAATGTGATTGCCGAATAAAATAGGGCACACTCCTGCTAGATGAGACCAAAGCCTAATCAGATCCTATTTCTTACAGTGGCCAACCTGAACGCCTCGAGGAAGCCCACCAGCCGAGCATGAAGGCAACAGCCCTTTCTTGTTGCTCTCCCTTTGGAGACAGCAACTGCTACAGGTGTGCCTCCAGTTCACTGAAATGAATACATGTCAGCCCTGAGCAGGCCTACCTGCAGCAAACTTGGAAAATTACAAGGTGATGAAATGAGATACCGCCAGTTGCAAATCAGGTTCTTGGGGCAAAAATGCAAAACATACAAGGGAAGCCCCTTGGATTAGCAGAAGTTGTCAAAACAACTGGCAAGGAGGAAACACTGTATGTGGTCTGCTGGAGATGGAAAGAGCAAAACAAGGGGACATGGACAGAATCTAAGGCCAACAGAAATGGAATTGATCCAGGCATGCCTTTCAAAGAGTCTGCACCAAAACACAGAGAATCATAAAATTGTAGAGCTGGGTGGGACCACTACCATCATCTTGTCCAACTCCCTGCATTGCAGGAATCTTCTGCCCAGTGATAGGGCTGGAACCCACAACCCTGAGATGAGTCTCATGCTCATTGGGGCCTCCCTGGCTCTCTCAGAAAGTTTTAGAGGAAGAGAGAGGGATGGGACTTTATGGATCTATCAGGCATTTATGGATTTTTCCATGTGCATCCAACCCAACATTATGAGGGAGGGCTTTGTAAATGCTAAAAGATATTCCAGTGGTCCACTGAGCAGATCTGCTGCTCCAACCCCTCTGCTTTCCATGAATTTGCACGGTCTTCTACTTGTATCCACACTGAATGTGTTGGGGTGCAGTTCAAGGGAAGGAGGAAATAGTAACAAAGGCGAACTCTCAAAATTGGAATGATGGGCCTGTATCCTTCCCGGTGGTCCCATTGCCAACAATGCACTGTCCCCTGTACGTGGCCTAAGAGAAGCGCAGCAGCTTCCAGGATGGATGATCATGTACAGTTAATTGAGACAAAGTTTAGAGGAGTTGCCATTGTTGGTTGGCAAATAAACAGCTGAGATGACAAAGGAGAACAAGGTGAGGTGGAGCTCAGGTGGTTCAGCACAGCTTACAGGTGTATCTCTGGCTCCAATGCCCATCCATTAAAAAGTAATTAAGAAAACCCAGAATCTTAGCCCGGGGAGAGATCTCAGCAATTGTCTCTAGCCCAGGGAGACCAGTGCTGGTAGAACAGGATCCCTAAACCTCATTAGAAGCAGATGAGATTTCCCCATATTTGCCTTTTCAACAGGAGCTGACTTAGCTGTGCTCCAAGGGAAGAGAAAATTGGGTCAGGGCCTGAGTGTGAGAAAGCTCCCTTGTTATCTTGATTCTCCCCTCCTAGCTGTCATAAAAATATACTCCACCTGCATCTCATTCCCACTTATTCCAGAGACGGGGAACAGGTGGTTCATGAGAGGTTCCTGAACTCCGTTTCCCATCAGTCCCAGACAGCATGGCCAGTGCTCAGGAGAGCTGGGAATTGTAGTTCTAAAACATCTGGAGAGCCACAGCTTCTCTAAGCTTGTTTTATTTCTTCCGCAGAAAATTTACACTGATGTAATTTAATTTGTTATAGGTGCGTGCATGTGCTTGTTCCTGGAGAATCTGTACAATTGGTGATTTTAGGTGTTTGCTTGCTGGTTATTGTTTCTTTTCAGAACTGACATCCCGCCCTTTAACAGAGGTCTCCCGGCAACTTCAGATCAAAATATCAAAACAATGGAAACACATGCCAACTTGTTGACTGTTTCTTCCTCTTAAAGCTAGCTCACCACAGACAATTGTTTCCCTGTCGGTCTTAATCTTTAACCAGCAAAGAAGTGCAGAAGTAAGGCACAGAGGTTGCCCCGCAGATCAAAATTCCTGTTCCTCGGCAGCCCACTTTTTTTGCATAAGAACAAATTAAGCAATGTGGAGGACGGACTTCAGGACTTGGTTCCCAAGAGAGAGAATTTACCGTATTTTTTGCACCATAACACTCACTTTTTTCCTCCTAGAAAGTAAGGGGAAATGTCTGTGCATGTTATGGAGGAAATGCCTACGGGTGGCATGCCTACGGATTTTCCTCCTCTAAAAACTACATGCGTGTTATGGTCGGGTGCGTGTTATAGAGCGAAAAATACGGTAAATATTTTTGGCTAAGTATTGAAGGGAGGGGATGACATGGAGGTTTTGGGCTCAGCCGATGTACGGACTGGGCAAGTCCAGGAGATCCTATCTAAGTTTATGGTCAAGCACTAAGCCCCTTTGTGTGCATAAGGGAATCAACTATAGCGAAGTCTTTCATTAAGTATAGTTTCCTGTTTCACCCCAAACTGGAAACTGTGATTCACAACTTCAGAACCAGCCAAGATAATGAGACATCTTTAAACTCTGGCTTAATATCCAAAGCTACTGGTTGCTCCTATCTTGCCTTATTAATCCGATATATGACAATCAAATTTGCCTAGTAACTGGAGATGCCTGGTCCAAGGTTCTTGTATCAATCATGTGCTCTGCAACTGGGAAAGTGTTTGTGCAAGAAAATCTGGAGGGCTTCTTTAAAATAGGAGACAGAATATAGATAGCAAGTATATGATCTTCTGATAGGTGGACTTCTGTTTTTAAATGAAATCCAGGGCTGGGGCGTACTGTAGAAAAACTGAGTCCTGAAGAACAGTTAAATTGTCCTTTAAAAATCTTGGATCTTTACTTAAACATACCGTACTTTTCCATGTATAAGATGAGGTTTTTTTCTGATAAAATAATATCAAAAATGGGGGGTTGTCCTATACAGGGTTGTGCAGACGTGGGACGGGGGCTTGGTTGCTGCCGCGAGCAGGGCAATCTCCCCCCCCCCATTTTCTTAAATTTTAGTCCCTCAAAATAAGGGGCGTCTTATAAACAGGGGCGTGTTATACACTGAAAAATACAGTAACTTTATTTTTTGGGGGGAAGGGGGATAGAATTCTTCTTCAAAACCTGAAACTGTTCTTTTCATCTAATATCAATAGTTTTACGCACACAAAAATGTATCTGTACTTTACCAAGTCTTGCTGCAAAAGCTATAAAGGTTCTGTGTAATTACTGCAGGAGCAGCTGAATGAAAACACATAATTACTCTGTAAACAACCTAATTATTAAACAAGCCAAACTGGTATGGTAAAGTTCCCTTCGTTGCAATATCGTTCTGTGGTTTACATAGTGACAGTGCCCTTGGGAAGCTAAGGGGAGGATGCTAAAACCAGCCAGTGTACAGAGCACATGAAAACTGTGATGCTTTGTGCTGATTGCTTGGTTGCAGGGGACAACTGCAATAAATTTTTGAAAAGGGGTTTCTGAGCATAAAATGACACCAGCCAATGGAACACTAATGCATGATGGTTAATCATGTTCTGCATTTATATAACTGTGTCCCCTTTGATAGTTATAACTCTACAGAACTACCACTAGAAACACTTTAAGGTTGCAATAGCTGTGTTTTACCTATGGTAGCAAAAATTAGATATTACTACCTACAAGGAATGACGAATCTATTTCAGTTTCTCATTCCCCACCCCCAATATTTAGTTCAGTTTGTCCCACTTTTGCAAACATTTTTATTTCAAAAATTCACATGAAAATATGTACGCATTTCTGTATTCTGTTCTCTTCACACCTTTTCACAAGCAATATCCCAGCATTACAGGGACATTGAAGCTGGCTTGCAGGGATGGAACTATCTGTCAATTTTGTATCTCTTGTTTTCTTGTTTTCCTCATTTTTTTGTCAACCTTAAATTCAGTTCTCCATGTTTCTGCAGTAATTTGAAATTTATTTATTTATTTAAAAAATACTAATGAAGATTCGCCAGTATTTTATTGCAAATTTCTCCAAATAAAACTTTTTTTGTCTGCAGCTTTGACTAAGGTACTTTTTTTGGGGGGGAAAGCAACTTCTCTTAATGCATTTTTCTATGTTCACTTTCATTATTCATTTTTGCAAATGCTCTTTTGGTTGGAGAACTACATTGCAAAATTCACGAAGGCTGCGTTTCAGTTCTTATACTCTTCCAGAAAGTGTGACTGTAACAAATTCAGCTTTAAATGTAAACTGAAGTGAATTTCTCTCTGATCTGTACTGGTTAAGGGAATCTTTCTGAAATATGCAACATCCTTTGTGCTGTCGTAATCTCAGCAATGGACCATGGGATAGCTGTGCCAATCTATATATGTGTGTGTTCTACTGAAGAGGGATAAGGTAGGTTAAGGTAGTTTGAGAGGGCTTCTGGACTTGGCCAGAGATGCTTTCACCCAGTGTAGGCTGTTGTGCCCATGATACCCATTCCTGGAAAGGACAGATCTGGCTGTGGTAAAATGTACCTCGGTCACATAATGTCTGCACTACTGAAATGTGCTTTATGTGGGGCTGCCTTTGAAAGAGTGTTCGGAAACTTCAGCTTCTTCAAAGTACAGCAGCTGGACTATAAACTGGAACTGGGTATTGGAAGTATGTTGCATTATTGCTGAAACAGCCTCACTGGTTCTCAGTTGGCTTCCAGGCCCAATTGAAAGTATTGGTTATCGCCTTTAAACCTATATACTGTTTGGGACAGTTGACTGAGAGAAGGTATTTCTAATGGCTGCAGTCAAAGATTGGATTCCCTGCCCAGAGAAGACCACCTCACTTCTTCCCTAATTATATTTTTGGAAGGAATTTGGTTGTTAGCGATGTTAGTGAATTTGGGTGGGCAGGTATTTTTCTTGTTTTCTAGCCGTTTTATGGTGGGATGGCCCTTTGCTATTTAGGTATATATTGACTGTATTTTTACTGTATTTGGGGCGGGATATCAATATTTTAAAGAGAGAAATGCATGCCCGAAATTTAAAATGGAAATAAAGTGTGTGAGCTCTGTGCAAAACAAGCTCCACTCACACTGCCCAACATATAGTGCTAATGTAGTCCACAATCTCCTATTTGAATTCAATATAATTATGATATGGCTTATCCAAAACTCAGCTTTCAAGTGGAAAATGAGTCAAAAAGGATTTGATTTGGGGATTAGTTTCTTCAAAAGCAATAAGACTGTAATGAAATCCATGAAAGTCATCTTATGGCCTTATTTTAGCAGATCTGGAAATTTCCCCTACCTCCTCATGTTCCTTCTTCTTGAGGATGTGATCTTCACGGAGAGCTTCAATCTCCATTTCCAGGTCTGTTATGATGATTGTCATGTTGTCGAGTTCCTTGCGAATGTTCTCGACATCATCCTGCACACTTTGTCTCAGGGCCTTTTCTGCCTCATATCTTAGCCAAGGAGAGCAAAGGAAAACAGTTGAGGAGACTGGAGACACATGAGGACTGAGCCTATAGCTTTGAGGACTTCAGCTAGCCTACCTATTGGATGCCCTTTTCCGACTTCCATGCTCGTACAATAAAAATATTGATTTGGAAAGGCACAATGGACCTTTCAGTCTAGTCTTCCACTCTAGTACATTCACAAAGTTCAGTGAAGCTGGATGCACCCATTACATAGATAACAGAGCAGCTCTTGAGTTTTCGATTGGTATTCAACAAAGATGGGCTCAAAGACTTGGTTCCTAAAACCAATTTTCGCTACGGGCCAAGTTACACATGATGTTATTCAAGCCATGTGCCCCGAGGGCAGGGTTTGTAATGCAGAAACAGCTTGAGCAGGAGCTCCAATTTGGCCTGGAACACTGGAACACATGAAAGTTGGACTAAATGACTATTTGGGCCCCTTCCAACTCTTCAGTTCTGTGATTCAGCCCTTTGCTGCCCATTACAGTCATAATCTAGACACACACACCTCATCAGGTCCGCAATTCGCACGGGAGGTGGGGAGGAAGCTTCCACTGGAGCAAATGGGATTTCCCCCCACCGTACAAACTGCAGACTGCGGCGGAGGGCATCTAGACCAGAACTGCAACAAAAGGTGAAGCCTACAGCTTCCCATGTCCCATTCCAAACTGAGTGCACACACTTCCTGGCACTGGCTATTTCTGCAAGCAAAAAAAATTGCCATTGCCCTTCAGTTTCTCAAATTTGTTTTTCCCCCACAGTCCCACTCAGATACTAGAAATGAGTGATTCTGGAAGGGTGGGGGAAACAGCTTAAAGGAGCAGAGGGAGGGGAAGTTGAAATAGGCAGCTTCCACTTCCCTTCCATGCACACTCACTAACCTTATCTTTTTAGGTAAATCAGCAAATACATATTGAGTAAATACATGTCAGGTTTGATGATGAATATACCCTCTTAAGAACATAAGATGAGCCTGGTGGATCAGGCCAAGGGTCCATTTAGTCATAGGATCCCCTGAGGGATAGCTCAGTTGGTAGAGCACGAGACTCTTAATCTCAGGGTTGCTGGTTCCAGCCCCACGTTGGGCAAAATATTGCTGCACTGCAGGGAGTTGGACTAGATGATTCTCACGGTCCTTTCCAACTCTACCATTCTATGATTCTATGATAAGATGAGCCTGCTGGATCAGGCCTGTTTTCACAGTGGCCAACCAGATGCCCACAGGAAGCCCAAAAGAAGGACCTGAGAGGAGGAGGTGCAGCAGCAGCATCTCCCCACCTGTGATTCCTAGCAACTGCCTCCGATAGTGGAGTCTGAAGATAGCCATTGGGGCTAGTAGCCATTAATAGCACCAGTCTCATTTCAGGAGGCAGGCGAAATGGAAAGGAAACAAGCTGCGGTGCCTACATAATTCCTGAGGTTTCCTCTACTATCCAGAAAAGGCAACACACCTGCCTTGAGCTTTCAGCCTCAGCCAGGTATTATGTGGTGGCAGCCACAAATGAGTAAGAAGCAGTGGGGGAAGATAAGACCCCTTTCAACCCTACGCTCCATTCGAGATTGGCCTGCTAGCCAGCCTAGTTGCTGGCCAAGGACCTAGTAAGTAGGGCACCATAAATGGCATGACTCCAATGGTGATGATTTCAACCAGGCTTAATCTGTGGTGCATCTAACATTGCTCTTATTATTTATTACATTTATTAAATTACTTGGGGAATAGGTTGGCTTTATTGCACCCAAACGACCAGGTTGTGAAGAATTAAGGCCAAATTCTATGTCCTTTGCCCATCTCTGTTTCCATGAATAGGCAAGGAGTTCAAGGAATAACTTACTTGAGCCTGAAGTCCTCAGTGGCCATTTTAGCATTGTCAATCTGTAGCACGATGCTTGCATTGGTAACCCGTTTAGTCTCAATCTGTAAATGAGAAAGAAAATGTGGAATGAAAAGCTCAATATCGGGGGGGGGGGGGCGTGCGTTGCCAGTTGTTGTGATTGATTGGTTGGTAGGGATGAACAGATGGATGGATTTCTCAATTTGCGTTTCTCTCTGTGTCTCATTTTTCCAACCTAAAGTGCAGTTCATCACATTTATGCATCAGTTTCCTTTTTTAAAAAATGTCCTCACAAAAACTGGTCAGTATTTCAGTATATTTATTTAGTATATAATGTGCAAATATTTTTTTTGCAAGCAATGTTCTCTGACGTAATGCCTTTTCATGAGCTGCACCTCTCACTAGCAAACATCTGAAATGTTCTAACTTTGTTAAGCTTCATATTTTTAATGCAACTTTTCCGAAGCAAATTCACATTGTTATTCTGAAATATTTAAATCAAATGTCAAAAAGGGAAACGTTTACACCTGCCAGTATCTCTTGATCATTTTGGTTTTGGCCATCTTCAGTTCTGAATTCCCAGCTACCAAATACGAATGGTTGTTACTTACCTACCAGATGCTATTGGACACTATATCTAATGCATGTGAGTTACCCAACACAACCTGATGTTAACGACGATTGTTTGCCGACCATTAAATGCCATCAAATTGTCAGGTACAAGCTATTTTCAAAGAGTTTCCAGAGGATCCCAGAAGTCTTTGTTTGCTTATCAGATGCTCAACAACAGCAGCAGCAGCAGCAGCTGAAAGGCAGTTTGCAAACCACAACTGATCTTCTTCTGTGATGCTCAACCACTGATGAATGCTTTAGGTATGTTAAAGGACACACACCACCTGTTCACAGGAGATGAGGAGGAGGGCCAACAGTGCCTTCTGTGAACTGAGTGTGTGCCCTGCAACAGGGTTCAGAGTCTTCTGCACAGCTGAGGGTTTCTATGATAGTGTCAGGCATCAGAGGATCCAACCCCCATGGTAGGTTGCCAGGAACGGAGAAGACAAGGAAAGTTCTTACTACAGCTTTTCATTCAATATTCACACAGAGAGAGGCTTAGAAAGGAAGCCTCTTGGAATAATGGCATTGCCCCGAGTAAATCTCCCCTCCCCTTCTCTCCCACTTCCTCATTCATCATCCCTTCTACTGGTGGCGCTGAGGGTCCTTTGCTTCCGAGCCCTTTGCTCTCCTACTTTTAAGGCTCACCAGGTTCTGGGAGATGGTGGATCTGGAATTTTTTCTAGTGATAATGCGTCAGCCAGCTGCTCCAGCTCTGCCACCTCCTCCTCTCCCATAATTTCCCAACTTTTCCCCTCGTCTTCCTCTGAGCTGTGATCTCCCTCAAACCCCTGTTGTAATTCTGAACTGTCTCCTTCTTCTCTGGAAGGGTCAGACTGGGGAGGCGGTCTCCACCATTCCTCCTCTGTCCAGTCCCTGACAGATAGACTCTTGATACCTGGGTGTCATGACCTGTAACCCAGGTGGCTGTTGTGGACCAGGAAGCATGTCAGAACCCACAGCACACAAACCTATCCTCACCCCGTCTGCTGCAGAACATGCTTCTGATGCACAGTTGACTTCAGCCTGATAAGTGCTGAGTCTGCATAAACACGTTCTCAGACAGTCCCAGCCACAAAGTATCTGTGCCATTGTGCTGTACTGGAAATGTATTGGAAATATAGGCATCTCTCTCTCTTTAATGCAATTGTTTTGCACACTTAATGCAATTGCATTTGTTCATTTAATCCCAGATCGAAGACTTCAGAAATAACTTTCCGTTTTCTCACCTCCAAAGGGAAAAGGATGTGAAGTAGTTTAAAAACTATTTTTCTTTTCTCTCTGCAGCCCCCTCCCTCACCCATGAATAGAAGATGCGTTTCTGCCTTTTGCTAGCAAGCAGGGCCTCTCATTTTCTTATCAGCTCAGCAAGACATGCCAAGAGCTCACTGACCTTTGCAGACTAGGAACTTCAAAGCCCCAGAACAGTAACTCACACTAATTCGGACAACTTAATGTAAGCAGATAGCAGAAAAACAACATTTTGTATGAGACTAAAGAATAGCAAATTTCTAAACTTTGCTCACTGTTGCCATGGTATCACTAGTGGATAGGAGTGTGCTTTTTGTAAACCAATTAGAAGTGAGTGTGAGGGGTCCACAAGCGGTCCATGCATTCTGGTATCCAATCATATTGCTGAAAGGGACTGTTCATGACCTCATCATTTAAAGAGAATGTTATAAAAGTGTCTTGAATTTTGTGCCCTGAGTCCAGAATTTGGAGAATTCCTCTGGATCGTTTTATTCTTACTGCAGTCTGCAATAAAATCTGAACTCTTTCCACAATGCTGCTGCTATTTGGCTAAAAAGGACCGGCATATTTCTAGGACCTCCCCCCTTTGTAAGGTAACACTCTTATGGATCAAGGTTCAATGACCTGACTTGCCCCCCCTCCATTGAGACCGAGGAGCTCTAGCAAGTGACCACATGAGCCTGAGGCTCCCTTGAAGCCTAGAGTTGAAGAGCAGTGGAAATGAACCCCCACTCCAGTGGAAGCCTTGGGTCCATTTAGGCTCTGTGCTTGCGGGACACATAAAACTCCTCGACTACTGCGTTGGCACTGAGAATATTCAATGCTTTTCTTCTCCTGTCCAACTCTTTGAACTAGGAGTGTCCTTCAGGCACAGAGACAGAACAAGCCGTTGTGCTTCTGGATCTCCCAGCTCAGACCCGGAAGAGGGAGGCCCCATCACTTTGCCTTGGAACCAAACTGGTACTCTAAGTTTCAGCTGCACTCGTAAGCCAACAGCCTCTGTCTCCTCTTCATTTTTGAACTGTGAGAACCAGCAATTGTTTTTGGCCCCTGCACTTCATAGCTTCAAGCTCAGAGCTGGAGTGAGGAGCAAGATATTTCCCTATTACATCATGCTCTGTGTTTCAGAGTTGTAGCATGAAGTCAGAGAAAAGACCTCCATCCCTTCAGCCAGCAAGGCAAGCCAGGAACTGTTGACTGCTGTAACAGATATGACACAACAGGCATCAGTCATCAAAGTGTGTCAGGAAGTTTGGAAACCACTGAATATTCCTGTACTTAAGGAATATCCTTACTCCCAGTTCATGTATTGTTTTGGGAAGTGCAAATTACATCAGTTCACATTGAAATGTGAACCAGACCAAATTTCTTCTGTGTCCCTAGCTGCTGTGTCATTCTCTGCAAAGCACACCTTTTTTGGGGGATGTACTTTTACTGTTGGAACCTGAGATACCCTTAATCTGTCTCTAAAGCATCACTAAGACAGCTTCTCTAGCCTTTTCTTGAAAGACCTGAGTCGTATCACAGAGCCAGGGGGATCCATGCCATGAATGTGTTTGTTAAGCGATGACAGAGAACATTCCTTGGCAAATAGACTACTGCTCTGGGGTTGCCAGAAGAAGCAATGCAGAAGGCCGCAAAGTTAGTTCACAAATGCAATCAACACTTTTTCACTCCAAGTTCTGACGCTTGTTGTTGAACTGTAGAACAGGAAAAAGGCGGTTGCGGAAATCTTGGAATCAATGACCTATATTTTCAGCATTCCTTGCTCTTCCTCTCCTTCCCCAAGCGCATGCAAGAAAGGATGCCGTAAGCACAGAGCCTACACAGCAAACACCTCCAGATTATTTCAGCAAGAGGGCAAAGCCATATATTACAGGAGAACACACACATACATACAGGGATTTTAGCCAATCAGTTTGTACCTTGAGTGTAAACAAAACTCATGCAGAGCCACACAAAAAGAAAACTTAGATAGTGGTGTGATAAGGTGCTGTTGAGACTACATCTTGCAAAACATCCTGGCTTTAGCTGAACTTATTCATGGTGCTTCAGAGAGACCAGAGGGCATCCCTAAGAGCATATTGGGAGGGAAAGTCCTTAACAGCAGGGCAAAATGTATTAACATGGAAACCATCATTCCTAGAACTGTGTCCTGAACCAGTGAGGTTCCTTGCTCCCCCATGTATCTATGTTTTCAAAATGAACTGCTTCCCCTCTGCTTGACCATTAATCCTAACACAGGAAGGATATGGAGCAAAGTCTGGGAGGGAGGCAGGCTAATCCCAACCTTCTAGTTGGCTCACAGTTCTTTTGACTATGGAAGCAGACCCCAACACACTAGAAAAATCCACACTTGCTGTATATGTGTGGGCGCCAAGATCTAATATGAACCTTTATCTTGGGCCAAGAAAATTATTTCTCCACTGGGTAGCAATCCCAGTTCAAGCCAATAGAAGCTAGGGGAGAGTTTACTGGCAGAGCAAGGCAGCTTGGACCTGAAGTGAGGAAAAACGAGGAAGGGAGATTCCATTAGGAAGGTCCTCATTTGTTGGCTGTAGTCTTTGTTCTGCCCTCAGCATGCTTCTGTAACCCTCTAAGCCAAGTCTGAGGAAAGCCATTCAGGGGCTGAGAAGATCGGTGGCTGAAGAGTGGTTGGCCAAGTTCAGGTTGGCAAGTTCAGGCTTCTTGCTTTAGATGGGGGAGTCAACATCGTAGACCTCCAGATAATGCTGGGCCACAACTCCCATCAGCCTCAGCCAGCATGACCAATAACAGTCAAGGATGATGGGAGTTGTAGTTCAACAACCTCTGAAGGACACCACATTGGCTACCTCTAGCTATAAATCATGCCAGCTCTAATCTCACATGAGCCAGCACAGAGGCTGTCACCATGCAGAAAGCGTTAGTTAGCATACAGCAGTACAGTTAGGCAGTTTTATTTTTAATTGTTATTTTTAATTGTTATTTCTGTTTTATGAATCACTTCCCATGAACCACTTGGGCTGTGATCCTATGAGGGTCTGTCTTTCAGGTGCTCGTGTGTTTTACTTCAAAATGTGGTAAAATAGGCCTTCCTGCTCATTCTGCAGAGAGGGGCCCTGCTGGATGCCATTTTGCAGAGCTCTCTGTGGCAGCCTCTCCCAAAGATTATGGGAGGTACAAATTACCCTCATTCAGAACTGGAGCGCTCTTCAAGAGCTAAAGCACACCGTTGTGAAAAGCCTGCCTTCTTGCCTTATATAGCAACATGGAGTTAAAAGTCATTAATAGGATTAGTCACAGGGATTATTGCCTAGTTAAATGGGCATTATTATGAGTCCCAATTAACACCCCACTTAGGCACGAAGACATGTGAGCACGAAGGCAGCTTCAGTTGACGCTTAATGTAGAAATCTTGATGAGAACCAGAAATTCTCTTTAATTATCGGGAAATTACATATTTGCTGAGAGGGTGGGCTGTTTGTAAGATTAGAGTGGAAGTGTGTATTTTCCTGCACAGCCAACTTCATGTGTACTCAGAGACACTATAGCAGCTCCGTCCTCTTAAGATTGACCCAAAACAATTTGCTGCCTTAGGTAAGAGGCAAAATGGTGGGCTCGCCTATTCCATGTATGGAACTGGACCAGACTGGCTGTTGAATCTTACTTCTGCGCAGGTGATGGGCCAGAATCTTTCACTAAAATTAAGGCTGGGAAAGGGGATGCAGGGCAGTCCCTATGGCACACAGAACTGTGTCCTCCAATACCCCATCCCTACTACCCAGTCTCCATATCTGCCACCTGAGGCAGCTGCCTTACTTTGCTAACTGGTAGGGCCGGCCCAGCATCCTCCTACATTACAGGAAGTCAGGGCAGACAGGCCCACTGAAGGAACCTTCCAAAATGAGGTTTATGTGGACGGGTATATCTCTTGCTACCCAGCTTGCTATGAGCTGCAAAGTACTTCTACCACTGTGTCTCCATAAATGCACTGAAAACAATGCGGTGGGTGACATACAGCACACAAAATCCCTGCCTGCCAAGTTTACAGTATATAGGTCAAACCAAAAGGTCCAATTCTGGTTTTATTTATTTTAAAAAAACATTTCAACTACAATAGTTGCTGAGTGGTGTACAAAGGTACCATGTAAAATGATCAGTTAAAACTATAAAATCAAACCTCTATTATAATGCCTACTGGAACAACAACAACAACAACAACAACTTCACCAGCCACCAGAAGTTCAGTAGGGAAGGGGCCTGCCTGACTTACACCGGAAGGGAGGTCCACAAAATTGGGCCCCTAATACAGAATGCATAGTTCCTTATGGATATGAGCCATGCATCCAAGACATGGGGGGCCACCAACAGTGACTCCCCAAAAGCCTCCAGGATTGGGCAGGGATGTAAGGGATTAGGCAGTCCTTGAAGTATCCTGGACCAAAATAGTTAAGGAACTTGTAGCTTAATGCAAGTACCTTGAACGCAGCCTGGTAGCATATGGGAAACCACTGCAAACTTCTGAGCACCAGAGTTGCATGATGGACTGTCCCCATCAGCAGTCTGGCTGCAGCATTTTGCATGAGCTGGAGGAACCCTACCAGGCTCAAGGGTAACCCCACGGTGAGCACACTGCAGTAATTGGGACTTGAGCTTATTGCGGCTGATGATATGTTGCCCAGCTGGTAGTATGAAATGGCACAGTCGGGATAGGGCTATATCTTTAACCCTGGAAAGCTCAGGCATACTATGGGAGACAACATATGCCTTGCAACTTTTCTGAGCTCTTGGCAGCAATTGACCCAGATCACGCCTCCAGCTGTTTACTACTGACTTTTTCCTCCATACAAATCTTCAAAAGTCCAAGCAGTGAAATGAGAAGCGGCTCTGAAACAAATATAGGTGGCGAGAGGAGACACAGACAAAAAAGTTCTGCAGAGTTACTATATCCCAGGTGCATTCCCTTTGTGTAATGACCTTCAGGCTGCAGATGGGAGCTCCACTGAGAGAATGCCACCCCCAGGCCACATCCACACCATATATTTAAAACACTCTGATACCACTTTAAATAGTCATGGCTTCCCCCCAAAGAATTCTGGGAGCTGTAGTTCATTAACGGTGCTGAGGGTTGCTACAAAGCCCCTATTCCCCTCACTGAGCTACAACAGCCGGAATGGTTTTAAAAATCTACCCCAGGGAACTCTGGGAATTGTTACTCTGTGAGGTGAATAGGGGGTCTCCGCACAACTCTGAGCACCCTTAACAAACAACAGCTCCCAGAATTCTTTGGGGGAAGCCAAGACTGTTTAAAGTGGTGCTTTAAATATACGGGGTCGCCCAATATGCCTATGCATAGAAAGCTTGCATGTCAAGGAGAGTTGTGTGGAAGTTCTCACTCGCACACCACCTCATTTGGTACATTTCTTTTTATAAATGAAATTCAGTTATGAGACCCCCTGCCTCCGGTTTGAAGTGTTATAGTCCAGACTCAGGGCTATCTCCAGCTAGTGTTTCTGATAGTTAGGCCAAGGTTACTGCAAGGGGATGAATGAGTAGAGAACCATAAAGCAGCAAACATCTTTACGAATGGGAATAATGAGCGAATTAATTTTCTTCAGCAGTGCTCTTTACTTTGGCTTTTGACACTTGAGGGGTATATTTCTAGGGCCCACCTCATTTATGTGATTCTAAGTTGTTTTAAACTAGTTTTTAATACAGCGGTACCTCTGGTTACATACGCTTCAGGTTACAGACTCCGCTAACCCAGAAATAGTGCTTCAGGATGAAAACAGAAATTGTGCTCCGGCGGCACAGCAGCAGCAGGAGGCCCGATTAGCTAAAGTGGTGCTTCAGGTTAAGAACAGTTTCAGGTTAAGTACAGACCTCCGGAACGAATTAAATACTTAACCTGAGGTACCACTGTATTGTGTTTTAATGTTGTAACCTGCCCTGGGACCTTAGGGTGAAGAATAGTTAACTAATCAATGACAACAACAACAACAACAACAACAACAACAACAACAACAACAACAACAACAACGCTTGCTAACAGTGGGGAATAGGCTGTAGCTCTGCAGCAAAGCATCTGCTTTGCATGCAAAAGATCCCAGGTTTGATCCCTGGCATCTTCAGGTACAGCTGGAAAAGATTCCTTGTCTGAAAGACTGGAGGGTTGATGTCAGTCAGTGTAGACAATACTAAGCTATTGGGACCAATGGTCCAAGTCGGTATAACACAGATTGCTATGTAAAGAAATGCTGCCCAGTCTCAGCTGCTCGCTGCTCAAGATATCCCTCTAAGTCATACTCAGAGCAGGCACATTCATCCGAATGGGTCTATTTGCGATGTCAGTGGGCTATCATCTGATGCCCTGCACTCACTGGGTGACTCGTCCCCTGGATTCCCATCCATATCTTATTGGAGCATGTCATCCTTTTCAGCTTGTTCAAGGGCTAACCCACGATTTAGAAGGGTGTCTAGGCTTCACTCCTAAAACTAGCATCCCGGCATATTCTGATAGAGACATTGTGCTCTTGCAGGAGCTGTAGGTTAACTAAAAATTATGCTTTATAATATATACATGAGATGCATGTATATAGAAATAGCTGGCATCATTTCAGTCGCGGTGTATCTGAGAAGCAAGAGCGAAGTGCAGCAATCTGTCTAGAATTCAAATCGTGTTCTGTGCACATTGGAAACACAGTGAGTAGTCTGAGTCTGAAATGTTAACCCCAACCTTAACCTCCCCACCCCACCCCAAATCAAATTTACCTTCTTTAATATAATAAAAACTTATAGGGTAACACAATTCTTAATTTAAAATCCAAAGATTAACATGCCAAATTCAACATAATGTGCTGCCAAGCCCATAAATTCCACATCATCCACAACTGCAACGCGATTAAAAAATATAGAAATATGAACATTTCCCCCCTGAGCAAAACGGTAGTTAGGAGAATTTGCTTGAGAATATGTGTGCTTTAAAATATATATATTTCAGGGTTGCCTCCCCTCCCTCTTCACCCTTTCCTACCCTTGGAGTCCACACCTTTCCTTGAGGACAGCTCTTAAGCAAACACCCAACAGCAGCAACCATTTCAGATATTTATATTGCTGAGCTGAACGAGTGCTTGAATCCCCCCATGGAGGAATGTAAGCCAGTCTGCGCCTTCTCAGACTTACCTTCTCATGCATGTCTGAGATGTTTTCTTCGTAATCCTTGAAGTCGTGCTTGGTGCCCTGAGACTTCTTCTTGTGCCAGTCCCGGATGCAGCCCTCCAGCTGAGTGTTGGCCTCTTCCAAAGAACGCACCTTCTCCAGGTAGGAGGCCAAGCGCTCGTTCAGGTCCTGCATCATCTGCTTCTCGTTCCTTCCCATGAAGATGTCCCCGTGGCTCTCGCCGAAGCCCCCCCAGCCTGCCCCGGCATCAGAGGCCAGCCAGGTGGGTGCTCCAAAGGACATGGGGACAGGTAGACAGCCACTTCCTCCATGCAGAGTGCCAGCTCTGTAGGGGTCGCCGATGTGTGAGAAGCTACATCCTGAACCACCCCTGAGAGATCCAGAAGAGAAGTGGTAGAATCCTTGGCCGGAGTTCATTCTGACATCTACTAGGAACCGAAATCAACACGCAAACACTCCCTCTCTTTCCTGCCAGCGTCTGAGAAGTGCCTCAGCCCTTGCTAAGTGCTTTTAAGCCTTTCCTTGTGGGAGTTCCCTCATGTTAAACAACTATGCCAACAAGGATTGTGTCATCATCACAAAACATGCATTTCCTCTTGGTCAATTCCAAAACCCTGATTAACCGGCAAATATGATTGTCATTCTCTGGAACGCCGGTGACATACCAAAGGTGCTTCTCTTTTCTTCCCCCGTCCCTTCCCTCCTCCTCCTCTCTTCCCTTTTATTTTGCTTTTTGCATGATATCAGTGAGGTGTGGCCACCCAAGGGAGGGGTGGAGCTGAACTGAGAGAGCCCCAGCCTCTGCTTCAGGTTTCTTTCAATCACATGGCTTGGTTTGTTTTGTTCAGCTGTTTGCAGCAGCAAGAAAAACTGCCTGAATTACACATGCAAAAACACCGAAGGCCAGGAAGGGGGTTAGGCTCCGGGGTTCTCTGCGTGCCATTTTTATCATGGTTTTGGGGGCGTTTTTTAAATCAACTTTAAAAATCAAATTTAAAAATCAACTTGTGACTCCCTTGAGCACATGGACTGTTTTATAAAATCTCTTAAAAAATGGAAGTTTCAACAAATCTCTTAGGAACTTAAGAAAAAGTTACTGAGACCCGTTCAGGGACTCTAGGTCAACCACAGCCTCTCTAGGGATGGACAGATCCTCCCATTTTGGCCTCTCTTGATGTTTCTCATTTTCCAGTCTTAAGGTCAGTCTTCTGCATTTCCCTATCACAATTTATTCATTTTAAATAAATAGTTGCTATGTAGGTGCACATTTCCCTAATATAAACAATCTTATGCTATTTCCTGCTTTTTGTATGCATTCTCCCCAATATGCATTTTTTTGTACATTGCCTCGGTTCCGCTGCTGAGTCTGTTCTCCTAACATTTTGCCAAAATCAGGAGCGTGGTACGGAAGCTGTACTACCCAGGACAGGATGGGGTTGTGCAGGGTTGTTAAGGCAGCAGAGAGCATTGTCGGCTGCCCACTCTCCACCTTAGAGCAGATTTATGCCACAAGGTGCCATAGGAAGGCACTGGACATAGTAAAAGATCCATCACATCCTGGTCACTGTCTCTTCGAGCTCTTGCCGTCGGGACGGAGATACAGGATGATGAAGACAAGAACGAGCCGTCTTAAGAACAGCTTCTTCTCCAGAGCGATCTCGGCCCTGAATGGGAAGCCCGGACTTTGAAAGTCATCTAATCTCCCTTGCTGTATTATACTGTATTTTTTAATTAGTGTTTTTATGGAGCAGCCAAGTAATTTCGTTGTTCCCGAAGGGGGCAATGACAATAAAGATATTATTATTATTATTATTATTATTATTATTATTATTATTATTCACTGCACAGTGGAGCTGGCCTCAGCACCTGCATTGCTGCTGCTTACCTCAATCATGTGGCTGTGGAGGCATATCATCAGGAGAGCTAGACTGTTTCAGCAGCTGCCCCCATGTGGTCCTCACCTCACTGCCTCCCTGCCTCATCCCTGCAGCATCCAGGTGAGCAGCAGAGAGATGGGTGTCAGAAGAGTGGTTCCACAGATCCACCACACCAGCTGCTGCTGCTGGCCAATATCTGTTTCCTTGCAGTTTCCACCAACTGTCTCATGTGAGGAGCAGAGAAGACGTCTGCACCATCTTGGACATGGATGGTTCCCTTTGCCTATATATATATATATATATATATATATATATATATATGCAGGTTTTGGTGTCTTCGGGTGTCTTCCCGTGTAAGAGTCGGGGTGTCTGGGCGACGTTTCGACGAGGTCTCACTCGTCATCTTCAGGCTGGTGCTTTCGGCTTCTTGTTACTGGAACCGTTCCAGTAACAAGAAGCCGAAAGCACCAGCCTGAAGATGACGAGTGAGACCTCGTCGAAACGTCGCCCAGACACCCCGACTCTTACACGGGAAGACACCCGAAGACACCAAAACCTGCATTTCTGTACCCGTGAAAATCTACGAAAGCATATATATATATATATATATCCTGCACAAATGAGAGAAGCCCCCGTCTTCCCCACCCTCCCTCTCTCACATGCCCTCTGTGCATGCCTGAGGTTACTGTTTCTCATTTTTCTTGTCTTCCATTCAGTTCCCTACACTTCTGCAGTCATTTGATATTTTTTTTTAAAAAAAATATTATCATGAAAATTCATCATCATTTCGGTGTGAATTTCTCTGAATAAATGCATCTTTGTATGCTATTTCGAGTAATGTACACATTTTTGCAAGCCATTCTTGCTAACATAGGCATTTGCAATGTCATATTCACTAACATGGCACGCTTCCTTTTCCACCCATTTTTGTAAGCATTATTTAAATGGAGAACTGCATCATAGAGTTCAGAAAAGTGCAACTTTTGAAGGATGGTTGTGTTTTGGTTCTCATTATTCTGAAAAGTGCAAATTTGATAGATTCACTTTTAAATGTAAGCTGAATTGAGTTTCTCTGCCACCCCTTGTTGCAGTGACCACAAATGATGGATGGCTAGTGAGCCAACCTGTTGTTGAAAGTCAGTGTAGTTTTGCATACTCACAACATAGCACCCAGGGCCAAATTAAGACCTTTAGAGGACCTAATTGTTGAAAAGATTATGGTGTCCCACATATGTAATTCAAAATGTATGTGTAATGAAAAGAACAGAAAAATGGAGTGTCAGGAAGTCAATCAAAGTCCTGGTCCCCCATGAGGACTACTTTGATATGTGTTGTTTTTTTTTTAAAAAAATTCAAATGTCAAATTACTTTCGAAGAAATTTTCTCTCTTGACATCCCTGCTTTGTCAGATCAATTCATTGGACAGCTCATTTATTCCTGAAGCTCAGGCTTATCCCTTTGTGAGTCAAGGAACCGAACCCACGTGGTGGTAAATAAGAGACAAGGACACAAGAATTTAGGTTAAGAATGAGGCGCTGAGGCTGCCATGGTCGCTTGAATGAGACTAAGCCCCTCCCCCAGACCAGCCCTATTGGCTGGCCAGCCAAGAGAGCGACGTGGCAGCCGGGAGATGATGCAGGGGGCCGAACATGCCCCCCTGCTGCCATGGGAATGGTTCCCGCTCACAATACCTCCCCTCTGTGAGGAGGAGAGGCTTTCCTGGAACCTTTAAAAAGCATCCTTTGAAACACAAAACAACATAAGAAGAGTTCTGCAGGATCTAATCAGAGACCTATTGGGAAGTTCCACGAGCAGGACAACGGGGGGGGGGGGCAGCAGCACTCTTCCCCCATGTTCCCCAGCAACAGGGAGACCACTAAACAGTTGCACTAGTGCAATGACTTTTAGCTGTGCATCCTCTTCTCTCCCTGCGTGCCCTCTAAATGTGCTCTGGGTTTCCCCCCAACCCTCTGGAGCAGATTTAGGCAGGTAGTAGGAAAAAAGAGAGGCCAGGGAATCTACACTGTGCAGTTACAAGTCGTCGTGCTAATGTAAATATTTAGCTGAATACTTCCCATTACATATAGCCTTCATGATAAGTAACCACTAATAGTTTTATGAATATGTCAGATCCTCTTCGTAAAGCCACCCAACTTGGTGGCCATCAACATTAATTTAATTGATGTTTGATTCTAGAGTATTGTATCTTTGTAAGCCACGTAGAGACTATTGTAGTTAAGCGGTTTGTAAATTGTATAAATAAATCTCATGTGGTTAGGGTTGCCATATTTCAAAAAGGGGAAATCTGGACAGGAAAGTTATTGAGTTTTTGTGTGTGTGTTTTTGCAAAATCACAAATAAATTGACTAAAACAACATTGCTGACATCAGTTGCCATATGACACTGCTTTCAGATATAGTATTCCAGATATGTCCAAGAAATTCCAGACGTATGGCAACCCTACATGTGATACTGGATTCCAGAGTTTATGCACAGTGTCTGTCTGTCCTGTATTTTCCAACATTCACCTTATTTGGCTCTAGTATTATGAGAAAAAATTATCTCCTCCTACTTTGCTCACACCATACACAATTTTATATCATGTCATACCTTACTTACAATTTTTTTCTAGACTGAAAAACTAAGGTACCTTATCTTTTTTTCCCCACATACAGGAGTTGCAATAGCCCCTGATTTTGCAGAGCTTTGTCTGAGTTGTGATGAGTTACCATTGCTAGGATGAAATATCGATTACATTTTGAGTGTTTGATTTTTATATGGCAGTGTCCTAATATGGAACCTACCTTATGAGCTGGGATGGAATTATAAAACCAGATGAGCTCCCTGGCCCCTGAACATTTTGGGAGAAAGCTCATAAATACTGAATTCATTCTAAGACAAGTTTGGGGGAGTTTGTCTATCACAAGGATTGGGGCAGCGGCTTCGGTTGTGAACCTATCTAATTCACACTTCAGTGGCAGACTTTGGCCAGTGCAGCTGAACTGGTCATGCTACCCTAAAACTGCCTCTGCACATTTTCTGAAACAAGACCCCAAATGAAACGCAGCCGTCCTTCAAAATGTACACTTTCTTGAATTTTGAGATATCCAGTCAAATGATGGGCACAAAAATGCATATATTCATGAAAACAATGTGCAACAATGCATTGTATTAGAGGAAATCGCTTGGCAAAAGCAGACACACTTGCACATACAAATGTGTGTATTAGAAGAAATTCACACTAAAATGCTGAAGAATTTCCATGAGGGTTGAATGGAAGGGGAATTGCATACTGATGTTGAAATGTGGAGAACTAGAAAAATGGGAAACCAAGAGAAACTAAAATTGATGTATTAGCCCATTATTACTTTTTAAAAACAAGGACTGTGTTTTCACATGGATAGTATTAGGAATCATGACATCAAATGCTCTGATATGAGGTCAACTAGTGGGAATGCAAAGGGCAGCTGTAGCACCTGCAGATATTTTTCTTTGATGCCGAATTATCTCACCCTCCATTTCTGGTTCTTCTTCCTGTGCTTTCAGACACAAGACCCCTGTAATTTCATCTTCCCTCGCCCCCAGTTCCTACACAGTCAAGGTGTTAATGACATGATGGAGTTGCTAAGAACAGTTAGGAAGAAAATCCCAGTGTGGTTTCTAATTATAAAGCGGCAGAGAGAATGGCAAAGCTCTGCAAAGCCTTGTCCAAACAAATTCTGACTTGTCCTCTGCCTACAACCGTTTTCTGTTATGGTTGAAAGATTGCAAAAGCTGCCAAGCGACACCTTCCTTTCAGTGTCAGCGGATCCCATGTTTTTCTCATGCTCCCTCCAAGCAGGCAGCCCTGTTGCCTTTAAGAAATCTGTCTCCTGCGCAGTGTCTTCATACTGTGGTAGGATTTCCTAGGCGGTGAGTGATTTTCAATGGACGAATTGCAGCACAAATCCGTTGTTGGCTTCAGCAGAGCTGTGCAACTTGCCTTTAGCACCTGTGTTCTGGCAGTGCGGATGTGGGCAGGACCTACAGGAGAGAGTACGGAGACTGGCATAAAGCATTCACCCGCTGCTGATGCATGGCATCACTTGGCTGGTTGCCCCCATTTGTTGCCTAGATGTCAGGAACTGGCTGGACAAAGAGGAGTGGCGAGATGCCTCTATTAAGCCTCATAGAGGAATGTTCAGAGCACAGGGGATGGGGGTGGGACACTGAGGACAGGTCAGAGGATGAAGCAGAGGAGGAATGGTTGGCCACTGAAAAAGCAACAGGCATGAGTGAGAGGGAAGAGCCAAGGGCAGAAAGCAGTTCAGACTCAGCACATGAGGCTTCCCAGGAGCTCGCCTGTCCTATTGTTAGGCTCCCCCACACCCCGCCTTAGCTCCAAGGACACGAAGAGCTATGCATATGGCTGAACAATGAGTAACAGTTCCCTCCCGTCATAGTTTACATCTACGTAGGCAGTCTCCCGAGGAGGAGAGGTCTTATGGGGAAGTGGGAAGCAGGAACCATCAGTCCTGTGCAACTGTGGTCCTGCCTTGAAACTTCTCTGTGTTGTTTGCTGTTTTCTTGAATAAAGAATTAAACGTCCGGCTCGTCTCTGCGTTTGAGTGCTGACCTGCGTCTGAGCCAGCCCTGGCACTAAAGAACGCCAGAAAAAGAACTCAAATACCCAGCTCAGTTTATGCCCAAGACTTTCATGCTTAAATGAGAGTGGCACATCAGCGAGGCACAGTTGCAAGGTACATCAGGTGTGCCAAGAAGATTAGATACATGGCTAGGCACAAGCTAAGATGTTGAGTCAACAAGTGACATGCTTCCCGCACCTTCCTTTTGAAGGATGGGGGCAGGCACAGCACTTGGGGCAGCAAATGGCCAGAGTCCCAAGACTGGGCAAGTAAACAGGCACTGCTCTGGGTGGGTTGAGCTTGCGAGGTTTGTTTGTGCCTGCACTGGCTTCTCTGTGTCCTAGGAAATGGAGGCAGAGTCGATGGCAGCTCAGCATCCAGTTTACTCTCAGTAGCCCTGTTCTCTGAAGCAGGCTCATCACTAACAGGGAAGGAGACTCTGGGAATGGTTCTATGACAGGCAGGGTCTGGTTAGGGGTGCCTGGTGTCCTCGGAGCAGAGCACTCCTCTGCTAGCCTGCTCAGATCCTCCCTGGGTTCCAGCTCACAATTCTCCATGCCATCAGCCCCTTCCAAGTCTTCTCCTACCCCTCTAGGACCCTCTCCCAAGGTCGTCCTGCTCCAGTTCTCTGAGCTCCTCCCATTCTTCCTTGGGAACAGGCCACCCAGTCCATGACATCTCCATGGGACTCATGACAGAAAAGCAGGAGATATTATACCTGCTCAAGGACACATTCCTCGGAGGCCAAGGCACTCAAGGGGGGTGCAGAGCAAGGCCATTGCAGAGCAGGACTTGAGAAGGAGCTGTGTCCTGGGGAGTGCCCCGTGGGCCAGGTGGAGTAGCATTTGGCCCCTGGGTTATGAGGTTCCCCACCCCAGACCTACCTGATCAGCCTTCAGGTGTCAGGCAACCTTCTTCTTATTCTTCCAAGCCTTTTTAGGGAGTTCTCTGTCTGCTGTCTTAATTCACGTTTTGTTCAGCTTGTTGTTCTGCTATTGTGTTTCTCACTTTTTATTCAAATGGTTAAGTAAACCACCCAGGAACCTTTTGTGAAGAAGGGCGGGCTATACATTCCATAAGTCAATAATATACCCTGCTTTTGAAACTCAGAGAGGGCCTGCCCATCCACTATCAGGGATTCCGTAAAGGATTTGATAACAGAGACATGGTAGCTGGTTGACGGATCTCTATCGTTGCCCTTCTCTGTCATCTGCAGGCACCTCTATGGGTGGCTTTTTTGTTTCCCCCCTGCTACTGTATTAAGTGCATAGAAACTCCATTTGCCTAGCAATTAGGAGTGGAAGGAAATAAAAGGAAGACTGCTTTACTCCACTGAGATAGGAAGGTTGGAGTGAGATTGCCTGTGGCACTTAGGATACTACAGAGCAAGGACTTAGCCACCCTCAGCTTCATTCTTTGGCACCGTTTTCTGGGTGTTTCTTCCAAGGCCTCCAAGGGCTGGTTTGCCTGCAGTAAAACCTCTCGCATGCTAGAATGGCAGAGACCAGGAGTACTGCAATTCCCGCAGCACCGAAATAATAATGCTTGTTGGCAGCTAGTGATAAGGCAGAGGATTTAAACCGGGTGAGCAGGATTGTGGGATGCTTACGTGTCTTTGGTTCCATGAACAGACCCTTTGTTTGAAAATGCTGGCAGCTCAGAAGGAACCCAACCATCTTCTGTTTTCCAGGCACGATGCATTTAATGCCAACTCAAAATAGGAAGAGGGGTGGGGGTGGTGAATCCACAGACACAGGGCAACCCAGTTTATGCAGGCATTTGCCTGAGGTTGATTCAGACAAAGTTTTAGTGGTCAAGGCAGAAAAGGGTTGCTCACTGCGCTTTCTCCTATCACAGGGTGAGTCCAGTTTCACAGCTGAAATGATAGACATGCAAGCCAGATATCTGAACACAGGCTCAGCCACCAGTCCTGCTTCTTTGTTCTTCCTCTACACAACCTGCTTGCCCTTTTTAATTTTTAAAAGTGCCACGTGAAGTTACTTGTGTTTATAAATGTATCAGTTGCATAAATTTGTGTGTTTTTATGGCTTTTTTTAAATAAAGAAAAGTTAAAAACTGTCCCCAGAAGGAGGGGTTTCTTGGTGACATTACAGAGTCAGCCAATCAGCACTGTGCACAGCCAGCTGTGGCTGCTACAGCCTTGGGAAAGTGGCTTTTCTGGAGCTGAAACACGAAGAGGAATAGGTGTGTATGGCTCTGGGGTGAGGGTCCTTTGGCCACAAGGCCAAATTCCTCCCACCAACTCTCCCTATCTGGCCCTCAGGACTATTCCCCAGTCATACCCCCTCAACTGATCCTGCTTTGTAACTCCATGAGTATTTTTGTCAGGTTGGAAAGTGTTCTTAAGCTTGGGTAATGTCTCTTCCTTGCCTGGATGGAGGATAGATAAGTGAGAGCACATGTAGAAACTCCACCTGCTTTTGCATCTGGCTCTGTCTGCCACCAGCATGCTGTCCTGTTGTCCAGAAGGGAATGCAAACCTTGGGTGGAAAAAGCTTTCGATTGACTGGAGTGAAAGCTCTTCCAAATCCGCCGCTTCCTCTTTGGTCTCTTGTGTTGGTCCAGGAAACTGGTGCTGGAATCCATAGACTGTGGTTGCTTCAGGGGCATTGCACATCGAACTGCAAAGCAGTGGTGTTGTGATCCACACAGCATCACTCTAGTTCTAGAATTGTGGGGTAAGCAGAGCAGACCCCGGGGACATCACTGAAAAGACTTGTGTGCCACAAATAAGCTGTGCATGCAGAACAGTACAGGTTTAAGTTACTACAAGATGCAGCAGTGTTGAGCAGAGCCAGTCACATGACTGTAACGACTTCGGAGAGCAGATTCACCGGACCCTGCTAGATAATGTGAAATGTTTTGAGTATAGAGCGGCAATCAGCAGCCTGGGATGCAATCCTTCTCATTCAGATGCAAAGCCAGGCTTGTCAGAACAGTGAGTATTGCTTCTAAGCTGTGGAAGAGAAAAGAAGAGTTGATGATTGGGGCCCTAGGCTTATCTCCATCCAAGCATAAAATAAGTGCTTTGACAGGGGAATAGCAGATCTCCTTTTAACTGCAAAAAAGGTGACAGTGGGGTGTGGGGGAAGGAAGAGGAAAAGATGTCTCCATCATGAGTTTGGCTGAACTTCTGTGGAAAGGAATTTTTCAGTACTGCTCACAGAATTTTCTTTTCGTGCATCCTCTGAACTACTTGAGAATTTCAACCCATGCATGGCAGAATTTTCGCAGAAATTGCCAATTTAATACTATTTTAGTATGATTTTCTTCTTGTAGAAGGAAGCAACAGGCTTGGCCTCTGATCTTTTCAGTCTTCTCTTAGCTCTTTGCACCCGTCATCCGCCACCAGTATGAACTAACACTGTAGATTAATTCATTATGAACAAACCTGAAATTTCTCAAAAGGGAATTTTCTGAAATAATTTGCGCCCTCCACCCCCCCAAAAAAAACTACTGGAAAATTCTTTCCCCAAGAATACTTGGCAACCTCTTCCACCATTTTTCCATTTGCAAATAGGGAGGCTATTTCTACCCAATCTTGTTTCCAGCAGCTCTTTCAAGGTGGAGTAGCATTAGGGCTTGGAAATAAAGCAAACAGATTACAAAAAAAAAAAAAAAAATCCTATGGGAAGGTAAAAAAAAAGACAAAAACCCCAACAACACCCTTGTCTTCAATGCATTGTTTTCTGGGCAGATTACAAATACTTAATTTCTATGGGGAGAGAATAAAAAATGCTTGTGTTTTATACATAGTTTTATGGGCAAAACAACAACGGCCACCTACAACCACACTAGCAAAATTTAGAAATAGTCAGTTTCAGTCTCTCTCTCTCTCTCTCTCTCTCTCTCTCTCTCTCTCTCTCTCTCTCACACACACACACACACACACACACGTTGCTGTGTGGAGTGCTGTTCTTCAAGGTTCTAGCCATCCATGCTGAGCTCCATGATACTCAATTTCATTCCTCCTGTTTTTCTATTTCCCCTCCTCCCACCAACAGCCATTAACCAGTCTGTGCTCACTGACCGTGCTCTGTCCTTATTGGAATGCTTTGGGTCCCTCTCCCTTTGGGCTTTCATTCTCCCTAAATATTGTTTTGTCTTCTGCAAACCCTGGAGTCCCCCCAATCGTGCTGCTACCTCCCGCTTTTGAGTGGCTGGGTGATACTATTTTGCCTACATAAGAATCCCTCCTCAGAGAATGGGTTGGCTGCTAGTACAGTGTTTGTGAACGTGGCTCCAGAGAACAACTGCAGGAAACAAACAGGTTTTTCTTGGTGCCTTGGGGCCACTTGACATATTACTGATCTGGAGTGATTGAGACATGCAGAGAGAGATAACAGGTTGAGGGTGGAACAGCACATTATGATAATTTCGGGACAGATGCCAAAATCTAGCAGCCTTGAGTCAAGTTCTGTATCTTCATTACTTGTAATAAAATGTACCTGGTCTTCCTGACATCATGACCTCTCATGTCATTGACTGTTTGTGATAACATGTGGTTCCACGCTTATTTTGGGACTGTGTGGCTTCTAGCAACTGGCCTGCAGAAGCATTCTGCTTCCAATGGTGGAGGGAGAACCAAGCCACCGCAACTAGGAGCCATGTTCCCATCAGACAGATAAATTGGCCTAACTGATGGAGGATCATATGGGGCAAAATTTGCTTGGGTGCTAAGAGTCTTTTCCAAGGAAATAGGATCCTCCTTACAGAGGGTCCTGGTTGCGCACGGGCCCCGGGAATGACCCCACAGGATTAAATTGTTAGGGGTGTAGCTAGCCCTGGCCCCCTCAGTCCAGGGATCGCGCCAGGCTGTTTTGGCCAATTGCACGAGGTGGCGTGATCCCTGGGCTCAATATAGGCAGCAGTGCGATGCAATTGGGGGTACTTGCTTCGTGCTGCCAGACACCTGCCCTCCCTCCCTCTTATGTTAGGCAGTGTTGCGTTGGCCTTGCTTTGGATTGGGTCGCCTGTTTTTGGAACAGGGGCTGGGTAGGAAATTTTCCATTTGGAAGATTGGCTTTGGCCACTTGGTTTTTGCCTACCCCCTCAGCAATCGTCACAACCTGTAACGATTTGGCGTTAGGCATTGGCTTTTGGAATGCAGGGGAGGGGAGGTGCAGCCATCACATGCCCCTCCAGGAATAGGGTATTCCGGTAAAGGAATCTGGGGGTCCTGGTTCTCATCCAAAGTTCGCTTGAGGGGCTAGGGCCATGCCAGGACCACAGGAACCCCGGGGTGAGCATCAGTCGGTCTTCATTGATGTTGCTCCCTTGTTTGGTGTTTACCCTTTCAGACTACCAGCCAGAGAGGTAGAGTCAGTTATAGTCTGCTGCCAATGCCTAAGCCAATACCGCCCATCCTTTTGTAATTAATAAAGTTGTGGCCAAAATTTACCCAATAACTTAAACTAAAATATGTGTGTGAAGTTCTTTCGGGGGGAGGTCTTGGCGCCTCCAAGCACAATTATTATACTGCATCAGAAGGAGTTTATATGGTGACATTCGCTCTGTTTCCATTCTGCTGAAACTAATGTCATTAATTACAAGCAACGACCGTTTTAGGCATCCAATTATCATGTGTCCGTGCACACGCGCACTGCGTTAGCCCCAGAAGTGGCCAGAGAAAGGGGCATAATGGGGGTGGGATGAGGGTGGAGAAGTCTTATGTGCACTCTCTTGACATGTTGGGAACTCACCCCCTGCACAAAGTGGTCGTTGCCTCTACGTAATTAATTTCAGTGCATGTCAGTGGGAGGGAAATGCCAAAAACAACGCATAAAATGACGTAATTGTTTATACAGTATATCATTTGCAGGCTAAAACAACAATAGCAAATATTGCTCATAGTCTACCAATCGTACTTGCTTGTGTGGTTCTTGTTCTTGGCCTCGAGCAAACACACAGATTGTGGCAACTTCTGCTCCCATTACCGTTTCCAAAGGAATTCTGCAGCATTCCTACTCATCGCCCTCACCCTTATCGTTGGAACAGCCAAGTAGGAAATGTTTCTTAAGAGGCCTTCTTGACCTTTCCAATCACAACGACTGTGACAATTGACACTTAATAAGGCACTTGGCTTTCGGAAGCCTCCCTTCCTGTTTATAGTCTCACACTATCCCTTGGGCAGTTGTAGCAATTGCTTTCATGGGTGGTTATCAAAAAGGAAGAAACAAACAAAAGAATTTTAATGGGTTGCTTTTCCAGTTTCTTTTAATGAACTTGAGAGCAAGGTGAGTCAGTGTGGTGCAGTGGTTAGAGGACTGGGCTTAGAACAGACAGACCCAGGTTCCAAACCTTGTTTAGCCACAAGGCAATTCTTGGTGACCTTGGTCATGACACTAACTCCTATCCTAACCAACCTCGCAGGATTGTTGTGAAGATAAAGCATTTGTCACTCTGAGCTTGCTCAGGAAAGATGATTTACAACGACACATTTCTGGACCACGTGTGAAATGCTGTTTTAATCTCCAGTCTTACATAATCATTTACTGACCTTGAAGACTTATTTGAGTTTTATAAAGCTAGAGGCAGGTACAGTGTTTGTGGAATGCATACTACTTGTAAAAGTTCATAGATTTTTAGATCATTAGTCAAGGAACTTTTTCAATTTACGGTTGGTGGCGGGGCCACAATTCATATCTAATTCGTAACATTTGGCAATAATTTGTAAGGTTCAGAGCAGATTCTTTTTTTGTTTGTTTGTTCATTGTGAATTTATTCCTTTAACCATTAATGTCTATAGTATCTGCATTTTTGTACTTTTTATCATTCTGCATATAAATATTCAACAGTCAAGAAATAACTTTTTTTAAAAAAAACATATCCAGTTTTCTTCACTTTCTTCCTAAAATGAAGCTGTTCATTGCTTCAGTTCTGCCCTGCTCCAAAAATAGGGACATCCCGTTTCCATTAGAGCTTTCAGAAATGTCATGATGAGTTTGTTTGACAAGAAGTGCGTTAAGATTTCCCAAATGGGAACATGATTTCCCCCTTCCTTTTTTTTTTAAAAAAAAAAAATCCAATATGGTTAAGAATAAAGCATTTTTACTCCTTCTATAAAGGTAGGGAGACAGAAGCTGATGGTGTTAATCTGAATTAGTTGCCCTTCGTACCCCAAGAGAACAACTTGATAACTCTTGAAGAGGGAAGAGGCATGTGTTTCATGATAAGGTGTTGTCTCTGTACAAGATAAACACAGATAAGCTTAAGGGAGGCTTTGAATCCTTCCCAGCAAGTCCAAACAACCTGCACAGTATATGAATGGAGATAATTCCATAATTACCCTAGAAAAAGAATGAAGTCATGAGAACATCTTATGGGCAGGTGACAGCCAAGGCAGGGGGGGTGGGGGAGAGGCTGTTAATGTGCTTGCCAGTAGGCACGGATATGAAGCAATTAGTAAAATAAAAACAAAAAAACAAAGGCCTGGTTTGCACTAACACAGATCCATGGCTTAGATCAGGGACTTATTTAGGGAGTGAGAAGAGCCTAACAGGATCAAGCCAAAGGTCCATTCAATCTAGAATCCTGTCCTCATAGTGGCCAAACAGATACCCATGGGAAGCTCACAAACAGCAGCTGAGCACAGCACCCACCCGAGCTTCTGTTTACCTTGAGAGTAGGTGGGAAATGGCCTTCTTTGTGGTGGCACCTTTGATTGCGGAACGTCCTGAGAACTGTATAGAATGAAGACCCTTTTATTGTTCAGTCTTTCAATTCCATTTGATCTGTTTTGCCCTTTTAATGTGTATTTTTTTTTATTATGATGTTTATTTAGATTTTGCTGCTTTGAGTATATTCTAGTGTACATTCATCTCAGTTTATTGAGCGTTTGATGTTTTGCAACCTGCCCTGGGAATTTCCTGATCAAAGGGCAAGTTATAAAAATCAGGGATATAGAAGCCTGCTGTCCCCAAATGTTGTGGGACTCCCATAAGTCCCAGCCAGTAGAGCCCATAATCTGGGATGGTGAAAAGTAGAGTCCAGCAACATTTTGGGGTGGGGTGGTGGGTGGTGGTACAGATTCCCTGTCCCTTGTAGAAATCCTCGCAATAAATAAAATAACAACCATATTGTTAAGTTGCGGGCGAACATATCAGATGACACAGCGATTCTTCAAATAGCTCTTCTTTATTCTGAGGCCAGAACTGAACTGAGGAGCTCAGTCAGCCTGCTTACATAGAGCTCCACTAGAATGCAACAGTAACCATTTTCTGTAACTAGCCAATCACTGAATGTCACTTTCGATCCTTCATTTGCATACAAACTATCCAATCACTGAACTTCACTTTCGATCCTTCATTTGCATAACTATCTACAGTATCCCCCTGCTGGCCCAGGGTGAGAACTTCAGTACATAACACCTATAATAAATAGGATAGCCAGAAGAGGATGTTCTGTATCAAAATTAGAAAATCATCAACACAAATTCTCTTTCACTTCAGCACACCAGGTGTTTCCACACTTATTTGCAATCAAGGAAAAGGCTTACCAAGAATTATTCTCTGCCTTTGACTCCAATACAGTTTGATGCATTTCCAGCCTCTCTCAATGTTATCCACACACCGCACCCTGCATAGCTCCTGTAACTGCTTTGCTTATACCTCTGCCTTGGAATTTGAGAGCGTTTACGATATTTAGCTTGCACAATCCTGTCAGACACAATTAAATGACAGGGAGCCTTAGACTTCTTTTCCATTCAGATTTAATGATTAATTAGTAGAAACAATGCAGCAAATGGTAGGTTACAGGGTTGTTGTTTTTTTTCAGACGGAACTCACTGGAACCAAGTTCTGGCACCTCACAGGTGGGCGCCATTGCCATTATAAGAGAACAAGGGAGGCGTTCGTGGTGAGTACTGGCACCTCTTTTTCTAGATAAATAGCACTGCTAGGTTAGCCTCCCCTGGTACAGACTAAGCCAATCTTTGAGGTTTTCTGAGGGGATCCTTGTAGTCATTTCATGACCAGAAGATTGCCCCTTGGTGACCATGTGAAAAAAGGTCCTCTCAGCAATAGAGTAGTACCCACCTTTTGGAATGCTCTCCCTCAGGTAATTCATGAGGTGGCAGCACCAATGTCCTTAAAACACCTATTTAAGACTTTTGTGTTTACCTAAGAGTTCCTGGACAGTGAACCTCAGTTTTTATGTTTGTACACTGCTAATTTTGAACTGTGATGCACACCTGTGCGGATTTTTTTTGTCACCCTCCCCCCCATTGAAATTATTAAAAGAGGGTAAAATGAGATAATTACAGTTGCAAGTGTTATTTTCTGGTTTATTTACTTAACATTGTGAGCATAAGCACTTAAAACTCCCCCCCATCTTTGTTCTCACACCCCACCTCTCCCCCTGTGCGTTCCAAGGTTTGGGTCCTGAGTTGAGGGAGCTTTCGCTTCTCTCCTCCCCTCTCCCCTCCCCTTGTTTGTTTGCCTGCCTCCTTCCCATCCTCCTTCCTGCCCTCTCCCTGCCTGCCTCCTCCAGCAGCCCAGGAACGTGGAGCAACGGCGCGCCGCCTGTCCACGACTCCCAAGCCTCCCCCGAGCTGTCAAAACGAAGAGGGAAGGGGGAAAGGCCACTGGCAAAGTGGTGCAGCTCCCCCTTCCCCCAACGGCTCGGGGTAGGCTTGGAAGTCGCGGGCGGGCATGTCGCCCCCCTCAGTGAATGTCGCCCCCCTCAGCAATGACACCCAGGGCGGTCTGCCCCCACCGTACCCCCTTCCTATGCCTCTGCCCTCCCAAATTTGCCCCAGAGGGTTGAGAGAAACCCCAGAGAAGTTTTTTTTTTTGGGGGGGGGTGATGGCTGGGATTATGCAGAGAGGAGAAGGGGAGGAGCAATGTTATTGTGTGAGTGAAAGTCATCCTACTTGTGCAATGACTTCGTGAGATACAACCCTCTGCCTTCTTTTTTTTCAAAAATGTTTTTTTTTGAACTTTTAGAGACTTTTATTTTATTGCCCAAGACCTTTTGTGTAACATTCGTGTACGTATTTGCAGCCTCTGACCCCTCTCCCATGACTACTCTCCTCCACACTCTGGCTGCCATTCCTCTACAGCTGCTAGCTGTGTTGGCCTGCTCTGCCTCTATGGTCAGAGCCAGCAATGCTTCTGAATACCACTTGCTGGAAACTACAGTGAGGGGAGAGTGCTGGAGACCTACTTTGGGGCTTCTCATGGGCATGTGATCAGTGGCGTAGCGTGGGGGGTGCAGGGGGGCCGGCCGCACCGGGTGCAATATCTGGGGGTTAGGGTTAGGGGGCACAAATCCACGGGTTAGGGGGCGCAAATCCACGGGTTAGGGGGCGCAAATTACTTGCCTTGCCCCGGGTGCTGACAACCCACACTACGCCACTGCATGTGATTGGCCTCCATGAGAACAGGATGCTGGACTAGATGGGCCTTTGGCCAGATCCTGCAGGCTCCACTTATGTTATGCTAAGGGAATGTGACCCACCCCTCCATTCCAGTAGCTGAAGGCCTCCGGTGAAAAGAGGTGAAACCACACATTGTGTGCCAAATGAAAACAAACCACCCTGAAAGTTGCCTGCACAAAACAACCACCAGCAACCACCACCATTGTGCAAGAAGGTTGGTTGCTTCTCCTGGCTGCTGGTGTTACACAAATGGGCCGTGCCGTTGTGCAATTTCTATTCATGCAGCTAAAGGTAAGCATCGCTCCTGACGTTTCCAGCTCTCGTCCAAATATGTAAAGGGCTTAACTGTATACAGAATTGTTCAGGAACACCGGAGAGCCAGTGAGTGATTCCATTGTCCTACCTGCCACGGGTTTGAAAAGCACCCAGCGAACTGTGGAACTGTTTTGTCTTAATGGCCTCTCCTCCACCTCCGCCCTTCGGCAAAAGGAGAAGCCAGCTAAACACAAACAGTTTGAAGGGTGGCTGTCAACATCTCAGGTCCGCCTTGGCCATCAGACAAATGCATGTTGCTGATAAAGGCAGTGGCACCTCACGGAGGCTGTGTCTATGAATGGTTATTAGCCACAAACGCTATGTTCTCACTTCTACCAACCCTACTGTACGTTTGTGAAACATGGACCACTTATAAATGCCACCTCCAACTCCTTGAAAGATTCCATCAACAGTGTCTCTGAAAAATTTTACACATCACTTGGGAAGACCAGCGAACTAATGTTAGTGTACTGGAAGAAGCAAAGATCACCAGTGTTGAAGCAATAATTCTTCAACTTCAACTTCATTGGACTGGTCATGTTGTGCAGATGCCTGATTATCATCTTCCAAAGCAACTACTCTATTCCGAACTTAAAAATGGAAAGCGTAATGCTGGTGGTGGTCAACAAAAGAGGTTCAAAAGCTCTTTCAGTGTAAATCTTTAAAGAAAGGTAGTATAAACGCTGACAACTGGGAAACATTGGCCTGCAAGTGCTCCAATTGGAGAACAGCCTTTACCAAAGGTGCCATGGGTTTCAAAGACTCTCGAACTCAGGACAAAAGGGAGAAATGTGCTAAGAGAAAGGCACGCCTGGCAAACCCTCACCATGATCATTTTCCACCTAGAAACCTATGTCCCCACTGTGGAAGGACATGTGGATCCAGAATTGGCCTCCACAGTCACTTACGGATTCACTTTTAAAACCATGTTTATGGAAGACAATCTTACTCGGCTATGAGTGATCGCCAAAGAATTAGCCACAAAGGCTGTGTTCTCACTTCTCAGCTGAAGAGGAGTATGAATGATTTGAATACTGATTGTTTGGAATCACAAGTAGGCTGTTGTCTTGCTTGTTGGTTCCCCACAGGCATCTGCTTGGCCAACATGAGAAAAGGATTTTGGACTAGATGGGCCACCAGGCTGATCCAGCAGAGCTCTTTGTTATGTTCTCATCCAGCAGCAATTCCACACAAGAGAGACCTCTTAGCACAAAGTGTGGCCCATCCCCTGGCATTGAAGACAAAAGGGCATCCTATTGATGCCAAGCTCTGGATTAGATTGCAAGCTATGCTGGTCATTAAAGTGATTGATTGATTGATTGATTGATTGATTGATTGCAGCCGGCAGTTAATTCTCACAGTGTCTGCACTGGTGCAAATCCAGGAATTCTAGCTAGAGATATATATTTTAATTTCCTTTTCATTTATTATATTTCTATGCTGCTTTTCACTTGCATGAGTCACATACAGTGTTTAACAACATAGTAGAACATTGCAATTACAGCACAAACCATATAAAATAATTAACAAATCATCCATAAAAACAACCACCTCTATAAAACACTGTTAACAAAACAGCTTTAAAAACAGGCTAAACAGTACAACCACAAGAAAAGTCATATTCTAAAAATTCACAAAGCATTGCAGCACTCCTGATCCCCCAAATATATTAACATCATTAACAAACTAACAACCAAAAGCAAAGTAAGCACTCATAGTCTCCCACTCAGTTCATTAAAATACACATAAATGTGTGTGCGCGTGCGCTTATTAGAATGTCTGGTGAATTTTCTGGGTTGCCAATTACACAATGCCAAAAAAAGAGGCACATTTTCCCCCAACTGCAATGAAATTAAGGGGAAAAGGCTTAAGGGAACATTGTCTGCAATGCAGCAATTTGGTTTCTTTCATCACTAGGCACGGCTTTGACTTCTGTATCAGGATGTGGCCCCATTCAGGTTTGCTCTACTTCCTGCTAGAGACCTGTTCCTTTCCAGATTCTTCTCAACTTTGTGGAACCAGTCATCCTTGCTGGTGTGGTCCAGTTTCTCAATTTCCTGGAATGTCTCAGAATCCAAATCAGACACCTACTCTATCCTGTTTATCCACACCAGCTGGAAGCTGTTCTGACGCTTTGTAGTTGCTGGTCCAGCAAAGCTTTTCCCTGTGTGCATGAAACATCCAGGGGTTCTCTGAACTGGCTTTTGAGAGATATTTAAGTTGTTCAGGCTTCCTTTACTTGTTCTGTTAGTCCCTAGTTACCACTGGTATCTGCTAGAATTGTTGCTGTTCTGTCCAGCTTGGCTCAGACACTTAAACATGAACTTTCCTCCCACGAGAATAACTTTGTCCCTCTGCCCTTTAGGCAGTGTTGGGAAGTTCAGAGCAAGTGGACAACATTTCACAATGTTTATATCCCACAGGATTGCATTTAAACCCCCTGAGCAATTTACAAGAAATTTTAAGAAGATCAGTACACAGTAAAGAACAATTGATACATTCAGAAATAATTAAAATTAACAGTATAAAGGAGATTTTAGCACTTCAACATCTATGTGACTGGATAGGTTTGCCTAAACAAAAATGTTTTAAGCAGGTGCTGGAAAAGACTGCGGCAAAGATGACCGACTGATGTGAACAGTTCCCAAGTGTAAGTGCCACCATATTAAAAGATGGCTTTATTGTGACACGGCTGGTGTGGCACCTGTGCAGTGCCAGTTCGGCATGTGGAAGAGGCTGAAGTTACCCATATCCAGTGCCAGATTTACCTATAAGCGAAACAAGCTATAGCTTAGGGCCCCACTCTCTTGGGGGCCCCCAAAAAAACTAAAGGAAAAAACCTGGATGTACATTTCCAAAACATAAGATAACAGTCCAAAGATTGGCTTTCATCACATGACATATTGCAAATGAGACTCCTGCATATTTATAGGCACTCAGTTTACTTTGGACATGAAAAAACCAAGAGAAATCCTTTGTGAATTCTTAGAGGATGACTTTTCTTTTGGTTGTACTGTTTAGTCTATTTTTTCAAGTAGTGTTTTTATAGAAGGTGGTTGTTTTTACTCATGCACACCCTTTTGCATGCAATTTCCCCAAACACAATACAGTTTGTACGCTGTGTTCACTATTATTTCATTCCCCCCTTGCATATTCCCCCCTAATAAATGCATTTTTTAAAAATACTGTTTGCTTAGCAAACTGCATTGCAAAATTCAGAGAACTGCAAATTTTGAAGGACATCTGTCTTCTGGTTCTCATCTTGCTCTGGAAAGTGCAGAGTTGATAGATTCACCTATAAATAGGAGCCAGATCAAATTTCCCCCATCCCTAGTGACCAGATGGAAAAGGGGGGAAGCCTGTGGTGGTTTCTTCAAGGAACCCATGACTGCTTGTTAAATCAAAGCTGCTTTAAAAACCTTGAATTCCAGCCTTGGGCAAGAGAATCCCTAGGTTGGATTTCTCATTCAGTTGTCATAATTAGCAGTGGGGTATCCTGCCCCCCCCAGCTACCCATTCATGGACCTGACAGCCGTGTCTTCCAGGTGATGGAACAAACTACATGGTTCTCCTACCACCTAGCACAAGCTCCATAGCCCTTTTGCTCCCCCTTGTGGTTACATGTCAGTACTGGATGCTGACTGGGGGAATTTATTCGTGGAATCCTTATTTTCCTTTGCTACTCCCTCATTCCAAGATATTGTTTCTTTCTGTGGCCGTGTGCATCGGATTACAAAGCAACCTACAAGTCAAACGTGGGTGGGAGGTGATTTGGCTGCAATCGTGCCCATCATTTTACTGATGCAGCCATGGAAAGCATTGGTTTGGGGACCTTTTGGAGGCAAAGGAAATGGGAACTGCATTCACAGAGTCATAGAAGTGTAGAGTTGGAAGGGACCACAAGGGTCATCTAGTCCAACCCCCGGCAATGCAGGAATCTTTTTGCCCAACATGGGGCTTGAACCCATGGTCCTGAGTCTCGTGTTCAACTGACTGAGCTCTCTCTCTCTCTCTCTCTCTCTCTCTCTCTCTCTCTGTGTGTGTGTGTGTGGGAGAGAGAGAGAGAGAGAGAGAGAGAGAGAGAGAGAGAGAGAGCGCATGAGAAATAATGAGAGAGAGAGAGGGAGGAAAGGCCAGGTTAGGAAGAAAGATTATATATCATATTTATTTATAATAAAATTTATATCCCAGCAAAACAGACAGAAAGAAGAAGTGATCTATAGCAGGGATGGGGAATTTGTGGTCCTTCAGGTGTTGCTGATCTTCAGCACCCCTCATCCCCGACCATTGGTCATGCCAGCCAGGGCTGCTGGGCATTGAGAATCCTGCAATTTCTACAGGGCCACAAGTTCCACACCCCTGATTTTCAGGTATAGATGGAGAGGTTTTGCAACACAATCCTATGCATGCCTACTCAGAAATCAGCTGCCTATATTCAGTGAGGCTCACTCCATACTTCCCTTGGAGCAAATGCATTGAAGGCATGCATAGGCTTACTGCAGAGCAGATGGGAATTGGATTGCGCGGTTAGTTGTGTGTTTCAACATTTTGGTTTTATGACAACCTACTCGGTATATTTTAAGGCGTAGATTAGCCATAACATTGTGAAAACCGCAGTGCGCTGATGAGATATGAATTAAAGTATATATTCTAAAGTATATATTAACCTGGAGGTAGGCTGTATGAAGTGTGTATTATTTTGTAGTGATTTGTTGGGTCTCTGGACCGTAATAAAGATTGATGATGATGATGAATTAAAGTAAACACCACTGAGGTTTTTAGGTTATAGGTCATATGAAGTCTCGAGAGGCACATTTAAGATTTCTAAGAATGATCTTGCCTGGTTGTATCAATGATCCATCTATTCCAAGGCACTCGGTTATATATCATTATTTTGTGTGTTCCAGGCAGAGGTCTTGGTTCAAGTTCAAGCATTGAATCAGACCCTCCTGCAGTTGTAAGTGTACCTATTATCCTGCAGCCAAAAGTAGTATGATTTTTAATGAGACTTCAGGACACTGGGTGGACCTACACATAGGGAAATAATTGCTATAAATAAGTCAGAAATTAAATTGTTATAATGAAAGGGGGGGAACCCAATGCTATGTAAAATTGCAAATATTTCTTTTGCTCTCCAGGGCCATCTGGTGTTGCATGTTTATAACACACTCAAAGCACGGTTTTTTAAAACTAATGTGGCTGAGTCCACTGATTCCAGTAGAACTCTAGGGACCCTGAATTTTTCTTTAAAGTTTAGTAAGACCACAACACAGATGAGTGCTGCTGTGTCTGCATTGTGACAGGAATGGTAGTTTCATGGATCTGGTTATGTTTACTCTAGTCCGCAAATGCACATGCTAGGAGCGAGCCCCACTGGATTCAGTATGACTTGCTTCTAATTAGGTTAGGATTGTGCTGCCGGGCCTTTAACAAGGCTCTCTGTTGTAGAAACCATAGGTGTTGTTGACTTTTCACTTTTAACACCGGGGAGGAATTATGATGCTGCGATAAAGCTGTAGTGTCTGCTACCCCACCAACATTGCAAACAATAATTGAGGTGGTGGGTAGTCACCCAGCCCTTTCTCCACACCCCTGGGCTGCTATTCCTCTTCCCAATGCCTTCTCAAAGAGGGGTTGTTTCTGTGAGTGGATGGGAAAGAGGTAAATTATCTTCTTCAGTGTGTGAATTCTGCAGAAATCCTGGAATAAAAGGGCCCAACTAAAAGACAACCTAACTCTAGATTTTTTTAAAAAAATGAATTACTATGCTGGGAATTTGAAAGGATAAAAAAACCATCCATGTTGTAGCACTTGCTGGTTTTCTTTCTCCTAGTTTGTAACTGGAGCAGCGCACCTGATTGCTTCGGTTGAAGAACCCATTGTGCTTCAGGAAAATCTCTTCTGACAACCCCAGGTGGCAGCAACACCTAAGGTTAAATACTCTTCATTGCAAGAGGTTAAAACGGATGAGTGTAATAACTACTTTGCCTTGAATGATCCAAAGAAGCCATGATCAATCTCCTACCTACCCAGAGACCCACTAGGATTTTCATTAAGGTTGGAAATACTCTCAAATAGCTATCTATTTCTTGCGAGAGACAATTCATATGTTCCAGGTCCTGGAAACACCTTTGTTCACAATCCTCATCAAAATGCTATTATATACCCCCTCATTTAATCTTAATTAAGAAGTCCACATTTGTATATGTGTGTGTGAATATAATGGGATATTATGTAGAAATGGTAAATCATTTCTGACTATCGGTCGAATAAAGGATATTGATTGATTGATTGAAATGGTAAATCCAAATTAAATGGGAAGATGAGATGGGACGGCATTTTGATAAGGACAACTTTGTGTGGATTCTGCATGAAACATGCGTTAATGAACAGCACTGAAGCGACAATGAACTCTGGAAGAATCCCTTGTTCAGCCAACCCAGGACTGACCCAAGACATTTTGCTGCCTGGAACAGGAAATGGTGCTTCCCTAGAGGCAGAAAATCCCACAAGCACCTTCCTTCCTCCCGGCAAATAAAAGAATTGCAATAATTATTTCACGATCAGTGTGCTACCTTTCATGACTCCTACAATTAATGGCCCGCAACAGCCACCTCATCCTACCTCAGAGTGGTCCTGTTAGGCCTTTTATCTGGCCCCCAGAACACTCCCCAGGCCACCCACCCACCACAGGGTACACCCTTCATTGGTCCTCCTTCATATCCAAGAGTTTTCGCTTTGCTGAAATGTGTCATTGAACTCTGACAATGCCTCGTGTTTGTCTGGATAGTGGACAGAGGGGTGTTTGAATGTGTGTACTAACTATCCTACTGAACAAAGGTAAAATGTACCTTTGTTGTTCCACCGGCTTTTGCCTCTGGCCCCTTCCATCCCTGAAAAGTGTCACCACTTCTGCCCCTGGAGAACCTAATCTCCTTCTGGAAACTCTTGGTCCTGTGTCATAAGCAATCATCTGCTTAGAAAAACATACAGCAGACGCCACATTTTTTGTATGCCAGAAAACAAACGTTTATTAAGAAGTCACCCGAGGATCTTCCGTGCATCCCGGAAAGCGTGAAAGCAGCAGGGAAGGGAGGAACCATGCTACCAGAGCCACCTTGTAGGCAGAATGTGCCTAACTTTTTAAGCAAGGTTCCTAGAGGAGTTTTCTAAGCATAGGATAGGAGTACATAAATTCCCCCTCCCCTCTAGGTTCAGGTCCTCGTCTGTTCCATGTTGCCTATGGATTTGGTGCCCCAGGCGCTGAGATTTCACATGCGGCAGATCTTAGTGTTGATCCGTGGGCCTGGTGGTCCTGGTGGGCATGGGCCGCAAGGGGGCGGGCACACTGGACCACGTGGGCCACAGGGAGGAGGGCCACAGGGTGGAGGGCCACATGAGACAAACTTTGGCCCACAGGGGTTGACACATGAGGGAGCCAGGTTAGGCTCCACCACGGGCACACATGGCTTGCAGGTTGGTGGGCAGACGGGGGCACAGACTGGCTCCGGCACACAAACTGGCCGGCAGACAGATGATCGAATGGCGGTCGTGCACTCTGGATCACAGGGGCGATTGGGCAGCCTGGAAAAGAAGAACACATCCATGGTTAGACAAGAAGAGTGTGTCTCTGGAGAAGGCTAGCTTCCCAACGTGAGATGGAGAGAGCAAATGTTAAGGAGCTAAAGCAAAGGGTCTTGTGTTCTTGGAGCTGTGGATGCTTTCACAGCGACAGCTTGGTGTGAGTTAGTGTTATTCCTCAAAAGGGCCAGGAAGTGAGCTGTATCCTCAAGATGCAAAAATGCCCATCTGTTGATTTGAACTGGGTGTTTCCAAATAGCTGCTCTTAGGACCACAGCAAAGGTAAGTTGTTAAAACCGTGTTTATGGAAGACAATCTTACTCGGCTATGAGTGATCGCCAAAGAAGAAGAAGTTTCAGGTACAAGTTCCAGGATGTATGGTGCTTGTGGATCCACTCAACTTGTCTATCCTCTGCTGGGGGGAATAGCTCAGTGGTGTCTACACTGACTAACAGAAGTCCTCTAGGATTTCAGATTTGGGTCTCTCTGATGCCTACCTAGAAATGCCAGCTGTTGCAGCTGGGACTGCATTCATTATTCCATCCACTTTTGTCTCTGGCACGTGGCGCTTGGAAGGTGGACCCGAAGGGAAGGTCCACCTTGGGATCAGAAGGCTCTCTCTGTCTTCCCCCACCCCACTTTATTGGATCACAGCTGAGTTGAGGTTAACATGCCTAAAGCCAAATCAATCCAGAAGAGGCCATTCTGGCATCGACTACTGCCCTCATCTTACTTACTTGCAGTCTTCTCCTTCCAACATGTTGCGGTAGGTGGCGATCTCACAGTCCAGGCGGGCTTTTTCGTCCAGGAGGGTCTTGTACTCGCAGTTCTGGCGCTCAATGTCACAGCGGATTTCGGCCAGCTGGGCCTCCACGTTGCTGATCAGGCACTGGAGCTGGGAGAGCTGGGTGCAGTAGCGGGATTCTGTTTCTTGCAAAGTGCCCTCCAGAGCCCCTTTCTGAGAGACGGAGAAGAAGGCAAGGGGGGGAGAGGGGAGAGAGAGAGAGAGAGAGAGAGAGAGAGAGAGAGAGAGAGAGAGAAATTCATCAGGGCACGTTCTGCTCACACAGCTAAACGAACACAATAGTGCCATAATGCAAGGGTAGCCAACCTGATATCCTCCAAATATTGTTGGACTACAACTCCCATCATCCCTGGCCCTTGGCCTTGCTGTCTGGGGTAGATGGGAGTTGGAGTCTAATAACATCTGGAGGGCACTGGCAGGGACTGGCAAAATGCTGATGCGTGTGCACAGGGGGAAGGGAGTCTGGAGTCTGACTTGGGAGACGGGGGCAGTGATTTGTGGGGACCTCTACCAGCCTGGATGCAAGTGTCAGAGGAAGGGGAAGCTTCAGAGTTAGAGGGTAGAGCAGAGAATGGGTTGGAAGGAGAGAGGGGAAAGGCATGACAGGAGTACGATTCACAAGATAGTGTGAACATGCAAATGGTACTGTTGAACAACGTACCCGACACTGAGCATTCTGGATTCCTACTCACCATGCTCTGCTGAGCCTGTAGGTCAATCTCCAGTGCTTGAACACAACGTCTTGTCTCAATGATTTCTGTCTGGCAGCACTGCAGCTGTTCTCCACTGGAGAGCACCTCCCTGTTGAGCTCTTCCATCTGGTGAATGTTTTAAAAAAGCCCAGAAATTAGAAGGTCACAGGAGTTCTGCCATGAAAGATGGCCAGTGAGACACCTGATTGGGATGGAATTGCCACCGAGGAGGAGGGGGACCTACCTGTGTACAGTACCAGTCCTCAACTTCCCGGCGATTCTTTTCAAGATCAGCCTCATACTGGCACCGCATCTCGTCCAGGACCTTGTTGAGGTTGCAAGATGGGGCAGCATCCACCTCCACATTGATGCGGTCACCGAGCTGGGAGCGAAGGGCACAGGACTCCTGCAGGAGGGGACAAAGAGGAAGGCAAGGGGAGTATATCTGGAGCCATTTATCACCATTTGCATATCACTTATTCAAAGGGACTGCTGAATATAATTTGGTTGGCTCTTTGATGGTAGACTGGTATTGCAAACTGGTTTCCTGCTTAGAACTTGGATCCTTATGGAATTTTGATTTGGGGAGATTCAGTGGAAGGGGAACACAGATGGCCATAGTTTGGACTGGATGGAAATTTACTCTAGTGGTTGGTGACCCTTAGGGGTTTTGCCCTTTACCCATTGTGCATTGGTTGGTTGCATAAGTTGTCCAAAACTCTGCATGTATTTATCCTGGAATGCCCTTATCTCTGTTGGTGGTCTAGATTGTGAAGACCGATCTCAAGGTGAACTGGGTCGGTAGATGTCCCTGGTTTTTTATGTGAACTGGACTAGACCAGGGGTAGCCAATGTGGTACCTTCTGGATGTTGCTGGACTACAACTCTCATCATCCCTGCCCACTGGCCATGTTTACTGGGTCTGATGGGAGTTGTAGTCCAACAACATCCAGAGGACCTCATGTTGACTACCCATGGACTAGAAGATGATCCCAGTGCACTTCCAGCTCCAAAGATCTATGCTCCTTCACTCGTGGTTCAGCACCTGTTCTGGGCTTGGTTGAAGAGATGTTTGGGGCATACCTCCTCGTGGTTTTTCTTCAGGCACATCATCTCCTCAGTCAAGGACTCGAGCTGAGCTTCCAGGTCAGCCCTGCATAGGGTGAGGTCATCCAGCACTCTCCGAAGGCCATTGATGTCAGCCTCATCCCTCTGACGCAGACTCAGCTCATAATCATACCTTCAGGGGGAGGAAAGACAGATTATTGCAGCATAGCTGAGAGGGCAGAATGTTAAACCTGGACCAAGGACTGCTGAGTACCAATCCAAGCTCCAGTGGGCAGCAGTTCTCGCTTTCTGCTGCGACTCTAAGCTCATCCAGAGCACAGCAAGCCACTGGGATTGCTTCTGCTCAGCAGCGCCTGTGTGGAGACAATTCCCACTGGGAGTGGGACTTGCAGTAAACACCAAAAGCAAGTCCTATTTTCAGCAGGAATCTTTGCAGCCCCAGCTTGGGACCAAGCCCTAGCTTCAATGATTCTTCCTTTCCAGTCCCAAATTTAAATTAAAGTCAATCTGTAAAGGAGAAAAAGAAGAATGATGAGCACACAAATGTGCTCTCGATTCCTCCTCTGAAGTTTGACACCTGGTGATTGATGGCTTGGCTGCCCTATCCAGCTGACAAAGATGGCCCTTGGAGGGTGGGCCAGATCTGGATCCATCTCTGCTTTGAGTAGGTGCCACACACCTCAAGGAGACTTACCTCTAAGCAGACATGGATAACTGTCCTAAGCTTTTGTATTCTAGGTGGCAGGGTGATCAACAAATGTGTGTCTGTGTGTCCATGCCTTTTCTAGTGCATGTTTATGGGGCATAGCTGTCAACTTTTCCCTTTTCTTGCAAAGAATCCTATTCAGAATAAGGGAATTTCCCTTAAAAAAAGGAAAACGTTAACAGCTATGTTATGGGGCTGCTAAAATGTGAGTGATTTTGTATGTGTCTTTTCTGAAATCAAGGAGTGTGATACTATGTGTGCATTCTCTGTGTTTTTGTGGGGGACAGGACAGTTGGACAATTATTCTTAGGGCCTTAAACCTGTTGTAAACCAATGAAGGATTTCAGGCTTATGTTGATATGTTCCTGGTACAAAAATGTACAACCAGTTGTCAGAGGACTTCCAAACGGAATTTTAATCTGAGTTCCACTGAACTTCCCCCTTTAATGTGGAAGCTTGCCTTCTTGGCGCTGCTGGCTATCTCTTAGCAAAACAGTCCTCATTTTAGAACTGCCTGGGTCTTTGTAGAAGAGACATCAACACTTCCCAATAATAATTTAGCTTGAAAGTGGTGATCTGGCAACCCTTAGTACTATCAGCAGCCACTGTTTTCAGCCTGGCTTCCCTACAAAACTGCTATCGGTGAGCCCCTGTTCTCTTCCTGGGAAGCATAGTAACACAGGCTGGTTTGAATGATACCATGGGTGGGTGGGGGAGTATGACAACATGCAGGATGAGAGTGGTTGGCTAGCTTTGATCCACCCCTCCGCCAAAAAAATATCTTACTTGGTGCAATAGTCATCAGAAGCCATTTTGAGATTGTCAATATCCAGGCAGAGTCTTGCATTGTCAGCCTTAGTGCAGCAAATCTGGAAAGAAACCCCCCAGAGATATTTCATTTTAATCCAGCCAGATGGATTAGGTGGGAGCAGATGGAGAGCATCACCAAAGGATAGCTCCTGCTGGATCAGGCCAAAGGCTCATTGAGCCCAGCATCCTGTACCTGAAGTGACCAACCAGATATCTATAGAAAGCTCACAAGCAGAACCTGAATGCAACAATGCCCTCTCCACTTGTGGTTCCCAGCCACCAGCATTCAGAGGTCTGCTGCCTCCAACAACAGAGAGAGAACATAGTCATCACCATGGCTAGTTAGGCACTGAGAGCTGCCTTCTCCATGAATTTGTGCAATCCCGTTTTAAAGACACCCAGGTTGATGGGCATCACTACACCATGAGAACAAATTCCATATTGCAATGTGTAACTTTCTTTTGCCTTAAGGCAGGCATAGGCAAACTCGGCCCTCCAGATGTTTTGAGACTACAGTTCCCATCATACCTGACCACTGGTCCTGTTAGTTAGGGATGATGGGAATTGTATTCCCAAAACATCTGGAGGGCAGAGTTTGCCTATGCTTGCCTTAAGGGCATGGGAGCAGACACCTGGAGGGGGCAAGAAATGAGTCTTTATTTCCTATCATTTCCTTCCTTTCCTTTCCTGGGAAATGATATATAATGAATTGAAAAGGATGTTCAAAATAACGTTTGTGAAAAACAACCCAGAATCTTTTCTTTGGGGAATTATAGGGACAGAACTACCTAAACTGTATAGAAACTTATTTATGTATGCAACTACAGTGGCAAGAATATTACTTGCCCAAAATGGAAAGAAGCAGAAGTCCCAGCAAAGGAAGAATGGATACAAAAACTTATGGAATATGCAGAAATGGCAAAATTTACCAGAAGAATAAGAAATCAAGATAACAAAGTATATATAAAAGAATGGAAATTTGTTTATTGAATATTTACAGCCAAATTGTAAACAGATAAGAACACTGGCAGGATTATGGTAATAACCTGCAGTTTTATGAGAGTATATATTTAAAGTAGATGAGTAAATGAGCAAATTAAGTTAATTTGGATATGCAGAAGATATTGGAAAAAAATTAAGGAACTGCAGAAAGTGGGGGGGAGGAAGTCAAGTTTTGAAATGTGAAAATGATTGTAAAATTAGTGAAATGTATAAACCTGAAAAGTATAAATAAAATGTTAAAAAAGGAGTCTTCAGCTACCCCTTTAAAGCTTGCATCAAAGGGCAGATCTGAAGCAAGGACAGAATGACTCTCACCCTTTCCTTGTAATGATAATTCCATCTGGCTGGGTTTCCCCAGCCACTCTGGGTGGCTCCCAACAGAATATTAAAAATACAATAAAGCATCAAACATTAAAAAACTTCCCTAAACAGGACTGCCTTCAGATGTCTTGTAAAAGTCAGATGGTTGCTTATTGCCTTGACATCTAATGGGAGGGTGTTCTACAGGGCGGGTGCCACTACTGAGAAGGTCCGCTGCCTGGTTCCCTGTAGCTTCACTTTTTGCAGTGAGGGAACCACCAGAAGGCCCTCAGAGCTGGACCTCAGTGTTGGAGCTAAACGATGGGGGTGGAGACACTCCTTCAGGTATACTGGGCTGAGGTTACTTAGGGCTTTAAAGGCCAGCACCAACACTTTGAATTGTGCTGGGAGCCAATGGAGGTCTTTCAGGACCGGTGTTATGTGGTCTCGGCAGCTGCTCCCAGTCACCAGTCTTACTGCCGCACTCTAAAACCAAATAAATCCAGAAGACTCCATAAATAACCAAAGTTTCCATGGAACTGGAAAATCGTGGAAGACCCCCCTGCCCCCCATGAGCCATTCCTTACCTGTTGCTGGAGCTCGTCAATGTTGCAGTAAAAAGGTTTGAAGTCGGTGCACACGTAAGCATTTTCGCACTCGTACCAGTCTCGGATCTTGCACTCCAGGTCAGCGTTCTCCTGTTCCAGGCAGCGCACCCTTTCCAGATAGTTCCCCAGGCGGCTGTTCAGGAACTCCATGGTTTCCTTCTCATTGCAGTTGAGGATCCCTTCATTGTGGCCGACAGGGTAGCAGTTCAGAGGGCGAGCAGGAGGAGGGATGCAGGGTGGAGGGACACAAGAGGAGCCCATGCTAGGAGGTGGAAGGCGAGTAGATGTCATGTGGCCCCCACTTCGGCAGCTGTTGTGGAGAGACGAGGCCGTATGGCCTGGAGGGGGCAGGCAGATGCTGGATCGGCGAGGAGGAAGACAAGACCCAGGCCGGCAGTTGACTGAGGCAGCGCTGTTTGGGTGGCAGTTTGTCGTGACCCGGCAAGGGCCCCTGAGAGACCCGCAAGTGCGAGTGGCAGTGGTGGCAGCCATGGTTGAAAGGAGCAGCTAGATGGAGGAAATGAGTGAAGAGACCCACGAAACCCAAGTCTGACAGATGATCTCCTTCCTAGAGCTTTTTTATACCATGAGCACTGGGGTGTTAGCTCCTTTATGAGGCTTTCTCCTTGTTAATATTTGTGGCGATTCCTGCCTGGCTTCTCATTAGCCTGCTCGTTACTTGCTTGAAAGGCATTTCTTGGCTTATAAATTTGCCCTTCCGCCTCACACTTCACTTGCAGAGTCAGGACTCTCCTTGATGGCTGAGTCCCTGGAATGACAGTTTTTATGGGATGCCACCAAAGCGGTCTGTCAGCATCAAACACCAGCCTTCAGTCCCTGGGCGTTGGTCATTTGAGCAGAATTATGGGCTTGGTGTTTCGCAGTGGGATCGCCCCTTTCCCTCCTTCTGCCCTACTTTGACCAACTGAAAAGCCAAGTCAGGATCTCTGGTAGACAGCAGTCATGAACCTGAGGCCTTCTGGAAATTCTACTCCAGATATCTCCTGCTCTGCCCTCATAACTGGTGAAAGGACACCCAGATAGCTTCTTCTGCCAGATGTGCGCAGTCTTTACAGCAGAAGAGACTTGCAGATCCTATACTGCGTCCGCCAGCCTTATCTGCTCTCCTAGTCTGCTTCCTGCCTGATTGAACAGGATGTTCAGCCATGGAACAGATCTGCCGGGAATGCAGTTATTGCATCCCATACTGCGGATCGTGCATTCAGCAAGGGATTGACATGGAGGACCTCCAATGTCTCTTTTGGCTCTCTGTATCTGTGATATGACTTTTCTCTGGGTCAGAATGCATGGTGTGTAGACAACGGCAGGGCAATCTGTTGCGGTGAGAAGACTGAAATTGAAGCCAACATTTTACGTGCAATTCTGACCACTTTCCCCTGAATATTGGAAGTAATTTGCATTCCATTAAGTACATAATGCAAATGAATGAACTAATGAAATAAAAAAAAGCCTTTTAAGTGCAGATTGCTATCCCAGTCTGTATATGTACTGGATTTGAAAGTTAGGTTTTTAGGTTTTTCTCCAGTGTGTGTGTGTGTGTGTGTGTGTGTGTGTATGCATAACAGCATCTTTTGTGTGCTTTTATATATGGCATTGTTTGTTATTCTTGATGTTTTTGCTGTAAAATTGCTTTTAGATATTTTATGGGGAGCAATTCATCAATGGAATCAAATGAATATTTAAATAAATATTATTTTGCTTATTAATTTCTCTACACTGTTATTCAGGAAGAAGGAAAACAGCAACAGGCTGTGGACCAGGTAGACTGTTTCCTCCAGTTTTGCTTCAGGGGAATTATTCTCTGCTTGTAAAAGTTGAGCTTTGGCCTTTTTTCACTTGCTCTTTCCTACTTTAAGGGGACACTAGTCTTGCTCACAATGTATTTACTGACCCTGCCAACGTCCCCCTCAAAACGTTTTAGTGCAAACTCAGTGAAGGTGCTTCCAGACTGTCACTATTTGGTGGGTGGGATTCAACAGCCTAGGGGCAAATCCATATTGCTTGATTGAAGTGGAATGGGCATTCTTATAAAAGAAATCAAACTTTTTACAGTAAGGAAAGTGATGGATTTATGTGGGATAACAATTGCATGTTGCAGCATCATACAACTTCAGAACAAACACTTAGTAAACAATTGATATTGTATAATCTCCCTGCAAACTTTGTGCCAACGAATCAGGGTGAATGCTCAGCGTCTGGAAGTGACCCAAGTCTCTAATTAAAGATCTCTAGGTAGTTCGTAAGCAGAAGTGTGGAAAGGGGCAATTACAGTATGACAGTAAAGTAAAATGTGGGGTGAGAAACATCAAAGTAAAATCTTGCTGAACTTTTTTTTTTTTTTTTACTATTGACTCAAGATTCCAAGAGATCAAGCAAGATGGAGTATTAGCAGAATGGAGACCAAGAGCTCTGAATGACACTAGCTCTTAGTGCTCCAGTTTTCAGATATAATTCTATCCAACTACAGTGGTACCTTGGGTTACATACGCTTCAGGTTACATACGCTTCAGGTTACAGACTCCGCTAACCCAGAAATAGTGCTTCAGGATGCGAACAGAAATCGTGCTCCGGCGGCATGGCAGCAGCAGGAGGCCCCATTAGCTAAAGTGGTGCTTCAGGTTAAGAACAGTTTGAGGTTAAGAACAGACCTCCGGAACAAATTAAGTACTTAACCCGAGGTACTACTGTATAACGAAAGAGAAATTCTATGCATTTTCTATGCATTCTATGTATTTTCATTCCCATTTCCTGCTAGAATAGCCATTGTATGACTCAGAATGACAGACGTTCTGCTGGAGAAGAAATTTGGCTGGATCTACACACAGGAAAAAACACACACTACAAATAAGTCATAAATTAAATCATTATAACAAAAACCCCCACTGTGTAAAATTGCATAGACAAAGTTTTTTTTGCTCTACAGCATCATCTGGTGCCGCATCTTTACAATGGAGTTACAACAATATAACTGACTGAGTGTAGCTGAGTCCTTTGTGCCCAGAAATTGCAGCACATAATTTTTAAATGCATCAAAAGCCATATGCACTGAACTGATATCCCCCATGCCTACTCCACACATCTGTACAGGCTAGTTAAATTTATTTAATGGTAAGGAAAAGAAATGCGAGCACATGTTGCAATGCATTCCCCCATTCATTAATGCTTCACATACCACAGATCTGGAAGTAGGGAGTGCAGAAGACATAAGCCAGAGCGGGGATGATACATGGAAACATTACAAATAGCAATTATTCAGTATAGCACTGGTGAAAACAGCAGGGGACTGAGGTTGGTGTGTGCACTGGCTTCCTGTATCGGTTGCCATCTGTGAGTCAGGAAGACGGGCACTTCTCAAACAGGGATCCTTCCTGGCATCTCTACCACCAGCTGCTGCAGAAAACTGCCTTGGTGTGTTAAGACTTGATCCAGGCTAAGTTAGACCACATTCACACCATACATTTAAAACACGGCGATACCACTTTAAAGAGCCATGGCTTTCCTCAAAGAATTCTGGGAGCTCTAGTTTGTTAAGGGCATTCAGAGTTGCTAGGAGGCCCCCATTCCTCTCACAGAACCTTTACAATTTGCAGAGTTTCCTGGGATGAGGGACTGATTGTTAAACCACTCTTGGAACTGTAGCTCCTTCTAACCACTCTTAGCACCCTTAACAAACTACAGATCCCAGAATTCTTTGGGGCAAGCCGTGACTGTTCAAAGTGGTATAATGATGTTTTAAAAGTACGGTGTTGACGTGGCCTTAGTTGCATTTATGAATCAGCAGGAGTGAAGTTGTGACTATCTGGTCCCATTGATTTACAGCGCAAGTCTGTTCAGGTCTACTTAAAAGTAAATCCCTTTACATTTAAATTGAGATAGTACCAATCTGTCAATTTTGGTTTATCTCAGTTTCCAAGGTTTCCCCAGTCTTAAATTTCTACCTCAGTTTGCATTTTAAAAGCAAAACAAAAGCTCCACAACACATTTTCTCAGAATGGATGCATCTGTACACATTTTTGCAAAGTGATTTCCCTTAAAATAACACATTTTGCATGTCATTTTCAACAATATGTGCATGTTTACGGACACTACCCCAGTATATATGCATTTTCTGTATATGTTACCTGACTGAAAAACTGCATTGCAAAATTCAGAAGGGTGAATTTGAAGGGTGGCTGTGTTTTTGGTCCTTTTACTGTTTCAGAAAGCACAAATCAGGTCAGTTGTCTTTAAATGAGAATCAAATTAAATATCTCCCCTACCTGTAATGTCAATGAGGCTTCCTCCCTGATAAGTTAGGGCTGCAGCATTAGTTTGGACACAGCCCATTATGAGGAGGCTGTCTTCTTCACATGTGCTTGGCTCCACCCCCAATTTCTTTGTCATGCCTTGGTCTACAAAAGAGCAAGAGGCCGCTTGAAGCTCACGCTAATTTCTCTGCGTTACAGCTCCCCCCAGAGCCTCTCTTTCTTTCTGGTGACTGGAAGCGGCTGCCAAGACCACATAACACCAGTCTTGAAAGACCTACATTGGCTCCCAGTACATTTCTGAGCACAATTCAAAGTGTTGGTGCTGACTATTAAAGCCCTAAACAGCCTCGGCCCAGTATACCTGAAGGAGCGTCTCCACCCCCATCGTTCAACCTGGACACTGAGGTCCAGTGCCAAGGGCCTTCTAGCAGTTCCCTCACTGTGAGAAGTGAAGTTACAGGGAACCAGGCAGAGGGCCTTCTTGGTGGTGGTGCCCACCCTGTGGAATGCCTTCCCATCAGATGTCAAAGAAGTAAACAACTATATGACATTTAGAAGACATCTGAAGGCAGCCCTGTTTAGGGAAGTTTTTAATGACTGATGTTTTAATGTATTTTTAATCTTTTGTTGGAAGCCGCCCAGAGTGGCTGGGGAAACCCAGCCAGATGGGAGAGGTATACATAATAAATTATTATTATGTCTCATCGTCACTGTTTTGCTCAGCCCTTCTCATTCTCGAACCCTGAATTATCTTTTGTGGGCAGATTCTTAGGAAAGGATCTCTGCTCATTTGGTCTCAGATGAACCATTCCGCAGTCTTCTGTACTAGGTGGCTTTCTTAGCAAGGCTTGGTACACCCAAGCCACCCAAATATCTGTCCTCGGTCTTGCTACATCTCAATACACCCCACTGCCAGATCCAGAACAGACTGTCTGCAATCAATTGTTGACTATCTAGAAATAGCTTTCAGGTGCGACCTGGGAATATGTCCCTGTCATGGATGAGCCTCTGTCCCTGGCTTGATTTGTGCTTGATTCTTCATAATTTGGACAATTGGTATCAATCAATCCATGGGCTGCAATCAATCAGCTGCCGAAAGGACTGGGATTGGAGCTTTGAAGGTATCTGAATGTGGGTTTTTTGGAACTTGAGAATCCTTACAACAGTTGGAAAAGGAAGGGGGAGGACAAGGTGCTTTGTGGTTTCATATGGTTTTCAAATGGTCTCGTTTCTTCTTGTTGTCCCCTGCAAAATGAAAAAGATGTGTGTAGCTGCTGTTATGCTATTCTGTTTGTTACCTTGGAAAAGAGGGGGGAGACTTTTGATTTATGCTCAACAAGGAATTTAACAAGGTTTTACTATGCCCTTGCCCCTTGACCGAGGCTGAATGGACTTTATTTAAAATTATTCCTGGACTGGACCAGGAGTGCTGTTGGTGCAGTGAAAAAAGAATGAATGGCTGCCAGACAGATCTGGTAAAGAGGCTGAAATTGAGACAAGATCTTGTTTTTAACTGTGTGCCAAGGAAGAACTCCAGAGCAGAATTTTAATGGCGGAGACTGGACATGCACTCTGTGAGTTATTTATGGCTGCAGCTCATACACTAGTCAGTAAACAGTGGAAGGAATGGAATGCGACCTTGTACCATCCAGATAAACACTGCAAATAACTGAACAATGGAAGATAGTAATTAACTCTAACGGCACACCAGGTCTGGAACAACAATGTATATGAAGGACTACACACGTGAAACAGATTACTTATTTTTAAGATGTAACGGAGGTACTGTTTGTAAGCTGAAAAAAATGGCCAGTTGGAAGAATGTTTAACGGCTAGTGAAGGTTGTCAGCTGAACTCTAAATAAGAAATGATGTGGCAATGTGAGGAAATGAAGATGATCATATGTTCAGAACAGGAGTGGGAAACTTGATTTTAAGGAATTGCATTAAATTAAATTAATTTGGTTTGGTTTGTAATAATTTGGAAAATTTATAAAAAATAATTTGGGAAAGGAATGTCTTTCACAGCCTTCCCTTTGGTTTCAGCTGTACATTTATAGACTGGGAAATTGCTGGACAGCATTTTGCATATAGACAATGTGTTCTTGCATTAGTACTTGGAATTTCATGGATACCAATGTTAACAGAAGTAGTTCATCATTTGGGGGCTACAGGGAACCAGGCAGAGGGCCGTCTCGGTAGTGGCCCCTGCCCTGTGGAACACCCTCCCATCAGATGTCAAAGAAATAAACAACTATCTGACATTTAGAAGACATCTGAAGGCAGCCCTGTTTAGGGAAGTTTTTAATGTCTGACATTTTAATGTATTTTTAATCTTTTGTTGGAAGCCTCCCAGAGTGGCTGGGGAAACCCAGACAGATGGGCGTGGTACAAATATTATTATTGTTATTTTGTTTGGAGCTTGAATGTCCCTAGTTAGTGGAAGTATATCAGTGAGCATCACATTCCAATGGATGAGAGCAACTCAGGATTGTTAAATTCATTTATTTTAGTGTTGTGGAAGATGTAGGGCTATGCCTGAGCAAGTTTTTCTTTTAGGGGAAGAGCCTGAAGAACTGCTTCAGATAGAGGTGGCAAGAGGTGAAGTACTGGGGCTTCTTGGCAAATTAAAAGTAACAAGTCGTCAGGCATCCACCTGAGAATTTCCAGCCATGGTACTATGATAGTCTCAGATAGGCATTTCATTTCTCTTCTAGCCTATACAGTGGTACCTCGGGTTACAGACGCTTCAGGTTACAGACCTCGCTAACCCAGAAATAGTACCTCGGGTTAAGAACTTTGCTTCAGGAGGAGAACAGAAATCGTGTGGCGGCAGCGCGGCAGCAGTGGGAGGCCCCTTTAGCTAAAGTGGTACCTCAGGTTAAGTACAGTTTCAGGTTAAGAACATACCTCCAGAACTAATTAAATTCTTAATCCAAGGTACCACTGTACCTACAAGGCCAGAAAGAGGATGTCATACCCCTTGCCTCAGGGGCCCAGTATTGGCCTGGGGAAGACTCTGGTTCAGATGATAGATAGCCATGGTCAAGATCGCACTATTAAGTCTTTGTCCTTGATGCTATAACTGGCACACATCCTTTTGTCAGATAAAGTCAAATAACCAGAACCAGTAGCTTCTAAGCAAGAAATGATAGAGGCTAGCACAAATGAAAGACAACATAAGCCAACGTTTCTCCATGCGATAGGAGGAAGACAAACAAAGGTTTATTGAAAATGCTGATATTTCATCCCAGTGGCTGAATCACTGTTGAAGTGAAGCGACTCTTTGATTTGAAAAGTTAACATAGGCACCAAAGTACTGAGGCACGATCAAGAAAGCAGAATATTAGCCCTGAAAATATGTGCAGTGGCACGACAGAATGAAGATTTCTCCCTTCTGCCTGGACAGATTGGCTTCGTTTTTGATGTCTTGTTGCCTTAGAGGGTGAGGTGCTGGACTTGTTCCCGAGACGATATGATCTTCCCATCTTTAATCTCCTCTGTGATGGTGCGAATCTTTTTGGTGATCTGGGGGGCCGGAGCACAGACTGGAGGGGGACATTCTGGCACACACGGAGCCCTAGGGAGCCTGAGGTTGCCAAGAGATTAGGGGTGAAAATGGGAAGGTGAAATTTGGCACAACATGATTAATCCCGTAAAGCTGCCCCTTGTCCTCCCACCCCTGAAAATTTCCCCCATCTTTTCCCAAATAGGAGCAATGGTGGTGCCCCTTAATTTCTGAGTCCACACACAGAATAAAAAGGAAGACACTGCTTCCTGTTGCTGCTGAGTTAACTAAGGTCACAACTTTATTGAGTAGAGGAGATCTGCAAGCAATTCTGTCAGACTACAATTTGCATTCTGGGTCTTGTTGGACTACAACTCCCATGAACCCTGGTCCCTGACCATCTTGCCTGGGTCTTGGAATCCAACTACATTTCTAGGGCTCACATAATGCTTTAAGTCCCAGGTGTTCATGAAGGCAAAATGGCAGCCAGGATGCCAGCACCATTGCTGTCACCGCCACTTGCAACAATGGCAATAACAACAAAGAAAAGAGGCTGTGCTACTGCTGCAGGTAATGGCCACCCCCACCTTAAAAAAAAAAAAGTTGCCAAATTTCTCCAGGAGGAGAAGTTCTGCAGCAGATTCTCAACCTGGTCAGCATTTTGTATCTTCCACAATGCATTAGCCTTGTGGCATTCTGGGGCATTGGGTGGGCAAGTGTGTGGAAGGTGGCCACCGTGAAAATGGTGGACAATAGATGGAGAAAATTCTGGAAAGTGGTCTTCTTTTTCTGAGGTTCTAAGAAAAAATAAAATGAACAACTCAAGAAGTCCTGAGAAATTAGAATGCCTCAGATCTTTTTCCCAAGTGGGAACCCCACATTCACTTTGAAATGACACTTTAGTTGACATCTTCAGGTGGCAATTTTGATTATTAAACACAAAGGCCCAGTATTGTAACCCTGTGGCTGGGCTGTACCATATGAGACTGCAGGCACGGCCCTATAGAACTGAATGGAATTCTTCTCAATACAAATCACACAGTCCATCCTGCCACCTGAAATTGTACAGTCCACACACAGATTTACCACCTCAGAGAGAACTTCATAACTTTTAGACCTTACTTTGTCTAATGCTTGATAATAACTAACTAACAAACTATTTAACTAGCTAGCTAACTAATTTATTTATTTATACATACATACATCACCCATCTGGCTGGGTTGTCCCAGCCGCTCTGGGCGGCTTCCAACACACATAAAAACATAATAAAACATCAAACATTAATAATAACAATCTGATCCAATGCAAAAAAGCCACAATAGCTTTAAAATAAGCTACTTATATAAAAATAAAGCAATACTCAATAATTCATTAGAATCTAATAGTAAACAGTAAAAAGAACAACAGCCCTGAGATGGAGCTGTACAAACGCAATGCCCGATTGAGTTATACATACTTGCAATCTTCTCCTTCCAGCAGACGTCGGTATGTTGTGATCTCTGATTCTAGGCGTGTCTTGACATCCAGGAGAATCTTGTACTCGTGGCTTTGGCGCTCCATGTCACACCGGAGGTCTCCTAGCTGACCTTCTATGTTGCTGATCAGGCACTGGAGCTGGGCCAACTGGGTGCTATAGCGGGCCTCCGTTTCTTGCAGGGTGCACTCCAGAGCATTTTTCTGAGAGGGGAATAAGAGAGATAATTTTGAATGGAGAGCAGGAGGATTTCTCTTCTTTATGCACAGTCAACTCATGTTTCTAGGCCTCCCCAGGTAATAAGTTTCAAAGAATCATAGGCTTTAAAGAGGCTACGATCCAGTGATGGAAGAAATACACAACATGAAGGATAACTGTGTTATAATCCACATGTTTGTTCTGGTTGGTTTGCTTTAAAATGTGGACATAACAAAATCTTTGAGCGTCTTTATTACCATTTCAGACTATTCAATGTGGACATAGATAGTGATGTTCACTAACTCAGGAATCTTTTTTTAAGGGACTAGATAAGGAATGGACAGACTCATTAAAGCCCACTCCATCCCAGTTCTCAGTGAGAACTAAGATGGTACCATCCCATTTCCAGGTGGATTTTTAAAGCAAAATTCTGTCCAGAAACACACATTTAAAATAAATATGAAAGCAACTCACAAGGTGGTCAGAGGTTGCAGCTGCCACTGTTTCCCCCTCTCTTCAGATTTGACCTTTTATATGGTGGATCAAGTGGTCCACAACCCAAGAAGGTCATATTGCAAACTTTTCATACACACCAAGCAAGCCCCCCTGGGAGTGATAGGACTTGATGATGTTCCATTTGCTCCCAGGGGGAATAGTACAGGGTTTTCCCCGAGGCCACCTCCAAATAGAATCCACTGGATTGTGGATTCTGAAGTGGACCATTGATCCCACGTAGGTCATGGTCTGCCATTGAGTTAGTCCACAAAGGAATCTGAGAAGGGCAGAGTCCTTCTCCATCCCTATGCACCTATTATATTCTTATGTTGTTTTGTCAGTAGACAAAAGTGCTGAATTGGTTTAGATGTTCTCAAAACAGGTTGGAAGTCCTTATGTATTTCACTATAACAATAAAAAATGAGAAGCACTCCAGTGCAGGTAGTGAGAAAGAGATCTGGAGCTGGACAGAGTTAAGAAGAAAGTTAATGAGATGTGTTAACTATAGATCTATAGTAAAAGATGCGGGGTGCATCATCACTGAAGCAGTCAAGTACAACAATTTCCTGTTGCCTAGAGTGGAAACACATGGGAATGTGGCCCCAGACAGGGAGGACTTCCTGTCATACCTGTTCTGGAGCCTCTTCCCCTTGTGTGTGAACAGGTAGATGGCTGTGACCCTCCCTTTTCCCATTTTTTTTCCTTTCGGACTCCTCTTCTGGCTCTTAGCCAGCACATGGCTCATCCTTACAGAGGATGGAAGCCACAAAGCAGAAAGTCTGAGGCCTAGCTCAGACTTCTTTTCTCTACAAATGTAACTGTAACCACAAGATAAAGCCTGCCTTCAGATTACTGCTGTGAACTGAATGCAAGCAAGCTTTACTCTTACTTTTAAAGAAGACTGTCGTGTTATTATTATTTTAAGAGGGAGATAAAGGGGAAATTTACCAGGGACAATCCAGACTGGATAAGCCAGACTGGATTGCTTAATTTAAATGATTCTAATGAATCTATCAACTTGCTTCCAGCAATCTGCAAGGGAATGTGCTCTGCTGCTTGCTCACTAGCATGAGAGAGGAGGGATATTATTTAATCAATATATCCTCCCCTACCTTCCTCAACATTCCCACAAAATTCATGTCAGGTTATTTTCCAATAAAACTATTTATGTAGACAAGGCATGGGATGTTGTTCCTGGAGGTAGCAGACGGTCATCTGGACTGCACAAGGCAAGAGCCTCTCACCCCCACCCCCAAATATTATCCTCTTGACTCACCATGTTTTGCTGGGCATCCAAGTCAATCTCAAGGGCTTGCACAGTGTGCCTCAGCTCAATGATCTCTGACTGGCAGGTCTGCAGCTCTTCACCACTGGAGATCACCTGCTGGTTCAGCTCCTCCATCTAAAACAAGAAGGAAGGTAAAAAGAAGAAGACAGAGAGGGCATGCACCTCCATTTTAAGGTCAACCACTGGTCCTACATTACCACTTAGAGACTTTTCAGGATACCCACCTTAGAAGTGAACCAAGTCTCAACGTCTCTGCGGTTTTTTTCAGCCAGGCTCTCATACTGACTCCGTATCTCATCCAGGATTTTGTTCAGGTCGCACGACGGGGCAGCATCCACCTCCACGTTAACTCTGGCCCCGAGCTTTGAGCGCAGTCCGTTTGCTTCCTGGAGGATGAGAAGGCCCATGTTGCATAATGCACATTTCTGGGTGGTCATTGTTTGATATGGACCTCTATAGCAAGGAGTGAGTAAGGGACACTGTACCTCCACAGAGGGTTTGATTTAAAGCAGCACATGAGAGAGGCTAACTCCTCTTTACGCATGCTGTTTTTCTCCTGCTACAGCACCTGCCACACTACTTTTCTCTATCCATTCTAGCTAACATGCACCTGGGAATTCTGATTTGTGTCGGGTGGAAGGAGAAGCTGTAGACACCTGGAAGTGTTCAGTATCCCCTGCCAACTACCTCTCCTCCTCCTCCCATTGCCTACTAGAGGAATTGTGATCAGAGTATAGGTATAGGTAAAGGTAAAGGGACCCCTGACCATTAGGTCCAGTCGTGACCGACTCTGGGGTTGTGGCGCTCATCTCACTTTATTGCTGATGGAGCTGGCGTACAGCTTCCAGGTCATGTGGCCAGCATGACTAAGCCGCTTCTGGTGAACCAGAGCAGCACACAGAAACACCGTTTACCTTCCCACTGGAGTGGTACCTATTTATCTACTTGCACTTTGACGTGCTTTCAAACTGCTAGATGGGCAGGAGCAGGGACTGAGCAACGGGAGCTCACCCCGTCACAGGGATTCAAACCGTTGACCTTCTGATTGGCAAGTCCTAAGCTCTGTGGTTTAACCTACAGTGCCACCCGCATCCCTCAGAGTACCCAAACCCATGTTTGCCACAAGTAGGGTGGCCTGGTGAAAAAGAGGATCTCCTGGCCCATTAATGATGGGGTAGAAGAGGGAATTTCAGCAGGTGTAGCTTGTTGGACTCTGGAAAATCAGAAAACGAAAAACTCAGGGAGAGTTTTATAAATGTGGAGAAGGTGAGGGCAGCTTAATCTCTCATTGTGCCCTCAATGCTTCATTTCTGGTCATCTGCTGCTATTATAGAGATATTATCAGTTGATCCTCAGCAACAGGGGTAGCCAATTTGTTGCCTTCCAGATATTTTGGGTTGTTGCTCCCATTATCCCTGACTATTGGCTAAACGGGATGGGTTATGTAGTACAAGAAGACCCAGACAGTGCCATGCTGGCCACCCTTCTCAATACCATGATGTCACACCTATGAAAGAAGACCCTCTTTTGCATGTGGAATGCGACTGTGTCTACAACAACACAAGGTGGCATTTTGTCACCTTTTCCCCAGCGAAAGTTTGCTACTACCTCCTCATGGTTCTTCCTGAGACAAATGAGTTCCTCCTTAAGGGATTCAAGCTGAGCTTCCAGGTCAGACCGGCATAAAGTCAATTCATCCAGGATTCGGCGCAGCCCATTGATGTCGGCCTCAACACTCTGGCGAAGAGCCAGCTCTGTCTCGTACCTTTGGAACAGTAAATGTTAAAAACAACAAGCACAAGGTTCTTTTCTATTTCAGCATGGAAAAGAAGAAGCAAGGAGTCGTCATTTGTGGGGGAGGTATGAGGGGCCTTTCCCAGGTTTATAATTTATTTATTTTATTTGACTCTAGCATAGAATACATTTTAAAAAATGAAATTGCAGGAGAAGATGTGGGCTTTCTATTATTTTCAATCATAAGAGTCTTCTATAGTTCCAATATTTAATATTTATACATTTACCTATTTATATTTTGGTGGAATTGCTGCAAATGAGTTATGATTACTTAGTATGCTTTTACTTTATTGGGATTTTTTTCTACAGCTTTTAAGCTTTTATATTAACTTTGTAAATGCATAAGTTATATTCCTATTAGGAAGCAGTATAATAGGGAGATATTTCATTAAACTGTAACATCCACAATGCAGTAAGGCTGGTATTAAAACACCAGAGGCCCAAGAAAATTTGAAGTCACCTCTCTGCCGCAAGTTCTTGCTCTGAATAAGATGGACTTACTTGGTCCTGAAGTCGTCAGCAGCTAGGCGAGCATTGTCAATTTCCAAGACCAGCCTGGCATTGTCTGTCTTGGCGCACAAGATCTGGAGAACAAATTGTGGAGCTGTGAATTGCTTTTAAAGTTGCGAAGAAAGCAGGGGGCTACAAAGTTAGGGGGAGAAAATCAGAGTGACTTCTCCAGAAGGGCTGGGGCTGGAACATTATTAAAGCTAACAATAGACAAGTGGAGTTCTTATGAATGCTGTTTTTTTAAAAAAACTACCAACCTATCCCCACACCCCAGATTTGGCCACCCAAAATGAACAGGTGGCTGGGGCAGGTTATAATGTTTGAGGCTTTTTAGCTTAGATAAACAGTAAGGTGGGAGCATGAGAGAGGTGTGTAACATGGCATAAAGGACGTGGATAGGATGATACTTTCCTCAGCATCTTATAATCCTAGAGCTCCAGGCCATTCAATGGATGGTGTAAGAAATAGAACAAACGAAACAAAGGACCTTTTCCTGCACAGACAGGACATAGCTGAACCAAGCAACTTGCTACCATAAGATGTAAGAATGGGGGTGCCAATTTGGATGGCTTTAAAAGAGGGTTAGGGACGCGGGTGGCGCTGTGGGTTAGGCCACAGAGCCTGGGACTTGCCAATCAGAAGGTCGGCGGTTCAAATCCCCACGACGGGGTAAGCTCCCGTTGCTCAGTCCCTGCTCCTGCCAACCTAGCAGTTCGAAAGCACATCAAAGTGCAAGTAGATAAATAGGTACCGCTCCAGCGGGAAGGTAAACGGCATTTCCGTGCGCTGCTCTGGTTCGCCAGAAGCGGCTTAGTCATGCTGGCCACATGACCCGGAAGCTGTATGCCGGCTCCCTCGGCCAATAAAGCGAGATGAGCGCCGCAACCCCAGAGTTGGCCACGACTGGACCTAATGGTCAGGGGTCCCTTTATCTAAAAGGGGATTAGACAACATTGTGGAGAATAAGGCTGTCCCTAATTAATACAGGTGGTGGAATGGGTCAGTGCATCTGGCTGCTAACCAAAAGGTTAGTGGTTCGAGCCCACCCTGGGATGGCTGTGGGCAGGATTCCTGCACTGCATGCAAAATATTCACAACAACCGTTACCTGGTGCTGGAGCTCCTCAATGATCTTGTAATACGATTGAAAGTCGATGCAGACGTAGGGGACTTGGCATTCATACCACTCCCGGATCTTGCATTCCAGGTTGGCGTTTTCCTGCTCCAGGCAGCGCACTCTCTCCAGGTAACTGGCCAGGCGGTCGTTCAAGCACTGCATCAACTCCTTTTCATTGCAACTCAGGATCCCTTCATCGTGCCAGCCGTAGCTTCCAAGAAACCCAGGCCCATGTGAACAAATGCTCCCAGCTCCCAGCTTCATGGAAGAGGTGGAGATGCTCCTGCTGCCAAAGGCCAGGCTTGGTGCTCTGCATGAGCCGGTGGAATGGACAGAAGACATCCGAGTTAGACCCCCACCCTTGACAGACCCAGAAGATATGGTCTGAGCATAGTACTTGGAAGCCATGGCACCAGCTGGGAAGCCAAAACCTGGGTCACTTGAGCAGATCTGCGCAGCTTAGATAGCCTCAAATTTGCAAGGAAGTGAAGCTGTCATTCCCCACTAGTGGGTTTTTATACTACACATCTTGGGTGTTGCCCAGCCGGTTTCTCTTGGGAAAGTTTGTGCCAGCTTTCCTCTCTGCATCCCACAGCCTGTGGTTTAACTGCCCATCAGGAGGCATCTTCCCTATAAAAAATAAAACCCAAACAGCTTAGATAAGTCAGGACTCATCATTAGCAATTCCTCACCATTTACAATGTTCATTTTATAGCATCATCAAAGAGATCTTTCATCACCATTAAGCAGCAGTCGTCATTAATGGAGCGTGGGGATCCCAGGTAGCAACTGGTGTGAGAGAAGTTACACTTTTGGGTGTCTTTCTGGATTCTTACAACGACAGTTCAGTTGTAAGCATGTCTACTAAAAATAATAATAAAATGCCCCATTCAACTCAGTGACTTACTTCCTAATGAATGCGGCCTGAAGAATTAGAGATTCTCTCAACAGCTTCTCCCTGCAATAAGACCACAACAGGTACCTTTCTATCAACCCCGCCCTCCCCTGCTCATAGAATGATGTGGACTGGTATTGTGGAGGTATGGCATCATGGAAACACTCATCATTGAGAAGTGATCCACAATGGGCCATCACAATGATCCACAATGGATCACAACAGGAACATCTACTTCTGATATAAGACATTCAGAGATTCAACAATTAAACGGTGTACAACGTTTAAAAATAAATGAAATAAACTGATACTCAAGACTTGTGAACTTGAACAGTTGCCTTCTTTAAGACCAGGCATAGGCAAACTCCAGCCTTCCAGTTGTTTGGGACTACAATTCTCATCATCCCTGACCACTGGTCCTGTTAGCTAGGGATGATGGGAATTGTAGTTCCAAACATCTGGAGGGCTGAAGTTTGCCTATGCCTGTTTAAGACCATGAGAAAATAAGAAGAACCCCATTGGATGAGCCAAAGGACCATCTTGTCCACATCCTGTTCTCATAACGGTCAACCAGATGCTTATGCAAGACCTAGGTGCAACAACATTCTCCCCACCTGTGATTCACAGCAACCATCATTCAGAGGCATACACCCTCCAACAGTGAAGGGAGAACATAGCCGTCATGACTAGTAGCCATTGCTAACTTTGTCCTCCATGGTTTTGTCTAATCCAAGATGATGGCCATCATTCTGTTTTGCAGGAGCAAATCCCACAGTTTAACTGCGCTGGGTGGAGAAGCATTTTCTTTGAGTCTACCCTGAGTCTTCCAACATTCAGCTTCACTGTATGTCTCCAAGTTCTGGGAGAAAAAAAGTCTGTCTATCCAATTTCTCCATACTACACACAATCTTATACACTACTTGACTTTATCTACACTAAAAAAGCCCTGAATCTTGTAATCTTTCATTCAATTTGTCTCACATTTAAGGGCGAATCTGCCTAATCCAGGGGTCAGCAACCTTTTCCAGCCATGGGCCGATCCACCGTCCCTCAGACCATGTGGTGGTCTGGACTATATTTTGAAGGGGGGGGAATGAACAAATTCCTATGCCTACAAATTAACCAGAGATACATTTTAAATAAAATCACACATTCTACTCATGTAAAAACACCAGGCAGGCCCCACAAATAACCCAGAGATGCATTTTAAATAAAAGGGCTCATTCTACTCATGTAAAAACATGCTGATTCCCGGACCGTCCACGGGCCAGATTGAGAAGGTGATTGGGCTGCATCTGGCCCATGGGCCTTAGGTTGCCCACCTCTGGCCTAATCCATGCATTCCAGAACAAGATGCAAACCAAAATGCAAGCATCCTTTGATATCTGCACTTCGCCGAATTTTGCAATACCACATAATGTGTAAAAAAATGTACACACTACTGCATAATTGTGCACATACAAATATGCAAAGATACATTATTTTAGAGGAAACTGCTTTGCAACAAGGTGTATGTTGAGGAAAGTTGCGTACAAAAATGTGTATATTATGAAAAATTCACACTATAACGTGGATGAATTTTCATTAGGATTCTTTTCATAAAATTTCAAACTGATGAGGAAATGAGTTTAAGATTGGAAAAATCAGCAATGAAGAGAAACCAAACTGGACATCTTTGCCCATCCCTACTTGCAAGTCTAATAAATACAAAACGGGTGTGGGAAAAGGCAGACAATTGATGCTGGCAAAACTGGCCTTTGTAGAAATGTTTTATATGCTTCTCCTGTTAAAGATTTCAGAAGTGTCTTAAATCTTTATAAGCTTCTCTCTTGAACTGCAGAGGTGCCACCTGTTTGACAGGTGGGGTGTTTATATACCTTTTAATAGCTTAACAGTATAAGCCTAGCACTGTCTACTCGGGAGTAAGTCCCATTGGTTTCCGTGTGGGGCTTACTCCCACATAAGTGAGCTTAGAATGGTTGTTCTAAAGCATAATATATCACTTTATTTCACAATATTACTCATCAAAAATTTACATTAGCCAAGCAGGCAATCTTTATTTAAGAGAATGAAGGGGTGCTGGTCTGTATTCACCTAACTTCTATTCAGAGTAAACTAATTGAAATTAGTGGCTCTGAGTTAGTAATGATAATTAACTTCAGTGGGTCTTTTCTGAGTAGGCTAGCATGGGATACAACCCACAAATTTCACATTTAAAAAGAGGGATGTACAGAAATTAATGGAAGAACAGAAATTAATGCTCTAGCAAATGAGCATGTTTAGATTCCTGTCTCCCAGCCAGCTGTCAGATTATGTTCCTTACAAACAGATCAGTCTATTTATCAGCCACCATAAATCTGTTCAGTCCCATTTCCACATTAATTTTTTTTAAAGAAAATGCTTTAAAATTGTACTTAAATTTTGCTTATATACTTATTTGCACCCCCCCCCAAAATACATTTATGTGTATTTCATTCAATGATACACAATTTTAAATGGAATTTTATGCCTTTTTGAGCTGAAAACAGCAACGGAAAATATGGAGAATTGCAAAAAATCAAAGGGTAACTACCTTCCAACCTGCACATTGGTCCATGGCCTACAGATAAGGTCACTTTGAATCTGAATCCACAAAGAGATAATTCCTCAAGCAGCTCTTGTTCTTTGTCTCCTTCATGTTCACAGTTCTCACCTTGTCCATTGGCTTTATTCCCTTCTGTGCCTCAAGCTGTAATTTATCTTCTGGACTGTATAAACTTATTGATGCACTTTCCTTTACAAACCAGGAGAGCTCAACACCATATTCAACATGAGATCTTTTTAATGCACCTTTGTTGCTCAGCAGTTTGGCCGCTTTTTGTGACTGCATCATATTGAGCAGCTGGGAGCATTTTAATCAACATTCGATCCAAATGCAAGCCCAAATTTGTGGAGTTTTTTTTTTAACAAAAAAGGGGGAAAAGATCTGTTCTTAGTGAAGAGTCTGGACACATCACTTAGTCCCCAAACTAGGGACCCACTGAGCATTTCTATGGGTTGATTACAAAAACGTCAAACAGCAGTCTTAAATAATAGAAACCCATGTTGTCCTCTAATTGCATCCATAGAATGGTTTATCACCAGTTTGGCTGTATTCCAAATATCCACGTCATCCGCATCTGTAAGAACAACATCATCCAGCAATAATTTTGTTGCCGCCTTGATTATTGCAGCCATTCACAACATCTTCGAGTGACAACCCAGCAGTTTACTTGAGAAATAGGGTACCACATTTTCATAGAAAGAAAGGCAACTATATCCTGGTTCAGAGAAGCAACAGGAATTCACCCATAATTTGCCATCCATTGTGTTTAGGTTCTGCCAGCACACTTTGCTCTTCAACTCCATTGTTGTCGTTCCCCCAAAAAGGTCTCAATTTTCCTTTACCGACATCAGATCTGTGTTTTCATTGTCAGTCGTCTTCCTCTTAAGACACCTTGAGAGAATATGCTCCTTTCCCCCTCAACTCTCTTGTCCTCGACTTTCATTTGTTGTCCCTCCTGCTATTAAGTGTCATTTGAATTGGTGGCTGTATAATTTAGATGTGATTTTTTATGACATTCCCCATAAAGGGCGATATGCATTGGGTCGTGTGTGCTGACTCAGGAGTAGCAGCTGAGCTGATGCGGGTAATTTTACAAGTGATAATGATGAGCCTCTGAAAGCCCCTTGTTTTGTCTTACCTGGCTGCTGGAATGCAGATTGGATAACATACTATTATTTTTTATTAGCTTGCCAACACTCATATTTAATACCTGAGAATGCGCCGAGCTTCCATGAACAGGCGCTGAATCATTAAGATTTTGTAATAATGTCCTTATAAAAGATTGAAGGATGCAATCCCTTATTTCAGTTCATATCTGGAGCTTGTCATTTTCATTTGTTTTATCTGAGCAGTCAGCTGCTATTAACTCCTTGAATTGGGCCTTACCTGGGTTGTGTCTAAAAGTGAAGCATTGCCATCATCGCTCCACACTCAAAACCTAGGTTTGCATATCTGTTATCTTTTGCTTATTTCTTATACTGTTGGTTTCTTGGTGACTCTTCCATCAGCAATGATTCCAAGGCAGCATAAATCAGCCAAGAAAACAAATATTATGCATGCCCACATTTGAGAGACAGTGCGGTGTAGTGGTTTCCTGCTTGGCAGGGGGTTGGACTCGATGGCCCTTGTGGTCTCTTCCAACTCTATGATTCTATGATTCTATGGTTAGCGTCAAACTAGGACCAGGGTTTGAAATGATGTTGTCCTTCAGCTTCAGCGTCCAGCATTGCCACCTAAGGGCTGCTGTAGAATTGCACCAATCGTTTATTATAATAAGGAGCAGGTACAGTGGTACCTTGGAAGCCGAATGGAATGTTCAGAAACCAAGGCGCAGCTTCCGATTGGCTGCAGGAAATTCCTGCAGCCAATCAGAAGCCGCAGAAGCTGCGCCGGACGTTCGGGTTCCAAAAGAACGTTCGCAAACCAGAACACTCACTTCCGGGTTTGCAGCATTTAGGAGCTTAAACATTCAAGTGCCAAGGCGTTTGGCTTCCAAGGAATGACTGTATTTGGTAGACAGCCTTTATGTTGCTCTGGCTTTTCAGCTAGCCTGGATAATAATAATAATAATAATAATAATAATAATAATAATAATAATAATAATAATAATAATAATAATATCAGCCATGTGGCACAGCCATTGCTGTGATTCAGAATTACACAGAGGCATGACAATGAAAAGCCTGCTAACCTGTTCAAGGTTCTTTGACGCACCCCATTGTTCAAACTGACTTTCCCATTTTATAGACCTTGTTTTCCTCCAAGATTTTAATGTGCTGTTTTCTTTGTTTTTCATAAAACAAATAAGAGCACCCCTCACCTGCTTTACAGCGGGAGTTGTCTTTTATAAACTGGATTCTAGGATCATGGCCAAGAAGTAGAGTTGGCTTACTTCCCCCACCCCCTCTTTGAGACAGGGGTGGGGAATGTGCAGCCCTAAGCCACATTTCATACAGTGGTGGGAGCCCCATAGAGACAGGAGGAGAGTTGGGCAGGGGACCCAACCTGGATAGAGCAATTGAAAGGCGGTGAGGCACTTAAAATTTTAATTTCAGACCATTGGCAATGGTGAAAACATGGAGTGGATGGAGCAATGGATGGGAAGGACCCTCTGGAAACAATCAGTTCATGCCTCTGGGGCAAGATTAATCTATCCCTTCCCCCAGCATCTCATGGGGCAAGGAGGAAATGGCAGAGGGAAGAGAGAAGGGATTGGCGGAAAGAGGAAGAGAAGTGATGGCAGGCCACTCACTTTTGGCTCCACCCATCTCCAGAAAGATTTCCCTTGAGGGAATGTGGCCATTACAGTACAAAACACCCCCCTGCTTGAATAAACCATCTATTAAATCTGATTTAATCAGGGGGTTATAATCACTATATTAAAAAACCTCAAATGGTTATTACAAGAGATCCTAGGTCGATGAAGGGGGCATCAAAGTCAGTTCAGCTGTAGGAAATACACAATTTGTGTTCCATGAATGCAAGGTGTTGAATTTCTTGGGGTTCAAATTTCAGTATGAAAGGGGGAGTTGGGTGGGACCCAGTGTGCTTTAGTAGCTAGAGCGCTGAACTTGGACCTAGGAGGCTGAGAGTTCAAATCCCCACTGGCCCTTGAAGCTCCCTGGGCGATCTTGGGTCAATGTCACTGCCTCTTAGCCTAACCCGCTTCACAGGGTTGTTGTGAGGATTAATTGAGGAAGGGGAGAACCATGTACACCCCCATGATCTCCTTGGAGGAAAAGGTGGGATAAAAATGCAATAAAATAATAAGTAACTTCCCCTCCATCCTTTTTTTGTGTGGTGTGTGTGTGTGTGTATGATGTCAACAGAGGCGGCTGGCCCAAATTGCAAAACCCAGTGGCTTCATGGAGCTACCAATAAACACCCCGACACGTGATTATTTGCAAAAAGAGCTTGAGGCAACCTCTTTATTGAGAGCGTTACAAAAACATGCATCTGTCATGATGATGACGAGGAAGGCAAAGCTGGTGAGGGGATGCCGTTAAGAAAGTGGCCAAGCCGAGGCACACTTGAGTAAAGCAAGGAGGGGTGCATGCATTTCTCGCAGTGAGCTGTGGGCGTCTTGCGGGCAGGTTTCTCCCCATAGGTGAGCACAGCTTTCGGAACCGGAGCGTCGTTCCTCAGGAGATTCAGAAGTTGCTGGTGGAGTGCTTTTTGCTGGTTGTGATGGTGGTGCTGCTGCCATAGCTGCCGCTGCCACCGCCGCTGCCGCTGCCGCCACCGCTGCTGCTACTGTGGTAGCTGATGCTACCTCCACCATGGGATCCTGAGAGAAAGAGTGGAAGAACGTATTAATGAAGGACGTCGTGAGACCCTCTGTGTTGCATACAACCTCAAATCCTCACTGGTTTCTAATTCCATAAACAGCGTGCCATGGTGACCATTTTAAGTCAGACAGTAATATCCCTTCTCTGATTGTCTACCCTATGCATGTCTACTTGGAAGTAAAGCCCACTACGTTCAATAGGACTAACTCCCAGGTAAGTATGTACAAGATTGCAGGTTTTTCTTATATCCCCCACACCCCCAAAATCTTCAAACCAGGAGGAAATGCCTGGATCCCTGTGAGGAGGGACTGGCTGTGAAACTACTCTGCAAATGGGGAATAGGGCGTCTCCTAACGACTCTCAGAACCCTGAACAAACTACAGCTCCCAGAATTCTTGGGATCGGGAGCCATGGTGTGTTAAAGTGGTGTCATAGTGCTTTAAATGTATAGTGTGAATGTGGTTTAGATGACCTCCCAGATCTTCTTCAGTTTTTTGCTTCCAAGATTGTGTATACCAGTATTCCTCAACCTTGTGCCTTCCAGATGTTGTTGGACTCCAACTCCCACCAGTCCAAGCCAGCATGACCAATGATCGGGAATGATGGGAGCCGGAGTCCAGTCATGCCCAGAGGGACATAGATTCCCCATCCCTGTTAGAATAACTCAAATGACTCTGACAGTGTAGTTAGGGGGTAAGAAAATGGGTGGGTGAAGGAGTACAGACTGCTGTTTTTTTGCTTGTGTAACCTAGAACTCTCGGTCTCAAGAAACGAGGGTTTTACCCAGTTGCAAGTGCCTAACAAAGTTTTAAGGGGAAGTGATGTGCATCTGTGTGCTTGAAAGGTCTCTAGGTACTGTATAGAGAAGCTTTTTGGAGAAACAAGCTAGAAGAAGCATTACAACTTTGAGACAAACTGCATATCATGCCAATGCAAGATTTCCTTCTAAGGCAAAATGCAACTTGGGTGGAAGGCAATTTTTGCTGTGACTGCAGAACTGGGGTGGAAAATTCAGTCCCCATTCCCCGTGCATGTCAGTGTCCTGACATACATATTCGATAGCAGCACCCATGCTTAACATATTGTGCAGTTTTGCTCCAGGACTGGGGTGGGGAAACTGTGGCTCTCCAAAGGCTGTGGACTTCAGCACACATCAGCCTCAACCAGGAGGGTCAATGGCAAAGGATGATGGGAGTTGTAGTCCAGCAACATTTGGAGGGTCACTGGTTCCTCACCTCTGCCTTAGACCAAACCAATGCTGCTCAAATGGACTGATAAGAAATCCTCCACTATCTCAGCCAGAGATATTTCCCATCCCAAACCTTGAGATCCTTTCACTCAAGGGTAGACACTCTTCAGATGTTGCTGGACCACAACTCCCACCATCCTTGACCATAGGCTGGGACTGATGGGAGTTGTAGTCCAACAACATCTTGAGGGCACTATTTTGGCTGCTCCTGCTTTAACTGAAGGCTGAACATTTGAACCTGTGATCTTCTATATACAATGCATATATCTGACTATGGTTCTGCAGCTCCCTCTTGGGGCGTGTAGTATCATTAGCCTTCCAGAAACAAAGACCAGCATTGCAAGTCATCTTCTACAGCAAAAGAACCCACCCGGGCTCACTTCACAAATATATTTTGTATGGCAGTGGGAATCCTTACCTTCCTTTGACCATCCTGCCATCCTGTAAAGAAGGAGGAAAAGAAAGGGCAATTAGTAGACGATTAGGAGCAATAGTAGTTGCCCTGGGGAATCTGTGTCCCCAGATGTGTCAGAAACAGCAGGACAAAAGATGCTTTGAGATATAGGAGGGCACCTTCTGATATGGCTGGCCATTGGGATTGCTGACCCCATGGAATAATGGATTCATTATAATGTGGGTAGTTAACAGAGAATGCAAAATGAATTGTAATGCACAATATTGCCCTTTCCCAAATTATGAAACTATTCCCTGGGAAAGAAGACATCAGCAAGGTCACAGCAGAGACATCAGGACAGGAAGAGCTGAAAATACCCACTCTTAGTGTTGAGATACCACAGGACATCACATCCCCAAAGTAAATCTAAAGTCAGACAAAGCTGAAAACTTTTTATGGTCATTGTTTTCAGTGAGGTAAAATAAGGTTTCTCCTTAACCCTCCCACTGGACAGAGAAGTGATGGAGCAATAGACAAATTTGCAGAGGCAGTGGCGTAGCGTGGGTTGTCAGCACCCAGGGCAAGGCAAGTAATTTGTGCCCCCTAACCCGTGGATTTGCGCCCCCTAACCCTAACCCCCAGATGTTGCGCCCGGTGCGGCTGGCCCCCCTGCACCCCCCCTGCTATGCCACTGCGCAGAGGAGAGGGCGATTGACAGCTGCTATCCATGGTGTGCCTCCATGGTTGGAGACTGTCATGCTTCTGAGCACCACTTGCTGGAAGCCACAGGAGAGAAGAGGGTTCTTCTGCTTGGCTCTTCCTCGCAGGCTTCCCACAGGCATCTGATTGGCCACAGTGCAAACAAGTTGCTGGATTAGATGGGTCATTTGCCTGCTCCACCAGGGCTTGAGTTCTTATGATGCAATGGGTGTCACTTCTAGTATCGCTATTGATAGAAACAGGCAACCTACACCTTTAGAATAACAGACATGGGGGCAGGCCCCACTGTCCACGGAGTAAGCAGCAGAAACAGAAAACAGGTCAGAAAAGCAGGCGCACCATTTTTCAATGTCTTAGGGATGACCTAGAATTTGCACACCTCTTCCCATTCTAAAAATGAAATTGACATCAATCTCAGCACTGGTGTTTCTAAGAGGGGGGCCAATAAAATCAGGGCCATTTTGATGCATTGCCTGGCCTTTGGCTTGGAGCCAATTTGATTCCCTCCCCCTCTTTCTTTTTTCTTTTCCTTTCTCCTCCTGCAATGAGGCTACATTTTAATATTTTAATGTTTCAATATTTTAATGTTGTTTTTTAATTTTGTTTTTAAGTTGTATTCATTCAACTTGTTTTTATTATTGCTTGTTAGCCGCCCTGAGCCCAGCCTTGGCTGGGGAGGGCGGGGTCTAAATAAAAATTATTATTATTATTATTAAAAAGAAATCTGATTTGTCACTAACTGGATACTCCAAAAGTTGCCACTGGCTCTCTAAGAGAACATCTATAAGATACACTTGATTTCAAGCATTTCTTTCTCATAATCATGCTTTACATTTGTATGGGGGAGGACCTTAAACACTGTTTTAGATGCACACCTAAAAACATCACATATGATGAAGCCTTTGGGAGATCTCTCCCCTTTGGTGGCTTATTCTGATTGCCCAGTTACGTACTTGGAGTCCTGGCCCTCCAACAGGTTGCGGTAGGTGGCGATCTCCTGTTCCAACCGTGTCTTGATGTCCATGAGCATCTTGTATTCTTGGTTCTGGCGCTCCATGTCGCTCCTCAACTCGGCCAAGTGCTCTTCCACACCAGAGATCTGGTTCTGGATTTGGGCCAGCTGAGCGCAATACCGTCCTTCTGTCTCTGCCAAGCTGGTTTCCAAGCCAGCTTTCTAATGAGGGAGAAAAAGCAGAAGATCCAGAAATCTACAAACACTGCAAACCGCAAACCTCTGTCAGAATGCTGATGACCAACGCTCTATCTATCATGAAAGTTTGAGTATCGCTGATTACTGATACTTGCAGGAAGTAACGGTGAGGGTAGCTCTCACTACCTACTTCCGTTGGGAATGTCTGTGCCGTTAAGACATCTGGCTGGCCATGTTGGATAGACAAAATATGCCAACTAGCTATGCCATTGGAGTGACCCCAGCGTGGCAATTCGTAGGCCCTTTATCTGTCAGTCAACTTCATTCAAGGAAGTTGCCACATACCATGCTAAGCTGTGACTGCAACTCAATCTCCAGGCTCTGTATTGTGCGCCTCAGTTCCGAAACCTCGCTCTTGCCGCTCTGTATCTGCTCCGTGTGGGTGGCCACTTCGCGGTTCAGTTCGTCAGTCTGAAAGAAGGAGGGTGAAAAAGTTTCATGGTGGGAATCTTTACAATGAAAAGGAAAAAAATCATGCTATAAGTAATACATACGCCAGACTGACAGTGCAAACCTATGAATGTCACACTGTGTTGAATGGGACTTCATCCCAGTTAAGGAGGTATAGTAGGGATGAGGAACCAGGGGCCCTCTAAATATTGATGGAATCCAACTCCCATCACCCCCAGCCAACATGGCCAATGGTCAGAGATGATGGGAGCAACATCTGGGTCTGCAGAGTGGAACTGTGTTAATACACATTTTCCTTTTTTAGAGGGGGGCCCAGAAAACCAACTCTCAGAAGGGTTTTTAGCAGAGTCCTCATTAAACTACAGTTCCTAAGATTCTTTGGAGGGGCTCAAGACCCTGAAAGTGATCTGTTGAACTAGGCAATATGCTTTCGGTAAAGCGACCCCAGTCCCTAGGAGAGAAGACCCTACCTTCGAGAAGAACCAGGCTTCCGCATCTCTGCGATTCTTGTCCGCCAGTTGTTCGTACTGCTCTCTCATCTCAGCCAAAGCTTTGGTGAGGTCGATTCCGGGCGCGGCGTCCATCTCGACGTTGACGGTTCCCGTCAGTTGAGTGTTGTACTCTTTCATTAGCTTGGTAGGGCAAGAAGGGAGAGGACATAGGTGAGGATTCCCCCAGTAGGCAACGGGTTGCACCTTTCAGCATTCTGCAATAAGTCGTGATGTACTTGGAAGCCTTGCTGTGTAGAATGGCCTTCATGAGATCAACAGCAAATGGCAACATGCAACAGGGCTGCGCACATTTCTGCTAAGCTTGGTACCCAACCATTGTTTCTATTGGTCAAGAAGGCCTGGCTTTCTTGCTTCCTGAAGGGGGAAAGTAATTGTGGCCCTTTGTATTTGCCGCTCAGGGAAGGAGGTTTCTAGGGAAGGAGTAACCTGCCATGTGTGCAAGAGAGAAGGTGGGCGAGGGATTGTAAGCTTGTTGCAACCCCTCCCTCTGATCCACGACATTGATGCTGCACCCCAAGATGCATTCTGGTGCCATTTTGAAAGAGGCACTCTGTGCTCTCTTGCCAGTAGCTTTGTCAGGAATGGTCAGCTCATATGGTAAGTTTCATAATTATTTTTTTTGGGGGGGTTGCCATTGGTGAGCCCCTGCTTTGCCACTTGTGGGCTCCTGTTTATGAACTTCTGTAGGGATTATTGTCTTATGTAATTCATGCAACCTTTGTGTACGACGCTCACATTGAAAGGCAGACCCAACACCTCTTAATGGATGCCCCCAAATTGTAAAGTTGGCTGCAGTTTCCCCGCCCCTTTCTTTTTCCTTCACTCACCTCCTCGTGATTCTTGTTGAGGTAAGCCAGATCTTCCTTCAACCCTTCGATCTGCATCTCCAGATCAGATTTGGACAGAGTCAGCTCATCCAGGACTCTGCGCAGACCATTGATATCAGCCTCAACGCTCTGGCGGAGGTGCAGCTCATTCTCATATCTGCCGGTTTCAAAAAAGAAAAAGGAAAAAGTCAGCAATGGGTGATAAACATTCTCCAACAAAGTCTGCCACCTGTATTGCTTGAGATGTATTTCTTGAGGTCTTCCTCCCTCCCTCACCTTCTGGTTTTCTTTCAGCTGATATTTTAAATACACCCTCCACCAAACTTTCTGTCCCTCACTTCCTTTCCTTTTTCCTTCATTCCTCTCTCACTTCCATTCCCCCAGTGAGAGACCTCGAATAGCGGAAAAACAGAATACAGAAGAAACTTACTTCAGCCTGAAGTCATCAGCAGCCAGCCTGGCATTGTCAATCTCCAAGACAATCCTTGAATTGTCAACTGTGGCATGATGGATCTATACCAAAGGGACAGAGAAGAGAGGAGGGCCCATGAATGTTAGCAAACATTTTTCATTATCTGAGGATGCAATGGTTGTTCAAGTGGAGAATTGTCAGGGACTTAATTTGTGGGTGATCTGTACAGGTCATGACATCAACATTAGTGATTGTGAATTTGCATCTAGAGGGCAGTAGATATTCTAGACTGACATTAGTCAACATGGTGCCCTTCAAATGTTGTTGGACTCCAACTTCCATCAGCCCCGGTCAGCTCGGCCAATGGTCAAGCATGATGGGAGTTGTAGTCCAACCACATCTGGAGATCACCAGCTTGGGGAAGGCTGTTCTGGATGACTAAATTTGAAATTAATTCATACAAACTTCTTCAGCTGCCTCCCATCTGGCATAGTGTGATCTGTTCCTTCTTTTTTTTACATTATGTTTTTTCCCCTCAGAGAATTATAGTCTGGGACCCAACTGAGGCTCTGTTCCAACCTTTGCAATAAAGGATGTTCTACCCAAACAGTTGTCTGCCATCTTTTTCTTGGCAAACATCCAAGGGCAGTTTTATGTATTTCAGTAGAAGATGAGCCATCCGAATTAAAGTAGCAGACCCATTCCTGTACAGGTGAGCCCTTGACTGAATAAGTTTAGGTGCAGTTAATCTATAATGCAGTATAATTGACTGTCAGACTTCTTAATATTTCATTAAAATAAAATTACTATGACTTCCAGCCATATATCTAAGGGTATGGAGAATATGCAGCCCTTAGAATGGGATTGTAGCTTCTGTCATGGGGGGTAATGACTCCCCAAGGACTCTTTGAAATAGTCTAGGATGACATGGAATTCTACCTTAAATGACGCAAGAGCAGCGTTTAGAAGCTGTTCCTCCTGAAATGTAGTTGTATGAAATGCAAACCTTTTTCAAAAAATGGGTTTATATATTGCTTTAAAAGGTACACTGCTACATCTTTCATAAATGCAAAATTAATTATGGCTGTGATCCAGTGGATCTGAGTTCAGACTCTGCTCAAGCCAGTCTGGACTTCAAGATCTAACAAAAGTATTCCATGCCCCTTGAAATCAATAGGAACTCCAGATGTTGTAGATTGTAACTTTCACCATCCATGACCATTGGCCATGGTGGCTGTAGCTGATAGAAGCTGACCACAACATCTGGAGGGCACCATATTAGCTGCTCCCAGGCTGGGCATTTATTGTGCAATTAAGTTCCACTGACTTCTGTTTTGCTGGACTTGATGCCCTTGGTATATTAATCTTAGCTCATCCAAGTCTAAAGGGAAACAAAATGATCTGCTCCACAGGATTGTTGGTGAGGATGAATGAGGGAGGAATAAGAAATGAGTTTACAGTGAAGCTCTAAACAGCAGTGTGCCTGCCCTCTTCTAATATTGGAGAGGGTTGTATTGGTCTTAACAGAGTTTCATAGGAAAATGATGGAGGACAGCAGAGACACCATTTCTCAGTGATAAGAAGTGCCGGATGACACAGTCAAGAGCATTAGTATTTTATATACGCGTGGGAAGGTTTCCAGTTTGGGGCATGTTTGAATACACACCACAAAAGCAAATATCAGTGGTCTGAATTGGGGGTGAGGATTCTTTGGTCCTTCGGTTGCTGTTTCCATTGGGCCATGCTGGCTGGGAGTGATGGAGAATGGAGTCCCTCAACATTTGGACAAAAGTGAATGACAGAAGGGAGACCTTCCTTCCAATGACATCCCAAAGCAGGAATAGCTCACCTAAAGGAGGGATAGCTCACCTCCTGCTCTTGAATTACAGCTTCCACCATCCCTGACCATGCTGACTGGGGTCGATGGAAGCTGGAGCCCAGCAACATCTCAACCGCCACAAGTTCCCCACCCCAGGACTAAATAGAGCCCCCTGGTTTTCCCATCATGGACCATTCCTTTAGTTTATTACTAATAAAGACCTAGTGAAGTGAATAATGCAAGCAAGTTATCAGTTTATTAGCTCCAAGGAGCAATGGTGGGCACAGACTAGAAATTTAGGGTCAGTTGCCTGCTTCTGCATGCTCACCCACTGATGACTGCAACATCCCATGTTTACTTGCATGTGTAGTGAGGCATCACGGAGCAAATGTGTCAGAGTCTTCATTTCCCCTTAAACACAATGCTTCTCAGTGGGATTCATTCATTAAGTGATTGGTTTGTCACTTAGCAATAAGGCATCAGGCTGCACTCAAACAAGTGTCAAACAGCCATACATTTCTATAACCCAGTCCCTCAGATTTTATGTGGCAGTAGCTGAGTGCCTTGGGACTTGTACACAGTTCCTTTCCTTCATTGCTATGTAACCACAACCACCCTCTGCACTATTCAGAATCAAAGATAAAAGACTTGCAGGTCTGAGGGCTTAAGCCAACCCAAGGCATGGCATGAAACACACCCAGAGCCTAGGATGCAGATAGGGTGATGGATAAATCCCAGGTTACAACAGTAAATTCATTGAATAGATTGGCCAGTACCATAACAGTCTCTACTCCTGTACTTTTAACATTAGTCTCAAAGTCAGAAATTAAGGTGGTGAAGCTTTTCCTAACACAGAAGTGAAGTTTTCTCCATGACTTATCTTCTGGTTCAATACTAAAGTTAGAAACTTCAGTAGTTTATTGCAGCAAAGCTATGCACATCAGAGTGAACGACTAGTCGCTGTTTGCTTTTCTGTCTCACAAACAGCCTAATTAAATTAGTCTGGGCTTGGTCCTAAACACTTTTAATCATGTCTCGCTATTTTTGTGATGTCCCTTAACTTCATTTTTTTTCGAATCAGTTGCGTTTATCAGTTATTATTATTATTATTATTATTATTATTGATTTAGCATAATAAAAACAATTACTTCCACAATCCAAATCAGGAATTGTACCATAGATTCCTGCCAAAAGATGGGTTGTAAGCATCATAGGAATGATGATGATATCTGATACATCGTGATTAAATTTGCCATTTTCTACAGCAACAAAGTATTAGAAGATGGAAGCTTCAGAAAGCCATCTCTCATCCCTGGCATATCCTCCTTGTGAGGCTGTGGACTCTCCTTCCTTGGAGGTTTTTAAGCAGAGGTTGGGCGGGGCTCTGTCATGGCTGCTTTAGCTGAGATTCCTGCACTGCAACAGGTTAAACTAGAGGACCCTCAGTGTCCCTTCCAACTCTACAATTCTATGAATGATCTTACCTTGTCACGGAGGTCCTCAATGATCTTGAAATAGTGGCTGTAGTCCCTGGATGGGCTGGTGGGAGCCTGCTTCATGTGCCATTCTCGGATCTTCACCTCCAGCTCAGTGTTGGCTTCCTCCAGAGCACGCACCTTGTCCAGGTAGTTGGCCAGGCGGTCGTTCAGGTTCTGCATGGTAATCTTCTCGTTCCCACTCAGGAGGCCTCCATCGCCGCCACCGCCGCCACCCCCGCCCAAAAAGTCCCCAAAGCCATAGCCGCCTCCACCTCCAGCACCAAAGCAACTTCCATAGCCTCCTCCAGCACCAAAGCCACCGCCGTAGCCAAGACCACCACCAGAAACCAAGGAAGTGCCATAGCCGCCTCCTAAACCTCCTCCTATCCCACCTCCTATCCCACCTCCATAACCACCTCCTACTCCAGAAGAGACATGCCTAACGGAGGAGGAAGACACACGGCCGCCACCTCCACCATGGATGCTGGATGATCCAAAGCGGCCAGAGGAGATGCGGCTGGATCCCACGCCACCACCCAGACCACCACCGTAGGAGGAAGAGGAGCTCTGATAGAAAGACATCGTGGCAGCAATGAATGGAAGTTCAGCTGTGAGACTGTTACTCGGCTTGGCTGAGCATGGAAAAAGCTGGCCTTGGCAGTGTCAGCCGGCTCCCTTTTATACTCCTCACGGGGCGTGTTCTGTCCCACAGCAGAATACACCCTGCTGAAACCACACCCTCAAAGGTGAGGCTCCGTGAAGATGATGTGCTGTCTTTGAAATGCAGCCACTTGTCCCTTGGTGGGCTGCCCCCTCTGTGTGTGTGTGTGTGGCGGCTTCTTAAAAACCCAGTTAAACAATGGAAGTTTCATTCAGGGCGCCTCACTGTTATTTTTAGGCAGTGCCAAGTGTGCAGATCACATTTCCCTTCTTTTTTTATACATTTAACCGGGGGGGGGGGACACTGTCTGCAGCCACGCCTGGCCTCATCTCATATCGGGATTAATTTAATATAATCAAGCATAATAGCCACAGACGCACACAGCTTCTTTCAGGAATGCCTTTCACTTAAAACACTTTTCCCTCCCCAGAACGTTTAACAAGTAATTCACGATTCATTTACTTTGCTTCCTCGCCCCTTCCCGTCTTAATTGCTGTCAGGATTGTGGAATAATAGAGTTGGAAGGGACCCCAAGGGACCCCAACCCCTTGCAATGCAGGAATCTCAGCTAAAGCATCCATGACAGGTGATCATCCAAGCTCTGCTTAAAAACCTCCAAGCCAGGAGAGACCTCCCCAAGGAGACCTTTCCACTGTCAAACAGCTCCTACCATCAGAAAGTTATTCCTGATGTTTAGTCAGAATCTCCTTTCTTGCAACATTAAGCCATTGGTTCATGTCCTACCCTCCAGAGCAGGAGAAAACAAGCTTGTTCCCTCTTCCACGTGACAGCCCTTGAGATATTTGAAGATGGCCCTCATATCTCCTCTCAGTCACCTCTGTTCAAGGCTAAGCTTCAACCTTTCCCCATAAGCCTTGGTTTCCAGACCCTTCGTTATCTTGGTTGCCCTCCTCTGCACACATTCCAGCTTGTCAACCACCTTCTTAAACTGTGGTGCCGAGATCTGGACACAGGACTTTGGAGATAACACCCTCTGCTCTGGAAATGCAAAACATAGTCTTTCAGGAATGCCCCATGGTAATGACTGGAGGTGGTACAAGAGCCCATCATTTCTCTTCTAGGTAATCTTGTGTCTGAGAAGCTCCAAGAAGATAGTTTGCAATGAATTAGTTTGTTTGCCTCTTCCTCCTTCAGGGTTTGACAAACAAAATCAAATCTTTCGCCTGAGACAGATGAAAATTGCAAATGGGAAATGATAGAGGGCACATTTTAAAAGGCACTGAATACTTGAAGGGACAGAGGTTTTTTAAGAGACAGAGAAAGAGAAGTGCCACAAAGGTCACTTCCAGACGACCTGTTCTTCCTGATTTGTTTATGAAAAGCTTGTTGTGTGGTTATTTGGATGTTTATTGAAAAATCATTCTGCTTTCCTCGCAGGGAAGTTATTCCGCATTGCATCATGTGATTGTCACACTTTCCACTGTGTTTTCCCATCACTTTCCTTATTGCAAAGTCTGCTCTTTTGGGAAGTGAGTGGGGTTGTTCAAGAGCAGCAACTTTAATTGTGGAACTTGAATTTTCTGGAATGTGATTAGATCCCACCCAAAAACAGCAACCGGTTGGAATCACTCTGTATATGCCCCCAGTGTTCCTTAGCCTTTTGCAAAAATGCACTTGCAATATACATTGTCCTTAAAAATGCATATATTTGTGAAAATAACATACAGATGTGCATTTTATTAGGGTAAACTGCTTTGAACCAGACAAAATTGCGTACAAAAAATGTGCACAGTAGAAGAAATAAACACTAAAATGCTGGTGGATTTTCATGGGACTTTGAATTCCTGCCCCCTGCAAACTGATGTGGGAATGTGGTGAAATAAAAACTGAAAAAAATGAGAAACTGCAAGAAGTTGAAATTAACTGTTTAGCCCATCCCTATCCCAGAGTAAACATGCATGTGATAGAGCTGAAACATAACCTTTCAAAGTGCAATTAAAAAGCAACTTAAAGCATGTGCAGAGTATTCTCGCTTCATATCCGAATGATTTATTTGTCCATTTATTTTGCAACATTTGTATCCCACCGTTCCTCCAAGGCTCTCGAGGCAAGCATACATCATCTCTCCCAACCCCACAATTTCACCTCACGGGAACCCTGTAAGGCTGAGAGTTAGTGACTGACCCAAGGTCACCCAGTAGACTCCATGGCCAGGGGAGGATTGGAACCCAGGCCTTTTCAGTCTAAGCACTACATTACTCTGGTTCTCACAACCAGATGCCCACTTTTAGGATTCTTGAAATTTGGGTGTGCAGATGTGCCTTGAGCCTTGGTGTTTGTTTGTTTTTTAAAAAATTCAAGTGTTCTCTTGTTGCAAAAGGATTGTATCCTGAGTAATAACAATAAAAAGGACTATTGTATTTGAGAGAGTGGGTGACAAAAATGAGGGATTTTTCATATTAGTCAAAGGTTGTTCTTGCTGACGGGGTGAAATCTCTTGCCACAAACGGTCGCTTAGGCTGAACCCTTTCATGGGCAGCTGCAGTCCCAGCCCAGTAAGAAAAGATGGAACGTCTGTTTGCATCCTGGGAGTCGAAACTTCTGCAGAGACGCTCCTGTTGACCCACACCTTAAGAATCTGCACAGGCTGGCACTGCTTTCTCCGTGCAGAAGAAAAAGCGGCTCCGAATGTCTCTGGAACAAGATGCTGAACCTCCAGGTTTGGAAAACATGTCTCAGAAGGCACTTGGCTTCTGGCCATGATTTATCAGCAGACATGCCAGGGAAATGATTGATAGTCGCTAGCATCTTGCCAGATCTATATATCACGAAGGATTCGGTATTTTAGCAAGCAAGTTTCGACAAACCCTTGCTAATCGTGGAAAAATTTTTTTTCCAGCAAGCTCATGTAATGTGACTGGGATTAAAAACTAAACTCAAGCTGATTGTTATCCAGTGCATGGGAAATGGTGGTTGGGTGTTTTTTTGCCAGCCCACCTTGAAATGAGACACACATCAGAGCAAGGGGAGGGAGGGGTTGTAGGTGGTGGGCAAATTGATTGGTGGGCAAATGAAAACACTCTGCTTCCAGAGGCTCAGATTTCATAGAATCGTAGAACTGTAGAGTTGGAAGGGACCACAAGAATCATCTAGTCCAACCCCCTGCAATTCAGGAATCTTTTTGCCTACCTTAGGGCAAGCTTGAGATTAAGAGCCCTGTGCTCCAGATTTAGGGAAGGGTCATAGATCAGTGGTAGATCACCTGGTTTGCTTGCAACCCCCTCTTCCCCAAGTTCAATCCCTAATGTCTCCAAGTAAGGCTGGAAAGCTGCTGTCAGCCAGAGTCAGCAACACTGAGCTAGATGGAGCAGTTGTCTAATTTGGTATAAGGCTGCTTCCTGTGCTCCTGTAGATCATCATCATCATCACAATCACAATCAGAATCACAATCATAATTTATTTATACCACACCCATCTGGCTGGGATTCCCCAGCCACTTTGGGCAGCTCCCAATCGAATATTAAAAACGCAATACAGCATTAAATATTAAAAAGCTTCCCTAAACAGGGCTGCCTTCAGATGTCTTTTAAAAGCAGGATAGATGCTTATTTCCTTGACATCTGATAGGAGGACATTCCACAGGCAGTTGCCACTACTGAGAAGGCCCTCTGCCCGGTTCCATATAACCTCACATCTCGCAGTGAGGGAACCGCCAGAAGGCCCTCGGCGCTGGATCTCAACGTCCGGGCTGAACTATGGGGGTGGAGATAGGTATGTCTTTGATGGAGCACCAAGAAAGCTTCATCAGTGCAGTTATTTAGAGCCAAACCAAAAATGAAGCTAAGTGCAATTTTTGCATTTAATATATGGGAATTTTTAAAAAATGAAAATAGCATGGCTGGTAGGGAGCTGATTGGGATTGGGATTGCAGTAGGTTAGTGGGTGGGTTTAGGCCTTTCCTTGCTTGCTGTGATCTCGAATAAAGTCTTTCCTCTGAAACTGCTGCTTGCTTTGTGGGAAATTCCCCCACTGATGTCAGTGGGGGATTTCCTCCCAACGCCAAAACTAGTTTCAGGGGGAAACTTTTCCTCAGAGCCCCAGCACAAGAGGAAATAGTCAGAACCCACCCCCATCTGTGCCTGCTATTACCACGTTAATGATTGGTTCCCCTTCCCTAGCTGGTGCAATTTGCACTTTGAAAAGGTCTGAGCATTAATTGCAAAGGTGCACTCGACATCTTGATTAGCTAAGCCCTTGCAATGGCATCTTAGGCAATAACATGATGCAGAATATCCTTGCAAAAAACCACCAGTCTGGAGGGGAGCCCCCTGGGAAACCCACAAACAAGCCTGCCTAGTGGGCATAGCCCTGAGATGTCTTCAAGAGGCATTCCCGGAAAGCATCAGCAAAGTTGGCAACCTTCATGATCCCTAAGCAGTTTAACCATCCCTCTCCTGTGATGGTTTTCTGAGTGTCTTCAGGTCATGCTCCATTTAGCCCTGAACGCTGTACAATCACATCTTTGTTCAAATCACAGAGGACCGGGATGTGTCTCAGGTCGAGGCTTTCCGGCTTGTCATTCATTTGGCAGACAGGGTGTGCCGCAGCATGTTCCCATAGATTTGCTCTGGAAACAGTGCCATTGTCATGGTTTCCTCAAAAGGACGGCACTGACTAAGCCGGTCTCGACGTCTCTCACGAAGCCATAAAGCATCGTTCATGATTTCGTTCCGGGTGGGCGCTTTGCGCTGTTGCCCACCCAGCCTTCTGTTCAGCAGAGTTGTATCGAAACCACAGCTTTGATGGGCAGAGTTTTGCAAAGGCCAAAGCGGTGAGGCTCAGGAGGGATTGGCTAGTACTGCGGTCAAGCCCTGGAACTGGTGGTGCGCTCAGGACAGGACTTTGGGGGCAGGCATCCGTGTCTAGTTTCACCCTCACAACCAGAAGTGCCTTCAGGGCTGGACTTCATGGCAGATGCCGAGAGTCCTCACTCAACACAATGAGCAGGAGGGACTTCAAATGCAGCAAGACAGGCATACCTCATTTTGAAGGAAGTGAAGTTTTTATATATATAAATAAAGAAATTCCTTCCAGTAGCACCTTAAAGACCAACTAAGTTAGTTCTTGGTATGAGCTTTCGTGTGCATGCACACTTCTTCAGATACATCCATATCTTCTTCAGATATATCTCCATCTAAAGACCTCTTCCTCCCCTCCTGCCGTCAGTAAGGTCATTAAGCCCAGAGTCCAACATTAACTAAGAAATCTTGCCTGGAATCTTTTTTCACTGCCAGGGTTCAGGTCAAAGAGAAAGGAAAGGAAAGCTTCCACCCAATCGCCTCCATAATGGATTTGGACATTTTGATCTCTCTCAGAGAAAACTCTTCTCCTTCCACGCCTCCAGTTCTTTTCTGGTTCATTTAATTAATCTATTACATTTATATCCAGCTTTTCCTGCAAAGATCTCAAGGTGGTGCTCAAGGTTCCCACCCCTCCTCCATTTTATCTTCATGACAACCCTGTGAAGTAGATCAGCTCAATGCTGTTTTTCTAGAAAAAGAGGTGCCGGAATTCACCGTGAACGCTTCCCTTGTTCTCTTACAATGGCCTGAGAGGTGCTGGAACTGAATTCTGGTGAGTTCCAGCTGAAAAAGAAAAAGCCTGGATCAGCCTGGCAGTAGGTGGCTGGGCCCAAGGTCACCCAGCGTGCTTTTCAGTGGAAATTCAAACCCAGCTCTCCCAGAGGCATTAGTCCATCGCTCTAACCACCCTATGTCCAGACTACCCACGTCCAGGATCTCATCATGCTAAGCCTGAGAAGAGCTATGGGTGGGAAATGGGACTCAGATGGAATAAGGAGCATCACAACTTGGCCAGATGTGTATTGCAAACTAGGGGATTGCAACAAAATGTTGCAGGGTGCAGCGCTCCCTGTTCAGGATTGCAACCACCCACTCCATTCTCCCTCCCTCCAGGGTTTCTGTCCCCTTCCACCCTCAGCCCTCTGTAGCACTGATGTTAGCTTGCCAGTGTGGTGCAGTGGTCAGAGTGCTGCACTGGCACCTGGAAGACCAGGGTTCAAATCCCCACTCGGCCACGAAGCCCTCCGTGGGTGACCCTGGGCTAGCCACTGCCTCTCAGCCTAATCTAACTTACAAGGTTGTTGTGGGGGGTAAAATGGAGAGGGGGAGAAGTGTGAGCTCCTTGGAGAGAAATGCAGGGTAAAAGGGTAAAGGGACCCCTGACCATTAGGTCCAGTCGTGACCGACTCTGGGGTTGTGGCACTCATCTCGCTTTACTGGCCGAGGGAGCAGGCGTACAGCTTCTGGGTCATGTGGCCAGCATGACTAAGCCGCTTCTGGCGAGCCAGAGCAGCGCATGGAAACACCGTTTACCTTCCTGCCAGAGCGGTACCTATTTATCTACTTGCACTTTGATGTGCTTTCGAACTGCTAGGTGGGCAGGAGCAGGGACCGAACAACGGGAGCTCACCCCGTCGTGGGGATTCAAACCACCGACCTTCTGATCGGCAAGTCCTAGGCTCTGTGGTTTAACCCGCAGCACCACCCACGTCCTGTAATAATAGCAATATACAGGAGAGGGTATGTTTGTGTTGCATTAAAAGACAGACCATTGCAGAAGCCCCCAAAAGTTCAACAAAATAGCTGTTTATTTTTAACACACACACCCCCCCCCAATCCTGGGTCTCATTTCTTCGTTTGGAGTGTGGGGGCGCCATCTCAATCAGTAAGTTTTCTAAAGAAGTTGATCTGTTGGCATTTCAGTACTCATGGGGACATGGGCCATTCGACAAATATTTTTTTATGTTCTCAAGGAATACATGTTACTCTGTCTCCATTTCGTCTCAAACCTTCCTATCTTGCTGATCCCCACCCCAGCGCCAGATACAAAGTTGTGCGGGCAGCAGTCCTTTTTTTCAAAAAAGAAATGCAGAACTTCAGACCTCGTACTCAGTTCTCTCTCCCACTACCACCATGTCATCCACAAAACTTGTGAGAATCCCCTTTGGATTCTATACTGACAGGGGGGGAAACACATCCTTCTGGAACAGACACAAGTGGCAAGACCTCTGCTAGGTGTGCTGCTTCCATTTATTTTAATCTCCCTGAAAGGAATGTTCAGATAAATACTCGGCTCAATGAGGGGCTGGATCAAGTTGATAACTGCCTGTTGGAAAGAAAATCAGAAACTTTTAATAAGTGAAGAACCTCTTTGAGCTTGATACTCTCTCTCTGTGTGTGTGTGTATATATATACGTGTCCCTGGCAACACAGCCAACCCCAAACAAAGGAGCATTGTTCAAGAGAAAAGCTTGGTCTTTCCTTCTGCATTCCTCATCGGCAGTACACCCATCCCTCTTGATCCTGAGTGCTCCTCGGCTGTGTCTGGGCAACGCGTTCAAATATCCTTCTAGGCTTAGGTTGCAATCCCCGGCTCAGACACCACCTCCCGTTTGGAATTCCACCGCGGAAACCCCAACTGCTTTCACGAACTTATCCAAGCTTTTGTTGAATCATGTTCAGTCATTGCATTTTTCAATAATCCCTTAAACAATGGGCTGAACCTCAGGACCGTTTTTTACATGTTGGAAAAGTCATTACAAATGTGATTGATTCAGGTGTGTGTACCCCCGCCCTTCGACCCATTAAATGAATTTGTGCACCGAGGAAACCGTTCCTGTAAATAATAGTTCTGCCTATGACTAGCTTGTGATTCACTGGGTCCTGGGAGAAAGAAAGAAAAACACTCAAACTGTTCTTTGCGATCTAGACAGTCTCTTTTTTTCTATCTGGACATGAAACCATTATTCACGGGACAATGCTTAACATGCGTAGATTTTTAAAGCAGATGTAGGCAGGCTGAACTGGTCTTACAAATGGTTCGGAATATCTTCAGACTGTGGATTAATTTGCCCTGTGGAAAAGAAACTTCTTCCAAGGAAATGAGGAACCGAGATCTAGCCCCACGTTGAATTCTTAGGCCAGGGCTCCACCTGCACATTGAAAGCAGGATCATACCACTTTATGAAGTCATTGCTTCCCCCCAAAGAATTCTGGGAGCTATAGTTTGTTAAAGGTGCTGAGAGACCCCTATTCCTCTCCCAAATACAATTCCCAGAGTTCCATGGGAAGAGGGATTGACTGTTGAATCAGTGGCGTAGCGTGGGTTGTCAGCACCCGGGGCAAGGCAAGTAATTTGCGCCCCCTAACCCATGGATTTGCACCCCTAACCCTAACCCCCAGATGTTGCGCCCAGTGTGGCCGGCCCCCCTGCACCCTAACCCATGGATTTGCGCACCCTAACCCCCAGATGTTGCGCCCGGTGCGGCCGGCCCCCCTGCACCCCCCACGCTACGCCACTGTGTTGAATCACTCTGGGAGATTTCCATGCCTACCTCCAGTGAATTAAGCTATTATGGGGATGGAAATACTTAGACGTTGGCTCATTTTATAGCATGGATGCCACAATTAGTGAAAAACAAGGAGCAACGGTTCACCATTAATAGATGCACAGGTAAGTTCACTGCCTTAGTTACTGTTTGTGTGTCTGTCTGTGGAGCAAAGTCGCCAGGAAGTCGGTGCCTAATCTTTTGATCCTAGCAAATATTGGGATTTGTGATAATTTATATTGAGTTCTCAGACCGTGAGAACCAGACACCTGATTGCTTCATACGCACACAGATTTCAGTTCCTCACAGAAAGGTCCCCCCACAAATGTCAAGATATGGAACAGTGAACCATTATTTCTTTGCCTTCCAAAGCATCTAGCTGTTTCCCTTGAGGATTCCCCACTTGGTACAAGGGAGGATTAAAACTCACAGAATAGGCTTTGTGAATTCAACCAGCGGTTCTATGGCCAGGCCCCAATGGGAATTGTCTGTGCTTGCTAAACTTTCTGACACACTCTATTATCATAGCTGCATTACAACATATACAGCTAGCGCTTGTGTATTACAACGAATTTCACATTGGGATTTGAAGAGGCTTGTTTTCAATTAAGAGAAAAGAACTTAGCTAGGGATTGTTGGGGCAGTGATATGATTAGGTTCACATTTGAAGGTGAATCTGCGTAATTCAGCAAGTAAACCAAAAGGCAGTCATTCTCTCACATTTGCACTTCTCTGAATTCTGCAATGTGCTTCTCCAGCCAAGTAGTGTCTACAAAAATGAATATACCGTGTGCACAAAATGCATGGATAGTATTAAATTACGTTTTACTCAGAACAGACCTGTTCAAATTTTTGGACCTAACTTATTCAAGTTCATTCATTTCAGTGGGTCTATTCTGAATAAAACTGCATTGAACGAACTCCATACATTTTTGAAAGTAACATACAAGACACATTATATTAGGGGAAATGGCTTGCAAAAATGTATGAATTAAGTAAAATTGCATTCAAAGCCATGCCTATTAGGAGAAATTTGCACTGAAATGCAGACACCTTTTCAAGAAAACTATAAACAAAATTGCAAAGTGACATGGAAATTTGGAGAACTGAACTTGGTTAGAAAAATTAGAAATGTAGAGAAACCAAAATGGACTGATTTGCTCATCCCTAAACTCAGCTGCGGAGTTCAAGGACGGCCAATAGGAAACCTCACGGCTACATGTGAATCATGCTTATCCTGAAGGTCCTTAGTCTCTAAGTGTGCTGAAGTCAGGGGAGGCTGGTAATGCTCAAATCCCAATGGAAGATCCTATTCCTGTCTGTGGAGACAGGATTTAATATTTTGGCTGAATCTTATTCAAGTGTGAGAAGGAAAATCTTGGAAAATATAGCACGCACCTGGCATATTCGTTGTTTCATCCTAAAGCCTTCATGTAAGATTATGTCCCAATGTCCCACACACCCTGTGCTCCAACCCTGAGTCCCCCGATGTTGCTGTACTACAGTCCCCATGATCCCCAGCCAGTTCAGCCAGTGGTCAAGGATCAAGGGCGTTGTAGTCCAACAACATCTGGGGACCCAAGTTTGAAGAAGGCAGCTTCCCAGCACTGCGGCTGCAAAGGGGCTGCAGTCTGTACGCTGCACATGTCAGGGATGCTCCCTAAACCAGTGTTTCCCAACCACTGTTCCGCGGCACACTAGTGTGCCGCGAGATGTTGCCTGGTGTGCTGCGGGAAAAATTAAAAAATTCGAAAGATAGCTTCATATCCGGAGAGGCGGCCTTCAGGTGAGTTTTAATTTTAATTTTCCTTCTCCCACTTAATGCCCCACGCTCGCCCGAGCAGCTTGCAGTCCTCGGTAACCACGGCGACCCGAGGGAGGGGAGGGAACAGGGAAGTCGAGGGCGGCGGCGAGCCGCGATGACGTCAGTGGGCCGCGCCGCCTGGCCCTGGCACGGTGTGAGAGCCCCGGCTAGTGGCACGAGCTTTGGAATAAGTGGGATCCGCGTGCGCGAGACCGAGATCGTGGGTAAGGAGCTCAGCCCTGGGGAGGAGGAAGCGGGGCCGCGCGTGCGGGCCACATCCCCACAGAGAGCGAGCCTCCCCCGGCCCACCACTCCGGGCAGGTCCACTCGCATGAGGGGGCGGCGATGGCGACGGCCGGCAACTTGCCTGCAATGCCATCCCTCGAGCAGGCGAGGAGCCCGGAGGCTACCAGATGCGAGTCCTCTTTCCCACCCTGCTCGGGAGTCCAGAGCACTTGGTCGCATTCAGGATCTAGAGTGGGGAAGCGGGGCTTGTGTCTGGGCTGGACACATTGGGCTGCCTGTGCCGCTCGACCTGCGGGGAGAAATCAGAGTGGGAGTCACGACCGTGAGGCAGGGCTGCCAAGTGTGGCAGAAGAGGACACGGCTGTCGCACCTGTCCTTAGGTAGGAGCTTCTTCCGTGTCGACCTGCTGCCCTAAAGTCTTGGCTTTTTTCTTGGCTTTTTGGCAGTTGGCACAGAAGGAAGGCAAGGGGGAGGGGGGAAAATTGAAACTCCCGGCGTGACGCTGCGCGCTGACGTCACGGGGCTGTAATGGTGGTGTGCCTCGAGATTTTTTTCATGAAACAAGTGTGCCTTTGCCCAAAAAAGGTTGGGAAACACTGCCCTAAACAAAGCCCAGCCCAAATCACATGGACCATTGTGTTCCAGCAGTTAATAAGTGTTAACATTCCTTTGCCTGTTGGGTGTATCAGAAGAACGCTCCAGTCCAACTGCTGGTACAGCAAGTCACTTCCAACAGTCCCAAACCATTAATTGCTCAGGAAAGCAGATATGACCATTCGAGAGGAGAACAAGAAATGCCAGGCTTGGGCACAGGCCCATAGTCGCATAACCCTCCTTTTTGTGTACTCAGCTATGGATAAGGAAACAACAGAGGCACCAGCTTGTGAGGCCGATTGAAGGTGTGTGACGTTGCATGAAACATTGCATGGACAAGACGTCCCAACTCTTTTGAAATCATCCAAGTTGTTGGAATGTGGACTCTTGAATGCAGGACCAGTGGGCGAAGAGGGAGAAGCTGCTTTACTCTTTCTCAACCAGTTCTTTGCATTTTTAAAAAAGTCCCCACCAAAGGCGGGGCTAGCTGCCCACAGGGGTGGGGCTAGTGTCCCAGGAGGCAGGGCTAGCATCCCAGGGGGGCGTGGTGAGCGTTCCAGGGGGTGTGCCGCCCGCCGTGAGCATCCCGGGGGGTGGGGTGGCAATGTCACCCCTCTCAGGGATAACACCCAGGGTGGACCACACCCACCACACCCATCTTGCTCCACCTCTGGTCCCCACACTGTTTTTCTTCCTGCAGGGTAAATCTGTATCTCACACTCACATATACAGGTGGCAGCCATTTTGCATGTGTTCAACTGATGTGTGACCACCAACGTGTGGGTTCTTTTGGACCTGGAAGAGGGCAGAATGGTGGCAGAACAGGGCAGAATAAGGCATTATGGGATGTAATGGTGGTGGAGTGCAATGGGTGGCGGTGGTAATGGGGCAGGCTTATGCACATTCTGCCGACATGTTTGGGAACCAGGAACAGAAGTCCCGCACAAAATGGTCGCCACCTGTACAGACATGAGCTAGAAAGGAAGTGGGCCAGTTTGAGGGACAAATGGCAGGAAGGGGAAAAAAGGTCAAGCTAGTCCTTCAGAGGAGATTCTACATCCCTGTAGCTTCCTTTTCTTGAAGCAGGAATGGGTGGGGAGAATCCCCATTGTGGAAGAAGAATCACACAGCTACATATAACATGTAGTTTGGGTGGAAACACAACATGCATGTAACCACTTGGGAAGCCAGGCATGTTTATTGTCATGTCAGTTGATGAAGATGATTCTACCACAGCCCTGACTCCCCAGATTTCAGAATGGATTATGGACCCCAGATTTCAGAATGGATTATGGACATCTAGCAAAAGTTACCTCTATAAATGGGACAATAACACAGACCAGTCATCCTCCAAGCAGTTACATATACACCATGGTTACTAGCTGGTTATTCATAATCTGCATTCCTCCTATGGTTCTACAGTCAGGGTGGCTGAAGAGAGTTCAGGGCCAGTGCAAGTAATTTTGTTGCCTGAGGCAAAGAACCAGAGCATGTCCCCATTCCATGTACAGAATCCAAATGGAAGTGTACTCAATTTTGACAACACTGGCAAGGGGACAACATCCTCCCATGCCTGAAGTCTAGCAGGCTAGCTTAGATTGTGCAAACTCAAGCTAGTTTGGGGGATTGAGGGAAATAGTTGAAGAGGAAAACTGCTGCCATCCACTGGCACCTGCCACCTGAGGCAGCTGTCTCACTCCGTCTAATGGTTGGGCCAGCCATGAAAGCATTAAAAAGGGGGTTTAATCTTTCCAGTGTGTGTTTATGTGCTACATGGGGATTCTAATGTATTTGATGATTGTGATAATGGAATTGGAGTGGTGGAGGATTATTCCAAATCAATTAATTGTGGTGTCTTTTTTTTTGTGGCATCAAATTTTTCCCATATGGCAGGAAAAGGGGTTAGATTTTGGTGAGGGAAATTACCTCCTCACCAGCTTTGATAAAATATATTCAACTATTTGTCTAAATTCTTGCACTAGCACTATAGGATTTCCCCCCACTCTCATGCCCTGTACCATCCCCAAATCTGCTCTGAAGGTCGGGAGAAACCCAGAATAAACTTGGCAGGGCACAGGGAGATGAGAGAGGAGAATGTTTAGTTGTAAATGCTGAAATTGTTATACTGACGGAACGTTCACCTTAATGCTATATTCAATACAACCCTTTGTCATATACTCATCAGAACTTGCAGTGATTAACAGGCAGTCAATTTCTCTCTTAGCAATGAGAATCGGTTTCAGTTTGCAGAAGCCCAAAAGGAACTTTATTAGGCAGAAGAAACACCATACAGAAAGGTTAAAAGCAGGAAGAGCTAGGTCAGAGAATCTAGCCGTTGCGTGGCCCTCAGTCATCCAGAATGGGTGCTCATGAAGTCTGCTGCTAAGTGATTTTGAAACGATGATTTTCACCTGCCAGAAACGGCAGCTGCCCATCCTGTTTCTGGAAAGGAGAGTGCTCTTCACTTCTTATCATCTGCTTTGCCTGTAGCAAGACAAGGTGGGGGAAAGAGTTAATGGACCCAAGTTACACATTTTGAAACCAGCTGTAGCACTCCTAGTGTACACCAGCCATGGAAGAGAGGCTCAGTCACAGCCTCTGCTCTGACTCCAGCCTTGGCCCTGCAAGGTTATCCCCAGAAATGGAATTTCATTTGCCTCCTTAAAGAGGACCCTGAACTGCCTCAGCCTTGGCCTCCCACTTGCAGCCAACACGATCTCACTTCTTGTAAGACTTCCGGGACCTTCTGTAGAAGGGCTTGCCATGGCAATGGAACTGGAACTGACTCCATCACACCACTTGTGGCTCTGAGGGATGGCACTGTGCCTTAATAGGGCTACTCCATGTTTTTCTGCTACTTCCTGTGAACAATTTTTTGTTTGTTTGTTCCTCTTGCTGCCCAAGATGGCAGGTGGGTGGGGTAAGGAAGCAGCCAGGCCATGATCCCAAACACCAGGCCACCTGGAATATCACTTCCTTATCTCCTTGGTCTTCTTGGTCTTATCCCAAAGGAGTATTTAATATTTCAGTGCATATCGGCAACACAGCCTGTGTTCAAAGCAGCGTTCTCTAACCTACTGAACTACAATATCCATAATCCCTGACTACTGGCTAAGATATCTGGGGGTGATGGGAGTTGTAGTCCAAAACCATCTGGGCACACGAGGTTGAGAATCGTCGTTTGAAGGACTTATTAAGTGAATTTATTATCTGAATTACAGCAGAGGCAGGGAAACTGTTTCAGACCAAGGGAGAAAAGCAAGGGCCATTCCGGGTCTCCATGCCTGCATTGCAGAGAAGCCAGGCAATGAAGAAGAAGTCAGGGGTTGCTTGTTGAGGGGTGAGGCTGAGGGAGGAGTGAGGAGACAGTGGAGCTATAGGCAGAATGGAAACGGGAATAATTTGGGTGAAACTGTGGTAAAGGCCATTCTCTTTTGGATTTATCAGCCAAACCAAGCAAAAGCCCACATAATCTAAGGTCTGATGCAAAACTTGTAGCTTAAAAAAATGAAATAAGGAACAATAAAGGATTAGCAAAAATTTGAATTATAAAGGAGATGCAAGGAGATTCACAAGGATCTACAAAAGGGGAGAGGGAAGTCAAAGGGATATGTGCTTTGCTTTGCTTTGCTTTGCTTTGCTTTGTTTTCTCTTATTTGACACTTGTAAAATTTGAAAAAATTGAAAATATAAAAATATATTTTAAAAAGCCCACATAATCTAGATTTCTGCATGGCACATGTAGAGAAGAAAAGGGACACTATGCCAGAGATGTCAGTGGGCCAATTCATAGCCCACCTTTCTGTCACCATGAAATTCAACATGGTTTATGTGGGCTTGCTTGGACCTGCTTAGCTTCAGCAAAGTGGCCACATTATCCTATGGCTTGTACTAAACACTCCCTCAACCCGCCATGAAGAAGGAAGCCTCACCATTAGTCCCTGAAACACTCCCGGAGAAACTGTGGAGGAAAAGAAGAAGGGGAAACATTAACAATCAATGTCAGACCAAATGTACTTTGTGAAACAGTCCACCTTCCAACCTGGGGTTGTTATTCTAAGTTAAGAAGAATTTGCCACTTTAGCTAGTGGCTGCGTGGTTGCCTGTCTCTTTCCCTCTGATGACCTCCTCTTTGACACGTTGGAGGGGGACAATACTGTCATCTCTTGTTTTTTGTTTTACTTTTGGTATTGTAGTTGAACAGTATCTTGGAGGGCAGAATTTTGAAATGTAAAAAATACAGCCAGCAAAGTGGCTCCTCCTGCCATCCCCAGGGCTGTACGAACTTTTGGTCTAGACCATAACTTCCTGCAGTTGCTCTCAGTAGAAGAACCAGAGTAACAAAGCTTTGTGGGAAATATTTGTGTGATTGAGCATTCTGCCTACTTGGACCCGAAGAACAGGTATGCAGCTGCTGGAAAACTGCATACCGAAGAACAAATGGTAGGGGCAATGTGAAGCAATGGGTGAATGGAGCATTAGGTTGGACATGGGGTATACAAGATTAATTCCTTACTTAAGGGAATTAACCATGACAGTTAAAGTTGGTATGATACTAAATGCACAGTGCAGATGTGCAGATGGAACCAGTGCCACCAGATTCCACCCCATATGGATTAATCTCCGTGTCTAGAGCTTTGTTTGACACAAAACCAGTTTTTCGGTTTTACAACATGGGAATCCAGCCTCGAGTTTGAAAGGTTTATAGGAACAGAAGCAGGAGATTAGCTCCGCAGCCTACATAGCGCCATCGTTCTTCCTCCCAATAATGGCCACCCAGGTGTCACAGGGAAAATGTGAAGAAATATTTATCTCCCATTTAATGCAATCTTGTATTTAATGCATGAGCCTGGTCACCATAGGTGACCAAGAATTCCATGCAGGTGAGTGATTAAGCCAGATTCTATTCTTCCCCTGTGCTCAGCATGGAAACCATGTGGGATCCCCAGCACAAGGGAGTGGAGCTCTTTCCCAGTCAATACCAACCCCCAGTAGCCTAGTATTTATTGGCTGATTGAGTGGCAGGCTAGTAGCTGTTGTGGGTTATTAAAGGCTGGGTTAATACCCAGAATCTGGCAACCAGAGACATCTGCTCTCTTTGAGCACTAGGTCATAAGAGACCTGTCAAGTGACCTACTGGAGATCTTGGCCATCCAAGAGCTGGCGGTAGGTTGCAATCTCTTGCTCCAGCCGGGACTTGATGTCCATCAGGGTCTTATAGTCGCTGTTCTGACGCTCCATGTCCGATCGGACCTCAACCAGTTGCGCTTCGATGTTGCCGATCACCCCCTGGATCTGGCACAGCTGAGCCCCATAGCGAGCCTCCGTATCGGCCAAGGTGCCTTCCAGGGCAGCTTTCTGAGAAGAGAAGTGGTGTCGGTGAGAAAGTGTGTGTGGGTGTGGCAGAGACTGTCACCAAGATATGGGTGTGAATTTTAAAGGAGTGTTGTAAGCATAATGGGAAACTGGGCTGCAGTTCAGAGAACAGGCGTCTGCAGCTAAATGGAAATATTTGTTTGGAAGTCAATACTGAAACCCTGGGATTTGCCAATGCCCTTGTCAGAACACCTTTCAGAAGCACTGCACAGTGTTTACACAGCTATGCTGGCATTAGTTGGCCAGAACTTACCTGGTGTGGTGTTTTAATACATGCTAAGTATTTATTGCTGCATTTCAACCAACTGCTGACTGCCATGAGGACGTCAAAATATGGCAGGCTACAAATGTAAATTAACACTATCATTTGCACTGTGCAACAGTTCTGAGATTAGCAGCAGCTTGCAGTTTCAGGGGGGGGAAAGAAGACCGTATTTGTAGAGAGACAATTAGGAATTGGGTAAGTAATTTTATCCCAGTATTTTCAACTTTTCCCTTCTCAGATAATAGAGGGAATGTGTGCTTGTGTGCAAGTGAGCATGCACATACATTGTGTTCCAGAGCAGGGTTTCCCTAACTTGAGTTTCCAGCTGTTTTTGGACTACAACTCCCACCATCCCTAGCTAGCAAGACCAGTGGTCAGGGATGATGGGAATTGTAGTCCGAGAACAGCTTGGAGACACTGTTCTAGAGTTTCCATGTCCCTAAAGCGTAAGAAGAGTCTTCTAGACCAGGCCAATGGGCCACCTAGTCCAGCATCCTGTCATCGCAGTAGACAACCCGATGCCTGTGGGAAACCTGCAAGGAGGACATGAGCACAACAGCCCACCTGTGATTCCCATCAACTGGTATTCAGAGGCCTACTGCCTACTGTAGTGGAGGTTGACTCTTTCACACACACCCTACAAAAGGCAAACACAACCCGTGACTACTTATTTCGGTACCCAAGCAGTAGAAATAACCCATCACTACTCCATTTACCATGCTGAGCTGAGACTGGAGCTCAATCTCCAGACCTTGGAGGGTCCTCCTCAAATCTGTGATCTCAGTCTTGCTGCTCTGAAGTTGCTCGGTGTTGACCGCAACTTCTCGATTCAGTTCTTCAGTCTGTTTGTTTGTTTAAGGGGAGAAATAAAGAAGAATATGTCAACATTCACATTGAATTTATTTACACCGCATTCATTTTATTACAGGCCCTTCTGATATCCTTTCTACTGTCCATTCATGGTGATTTGTGCTTGCAGTGGTATGGGGACAATTCTATGTCACCCCACTTTTAATACTCTTTGCACCTGCAAACGTTTTGGGGCAAATGTCCCCATTGCTTCCTGCTGAAATCCTGCAACTTTTCATAACACAAATGTCCTGCAGTGGAGGGAGTGTCTCCTGGTTTTGTAACATTATAACTGAAGAGTGCCCCTCCAGATGGCAATAATGCGGTAGCGTTGGGGAAGCATTGCAGAACAACCAGTAAGGTGGAAAGATGGTCCAGTATACATCCAACATTAATGCACTATGACATGTTGCAGAATACACCTGCCAAAATATTTCACCTATCTAGAGGAGCTCTACATTTACATTTTATTGCACTGTATTCAGCAGTACAATTTTATGGGCAAGGTGAGTTCACAGCAGCCCAGTTTTCTTCCACTAAATTGTTTCTCTTGGTTTGTTTTTAAAGACCTTCCATTTCTTTCCTTGTCTCCTAGGCTTTTCCATCTCACCTTGGTGGTAAACCAAGCCTCAGCGTCCCTCCTGTTCTTCTCAGCCAGCTTCTCGTACTGGTCTCTCATATCAGTCAGAGCCTTGGTGAGGTCAATGCCAGGAGCAGAGTCAACTTCAACGCTCACTTGGCCTCCCACTTGCCCAGACATAGAACTCATTTCCTGTAAAAAGAGACCAAGACATAGGCATTAATTGCAGGTGTGTCAGCAGAGCAACAATGCCTAACAGCTATCCTTTTATCTAGGGTTAGGCATGCTATCCCACATTCCCTTTGGGCTAACACAGGGATTATCTGAGGTTGTCTAGAAAAACAGAGAGAGTGTGTCATAAAATCATAGAACTGTACAGCTGGAAGTGGCCCCGAGGGTCAACTACTCCAGCCCCCTGCACAGCTAAATAATCCCTGACAAATAGCCACCCAACCTCTGTTTAAACATCTCCCATGAAGGAGAGTCCACATCCACAACCTTCTGAGTTAGTCTCAGATTGTTGGGCGGACTGTCAAGGGGGTATCAGGAAAAACTATGGGTGGTTTCAGCTAAGTCCAACTCAGAGTAGACCCATTTAAGTTAATGGCCCCAAGTTAGTGCCTTCACTGGGTCTACTCTGAGTAGGACTAGTGTTGAAGACTATCCTTTATCCACTGTCCTTCCCTGGAACCGAAAGTTGCATCTTCCTGCTCCTCAATCACACACCTCTTTCCCTTGAAGACGTCGAAATGGGAGCAGCACCACAGTCATGCTTGAAGATGAGGGGTTTCCTATGCCCACCCACTCCTCATTCCCCAGCAGGCTGTCCTGCATTGTGTCAAGGGCCAGGTCAACAGAGTGAGGAGAGACCATGCCTACGTCCTCTCATCTCGCCATGCAGCTCTGCTGCTATCCCCTCCACCACCACGGAAGGGTGTGTGTGCTTTGGCATCTGGTGGAGGCTGGTTCTGGGGGGTGGCAGAGGGTGACAGAGGTTGGTAGAAAGCCAAGAATTCTTCTCCACCTTATATGTGGTCCTCTGTGCATGATGTCTCACCATACATTAAATCTGAGACCTCAGTAATGAGGAATAGACCGTGGTACTGTGAGCCCACTGCATCTGGAAGGCTACAACCTCCACATCCCTCTCTATTTCAGAGTCATCCTTCTTATCCTCCTAACATCTGGCAAAGCCATTTCCGACATGGGAGGAGAGGGGGTTGCGGACAGAAATCCCTCCCACATCCCTCATGGGGGCTGGCCTTTGCCCCCGCGAGATCAGGAAATCCCCGGGCGGGTCGGTGACCCAGCCCGCCAATCGGCGGACCAGGGAGGTGTGGCCTAGCCTATTTAAGGCTAGGCACGCCCGGGGACCGCCCTCTTTGCCCCTTTCCAGCGGTGACACCCATTGGGATCCTAGTTGGCGTACTTCAACAGGACTCCCACGGCTTGTGGACAACCCTTCCCGGTCCCCATGCCAGGTAGTCGATAGGAGCCAATGCCTAAGGCCAATACCTTCCAATTCTGTAATCAATAAAGTTGTGGCCTGTTATGCCCATTAACCTTAATTACTGTGTCCAGTGTCTTCATTTCACATGGGGGAGGGGACTTGCCACGCAATCTGAAACAGCTTCTGCAGCAGGTCCTTCTCAGTTATGGCTCCCTGATTTTGGAACTCCCTCCTTTGCAGATATGTCTGCCCCCTAGCACCTTTCCATCACCTAATGAAGATGGATCTGTTCCACTTGGCCTTTGATTATTATTGAGATGGGGTCGCCCATCACTGGATGTTGATGTTCTGTGCTGCTGTGGGTTATATATGGTGACTATGGCAATGGTGGCTTTATGGTTCCATTGGTGGTCTTCTAATACTCTACTTTATTGGAAACTCTTACTGCCCTGGGAACTTTTAGAACTGTAGTATATACTTATTATTAGCATCAGAAAAAGAAACAGCAACAATAAACTAATAATAAACAATAAATTGTCGTTTTGTTACATTATTATTATTATGCTACCGTGCTTCAAAATGCTGAATGCTGCCTTTCTTTACCTCCTCGTGGTTCTTCTTAAGGTAAGCCAGTTCCTCCTTCAGATTTTCAATCTGCATCTCCAGATCAGTTCTCGCCAAGGTCAGCTCATCCAAGACTCTGCGCAGCCCATTGATGTCAGCCTCAACACTCATGCGCAGGGCTTGCTCAGACTCAAACCTTTTAAAACAAATCAATGCCAGCAAATGATGATCAATTGCTAAAATGGTCTGAGCTGCCTTAATCTAATCACTGTGAAATGTAGAGTGCCAAGAAAACTAGTCTTCCCCCACATAAAGGTAAAGGTAAAGGACCCCTGACAGTTCAGTCACGAACAACTCTGGGGTAGCTGTGCTCATCTTGCTTTACAGGCCGAGGGAGCCAGCGTTTGTCCACAGACAGTTTTTCTGGGTCATGTGGCCAGCATGACTAAGCCGCTTCTGGCGAACTAGAGCAGTGCACGGAAACACTGTTTACCTTCCCACTGCAGCAGTACCTTGTTATCTACTTGCACTGGTGTGCTTTCGAACTGCTAGGTTGGCAGGAGCTGGGACCGAGCAACGGCAGGTCACCCATTGCGGAGATTTGAACTGCCGACCTTTTGATCAGCAAGCCCAGAGGCTCAGTGGTTTAAACCACAGCATCCCCAGCATACTCTGGCATAATTGCTCAATATTTCACCATAGCTCTGAGCATCATGTCTATGCCCTAATACTAAGGTCATTGATCCACAGTTAACCCATTTCTTTCTATTTCTCTGCCTATGAAAAGTTGTCTCACTTGGTTTTGAAGTCATCAGCCGCCAGCCTGGCATTATCAATCTGCAGGATAACCTTGTTGTTGTCAATTGTTGCTTCAAGGATCTGCAAGAGAAGAGTTGGGTTATTTGCTTTCATGTGTATTGTAAGTTTTCTTTTTTTAAAAAAAATAAAATATGTTTGGTGGCCATTGACACACACTGATTGATTTGCTTGCAATGATGTGTGAAAGCTGTGGTTCAGCACATTGTGGAGGGGAAATGGTCTTCTGAATGTACATCATCATTGCTTCTTCTTCTTCTTGTTGTTGTTATTAAATTTCTATATTGATTTATAATAAAAATAAAAATCTCAAATATAATATAATATAAATCTCAAAGCTGTTTACAGCATATTAAAATCAATAATCAATAAAACATTAGCCGGCCGATGTTCCTCCGGCCTCATGAGGAGCCTCTTCAGTAGTGCTAGTGAGTCTGTTACTACATCCTGAAAAAAGCTGGAACACTCAGGGCCGGCCCTATCATGAGACAAAGTGATGCAGCTATGTCAGAGACCTAATGCCGAGGAACAGGGAATGAACTGAGGTTTATGTGCCTCCAGTGGTGGTTGGCACCCATTGGGGCTTGTAGCGCAGAAGGCTGGGAGATCAACAGTAGATGCAGCCAGAACCAATGACAGACAGAGCCACTCCCTGATTGTTGTAAGAAGGCAGGCAAGTGGGAGCTAGTTGAGGGCAGACTGAGGTTGGAGGGGCAGCTCCCCATTTGCCTATATGAACCAGCTTCCACTGTGGGGCACACTGTCCAGCCTGCTCCCCTGAAGACAGCCTCTTGCCTCCTGGGGCAGAGCAAGATGCTGTCCTGTTGCCAGCATCCAAGCACGATACAAAACCACCAATCTGGCTGACTTTTGCAAGTGAAATGTGGCAGGTACCATCTTCCCTTTTGCACCAGGCAAAAAAATGTCTTAGGACAGCCCTGGATTCACTTGTTCACCCAGTCCCATAGCATCACGTTATACTGATTTTTCCATAACATAAAGACGTGACTCAGCCTACATTACACTTGGAACAGGCATGTGACTCCTGTGGCCTTCCAGATGTGATCAGACCCATCCATCCCAGCCAGAATGGCCTGTGGTCAGGGATGCTGGGAGCTGTAGTCAACAACATCTGGAGGACCATAGGTTCCTCATCCCTCTTTTAGAAAAATACCAGCTCCACCAGATCTGCGACTGGCCCAGCATTGTTTTCTATCCTTAGATTATGTTGTGGCAGATCCCAGGCTCATAGGCTGAATAATTAACAGTGACATCTGTAAACTGTCAATGGATCGACATCTTTACTCATTCCTCACCCACATTCCACCAGAATCTACCCCAAGCTCTGCCCATAGCCTGCTGGCTTTGACCCAGCTGTATAGCTGACATGCTAAGTTCCTTGCTGGCTCTAGTTTATTTCAGGCCCTGCTCAGGGACCTGAAGGGCAAAAATGAAAAGTGACAAGCCTCCTTGGGAGGCGATGGTCATGAACTCTCAAGGCTGGTGCAGATTTCCTTACAATAACTGTTTGCTTTTGTGCTTCTCCTTGTGTGCCTTGAGGGCGTGTGTGCTTCATTCATAAACAAACTCCCATTGTGTGCCGATGACTCTGCTAGAGCAAAATAAACCTTGTCTTGTACATAAAGAGAGAAGATTACGGTGCACATAGCTTAGCCAACATCCACAGTTTTCTTGTCTGTTTTCCCCCCTTTTCGAAATAACAGTAGGTTCAACCACAGGTTCTCAAACAAAGCCACAGCAGCCCTGCGGTAACAAGGTTGACTTCAGAACCAAGAGGCCTCTGCTGAGGAACCAGTTCAGGTCTGTGTGAAACCTCTTGGTAAATCAGGATGGTGATGCATGAAGGGATGAGTGAAAGAATCAGAAGCAGGAGTGAGGAGGACACTCTTTCACCAGGGAGAGCACAGGGTTTAAACTTCACAGAGACAAAGGCTTCAATATTAGGAAGAACTTTCCAGTTGCAAGAAAGGTTCAGAACTAGAAAAGTATTTATCTCTCATAGGCCATGTGTGAGATGGATGTGGTAAAAAAGCATTTACTCAAGCTTCCTCAAACTCGGCCCTCCAGATGTTTTGAGACCACAATTCCCATCATCCCTGATCACTGGCCCTGCCAGCTAGGGATCATGGGAATTGTAGGCCAAAAACATCTGGAGGGCCGAGTTTGAGGAAGCCTGCATTTACTGCTAGGATGAAGAACCTGACACCCTCCTGATATTGTTGGACTACAACTCCCATCATTCCAAGACAGCATGGCTGATGGTCACAGGTGACCAAAACACCTGGAGGACCATGAGTTTTCCACCCACCACGACTGCTAGAAAAGCAATGCTGTACCACAAGAATTGCAGCTGATGGTATGTATCCATAACTGGTTCTGGCTCACCCAACACATTATTATTCCATGTGAGAGCAGACTCAGGATGTGGTGAAAATATGTCTCAGTCTCCATTCTTGACCTTATGGCATGGGAAGGGATAATGCCCAACCTCATGCGGGAATGAAGGAGAGACAGAGTCTTAGGAGCATAAATCCAGGCAAATGCCACACTTCCAAATGTACATTCGGACTAAGCAACTAATAGGGCAAGCCTGTGCATGTTTCTTCAGATATAAATACTGATGAACTGAGGGCAGTGCCAGCAACAGTTTCACATAGCTGCAGTCCTAGAAAAGGTAGCCCAGCGTGACCAAACTCTGATAATGCCAGAGGGCATTAATAACTGAAGTCAGGCATTGTTTGCTGCAGTCTTGGAGCCAGGGAACAAAACAGATAAGGAAACTGGCTGTATTCAAACAGTTTCCATTGCAATCAGACAGATAAAGAGATGGATTGCATTGCATTCTGGCGCTATGAATACACCAGAATGGGTAAAATGACTGAATTTGCAGCAATGCACAGAGCAAAGCTGTTTGCAAATGCAACATCTTGCAGCCACATCTATCCAATAAGGGCTTTGTGGCAAAAAAAGAAAGGGAAAAAAATACCTTTGCGGGGCTAACCACTGCAGGGGCAATCAACACATGTATTCTCCACAGAGGAAAGGGGGCTAAATTATTGCTAATGAACAGCATGTGGAATTAATCCACTGTATCACTTCCTGGTTGAGACAGGTGCAGCTGCAGTATTTAAAGCCTGGCTTTGATTCTTGTCTCATTCACCCAATTGTGAAGATACTGCACCAGCCCTGTGCTGTTCGCCTAGTAAGGGAAGCTACTGTGATGCCCATCCTCAGTAGGGCAAAACTGAAGTCCAAGCCTCTGAATGCAGCCTTTTCATTGTGCAAGCTCTTACAAAACATGCACAGTCATCCAAGCTAGGTTGCTATTGCACCCACTTTACAGATGGAAGTGCCGAGAGGTCGGGACTTCCTAACCAGACCTACCCAGCTCAGCTATTTGTGTGGGTGGGTGTAGTTCTCCACCTCTGCCGTTTTCACAGCTAGGCCCTTGGTGCGTGTTGAGCACTCCACGCCCCTCCCGCCATGCGGCTTACAAATGTGAAGTCCTACCTTGTCTCTGAGGTCTTCAATGGTCTTGTAATAGTGGCTGTAGTCCCTGGATGGGCTGGTGGGAGACTGCTTCTGGTGCCACTCTCGGATCTTCACCTCCAGCTCTGTGTTGGCTTCCTCCAGAGCACGCACCTTGTCCAGGTAGTTGGCCAGGCGGTCGTTCAGATTCTGCATAGTGACCTTCTCGTTTCCGGACAGGAGGCCATCGTTGCTGCCGCCAAAGCCACCTCCAACACCTCCCCCAAAGCCCCCACCAAAGCCCCCACCGTAGCCCCCACCAAGGCCACCGCCAAGGCCAGCACCATAGCAAGCCCCAGCTCCTCCGCCATAACCTAGCCCTAGGCCTCCTCCAGCCCCAGAGGAGACGAACCTAGCGGAAGACATGGAAATGCCCTGGCCGCCAGATCCACCATGGATGCTTGGAGCTCTGAAGGAAGACCCGCCATAGCCCCCGCCAGAGACGGATTGCCTGAAGCTGTAACTGGCCATTGAGAGGGGATTTCTGAAAGCAGCTCTTGGCAAGCAAGTTAACACAGTGTGTGATCTGGAGGCAGAAATGTGAGCAACGCTTCTCTACCTGCCTCCTTTTATGTCAGCCTCTGGGTTGGGGTGGGGGGAGAGGGTTGTCCACCCAACAAAGCTGATATGTGAGTCCTCTGGAACGGACCAGCCCTAAACACTCATTGGTCAGTCAGCACAAAGTGGGCTGTGCTTCTTTCCCAAGTGTTTGCAAAGAAACTGCATTTTCCTCCTCTCCCCTCCCCTTTCCCCCTTTGTCTTACCTTGCTGTGTCGCCCTCTCCCCCCCCCATGCCAATAAAAGGTGTGATTCACGGTAGGTGGCTTTTGGCTCAGGGGAAAGGCACTGGTAAAACCTAGATGATAGTTTACTTAAGCCGCAGCTAAACCCTTGAGCACACACACCTGTCCGCACACACACACACCTGTACATAAACACACATACACACTCCTTTGTAGGAGCAGTTTGGGTGGGGGGTGGGTGGGGAGAACTTGTAGGTGCCAGTCACCCGGCAAAGTTGCTGGAGGTGAAATCGAGAGTGATGTGGTTGCTGAAAGGCTTTTGCATAGATGCAGCTCAGATAACAATCAGGTCCCTGTGAAAGGTGATCTGAGTATCTTCAAAGTGTCCCAGATTCAATGCTTGCTGCAACAAGGGGTCCCCTGTGAAAGGAAAACAGAAGCATGCCTCAAACGAATGTCCCTCTCAGTTTCTTCTATCATTTTAGGCAGGCAGTAAAAAGCCTTCAGACGTGAAAGGCCCTCTTTTCCTCTTCGAATGAAGTGGATATTTCTGGAACATTTTTGCATGAGTACAAAGCCACAGGTCTGTTTTTGTGTGGAATCATAGAGTTGGAAAGGGACCCTGAGGGTCATCTAGTTTAACGCCCTGCAATGCTGGAATCTCAGCTAAAGCGTCCATGACAGGTGGCTCTGCTTAAAAACCTCCAAGGAAGGAGAGTCCACCACCTCCCAAGGGAGTCTGCTTTACTGATAGACATCAGGGGTGAGGAGCCTTTGAAGTGTTATCAGAATCCATTTCCCAGCAGCCCCAGTCAGTGTGGCCAATGGTCAGGGATGTGGAAGGTGGAGCTATCTGGAGGAAACCAGGTCATGGAAGGCTGGACTAGATAAATGATTTTAATTTTTTTTATTGACTTTTGTGTTATAAGCAGCAATAAAACAATAGATGCTAACATTTGAGGAGAGAGGTGGTTCAGGATTGATCCAGCAGTGCAGCTCAAGTTATAGCCTATCAGCCTAAAGTCTCTTTCCGGAGATGGTTGTGAGCCAAAGGATAAACTGTTGACCCGACTCTATAATAGCTCAGTGATGGAGTCCGTGTTCTGCATGTTAAAGATCCCAGTTTCTTAATCCGTGCTTGAAGTTTCTCAAGTACAGTGGTACCTCAGGTTACAGACGCTTCAGGTTACAGACTCAGCTAACCCAAAAATAGTACCTCGGGTTAAGAACTTTACCTCAAGATGAGAACAGAAATCACGCAGCGGCGGCGCGGCGGCAGCGGGAGGCCCCATTAGCTAAAGTGGTACCGTAGGTTAGGAACAGTTTCAGGTTAAGAACAGACCTCCAGAACGAATTAAGTTCTTAACCTGACTGTACTAAGTCAGAATAGGCACCGCTTGAATAAATGAGCTAACGGCCCGATATATGTAGATTTAAAAAACAAACAAACAACTATTAAATTTTAAAGCACATAAAAAGAAAAGTAAATATTACAGCTATCAAAACAATATTATGCACTTCAAAGAAACAAACTAAGATTGGCAGCCAATAAAATACTACAAAAGAAAGATAAAAAGAGAAACAAGTACCTAAATAAAACAAAAAGTAGGTAATTATTTAAAACTAAGCAAAAACCAATAAATCAAGAGCTCTGCAGTGTATGCCATATCCAAATGACATCCACTGGGCAGATGAGTTTGTTATTCATGTCTCTCAGAATGGATGAGTTCAAAATAAATTACAGGTAACGGGGAATGTCCATGCTATTCAGCCTTAGTAAATATTATAAAATCAGACCACACTACAATAATGTTATCTCCCTTAGTCTGCCCTTGTACAATCCTCAAATTATTTGTTGTTGTTTTCTTGTAATGCCATATATCCCATACCAATTTGACAGCGTTGCACCGGAGAGATCTTCCCAATGCCTAAAAGCCATTTCAGATTGTAAGAGATGTCTAATAAGCTCTTTCCTGTGTAGATCTGAGCTGTCTGCTGTAAAAATATCCAATAAAGCCAACTGTAATGTGTTATCTCAATCTGTTGCTTTGTTATTTTATTCCCGCATGTAGATATTGAGCTCCACGTAAGCGTACCTATGCTATGCCGATCACAGCAATTGAACTCACATTCATATAAACATAAAAATGGGAGCTAAAAAAAGAACCCAGGAAACTCTAGCTTATCCCTCAGAGAGCTACAGTTCCCAGAATCCTTAACAAATAACCGTCCCCAGATTTCTTTGTGGGAAGCCATGTGCTTTTAATGTGCTTTCAATGTATGGTGTGGATGCAAGCGATATCAACATTCATGTGAATGAAGTATCAGAGCAGAGCTTCCCTGCATTCCTTCTCCCCTAGACCACAATGTAGGAGAATTGAACTAAGAGTTGCACAAGGAAGGAAGGAGATCCTGTGATCTTCAGCTAGATCACCATGAATCAGTTCTCACTTGGGAGTAGCGTGTTTTCCACTTTTCCACATTTCCAAAAGTGGCCAGACTTCTCTTTTGGCCTTTGGGGCTCTCCCCAAGACACCCCATCCCCCCATGCCCTCTTTTGAACCCTCCTTGAACATTTTTGCCTGGCTGGAATATGCCCTTCAACTTCCATAATGCTTCTTGCTTGCCTGAATGGAAGATAGAGTTGTGTCAGCGCACACAGAATCTGCCCAATTTTTTGCCTCTGGCCCATAGCTGTCAACGTTTCCCTTTTTAAAAGGGAAATTCCCTTATTCTGAATAGGATTCCTCACAAGAAAAGGGAAAAGTTGACAGCTATGCTCTGGCCCTGCCCACCCTGGCATGTGGCCCCTGGAAGTTTGCTTAGAAGGCAATGTGCCCCCCGCAGGCTGAAAATGTATCCCCACTCCTGTTCTAGTACAAATCACGGAAGATTCATGAATTATCCTTGAAAGCACAGGCAGTGTTTTCGCACGTAGCAGTCGCTATTTGGCAACAGCTGCTGTCCTGTATGTGGGTTCTCAAGGGTTTTGCCAGCCCTAGAGCAGCTTGAGGTAAGCTTGCTTTTCTTGCTCATCGACATATAGCACAGTGTGTGTATATCCACCTCTCACCAGTCTGTGGGCTAAAACCACACACACGATGGTGTTGCTTGTCAGATACGGAGGTTTCTCCCCCATATCACCACATCCTGTCTGTAACCAAGTCAAGTAAAACCTGTCCAACAAGTCACCCTTCTTTGTTTCTTTTCTTTTCATAAGTTACTCTTCTGATGTTTCTCAAGAAGGTGAAAAGTTAATGCTGGGACGTTTGAACAGTGGTGACAGGCCTCAGGACAGAAAGCTAGCCATCGGGATCAGCACGACACCCCAATCTCTGAGCGGTGCAAGACTCCGGGCACTCATCCAGAGTTCATGTTTCCTTTTGGTAAGGAGGCACGACAGAGACTGCAGTATGTTTAGGATATATATATTATTTACACATATATACAACCTGAGCATACGATGGAGGGGTTCACAGCATTAACACCCCAAAAGGGTCTTGTTTCTCCTCCTAGCCACAGCCTTGGATTCAGGCAGACATCAAACACTGCATAGGTTCTAACTCCCTGAGGCCCTGGGGGCCCAAGCGCCTCATGAAGGGGCCATCCATCCAGAAATTTTGGTGCCAGGGCTATGCACGCTGCATGGCACCCATTGCCCCAGGCACCCACAGTTGTGGGGCTAAGTTGGCCTTCCTGAAACATTGTATTTTCTGGTTTTTCAACTTGCCTCCAGCTTCTAACTCACCTAACCTCTCTAACTTTGGCTTTATCTGCTGAGGAAGGAGGGGCCCACCCATTTGTCAGGGCTGGGCTGAGGAGGAATGGTGGGGGCTGCCTCCCTTCTCCTGAACCTTCCTGAGAACAGGAGGACCGTATAGATTTAGAACAGTGGTTTGCAGAAGGACATAGTTCAGAGGCTGCAGAGGGGGGAAGCTGGGAAATATTGAGGGAGGAACAGCAGGAAGAAGAAGCATCAGGGGAGAGACAGCTGACAGACTCAGTGTCCTTCGAAAGCATTCCTGACCCCCCCCCTCCCAGGACCAGGCAAGCTTTGAGAGTAGTAGAACAGAAAGCTCAGAGGCCGAAAGCTCAGATCAGATAATGCAGTGGTGACGTAGAATAGAAGAGACGGAGGGGGTGGGACTTTACTTGGAGCAGCGCCATTATCTTAGGGAGACACTGCATTCCTTCGCCTCTCTCTGTGCATAGTGAATAAATTACTTGGTAAGAAATCTTGTTTCTCTGCTTCTTGGCTGCCACTGTGGGAGGGATTGGATTCCCTTAAGTCTGACACCATCTCACATTGAACCCCCTTGTTCCTTTCTTTTCTTAATAGCCTATGGAAACAAGCCTGACTTGATCAGCGTTTAACACTTGCTTGGTCCAGGGATCAAAATCTGGTACTCAGCTTAGCACCTCAAGCCTTGATTAAATTCTAACACTTACTGGGTCCACGGATTAGAGAGGTCTGGCACCCACAAACTTGTAACAATACAGAAGCTTACCGGACAGGCAAATGAATCTTACTTCTATGCTAGCAGTGAGATAGTGCCAGGGGCAGCTCATTATATTTTTCCCATTATAGGTGAAACATTCCACCACTGCCCCCCTCATGGCTGCCCTGCCGCCACCCTGCAGTTCCTGGCCCATTCCCTGCCCCCCACCATTGTACCCTTGCTATCATGGGCCGTGCTGCCACAACTGCGCCCTCAAACAGGCTCTGTTGTTTATTGATACAATACTTTTATTTTAGCTCTACTTGTTTTGGAGCAAAATACTCCTTCTTGAGGAGCCTGAAGACCTTGCAAGCACTTTGCTCTGAAAATATTCCTTTAAGCTTTCCGGCCAGGTTGGTGCAGTGTGACACATGTATTCCTTGAACTTGGTTGTCAACCTGAACCAGTCATCAAAGGTCATGACTCAGAATGCTGGCTATCCACCACCAAGTATTGAGCAGTACAAAAATCTAGAGTGAGGTTTGCTACAACTGAGGACCACATTCACAATAAAAATAAAATCTCCCTGCTGCTCCTGTATATCAGGAGTGGGAGAACTTCAGGACTTGTCTCATCTACTTTGAAGTTGTTTTACTAGAGCTCCAGGAGGTACCCACCAGAACCAGGTGCAAAAAGCATAGTTAGGATGAAAGAACAGGGTACATCTGAACAGTCTGAGCCCAGGAATTTGTTTCAGTACCAGGATGGAATAAGGCTGGTGCTCCTTTCAAGCACATAAGTCTGTTCCTGGTTAACTTTCTTCATTTCTTCAGTATAGGTTGATCTGCAATGTTCTGTTGATCTACTGCAGTCACTCAGAGTAGATCCTGATCTAACTTCTGCCTTCCTGTGTTCTTTATGTCTCTTGCAGCCATCAGACTCCAGCACTTAGTGAAAACAAAATATCTCTGGTGATACATCATGTTTCTGCCTGATTCTCATCTCATCTGTGGTTCCGTTAATGTTGTTTAGCACTATCAGCGTCATATACAAAAACAATCATTTCAAAGCTCTTTGCGTGTCTTCGATTTATCATCTGCAGAGTTCTCCTAAAATGAAAACATTAATTACATGGTCAGTGTCAACAATAGGAAGCCATCATTTCATGTGTATTCCAAACAGAGAGGTTTAACTCTTGCCAGGCCTTCATTTCCTAAAGAAGAACTGAAAATCACGCTAGCCTGGAACCCAAGTGCTCTGACACACAAGCCCACTTCCTGAATTTGGCACATGCTTAGTTGCACTCTTTATCAAGTCAAATGTCTGAGGTCCCATCCCCAGGAGACAGCAGGATCAGCAAGCAGAAAGCAAAAGAACAGACAGGGTACATTTGGACAGACACTAGGGAGGTCATGTGCCCTACTTTAAAGAGGACAGTTCTCTATTTGAAGGCGCACCCTTTTTGAAGGGCTGTCTGGTTGTCAGGAGCGAGCCGGCAGTAAATCACACTGTGCAAGCTGGAGTTAACTCTGTATTAGCAAGAACACAATCCGCACAGACTTGTCGGAGTGTCAGGCCTGATGAGCATAGCAGCTCATCTCCAGCGCATGAAAGATCTCATGAGATTTCAGTGAGATTCATGAGATCTTACCAGAAATTGGCAGTGGCATGATGGGAATTGTGGCAGCAGTGCTAGCGGCAGAGGCAACAGGACAGGCAGCATGGTAGTGTCAGGTGGCACTTTTCATTTCACTTCAAATGCCAAAATAGGATGTACCACCCCTGAGGTGAGCTAAGCAACAAGCACATTGCTCTGAGGTGCTGAGGGCCAGCAGTGAATCCTCCTTGTATCTTGGCTCCCTTTTCTTACACTGCATCTTTCCAGAGGCAATGGCAACCCTTGTTTTGCAGGCATCTTGAGGCAGACCCTCGGGTTCTCCTTGTATCCTTGCCGCTTCTATTCTCGAATCTGCAATGACTGATCGACTGATTGATTGAATGAATGAATCTTTATTTGCGTCAGCCATCAGCCATAGCAATAAAACAACAATACGATATACAGAGAATATAAATAAAAAGTCAGTTATATAAAATACATTTTAGGATTTTGAATCAATAGTCAAATGGTGGATCTTATTCTGATTGCCCCAGCTAAAAACCTTGCAACCTTTGCTGTCATCTGCTCATCTTGATCTGCCAAGAGAAAGGACACTGTGGCAGTGGCTGGGCAATAAAAGAGGGGTGATAACCTCATTCCTCAAGTCTTTATAAAGAGTGCAAGCCAGAAGGGCATGCGCCACCAATTCGGTACTGCCATCTCCACAGGGACATAAGAGTTTTTCGTGTGGAATCTGTTGGAATCGTCCCTCCAGTACAGCCGAGGGCAATGCATTCAATCTTGCGAGAGTAAAAGCATCTGCAGTGATTGCTTGTTTGCATTTATTTTCACTCCTCAGCCTCCACACCCACTCATTAGGAGGAAATGAGCAGATAAGAAAAGAATCGATGTGATCAAAGGTACAAGTGGGCCAGGATTTCTCCCAGATTTCCTCAAGAAGCAACCAGCATACCGGCTTCCAAAACAAAAAGCACGGGATTACAGTTCAGTAGGCGCACACCTGCTTTGTTTGCAAAAGGTTCAATCCCTTGCATTGCTGGTTTAAGAAAAGGAGCCGATAGCAGGGTGCGGAGAAAGATCCTTCACTGCCTGAGACCTTGCAGAGTCACTGCTCCTGAATGCAGCTTCTGGAAACCACTGGAGAGGAGAGGGCTTTTGTGCTCAGGTTCTGCTGGTGGGCTTTCTATGGTTCGCCACTGTGAGAACAGGATGCTGGACTAGATGGCGTAAAGGCTCTTCTTATGTTCTATGTTGTTGTTTAGTCGTTTAGTCGTGTCCGACTCTTCGTGACCCCATGGACCAGAGCACGCCAGGCACTCCTGTCTTCCACTGCCTCCTGCTGTTTGGTCAGACTCATGCTGGTAGCTTCGAGAACGCTGTCCATCCATCTTGTCCTCTGTCGTCCCCTTCTCTTTGTGCCCTCCATCTTTCCCAACATCAGGGTCTTTTCCAGGGAGTCTTCTCTTCTCATGAGGTGGCCAAAGTATTGGAGCCTCAACTTCAGGATCTGTCCTTCCAGTGAGCACTCAGGGCTGACTTCCTTCAGAATGGAGAGGTTTGATCTTCTTGTAGTCCATGGGACTACTAGGAAGATAATGAACAGGACACGGGCACCACAGAACTCTCCCAGCTTACACTCAATGGCAGCTGGTACTCAGAGGCATAATGATAGCCTCTTCCTCTATTCTTTTGTCTAATCCTCTTTTCAAGTCATCCTAGTGGGTGGCCATCACCACATCTACTATCGTAGGAGCAAGTTCTGTAGTTTTATGGAAGAAGTGCTTCCAGACCAAAGGTTTTATTTCTTCCAGGCTCCCGTTTTGCACAGCGACCAACCAGATACCTCAACGAAGTCCACAGCAAGGCAGGAGGGCTATAGCTATTCCTCCACAGCAACTGGGGTTCAGAGGCATGCTAATCCTCTGATCCTGGGCATGCCATGTAGCTACCATGATCAGCAGACTTTTTCTTTTATTTTTTTCTTTTCACAAATGCTGTATTGAAATTAAAAGAAAAGCAAAAATTCATCCAGAAATAACAATAAAAAATCTTACATCAAATCACATTAACTTCTTCTTACATCTGTAACGACATCCTGTCACCCCATCATGCATCTACCACCTATTTCTTCTAATGCACTTTCTGTTTTCATTTATTAATTTTCATTATAAGTCATTAATGACTTCTCCTATGCATTTCTACTGTACCACAGAGGTCATTCAAGGCCTGTCATTTACACCATATTATTACGATATTTCTTAAGATATTTTTTGTACATGTCCCATTCTTTAATAAATATTTGTTCAGTGTGTCCTCTCAATTTCCCTATCATTTTTGCCAGCTCATCGTATTCTAACAGTTTACTTTGCCACTCCAATTTGTTCGGGATTGTGTCCCCTTTCCAGTATGTAGCGATTAATATTCTTGCAGCTACCGTGGCATACAAGAATATTTTCCTCATGTTTTTAGCGATGTCTGAACCTAGTATACCCAAAAGGAAAGCTTCCAACTTTTTTTAATAAAAGAGATCTTAAATATCTTTTTGAGCTTGTTATAAATTACCTCCCAGAAATCCTTTACTTTCTTACAGTTCCACCACATATGTACCATTGTACCTTCCGCTTCCCCACATCTCCAACATTTACTTGAGGTATTTTTTTGTACATTTTAGATAGTTTTATCGGTGTTAAATGATCAGCAGACATTGATCATCTTTATCCACTATAAACCATTCTCTTGCGGATCTGCAAGGAGCTGATTCTGTTTGCTTTGCGGTGGGCCTTGTCTGGATTAGAGAATCCTGCTCTTAAAGCAGAAATCAGCTAGAAGGAGTGGGGAGAATATTATTCTTAACCAAAAATGCCCACAGTCTTTCCTCCCCGTGCCTCTTCCTCTTGCATCACTGCCTGTGATAATAGCTATGTTGGAGCACTCTAATGATGGCTGCAGATTACCAGGTGGAAAATAGTAGGTTCCTTTCTGCAAAACCAGCACTCTGTCTCCTGCTAGGCTGACTGGCATGCGGAAGTGGAAAGAGGTGCTCCAACAATGTGCTAGTCAAGGCAACTCAGTGTTTGGCAAACACCTTTTGGGTGATAACTATCCTTGGGGGTTCTTCTGATGCCTATCGCAGCATATCCCATCATTAATCATACACCTGCAAATCTCTGCGGTGTTAGCTTGCGCCGGATACATGCTGGAGGTGCCAACAGATCAGCAAAGGCAAGAAGGCACGGGCGTCTTAAAGGACAGGTCCCAACACACCAGCTCCTCGCAGCCTGGGAAAGACAGGCCTTGTGCAAAGTTGCATGAGCTGTTCATCGAGAAGGGGTGGTGGGGTGGAGGTGGAGTGGAGGTGGGGCAACCCTCAATTGGATTAGGCCACTAATCCCCAGTCTTTTCAGAGGCAGGACCCACCTGTAACCACAGCCTGCAACATGGAACCTACATTTTAAAACATTTCCTTATTGTTCTTTAAGAGAGAGAGAGAAATATAACCCTTTCCTTGAAGTGATGTGAATCACCTTCGCTCAGATAGGGTTGCCATATTCCCAACAGTGAAAATCCAGACGTATGGCAGCTACCCTAGCTCAGAGCATTATTCATTTGTGGGCCGTGACAACCCACCAGTTGAAAGGCAGTAATTTAGAATCATAGAATTGTAGAGTTGGAAGGGACCCAGAGGATCCTCCAGTCCAACTCCCTGCAGTATAGGAATATGCAGCTGTCCCATGCGGGGACCGAACTTGCAACCTTGGCATTGTCAGCACCACACTCTAACCAACTGAACTATCCAGTCACAACTTAGGGGCCAGATGTAAATGGTGGGCTAATCTCAGACCCTCCAAGTGTCCCTATTTTCCAGGGACAGTCCCAGATTTACAGAAGCCATCCCAGTTTCTGATTTGATCCCAGAATGTCCCACTTTTCCTTAGGACGTTCCTATTTTCGTTGGAGAAATGTTGGAGGGTATGGAGTTATGCGACCCCCACAAGCCAAGGAGATAAGTGACTATACAACCTTTAGAAGACATCTGAAGGCAGCCCTGTACAGTGGTACCTCAGGTTACATACGCTTCAGGTTACAGACTCTGCTAACCCAGAAATAGTGCTTCAGGTTAAGAACTTTGCTTCAGGATGAAAACAGAAATCGTGCTTCGGCGGTGCAGCGGCAGCGGGAGGCCCCATTAGCTAAAGTGGTGCTTCAGGTTAAGAACAGTTTCAGGTTAAGAACGGACCTCCGGAACAAATTAAGTACTTAACCTGAGGTACCACTGTACAGGGAAGTTTTTAAATGTTTCATTATGTTTTTATATGTGTTGGAAGCTGGTATAAATAATGTTGTTGTTGTTATCATGGAATAGGACATCCCTATTTTCATCGGAGAAATGTTGGAGGGTATGGCCACTCTACTTTTAGTTCAGGGGTGGGGAACCCCAGGCCTCCAGGCCCTCTGAACTCTCCCAGGCCACAATCCACCCCTCTCAAGCCCTACCCCAAACTGAGCTTGCTTGCTACTTTGAGCATTTCTTGCCCTTGAAATATGATCATGTCTCTTGCTTGACTGGACGGAGGATAGGGAAAGGTGTGTCCATGTGTGCAGACACCAGTCTACTGTGCAAAAGTAAAACCCTGCCCACATTTACCTTTAACCCTGTCCATCACTGGCATGTGGTCCTGGGGAAGCTGCCCAGAAAGGAATGTGGACCTCGGGTTGTAACGGGTTCCCCACGCCTATTCTACGTCTTGCTCTTATGCCCCATGCTGCTTAGACAATAAATTTACTTCCATGTAGGGAGTTCCTGTGTAGCAGCAGAAGCAGAGACATGCTTCCAGCCTCAGTCCCGAAATTGCATCCTGTTCCCTAGGGGCTGCCACTCTTGCTAGCTGTGCTCACCAACCCTACCTCTCCCTTTGCCCTTCCCCCACATCTGACAAAAAAACCCCTTTACCATTTGTCCCAAGCCCCTCCCCTCTCATGTTAAGCCCCGCCTCCTTTTAAACTTCACCCCTGAACTGATGCGCACATCAGTTTGCTAAATTTAATTTTACCCTCCCAACAACCAGGTGACTGGTCCTAAGTCACCCAGCAAGCATAACCATGAAGCGTTTCTGGTGACACAGCACATAATTCGTTGACATGACATGCATCTTTGTTCCCAGGCATGCTTGCTTTCCTCTTCATCACCAGCTAAGCTGTGGCTGTAATATAGGATGGGTATGTTGGTATGTATCTGTGCACCACACAGGCCACACCCAGGTGTGTAGTCAATGCGGTATAAAACCACATAGTCTGCCCTTGCCCTCTGGGCAAAAGATATAGATGTAACCCAAGGAAGGGGGAGCACTTATGGAGGTATGGCAGCAACTGCAGAGCACAGTGGTCAATTGGGCATGGAGGGCATGAGGAGGTGATCTTGTAGGTATCCTGATCCCTAGCTGTATAGGGCTTTATACACCAATACTTTGTGCCTCCTGAACCTGGCTGTTACATGGGACACGGGTGGTGCTGTGGTCTAAACCACTGAGCCTCTTGGGCTTGCCAATCAGAAGGTCAGTGGTTTGAATCCCCACGGCGGGGTGAGCTCCTGTTGCTCTGTCCCAGCTCCTGCCAATCTAGAAGTTTGAAAGCACAACAGTGCAAGTAGATAAATAGGTACTGCTGCGACGGGAAGGTTAATGGCATTTCCATGCGCTCTGGTTTCCGTCATGGTGTCCCATTGCACCAGAAGTGGTTTAGTCATGCTGGTCACATGACCTGGAAAGTTGTCTGTGGACAAACACCAGCTCCCTTGGCCTGAAAGTAAGATGAGCGCCGCAACCCCATAGTCGCCTTTGACTGGACTTAACCATCCAGGGGTCCTTTACCTTTACCTTTATTACTTGACTAAAAACGGAAAATAGATTAAGCATGCAAAGTGTGGTGAGGCAGAAGGACAAAAGCGAGCATGCTTTGAAACCCAGATGGATGGATGGGGTATAAATAATAAACTTACTATTCTGATTATTAGAGCTGGTGGGGGACAGGAGGACAGCCTGATCCCTGCAGCACCTGCATAGCTCCAGATCAGATATGTGCCCTGTAAATTCCCAAAAGGGATATGTTCAGACTAGCGATCATAATTAGGTGCCAAATTTTGAAAACAAGGGAACTATTCTGTCCCACACAGTCATGTTTGAACAAGTTCCTTGCAGAGGGGCACCGGTTGCCAAAGAAGTTTTTTCCCGCCTGTCTCACGCTACAGGGAATTCAGTAACACCTTTGCATATTGCTGGGGACAGATATAGATCAGCTCTGAATCAATTAGCAGCCAAAGCTAGAAGTCAGGGAACTTGGGAAACAGCCTGTGGGGCATTTTTCTCTCTGGCTCTCTGTTATCAGCCCAAGGAGGCACCATGATAATTGCATCCTTGCAACATTTGTCTTTTTGTAACCACAGCTACACTGAGTCTGCATCTGTAGGGTTCAAGCCCTCAAGGCCCCAAGAACCTATGGCCTAACTCAGGAAGCAGTTGAGCCCATCTGCCACCGCCAACTACTGGCAAAAGGAAGGAACTGCACCCACCAGAACATGCTCAGCCACAGTTCAAAGCAGGCAGAGGCTGGTGCAAAACTCTACAAAACTTCTGCCGAAGTTTGGCACCGGTTTGGAGTGAATCGGACAAGGTTGGTTACCCTCTGACCTCCTGGTTTGAGTGGCTATTGCTCCATTTGTGGGGTGCTGCAAAATGCAGTGTTTTTGCTGCAAAACACTGCAAAACCATTGCCAAAAATATTGCATTTGGGGCCATTAACTACGAACCCGGGTTTACTTTATCAATTACTCCATTTGTGGAGTGCTGCAAAACGACTGCAAAGCTTTGGCACCAGTTTTGAGGGGATCCCAAATTTGGGGGTTCGTAGTTAATGTAGCCCATCTTTTGCACACATTCCTTGGTTGGAGAACTGCATTGCAAAATTCAAAGAAGTGCAAATTTTGAAGGATGGCTGTGTTTTGGACTGGGCATTGTTTCTGGAAGTGCAAATCAGGTCTGCCTTGAACAGTGAATGGAACTGAATTTCTCCCACATCCCATGTCTCACACTCTTGCAAAGTGAACAATTCGTAGAATGCAATCCCACAATACTGTCAGTATCACCTATACAAAGTCAAGGATGGGGGGGAGGTCCAAGGAGTGAGAAACAGGGAACCCGAGGCCTTAACCCCATGTACCTGGGAGGAAGCCAGTAGCAGTTAGAGGGAAGTGAAACACACAACAGTTGTTTCAAAAAACCACGCTCAGAAACCCCCAAACTATTTTAAAAAATGTAAAACATTAGACTTTAAAAATTTCCAGATACAGGGTTGCCTTCAGACATTTTCTGAAAGTCAGGTAGTTATTTATTTCCTTGACATCTGATGGAAGGGCGTTCCATAGGGCAGGTGCCACGACTGAGAAGGCCCTCTGCCTGGTTCCCTGTAACCTCACTTCTCTCGGTGAGGGAACCGCCACAAGCCCTCGGAGCTGGACCTCAGTGTCCGGGCTGAAGGATGCTTGTGCACCTTCCAAATGAATAAAAATAGCCAGAATCCATTCCAGATATTTCACAAAAGTCAGGGGTTTTTTAATTTTTTGTTTTTAGCAGAAGAAAAAGCTGGGCTTTTATGGTACATTATTCCTTAATGCTAGCCAAATAACAAAGGCATGCGAAGAATTCCACGGAGAACCCCAGGAACTATGCCACGATAAACAGTGCCATAAATAGCCACTTGTGTATCTTCTTAACATGGCAATATTATTCTTGTTTAACTGTTTCACAGCTCACTTGAGTGCATCTTTCCTTGGAACTAAGCCCCAGTGTCCCTGGGGCTTGCAACCCGAATTGATCATTGTTCTTCTCCTTAAAGCCTTTTCGAGGAAAGACAGGATAGCATTTAAAATAAATAAACAGGACTTCTGTCTTGGAAGCTTGCTCTCAAACTTGCTCTCTTTCCAGTGGTATTTATGGCTTCATTTTGGCAAAACCTCTCTCCCCCCGCCCCTCCCCCAGCCTCCTCCTGTGCCACTGGAATAGAATCATAGAGTTGGAAGCGACCACAAGGGCCATCGAGTCCAACCCCCTGCCAAGCAGGAATAAAAGGAGGTTTCGATGGGAATCTTTTGAGCGTGCAGATTGATGCGACTTGAGGAGGCTTGGAAAGCACTGCTTTCTGACGACAGCTGGTGCTATGCTTCACACCACTTGCAGTACATTCCAGACAAAAGGTGTTCCCCGCAGCCAGCCAGCCTTACGTGCCCCTGAGCACCGGTTCCTGAATTATGAGCTTTTAGAAATAATTGCAGAGCAGTCAACACCTTAGCAGCGTCAGGCCAGAATAATTAAACACAGAGACATCCCTGCAGTTTATAGCCCAGGGGGTTAGGAAACTGAGGCCTGGGAGATGAATGTGGCCCTCCATCCTTTTCTATCTGACCCTCAGAACTCTCCCCGGGACACCCCCTCAATGGTCCTGCTTTGCACCTCAAGTGGTGGGGGTTTTTTTTGCCAGGCTGGTATGTGTTCTTGAACTCAGAGAATGCCTCCAGTTTGTCATGAAGGAGGGCAGAGAGGAGCATGTAAGTGTGGGGAGAAACTAGCCTACTGCACAAAGGGGGAAATGTACATATGTCGTCCCATCCACTTTTGGCTCTGTCCCCTTGCACCACTGACACATCGACTTCAGAAGGTTATCAAGAAGGAAATGTGCCCCAGGGACACGGGTGGCACTGTGGGTTAAACCACAGAGTCTAGGGCTTGCCGATCAGAAGGTTGGTGGTTCGAATCCCCACGACGGGGTGAGCTCCCGTTGAGCGGTCCCTGCTCCTGCCAACCTAGCAGTTCAAAAACATGCCAAAGTGCAAGTAGATAAATAGGTACCGCTCTGGCAGAAGGTAAATGGCATTTCCGTGTGCTGCTCTGGTTCGCCAGAAGCGGCTTAGTCATGCTGGCCACATGACCCGGAAGCTGTACACCGGCTCCCTCGGCCAGTAAAGCGAGATGAGTGCCGCAACCCGAGAGTCGGTCATGACTGGACCTAATAGTCAGGGGTCCCTTTACCCTCGCAGTACCCCGATATCTGTCCTGTTCACTTCTTACCATTCAAGGAAAGTGTGACACAGCCTATCTACTGTAGTATGAAGAAATTCAGCCTAACTTCGTTTCTTGCCAAAGACTATTTTTCATATTGTTATTTTCAGAAATAATCTGAAAGAAGATGGAAAGAAGACAAAGCAAAGCCAAAGTTGCCTTGGACTCTTGTCTTAGACATGTCTTCTCTTCCAGGGTTCTTGGGTTGCATTTTTCTACCTTGTCACGCACCTGGTCATACATTTTAACCCTTGAAAGCGTTTGTACGGCACTCTTGTTCAAATGTTGCCGTGTGGCACAGCTTTGAGGAAACCATCGTAGAGTGACTCTTACTTTGGTATTCCTTTTTAAAGAAAACTATGTGAGAAGCAGCCTCTAGAAGTGAACTTTAGTTGTCAGCATAGCATGGTGTTTAATTCCAGCAGAATAGTAAAACAACTGGAAAGGGGAATCCTTAGTCTATTTGGGGAACATTTATTACAAGGGAATTCGTACCAACCTCCAAAGCTGCGCCCAATGAGGAGTCATTTGTCTCCCAAAGCTTATGTGTTAACTACAAATTTCCTTGCACTGACTCGCCAAAGGGCCGCCTGCAGCTGGAAGTTCTGGGCTTCTCTGCCTTGCCTTTCTGATAAAATGTTGCATCGATGTCTGTGCCAAACCACCCCATTGCTAAATTTACCCAATTTCCCTCCTTCTGGCACCACCATCTGCAAAACTATTTCACTAATCCTAGAAGTCTCTGGAACCAACTACACTGCACACATATTAACAATCTTGGTCTACTGCCTAGATAGATTTCAAACAACATTATATTTGCCATTTGTTTTGTTTAATCCTCCAGTCTTTTAAATATCTATTGAGCTGGGTGGGGAAGGGGTTTTTATCGGACAAAAGAGCAGGTGTTACAAGCAGGAGATGCAACAAAATGTTGCAGTGTCAGGTGCTCCTAGTGTTCCATTCAGTTAGACTAGCCCTCCTTCATGACACTCCATTCAGTTTCCCTTCACACGCACTTTCCTTCCTGCCCTCCATTCCATGGCCACGAAACACACTTAGGCAACATCCACCCCATACATTTAAAGCAGTACCATATGACTTCAGGCAGTTATGGCTTCCCCCCAAAGAATTCTGAGAGCTGTAGTTCACTAAGTGTGCTGAGAGCTGTTAGGAGACCTCTGTTCCCCTCACAGAGTAACAATTCCCAGAGTTCCCTGGGAAGAGGGATTGAGTGTTAAAACACTCAGGGAATTGTAGCTCAGGGAGAGGAATAAAGGACCTCCTAACAACAACCACCCTGTGAAATTCACAGGTCTCTAAATCTTGCAGTGCAGTTCTCCAGCCAAGGAACATGTGCAAAATTGCAGATACTAGGGCAAAGTGTGCATAAAATGGCGTATAAAAATAGCATACCCAACAAATGTGTATTAAAACTGCTCTGCAATATGTGTGTATTGGAGAAAACAGCAAACAAGCATGGGTATCTTAGAAGAATTTTGCACTCAGATGCTGGTGAATTTTCTTGAGGACATTTTTAAATATCGCAAACTGATGTGGAAATGTGGAGGTCGGAAAAATAAGACACTGAGTGAAACCAAAAAATCTACAGGTTCACCCACTCCCCCCGTAAACCACCTAAGGTACAATCAGACAAATGCAAAGTGGTCTTTCCATCCATCCCCCCAACCCACTAGTCCAGTGGTTCTCAACCTGTGGGTCCCCAGATGTTGTTGGACTACAACTCCCATCATCCCTTGCTAGCAAGGCCAGAGCTCAAGGATGATGGGAGTTGTAGTCCAGCAACATCTGGAGACCCAGGATGAGAACTGCTGTGCTAGTCGCTCTTGATGGGTGGATGGTCTAACCATCTCTAATTGGGTCAGCAGGAGGCTGGCAATCACATGCTCTAGCCCAGGGTTTCCTTCGGTTATGGTATTGTACTTCCACTGGCCATGCCATGGGACCCAACCATTGGAAGCTACCCATTGGCCCATCTAGACTGCACTGACCAGAAGTGCCTGTCCAGGCAGGGAACACTCCCAGCCCTAACTGGGAGATGCCGGGGATTGAACCTGGGACCTTTCGTCTGGAAGGCGGAAGCTCTACAACTGAGCCACCACCCCTCCTTGTAACAGTACTGCTCTTATTAGTGGGAGTGGCTTCAACCCTGCAGAACAGGTTAGCAGAACTCTTTCCCCTATTTTCTCCTGCCCATTCCCCATCTTTGACCTTTACATCTCTAAGAGAAATAAAAAATCAGCTTCTATTTTACTATTAGGGACCAAACAGTCATATTAATTATACTCTATCTTCTTCCTGCTTCTCAATGACCAATGGCACCCCCACACCTCTCCAATGTATTAAGAAAATACTTATTCAAACATCTGAATAAGTCTTGAATTCACCTGTCAGAGGGACAGGGAAATCAGAGGTGTGGAGGGAGAGAGAAAGGGTGGTGGGTGCAAGGGAGAGCAAAGAAACTTTGGGAAATGTAAATGTCAGGGAACTCAATGCCCAGAAGAATGGGGACTTCTTTAAACTTCTAATGTTTGATCTTGGGTGTTTGATTGCATTGTAGCATTGGGTGTGATTTATGATATTCAGAGTACAAAAGAGGATCTAACAAAATTCTGCAGCTTGCTTTTTTTAATTTTAGGAAAGCAATAATTTGTGACTGCCGGACGCAGGTGGCGCTGTGGGTTAAACCACAGAGCCTAGGACTTGCCGATCAGAAGGTCGGCGGTTCGAATCCCCACAACGGGGTGAGTTCCCGTTGCTCGGTCCCTGCTCCTGCCAACCTAGCAGTTCGAAACCACGTCAAAGTGCAAGTAGATAAATAGGTACTGCTCTGGCAGGAAGGTAAACGGTGTTTCCGTGCGCTGCTCTGGTTCACCAGAAGTGGCTTAGTCATGCTGGCCACATGACCCAGAAGCTGTACGCCGGCTCCCTTGGCCAATAAAGCGAGATGAGTGCCACAACCCCAGAGTCGGTCACAACTGGACCTAATGGTCAGGGGTCCCTTTACCTTTACCTAATTTGTGACTGCATAATGCTCTGTATGAGATGCTGAGATGGTTCTTTGCCTAAACAGCAGGGGAAAACGTGATGATGAGTTTTCTAGTAGACTGCTAGGTGGAGATTTCTCCAGATCAGACATTTGTGGGTTGAATTCACGGCCCTTACAGCCAGGGATGGGAGAAAAAACAGATTAGGCAACCTCAGCTAATTCACCCTTTGTGAAAGAATGCATGAACCAAACCTCAGCCATTCTTTGAAATTTGCACTTTTCCAAATTTTGCAACGCAGTTCTCCAGCCCTGGGATGTGAGCAAACAGAGGCATATACTAGGTAAATTGTGTGTAACGATGTACAGCATTACCTCGGGTTACATACGCTTCAGGTTACACACTCCGCTAACCCAGAAATACTGCTTCAGGTTGTACAGCATTACCTCGGGTTACATACGCTTCAGGTTACACACTCCGCTAACCCAGAAATACTGCTTCAGGTTAAGAACTTTGCTTCAGGATGAGAACAGAAATCGTGCTCCGGCGGTGCGGCGGCAGTGGGAGGCCCCATTAGCTAAAGTGGTGCTTCAGGTTAAGAACAGTTTCAGGTTAAGAACAGACCTCCAGAACGAATTAAGTACTTAACCTGAAGTACCACTGTATACATTAATGCAAATAACAGGGAAAAAAATGCATTCTATCAAGGAAAATTGCTTTGCAAAAAAAAATGTGTAAATTGGGGGCAGGGATTGAGCCAAAATGCAAACAAAGTTTCATGAGCGCTTTTAAACTTGCAAACTGATGTGGAAATGTGGAGAAATGAAGTTAAGGGTTTAGAAAGAGAGAGAGAGAGATAAATGGAGGGAGGTGGGGGCTGACAGATCTGCCCATCCCTGCTGGAAACAGATTCCTGGGTTAAGTTCTCTCATTCCTGAAACTATTTCCTCCGATAGCAGTTTGCCAGCAGAACTTCATTAAATTCCGTGCTGTGGAGGAGGAGGAGCCCAGCCTTGGACTGAACTCTGTTTGAACCTCAGGATGGGCTCTTTGCTAGAGCTCATTGTGTTCCCAGCCTGCCCAGTACGCACCAGTAGGTGATGGTTGATCGCATTCCACATGAGTGGCTTCATCAACTTCTCTGCATACCTCCCTGGCACAAGCTTAAGTTGTTAATTCCCTGATTTAAGAGAAAACAAACATGCCTATGGACTTAAGCTGCAGGCTGTTGCTCTTAGAGATGGAATCAATCACACGACGGCAGAGCAAAAGTTTCTCCCTCCCCACCCGGAGAAGAATCACAACCCCATCTATGCACAGCCCTTATGACTCACACTCCTTTAGGTCAGTGCCAACCCAAGTCATTTTGCAACTTGAGGAGAAGGGCAAGGTGGCCGCTAAAGCTGCTCTGTATATTTAAAGTAGTACCACTTTAAACATTCATGGCCTCCCCTGAAGAATCTTGGGAACTGTAGTTTTAAAAGTGTACTGGGAGTTGTAAGGAGACCTCTATCCTCCTTACAGAGCTACAGTTCCCAGAGTTCCCCATGAAGAGGGATTGAATATTAAACCATTCTGTGAAAGGAATGTTGTTGTTGTTTAGTCGTTTAGTCGTGCCCAACTCTTCGTGACCCCATGGACCAGAGCACACCAGGCACTCCTGTCTTCCACTGCCTCCCGCAGTTTGGTCAAACTCATGCTGGTAGCTTCGAGAACACTATCCAAACATCTTGTCCTCTGTCGTCCCCTTGTCCTTGTGCCCTCCATCTTTCCCAACATCAGGGTCTTTTCCAGGAAGTCGTCTCTTCTAATGAGGTGGCCAAAGTATTGGAGCCTCAGCTTCAGGATCTGTCCTTCCAGTGAGCACACAGGGCTGATTTCCTTCAGAATGGCTAGGTTTGATCTTCTTGCAGTCCATGGGACTCTCAAGAGTGAAAGGAATAGGGTTCTCCTAACAACTCTCAGCATCCATAGCAAACTACAGCTCCCAGAACCCTTTTTCTAAAAGTTTTTATTTATACTTTTCAAGTTTATACATCTCATTAGTATTACAATCAATTTAACATTTCAAAGTCTGACTTCCTTCTCCCTCTTTCCTTAAATTATTTTTTAATATCTTCTGTATATCCAGATTCATTTAATTTGCTCATTTCATTATCTACTTTCAATATATACTCTTATGAAACTGCAGGTTATTTCAATAATTTGCTAATGTTTTCATCTGTTTGCAGTTTATCTGTAAATATTCAGTAAACCATTTCCATTCTTTTGTTAAAAAGTTTGTTATCTTGATTTCTTATTCTTCCGGTAAGTTTCGCCATTTCTGCCTATTCCATAAGTTTTTGTATCCGTTCCACTTTGCTGCTGTAGTAGCATACATAAATAAAATTCTATACAGTTTAGGTAGTTCTGTCCCTTTAATTCCTCCCAGAATTCTTTGGGGGAAAGCCATGACTATTTAAAATGGCATCATAGTGCTTTTAAATGTAAGGTGTGGATGTGGCCCTGGACGAAAACCATTCTCCCAAACAATGAGCCATAAGAGGCCAAACCCTTTTGAGGCTAGGACTTAAACTCCCTCTCATCTCACTCCACGCTGCAGATGCTAAGCCTAGGGGGTTTGAGGGGAGCACTACTGGTTTGGCCATGCTGGGCACCACACTGCAGCGGTCGCCGAAATAATGCTGCAAAATGAACTGTGAGAGGCAGGGGACATCCAATGTTAGCGTTGCACAGAGCAGCGCTGAAATTTGATAGCCCGAAGTCTGCCACTGCCAGGTCTTACTCTTCTTCCCAGAAGGCCCCTCATTCTTTTGCCACCACTTGCCTAACTTGGAGACAACAGAGAGGTGAAATGTCATCATCATGGTGCTCATCTTTGGAAGCAGAGGAGGAGAGAATAAGAATAATAATTAATAATAATTTATTATTTCTACCCCACCCATCTGGCTGGGTTTCCCCAGCCACTCTGGGCGGCTTTCAAAAGAACATTAAAAACAGAATAAAGCTTCAGACATTAAAAACTTCCCTAAACAGGGCTGCCTTCAGATGTCTTCTAAAAGTCAGATAGTTATTTATTTCCTTGACATCTGATGGGAGGGTGTTTCACAGGGCGGGCGCCACTACCGAGAAAGCCCTCTGCCTGGCTCCCTGTAACCTCACTTCTCGCAGTGAGGGAACCACCAGAAGGCCCTCGGAGGAGGACCTCAGTGTCTGGGCTGAACGATGGGAGTGGAGACGCTCCTTCAGGTATACTGGGCTAAGGCTGTTTAGGGCTTTAAAGGTCAGCACCAACACTTTGAATTGTGCTCAGAAATGTATTGGGAGCCAATGTAGGTCTTTCAAGACCGGTGATATATGGTCTCAGCGGCCACTCTGTCACCAGTCTAGCTGCCGCATTCTGGATTAGTTGCTGTTACCGGGTCACCTTCAAAGGTAGCCCCATGTAGAGCACGTTGCAATAGTCCAAACAGGAGATAACTAGAGCATGTCTGCAGGTAGGTAGGGTCTCAGCCTGCATACCAGATGGAGCTGGTAGCCAGCTGCCCTGGATACAGAACTGACCTGTGCCTTCATAGACAGCTGTGTGTCCAAAATGACTCCTAGGCTGCACACCTGCTCCTTCCGGGGCACAGTTGAGTTGCCCCATTCAGGACCAGGGAGTCCCCCACACCTGCCTGCCCCCTGTCCCCCAAAAACAGTACTTCTGTCTTGTTAGGATTCAACCTCAATCCATTAGCCACCATCCATCCTCCAGCCGCCTCCAGGCACTCACACAGGACTTTCACAGCATAGCTGTCAACCTTCCCTTTCTTTGCAGGAAATTCCTTTATTTCAGCGCTGTTTCCCGCTGCTTCCCGCTGCTATCCCAGATTGTTAGATATCCCGTAGACTGTTTCTGGGACAGGTGAGGCTGCTGATCCCTTATTTTCAAATCCGAAAGTTGACAGCTATGTTTCACCGCCTTCACTGGTTCTGACTGAAAAGAGAGTTAGAGCTGGGTATCATATGCATACTGATGAACAACCAGCCCAAACCTCCTGATGATCTCTCCCAGGAGCTTCATATAGATATTAAAAAGCATGGGGGAGAGGACGGAACCCTGAGGCACCCCACAAGTGAGAGCCCAGGGGTCTGAACACTCATCCTACACCACCACTTTCTGGACAGAGAAGAGGAAGTTGGAGAGATGGTCCTGGATCCAGAGTCAGATTACACACCGGTGTTGGCTCCAGGTTTTGGGGCAGTGGGCCCCCTTTCTTCCAACTCCTTTCTTCCTCTCCAATGCATTGCTGCCCTAGTCTTCCCCCTCTGTGCTCAGTCTGCCCAGGTGTTGCCAGGTCTCTTCACTCTTGCCACTCCATACAGGAGAAGAAGCAAGACTGGGCTGCTGTGAGTAAAGGGATGGGGGGCCTCAAATGTTGGCCAGTGTGGTCCTCCAAGCATCTCTGTACAACCCTCAAAACCCTCCCAGTGGCTGCACTCTGTCATTATTCTAGCTCCACACATCCATTAAGGGCTTTTGCCTGACTGAGAAGTATTCTTGAACTGTGATAATTTGAATTTTGCTCACATAGATGGAGGGATATGCGTACATGGTGTGTACATATGCATAAGAAAAAACCCTCTGCCTTTTGCATGGCTGGAATGTTCCCTCCTAACTGTTGCATACGTTGCCCCACCCACTATTTGCCTCTGAACCCGCCCACCCGAGTTGCATACAGCCCTTGGGAAGGTAGCCCATGAGATAATGCAGCCCTCAGAATTAAAACGGTTCCACACCTCTTCTCCAAAGGGCAAGTGGTCCCTCTGTAGGTGTATGGATCTTGGTAGAAACCCAGCAATGGCTGCACTTGCACAATGGTTTGTTCCATGTTCATGCTGTTTCCCTGACTGTTAACTCCCACATTTGAACCTTCACAAAATGTAAATGCCGCTTCCAGAAATATAGCAGAATGCAGTGCATGTTTTGCACTTATTTCCATATTATTTGCAAACGGGCTTTGTCTGGAAGCAAACAACACAGATATGAGTGCTAAAACTGCACCGTATTCCCCCTATATTTCTGAAAGCGGCTTTCACGTCGTGTGAAAGCTCGAATATAATGCAGGAATTAACAGTTAGAGAAACGTTGGGGAAACAGAATAAACTGCCTCGTGAATGTAGTAAATTGAGTGCCTTTCTTTGTGGGCGCCCTTTGCGGGACTGCGCTCAGCACCTAGGCCCACTTGGGACCCACCAGCTGGTTGGGCTGGCCCGCCTCCTTGTGCTAGTCATTGGAGGTTCCTGCCAAACCTCAGTTGCCAATCAGCCCTGCAGGGAGGCGGGGCCAGACTGCTTAAATAGGAGGCGGAGCCGGTAGCAACATTGCAGTCGGCTCCAGAGCTTCCCCCGCCCAACCCTCCCTTTGTCTAATGCTTGTTTGCAGGTTAACCATATTCCTTCCTGTTCAGCAGGCGCTGCTACAGTCTTTTGATGGTCACTGTTGAAGAGCCAGGAAGGAATTTCCCTGCATTGGCGGGTTTTGCCTTCCCCGTAGCAATTTGTCACAACTTTGGCGGTTTTAAGCCTTGGGCGGAATCCTTTAATCTATCTTCCCTAAATGGGGGCGTGGGGCGGGAAGTGGTGACTTGCCCCCCCCCCACCGCGGCGGCGATTCCAGGGTCCCCTCTTAAAGGGGTTTGTATATGGGAGTCACTGGCTATACATTGAAAGTGAACTCCCCTGCGTTGCGGGGATATGGGGTGGGCTGCCAGTGTACCCAAGCGTCTTGCTGTGCACCCTCCTATCCTATTCATCTTGAGGAGCCCCAGTTCCCCCCGGCTGGGGGGCTGGGAGGGATACACACACCCAATGCCTAAGCCAAGGTCTTCCTACATCTGAAAGGTTTAATAAAGGTGTGGCCAATTTTAAATTCCATAACATGTAGGCACGAGTCATTATTCTTTCTGGTGGGTCTCTCGGGGCTGGGGGGGGGGTCTCCGTCTGGGCACGCAATGCTTATCCCCCCGTGCCAATCCTGTAACATGCGGATGATGTTTTGAACTCGTTGACAAGCCGCCGCCACTTTGTTTCCAAAGTGTTGAGAGATTATTGCTGCTCATGGTATTATCGCACAGTTTTGTTTTTTATCCTTTTTCTTACATTCCACTATAATGTTTACTTCAGTTACACATTGTTCGCAAGTATCATTCCAATTCTGCTAAGATGGTATCATTTTTGCAATATAGTCTTATATATTCCTTAAATATTTTCCATTCTCCATATGTTTTCTGATTTAAAACTCCCCTGACTTTTCCCATGACAACAGAAAAAGTATAACGTGAAAGATTGGAAGTTTTCTGCAAAAAAAATTATTTGATAGACATAATGTTATATAAATCTTTGGTCTTTTTCTTTTCTTTTTTAGCTTTTTCTTGTCTCTGTTTCAAATTTTTCTTTCTTTCTTTTTGCATTTTTCTTTCCCCCCTTCTTTTTTCTTTTTGTATTTAACTTGGTAATACATACCTTTGTTGTTTGTATGTTTGTATTTTAAACCAATAAAGATTTATTTAAAAAGAGAGAGAGAGATTATTGCTGCTTTCATTAGTATATAAAGTGATAAACTTGGGGTTGTAGCCAGCTTAATCATACTCAGAGGAGACACGCTGAAATTCATGGACTCAAGTTAGGCATAGCTAACTGAAGTCCACTGACTTCCATGGGTCTGCTGTAAAGATGACTTAGTAGGGATGAGACCCACAGTGTACATGTTTATGTGAAACCAACCAACCAGAAGTAGCGTGTTTGAATGCAGATGGGAATAAACAGAACATTCAAGCGAGATCAGCAGTGACAAAATGTTGCACTCTGTTCTGGATTTTAGCCACTCCCATTGACCCGCCCCTCCTGTTTTCCATCGTGTCCAGGAACCAATCATCATTCTGTAGCCACTCTGTGTGTGTGTGTGTGTGTGTGTGTGTGTGTGTGTGTGTGTGTGTACACAAATGGCATGATGCGAGAATGCATGCCATGCCACCTGGTGGAGAACTGCTTCATGTGCAGCTCTAAATCATCACTGGGCACTCGTACATATGGAAGAGAAGTTTCGTGCCCGCCTTGTCCGCCTGACATCCAGCAGAAAGAAGCTTCCTTTGCTACATGCCACGGGGTTTATGAAAGAGGCTTTACCTGCTATGTCCTGAAGGTGTCACTCTTTATGTGTTTTTTGTATTATCTACCATAGGCTGCAGCTCCAGCTGAGCTGGATGAACTGTCCAACTATTATTTCTTTACTTACAGTATTTATATCCCACCTCAAGTACAGGGTTCGCATGCTCCCCATTTAATCCCCACAACAACCCTATTAAGTAGGTCAAGTTGAGGGGCAGTGACTGGCCCAGGGTCACTCAATGAGCTTTATGGCCTATCTGTTTGTGGTTATATTTTTGGTCATTTGTTTTATGCCTTTTTTCTTTTTCTTTTCTTTTCTATTTTTGTTTTATTGGTTTTCAGTATGTCTTGTATTTGTTGGAAACTTAATAAATATTATTGGGGGGGGAGAGAGAGCTTTATAGCGAGTGGGGATTTGAACCCTGGTCTCCCAAGCCCTGGTCCAACACTCTTGCCTACCCTTCCTTTACATATCAGGTAAGCACCATCTTTGTTGTCTTTTTGGTACTTGTTGACAACCAACCTCTCCCAGCAAGCCTTCCGAGCAGAGATTTTTATCCCACCCTTTATCTGTACAGTGGTACCTCTGGTTACGAACTTAATTCGTTCTGGAGGTCCGTTCTTAACCTGAAGCCATTCTTAACCTGAGGTACCACTTTAGCTAATGGGGCCTCCCGCTGCCGCTGCGCCGCCACTGCGTGATTTCTGTTCTTATCCTGAGGTAAAGTTCTTAACCCGAGGTACTACTTCCGGGTTAGCGGAGTCTGTAACCTGAAGTGTTTGTAACCTGAGGTGTTTATAACCCGAGGTACCACTGTATTGGCTTAGAAATTGCATTTCTATATGTTTTTGTTGTTGATGGCTTTTTGTTGTTGTTGTTAAATTGCTTCCGGGTGTTTTGTAGAAAGTGATTCATACATGAAATGGATAAATAGCCCCCTCCTGCTTTGTGTGTTTGTGTGTGTTCTAAAACAAAGTACTTGGGGGTGCATCCCAAAATATATTCCTAAGGTCTTTGGTGGGGGGAGCAAGAAAACAACGCCACATATTGGATCTGGTAAGTTCTTGCAATCAGGTTTCCAGAAAGTCTGGTCATAAAGAAACATTTTTGCAGCTACCCCCAAAATAAGAACTTGTTGGGTGCAATGTGTATATCTGTGGGAAAGCAGGAAATTGCTGTGGCCCCACAATTCAGTGCATACTGGATGTGGCCCACCTAATTCTCTCCTCCTCCTCCTTCTTTATCCAGTACAGTGGTACCTCGGGTTAAGTATTTAATTTGTTCTGGAGGTCTGTACTTAACCTGAAACTGTTCTTAACCTGAAGCACCACTTTAGCTAATGGGGCCTCCCGCTGCCACCGCACCGTCAGAGCACGATTTCTGTTCTCATCCTGAAGCAAAGTTCTTAACCCGAGGTACTATTTCTGGGTTAGCAGAGTCTGTAACCTGAAGCGTATGTAACCTGAAGCGTATGTAACCCGAGGTACCACTGTATAAGAAATGGACTATTTCAAATGTCACCATGTAAGCCTGGTATAATCAACCATTAGCTAAGATTGTGAGGTGTATTTGGAGGCACACATCACATGCTTGCTTGGCGAAATTAACAAGGAAACACAAAGTTGCTGTTGTTTTTCTGATTGCATCAAGCAGCAATGGAGCTTTATTAGACAACCCTCATCAATGACAGAAGTCACGTATTGGCCTCTAACAAGCTAAAGCAAGACACATCCTGCAAGGAAGAACTCTGAAGAACGGAACAAGCAAGCAGAAAGGGGCACAGGGGCAGGTGTGCGCTTCCTAGATCAGCGGAACCAGTTGGTGGGTTTGAAGTTGGAGCGACGACAAGGGACAAATGGTTAGTCATAGGATTTCCTGCCGTGTACTGTTGAGAGAGAAAAGGGAAAAGGTGAGTCTTTAGGGGCACAGGAATGCATAAATGACAAAGACTGAGGCATGTGAAACTTGCTTTCTTACTTCCTAAATGCAGCACAGTCTGCACAGATTTGCTGACCAAAGTGGCCTTTTCTAATAGAATGAAAATGCCTGCAGTCACATCCACACCATCCATTTAAAGCACTCTTATGCCAAGCTTAACAGCCATGGCTTCCCCCAAAGAATCATGGGAACTGTAGTTTTTTAAGGGTGTCCTAACAACTTATAATAGATCAAAGTTCCTGGGATTGTTTGGGAGAAGCCTTGATCATTAAAAAGTGGTATAATCATGCTTCAGATGGATGATGTGAAAGTGACCTGTGAGACGAATATAGAGAATTATTTTGCCACCCCCTCCCCCAATGTCTTCTGGACAAGATTATTCCCTCTTCTAATCCAGTTTAGAGCATACTGAGAAATGGAGCATGCAAGGTCTAATTGTAGGGTCATTGAAGGTTTTCTCATGTAACTGGCTACACAGCTCTAGATTAAATCCCAGTGTGGTTTCCATCATCTCTCACAGCCTACCCTAACACAAGGATAAGGCACATTGTCTAGAAAGATAGCGGGCAAACTGCCCACAGATTCTGATGCGTGATTATTGCCTCTGCCTCTCATTTGCTAAATGTCCAGTGGGCAAAGTGCTGCTTTGTGACCACTTAATGCTTGCATGTGCAACACTCCCCAAGGTTGGCACATTTTTTTCTTATAAAGCTAAATGGACCTTATGGCATTTGGAGCAGCCCTTACTGGTTAAATATTCCAACTGCCTGATGCAACGAGGAAGGAAAGGGAAGGCACAGAGAATTGAAATCCCCCTTGTGAAGGTTTTTACCTGGTTTGCAGGGCTGTACAGGCATGGGGTAGCTCTGACCACCTCCTCCCATTTGTCCACCGCCACCGCCGCTTCCTCCGCCGATACAGGAACCGCCGCCACCACCGATACTTCCGCCGCCAATACTTCCGCCGCCAATACTTCCTCCACCGATACAGGTACCACCGCTGCTACCTCCGCCCATGCCGCCTCCGCCCATGCCTCCTCCACCGATGCTTCCTCCTCCAATACCGGAACCACCACCGCCGCCGCCAATGCTTCCGCCGCCAATGCCTCCACCGCCAATGCTGCCGCCGCCAATGCCTCCGCCGCCAATTCTGCCGATGCTTCCCCTTCTACCACCTCCATAGCCACCTCCGTATCCTCCTCCTCCTCCTCCTCCTCCTGATGAGCTACTGGGAAACAGAAACATAACCATGAAGAACACTGCAAGCCACTTCACAAAGAAAATATATATATGACGTGGACTATGTCTTGTAGATGGAACGTCCATGCTCATGCCAAATACCCTCATTCAGTCTGGGAGAAGCCTCTGCCTTGGAGGCTATCCAGTCGGGATAGAAAGGATTGGGCTTGATAAGGGATGGGCCCTCCTCCAAATTTTCTTTGGCTCCCATTACATCCAACCCACATGGCCAATGGTCATAGATGGATGGGAGCAGGCAGTCCAACGACACCTGCAGAGCCACAGATGGGATAGTGGTCCAATTTGCCATAAAGCAGTTTTATACTTTTAACTTGCCACACCTATCCATCCCTGATTTCCCGCCTTGGTACAGAATGTTCTAGGATATCCTAAGAAGTCAGTGGCCCCTGGATGCTCCAGAACAGAGTTTCCCAAACTTGGGTGTCCAGCTCTTTTTGGACTACAACTCCCACCATCCCTAGCTAGCAGGGCCAGTGGTCAGGGATGATGGGAATCGTAGTCCCAAAACAGGTGGGGACCCAAGTTTGGGGAACACTGTTCTAGAAGGCCTCCGTGTCCCTTCTTGGGAATATTTTGTTGCAAGTGGGTTCACAGAGACACTCGGTTCTTTTATTTACAGTACTGGAATGCTTGCAATGCAGAAGTGATTCTGGACTGCTCTAGAGCCCAGAAGCATCCTTTGTAGATGGTCCCTCCATCCCTCCCTGGCATGTTCCTGGCATGTAGGGCCTTCCCTCTTTGGCTCTCTATTGTTTGTGGGTGAGTTTTCGCAGCAGTGGACTAATACCCCCAATATGGCCTATAGTCAACATACATTTCTTGCTGTCCTTCCTCAAGTAGCCGGCGGTACTGGCAGATCTCCTGTTCCAGGCGAGTCTTGATACCAAGGAGCAGCTGGTACTCTTGGCTCTGGCTCTCGATCTCGCATCGGATGCTGCCGAGCTCTGATTCGATTGGTTCAATCATGACCTGAATCTGTTGCAGCTGCATGTTGTACCGACGCTCTGTGTCAGCCAAGTTGCTTTGCAGAGATTGGATCTGATAAGAGGGAAGGAAAACAGTGAGATGACCTTCAGGAATGGTGCTCCCTCCTACCCATTTTTCAGGTTCTGGCAATTCCCACCCTTGCCCCACTTTCGCACTCATGGAGAACAAGTGATGGTTCAAATAGAGATGGAAGAGAAATTCAATGCAGGTCTCATTTAAAAGCAAATCTATCAAATTTGCACCTTCTGAAACAAGAAGTATCCTTCAAAATTCACACTTTTCCACATACTGCAATGCAGTACTCAATTAGTGGGGTTGTTTTTTTTTTAAAAAATGCATGTATTAGGGGCAAGTGTGCATAAAAATGAAGATATTCATCAAAATAACATACAAAAAAGCATTATATACAGGTAAATGCAAAAATGTGTACATACAAAAATGTGCTCATGGGGGGGATTGCAATTGAAATGCTGGTGAATTTTCATGAGGATTTTTTTTTTTAAGCATAGAATGCTGTAGAAATTACTGAAAAGCAGAGAAATAGGGAGAACCAACGCTGACAGGTCCTTCCACCCCTAGGTGCAAACCAATAAATTGTCTGACCAAGCCATCCCAGCTCATTGGCAAGGAGAGCTCTCCTTGGAGTTGGGCACCCTTATCTTAACTTGGGGGTATCTAGCCATGGTAGCATGGGGCAGCCAGGTGTCTTCTCAGGGCACCCTGTGGATGAACAGGCAAGGGCAAGCACAGATCAGCCAGCTGATTCACCTGTAGCTTGGAGCCAGGGTGGAATTGCCTGATTTGGCTATGCCAGGTCGACTGTGGGAGAATTATTTCCCTAGTTTGCAGGGAACCACACGGCTGTTAACTTATATAGCTAATATGTTTGCTCTTTTTGCATATCTCATTATGTTAATAAAGCTGCCGTCCATTCGTCCTGTTTATACCTTGCATTTTCATTCCTCTGCTGGGGCGGGGTGTGGGGAGGGTAAGGGTAAGGGTAAGAAACAACTATACCTTGATGCAATACCGTGTTTTTAGCGGATGTAATAAAGAAAACACCCAGACGTATCACATTTGCACATGTTACCACATACCATGCTGAGTTGGGATTGGAGCTCGATCTCCAGGGTCTGATATTCTCGTCTCAATTCTGAGACTTGCTGGTTGCCGGTATTTATCTCCTGCCCACTTGAATTCACCTGCTGGCGAACCTCCTCCATCTAGTAGACAAAAAGGAAGATATTCTGACTGGCTGGACCATTTGCTTCTTACTGGGAGGCACACAACAAACTTGGGAATGTCAATAAGATGAGAGGACAAGCCAAGGATTGTATTACACAGGTCTACACATAATACTGGGCAATGTTGTCAACTATACTTTCCACCCCTGTGTCTAGAAGATGGCTGATTCTCATGCCTCTGTGTCCTATCAACACCAAAGCGCACTATCACCAGTAGGAATTGTGTGTCCGGCTTTTTCCATCACCCCTCTTGAGTAATTTATCTTCCTTCTCTTTTGGGTCATCTCTACCCTACCTCTTAGAAAACACCAAGCCCTGGGCATCCTTCATGACAGCTATATGGGGCAGTGTGCCATGGAAAGCCAGTTTCTGGTAGCAACAAACTTTCCCGTTGGCCTTCGTCTCTTTCTTATAGGCTTCCCAGAAGTTGCTTGCTGTGGGAAATGGGATGTGAGGAACATCTAAACCTGCAGGACTCTCATTACCTTTTAAACCTGCTCCCCTTATTTCAGCTCACATTTTTCATACACTCTTCAGATCGTTTCCCTTGGCCCCTAGAGTGGTCTTCTTAACTATGACAAGAGCTGTGGGCAATTGGGGAGCAATCTACTAAACGCACCCCGGCTGCTAGCATCAACCCCCTTTCCCCCCTTAAGATTAAGCCTGTCACCCAGGTTCCTCTCAGTATGGTGGATATAGCCATCTGCTGTCATAGATCTTCTAATCACTGGAGAGACCACTTGCCTTGGATTCGTACCACTGTTCCACCTCTCTGCGGTTGTCTGCGATGATTCTTTCATATTCAGCCCTGAGCTGATCAAGACGTTGTTTCAGGTCCGCACCAGGGGCAGAGTCCACCTCAACGTTCACATCACCACCACGCTGGTTTCTCAGGCCTCTCAGGGTCTGCAAGGGGAGGGGGAAGGAAAACACATCATGAAATGAAATCTGCCTCTCCCCCCAAAAAAAAATTCCCACAATTCTTTTTTAAAATAATAAAAATAATCATGAAATTCTGCTAATGTGTCTTGAGAATGGCTCTATGAAACATCAGATAGAGGAGGGGTGGGGAAAGAATTGGGCCACCTTCAGCCAAGGCATCAGCAGGTCCCTGAAGCTAGGACTTGAGGGGTGTCAGTAAGGGATTCAACCCAGTTACTATTATTGTTTATTAAATCTGTATCCCTTCATCCCTAGACCTCAGGACAGTTCACAACATTCAGTTGCTAACACTCAGCACTGGCCAACGAAAGGAACTGCAGGGAACCTTCCTGCATGGGGATCCTTAAATCAAGCTAAGCCAGGGTTGGTCAGTTGAATCTCCCTCAGAGCTGAAAAGTGGGAGTGGGGGACCACTGGCCTTCCAGAAATATTTCTGGACTACCATTCTCATCATTTCTGAGCATTGGCTGTGGTGGGTGGGGCTGACGAGAGTTGGAGTCCAACAATATCTGTAGGGACGCAGATATCAAGCATGTCTGGTACCCTACAATGCATCCATCGCATTTTGCACCCCAGACTAAATTGTTGGTTGCTACCTTTTACCCCCCGGAAAACCCTCACAGGACGCTCCTTTTGTTCGTTGTTTGTTTGATCTCTGTATTACCTCCTCATGGTTCTTCTTGAGGCAGATCAGCTCCTCTCTCAGAGACTCGAACTGCATCTCCAGGTCAGACTTGGCAAGAGTCAGCTGATCCAAGAGGGGGCGCAGCCCATTGATATCAGCCTCCACGTTCTGATGGAGACCCAATTCAGTCTGGTACCTAATGCACAGGAAAGGAGGTAGGGTGGAGAACAGTGACTGGCAGGCTTCACAAACGTTACTTTTCTTATCACATGTCTCATAATTACATGCCTGGGTTAATTGCATGTCTGTGGATTAGCCATGATTTTTTATTCCCATGCAGAAGAAGATCTCAAGTCCAATGCCTGAAATGCTGGACAGCTGCTGCCAATTGAAACAGGTTGCATTGTAAAAGATGGCCAAAGGTAAACAGCAGCTTCCGGTGTTGCTACCTGGGTCTGAACTCCACCTGTTTGGTTAGATTTATGTTTTGGTGATTTTGTAGGGTGGATTGAAATCTGCTCTGGGCACATGGAAATCCAGGTTAATACATCCACTGAGGTACTGTCAAGCTTTTTTCAAAGAGAAAGCCCTCTGGGGTGGGACAGAGAATGCTCATTGGCCATGGGATGCTGTTCAAATATTGGAGAAGGGAATGGAAAACCTGGGGTCTTGGAATAGAAGAAAAGGTGTTCTGTGACCTGTAATCATTTTGTCACAGGTTCCATTTCCCATTTGCACTATCATTAGCCACTTTAAGTTTCTTTGAAGAAAAAAGGGATATAGATTTCAGCTACGTCTGAGGAAAGTAGGTGAGAAGAGTTATACTCACTTCATTTTAAAATCTTCAGCAGTCATCCTGGTGTTATCAATATTCAGAAGGATTTTGTTGTAATCATCTGTTTCACCAATAAGCTGGAAAAAGAGGGGAATGTACATGTTTATGCTTAATTCCTTCAGTCTGTCGGAGATGACAATGTAATAAAACACCATGCTGATTGTGTTGTGTTTTGTTGTGTTGTGTTGTATCATTAGCATACTGCTCTTCATAAGAAAGCACAGACTGGTTTGCAAGTCAAGTCACAACATTCACAACAGCAATAATTAATAAAAGTGATATTAATTATAATCTCAAAGCCCATTTTATAAACTCCATGCAACAGCGAGACACCACAACTAAGCAACATGTTCTATAGATCAGAGGTCTCAAAGGTCTCTAGAAGGCAATATCTCAAGGCCCAGCGTCTCATCTACCTAGAAATGACTTAGATTGGCTTGTCTACTAGAACTGGGCCCAGTCTGCACTCTGCATTCAAAGCAATATTCTACCTCTTCAAACTGTAGTACATAAAGGGATTTGGAAATTGTTAGGAGACTCTTATTCCCCTCACAAGGCTCAATTTCCCAGAGTTCCTTGGGATGAAATATTGGCTGTTAAACCACTCTAGGAACTGTAGTTCTGTGAGGAGAATGGGGGGCCCCTTAACAACCCTCAACCCCCTTGCAAACTTTGGTTCTTCGTGGGGAGCCATGGCTGTTGAAGTGGTATGATACTGCTTTGAAGGACTAGTGCAGATGAGGACGTAGTTTCTGGGCAGATCTTGATAAGTTTGCTGTTCATTCATTTGTAATGATGAGAGGGGCAGTGGGTATAGACTAGGTATGCATTGTTGCTGAGAGTAATCAGTGAATACTCAAGCTTGCTTGAATTAGCAAAGGTTATAGTATGGGGTGGCCAGCATGGTGACTTCCAGGTATGGTAGAACTCCAACTCCCATCATCCCCAGACACCATGGCCAATGGTCAGGGATGATGGATGCATATTGAGAACGCCATGTTGGCTGCCCATGATGCACATGGCTTTTTAGAACAGCAGGTGCCCCATCCCAGGCAGTGAGCATGACCATGTCATTTACAAGGTGATTAAGTTATACCTAGTCAGTAACTCTCATTTTGATGACAGGATGAAGCATTTTTTTTAAAAAAGAAATCCAAGAAATCCTTGTAGGTAAAAAGGTAAAAGACCCCTAGACAGTTACATCAAGTCAAAGGTGACTATAAGGTTGTGACGCTCATCTTGCTTTCAGGCCGAGGGAGCCGGCGTTTGTCCACAGACAGATTTCTGGTTCATGTCGCCAGCATGACTAAACCGCTTCTGGTGCAACGGAACACCGTGATGGAAACCAGTGCGCATGGAAATGACATATACCTTCCCACCACAGAGGTACCTATTTATCTACTTGCACTGGTGTGCTTTCGAACCGCTAGGTTGGCAAGAGTTTGGACAAAGCAATAGGAGCTCACTCCATCTCGGGGATTCGAGCCACCAACCTTCCGGGAAGCCCAAGAGGCTCAGTGGTTTAGACCACAGCGCCACACACATTCCTAAGGCCTTGTAATACTTGTTCAAAACAAAATAGCATACCTCATTGTAGAGCTGGTCAATTTGCTGGTAATATTGGCTGTAGTCCCTTGGTCCAGCTACGGTTCCATGCTTCTGGTACCACTCTCTGATCAAGACCTCGAGCTGATCATTTTCATCTTCCAGGCGTTTCACCTGATCTATGTAATTAGCCAGGCGGTCATTAAGGTGTTGCATGGTGGACTTTTCGTTGGTGTTGAAGAGGCCTCCCTCACCACCGCCAATACCGAAGCTGCCACTGCTGAATGGGTAGCTGCCTCCGCCATAGCCTCCACCGCCATAGCCCATGCCGCCATAGCTTCCACCACCATAGCTTCCACCACCATAACTTCCACCACCATAACTTCCGCCACCATAGCTTCCACCGCCATAACCACCACCATAGCCACCACCATAGCCACCGCCGTAGCTGCTGCCAGCATAGCTTATTCTCCCTCTGCTTATCCTTCCACAGCTACCACTGCTGAAACCTCCTCCTCCATAGCCACTTCTGGATCCTCCTCCGCCATAACTACCACCAGAAAACCCTCTGGAAGACCTGGAGGATGAGCCTGTGATTTTGATACTTCTACCGCCACCACTGCTGCCGCCACTACCTCCACCACCGATGATTTTGCAGCTTCCACCACCGCTGCCTCCACCGCCACCACCCTTCACACCGCAACTCATAGTGAAAGATATAGAGAATCTAAGCCCTACAAAAGCCCCAGTTCAGCTGCACAGCCTGTTTTGAGATTGAGACTGCAAATGATTCTTCCCAGCAGATCCCTACTTATACTTCCCATTTGGGTGTTGCCACAATGGGTGTTCCTTGCCCCTCCCAGGGCATTTGCCAATCTCATTGTTTATGCCAAAAAAATTATCTGCCAAAGGGAGGGGTTTTTGAAGGCTATCTATGGCAATCAAGTGCATGCCTGGGGTTTTGTCACTCTCTGGCGATGTGTTGCTAGGATGGAGATGGAGATGCATCATCATCAAATTTTCCTTTCATCCTGCACCTTGAAGCTGTAGTCTGCTCTGTTTCCAACCCATCAACCATCATGAACACATCAACTGTGAAGAACATGCGGCCACAAAGTTTCTGTGTTGATCTGAAAAGAAAAAAAGTCTTGTTCTTCCTTAGCATTCAGAAGTAGGGATGCTCAAAGATTTCAGCCAGTCCATTTTTGTTTGTTTTTTTTTTTTTTGGGTGTGTGTGTGTGTGTATTTAGCAAACTGAATTCAATCTGCACTTCCTGGATCAATCCATGTATCAGAACACACTTATCCTTTGGTTTGCTCACTTCTCCAGATTTTGCATTCAGGTTCTCAGCTCCAAAGTGATGCAGGTTGTAAGTCAAAATACATTCCACAAAATTCAGATTTTTAGAAAAAATGCAAACAAAAAAATGTGCATTGCGGGGGAGGGAAATGCAAAATAATATAATAATATTGATGCTGTTTTGAAGGAAAATCCACAGACTGGGGGAGAAGGATGACAGAACAGATTTACGAAAGAGCACAAGAGAAACTGACATGAACTGGAAACAGATTAGTTGATCCCTCACTACTCGCAGGGAACACAATGAAGAAATGCCAGGTGGAAAGCAAATTGGAATTTAAAATTAGCCCTCTCCATTTTAAACTGTGAAAAGTATATACAGTGGTACCTCGGTTTAAAGAACAGCTCTGTTTACGAACTATTCAGTTTATTAACTCCTCAAAACCGGAAGTAGTGTCCCGGTTTGTGAACTTTACCTCGGTCTAAGAACGGAATCCGAACTGTGGAAGGGCACTGGTGGTGGGAGGCCTCATTAGGCAAAGCACGCCTCGGTTTAAGAATGGTTTTGTTTTAAGTATAGACTTCCGGAACGGATTAAGTTCATAAACCGAGGTACCACCGTATGCATGTTTTGCCTCACCACCCTGCTGTTCAGCGTAGAATTAAATGTAGTTCCAAGACAATTGTTCCATCATTGCAAGCACAGGAACCAACATGTGGGGGCTCAGGTCCCTTCTGCCATCACAAAAAATATTTGAGGGGACTGCCCCCCACCACCCATTGATGGACCTTGCTGCCTCCCCCACCCCATGCTTGGACAACAAGCCCTTTCCCCTATCCACACAGGCACACTTTTTCTAAGCCTGCAAAACAGCATCCTTTTTCCTCCAAGGTTTTTCTGTTGGCATTTAATTTTCTTTCAAAGGCGAGAACTCAATCCTGAAAATACAGTTACCATTGCCCAAATAATTACATACCCACAACGTTGCATACCCACAAATTGTGGTTGGTTCAGACCAACCTCCCAAAGCCAACATGCCAATATTCAAAAATATTCAAATATTCAAAAATATACCAGTAAGCTTTCTCCCTCTCTAAAACGTGGACCTACAAGCAGTTGTGATTGAAGCAACTATCAGACAGGCTTACTGGGCGTTAACTTATTTGTGGGGGGGGGGGTGCAAAGGGAACAGTGTCGTGCCTCTTTTGTTCTTTGGGTTGTGCCGCTGTTTGTCAGATTTAAACAACTGATGAAAGGAGAATCATTTTCACCCTATGTGCCAACCACAGGGATCACACCCAGAGTTTCCTCATCAATTAGCTCTTTACTAAGAAGACCCATTTGGTAACTGAGCAGATTTCTAAACAACCCAGTGTATGATCTGCAAATACAATCTTCATAGATTTAACCAATACAGTTACTCTAAGCTGCATGGCCAAGCTTATTCTTAAACATAGTTTCCCTACCTGTCTTTTTTTCCATTTGTTTTGGCTAGCCAGTATGAAGGCGAACACTTCCTGTGCCTAAACCTCTTTGGTTCCAGCTCAGGAGGTGCCTAATCAAATATGGATCTCCTTGGGTGCTGGTGATGCAAGCACGCTTTGAAGATGTTCCCTCTCTGCGATGATTATCTTGTCACTTGCTATGCTTAATCACTTTGGAAATACTTCCAACTCCTTGATGATCTGGTGAGCACTCGTCTCCATTCCACAGTCCGGTGGTTTGGGTAGATATTATCACTAAATGCAAGGTGAATGTAGGGCAGACTAGATCCCAAACTGAAGTTCCACTTTAATAATATACAGATACGCACACATAAATTTGCGCTGCTTCTCAATTTGTTTCCTAAGGGCTGCTTCACATGTTAGGTTGAGTGTATATAGCCTCAGTAGCGAGGCTGATCTTCTGGGAACTGTGTTACACCATAGCCCATGGAGATCAACCTGGCTTTTCCTGTTTAGAACTTTTTTCCCTGGAGATACCCTCCAACAAGACAAGAACAATGGTGGTCCTTAAACCACACACTCACCCCTTGCCTTTCAGAAAAAGAGAATCCCAGCTGAGTTATTCTGTTCACCCCTTGTGTTGTTATCTCTGATGCAGCTCATTTTGCCAAGCAGCTGGGCGGGGGGGGGGGGCAGAAAATATTAACTTTGAGAAGTAATGTGTAGCCTGGCCTTAGATATGGAATGTTCAATAGTTTATGCTCTGCACCGTGATGGAGTACTTTCTCAGGGCAGATAAAATTATTATTATTATTATTATTATTATTATTATTATTATTATTATTATTAATAATACTCTGCTCTCCCCAGGCAAGACTGGGCTCAGGGCGGCTAACACCAAATATAAAAACAGCTATTAATATTAATATTAATACAGCTTAAAAAACAAGATTGAAATACAACATTAAAATGCAGCCTCATTTCAGTGGAACTCAATCAAACCCTTTTTGGGGGATAAAAAGTCAAGTCGTCACCAAGGCTAACTATCCAGACTACATGGGCCAGAAAAAAGCCAGGGAAGTCCCCAAATAGGAGTTCCAAAACAGAAGGAGAAAGGAAAAAAGAAAGAGAGGGAGGTATTCAAATTGATTCCAAGCCAAAGGCCAGGTGGAACAACGCTATCTTACAGGCCCTGAGGAAAGAAATCAGATCCTGCAGGGCCCTGGTCTCATGAGACAGAGCGTTCCAAGAGCGTTCCAGAAAAGAAATGCTTCTTCATGGAGTGCATAGTTAAAATATGGAACTCACTTCCACAAGAGGCACTGATGGCCCCCAAATTAGATGGCTTTAAAAGAGGATTGGACATTTTCCAAACCCATGCACAGATCTTTCTCATGCTCTAGTGGCAGCCTCAACAAGAGTACCTGACAGGCACCCAGAAAATTGATGGTGTCATATCCTATAGGGGTCCTCATTTTTGTTTTCATTCTCCTAATGTTATGCAGGCACTATACATGTGCAAGTAATGTCAGAAGTGATGGAGCAGAGGATTATACAGCAGGTTTCAGCAATTCTTAAGGATGGTGGCGTTAATCATTTAACTGTCCAAGTGGAAAAAAAACTCTATTTTCAGCCTATGTATGGCCTCAGTACAGAAATTTCAAGATGTCCTTGCGATGACAAAACAAATGGAATCCATGAAACGCTACAAAGATGGCGCTTACATCATGTTACCGGAAGCTGAATCTGTAGAGTTCACTGTCTGTATTTCATCAGGTGAATTTGCACATAAATGTACAGAAACAAATGCCATATATATTTGGATTTTTAGAAAATGTTACAGACCTTTAAAATAAGATCAAGAGATTTCAGAAGTGGTGGTACAAGTAAAACTTATGCTGTATATGTGGAAATACTGGGAATGTAAAAAATACTGTTATTTGGTGTCTATTAAATAAATTTTGCTATATAAAAAAGAGAGGATTGGACAAATCCATGGAGGAAAAAGACTATCAATGGCTACTGAATACCAGTTGCTGGAGACCCTTTTTCTAATACCCAACAGTTATGTTTTCCTGTCTGTTCCAGATCTTCCTAGGAAATGTTCTGTAGCCTTTGACAAATTACTCATTCTTTAAAAGCACTGCAATTAATTATAAGCTACCTTGGGCAAATTGAAATTTGATTGTAAAAAAATTAATTCATTCTCTTAGCCGGTCTTATAAATGAGCCTTCCCCCTTTGAGTTGCAGGATGTGTAGCAGCAACTGGGCGAGGTTCCCGTTTTGCCCAAGGACATTCCAGCCACCTTGTACCAACCTGCGCATTTGTGAGCAACCCGGAAAATTAATGGAAACCTGCGATAGAATCTGAGGGGTTGCAACATGTGATGCTCATTAAAGAATGGAGGAAAAAGCTGATGGAGCACATTAGAGCAGTGCATGGCAACAGGACACGGCGTGCAATGACGAGGAGTGGAGCATTGGCTTTCCCACAGCAGGGTCTGTTGATATTGAGATGGAGCTGGCCTCTAGCAGCATTGTGGTCCTGGCATCCTTGTTGGAATACAGTGGTACCTCGGGTTACAGATGCTTCAGGTTACAGACTCCACTAACCCAGAAATAGCACCACGGGTTAAGAACTTTGCTTCAGGATGAGAACAGAAATCGCACAGTGGCTGCGGGAGGCCCCATTAGCTAAAGTGGTACCTCAGGTTAAGAACAGTTTCGGGTTAAGAATGGACCTCCAGAACAAATTAAGTTCTTAACCCGTGGTACAACTGTACGGAAATATTGGCTCAGTTTGCTTGCAAATAGCTTCAACAAGCCTCACTGTGCCAGACCAAAGACTTCTTGAGCCCAATATCCAAGCTTTAGCTAGGACAATATCACTTACCATGTGGTTTCTGACTGGCACTTGACACTCCAATGTATGTCACAACTTCCAAGGTATTTGAGATGCTTAAATATGGGGTAGAGGCACTGTCGAAATCAATGAGCTCGGTGGTTTTCAAAGCGTTCTAGACATACTTAGGGCTCCTTGGAAGCTCATTAGGTAGACCTTGTTCCATAATGGGAGATGAACATCCTGAAAATATGTGTTGACTCCTGGTAGCTATTCTACCCAGCCAAAAGGAAGTCTTGGGATGACTTCTAGAAGGCACACTTGGTTTATGAAGGACCCAATAGGTTCTGTCTGAACTGACTATGCTTCATTGAACACTGTTCTCTAATGCTGGGTCTCCAGATGGGGCTGGACTTCAGCTCCCAACATCTTCAGCCAGTGCTCAAGGCTGGTGGAAGCTGTGGTCCAAACAAGATCAGAGTAGCTTAGTTGGTTAAATCATGGTGATGATAATACTAAGGTCGCAGGTTTGCTTCTCATATGGGACAGCTGCATATTCCTACATTGCAGCGGCTTGGACTAAGTGATCCTTGGTGTCCCTTCCAACTCTACAGTTCTGTGATTCTAATTATGAAACATCTGGGGACCCAAAGGTGGGGGCCACTATCCAAGAACTTGCTCCCCAAACATCTGCAACACATACAGATTTTTCAGTAAATAAGCTGGTGTGGAAATGGTTTCCTGAAGATAGAAGCTCTGAAAAACAGAAATAAAGGGCATGGGGGGTTTTGGGGACAGTACACTCACTTTTTTCTTAAGGCTGTTTTGTTTCAAGTATATTACCTTAACAGAGAATGGAAAGGAAAATATGGCAATGGCCATTCCTTTTAACAACAGCAGGCTATTGGGTGCATGGGTATAGCTATATACAACACATACCTACTAACATGCAATATGGCAATCATAAACTAGGACCTGCAGCCCTCCAGATGTGTGGGCTGCCACTCCCACCATCCCTAATCATTGGCTATGCTGGCTGGGCTGAAGTCCAGCAACATCTGGAGGACCGACAAGTCCCTATTTGCGGTATGAGTAAATAAAAACTTTAGAACTATAAAGAAGACCCAGTAGGAGCATCCCCTTCTTTTAAAGAAGAAAAGGGGGAGCACTTTCTACCTTCATCCTTCTCTCACCCACCCAACAAGCCTTCCAAAAATTATTAACCGCACTATACTTAGGGCTAGATCCAGTCTAATTTAGTTTAAGATGGATCCCACTGAAATCAATGGGTTGTGTAAGTCATGATGTAGATCTCATTTATTTAGTTGAGAGAGAAGTGCAACACAGACTGGATTACAACCCATTGATTTGCCTATTGTGGCTTTCATGGTTAGTTCAACTACACAACCTAATTTTCATGAAACTTATTAAAGGTTATTGTTAGGTAATTCTCAGGGTGATGTTGTCCTGAAGACATCTGCTGGGCTGTCTTAATTATGGCTGGCTCTTAACTGGTGAGTCAGCTGTCTTTTAAAATGGCAATTTATCCCACATTGCATTTAATATCTCAAGAGGTTTTCAGTAACGAGATGATATTATGCAAATTACTTCAGATGTATTGCTCAATCTGGTGTGTGTTTGTTTGTGTATAGTTGGACAGCCTTAGCAAAAGACAATTTAGGAAATATAGTGAAAACAAATGTCAGTGTGCCTAATGTATATTTTTGCATTAAGCAGCATATAAATTACTATAAATAGATGGACGGGTACCCTGAATATAAATAGATGAATGAATGCATGAGCAACCACCTTTTTAATATCTGTGCCCCATTGTGAGGCTGACATTTCTGGTATATACTTCTATTTATATTCAGGGCACCCGTCCACTTTTTGAAATATGGCCACCCTATCTAATACACATCACATATTTCATCTGATACATCTTCCTCTAGTTCATATCCTATCCTTTTCTTTTTGCTGCTCAAATTTCAAATCCTGCATGCGATTTCATTTGATTATGATATTTTTTCAAATAATCAGAAAAAGGCTTCCGCTTTTCTGTAAACTGACTATCGTATTGATCTCTTATTTTCGCCGTTAACTTTGCTCATTTCAAATACAGTCATACCTCGACTCCCAAACGCCTTGGGAGTCGAACATTTCAGCTTCGATCGAAAACCAGAAGGGAGATTGAAAACCTGCAGCCAATCAGAAGCCACGCTTTGGAAGTCAGACGTTTAGGAAGTTGGATGGACTCCCAGAACAGATTCTTTTCGACTTCTGAGGTACGACTGTAGTCCATATATTTTTGGATGAAATGGAGAGAGAGACACAGTCATTTAAACTTGATCTCATTTTATTCCCTGCACTATGGAGATGAAAGAGTTTGCTGGAAAGAGGGGCTGGTTATGAATTTCCTCTGAAAATTGTCGCTCCGTGGTTTGAAAAGGGATCTATATAGTTCTCAGGATTTTTTTAAGGGGAAGCAACGACTCTTAAAGTGGCAGTTATGGGTAGGTAGCGGTGTTGGTCTGCCGTAGTCAAAACAAAATAAAAAAATTCCTTCTTAGACTTAGAGACCAACTAAATTTGTTATAGGGACGTGGGTGGCGCTGTGGGTAAAACCTCAGCGCCTAGGACTTGCTGATCGCATGGTCGGCAGTTCAAATCTCCGCGGTGGGATGAGCTCCTGTTGTTCGGTCCCAGCTCCTGCCCACCTAGCAGCTCGAAAACACCCTTAAAGTGCAAGTAGATAAATAGGTACCGCTTTATAGCGGGAAGGTAAACGCCATTTCCGTGTGCTGCTCTGGTGCCGGTTCGCCAGAGCAGCTTCGTCACGCTGGCCACGTGACCCGGAAGTGTCTGCAGACAGCGCTGGCTCCCGGTCTCTAGAGTGAGATGAGCGCACAACCCTAGAGTCTGTTAAAACTGGCCCGTACGGGCAGGGGTACCTTTACCTTTACCTTTAAGTTTGTTATTGGGCATGCACATGAAAGCTCATACCAATAACAAACTTAGTTGGTCTCTAAGGTGCTACTGGAAGGAATTTTTTATTTTGATTCTTAAAGTGGCATAAGGGTGCTTCAAATGTATGGTGCTGATGTGGTCACAGTTGGAGCTGCAAGCAGAGAACAACACGTTGTTTACGTTTTTATCTTGATCTGCTGATTGATTTAGGTGAGTATGGGCGTGGAACAGAGCACCTTGAGAAAGCTGTGTGACTCTCACAGCGCAGGTAACCTTGCCTACGAAGATGCCTACTCAGCTCCCCAAAAGGGATTTTCAGGGTTCCTCCCAGGTGGGGTCATGTTCAGGCTCAAAGCAGAGGGTGCTCTTGAGCAATTGAGCCAAGTGAGTCATAGCAAGCTTATATTCCAAGATGGAATTGAGGGGTATGTGAGAGACCACAGACAATGATGCCTTCCTTCAAAACAAAGTGGGTAGCTAAGCTCCTTCCTCTCCATGCAGCCTTGATCAACTCTCCAGGGACTGAGGAACTCACCTGCTCCCCCAGCCGAACCGATCCATGCAGATCAGCTTTCCTCGGACTTGCGCTAGACGAAATAAATTTAAACCCTTCCACCCACTTTGGGGCTGTGTCTTCTTTAATTTTTCTGCCTTTTGCCACTGCTCCCGCAATCAGTGGGGTAGAAGAATGTGCATAGGCGTCCGGAATCAGGTCCCCCACCTGGGCAGGGGGGTAGCCAATTCTAAACCAAAGGCATTCTCTGCCCCACACACAAAGGGCTACCTCTGGCAGAAGTATTTGGAGCAAAATGAAATTAAGATGAACCAACCACACTTGTTTCCCTGATCAGGCTGGGCGCCTTTTTCTTCCAGGTGTCTTCTGAGACAAATGTTCTATAGTTGCGCCCAACACAATAGCTGGTGTTATTAGGCTCCACATTTTATTGAGGCATAACATCTGTACAATACAAAAATTAAAACAGTTATTATAAATACAGCTCATAATAATAAACAACATATAGCAATAAACAGTACAGGATGGTACACAGTTCATAATAAGCCTAATGAATGCGTACTAAATTGCAGTATCAAATTATGCACAATCTCATCCCAGCAATAAACGCTGCCACCTCAGGAAAATACAGAGTCTCTTAACCTCAGTCTTATTGCGTACTTTACTTGAATTCTCCATCCATGCCTGGCCTGGCATGACCTGCCATAATATTCTGTAGCAGTCCAACTCTTGTAAAGTAATAGCAGTAATAATAAGTTATAAAGTTAACCTGTGTTATAAATGATAGCAGTAAAAAAAAATTTATGTCGAGAAGACAGAAAATGAAGCCCTACAGGTACAACTATTTGCGTTCAGAGTATTCATTTGCAAGTATAAAGCTCTGCATCCTCAAATGAAATAAGGTCATTGCTGTTTTGTGAAAAAAGAAAATCAAGTTTCTAATCCTTCATGTAACAGCTTGAAAAGACGTGAGCAGTCTAAGGTTGCCATGTGTCCTCTTTTTCTGGACACATCCTCTTTTTCGGGGGTAAAATTTCTGTCTGAGTGGATTTTTTAAATTTGCGAAAATGTCTGTGGCTATACTTTCTGGATGAGAGATAGACATAACTGGTGGTTGAAGACTTGCTTTTCTCTTCTCTTCTCCTGCCCCCTCAGCAATATATCACAGCTTCTATAACCTACATATAATAAGAGTATTTAAAATGAGAGTCATCATAGTGTTCTCTTTTTTGCTCTTCAGAATATGCCAACCCTAGTAGAACCTGGTGTCTCATGTGCTGAGAAATGGCTGGTCAGAGGGTGGGAATTCAATATTCCACCTTCCCTTGGATTATTTTCTTTACTCTGCACCAAGGTCCAGTTTCCCCTCCTTTCACTCCATAGTCCAGCCTTCCAAGTATTTTAGATTACATCTCCCATCAGCCTCAACCAGCATGGCCAATAGTCAGCGATGATGGGAGCTAACATCCCAAAACATTTTGAGGACACCAGGTTGGGGAGGTCCTGGCTGAGTTCTTGCCAATGCTTTAAAAACCTTTAATTTTGGAGAGAGGGAGTTGACATTTACGCACATCCCTTAATACGCATTTGCTTATAGGATTGTTGTTTTGCACATGTCTGTAAATCTTGCTTCCTTTGGTTACTCTGCCATGCCAAAGGACAAGGACATAAGAACAGCCCCACTGGATCAAACTGTTGGTTTGTCTAATTGGGGGGGGTGGCCCTCAAAGACTCACTGTGTGGCCCTTGGGACTCTCTTCAGGCGGTATCTCCTCTCTAGTCACACCCACTACCCAAAGTTCATGCCCCTCACCAGCCCTGCTTCCCACCTTTCTCGAATGTGTCCATAACATCTGAAAATGCCTCCAGCTTGCCTGTATGGAGAGCAGAAAGGGGTGTGGATGTGTAGAATATAATATAAATATAAATTATCGAGGTGCGGAGGAAGGGCAAAAATTTGTGCTCAGGCACTACACCCTACGTGAAAGGATCAAAGGAGCGCTTTGCTAACTGCAGTCATAGTATAATAGATATTATGGGCGGCATGTAATCCTTTGAATATTCATGACAAATATCTGCAGTGCAGGTATAAAATTGCTGTGTATGTGTGTATCAATATGTGTGTGACAAAGAGGCCACAGATGTTGCAGATTCTTGCTCCAAAATTTCACAGCATGTGGTGGAGGCTGTGTGTTCTTCCATCCTTTCAGAATATCTCCAGTGGCAGGGCGGCAAGGGTCTTTTGCAAGCAACTTTGTCATCAGCTGGAAGCTTTATGCAAAGTAGGGGTGGTTTTAACAAGTGTTGAAGACCTGAAGCAGGGAGACTGAAAGGATTAGCAACGTTTCATTTCAAAAGCATCATCCTCCTGGATGGAGCCAGGAAGTGGGTGGGGCGGGGCAGGGACATCCCAATGAATCAGGTAGAAGCTAAGATTTGGTGGGTCCTGTGCAAAGCCAGGAAGAATCTCTTGGGTTCAAGGTGGAGATGGAAAGAATCTGAAGTTTGCTGGCTTTTCATATTCTAGCACTGGTTATCTAATTAAATGTGGTTTTATCAGTAATTGGTTGGCAACCTTTATTTAGACTACGGGAAGTCAACGTAATGCTCTCCAGATGTTGTTGAGCTGCAACTTCCATAAACCCCAGCTAGCAAGATCTAGGGTCCGGGTTAGTAGGAGTCCAACATCTGGAGAGCATCAGCATATCCTCCAACATTTCTATATAGAAATATAGGGACGTCCTATTCCATTATTATTATTATTATTATTATTATTATTATTATTATTATTATTTCTGCTGTTGTTGTTATTAATACCCCTACCACCAGACTTGGTTGCCCCGGCCACTCTGGGTGGCTTCCAACATATATGTATATAGATATACATTAAAAAAAACCTCTATACAGGGCTGCCTTCAGATGTCTTCTACAGGTTGTATAGTTACTTATCTCCTTGACTCAGGGGCTGCATAACTCTATACCCTCCAACATTTATCCAATAAAAATAGGAACATCCTATCATACCATCCAACATTTCTCTGATGAAAATAGGGGTGTCCTAAGGAAAGGGATGTGAGTGGCGCTGTGGTCTAAACCACAGAGCCTAAGGCTTGCCGATCAGAAGGTTGGTGGTTCGAATCCCCGCGATGGGGTGAGCTCCCGTTGCTTGGTCCCTGCTCCTGCCAACCTAGCAGTTTGAAAGCACATCAAAGTGCAAGTAGATAAATAGGTACCACTCCGGCGGGAAGGTAAACGGTGTTTCCGTGTGCTGCTCTCGTTCGCCAGAAGCGGCTTAGTCATGCTGGCCACATGACCCAGAAGCTGTATGCCAGCTCCCTCAGCCAATAAAGCGATATGAGCACCACAACCCCAGAGTTGTCCGTGACTGGACCTAAGGGTCAGGGGTCCCTTTACCTTTTTAAGGAGAAGCAGGGCATTTGGGATCAAATCAGAAACCAGGAAGGCTTCTGTAAATCCAGATCTGCCCCTGGAAAATAGGGACACTTGGAGGGTCTGCATCAGGTTTGCAACTTTTGCTCTAGATTGAAGGAGCTGGTGTAGATCTTGCCTTGAAGCAGTGGGAGGTGGGATTTGAACAAACAGAAGCAGATTTCCCCCCCATCCTAAGCATTGGCTCAGCAAAGAAACCTATTCAGCCTCACAGGCACACTAGCTCAGCCTAGTTAGCTCAAAATCAAGCCTGTGATGGCCATAGGCAGGAGCTCTGGAATGTTGGAACCAGTCAGTCAGTTCACGTATGTGTTGTTTGCAACATAGCTTAGCCAGCTATTGTGGAATCCACACACACTGGCCAGGCATGTAGGTCTTCCCACTCCTTGCCCCGACTCAAGGCAGGGGCAGCTGCAGGCATGATCCGTGGTGCTGCTCAGTGACAGGAGTGTTGCAGAACTTGTTGCGTTGAAGTTAAATGAAGTTGTTGGCCATGGTTAACCTTGTCATTGCAGGAGTAGAGAGAAACCACTAGAGAAGGACATACTTGGGCAAAAATACCACACACCATCAAACCATGAAGCAAATGGCATATTGAGTCGGCAGAGCAAAGCAGAGGCCGATGTTGATCGTGAAGGCAGATAAAGGTGGAGTCAAAGGGATGGGCAAGGGAAGGATTCAGCAGACAGGGTGTGTGTCATTAGTGTTAATAAGATAAACTTAATTGCAAAATGATGCGTCCTCATTCTCACTCTTTGTTCCTTTATTTCTGCATTCTGGAGCATCCTCCAGAGTTTCTGCTGTGGCTGCGTCTCAGCCTGATCATTCTCCAGTCATAGAGGTGTGTTTGGAGGAAAGAACTGGAGGTGTTCTCTGACACTGCCTTATAAAAGATCCTGACTGTTGGCTTTCAAGCCCACAACTGGAGGGAGAGAAGCAGGAAGGCAGCTGGAAAATGTGGCTTGAACACTGGGTTTAAATTAGAATTAATGTGTGGCGAGGAAAGGAGAGAGTGTATGAGCTCAAGATTCACAGTCACAACACACTTGTAGGGTCGCAAGGTCAAGAGCAGCCCAGACCCTGAAATTTCAGGGCCCAAACTTGAGACCTAGGGGCAGTTCCTGAAGGTGTCATGAAGGTGGGCCCTGGAGATGGGGGTTAATGGGGAGAGGGGAGTGGAGGAAGCCAGCTCCCAACAGAGTGTCTGCTACAATTTGGAGATAGCTGTTGCTAAGCTGAATCTTGCAAGTTGTATGCACAATCTTCTTAATTATTTTTATTTATTCTTAAAGGCACTCTCACCCACCTGGAGCGGGACAGGCAAACCTGGAGACTTCAGGCCAGAGCTGGAGGTTTGGCAACACTACCTAGAGTCTGTGGCAGCTGGCCCTAAGAGGCATTTTCCTAGGGAGATTCTGGGATTTCCTTCTGATGAAACAGAGATGCTTTCAGTATAAAATGTCTGTGTTAGGCTCTGGGGGGAGGCTGTGGCTCAGTAGCAGAGCACATGCTTTGCATGCAGAAGGCATCGGGTTCAAACCCAGGTGTCTTCAGATGGGGCTGCAGAAGACTTTTGCCTGAATCCCTGGGGCGCTGCTGTCTGTCAGCATCAAGAGTGCCAAGCTAGATGGAGCAGTGACCTGACTTGGTATAAGACAGTTCCTTATGTTCCTAGGATATAGGTGATTTTAAGGTTATGTGGCATATTTGCAAGTGACATGACAAAATTATTTAGGGGACTCAAATCTCACTGGGGTAACCTCCCTGAACCCCTTTCAAAAAAATTGGGTCACATTGATACATGGACTAGATGATCTTCTGGGTCTCTTTCAACTCTACAATTCTCTGATTTTGTGTTTGGACACCTCTACCACAAGGCCTCTCCAACATCCATCTTAGTTTACGGGGGGCAGCAGCAAGGAAGGTTTGTGGCAACTGCAGTCTTCAAGCATACATGGCCATGCCGACTGGTGCAAGGAAGCAAAGGGACCGCTGGGTGGAACGCTCATCACCTGCAACTTCATATAAGGACAACCCAGCAACGTGCTCCATCTCAAGTTTCTCCAGATACGCATGATGCCATTTTAATTTTGGGTGGGGCTATTGGCGAGGCTGCAAAAGAGATCAGGCTGCCAGTATCCATTGCACCATCAGAGGATTAAGCTACGTGGCAATCACCAGCTTCATGACTCGGCAACTCCCACACTGCTTCACTCTAAAAAAGGGGGGGCAATGTTTCCTTGTTGCTGGTGGACCTTACAACTGGATCCTGGACACAATCCTTGGTCAGTTAAGAAAGTATTGGAAAGGTTCAAAGGAATATGTGCCTGCTCCTTCTTTTGCTGCTGTGATGTAGGCAACCCTCCCCTTTCCCTTAGGGCTAGTCTGTGCTCCTCACACATGACAATTATGGGTGGGGCCAGTGCCAGACTTAGGTATAAGCGAAACAAGCTTATAGCTTAGGGTCCCACTCTCTTGGGGGGCCCCCAAAAAAATGAAAGGAAAAAAACATCTGGATGTACATTTCCAAAATATAAGATAAAAAACAAATAAAATAAAACCTACATACAGCATCAGTGTTCTGTGTTGTGTAGGCTCCTATGCTGTAAATAATGGACCCCACCTGCCAGCCTGCTCCCTACAATATCACTGGTTTGCTTATTTCTATATATAGGGTGCCTACATTCTGCATGGACTGGTTGCATGGCAACATGCGCAAATAGCTTTAGATACCTATTAGGTCCATAAATCACCATATAGCATATATTCAACACACACAAAAAAGCAGCAACTTGTTGTTGACAAAGGACAGCTGGACATATAAAGGGCCCCATTACCTCCATTAGCTTAGGGCCTCATCAAACCTAAATCCGGCCCTGGGTGGGGCCGAAGCTAGTGATGGGTGGGGCCAGAGCCCAAAGTAGGAGGAGTCACTTCACTCTCTGCCACTCCCCCCCACTCTCAAGCTCTCTCTTTCTGACATGCCCTGCCAGTTCTGTCACCATTCCTAAGGATATATGCACCTGATAGGTTTCTGCACCAGTGATAGTGTCAGGGCCTGAGCGATCCCAGCTTCTTGTTGCCCAGGAGCCAAAGATCTGAAGCCATTATTCTACCCCTATGTGGCTAGGCTGTTTGTCACAAGGGGGGGGGTGTGTGCGAGAGAGAGAGAGAGAGAGAGAGAGAGAGAGAGAGAGAGAGAGATCAGCTTGGTGGCAATGCCTCCATTCCCAAATGCTGCGAGACTTTGAGAAGGAGCACACTTCTGAAACTTTTTAGAATGAACATTCAGCTGCCTTTCCAACTCTGTACCTCATGGTTGCAAAACAGCCAGGCAGCCAGAAGCAACATTTGTGAAACAGAATCACTTTGGAAACCCAAATTCCCGATTGCTTTATGCAGAAGTAAACTTTTATTAGAGGTGCAAGCACAGAGAAGATTGCAGAGAATGGGAAAAGCAGGTGTACATCAGTGGCAGGAAGGGAATCCATCATGTACACACCCTTTATGTCCTTACCACCTACACGAGAGAGGTTAGACGATGTGGGACTCCAATTTGTTTATGAAAATCCAAATGTATATTCACCTAAGTTTTCTGAGCTTTCTTGGTCACATATGCTGTGATGGCAGATATAGGTTGGGGCAAGTTAATCTACTTAAGGGTTTAGTTTCTTTCTTTTTAAGTGAAATTTCAAAAGTATAATAAATTTTTGAAATGTAAGAAGATTCTAATTCAAAACCTCTTCTTAATTCCGAAGGCGTGTGCCATTTCATTTCAGGTATGTTAAAGCGCACATTTTGTTATGCATATTTTCTATTTTGGACAATATTTGGACATAGCCTTGTATATGCCGATTTAACATGTAGAATGTCCCTCTTCTTGCTTTGCAGCTCAGTCTTAAGATGGTACCCAACAAGGCTGCAGCAACTAAGTACATCTGGAAAATGTTATAGAATCATATAGTTTTGGAAGGGACACCAAAGGCTGCGGGGGGAGAGGCATGCATTTGGGACCGGCCCCACTGACTTCATGCTATCAGCAGTATCGGTCAAATGGAAGAAGAATTGTTTCTTGCTCTTTGCTCTTGCTTCAATCCGTTCTTTTATTTGGAAGAGGGAGATGTCGTCATGCCTTAATACGTCGGTGAATAGTCTATTGAAAGAGAGAGGAACATGTTTCTGCATTTTAAAGGCTCAGTGGTCACCAACGAACCACTCAGGAACAAGACCGAGATAGAGTCGGAGAAACCACACATAGCCCGAAACCTTAGCAGACTTTCTGGCCTTTCTGGCTTCTCCCATTTCTTCCATTGTTACTCCTCTTTCTAACATTCTGCCCCACACAAGTAACACTAGAAAACAAAGGATGGGAGATCAGGGCTCCCGAGGGTTGCGCAGAGCTTCCTGAAGCCTGGAGAGCGAGAGGGGTCGGTGCTCACCAACCCCTCTTGCTCTCCAGGCTTCAGCGAAAGCCTGCATTCGCCCCATAGGACGCACCCAGATTTCCTCTTCATTTTTGGAGGGGGAAAAGGTGCGTCCTATAGAGCGAAAAATATGGTATGTATACACAAAGTTGTATACATCCTGTTACAGAAATGCATAGATTGAGAAAGGTTAAATCAATGTTTCCAAGACAAGAAAGACTGGTTACAGGAAGTTCAGAACCTTTAAACACCTTTAAACAAAAACTTTTCTTTCTGCAAAGATTATGCAGGCATGAGATTTTTAGTCAGATTTTTAATTTTTTAATTGCTTTTATTATATATAGTTACTATTGTAAACTGCTTTGATCATTTTTGTTTGTTTTTTTAAAAAATTAATAAATAAATAAATAATAAACATGGTATGGGTCTTCTTACCTTGCTCTTCGTAAGAGCCAGACTGGGATTGGGTGGATGAATGGCTGTGACATAATGAAGGCCTGCTTTGAGATGAGGGAGAAGATTGATAATGGCCACCGCTTCCTCCAGAACTTCCTCCTTGTGAAATTCCACCAGGAGATTGCTGGCCTCCACTTCCTCCTCCTCTAGAACTTCCTCCTTGAGAAATTCCACCAGGAGATTGTCGTCCTCCACTAGAACTTCCTCCTTGTGAAATTCCACCAGGAGATTGCTGGCCTCCACTTCCTCCTCCTCTAGAACTTCCTCCTTGTGAAATTCCACCCGGTGATTGTCCTCCTCCACTTCCTCCACCTCTAGAACTTCCTCCTTGTGAAATTCCACCAGGAGATTGCTGGCCTCCACTTCCTCCTCCTCTAGAGCTTCCTCCATATGACATTCCACCAGGAGATTGCTGGCCTCCACTTCCTCCTCCTCTAGAACTTCCTCCTTGTGAAATTCCACCAGGAGATTGCTGGCCTCCACTTCCTCCTCCTCTAGAACTTCCTCCTTGTGAAATTCCACCAGGCGATTGTCCTCCTCCACTACCTCCTCCTCTAGAACTTCCTCCTTGTGAAATTCCACCAGGCGATTGTCCTCCTCCACTACCTCCTCCTCTAGAACTTCCTCCTTGTGAAATTCCACCAGGCGATTGTCCTCCTCCACTACCTCCTCCTCTAGAACTTCCTCCTTGTGAAATTCCACCAGGCAATTGTCCTCCTCCGCTTCCTCCTCCTCTAGAACTTCCTCCTTGTGAAATTCCACCAGGAGATTGCTGGCCTCCACTTCCTCCTCCTCTAGAGCTTCCTCCATATGACATTCCACCAGGAGATTGCTGGCCTCCACTTCCTCCTCCTCTAGAGCTTCCTCCATATGACATTCCACCAGGAGATTGCTGGCCTCCACTTCCTCCTCCTCTAGAACTTCCTCCATATGACATTCCACCAGGAGATTGCTGGCCTCCACTTCCTCCTCCTCTAGAACTTCCTCCATATGACATTCCACCAGATGATCGTCCTCCTCCTGAACTTCCACCAGATGATCCACCTCCTCCTTGCCCTATATCAGCCCTTTGATAAATAAAAAGAGATGTTATTTTAGATGGGGGAAGAGAGATATCAGCTGCATGATTTGACAGAAGCTACTCTTTTGTATTTATATCATTTTTTTGCTCTATCATTGTGCCCCAGCCTGAATCAAATAACGTGGGTGATAAAGAGTACAGTGATATTTTGAGCAGATTGCCCAAGTTCATATTTGTTTGCCAAAATTTAAACACACTGGGATGGCTGCGACTAAGTAGGTCAACTTGCCTCTCCTTGATATCAATGTGAAAAGTTAGCCATGGCTTATTTTATTCAAAACATAACTATGCTTCATCAGAAGATTCCAGGGTAGTCCACAAAAGTGGGGAAACAATTCACACAATATATATACAACTATAAACAAAACAGCAACAAACTTAAGCTTCATTGATTTCGGTGGGATCTAAGCAGAACAGTCTGGATCGAAATCAAATCTTCTAATTTAGAGTTCCCGCTACCCAACATCCCTCATTACGGATGCTGTTGAATGCAGAAGGTTTGTGGTGTGAGGGATGGGAAGTTTAAAAGTAAAATATTTGACAGGTTAATGATATTTAGCGCAGTTGCCTTCTATGACACCAAGAAAACGTACAATTTAACGTCTACCCCACAAAACAGAATCCCAAGGCTACCTGTAATTTATGGCATCAATTTATCTCACCAGGCACAAAAGTGCAGGAAAGTCTCTTATTTGAGGAAGAAGTGTATATTTAGATATTCAAAAGGATTTCAGGAAGCAGAAGAGCAAAAATTGTTCAAGTTTGCGACTACAGATTCACTGGATCAAAATCTGGCATGGACCTGGGGTCAAAACTGGGATTGGGTAGAAATTATAGAGCAGGAGAAGTGCCCACCCTCCTCCCTGGCCCTGGAACCAGTAAAGGGCATGTCTACTATGGCATGGCATTTTTAGCTGGATTTACCACTGAGTACCAAGCAGTCTGGGAGGCGGGTGGTGCTGTGGTCTAAACCACAGAGCCTAGGGCTTGCCGATCAGAAGGTCGGCGGTTCGAATCCCCGCAACAGGGTGAGCTCCCATTGTTCGGTCCCTGCTCCTGCCAACCTAGCAGTTCGAAAGCACGTCAAAGGGCAAGTAGATAAATAGGTACCACTCCGGCAGGAAGGTAAACAGCGTTTCCGTGCAATGCTCTGGTTCGCCAGAAGTGGCTTAGTCATGCTGGCCAGATGACCCAGAAGCTGTACACCGTTTCCCTCGCCCAGTAAAGCGAGATGTGCGCCGCAACCCCAGAGTCGTTCGTGACTGGACCTAACGGTCAGGGGCCCCTTTACTTTTACCAGTCAGTCTGGTCCAGTGAATAGGGTTGTAGAGTGGGGTCTGAAAATTTCAATTGCCAGTTGCACTTCCTCAATCTATCATCCAGTTTCAAAGGTTTCTTGTGAAAGTGAATCAAGAGGTCATAAAGAGCCTTGCAGGAGAATAAGTGCTCAAGAGGTTTAATGCGTAAAAATTGCAAGTTTTTGGGAGAGATGTTCTCCAGGAGGAGATTCTCAGGGGCCATTTCTCCCACAATCCTATAAATAGCAATGGGCGTATTATTTGACTCATTCCTGTGTGAATTCTACATACGCGAGGTGCTTCCCTTCCTCAAGCAGTTGACGGTACTGGTTGATCTCCCCTTCCAGATGGGTCTTGATGCCAAGGAGTGTCTGGTACTCCTGGCTTTGATTTTGGATCTCATACTTAATACTGGCCAGCTCATGTTCCAGGGGCTCAACAAGGCTCACGATCTGCTGCAGCTGCATGTTGTAGCGTCCTTCTGTGTCGTTCAGGTTGTTTTGCAGAGACTGGAGCTGCAAAGCAAATACAAAGCCTTCAAGAGCAGGGGCAAAACATAGGCCTAGCTTTCTTCATTCATTCCTGCATATCAGGTGTGGGGACCATTTGACCCTTCAGATGTTGCTGAACAACTTCCATCAGCCCTAGCAAGCATGGCCAATGGCCAGGGCTGATGGAAGATTTAGAACAGCAACATTGGGGGGGGGGGCAAAGTGTCCCCACTCCTGTTCCACATTAGGTGCCAGGTCTAGTGTTATGTACTAAAGTTCTCACCCCGGGCCAGCAGGGGGATACTGTAGATATATTTTACTCAGGTCCACATATGCAAATAAGGGATCAAAAGTGACGTTCAGTGATTGGATAGTTACAGAAAGTTGTTACAGTTACGTTGTACTGGAGCTCTATATAAACAGGCTGGCTGAGCACTTCAGTTCAGTTCTGTTCTGGCCTATGAATAAACAAGAGCTGTTTGAAGAATCGCGGTGTCGTCTGATATGTTCACCCACGACTTAACATCTAGCATAGCCTTCTTTCTGGTATGGTGTGAAGCTGCATTGCACCAAAAGATCCCAACGGCTTCAAGCAACTGAGACTAGTTCTACGGAACGATGATGCAGAATTGGAAGCTGTGACTCACTAAACTGATCTGCGACTGCAGCTCAATTTCCAGGGTTTGATATTGCTGACTGAGCTCCATCACTTGTTTGCTACCGGTCCCAATCTCCTGGTCGCTCGACTTTTCTTGCTGACGAGATTCCTCCATCTGGAAAACACAAACAGAGAGCCATGAATCGGGCCTTCCGCAAGTATACACGTTCCAAATCAAAGTGGGGGGAAATGAGCAGAATGTGTTGTGCAAAACAGAGGAATGGCAACTTTGCTGGATTTTCATAGTTGGTCCTATGCAGACACTTGAAATAATGGACAATTTGTTTATTTCCCCCTGCCCAAACTTAATAAATATCATTAATTTAAAAGATGGGAATATTTGTGTTTTTCACACTTCGGTGACAACAGTAACGATGTATTTTTTTCAATAATATTTCTAAACATGCAATGCGTATGTTACTAACCTCGTCTCAAATCTTAATGCAGTGGTACCTCGAAAGTCGAACGTAATCCGTTTCGGAAGTCCATTCGACTTCCAAAACGTTTGGAAACCAAGGTGCAGGGAAGTTTTTAACATTTGATGAATTATTGTGTTTTAATCTTTTGTTGGAAGCCACCCAGAGTGTCTGGGGAAACCCAGCTGGATGGGCGGGCTATAAACAATAAATAGTTGTTGTTGTTGTTGTTGTTGTTGTTGTTGTTGTTGTTGTTCCGATTGGCTGCAGGAAGCTCCTGCAGCCAATCGGAAGCTCTGGAAGCCCCATCGGACATTTGGGTTCCAAAGAACATTCGCAAACCAGAACACTCACTTCCAGATTTGCAGTGTTCGGGAGCCAAAATGTTTGACTTGTAAGGCGTTCTGGTTTCAAGGTGTATAAGAAGCCTGCCAGGTTCCGATTTCCTACAGTGGCCAAACAGATCCCTAGGAAGCCCACAAGTAAGCCATGAGCACAATGGCACTCTCCCCTCCTGTGGCTTCAGAGTCATATAGTATTCAGCGTCACATGACCTCCAATAGAGGAAGTAGAACCTAGCCATCAGGGTTATTACCATTCTCCTCTTGCTGATAGCCCCGTCCTCTTTCAAAGCCACCCAAACTGGTTTGCCATCCCTGCCTGCGGTGGGAGCCTGTTCCCTAGTTCAATTACACACTGGGTTTTCAACGGTTGAAGTGAGGGCACTTGGGGAAAGCACTGGGAAGGTATTGTTTTATACGCGGAGTGCTAAAGGCATGCTTACACTATAAAGCTACATCAATTTGATTCAGTTTCCTAAAGAACTTGGGAACTGTAGCTCAGCCAGGGCACTGAACATCTTCTGATAATGATCCCTAGTGTCAGATGGCTGTTGCGGTTGCTCGAGAGTAACCAGGCAGGACTCCAACCTGTGTTTTACAGGCTTTATTTTGGTGCAAACTATTTACAGTGAAGAGCCCCACAGATCATGTTTGGCTCAATCGCTAGCAGAATCTGGGAGTGGTCTTTTATTGGACCTCCCCCAACAAAGGAGTTTTGTTACCCCCAACCTTCTCCTCCCCTCTTTGCGCCTTAGGCTACTGCGCAAGATGGGCGATGGCAAGGGCGTGTTTCCCTCCTGTCCGGCTTGCTCAGGCGTGGTGTTAAGGCTCTTACGGGCATCTTCTGGTCCTTGCACCTCTTCCCCACTGGAGGTGGGGCTTTCCTCCTCCCCGGAAGAGGAACTGCTTCGCAAGATTTTCAGAGGCTCCCTGTAACGCAACTGACCTTCTATTTCTCGCCTCTGAGCTGACGGCAGTTCCCTGTGACACCTAGCCTCCTGTGTACAATTTGATTTCTCAAGACTTCCAGGGCGGCAAGCTGGGAAATGACGATTGAATCAATTTATGACTGTGCTACAGATTCCAGTGTTTGCTCCCCACACAGCTACCTACAAATAGGCAAGCAATTGGGTACCTTTTCCTTGTGTCTGACCCCTAATGATTTAAAATTCTTTCTTTCTTTTAGAGCTGGGGTAGGCTGCGAAGAAGCATCCTTTGACCCTGTTCACTGCACTCCCGGGGTTACTCACCTTCGCCTCATACCATTGTTCGACCTCTCTGCGGTTTTGCTGAATGATCTGTTCATATTCATGTCTCAGATCATCCAGTCTCTTTTTCAGATCCTCTCCAGGCTTGGAATCAACCTCAACAGTGACATCCCCACCGGACTGGTGTTGCATACTGTTCTTTACCTGCATGTCCAAAACAAATAAAACATTGAGACCCTCCCGGCACACACAGTGGGCACACTTCCTTAGGCACACTGATGTGTAAATGGTTTTCTGAGTCGGCGGGTGGCGGGTGCTCATTATTGAAAGCATTTGTACCCCACTCTTCAGCCAAAAAGACTTCCAGAGTGACTCACATACAGTCAGTTAAAACAAGACAGTCCCTGTCCACAGGCTTACAATAAATAAATAAAAGACACACGAGAAAATGGACAGGGAGGGAAGAGGGGGAAACAAAACTCAGGCACCAATTCTCAAACAGCTTTTCTTATCATGACCAGCTGGCACAGTTCTAAATATTAAAGAATATTTAGAAAACTATGGAATAAAAGGAAACAACTTGGCAGAATTAGACTGATTCCGGTATTGTATAAATATAAGTTCGTAGGGAGGTAAAAAGAAACTATATAAGAAATATGTAACTGTGCGGTATAAAGTAATGGATAGAGAAAGTACAGTGAGATTAATTGGAAGTCAGTTTTAAATTTCTTCTCTATAAGTTTTATAATTGTGTTCAGTATCAGGAGTATATATGGCAATAATTATATTAATCTTCTTATATGTTATAGTATGGTGGTTTGTTTGATTTTTCTGTTATTTGATTGATTGATTGATTGATTGATTGTATGTTTGTTTACTTGTATGCACGTCTGTTTTCTCATAAATGTATTTATTTTAAATTAATAAAGATAGAAGAAACAGGTCAGGGGCAAGAGGGATGTGATGTAGCTGGGCTGTTACAGCAGAGGTGATGGAGTAAATTCTGCTTCCCATCTCTCCCACTGACATAGTCACATTCAAAGTGATGGAGCGTATCCCATTCAAAACAATGGAGTGTGGTTAGACTGCATCCTTCTTTAAGCTCACGTTTGACTGGGCATTGAAATGTGCAGCAATTTCACGCCCACAATTCCCAATTCTGCCAAAGCTATGCACACACTATGTGCAAAATTGATGGGTTTCTGGGGAGCCGGGGGGGGGAATCCTTTGTGGGCAGGATCCTGAACCTTGCCTAGGAGTTAGCAGTTCTCTCCTCCATTTTAAAGTTCCCAAGAGTTACCACCAGGCCAGAGCCGCTGTGTCCTTTATTCCCATACCTAGTGGGAAATAAGCTGCTGGTATATTCTGGGATTTCACAAAAATATTGGAAGATCCCAGCACAGGGAGGAAGAAGATGTAAACTTCCTTTCTGAAATTTAACACGCGTCTTCCAAAGGCCTTGGATTTCATTCCAGGCAAGAGGGGGGTGGGCGGCTCTTACTTCACTGTGGTTTTTCTTAAGATGGCTCAGTTCTTCCTGCAGGGATTCATACTCCATCTCCAGGTCAGACTTTTCCAAAGTCAGCTTATCCAAAAGCGGACGTAAACCTTGCAGATCAGCCTCTACGCTTTGGAGAAGACCAGCCTCTGTCTCATACCTAAGAAAGCCAAGGAAGTTAGTCTGAAAAGCAACAAAGACGCAATCTGCAGCGATCCATTTTGTTTGCGACAAAACTATTTGGTTGCTGTTGTTTTAAACGTCTCTCAGGGACCAATCCTAAATTCCAGGGATGCCAACAGGATTTCCAGAGGCTGGTACACTGGATGTGGATTGAGCTACCTGCATCTTCTTGCCCCCCCCCCAACCTCACTGCCATCAATTGATAGGAACTTCTGTTTCTGTACATGTGTCCAGCTTAGCCTCGCCCACCTTGCTGGGTTATTGTAAAGAGAAAAGGGGGGAGGGAGCATAATTTACACTACCTTGGGCCCCTGAGAGGAAAAGCAAGGCAGGAATGCAAGCTTCTTGTCTTAATTTACAAGGCCAGAAGTATCTAAGGTCCAGGATACCTCAAGGACTGCCTAATTCCTTACGTCTCTGCCCAGTCACAGAGGTCTTTGGGAAAGTCACTTGAACGGCCGGGAGGAAAAGCAAGATAGAAATATAAAACTGGGCACAGCAAATGCTCAAAGCAAAACACACACATTTTGTCATCCTGATAAAATACCATTGTTTTGAAGTATAGTCTATGGGAATTTGCTGTAGCTGTGAAGATATTTAATGATTTTATGGCTTCATTTGCTGATATTGTTTATGGAACCAGAGTGGTTTAACCATCAATCTCTCTTCCCAGGGATTACTTTATACATACATACAGTGGTACCTCTGGTTACGTACTTAATTCATTCTGGAGGTCTGTTCTTAACCTGAAACTGTTCTTAACCTGAAGCACCACTTTAGCTAATGGGGCCTCCCACTGCTGCTGCGCTGCCACTGCACAATTTCTGTTCTCATCCTGAAGCAAAGTTCTTAACCCGAGGTAATATTTCTGGGTTAGCGGAGTCTGTAAACTGAAGCGTATGTAACCCAAGGTACCACTGTACATACATACAAACATACAAACCCCACCCATCTGGCTGTGTTTCCCCAGCCACCCTGAGTGGCTCCCAATAGAATATCAATATCAACAACAGCAGCGATAAAAGGTCAAACATTAAAAGCTTCCCTAAACTTGCCTTCAGATGTCTTCTAAACATTTATTTCCTTGACATCTGATGGGAGGGCGTTCCACAGGGTGGGCACCACTACCGAGAAGGCCCTCTGCCTGGTTCCCTGTAACCTCACTTCTCACAATGAGGGAACCGCCAGAAGGCCCTCGGAGCTGGACCTCAGTGTCCAGGGTGAACGATGGGGAGTTCTGGGAATAATAGCTTCATGCAGTGCTTTTTTTCTATATATATAAAAACCGCTTAGGGGTACTCTCATTTTCCTACTCATATTGAAATACTGCCCCTCAATGAGGCCAAACTTAGATTCACAAAAGGTTAAGGGGTATGCGTGCCTCTGTGTACCCCCAGGGGAAAAAGCACTGGCTTTATGAGAGGAATAGGGGTCTCCTAAGAGCTCACAGCACCCTTAATAAACTACAGTTCCCAGGATTCTTTGAGAGAAGGCATGGCTGTTTAAAGTGGTATAAGAGCATGGGTGTGGATGTGGCCTAATAGGAAGCAACGCTGTATAATGGGCTTACTTCATCTTGAAGTCATTAGCAGCCATCTTTGTGTTATCGATGTCCAGGAGCATCTTGTTACTCTCGGCCACTGCATCGACCAGCTGCAAGAAGGTAAAGGGCACACTTGGTTGCTAAGGATTTGGGACCACCATATTTCCCACAGGGATACAAAGGGAAGAAATACCTGATGCAAAACATCACTTTAAAATCATCATCATCATCATCATCATCATGTATGGAAAGCTGACACTCTGATTGGCATTCTGATTGTTGCCATTAGTGCTTAACTAGATGTTATTTAAAACTTGTGGCCGCCATCGAGCCACAGCTCTTCCCCACATTCCCCACATTTCATTGAAAGAGTAGTGCTTTCCTCTAGGATACTACAAGCTGGTGGGACCTCAAGCAAGCCAATTCATTCTCCTTCTCATTCTGTAGGGTGGCATCCAACGAAGTAGATCTGCAGGTGTAAGAATTTCAACTTTCGCTACGGAGCTTCCCCTCCCACGCGCCCCGCACCCTTCCCAAATCTGCTCCAGAGGAAAACTCCAGAACAGATTTAGGGAGGCTCACAGGACATAAAGGGAGGGGAGAGGTAGAGGAAGTGCTTAGAAAGTAGAGGCAATTTTTATCTCTTTTAGTATTTTAGCTTTCATATGTTTCAAAGTAGGGTTGTTATTTTTTCTTAATTTTTTACCTTTTGTAAACCCCCCCCCCATCAAGCGGTACATAAATTTTATGGAAAAATACATACAATAAAGTAAAATACTAGCTGCTGGAAACTGCAGAATGGGAGAATGTCATTGCACTCGTGGTTTTTCCACTGGCATCTATGAGAACAGGATGCTGCACGAGGTGAGCCTTTTCCCTGTTCCAGCGAGGCCTTTATTATATTCTTATGTCCCTCCCCATTGTGATCTGAACAAAACACACATGTCACTAGGGGTGGATCTACACACAGGGGGGGAAACCCTAAAAAGTAAGAAATTAAATCGTTATAACAAAAGAAAAAAGACACTATATAAAAGCGCTTAGATTTTTTTTTTGCTCTCCAGCACCATCTGGTGTTGCATGTTTGTAACGCATCCGAAACACTGTTTTTTGACTAATGTAGCTGAGTCCTAGGTGCCTTAAGGAAAACGTATTCACTGGCACCAGTGAGGGTTGATATGTGACAATAATCTTCTTTTAAAAAACCAATGGAAACCTTTCCCCAAGGCTCTATTCTAGTCATAGATCTGTTCCCTGATTTTTTTCTTTTTGTGAATTGTTTTTAAACACACACAAACACACAACTCACATCAAAATTGTGCACATTTTATATACATTCTACCCCTAAAGTAACACGTTTTTTAATTCTTATTTTTTAAAAAACCACTTTCCCTAAAATACACATTTCTCCATATGTATAAATCTGGAATAAGTTAATATGGTTTGGTTCTCTTTAAAATGTCAACTATTTGGAGTCCTCCTTCATCCTTGCTGTTGAGCAGTTCTCACAATCCATTCACCATAATCCCCATTCTACTGGATTTGAGAAGATGTTGCCTGCTTTGTGCAGCGTTCCACAAATGACCCAAAGTTGGAGCCCAAAGAGAAGCCCCTCTCCGAGAGTCAAAACAGATGGGGAAGGGCGAATGAAACTTTATTTGCGTCAGCCACCGGCCATAGCAACCAAAGAACACTGGGATGTACACAGAACAAAATAAAAAGTCGATTATATAAAACACTTTTAGGGTCCTGAATCAGCAATCGAATAGTGGACCTTACTCGGATTGCGCCAGCTAGAAACTCTGACGGGGAAGGACGATTACACTACCTCGTGGGAGAGCTTGTCAATCTCGTCATAGTAAGAGCTGTAGTCTTTCGGTGTGCCACTCTGCCCATGCTTCCGATGCCACTCTTCGATCAGGTGCTCCAGCTGGTTGTTCTCTGCTTCCAGGTTCCGCACCTGGTCGAGGTAAGAGGCCAGGCGGTCGTTGAGGTTCTGCATGGTGCTCTTCTCGTTGTTGGAGAGGAACCCAGCATCGTCGCCGCCACCAAACCCAAACCCCCCAGAGCTGCCTCCAAAGCCGCCACCACTAAAACCACCGCCACCAAAGCCACCACCACCAAAGCCACTGCCACCAAAGCCACCGCCACCAAAGCCACCGCCACCAAAGCCACTCCCACCACTGAAGCCACTCCCACCCCCATAGCTATGCCCACCACCAAACCCACCACCAAACCCTCCAGGCATGCTATGGCATATCCCCCCTCCAGAGCCAGATCTTCCTCCACTATAACTTCCACCAGAAAACCCTTGACTTTTTCTCATGGAGGAAGTGTTTCTCCTAGAGGAGACTGAGGAAGACCCTCCTCCTCCACCGCCGCCGCCACCACCACCACCAGAGGTAGAAGTCTGCTTGAAGCTAGAGATACAGCTCATCATGACGGCTCCGTGGGGATTCTGTCCAAAGCGATCTTTATTTATACCTTCTACTCCAGGTGTTTCTCCATCCTATGTGGGTTTGTCTGGCTTTATTTGCTGATCCCCGGCATGATTTGCCAAAGGAGACTGTCATTATTTCGAACAATCCCAGTCTGTGTGAGTTTGTTTGTTTGTTTAAAATTCCAACGGTGTAATTTTCACCTGGGTGGCTCCATGTTTCGTTCTGATCACTTCCACGATTTTACACCCCGAGTGTCTCCTGCAAGTTTGGACTTAGCCTCTTTCAGCCCTGCAATAACATGAAAATTGCAGCAAGGATTATTTGAGATCTATGGGTAGAATTGCAATTTCATACAGCCTGCTTGGCCCACATAAGTGACCTCCTAGAGAGGGACTTGAAAGTTGAAACGGAAGAGTCATAAAATTGTACAGGTCAGCCTTCGCCTACCTGTGTTCTTCAGCTGCTGTTGGACTCCAACTCCCATCAGACCAGGTAATCTGGCAACTGTCAGGCATGGTGGTAGTTTTAGTCTAATGACACCCAGAGAAAGAGAGAGAGCTTAATATATTTAATATTTTATTGTTTAATATATTTATTATCTTATCTTAATATATCTTTCCCCAAAGCTGGAATTCGGGTTGGCTTACAATATTTAAAAACATCATTATGAAATACAAAGTAACAAAAAAAAACTACAGTGGTACCTCGGGTTAAGTACTTAATTTGTTCCAGAGGTCCGTTCTTAACCTGAAACTGTTCTTAACCTGAAGCACCCCTTTAGCTAATGGGGCCTCCCGCTTCTGCCACGCCACTGGCGCGAGATTTCTGTTCTCATCCTGAAGCAAAGTTCTTAACCTGAGGTACTATTTCTGGGTTAGCGGAGTCTGTAACCTGAAGCGTATGTAACCTGAAGCGTATGTTACCCGAGGTACCACTGTAGTTAAAAACAGTAAGTAAACTAGGGCTGCCATACGTTCAGAATTTCCGGGGCATAGCTGGGATTCATTCATCGAAAATGGCGTCAGGGCGGAATTTTTGAAAATGGCTACCCATATTGGAAGTGTTGCTCAACAACTTTTGAGTCCAGATTTTCACTTTTCGAAATATGGCAACCCTGAAGGAAGCTACGTCAAAGCTCATTTAAAGCGAGCAATTAAAAACAGTTTGCCATGATAGTGGCCCAGTTGTCAGCATCATCTGCACCTTAATTTTCAAAGGCCTGTTTGAAAAGGAAAGTCTTAGCTGGCTGGTGGAAGGACAGCAAAGAGGAGCCAGTCTGACTTCTCTTGGGAGGGAATTCCACAATATGGGAGCAGCCACTGAAAAGACCCTCTCTCTCTCTCTCTCTCTCTTTCTCTCTCTCTCTCTCTCTCTCAGAGGCGCTGAGTTCCGCCCAACATTGGGTGGAACTTGTCGCATACGCATGATGCCACACATGTGAGACACATGTACGATGTCACACACAGTGGGAGGTGGCCATGAGACCTGCTGAGGCCCGTCGCCACCATGAGGAGATCTGACCCCACCACCACTGTGGGGTGCCCGCCAAGGCCCGCCACCACCATAGGGAGGCCAGTAGGGCCCAGTTTCCACAGGAAGGCCTGCCAATACCTGGCCCCTCAAGATGGGGGGGGGCTCAACCCTGTCTCCCATACTTTGGGGGGCCAACATGTCCTCAGCCCCAGAGTTGGCACCTATGCTCTCATGCCACCACCAACCATGCCACTAATGTTGATGGGACGGAGAGAAGGTGCTCACTTGAGAATGTTAGTACCTGGGCAGGGTCATATAGGGACATATGATTTTTCAGGTAGCCTGGGCCCAAACTATTACAGTGGTACCTTGGTTCTCAAACGCCTTGGTATTCAAACGCCTTGGTCCTCAAACGCCGAAAACCCAGAAGTGAGTGATCTGGTTTTTGAATGTTTTTCAGAAGCCGAATATCCGATGTGGCTGCCGGCTATTGTCTGCCGGGCGCCTGCACCAATCAGAAGCTGCACCTTGGTTTTTGAACATTTCAGAAGCCAAACAAACTTCCAGAATGAATTAAGTTTGGCGTTTTTGTTTTTGCTATTTATTTTGCATTTTTTGTTTTTAAGGCTTTTTTGGTTAATTTGTTTTTGCGAATGTGTGGAACTCAGTTCAGCTACTGATTGATTGATTGATTGATTGATTGATTGTGTGACTGTGGAAATGAATACCCCCCCCCATCCAAACAATGACTATCATCAGCACAGGTAAGGGGGGGAAATAATTTTAATTTTTATCACCTACAATACTGTCTTATTTATTTCATAGTACAGTACATTGATTATTGCTTTCCTTTTATGTATCAGTGGTCTGGTTAGATAGTAAAATTCATGTTAAATTGCTGTTTTAGGGGTTGTTTTTAAAAGTCTAGAATGGATTAATTTGTTTTGCATTACTTTATATGGGAAAGCGCGCCGTGGTTTTGGAAAGCTTTGGTTTCGGAACGGACTTCTGGAACGGATTAAGTTTGAAAACCAAGGTACCACTGTATACCCAGCTTTTCAGATAAGATTGGCTCCCTGAGTGAGTTACAATTAAAAGTCCCCACGAGATACAATGTAAATAAACAAGTGTGGTTTTGCAAGTGGTGGAGAAAAGAGGAGGGGAGCTGAAGTTTAGGTGTTCTCCAAGCCTATTATGCATTGCTGATTGACAGAATGATTGCTAGCTTGGATACTCTTTGGGTGGCCTGTTCTATAAGGCTGGGGCCATGACAGCAAAACGAAAGCCCTGCTCTAAAGCAACTTCCTTGGCTAATGTGATGCTGAAACTAAGCACCCACATGGAATTCTTGAGGAGGAGGGTTCTGGATTCCTGATCATTTCTCCTGTCAGGATTCTTTCCGAGAGAACCACGTGGGTGCCTAGTTTCTGCTTGCAAAGGAATCACTCCAAAAGCATTCATATGCAAATTGCATCTTTTGTGAGAAAGAACCCCCCAGTCTCAGATTCCCCATTTGGAAAATGTGCTTAAAAGTATTTATCTTCTCCTCAGAGCTACTGTGGGTGTGAATGAGCTCAAGAGTGCTCAGCATTATACCAGTATATTAATATAAGAATGGTGTTGTCAAATCAAGGCATGATGGAAAGCCTGAAAAGGGCAATGGGAAAGTTTCATGTTACAGTGGTACCTCAGGTTAAGAACTTAATTTGTTCCGGAGGTCCGTTCTTAACCTGAAACTGTTCTTAACCTGAAACACCACTTTAGCTAATGGGGCCTCCTGCTGCCGCTGCGCCGCCGGAGCACAATTTCTGTTCTCATCCTGAAGCAAAGTTCTTAACCCGAGGTACTATTTCTGGGTTGGCGGAGTCTGTAACCTGAAGCGTCTGTAACCTGAAGCGCCTGTAACCTGAGGTATCACTGTACTGCGCGCATGTGAAGCTTTTCCAGTTAAGTGGGCGACATGTGCTTCCTGGAAGTGGCCCACTTTTTCTGCTAGATGAAGACTGGGGGAGAGTGGGAGACTCAGCCTTCCTTAACTTGCTGCCTTTCCAGTGCTGCTGGACTACGACTCCCATCATCCCTGGCCATTGGCCATGTTGACTGTGACTGATAGGAGTTGGGGTCCAATACAACTGAGTCCTCTGCAATGGAGGGATTCTTATTTTGTCTGGGGCTCTCGGGAAGACCAGTGCTCTCCCTCAGGAAGTAGTGATGACTACTAACTTGGATGGCTTTGGATGGAAAATTCATGGAGAAGACTATCAATCGCTAGTTGCCATGACGGCAATCCTCTGCTTCCAAGGTCTGAGGCTGTAATGCTCCTAAAAGCTGGTTGGTGGAAGCTGCAGTAGGGCAGAGTGTTTTTGTGCTCAAGTCCTGACTGCTGGTTTTCTGTGGGTATCTGGCTGGCCACTGGATGCTGGACTAGATAAGCCATTGGCCTGATCCACCAGGGGCCTTCTTGTGTTCTTCTGTGGTTCTTCTAACCTTCCCAAAAACAGAGGAATCTATGGAGCAGAGGTGAAACTGAAGGCTGGAGATGTTGTTGATGATGATCATCATCATCATCTTGCTGTTATTGTAGTTGTTACAGTGGTACCTTGGGTTACATATGCTTCAGGTTACAGAAGCTTCAGGTTACAGACTCCACTAACCCAGAAATAGTACCTCGGGTTAAGAACTTTACCTCAGGATGAGAACAGAAATCATGTGGTGGTGATGCAGCAGCAGCGGGAGGCCCCATTAGCTAAAGTGGTACCTCAGGTTAAGAACAGTTTCAGGTTAAGAACGGACCTCCAGAATGAATTAAGTACTTAACACGAGGTATCACTGTACTTGCCTTTCTTCACTGCTCATCAATTTTTGGGAAAGGGCAGTCACACTTGTCCTCAATAGCCCTCAAAATCATGGAACTGTCCAGGGATCATAAGGAGAGTCATGATCAGAAGAGTCTTTGAGCTGGTTAGTTGACGACATGAAATGGTCATTATGGCTTTAAATGACACACAGCAGCCACTGTTTGTCCTCACGTGGCTGGAACCTGTGACACCTACCATCACTGTGGCTTTCACCTTCAGTTTGTGTATATTTTTAACCTTTGGAATGACAAAAGTAGCTTCAGCAAATCTGTATATGCTCCACTTGAGATCTTGGTCACATGCCTGCAGGACTGCCCCCCTGTTCCCCATGGAGACACTCAACAACCGGCATTTGGACAGATAATAGCCAGGTAATAACAATCTGGCTCTTTTAAAGACCTGTGTTTTGTATACTCCTGTACAGTAGCTGGTTTTAAATCAATAGATGACTTCAGCAGTGCCTTCACCTGCCTAGGCAGTGTGTTTAGAAAAGCTGTCATAATTATATTTTGGAAGCGTGCTGCAGATGATTTGTGGTCATGCTTCGTTGTCATTGGGTGTCTGCCTGGCACTGTGTGGCAAGATTTACCTGTTGCTACTACAAGAAACTTCCTGGCTGCACAAGATTTGGTTTGTGTTTCCAGGCTGTGGTTAGACTAAAATAGTTTGAGACGTCTTGGTGAGCACATACTTGAAAACTGCGCTCCAGCTAATCGGTCAAAGAAAACCCAGGCAAGCGCTGCAACCTTTCACATCCATGTTTCAAAACACAAGGGAACGCGGAAATGTTTCCTACTCTAAAGTAAGGTCGCCTCCAGACTGTCAATGCTTTGGAAGAGGGATTCGAGAGGATGCCAGGGTTTTAGGTTTGTGCAATTAAAGGGGATTAAAGAGTTCTGTCACCTTGGTGCAACAAATCCACTTTTCAGGTGTTTTGTTTGCAGTTAGGAAACTGATGAGGACATGTACTGAAATGTGTGGGATGAGCAAACAATTAACGAGAAGATGTGCAAACAGCTTGCAGGCAAATCAGGAGGGATGTGTGATGGATGCTCATTGTGGTACAACCTCATTGCAAACAGATTGGAACAAATGCTCAGTAAAAACTGGCGAGAGAGAGAGAGAGATGGAATAATAGAATCCTTGAGCTGGAAGGAACCCTGAGGATCATTTAGTCCAGTCTTTCCCAAACGTGGGTCTCCAGCTGCTTTTGGACTACAATTCCCATCCCAATGACTTTAAAAAGGATTGGAAACCTTTTAAGATATATATATTGGACGCGGGTGGCGCTGTGGGTAAAACCTCAGCGCCTAGGACTTGCTGATCGTCAGGTCGGCGGTTCGAATCCCCGCGGCGGGGTGCGCTCCCGTTGTTCGGTCCCAGCGCCTGCCAACCTAGCAGACGCACCAGACCATAAGACACACCTAGTTTTTGGAGGAGGAAAACAAGGGGAAAAAATTCTGAATCTCAGAAGCCAGAACAGCAAGAGGGATCGCTGCGCAGTGAAAGCAGCAATCCTTCTTGCTGTTCTGGCTTCTGGGATAGCTGCGCAGCCTGCATTCGCTCCATAAGACGCACACACATTTCCCCTTACTTTTTAGGAGGGAAAGGGTGAGTCTTATAGAGCAAAAAATACGGTATTTCCTTCCGTTCTTCTTCTTCTTCTTCTTTTACTAGCGCCGCTTTCATAGCGCTTACTCATTTTAATTTTCACAGAAAGACAAAATTAAGCATTACTGTGATTCACAGCAACATGTAAATGAGTCCTCACTTGCTCTCAGAATGTGTGCTGTAATGATAGGCAGCGATCGGAGCCCTTGTATTGCTTCATAGCTGACTTTACTATTTGATTCTGAGGAGCTTTAAAGCTTCCACGAACTTTACTCAACAGTAAGCTAGCACTTGCGTGACTATTACACAGTCATAGACACATACGTCATGTGCATCACATTACTGCACAACTGAGCTCTAACAGAAAACTCTGCCTGTTTTCTTAAGAAAAGAAAATGGCAAGAAGCCAAGCCCCCCCCAACACATACCTCATTTATGCTCAGCCCATGTGTAAATCTGCTCATATGCCTGCTCAGCCCATATGTAAATCTGCTGCTGCTTGCTGCCAGCCTCAGTATAACAGGGTCTTAAAAGCAGAACTAGCCCCCCACCCAGGAAGTAAGATGAAATGATTGCCGCCTCCATGCCCCCGCAGCTGCTGTGGCCTGAGCCCCTGAAGCTTTTCCTCCAGCTGTGTTTCCCCTGCCTCGGCGTGGAGAGAGATGAGCAAGCAAAGTCTTGCATGCACTTCCCTTTTACTAAGAATTCCAGCAAAAGGCAGGCCTTCCTCTCCAGCCTTGCTTCCTGGTTTCCCCTCCCCGACTCCGCTCCTTACGGCAAGGAGAAACCAGCAAGCAAAGTCTTCCATTCCTGCGTGTGTTTAAACGGTGGAGCTGACTTACAAGTAAGTCTTCTGCTTCCCTCTACTCTCCTGCTCTTGACGCCTCCCGCCCCCCCTCTCGTAAATAAACCTCCTGTGTTTCAGTTGATCTGCTTTTAAGTGCAAAATGTGCTTCTCTCCCAGATGTTGAGCATTCACAGCTCCCTGGATCTGCTGCTGGTGTTGGCTGCTTTCCCTCCCCTGCAAAAACAAAAACCCTTAGTTTTCTGGGTTTGGTTTGGTTTGGTTTGGTTTTTGCTGCCACTGCTGTGCAAAATACATAAAACTAAGCTGGAGGGCAGCCAACACTCCCTCCTTTCCTCTTCCTGAACTGTATTTTGTTTTAAACTGTATATTGAGTGAGAAAAGTTCCGTATGCAACAGCAATGCAGTTTATGCAAGTCCACTCATCCCTCTTGGTGCGGCAGCATTGCGGGATGGCAAAGGCGTTCCTGGGGCCCTGATATTAAAACTGGAACTGCCATGCCCTTCCTGATAGGCAGGGGGCAGCAGAAGCCCCCGCCGCCTATCAGGAATCAGATCCTAGCCTGCACCCTGCTTTGGCCAATGGGGGTGCAGGCTGGGACTTGGGCTGTGACAGGGCGAAGCCGACATAGCCAACGTTGGGCTTCCCTCAGATCCGCCCCTTGCCCATTTAAGCAGCCCGCACTACCTGCTCCTTCCCTTGCCAGTTTTCCCCACCCACCTACCCTTGGTTTAAGCTGATAGTCAATGATGTTGTTGTGGCTACGGTGGTCGCTGTACTTTAAGGGGCCCGGTAGGAATTTGCCCACCTGGCTAATTGGCACTGACCTGGTGGTTTTGCCTATCTCATGGCAATCGTCACAACTGGTTGGGCATTGGGGCAATCCTTTGTTTTGGATGGAGGGGAGGTTGTATGCTGGGGTTTCCCATTAAAGAGATCTGGGGGGAGTGGCCATGTCCGCATGCCCAGGTAGAGCCAGGGTTGAAACCACTCCCGCAGATGGCAGTCCCTGCGGGGGTCACCCTATTGGATGGTCACCTTAGGAACCCCCACCTGGATTGACCACGTGTCACTTTCAGCCAGCGGGCCAGAAGTATTTACTGTATTTCACTGGGTATAAGACAATTTTTTTTATTTTAAAAAATGTTTAAAATTGTGGGTCGTCTTATACACAGATAGTGCAGAGGAAGGACGGGCGATTGGTAGCAGCCGCGAGCAGGAGATTATCAGCGGCGATTGGGCAGTTGATTGGTGGCTGAGTCAAGGCCTGCTGATGATTAGCTGCTGCGGCGGCAATTGGGCAGGCGATTGGTGGCTATGGCGAAGCATGTGATTGGCAGCGGCGGTCAGGTGGGTGAGCGATTGGCGGCAATCCCCCCCCCAAAATAGCTTAACAACTCTGAGCAATCACTACCCATTTCCTTAATTTGGGGTCTTATACACGGGGGGGGGTGTTATACATGGAAAAATACGGTAGATTGCCCCATGCCCAAGCCAAACCTCTTTCATCTGTATTCGATAAAGTTGTGGCTTGTTTTGACTCCAAACCAGTCTTATTGGGCTCTTATTTATATGGGTTGGGATATGGGGAGCCTGTTGCCTGGTCCCACAGTGGTAGGCACTGTAACTCTTCAATGCTAACCTCCAAAGATGCACTCCTTCACTGTCTCCCAAGACAGGCGGATGCCATCAACAGTTGTTTGCTATAAGAAATAAGCTTGACTCTTCCATCTGTGTGTAGGACCCTTAACAAACTACAATCCTTGGATTGTGCAATTTTCAAATTCACTTCAGGTGCCACAATGACCTAAACACACCCACACACATTTGCTTACAAGGACTGACCAAGCTCAGCTTTCAGTTTGAATCAGGAAGAGTTGTATTCAAATCCTCTGTGGGTCATGAAGTTCACTGTGCTTCGAATTCACAGGACGGAGGTGAGGATAAAGTGGTTGAAAACTACCCAGTTTGGCATGGAAAGCTTAGAGGACCAACTAGTCAGGAAGTGAGGCAATAATTTTTATCTTGAGAACAGAATAACCACAGGAAACTCCTGACTCCAGCCAGATGAAATCAAGCCTAAACGTCACAACGAAACAATCTACACAGAATTTACGTTGCCCTGAGCTCTTCATGGAGAATCCTGGGAACTGTAGCTCAGTGAGGTGAGCACCTCTGACAAACTACAGTTCTCAGGATGACTGTTAAAATGGTATAAGAGTGATTTAAAAGTGTGGTGTGGATGTAATCAGACTGGAAATTCCTGCAATGTGTTTTTGACACATTATGTTAGAGCTCACTCTGTCCTGGTGAAGCGAGGTCAAACCACATGGGGTGGTGGAGATTAGTGATCTGATCCATATCTTCTTTTAATGTTAAGCAGATGAAAGGAACACCAAACTTGATCTGGAGAGAGGGGTGTTTCACTTTTCACCATGCTGTTTTCCTGATTTATTTTTATTTTTGTTAAACCATGCAATTAATCAAGATGTCAGTGATAGGATGAGGGAGTTGCACAAGCCTACATTTCCCTGCCATGGGGCAACCAGGAGGCGGGCTATATTCAAATCAGGGAAATGGCAAGGGGGAAAGAGTTAAAGCACATATTCTCCCAGGGCTGCAGCTGTGTATAGGCGCAGAGCTGCTTTAAAGTAAAAAATAAATAAATGGGGAGATCTTATCACTGTTCTCCAGCAACATGTGTGGTTTGCCTCATAAGATATGCAAAAACGTGTTGCTGAGGGTGGTATGCAAAAACACAGTGTCAACCAGCTGCTGTCTGTCACCCAATACCTGCTCAAACAGAAAGGTTTCTTGATGCTTTGTACCTCTGTCAGAGGAGAACTGTGGACCTGTTATAGGTAATACAGTGGTACCTCGGGTTACAGATGCTTCAGGTTACAGACTCCGCTAACCCAGAAATAGTACCTCGGGTTAAAAACTTTTCTTCAGGATGAGAACAGAAATTGTGCGGTGGCAGCGGGAGGCCCCATTAGCTAAAGTGGTACCTCAGGTTAAGAACAGTTTCAGGTTAAGCATGGACCTCTAGAACGAATTAAGTTCTTAACGTGAGGTACCACTGTATTCCTTGATATTTGAGCTCAGTGTCCTTTCTCCTTTTGATATTCTGCCATTATTAAGAAGATGCACTTCAATAGTCTTAAGAATTTCAAAGTGCGTACAGGGATATAATCTTTCTCTAGTGCAGAGGTGGGCAAATCAGGATCTACTCTTTGTACACACATTTTATTTTTATTTTTATTCTAGAACCAATGGAGACTGAGCACTTGTCTCCCCACACACACAGACATAGTCCACACACTGTCTAGATCTATTGCATATTTTTTGCCCGCGAAAAGTGTGTCTTCAGAAGCTCATTGCATTCTGGAAATAAAAGCTGATTGCAGATTGATTCTGTATTACCCCACAGCCTGTCCATTTAAAAGCAGGTGAATGTATCCACAACTACTCAATGATGTGGGCATATATCAATATCACCTCCTCCACATCCTTCTTCTGGGGCATTTGCAGGGAGGAAAAGGATTTTTCCAAAAGCACACAGACAGGTCCTGGACACACAGATCCTGGGCAGCAGGATCTAGAATCACTCTTGACTGAAAGCAGCATACCGGATGGAGAAAAACTACATTTTTTGTGCTATATACAAGTTGGTGTGTATCAATCAAAGAGATACTGGAAGATGCCTTATTGGTATTGCAGAAAACCAGTAAGGTTTCTGTCTCTCAATTGCTGAACCACTGTAATGACAAAATGACTTGTTCTTAGGCTGCCAAAATGGGGGGCTTGTAACCAGGAGTGGACTTCTGTGTCGGAAAGGACTGTGAACTTAGTTCAGTTCTGGAAGTGAAAGCAAATTCCTAGGCTCAGGATATGATCAAAGGCATCCTGTTCTATAATTCCAGCTGCCTGCATTTTGCATTTGGTTGGTTGGTAGCGCTTGGCATTTTAGCAAAAGATGGGAGTAGATCTGGCAAGCCTGAAATTTGTGCATCCATGTTACATTTTATAATGTGTGTGTGTTTAACATTTGCATCTGCTATATAATGTGTATGAGAATCTTTGGGCTCCTCCAGACATCCTTTTTATTGCACATTCATGCTGATTTGTGTTCATAACGCTATTGCAATCCCACTTTTAATACTGTTTGCACCTGTAAAAGTGTTGGGGTGGTCACACAGCTTCATTTCTAATAGTGCACACCCTGTAGTTTCTTGCTAACACCCCGTAACCCTTTAAACCACAAATATTCTGGTTTATTTTTGTCCTGCTCTTGTTGCACTATAGCTCCACCAGACCCTAATAATGTGTTAGCATTGGGGACACATTGCAGAATGAATCCCCCACTAATGGGCTATTCTTGTGTCAATAACATCTTACAGAATACACTCACAATAAAACACCAGTCTGGAGGGCCACCTTATGTGGCGGTATCAGCAGACAGGCCCAGCTATTGGACAGAAGGGATATTTGTCCAAATTGTTGAGTTTGCAAGAGGCACACCTGATATCTCAAATGTATTTGTTTATCCCAGCCCATAGGCGCCGACTCCATGGGGCCTGAGGGGGCCCGAGCCCCCTCAATAATTCGTTTGGGGGGGCTCAGCCCCCCCAATAATTTAAGAAAATTATTAAGACTCTCCTCCCTGGAAGAGAGGGGAGTGGTTGTGGGCGGGAGCCCGAGCTCCGCCTCCTGGCCGGGGGCCTTAGGCCCCGCCCCTCCTCACCTGGGCTGGCACCCACGCCCACCGGAGGCAGCCAACCAGGTGTCTCCGGTGGGCGTGTTTAGCAGCTTAATGCTGCGGGGCCAGCTCCGCCTCCTCCTCCTCGTCGTCCCGCAGCGAGTCAGGATAGTTCCCCGTTCGTTCCCAGCAGCGACGACCACGTGGATCTGACTAAGAAGAGAAGCTTTAACATAGAAGTTTTGCCTTACCTTTTCTCTACGATAGTTGATTTGGGAGGGTTGAGTGCCTCTGTGTGTGCAAGTGGAGTTTGTGTGTGTTGATTTGCTCTATCTGGGGAGTCTCTTTGTACATCCCATCTAGCCTCCTTGTTTAGCTAATTTGGAGTGTGTGTGTGTCTTCAACGTTGCTGCGCTGTTTGGGGAAAAAAGCGGGGGAGCTTTCACTGCTACGTTTTTGTGGGTGCTAATTCTACTCTGCTAATATTACCCCTCTTACTGCTAAAGGCTTTCCTTAATTGGAGAGTCTGTGGGTTTGCAGAAGCGATTGTTTAAATCTGTGGGGTGTGTCCTGAGACTGTGTGTGGATATATTGAGTGTTTGTGCGATTGCAGAAACGCTTTACTTTGAATCTGCTGGTGTGTGTGCAGAGTTCGTGGGGGGGTATATTTGCCCACCGGGTCTGTGTGTACCTCCGGAAGTTTTTCACTTCCCGGAAGCAATGCTTGTCTCTTTAAACTGCTCCTCAAGCTGCTGATTTTCAGCGGTCTTAGCATTGGTTGGGGGTGCAGGCATTGAAATTGTGCTTAAAATGGCTGAAGGTGGTCATCTCTTTGCAGACATTACATTGAGGCTGCTTACCTTACACGGACCCAAGCCTCCATTGTCCTTCAAACCCCTTGTGTCTCTCTCCGTGCTTTGTTTACCCCCACAGGCACCCTCCGCCCCCATCGTGGCTCCCTCCTGACTCTGATTTCCTTTACCAACCCCCTTCCCCCTTATGGTTGCTGGCTGTGCCTTTAATTTATAGTTTTACCCTTCCCCGTGCTGCGGCTCCCTTCTGGCTCATATTGACATTCCGTCCTATTGTTGTCGGTTGTGCGTTTATTTTATAGTTTTATTTGCCTTGCATTTATCATTATATTAGCTGTTTTCAGCATTTGTCTTACTTGGGAGACTAAGTCACCCCCTCCCCATTATCCTTCGCCCTCCACTCCCCCCCCTCCCCCCAATAATTTAAGAAAATTATTAACTGAAAAGAGTGGTGTGAATCATGATAGTGGTTTTTTTTTAAATAAATTTTTATTGGTTTTCCAAACACAAAATAAAAACAAACAATGCACAATACACAGACATACAAACATATAAACATGTATAATTTCATACACTTGTTTTCATACACCTTACTTCCCGGACTTCCCCATACCTCCCTTTTTCTGCTTCCTTGTTTTACATTTCTTCAGCAACTCCTCCAATTAACTAATTATTCAATTCAATTTCTTTTAAGTTCTTCTTTAACTTATTGATTACAGCTGCAATTCTCTATTTCCCTATTCCTTGACATCTTATCACTCCTCAATTTTACAACAGTTTTAAAGATATATTTTACATTTCTTCCAGTCTTCTTCCAGTCTCTTTCCCCTGGTCACGGATTCTGCCAGTCATCTCCGCCAGTCCCATATAGTCAATCACCTTCGTCTGCCATTCTTCCAGCGTGGGTAGTTCTTGCGTCTTCCAATACTTTTCTAAAAGTATCCTTGCTGCCGTGGTAGCATACATAAAAAACGTCCTATCCTTCCTTAACACCAATTGGCCCACCATGCCCAAGAGAAAAGCCTCAGGTTTCTTAGGAAAAGTCCTTTTAAGGACTTAATTTCATTATAGATCATTTCCCAAAAGGCTTTAATCTTCGGACAGGTCCACCAAAGGTGGTAGAAAGTACCTTCAGCCTCATTACATTTCCAACATTTGTTATTGGGCAAATGATAAATTTTTGCAAGCTTAACTGGGGTCATATACCACCTGTAAATCATTTTCATGATATTTTCTCTTAAGGCATTACATGCCGTGAACTTAACACTGGTGGTCCATAACTGTTCCCAGTCAGCAAACATAATGTCATAATGAATCATGATAGTGTTACGGTGCTGCGGGCACACTTAGAATTTGTCCCGGTGCGCGAACCTTCGTGTAAAGTCTGGCGGGCCAGTGCTGCGGCCGCGGCGACATCAAAAGGACTGGAGCAGAATCGCCTGGAATCCTCCACCTCGCGTCGCCTTGACGCTTCGAGACATTATGACGCCACGGCTATATAAAGCCCACCCTGCTGGCGCAGTCATTCAGTGTGTTAGTTTCGTTCAGTGCATGCTGCAGACGTGTTTAGCGTTCCGACTTTAGTGATTACTTTTAAAAAACTTTAAAACTCACTAATTTTCATCTAAAATTTAGAAAACTTCCCGGGGCAGGACCCTGGTATGGGCCCCCCCAATATTTTTTATAAGTCGGCGCCCCTGTCCCAGCCTATAATATCTTGAGCGTTGCCTGCTGATTCTCTAGTGGACTACACCATATCAACAGCTCCTCGTGTTTGTCAATAAACCCAGCATCACCCACTGGCCTCGTTTGTTCTGGCGTGTTGAACATCTCTCATGCACTACCTTCCCAATATGCCTCCCTTTGTGCTTTTGACTGATGCTCATTTAGATGGCTGTGTTATTGCAGCAAGATTTAGCAACTTTTACAGAGGTTTTGTCCCCTTCCGCCTCATTGCTCAACACAAACCATGACGTCAGTCTCTCACCCACGCAGCCAGCCAACACCCAAAGTGCCATCTCCAGTCACTGCAGTTGAAAGCTGGGATAAGTGAAGCCAAGTACATATAATGTATGGTTCGATTCTGCTGAAGTCACTTCCAAGGAAATGCCTTTGAAAGTAATGGCTTCCATCGAACTGTTATATATGACTTCCTGTCTTCCCTGTCTGTATCTCTCAGGTGAGCGAACCGCAGCTAACGCGTCAATGAACGGAAGCCCCGCCTGCAGTCTTTCCTATGAAAGCCAGCCCTTGGTCGAGATCAGGAGATGAGATGGGGCAGGGAAACTTCATGGGGACACTGGTGCTGTTGCTTGTCACCCTCATTGGGGCTGTCAGAGGAGCCACGCTGACTCTTCCTCGCCCATCAAACGTGAGTTATACCCTCAATGAAACACGCTGCCAGCTGGATGTGGCGTGGACTCCTGTAAGAATGGAAGGGGCCTGCGATGTAAAGTATCAGAGTGCTATAAGGACCGGTGGAGATTGGGTCGAGGAGCATATTCATACAAACCACTCCCGGAGAGTGCAGGTACCTCTGGGTAAAGAAGTTGTTTTCGGAGTCAAAGTCAGAACGAAATGTCAGCAAGAACAGAGCCAGAAAGGAGAGTGGCTTAATATCTCTCTTCCACGAAACGGTGTTCCAGGTACAGGAGCGGTTAATGTCAGCTGTGTTTGGCATATGGAGAGATCCCTGGAGTGCTCATGGCTTCGTGGAGAGAATGCAAGTCGTGATGCAAACTACAGCTTGACTTTGTGGATCCCAAAACTCAGAAGAGAACAGCCATGCACCAATTACACAAAGCAAGGTGGTGCCTTTCGATGTGCATTTGACTTGAAATATGAATGGATAGAACTTAGCATTTCATTACAAGGCAATTCCAAGGACATTCAACCTGTGTGTATCCTTAGCAATATGTCGGGAGAAGGCAGATTTCCAGTCAGACTGAAGACTCCATCGATTGTAAACATCACAAAGAACAATGGAGGTGTTTTTTTGAACTGGACTAAACCATCCCTATGGAACAACATGAACTATGAAGTAGAAATTAATAACTCTGGGCGACCAGACATACAGTCAACTCCTAATACTAATATATCAATCAGTCTGAAGCCTAAGGCACACCACACTTTTCGAGTGAGAGCAAAGTTCTACAATAGTGGGGAAATCTGGACCAGTGATTGGAGCGAGGTGGTGGACTGGGATGAGAGAGACCACACATTATATATCCCATACATTCTCGCTCCATTATGTGTGGCCGTCCTGACTGTCATTTTTCTCATTTACCGGAAACGGATTAAAGAGTTGATCCTTCCTACAATTCCTGAGCCTAGAAACTTCCTGGAACAAATGTTTGACGGGGAAAGCGAAGACTATTCGAAAGTAAAATCCCAGAAGACCCCAAATTAAGCTGAGCAAATCCATTTGATGGTATCCATGCAGCCTTCTTAGGGGAGCCAACTTGAATAAAATATTGTGGGGGTTCAGGTAAGCCCCACCCTGCATAATCGATCACAAGACATGGCAAGTGCACACCATTTGAATGGCAATGCCCATCAACTTTGGGGTGGGAACCCCCTCAAATATTTTATTGGGGGCACTGAAGGGACCTTGGCCTCTTAAGAGTTGGCTCCTATGCTTCACATTATGGGATCTGAGGAGAGCCGATGACTCTCCTTGCCTGAAATGTTTTCTGATCTTTAGGGACAGGGACTGATGCTCCTAGCTGATGAACCATCTCAGTCAGCTGGTGGACAGTTTTGCTGCCCCGAGTTCCTTCAGGAGGAAAGGTGGGATATAAGTTCAATGAACAAAATAGTCTCCTAAATTGTTAGCCTGAGGGCATGTCCTCTGGTAATGGAAGGGAACGACTTGAAAGAAGGAGAGAAAGAATAGAAAGGAGAGCACTCCACCAGCCATCCCTATCCTGATGCCCTTCTGATCTTGCTGGACTACAATGCCCATTATCCCTGCCCAACAGCCACATCCTAGTGGGGCTGATGGGGGTTGTAGTCCAAAATACCCGGATGGCACCAGGTTGGGGAAAGACGCACCATAGTTGTGTACATCTTGTTGTGTGCATTGAAAGAAATTGAGGAGTGCTCAATGGTGGCTAGGCAGGGTGTTCATGGGATGTCTTCAGCCCTCCAGGTGTCAGGAGAACACAGCGCACCTGTCTTGTTGCGTGGGTGGCAAGCAAGTGTTGCAGGTCAGCGTGGGCGATGTGATTCATGTCCACAAATGTGTCAATTAGCTGACTTGGGCAACTAATCTTTGCCTCCTCCAAGTGGTTGGAGTGGGTAGCTGCAGTTCCTCGTCTTGTTTCTACCAGCCCCATCTTGAGGTTGTTGGAATGGGTTGGTCTTTTAAATGAAAGGACTGGTGTTCTGCTGTCCCTCAAGGCAGGTGGTTTAAATACGCCTTCACCCCGGTATGGCTCCCCTTCATCACATACACAGCTCAACAAGACAATGACAAAAATCCACCAACAGCATACAGATCAATATGGCTAACCTGACTCAAAACACCCACCCACCCCACTCGCACTTGAAAACAAAGATCACCACAGCCAATCACAAATTAACAACCACACCCTAGGCCAACCCCAACCTCTCTCACCACCAAAGGAACACAAGTGAACAGCAGAGAACCTGCACAAGTGACACTGACACAAAACCCCACATATATTAAGTAAAGTAGAAATATCGCCACCCGGCCCCACCCCCACACACCTCTCCCCCCTCCACCTCTCCCCCCCTTTTCTTCCTAATGTCTCAACAAACAAAACTGATCAGTAAAAAATGTTACTTGAGAGAGAGAGAGAGATTGCACATACTTTTGTAAACCAAGAAAATCTTTAATAAAAATACATATTTTTTTTAAATGAACTCTATATGCAATAGGTTTATGTGGACACCACCTAGTGGGCAAATGGGAAAAGTGATTCTTTAGAAAAGTTGGAACTGAGCATGCTCTGTGCCAGTGATTACGGGAATAATTAGAAAATGGACACCAGACCGAGAACTGTGTCAAAACAAACCAAGAAATAAAACCAGCTATTTTCCCATCTTCCTGGTGTGGTCTACGTACGTTACACTCTCAGCTATGCTCTGTAGATCAGGGCCTAGTTTATAAACTAGGATGAGACTGTCTAGCAAAAAAAATCCCCGAACACATAAGAGTTTAAAATAAAATTCCTGGGATGAAATTTGTACAGTATTCACTACAATTAGTATTTATGCATATGTGGAAGGTGGGTGAGATTCTCAGGCTAGTTCTCATCATTTAAAATTCCATGCTGAGTTGGACACTCATGAGGCTGTTACCTTCAGGTATCTTTGAATCAGTTGTTTGGCATAGTTCACTCGCTTTATTGTACAGAACTCCTTTGCAAGTTTCAAAGTAGAATTTCTAATTCTGTTTCACCTCTAATCACAGCCTCTAAATTCAGCTGAGAGCACCTTCTGGAGATCATAATCTGTATAGCAAAGCCCTGATACCAAAGGCATGTTCTAGGCAGGGCCGTAGCTAGGGGGTGGCAAGGTGGGCCCCCGCCATGGGCGCAGGCGGGGGGGCACAAAATGGACTAAAAAATAGGTCCATAAATATGTCTATAAATAAAAATATTATTGCTTCATAAGAAAGGGTTTTTAATTGAGAGTGAATTGAATGGGGGGGGTTGGAGGAGAGGCGGAAAGAAGAGCTACCGTATTTTTCGCTCTATAAGACGCACCAGACCATAAGACGCACCTAGTTTTTGAAGGAGGAAAACAAGGAAAAAAAATATTCTGAATCTCAGAAGCCAGAACAGCAAGAGGGATTGCTGTGCAGCAAAAGCAGCGATCCCTCTTCCTGTTCTGGCTTCTGGGATAGCTGTGCAGCCTGCATTTGCTCCATAAGACGCACACACATTTCCCCTTACTTTTTAGGAGGAAAAAAGTGAGTCTTATAGAGCAAAAAATACGGTAATTTGCCAGTGGTTAGGGGGCACAATCTGGACAGTTCTGCCAGGGGCTCAAGATCACCTAGCTATGGCTCTGCTTCTAGGGCATTTTTTGCAGCAGGAAACTGGCTGGAACTAGACACTAAGGGAAGTTTGCAAGATAGCACTGCGGCGATCCTTCTGTCAGCACAATAATTTCAGCTTGCCCATTGGAACAATCCTGCTTCTCCATCCTCGAAGGCTGTTCCGGGGTTCTCGTGAACCCCAGCACAAGCCAATTTTGGGGGGCATGGGGGTTCACGGGGGGGGGGCGAGATGGGGTGAAAAACCCCATTGCACTAGTGGAACTCCTTGCACTAGCTTCCACTAGCAGGACTCATTGGCTGAATTCAGCCCTATGAAACTTACCACTAACTGCTTCTTCCCTTTTACGTGTCTCATTAAGGAACAAAAATGTTCTCAGGATCTTGATCTGGCAATCTTGGGTGGATATTAACCAAAAGCCTAAATCAGGGATGTCTCACTCCCAATCTGAGGGCCTGACCTTTACCCCCAAGTAATTTTTTGTGGGTCCCCCAAAACGTTGGAGGAGGCAGCACAGAGGCAGGGAGAAATAAAGTGCACATGGTGCTGTGGTTGTTGGAGGCACTTGAATACCTTTTCCCAGGACAGTGCCCTGACAGGGATGTGAATTCTGCACTTCCTGCTCATCAGATCTGCACAGATCAGCTTGGGGGGGGGGGGGCTCTGTCTGTGGGGGTGGGTGCACATGGGAGAGTGTTGGGTGATAAATAGAGTTGAGGGAGAAGTTCAGATTAGTTCACACTTAAAGCTGAACCTGCTTCATTTGCACTTTCTGAAACAATACATGATCCAAAACACAGCCGCCTTTCAAAACTCAAACTTCCCTGAATTTTGCAATGCAGTTGTCTGAGCTTGGGGAAAAAATGCTTTAAATAAGTCAGAAATTAAATCATTTTAACAAATGGAAAAAACCACCATGGAAAATCACAAAGAACTTTTTTTGCTGTTCTCCAGCACCATCTGGTGTTGCATGTTTAAAAAGCATTCAAAACAATGTTTTTTTGACTAATGTAGCTGAGTCCCAAATAATGTTTACGAAATTTCATGTGCCATGCTGAACTTGCATATAAAGTAAATATGAGTGAAAATAGCATACTAAAATGCATTATACAGTGGTACCTCAGGTTAAGAACTTGTTTTGTTCTGGAGGGCCGTTCTTAACCTGAAACTGTTCTTAACCTGAGGTACCACTTTAGCTAATGGGGCCACCTGCTGCTGCCACGCCACCACCGTGCAATTTCTGTTCTCATCCTGAAGCAAAGTTCTTAACCCAAGGTGCTATTTCTGGGTTAGTGGAGTCTGTAACCTGAAGCGTCTGTAACCTGAAGCATCTGTAACCCAAGGTAAAGGTAAAGGTAAAGGTACCCCTGCCCGAACGGGCCAGTCTTGACAGACTCTGGGGTTTGTGCGCCCATCTCACATCTATTGGCCGGGGGCCAGCGCTGTCCGGAGACACTTCCGGGTCACGTGGCCAGCGTGACAAAGCTGCATCTGGCGAGCCAGAGCCGCACACGGAACGCCGTTTACCTTCCCGCTGGTAAGCGGTACCTATTTATCTACTTGCACCCGGGGGTGCTTTCGAACTGCTAGGTGGGCAGGCGCTGGGACCGAGCAGCGGGAGCGCACCCCGCCGCGGGGATTCGAACCGCCGACCTTTCGATCGGCAAGCCCTAGGCGCTGAGGCTTTAGCCCACAGCGCCACCCACGTCCCGTAACCCAAGGTACCACTGTATTAAAGAAAGATGCTTTGCAAATAAATAAATAAATAAATTACTGTATTTATTCGGATCTAATGCGCACCTTTTTTCAGCCAAATCACATTGTGAAAATCAAGGTGCTATTAAGATCTGATGGCGCATTTACATTCACCAGCAAATCCTCTTTTTTTGTTTCAAGGTTTTGAAAATCAGAGTGTGCATTATATTTGATGGTGCATTAGACTTGAGTAAATACAATATATTAGGCCAGATTGCATGTCCAAATGTGACAACTGGGAGAAATTCACACTAAAATGTGTTTATATATTGTGATTTTATGTTGTAACCTCCCTGAGACCTGTGGGTATAGGGCTATATACTGAATGAATGAATGAATGAATGAATGAATGAATACTAATGGGATTTTTCTTCTTCTTAATTGCAAACTGATTTGGAAATGTGGAAAATGGAACTGGAAAAATGAGAAAGCGATAGAAAATGTATTTGACGGGTTCACTCATCCCTTGTGGCCACATCCACTTTTGGCCACACCCACCGCTGGCATCCCAGAGGACTGGGCAAGGGTGAACCAGATGAAAGCTTAGCCACTTCTCTCCTATAAAAATAACAACAACAACACAAGCAGCAGCAACAGCAGCAATGGAAAAGGTTGTGCATGTCTTTACAGCAACCTATGACCAAGGTTACAACCACCTCTTTATAGAAATAACCATTTAAGTGGAAAGGTTACAAGGGATGCCCTCCTGCAGTGCTGTAATACTGAACTGGATTCCCTCCCCACAAACATGAAAAGAAAAGAAAAATAAAGAATGCAAATAATATGCTAAACCCACATTCAGGCACATTTTTGCCAGGCAGCCAAAGATTACTTAATCCCCTAATTAGCAAAGCAAAGCACACTAAAAAGCAAGCACATGTTTTGGAACACGGCTTGAAGCCTCCAGAAAAAATGAAATAAGAGACGCCCTTGTCGAGGCTGGCAGCAGAGCGCCCTCTAAAGGGGAAATGGAGAATGGCCAGTCAGTGCCAGCGTGTGAAACGTGTGTCATTAAAATAACTTCCTGGAAGATTACATCTTCCACCCTTGTTGCGCATGAAGCCTTCGAGTATAAATGAAGGTGGAAGAAACATCACAAAGTCAGAGGCAGGGAAGAAATGGATCCACTTCTGTGAGGTCTGGCGTATCCGTAAAATGGGGGAACCGTACCTGCATACTTTATAATTGCAAATATTGCTGAGATAACACACGTGTGGTACCTTAAATGGTTTAGAGAGAGAGAAAAACATAATTAGGAAACCTTATTAAAAACTAGGAATTTCTGCCTGGGGTGGAAGTAGAAACTCTATTTTGTAGGGACCCATGAAAGAAGAGCTACACAGTATAATATTCAGGGAGCGGCACAATGGTGTTGCCTAGTACAATACTTGAAGTATTCTGTAGAACCTCTGCAAAACTTTGTGTAGAAAAGTACAGTGGTACCTTGGGTTAAGTACCTAATTCATTCCGGAGGTCCGTTCTTAACCTGAAGCACCACTTTAGCTAATGGGGCCTTCTGCTGCTGTCTTGCTGCCGCTGCACGATTTCTGTTCTCATCCTGAAGCAAAGTTCTTAACCCGAGGTACTATTTCTGGGTTAGTGGAGTCTGCAACCTGAAGCATATGTAACCTGAAGCATCTGTAACCCGAGGTGCCACTGTATTCAGTTATACAGAAGGAAAGGTGTGCACCCAGGGCCATTGCTGACCAGCAGTCTTGTCCAAGCAATGTGGGTTCCAGATGCCTTCAGTCATTGGGCTTGCCCATACATCTTTATAAGCAAGGATGCTGTGAGGCTTTAAAGAACAACAGCAGAACAATTAGAACTGAAATATTTTATGTAGCAATATTCCAATTAATGTTCACAGAAATTTAAGGGTGAAATTTGCTTGTTAAACACCCCCTAATTTGATATGGAATATGGAAAATGAGTCACTGGGCTGACTTCTTCTGGTTCAGACTGAGACTCGGGGAATTTATTGTCATGGCATTTGCTGACTTTTGGGGGGATTTGAAAAGTGTTCTCTTTAATTAGAGCAGGGATGGGGAACCCGGCCCTCTAAATCCAGAATGCGGCAGCTGGACTTGTGACTGGGAGTGGCTGCCGAGGCCACATAACAATGGACTTGAAAGACCTACATTGGCTCCCAGTACATTTCCGTGCACAATTCAAAGTGTTGGCACTGACCTTTAAAGCCCTAAACGGCCTCGGCCCAGTATACCTGAAGGAGCGTCTCCACCCCCATCGTCCAGCCTGGACACTGAGGTCCAGCTCTGAAGGCCTTCTGGTGGTTCCCTCACTGCGAGAAGTGAAGCTATGGGGAACCAGGCAGAAGTCCTTCTCAGTAGTGGTGCCCTCTCTGTGGAACGCCTTCCCATCAGATGTCAAGGAAATAAAACAGCTACAGTCGTACCTCGGGTTACAGACGCTTCAGGTTGAGTTTTTTTCACTTACGGACCCGTCGAAAGCTGGAAGTACCAGAACGGGTTACTTCTGGGTTTCGGTGGTCACTCATGCACAGAAGCGCCAAATTGCAACCCTCACGTGCGGATCACGTTCGCAACCCAAGCGTCCACTGCATCTGACTTTTAGAAGACATCTGAAAACAGCCCTGATTAGGAAAGTTTTTAATGACTGATCTTTTATTGTGCTTTTAATATTCTGTTGGTAGCCGCCCAGAGTGGCTGGGGAAACCCAGCCAGATGGGCAGGGTATAAATAAATTGTTGTTGCTGCTGCTGCTGCTGTTGCTGTTGTCGGGCTCCAGTTCCCATCAGCCACAGCCAGCATGGCTAATGGTCAGTGGTGATAGGAGCTGGAATTCAACAAAATCTGAAGGGCTGCAGTTTCCCCATCTCTGAACTAGAGCTCTGAATGCTGCAGCTACACTTCCTTTCTGGAATCATGTCACAGGCAGCAACCATTTTGTGCTGGGGCTCCATTCCTGCCCCCTCGTGTGTCAGGGCAGCACAAATAAGCCCGCCCTACCCCATTCTGCCCCATTCCGCCACCGTTCCACCCCCCCTTTCTGCCCTCTTCCAGGTCCTGCAGGACCTGCACGCCGGCAGTCACATGTCACTTCAATGTGCTCAAATTGGTCACTGCCTGTATTCAGGTCAGCAAAGTTCCTCTCCTCCTACAGAACGCTGGGTCAGCCCCCATAAGTATTTCTGAAGCCATATAAATATATTAGAATTCCATGTCTCAAATTTATCAGATGGTTGGCAGTTCGAATCCCCGCAACGGGGTGAGCTCCCATTGTTCGGTCCCTGCTCCTGCCAACCTAGCAGTTCGAAAGCACACCAAAAAGTGAAAGTAGATAAATAGGTACCACACTCTGGCAGGAAGGTAAACAGCGTTTCCGTGCGCTGCTCTGGTTCGCCAGAAGCGGCTTAGTCATGCTGGCCACATGACCCAGAAGCTGTAAGCCAGCTCCCTCAGCCAATAAAGCGAGATGAGCGCCGCAACCCCAGAGTCGGCCACGACTGGACCTAATGGTCAGGGGTCCCTTTACCTTTACCTATTAACTTTATTAAATTCTTTTCTTCCTTCATCTCCTTTGTAACACCAAGTTCATCGCCTCTCCATCTTTCTTTGTTCTCGTTCATAAAGGCCACCATAAGAAAGAAGGGGATTGGCTAGAAATGATGCCGTGTGGTCCTTCAAAGGGTTTCGATGTTTTTGGAGTCAGAGAGGATTGGACTTACCTTTTTTCTGCTTCCACCCTGCCTTTGTTCCTCGAACTTGCTCCTCCTTTTCTCTTGCCTTTGCCTTATTTCGAGTGGTCTCTCTGACCAAGGAGGAGAGAACCTGTCAGTCCGTTCCAAATGCTGTATCTTGAAGCTTGAGATCAAAAGCTAGCCAATTCTGGCTGATATTTCTCGACTTTGGAAACCTGTCCTCTGAAACCAGCATTATGTTAAGCATGCTGCTTTGGCAAGCCTTATCGACATTCGCCAGCATTTCTTGCTAAGCCAGTTTGAATATCATTCTTTTAACCACAAAAATCCTAATGATTTAATTCTGTGTTTGCAGTTCTGCTTTCTCTATTAAACTAAATAATCTGCTAAAAGTGTAGAGTGTGTGCATTGCACCTTCTAAGCTAGGGGTCAGCAAACTTTTTCAGCAGGGGGCCGGTCCACTGTCCCTCAGACCTTGTGGGAGGATGGACTATATTTTGAAGGGGGGGGGATGAATGAATTCCTATGCCCCACAAATAACCCAGAGATGCATTTTAAATAAAAGCACACATTCTACTCATGTAAAAACACACTGATTCCCGGACAGTCCACGGGCCGGATTTAGAAGGCAATTGGGCCAGATCCGGCCCCCCGGGCCTTGGTTTGCCTACCCATGTTCTAAACCATATCATATAATAGATTTTTTTTAAAAAAAGGAATCTATACCATTTAAGTGGCTTGGGGTGTTGTCTGATATCGGGGTTTATGCTTCCAAAGAGATTTGGCTCCAGGCTTGAGGGGCTCCTTGTCAAATTGTCCCCTGGTGAACTTGTTCCTTTGTCAGTAGACCACCTTACCTAGCAGCAGTAGTGGGTGATGGTGGGTCACCATTTTAAACACCCCCAGTATAGCATCCCTCTGGAGCATTGTGGGAAATTTTGAAAAGTGACTCATCAGCCCAGGCAAGGTGTCAGTGCCACCACAGACAGTAGGTCCTGGCACCTACTCAAAGTACCTGAGTGCTACTGGGCCAGTAACTATTTGGGATGCATCAATCTGTCATATCCAGGTTCTCTATGCTTCTCATGTTCTTAATCTTAAATTCAGTTCACCACATTGCCACAGCAATTTGCAAAAATAGCAATTATAATAAATCTTCAAGAAAATTTGACTAACATACACATACAGATTTGACTAACATACACATTTTTGAGAAGCAGTTGCCCCAGATATAATGCACATGGTCTGCCATTTTCATCAATATATGCATTTATATGCACGCTTTACACTAGTTAATGCATTCTGGAATCGAATGTTGAACCAAATTTCTCCAGCAGCCGTGCTTTAATGCCACCTCTGCTGTCCTTTCAGCAGGAATAAAACAGATAACTAGTGGCAGTTTTCCCAACGTCTAAGGAGCTCAGGTAATGCTTAATATTTACCAATTTCAGTGGGTTTTTTGCTTGCCTGTCATTACAGGGTCTGCAGCTAAAGGAACAACAAAGATAACTCCAAATGATGACACAGAGACACAAAGTTTTTGTTTGCATCAGGCAGAAGCATAGCTTTATTGAAGTCCCACAATGCCCAAGACCAACCCCACAATGCTGGTTAACATTTAGCCATGGTTAATAATATCCCGGAGCTTATAGAAGTGAGTAATATAATGAGCTTGGAGGTCAGCCCACTGGTGGATGGTTAGTATTTATAGTGTTCAGTAGCTGGGGGGGGGGGAGAGATTCTTCTTGCTTTTCAATATGAGCCTAGAAGGTTTACAGGATAGAATTGCAATAGCTGCATCTACAGAAGATGCTCTTCTCTTTCCAGCTCTTATCTGCTGTACCCTGGAGAGTGGGAAAAAGAGGAAAAACTTCAGCTATGACCAAAGAAAGAATATTTCAAGCATGCAGCCTTTTTCTCCTTAACACTGAAGATGGTGATGATAGCCTGGCAGAAAGGAAGAAGTCTTCCCAAGGCTCCAGAGGACATTCATATCGTTTTCATATGGTTTTTAAATTAGACTGGAAGTTACAGATTAATACCTGTAAAGTTTATATATATAATTTTTATTAAATTTTCTGTTTTACAATTTAGAATACACATTTAAACAACCTTAAAATATCAATGACTTCCCTTCTTCTCTTTCCATGGTTCGTTTTGCATAGCATAAATCCCGGCATATTTTATATAAACTAAACCCTTCAGTATTCCATTATTGCTTCCATCAAAATTTATTTACACTGCTGAATTTGTCTTAATGCTGCCAACGTTTTCAGGTGTACACAATCCCCCCTCCCCTATATTGAATAAACATTTTCCAATCTTCTCTAAACCTGTGTTCTTCTTGTTCTCTTATTCTATATGGTAAGCCTGCAAGCTGCGCATATTCCATCAGTTTAAGTCGCCATTCTTCTTTAGTTGGGACCTCACTCATTTTCCATTTTGGGGCTAACAAAACACGGGCCTCAGTAGCGGCATACATAAATAACCTTTATGGACACCTGGGAATTTCCATCTGAATTATCTCCAACAAAAGGACTCTGGGATTTTTTGTGGGAAAGTGCTTTTAAACATTTTTTTCGATTCATTATAAATTATTTCCCAATACTCCTTTACCCTTTTACAGGACCACCACATATGAAAGAAAGTTTGTTCCTTCTTGAATACCTGTAAAGTTTCAATACTTGGTGAATGTAGGAGACGCCATCGTTCCCCACTTACCTTTGACATCAGGCTGGCAAGGCTGACACGGGGAAGAGGAGGCCGTATACGTGTGGGAAGTTCTAGTCACACCTCCTCCTGACTGCCTGCAGGCTCCGCCTCCTGAACCACCACTGCTTGAACCCCTGGTGTAGAGAGGGGAAGAGGGTCGTTGGATGAGATCAAAAGTAGGTGAACAGCATTAGAAGCTAACGATACTTGCAATTTTATGCCATGCACCCAGGGCTGGAGTGGGGGGGTGAGGGGATGTTTCAAGGAGACAACTACAGTCGTACCTTGGAAGTCGAACAGAACCTGTTCCTGAAGTCTGTTCGACTTCTGAAACGTTTGAAAACCAAAGCGCTGTTTCCAATTGGCTGCAGGAGCAGCCAATCGGAAGCTACGGAAGCCCCGTCGGACGTTCGGCTTCCAAAAAAATGTTTAAAAACCGAAACAGTCACTTCCAGTTTTTGATTGTTCAGGAGCCAGAACGTTCGACTCCCAAGGCTTTTGGGAGCCGAGGTATGACTGTATATCAAATCCATGCATGCTTCACCTCCAGTATAAAATCATCTAAAGTGTTATTTGAACAGATTTTGATGTGTTCCAAGTCAGGATGCAAAGATCTGTTCATTTCAATTCTCATGGTTTTCTCGTTTTTCCAATCTCACATCCCGTTCTCCGCATTTTTTTTAAACTGTCATGGAAGTTCTTCAGCTGTTTAGTGTATATTTCTCCCAATAAACTCATTTTTGTCTGCAGTTTTAACTATTGTACACTTTTTTTACCAACAGTTTCTTCTAATATAATGCCTCTTGTGTGTGTGTTTTTCAGGAATATATTCATTCTTACCCAATCTATGCATTTTTATAAACATGGGTTGGTCAGAGAAGTACGCCATAAGATTCAGAGAAGTGCGAATTTTGAGGGGTGGCTGGGCTTCGGTTCTTGTATCGCTTCAGAAAGTACAGATTTGATAGATTTGCCTTTAAATGTGAACTGAATCCTATTGGTATGGTATGTTTTGTGCTTCCCTAAGCCAAAATGGTTTTTTTGTAAGTAATGGCTTAGAGGACATAGTCATCCGAGGCTGAACTACTTCTTCTAAGCAGACTTTTTTTCTGTCATCATGGGCGCACAAACCCCAGAGTCTGTCAAGACTGGCCCGTTCGGGCAGGGGTACCTTTACCTTTACCTTTATGCCAATATAAACAGCATATTTGGCAGTGGGGAAGGGGGGAAACAGCAATGGAGGACAAGGCTGGCAGGATACTGGTGCTGGACCATCGTTTGGATTGAATGCACACTCCAGATCAGGACTTGGGAGACCTGAGTTCAAATCCCCGCTGAGTTTCGCTAGATGACCAGTCACCTTCTCTTAGCCTAACCTACCTCACAGAGTTGCTGTGAGGATAGAATGGGAAAGGGGAGACCTATGGACACCAGCTTGTGCTTCCTGTGGGAAGGCAGGATATAAATATAATAAATATATATATGAAGACTAGGGATCAAGAGGCCTCTCATGCAAAGTAGGGTCATCAATACATCAGCCCCACTGCAGGTGGTTAAGCCACACACTGCTCTGGCCACAATTTCTGGAAATCTATAGTGAGGAGAGTGCTTTTGCACTCTGGTCCTGCTTCTGAGCTTCCCAGTAAACATCTGGTTGGCCGCTGTGAGAACAGGATGCTGGGCTGAACAGGCTTTGGTCTCATCCAGCAGGGCTTTTCTTAAGAATTAAAAATTTGCCAGTATTCATTTCGGGTCTAAGCACATCTGTTCCACAGAGTTGCTCCCTAGTCACTCATGAACGATAGGGGAAGCACAGGGGAAACCCGAGAACTTGACGGTCTACCTACACAATGTCATTCTGCCCTCCCTCTAGCAGGCAGCGGTAGGTCTGGATCTCCTGTTCCAGGCGGCATTTGACGTCCAGGAGGTCCCTGTATTCTCGGTTCTGGCATTCCATCTCTGCCCTCAACTCTGCCAGCTGCTGCTCCACGCAAGAGATCTGGTTCTGTATTTCGCACAAGTGGCTGTTATATCGACACTCGGTCTCGGCCAAGGATCCTTGCAGCGTGTCCCTCTGAAGAAGTAAAAAATGCAAAGGCAAAACTTTTAGCACAAATAAGTTTAAGGGAGGAGGAGGAGGAGGAGGAGGAGAGAGAGAGAGAGAGAGAGCGCAAAATATCCTACAAGCTATTGTGGAAAGAAGAGAACTTGTTGAGTGGATGGAGACTATCATTTACCTGGGATTAAACTTTGCCACTTGCATGCACATTTTGTGTGTGTGGAAACATTCTCTAAAATAGTCTGTGGTACTTTAGCAATAATAACAGGCAATTCCACAGATTATGTCTCCTTTTCCTTTTCCTTCCTGCTTTCGCCACAACTCCTGCCTCACTGTGGATTCTTTTTGGCTCAGCCTCTTTTCTTCCTACAAGTCCCCACTTTCCCTCTTAATGGTGTCAGAAGTCGCCTGCTGGTTACAGTTTGTCCCATGCAAGAGGGACCTGAATGTGGAATTGTCCAGACCCCTGAAAGTATATGGAGCCCCCTGTTTACACTAAGCTGGTGTATGTGTGTGCATGTGCACATCTGCCTCAAAGCTACAACCTTCCAGATTCCCACAGCTGTTGAGCAGCTACTGATACTATTACTTTAGGGCAATAATATATACCTATTGCACAGGTGGCACTGTTAGCGGGACAGTTTTGGGAAGCAGATACAAAGGTAAGGTTTATTGGGTCCAAGGTGGAGGGCTGCCCGCATAAACACTTACCAGGCTAAGCTGAGCCTGCAGATCAATTTCCAAGGTCTGCAGCTGGCGCTTCAGGTCAACAACTTGGTTGTTGCAGTCTTCAACCTCCTTGCTGCTGTTACAGACTTCCTGATTCACTTCCTCCATCTGAAAAGGCAGCAAACACAAAATTGGGGTGGTGGGGTTTAGGGCTTATTGGGGGAATTGGTGAGTTGTTTTCATGATGAGTTTCAGCCAAGCAAAAGGCTATAATAATGACAACCACAAACAATGAAGGTAAGGATGGTGAGGATGTCAAAAGAGCCACTAAAAAGATTAATCAAGGACCAACTGGCTGGATATAGAAAATTTGGGTATAGGTTAGATTTTAAGAAAAAACTAAAGAAATTCCATGAAGATAAAAAAAACACTTTCATGAGGATGATTCCAAAGTTTGTCTGCAAATTATTATTATTATTATTATTATTATTATTATTATTATTAGTACCCAACCCATCTGGCTGGGTTGTTCCCGCCACTCTGGGAGGCTTAACTCTAAGGGTTAACTGCCTTCTTCTGCTTTTCAATCGCCCTTCCTTGAAGGATCACTTGTGGCCATTGGTTCATGATATTCACTAAACCAAATACTCCTCTTTAAACTGAGCTACCTCTATTTGTACAGCCCTTTCTCAGCATTCTTCTTTCCTAACCTGATGAAGCCAAGTTCTTTTAATCTTGCCCCAAAGGCAAGTTTGCTATATTTGTTCTTCACTTCACCACTTCCACCTTCAATTCATCCTTCCTAAACACGGTAGATACCGTGTTGTAGATAGGCCCTCACTAGTGCTTCCTACTTGGGTACCAAAACCCATATGAGGGACCATAGCTCAGCAGAAGAGCTGTTGGCTTGAAGCAAAGCCTTGCCAGACCCATGGCAGTTTCACAGAGAACTCTGAGCTCACCCTGCAAAACAACAACAACAACCCTACAAATAAATAAGAACTTAAGTAAGCCCTGCTGAATCAGGCCAAAGACTGCCCGGACACTGAGGTCTAGTGACGAGGGCCTTCTGGCGGTTCCCTCGCTTTGAGAAGCCAAGTTACAGGGAACCAGGCAGAGGGCCTTCTCGGTAGTGGCACCCGCCCTGTGGAACGCCCTCCCACCAGATGTCAAAGAGAAAAACAACTACGAGACTTTTAGAAGACATCTGAAGGCAGCCCTGTTTAGGGAAGCTTTTAATGTTTAATAGACTATTGTATTTTAACATTCTGTTGGAAGCCGCCCAGAGTGACTGGGGAAACCCAGCCAGATGGGCAGGGTATAAATAATAAATTATTATTATTATTATTACCCATCAAATTCAGCATCCTGTTCTCACAGTGGCCAACCAGTTGCCTGTGGGAAGCCCACAAGCAAAACTTGAACGCAACAATGTCTTCCCACCTGCAATTCCACACAACTGGTATTGGCAACAGCGAAAGGAGAGCAGTCATTGTGGTTAGTAGCTATTGGTAGCTATTGGCAGCCTTAATCTCCATGAATCAAGCATGGGACTTACTATACAAGGTAACCTACTTTCTCTCGCCAATAGATTTAATTTTGCTGGATGAGCCTTTTGAGGGGGAGGGTGTTGGGACAAACCAGTGTTTCCCAGGAGGAGAGAAGGCGTGTCTTTCCTTGCTTATTCTCCTACCACCAGCCCCTTAGCTTCAGAGTAACTTCACATAACATAGAAGGGAGAGAGGTTCGAAACCAGCTCCCCCTAAAGGGTGAGATCTGGCTCAGAGCTGCCTCCTACTACCCCCTACCAAATATGCATGGATGATTTCAAGCTTCTTTTCTTTCAATACCTGGCTGCGTACAGTATATAACCTACCTTACATTCATACCACTGTTCAACTTCTCTGCGGTTGTTCTCAATCATAGTTTCATACTGGCATCTCATTTCCTCCAAGACCTTCTTCAGGTCTGGGCCTGGGCAGGAGTTGACTTCCACACTCACGTCCCCAGTTGCTTGGTTCCTCAAACCCTTGATTTCCTGAAAAGGAAATTCCAGTTAATTGAAATGTGGCTTTTGTTGTTGTTGTGTGTTGTTAAATGTGCTTCCCAGCGCCAGGAGCTGGCTGTGGGAGGGGGACCCCCTTCCTTTGTAGGCCCTTCTTCTATTTGTAAGGGGCTGGTGGGGTCAAGGTTCACCTCTTCGTGGTTTTTCTTGAGGCAACACAGCTCTTCTCGGAGGGCTTCCAGCTGAGCCTCCAAGTCAGACCTGCAAAGGGTCAGTTGATCCAGGACTTGACGTAAGCCATTGATGTCAGCTTCCACATTTTGGCAGAGGGCCAGCTCAGTCTCATACCTACAGAACCAAAAAAGAGAGGAAAGGATTGTTGGTCCCTACAGGGGCCAATAGAGAGAGAAAGTGTGTGTGTTATATATTTCTGCCGGGGCTTTCTTTATATACAAAGGAAGATCTCACCCTTCTGTATACAGCTCATCAGTGGACTTGGGTGCTGACTCATTATGGGCCCTTTGGGGACCACATATTTAGGATTTAAGGGAAACAAAATAAAGCGTTCACCCCACCCACCCAGAGCCCCTCGTACAACTCAAGAGGGACTCACTTCAGTCTGAAGTCATCTGCAGTCATCCGGTTATTATCAATATCCAGAACAAGCTTGCTGTTGTCCACAGTGGCACAGATAATCTGTTGGTTGGGTGATAAAACAGTTTGAGCTTGTCCATCTGTTTCTTCTTGATGCCATCATGCATCAAACTGCAGTTTTTTTATTTTTCATTCTACTGTCTCAAAGTCTATGATTCATTTACAGGGTCATCCTGAAACCAGAAGGATTGTATTGGACCAATTGACTTTTGGGCTTCTTCCATCCTGTAACTCTCTGCATCCATGAACAACCCCATCTGCACTATTACATTTAAAGCATTATCACACTTCCCCCAAACAATCTTGGGAAATGTAGCTTCTTAAGGGTGCAGAGATTTGTAAGGAGACCCCTATTTCCCTCATAAGCTACAATTCTCTGGGAAGGAGAATGGACTTTTAAACCACTCAAAACTATAACTCTGTGGAATAGAGGTCTCCTAACAGCTCTGAGCTCCCTTAACAAACTACAGTTCCCAGAATTCTTTGGGGGGAGCCATGGCTGTGTGAAGTGCTATGATGCTGCTTTGAATGTGTCACACAAATGGGGTCAATGTCTGGCTAAATCTAGACAACCTATTGCCCCACATCTCTGTGCCAGAACATCCCTAGGTCTCATTCCATCCTCACATCCATTTTTTTTCTATCAGTTTTACCACTACAGCAGCAGAAGCACCATTGAGGGCCATGATACCACTCTTGATTTGTTTCATTGATGTGTTTGTGATCTAAACATATGTAGATATAGCCATTCTTACAGCCAATAAGCTTTTCTTTTCTTTTCTTTTAATTGTTTTAGGCAATAGCATTTTCAAAAAAAAATCTAAGATGCTCTCCCCACAAAGGAATACATTAATCTAATGATACGGCCTCTACTCATTCTTGGGTGCTATCAAAAGCATGGTTTTTAAAGTCCAACCGTAAACTCCGTCATTAATCCAAAAGCATAAAGTTCCAAACATCAAGGGATTTGACAAGAATCCTCGGAGAATAAATAAATTTATTTTTTTACATTCTTCGTAAGTCAAATTGGAAAGATCTATTGCCATAAATAATAACGAATGAGTGCTCTGTTGTCAGAGCAAGGAGCCATCTCTCTATCTCACTTAGCTTGATGCTACATCTGGTTCTAAGCTGCAGAGGAAACATAGTCCTACCTGGTTTTTAAGGTCTTCAATTTGTTGGTAATAACAGCTGTAGTCCTTGGGGTCACAGAGGGCACCTTGGCGGTCATACCACTCCCTAATTTTGCAGTCGAGCTGAGCGTTCTCCTCCTCCAGGCACCGCACTTTGTCCAAGTAAGAGGCCAAGCGGTCGTTGAGGTTCTGCATGGTCATCTTCTCGTCGCAGGAGATCAAGGGCGCATCATGGCAAATGCCAAAGCCACCAAAGCGGGCGCCACCGCCACCAGGAGCACACATGTACCCGCTACCAAAGCCACCATCGATGCAGCTGCGTCCACTCAGGCCCCCTCCGAAACTCACTCCGCTGCAGTAGCTCCTCCCAGACATATCACATCTAACGCTACCTACGGCAGGGGCAGCACACCTCCCAGAGACTCCCGAAGAAACCCGGATTCCACCGCAGCTCCCACTGCTGCTTCTGCCTCTCGTGTACATGGTGGATGCCTGTTTGGTGCTGCAGCTCATCGCGAAAGACCTTCAGAAAGAAGCCCAAAGACTAAGCAAAAGCCCCAAAGACACAAAAGCTCGAGACGGAAGACAAGACTGCAGATTCTGGCATCCACACAGGTCTCTATTTATACCTTCCACAGCGTGGGTGTAGCCGTGAGGGTGTTGCTTTGTCTTCCTGCTCTTCTTCTTCCATGGGGCTGGCTCACCTGGCTGCCTCTGCCAAGAAAAAATTGTCCCTGGGGCAAACTTGCTTGTGGAAATCTGAGTTGCATGAGGGAGGCATTTCATGGCGTCAGCACCTTGCTTCCAAAAATATCATCCGCAGCATTGTCCTGTGAATCATCAGGCTTTGCCCCATACTGAACACTTCACCGGAGAGCATCATCAAATAAAACAGCCCTAAAATATGAGTGGAGAACAAATAATTACAGCCCATTGCAACAAAGCAACCTTCTGCTGTCATTAGAGATATTTTATTTTGATTTCATTTTAATTTTATTTTTACTTAATGAGCTTTGGGGTTTTCTTTAACTAGCAGCAAAGACACAAAGCTGAATGTGGAGGCTTCCCTCATCATAGAACTATAGAACTGTAGAGTTGGAAAGGATTCTTAAGGGTTATCTAGTCTGACCCCCTGCAATGCACAAATCAAAGCTAAAGAATCCCTCACAGATTCTTTTAAACCTCTGTTTAAAAACCTCCAAAGAAGGAGAGTCCACCACCTTCTGTTCCACTGTCAAACAGCTCTTACTCCCAAGAAGTTCTTCCTAATGTTTAGTTGGAATCGCCTTCCTTGTACAGTCGTACTTTGGTTGTCTAACGGAATCTGTTCCAGAAGTCCGTTCAACTTCCGAAAACAATCAAAAACCAAGGCACTGCTTCCGATTGGCTGCAGGAGCTCCCTGTAGCCAATCGGAAGCCATATAAGCCATGTTGGATGTTTAGCTTCCAAAGAACGTTTGCAAACCAGAACACTCACTTCCGGGTTTGCGGCGTTCAGGAGCCAAAACGGACAAGTAACAAGGTGATCGACAACCAAGATACGACTGGATCTGATGGTTCAGGTTCTACCCTCAGGAGTAGCAGAAAGCAAGCTTGCATCATCTTTCATGTGACAGCCCTTGGGATATGGGAAGGTGGCTGTCATAACACCTCTCAGTCAACCCAGCTTTGCTTCACCTTGGAACAAGCAGAGAAGCAAATCAAACCACAGATACAAGGCCAAAATCATTCAGGTACTTGTCCCTAGGAGGATGGCCAGATCCAAAGCATCCCATGGAAAGGAAGCAGGAAGAGGTTCCTGGCTGGGTGGGGAAGAGTTTCATAATGGAGCATATTATTGGATGTCACAAAGAAACCTTTCCCCTGACTACTTCTTCTTCTTCTTCTTTGGCGATCACTCATAGCTGAGTAAGGTTGTCTTCCATAAACACAGTTTTAACAATGAGTCCTTAAGTGACTGTGGAGGCCAATTCTGGATCCACACATCCTTCCACAGTGGGGACACTGGTTTCTGGGTGGGAGATGATCATGGTGTGGATTTGCCAAGCGTGCCTTCCTCTTAGCATGTTTCTCCCTTGTTTCCTGAGTTTGAGTGTCTTCAAAGCCCATGACACCTTTGGTAAAGGCTGTTCTCCAACTGGAGCGTTCACAGGCCAGTGTTTCCCAGTTGTCAGTGTTTATACTGCATTTTTAAAGATTTACCTTGAGACAGTCTTTGAGCCTCTTTTGTTGACCACCAGCATTGCACTTTCCATTTTTAAGTTCGGAATAGAGTATTTGCTTTGGAAGATGATCATCAGGAATCCGCACAACCAGCCACATTTCAAATATTACTGGACTACAGTTCCCAGCATTCCTGATCAGCTGTAATGCTGGCTGGATCTGATGGGATCTGGTGCCTGACAACATCTGGGGGACTGCAGATTCTGCACTTCTACATTAGACTATTGCCCTTGCTATGTCCCAGAGTTCATTTTGCCTACCTGCTTGCCAGCTGCCTTGGTATTTCCTGGACCTAAGCCAGACCCATTTGTTGTTATGGATCTGACCTTGCAAAGACTCCCCATAGCCAAGGCTTATTTTGACAAAAGAATGGGGTGTTCAGAGGCAGCTCAGCATAACATACCTGACTTCACATTTATATCCTAGTAGCTGTCGACTTGCACAATCCTAAGACTCTGTCCTCCCACAGTGTTTAAAACAGATCTCTTGTCCTCATATTTGCAGAGAAAAAGCTGGAAAACAAGTTATTGGTATTTTTGCTGAATGCTTCTGCACTAGAGACACTTTTGGTGGGGCTTTTTACAAGTCAGGGAGTGGAAGTTATTCATGCAATGAAGATCTCTGCCATGCTAACTCTCTGAATGCCTACATTTCTTTTATAGTCTGAAGGAAAATGACAGCATGAAGAAACAGAAAATCTGCCTCTTCCTTCCCAAGACCCAAAGATCTTGTACAAAAAATATCAATCTTGTAAAATTATTCAAAATTATTATTCAAAATTAGAAGTAGAGAGAGAGAGAGATTCCAAGAAATTGAAACCAAAGTCTATAAGAAATTGAAACAGAAACAATGCAAAACTAACTATGTTTTCCCCCTTGTAATACAAATTACAATCTATGAGCATTATGTCTCCTACATACGTGCAGTAAGGTGAAATTATGGGTATAAAGTTGATACTCGTCAAATCTGTGTAATTGGTTTTTCCTAAATAATGTTGGATTTTTGGTAAAAGATTCCAATTTACTTAAATATTTTCAGTTTCCCTTAATACTAATATAGTCTTGAGGAAAATACTACCCCTTCCATTTTCTGTTAACATTGCTGATTTTATTTTCCTCTGTTTGTCCTGCCTTCAGACTTGACCACCTTTCTCTTTCTGTATCTCACGAGTACTTGCTAAATCACAACAACATCTCTCTAATCCATTATTCTGTTTTCTTTAGAAGCCTCTACTTAAAGGGGTGAGCAAAGTCACTGAAACAGTGCAGATGGAATCCAGCAAGGAAATTAATCCTGCTAATGCTTTACTGAGGGAACTTAACAAAAACAATGTATAATTTGATGAGGAAGGACCAGAGAGATTTTTATCTTTATTAGCTCAGGTTTTGTACATATCAGGAAAACATACAATCAAACTCACAGAGGAAAACTCCCTCAGAACTACACAACCAATCAGAGCACAGACTACCTCAGCAAACATCATGCCACTCTGCATGGTTGCTAAACAACACCTCCACCCATCCCCTCTTGGCTAGTTGGCTTTAACACTAACAAGATTAACCCTTAAGTTGCACATGGAACGATCTCTGCTGTTGCAATTCCAGCAACAAACATTCATAAACATTCTTCTTTCTCCTTCTCTTTCTGTCTATCCTTCTGTCTGTGTGTGCATCCTCCACTTTTAAAAAATAAATAAATCTGACAATCCATAACATATTTGGGATATGTCCCATTCTCTCTGTTCCAGGAGGCTGTATTACATAACCAAGCAATGACAGTATGAAAACATCTGGAGCTTCTTGAAAGACACATTAATGTGATGCCGTGGGGGAAAATTCTCATTCATATTCACAGTTGTTCAGATGTTCAGATAAAGGAAGCTGAAGTTCAGAATCTACAATTCACATTTGAAGCTTTCGGGTTTGGTGCCAGCCAGCGTTCAGTATGAGCGATACTCCAGTTTGTCTCGATGTTCCAGCCTAGCTTGGAAGATGTGAACTTCAGCCTTTTTAAAAGCTCTGATTATGAAATGCCAAATTTAGGAAGCCCTGTGGGTTTCACAGGAATCCGTGCAAAAAAGCCATTTCAGCCTCGGTTCTCCCCTGTCTCCAACCCACAAAAACAAGCATCCACCATCAAGCATTATGTTTATGTTGTTGCTTCAGTGGCAAAAATGAGCCAAGAAGATATATTCCACTGCTAACTTCTAGAGCAGGGGTAGGCAACCTTGGGCCCATGGGCCGGATGCGGCCCAATCGCCTTCTCAATCCATACTGTGGACGGCCTGGGAATCAGCATGTTTTCACATGAGTAGAATGTGTCCTTTTATTGAAAATGCATCTCTGGGTTATTTGTGGGGCATAGGAATTCGTTCATTTTTTCCCCACAATGTAGTCCGGCTCACCACATGGTCTGAGGGATGGTGGACTGGCCCACGGCTGAAAAAGGTTGCTGACCCCTGTTCTAGATGCTTAGTTTCCTTTGCGATGATGATTATCTGTGCTCATGGTGGTATCGGGGCAGTTATAGACAATCCCACTTTCAATGCTGTTTCTGCCTGCAAAAGTTTCAGAGCAGACATACTGCTTCATTTCCATTCTGTGAACGTCCTGTAATGTCCTGCTGGAATCCTGTCACTTTTTATACCACAAATGCTACAGTTTCTTATTCTGTGGCACCACAGTTCAAGAGTCTATATCTCCAAGCAACAATAATGCAATAACAATGGGGAAGCACTGCTGAATATCCAATAAAGTGGAATGGTGTGTGGACAGTCCAGTATAAATCTACCGCTATTGCACTATGATTGCATCAAGGACGTCTTGCAGAAAACACTCAAAAACTCTCCCATCCAATCCCCACCAAAGTCATTCTGGCTTCCCATGATTATATAAAAGAAAGTACTTCTCCACTCAGCACATAGTTAAACTATGAAAGTCACTCCCATGGCTACCGATAGCTATGATGGCTATGCTCTACCTCCATAGTTGGAGACAGCAACTGTGCTAGAAACCACAGAAGGGGACAGTGCTCAAATTATGCTTGTGGGTTTCCCATAGTCATCTGGTTGGCCACTGTGAGAACAGGATCTTGGACAAGATGGGCCAGTGGCCTGATCCAGCAGCCTCTTGTTATGTTATTGTGTTTCTGCAACAACAAAAACTTATACAGTGGATTCTCAGGTTGCAGGAGGCACGTTCGCAACCTGCAGTGCCGCATCTGCTCATGCATGGGTTGCGATTTGATGCTTCTGCGCATGCACAAAGCGCGAATTAGTACTTCTGTGCGATTTAGTACTTTTAGTACTGCAAGCGCTGAAACCCGGAAGTAACCTGTTCCAGTACTTCTGGTTTCAGTGCGGTGTGCAACCCAAAAATGCACAAGCTGAAGCGTCTGTAACCCGAGGTATGACTGTATGTAGATTGCATTCAATCAATTAGCATGACATCGACTGCTCCCCTCACATGTATTTAGGTGTGCACTTAACACTTAATAGGTGTTGATCCGGAAAACATAATGTGTAAAGCGGGTGTAAGGTTCAGTTGAAAGAAGGAGAATCTGCCTATCCCATCTCAGCTGGACAGCAATCACCTGAAACATTCATGGAATCTCAGAGATCTGCACCTGCACTCCAAGGAGGTTCCCAGCACTGAAAGCACGCCCAAAGTGGTGTGAGCTTTGGCTCAAATGTACCCCTTAAAGCATATCTCAGAGCACTTTTTTCCTCCTCCCCAGCACGCAGAAAGGGCACTCTTCCTTTTCCAGTAAGGGCAGAAAGCAGCTATTAACAGTAATTGGCTTTTGAGTTGGGCCTAATGCAACTCTCGAGCCCTTTAGGGGACCTTCTGTTGCACCTCCTTATTACAAACGTGGCATCACATGTGGCGCCATGGAAAAGCTGTGTTGGCGAAAGAAAACAGGCTGCTGCGAGGCGCTTCTTTCTCATGATGAAGCACCAGCAACTGATCCAGCAGAGGACAAATCCGCAATGCCGGGAGAGAGAATTTAGCGGTTGTCAAGGTGGTGTGGGGTCTCCCTTAAGAAGAATGTCCATGGTTGGCAGGAGAAAAGCTTGCCTATCTAGCCAAACTGATAGTCGTTCTTGGTTTTGTCATGAGTAAAAAGTAAGTTTTGTCATGAGCAAAAAGTCTGCTGAGGACATGCACTATAGTCTTGTCCCTTCCACCCCACTAACCAGGTCAGATCTAAAATGGCTGTTCCTCTTGTTGCTTTTCCCACTTTCTGGACAATGAAGTTGTCTGCAAGGCCAGTGAGGAATCTGTTTGACCTTATGCTCTTGGCTGAGTTTGACATCCAACAAATATCTGGGTAATTGAAGTCCCCCATTACTACTATCTCCCTTCCTTTTGCATGCTTGGCCATCTGTTCCAGGAAGGCATCATCTATGTCCTCCGTTTGGCTTGGGGATCTATAGTAAACTCCCACAATGAGGTCACTGTTATTCTTCTCTCCCTTAATTTCGACCCAAATGCTCTCACTTTGGCTTTGAGGTTCTAAATCTTCCACTGAGAAAACAGGATTTAACGTAGCTGTTCAAGACTTCTTTTCCCACAGTCAGCAGAGCAATTCTAGCAGCCGCCAGGTGGTGTTTGAACGCTTGAGATATCTGAGAAACCACATTCTCCTGTGTCAACTTGTCCATTCATTCAAGACAGCAGTTGAGGGTCTCCTCTGAATGAGGTGCACAATGCAAGGCTCCATGGAAGATCCTTTTTGGTGGTGGCTCCACAGCTGTGGCTTAGTCTCTCCACTAAAGTGTGCTTTGCCTCTACAGCAGAGGCGAGGAACCTGATCACCAGATCCTCCCATCTCCTACTCTTGCAGGCCAAATGTGATAGGTGGGGAATCTGCATGCTGTTTTCAGGAGCGCATTATTTTTTTTAACGCACACTTTCTGCTAATCACTCTTATTGCTAATCTCTATAACCTGGAAAACCATCAAATCCAAGATTGTGTTTTGAGCCATGATTGCAATCTTGTATAAAGACCAGGCTGAGGCTATGGGCAGCCTCTCTAAGACTCAACACCTTATTCAAAGCAAGACTGGGATAACCCTCAAGGCGAGAAGTGCAGGAGTAGGCAGAGGCAGTGAAGGGAAGATGAGGGACTCTAAACAGAGAGCTCAACCCTCAGTTCGGGAAAGTGTAGTCAGGAGTCATGGCCTCTAGTTGGGTCTGTAACTCAGCACCAGCAAGGCCAGGCCGAGACATTTTGGCACCTGAGGCAAACCACAAAATGATTCCCACCCCAGCAGGGAAGAAGAGATGAGTGAAGATCCACATTGGGGGGGGGAGAAGAAGAAGAAGAATTTGGATTTGATACCCCACTTTATCACTACCTGAAGGAGTCTCAAAGTGGCTAACATTCTCCTTTCCCTTCCTCCCCCACAACAAACACTCTGTGAGGTGTGTGGGACTGAGAGACTTCAGAGAAGTGTGGCCGGCCCAAGGTCACCCAGCAGCTGCATGTGGAGGAGCGGGGAATCGAACCTGGTTCACCAGATTACGAGTCTACCGCTCTTAACCACTACACCACACTGGCTACACCACTGGAAAGGGAGAAAGGAAGATCTACACTTAGTACAAGGGGGTGGAATCAAAGCAAACTTAGCTGACGGTTGCCCTGAAAATCAAAGGACATTGCAGGAGGGAAGAGTCTGTTCTGAAACATGCTGAGCAGGTGCAGAACCCAGGAGACCCCACCATTTCCTTCCTAGGGATGGGACAAGACCAGCAGCTCATCCTACTCACCAAGAGACCACTGTAGAGACAGCATTGTTGAGGGCTGCCAAGAAAACAGCAGATCCAGCCTCCAAGCAGTGTGTCACAGCCATTGCTGCCACTACGACAGCGGCGGTAGCAGTGAGCGATGCTTTCCTTGGAGGCCAGATCGGCTGCCCCTGTGAATTCTGCCACCCAAGGCTGTTGCCCCACCTTGCCTCATGGGTGGGCCGGCCCTACTTGACAGGGACAAGTGGTGCAACACAGACCACGTCTGAGCTTGTGGATTTGCTGCCACAAATCCAGCAAAAGGATTAGGTTTCCTCGATTCCTCTTTGACATTTTAGGAGAATACTTAATCCCCATTTAAGTCTTAAGGTTCTTCAATCCCTGTTTTACAAGCTTGGTTGGCAACAGCACCGTAAATGATTTGGTGGTTTGAGAGCAGTCCGCCCCGGGGTGTACCGCTGGTCCCTATAGAAACTCAGCTCTGCAGACAGTTCCTCATCCTTCCCCCCAGGACAGCACTCAAGTCAGTCCCCAAGTACAAGCTCAGCAAATATCTCCAAAATTGAAATCATGGATGAAAAGGTCCTCTGGGCAAGGAGGGAAGACTCAGGGAATCCTAATTGGTTTAGGGGAGTGGCTGTGCAAGAGGACAGGTGTTAGCATAATGTTTTGTTTTGTTTTGTTTTGATTGCACTGTGTTGCATCCGTGATGGAATTGCGTAACAAACTGTCTGCAACAAACCACTTCACCTACACAACGCAACCTCTGGGTCCATTTCTGCTCAAGCATCTTCAGTGGTATGAAGTGCCTTCTATCAGCTTCAGCGGGTGGCCCAGTTATGCCCCAATCAGGACATCTTCTGCTTCTGTGCTCTGGTGACCTCTAGGCAAAATTACCTCAATTCGTTATACAGTGGTACCTCTGGTTACGTACTTAATTCGTTCCGGAGTCTGTTCTTAACCTGAAGCCCCACTTTAGCTAATGGGGCCTCCCGCTGCTGCCGCACTGCCGCCACATGATATGTGTTCTCATCCTGAAGCAAAGTTCTTAACCCGAGGTATTATTTCTGAGTTAGTGGAGTCTGTAACCTAAAGCATATGTAACCTGAAGCGTATGTAACCCGAGGTACCACTGTACAAGGGGCTGCCTTTGAAGACAGTTTTGAAGCTGTAACTGGTGCAGAATTCAGTGGCTAGGCTGCTCACCAGGGCAAAACAGCCAGGGCAAATAGCACCAATCCTGGCCCAACTGCACTGACTATGGTGACCAGGCAATCGTGTAATAACACAAGGCTGCTGTAAGAGGTTAGTTTGCTGCATCCATGAACATTTTTGGCTAATGTGGTACCTCGGGTTAAGAACTTAATTCATTCTGGAGGTCCGTTCTTAACCTGAAACTGTTCTTAACCTGAGGTACCACTTTAGCTAATGGGGCCTCCCGCTGCCACCGCGCGATTTCTGTTCTCATCCTGAAGCAAAGTTCTTAACCCAAGGTACTATTTCTGGGTTAGCAGAGTCTGTAACCTAAAGTGTCTTTAACCTGAAGCATCTGTAACCCAAGGCACCACTGTACTTAAGTTGCCAATCCTCTTTAGTTGGGACCTTGCTCACTTTCCATTTTTGGGCTAACAAAATGTGGGCCGCAGTTGTTACATACATAAATAACCTTTTCTGACACCTGGGAATACATGCCCTTGCATTCTCTGCCATAGACTCACTAACTGTTTTCAGGACTAATTTCATTCTCAGTGTTCTCTATCTGCAAAATGGGTTAATGTGTTCTAGAATCTACTAAAGGCTTAATTCCTTAATAATACTCTACATATAGACTTATGCCTTGACATGTAATTGCAGCTAGGCTCGTCTTGCCTGACTTGTGTGCTGTGTGCACTTTTGATTTCTGCTTTGTGCTTTGACTCTGCTGGTAATTTGTATAGGGTATGGATTCTGCACAACCAAAAAACAACAACCCCACAATCCATGCACAAGAGGGAGATAGCAGCAGGTTTGGATGAATCCCAAGGTTTGTGGAAGTCAGAAAAAAGTAGAAAAAGAAACAAGAAGAGGACAAAAGCAGCCTCTGAGAACTAAGCAGAACCATGGCCACAGAAGGCTGGCTAATTGTTGGAGAAAACCAAGGGGGTGTCAAATGGAGTGCAGTAGTACCTTGGAAGTCAAACAGAATCCGTTCCAGAAGTCCGTTCAACTACCAAAACATTTGAAAACCAAAACGTGGCTTCTGATTGGCTGCAGGAAGTCCTGCAGCCAATCAGAAGCCACAGAAGCCCCATCGGACATTTGGCTTCCAAAAGAACGTCCGAAAACCGGAACACTCACTTCTGGGTTTCGATCGTTTGGGAACCAAAACGTTCAAGAACTAGGCTGTTTAAAAGCCAAGGTGCAACTGTATCCTAGAAATGGGCATGCCTGGCTAAACACCCAGTCCCACTAAGAGAACAGAATATCCAAGAAGTTCTTCCATTCCCTGAGAAATGCTTTGCTTCCACCAGCGACTATGCAAAGCTTTTTTTAAAAAAATATTGTTGCCTGTCATAATGAGTTTGCTTGATTTACATAATGCCTAGCAGGCACCATCTGATGAAGACTTTTTCCGTGTCTTTGATGTGCTAGGGAAGTAATGTTGAGGAAGAAATTAACATAGGAAAAATAATGAATGTGGGCTTTTAATTTGTGTTTGCGTGTTAGACACACAGAGAGAGGCATTAAATTTTAATTCTATATTACATGTTTACTTAATTCATGTATTCATTACATTTCAGGAGGCGCAGCTACAACCTGGAAAATGTTAGTGCTGCAATTTTTTTTTCCTTTTTAATGATGGGGTTGCCTTTAATATATATTTGACTGTATTATGTTGGCTGACAGGGCGTCCCTTATTCTAATTCATCCCCTTTTCTTGGTGTCACAGTGGATTCATTTAAAAAAAATAATCCCATATCCAAATGAGACTATCACATGGTTAAATTAGTGCTGGATAGACCCAGAACATCTTCATCATCTGAATTATATCCTGACCTTCCTCCTCAAGTAGCAAATGGATACCCAATTTCAAAACAAAAAATCACCATGAAAACACTCCAAAAGTTTTAAAGCTTTCTAAAAACAGTTACAATGGAAAAAACTAAAAGCAGTTACAGTCTATATATATATATATATATATATATATATATATATATATATATATATATGCTTTCGTAGATTTTCACGGGTACAGGAATGCAGGTTTTGGTGTCTTCGGGTGTCTTCCCGTGTAAGAGTCGGGGTGTCTGTGCGACGTTTCGACGAGGTCTCACTCGTCATCTTCAGGCTGGTGCTTTCGGCTTCTTGTTACTGGAACAGAGCTGTTCCAGTAACAAGAAGCCGAAAGCACCAGCCTGAAGATGACGAGTGAGACCTCGTCGAAACGTCGCACAGACACCCCGACTCTTACACGGGAAGACACCCGAAGACACCAAAACCATATATATATATATATATATATATGCAGGTTTTGGTGTCTTCGGGTGTCTTCCCGTGTAAGAGTCGGGGTGTCTGTGCGACGTTTCGACGAGGTCTCACTCGTCATCTTCAGGCTGGTGCTTTCGGCTTCTTGTTACTGGAACAGAGCAGAATCTGGTGTTTGAGTTCCTATAAATACTGTTGAGGGGTGTGGTGTATAGCCTCCAACGTTCTGGGCAGAGAGGAAGTTCCTAGATTAGTGTGCCTCTTCTTCTTTTGTTCCTTAATTACTTGAGGGATATCTTGAGTGATTTCATGAGTGATATTCTGAATACCACTGGGTGGGTCATTAAGTGTAGATTAGTTGCTAAAGCTTTTGTGTCTTGACCTCTTGAGCTTGTGAAGACTTTTTCTGAGAAGATGGCTGTGCTGCATTTAGTTGTGCTCTGGCTTGGCTTCGTGTATAGGGGCGAGCTGTGGTTTTGTGCCTTGTGCCAGCCAGATCTGTGTAGGGATTGCAGGGGGGTGCAGCATCCGGAGGTGCCACTATAGTTTGGCTACTGGATGGAGTCTGTAATATGTCTGTGGAGAGGGTCTGGGTTTGGGTCTGGTGTGGTTGATTGGTGACGGCGTTCTGTGTGCCTCTGGTTCTGGTGTCGGTTTTTGTGGGGAGGGCTAATTTCCAGATGTCTGGCAGGCGGGACGTGTCGTCACGCTTGTTCATGTTGTGAGGGTGTTTCTCTATCTCGATGGCTTCCATGATTATTCTCTTGTGGTGATGTTCCGTGTTAAAGAGCAATTTGGAATCTGCAAAATTAATTTCGTGTCCTGTTTCTTTCATGTGTTGGAAAAGAGAGGAAGTTTTTTCTTCTTTTTTGACGGCATTCTTGTGTTCTGCGATACGTGCATTTATTCGTCTGTTTGTTTGTCCAATGTACGTGGCTGGGCAGACTTTGCAGGGTATTTCATAGACCCCTTGGTTTTCCAGCTGGATTTTGTCTTTTGGGTTTCTGAGGATATTGGCTATTTTTTGGTTGGTGCAGAAGGCTGTTTTGATATTGTGTTTATGGAGGATTTTGCTGATTTTGTCTGTAGTGCCCTTGATATAAGGAAGGAGGGCCATGCCATTGTTTTCTTCTGTGTCTTGGTTTTTGGGGGGTGTTTCTTTTTGGATTAGCTTCGTAACCCTGTTTTTCTGGTATCCATTGGCGATTAACACATTTGAGAGATTCTGTAACTCAGTTGTCAAGTGGTCTTTGTCAGCCAGGCGTTTGGTTCTGGAGATGAGAGTCTTGGCTACGGAGTTTATTTGTCCATCCAGTAGCCAAACTATAGTGGCACCTCCGGATGCTGCACCCCCCTGCAATCCCTACACAGATCTGGCTGGCACAAGGCACAAAACCACAGCTCGCCCCTATACACGAAGCCAAGCCAGAGCACAACTAAATGCAGCACAGCCATCTTCTCAGAAAAACTCTTCACAAGCTCAAGAGGTCAAGACACAAAAGCTTTAGCAACTAATCTACACTTAATGACCCACCCAGTGGTATTCAGAATATCACTCATGAAATCACTCAAGATATCCCTCAAGTAATTAAGGAACAAAAGAAGAAGAGGCACACTAATCTAGGAACTTCCTCTCTGCCCAGAACGTTGGAGGCTATACACCACACCCCTCAACAGTATTTATAGGAACTCAAACACCAGATTCTGCTCTGTTCCAGTAACAAGAAGCCGAAAGCACCAGCCTGAAGATGACGAGTGAGACCTCGTCGAAACGTCGCACAGACACCCCGACTCTTACACGGGAAGACACCCGAAGACACCAAAACCTGCATTCCTGTACCCGTGAAAATCTACGAAAGCATATATATATATATATATATTAGCAATTACACCTAAAAGCATTCTTTCATCGGGTTTGTCAGGAATGGTGTTCTTCAGCCACTGAATGTCTGGGTAAATAGGAATGTTTTCACATTCTTCCTGAATGTTAAAGGGGGAAAGTTCCAGAAGAATTTCAGAGGTCTCCTCTCCAACTGAGAGGCACATTCTGTTATCTCAAAGCATTTGTCTTGGCATTCAAGGCCTCACTCTGCCTGTTCCACAGAGTCCCAGCCCTTCCCCACCCCCTTGGACATTCCACATTCTTCAGTGGACTTTTAAAGGTTAGGATTTTGCAAGTGAAAGAAAGGTAGATGTGGAGGGCACCTTAGGAGTGGTCCGCAGGACCCAATTTGACCCAATTGCTCCAGTTGCCTTAAAGTCAGCCCTGATAAGACTGTGCAGGGGTTGGACTGACAAGCCCTGCACCTCCTAGGTCCCTGGTGTCACCATTCAGAGTACAGACTCAAGGAATTGTTATGGAAATAAAGGGGGGCATTTATTGGAAATCAGTTTTGTCACCTCTCCCCCCCCCCTCAAACCCCAAGACAATGAGCCCAGCCACCTTTTATTCACAGTCGCATAAGCACTACACTACAGCATAGCCACAAACTTGTACGGTCAACCGCTGAAATACATACCCAATATGTAGCAATGGAGATTTATGTTACTGCTTTATGAATGAACACTGTGTTTTATGAATGGACTCTGCATTTTGTGAATTACCTAAGTGCCACCAATAGGGAGCTCTAGAATCTGACACCAATCGGGTACTACCAAACAGTGACCCCCTATTGCTGAAAGCAGGTAACCAGCAGGGAATGCTTCAGCTCAGCCTTTGCACTGTCGGCTGAACACCCCCTGCTATGCAGATAATGGATGCCCTTCTGGCATCCTGGCCAACTCTATTGTTGTTGTTGTTTAGCCGTTTAGTCGTGTCCGACTCTTCGTGACCCCATGGACCAGAGCACGCCAGGCACTCCTGTCTTCCACTGCCTCCCGCAGTTTGGTCAGACTCATGTTTGTAGCTTCGAGCCAACTCTATTATGCTGGTGTAAACCCTGGTGCAAAGTCTTCCAAAGTCTTCCTAATTTATAAAGTTCCAAAATACAGGCCAAAAGAGAGCAGGTCTGGGAAGTGCGAGGCCCTGCTCCATATAACTCCTGACCTGTCAATTGATAGAGTGCCCACTTGCCCTCCTTCTTGACATGGAATGCTCTCTATTGGAGTCTCCAGGTCCAGTACAAAGACCATAAGGAGGGTTGGGACCATAAGGTTGGGAACCTTGAAGTTCCCAACAGCTGTTAATCAAGCAAGCAAGCAAGCAAGCACACAGGTCACCTTTGTCACAGTCAGGATGCCTATGTCCTGGCCAGGCCTGCACCCAATCTTGTTTTTGTACAATCTTGTTTGTAACCAAAATTATATTTTCTTTCATTTGCAAGGAATCGTACAAAGCGAAGTGGCACTAATAAAGAAAAGTTTACAAAATCCAAATAATGCAGCTGCTGGATACAGCCATGTGCACCCCTAAAATGTGTCCCGGACCATCGCCATGGCTGCCCCGCCCCACACTAAGCCACTGAATGCATGACCTCCAGAATTGTAACAGTTCTACACTGCTGTGTAGACTTAGCTCAGAGGTGGGATTGAATGTGGTTGCTGGAGTCTCAAGGCCACCAGCTGCCTGTTAGGTAGCGAAGGGGACTTGGAAGTCATGCCTGCAGGTGGGTCTACCTGGTGCACAGCAGGTCTGTTTGGAAGAACCATGGCATACAAAGAAGCTGGGATGGTGATGGGTTTAGTGTTGACCTGCCTGGCAGATGACAGCAGAGAAGTGAGGCCTCAGTCATCTGCACCTGTTGTCCTTCTCAAAGACCATCTGTATTATTATCATTAACCGTAATGGTTTGTTATTCATGAGAATGACACGTTGGAACTAGTCTTGTCTAAGGCAGTTTTATGGGGACATCCAAAGTGTAGGGTGAACGCAACCTGTCATTTTGTGATGCCTCTTAAATGTGGTTTCTCATATGACTGTCACCATCACACAGTCAGAATTGACGAAGCTGCTGTTCAGGTTCAGTTGCAACCGGCAAAGCCTTTATTAGCCTTTATTAGAAACAAGTGGGTTGATTAAACAACAAAATGAGCAAGTTGTGTGGATTAGCAGAATAGGTGCCAGAAGCAAAAAAAAAATAATGCAGAAAGATGATCACTTCAACAGAAGGCTGACACAGAGCAATGCTTCCTGAACACTTTCTCCCCCTTTCACTGCAGTCCCCTGCAGGTTACCAAAAGGAGTTTTTCCATGTTTGCAGAAATCTCCCCCTCTTTCAGCTCAGCCTTATTCAGAAGTAGAAGTGACCGGAAGCCATTAAAAACTGAAACCAAGAATTAAGATGTGGGTATTTCAACATAGTTGGCCTTTGCTGGAAATTAACCTTAGTCCCAATCTAGCCATGCAACGGAAATGGTAGGGGATAAGAAATTAGGCTGTTCTTTCATGGTGTGGCATGTACTTCGCCTGGCACATTTTCTAGCAGGCTGCGGTATGTCTGGATCTCTTGCTCCAACCGGTTCTTAACATCCAGGAGCTCTTTGTATTCCCGGTCCTGGCCCTCCATTTCCAAGCGCAGCTCTGCCAGCTGCTGCTCCATGCAGGAGATGCGATCCTGTATTTCAGCTAGTTGAGCATTGTAGCGATGTTCTCCTTCAGCCAAGGACACTTGCAGTGTGTCTCTCTAAAGGGGTGAGGAGGGAACAAGAGGCAGCATCCTAAGTGCCTTAAATGTGTGGGCATGAATGAAAAGCTTTTGGAACCAGAAGCTACACAGAAACCAGAGAGAAAGTACATAGGTGAACATAAATCAAACAAGCCTATCAATGGCTACTAACCATGATGTCTGTATACTACCCCCAGGATCAGGGTGCTATTCCTCTGAATGCCAGTTGCTGAGGAACAGACTGCCAATGATGCTCAATGTGGCCTACAACATGGGGGGGGGGGTGCGGGTGGCGCTGTGGTCTAAACCACGAGCCTCTTGGGCTTGCCAATCAGAAGGTTGGCGGTTTGAACACCTGCGACGGGGTGAGCTCCTGTTGCTCTGTCCCAGATCCTGCCAACCTAGCAGTTCAAAAGCACACCAGTGCAACTAGATAAATAGCTACCGCTGTGGTGGGAAGGTAAAGAAGAAGAAGAAGAAGAGGAGGAGGAGGAGGAGGAGGAGGAGTTTGGATTTGATATCCCGCCTTTCACTCCCCTTCAGGAGTCTCAAAGCGGCTAACATTCTCCTTTCTCTCCTCCCCCACATCAAACACTCTGTGAGGTGAGTGGGGCTGAGAGACTTCACAGAAGTGTGACAGTCACAGAAGTGTGACTGGCCCAAGGTCACCCAGCAGCTGCATGTGGAGGAGCGGAGACACGAACCCGGTTTCCCAGATTACGTGACTACCGCTCTTAACCACTACACCACACTGGCATTTCCGTGCGCTCTGGACCTATCACGGTGCTCCGTTGCAACAGAAGTGGTTTAGTCATGCTGGCCATGCGACCAGGAAAGCCGTCTGTGGACAAACGCCAGCTCCCTCAGCCTGAAAAGCAAGATGAGTGGTGCAACCCCATAGTTGCCTTTGACTGGACTTAACTGTCCAGGGGTCCTTTACCTTTACCCCTTTTTTACCTCATGTGACACCTTTGCTGAAGCCTCATCTAGTATCAAGCCAGGTTCAAAGTCTCTTCCATTAATCTACAAAGCCCTGAACAACCTAGAGTAGCTTAGGGACTGTCTGAAACCTTATATCCCAGCTCGATCACTGAGATAATTATTTTATGTATTAATGATTGCAACAGTGTTCCAATGCCACTCTGCTTTGTCCTGCCCCACCAACCACTACTGGACCTAAGTTAACTGAGCGCTCTCACCTTGTGCACCCAAGCATCTGTACCCACTAAATATCTGGAGAGGACCCCATGGCATGGCATGATTGAAACCAAGGGATTTGTGGACATGATTAGTCCCAGGATGGAAGACCCACCGTGACTCCACCATGTGAGTTGCTCTGAGCCGCAAAAAGGATAGAGCAATAAGATGCATCCCGCAGTCGCTCTCCTTACCCGATTGCGCTGGGCTTGGAGATCAATCTCTAAGGCCTGCAGCTGACGTTTCAGCTCAGTGGCCTTATGGTTGCCATCCTCAGCTTCCTTGCTAGTGGTGCAGATTTCCTGGTTCACTTCCTCCAGCTGAAACACAGATTGACTGAAACATCAGCATTTTCAGAGGTTTTAGGCACTATTCGGTATGCGGGGCGGGGGAGTGGAACATTGGCTTTGGCAGAACAAAAGGAAAGGAAAGAGCACATTCTTTTCTATTTTAGAGATGCTGAGCCAGGATTGTATATGCTTTGATTCCCCCCCCTTTTTTTTTTTTAAGGCTATAGTTATTGCAACCTGAATAACATTGCACTTTTGGATATACTGCTGCACGGCATTCTTCCTACTTCTTTGATTAGCCAAAGGGAAGAGCAGTGGCGAGACCTGGGTTCCAATCTCCATGCAAGGTCATGAAGCTTGCTGGGTTACCATCTCCCAGCCTAATCTACCTCACAGGCTTGTTGTGAGGATGCAATGGAGGAGGTGGGAGGAACCACACATGGTCTTGGGGGGAAGGTGTGGGTGTAAAAGTAGTGAATAACAAAACAACGCAGTGCATCGTACCACCAGCATCACTCTGGAGACTCCTGCAGCCCCTGCCCTTTTCCCATCAGACTTCTTCTTCTTTTAAAGTTTTGCTCTCTAACAGGGGCCAGATTCATTTACCTTGCCTTCATACCACTCTGCAACCTCCTTGCGGTTTGAGTCGATCGTCGCTTCGTACTTGCATCTTATCTCCTCCAGGATTTTCTTCAGATCTCGACTGGGGCAGGCACTGATTTCCAGGTTGACATCACTTGAACAAAGTTTTTGCAAAGAGATTAATTCCTGCAAAGAGAACTTTGATGAGAACCATGCCTTTGCTGTTGTATTATAAAAGGGCTGGCTGCATCAACTGTTCAACCTTTCCTGTAGAACGACATAAGAAAAGCCTGCCATTGTCCCATCTAGTCCAGCATCCTGTTCTCACAGTGGCCAATCAGATGGCTGGACCAGAGCACAAGAGAACTCTCCTCTCCTGCAGTTTCCAGCAACTGGTATTCAGAAGCATAACTTACTACATGGAGAAAGAGAATAGACCTTATGGCTAGTTACCATGGATAGCCCTCTCCTCTATGAATTTGCCCAATCCTCTTTGAATTTGTGTGTGTGTTTGAAATCATGAATGTAATCTGTTTGGGGGCACTTTGTGTCAAAAAGTGGCTTGTGCCAATTTTTTGTATAATGTACGCAGTTCATGCATGCGTTGTTTTTATGAAAACGAGGGGCTCTTATTTTGTTGAGCCAACCATGTACCTCTTCGTGGTTCTTTTTGAGACCAGACAGTTCTTCTTGCAGTGACTCCAGTTCAGCTTCCATGTCAGTCTTACAGCTGGCCAGTTGATCCAAAATAGGGTATAAGCCATTAATGTCAGCCTCCACATTCTCACAAAGGCCACACTCAGTATCAAGCCTATATTGACAAAAAAGAAAGGGCTCTGAGACTTAGCTGCACTCTATTTACCATATTTTTCACTCTATAAGACACACCAGACCACAAGACGCACCTAGTTTTTGGAGGAGGAAAACAAGAAAAAAAATATTCTGAATCTCACAAGCCAGCACAGCAAGAGGGATCGCTGCGCACTGAAAGCAGCAATCCCTCTTGCTGTTCTGGCTTCTGGGATAGCTGCACAGCCTGCATTCACTCCATAAGACGCGCACACATTTCCCCTTACTTTTTAGGAGGGAAAAAGTGAGTCTTATAGAGCAAAAAATACGGTATTTAGTAACCCTGCTTATTTCTGCAGGGCCAGTGCAGTCGCTTAAAAATTAAACTCAAGAGACCTTCCCCATTTTAACACTACTGAGTATGAGCATGCTCAAATGCAGCAACTGACTCAGAGGCTAGACATCAGGTAAAGGTACCCCTGACCATTAGGTCCAGTCGCGGACAACTCTGGGATTGCGGCGCTCATCTCGATCTATAGGCGGTGTTTCTCCACAGACAGCTTCCGGGTCATGTGGCCAGCATGACTAAGCCGCTTCTGGCGAACCAGAGCAGTGCACAGAAACGCCGTTTACCTTCCCGCCGGAGCGGTACCTATTTATCTACTTGCACTTTGACGTGCTTTCAAACTGCTAGGTTGGCAGGGACCGAGTAGGGACCGAGCAACGGGAGCTCACCCCGTCACAGGGATTCGAATCGCCGACCTTCGGATTGGCAAGCCCTAGGTTCTGTGGTTTAGACCACAGCACCACCTGTGTTCCAACTAGACATCGGGGGAACAGTATTATTATTTTTTAAATGTGTTGGTTTCTTATTTGTTATTTGCATTTCCACCAAACGATGCTCAAGGGGGCTAACAACAATAACAACACAGATGATCAAATATTATGAAAACACAATAAAACACCAAAGTAAGGCCAGTAAAATGACAATTTGACACAAGACCCGGCTAAATAAAAACTCATACGTCTTCTGGTGGAGAATTATGAGATATGGGGTTAGCTGGGCCTTCTTAGCAAGCTGGGGTTGTTGTTTTTACAGGCCTTCAGAATCTGTGCACCTGACAGAAGTACTTCAGGTAAACCCACAGAAACGCTCCACTGCTTTATGCTGGAGCTATAGGTTTAATGAGACACAGTAAGAACATAAGAGCTCTTGCTAGATCAGGCCAGTGGCCCATCTAAGTCCAGCATCCTGTTCTCACAGTGGCCCACCAGTTGCCCATGAGAAGACTGTGTGCAGAGCATGGGAAGAAGAAGAAGAAGAAGAAGAAGAAGAAGAAGAAGAAGAAGAAGAAGAAGAAGAAGAAGAAGAAGAAGAAGAAGAAGAATAGTAGTAGTAGTAGTAGTAGTAGTAGTTTGGATTTGATACCCCGCTTTATCACCACCCTAAGGAGTCTCAAAGCGGCTAACATTCTCCTTTCCCTTCCTCCCCCACAACAAACACTCTGTGAGGTGAGTGGGGCTGAGAGACTTCAGAGAAGTGTGACTGGCCCAAGGTCACCCAGCAGCTGCATGTGGAGGAGCAGAGACACGAACCCGGTTCCCCAGATTATGAGACTACCGCTCTTAACCACTACACCACACTGGCTCTCTGGGAGAAACTAGATTCTTAACTCCCTAAACAGCCTCAACCATGTATACCTGAAAGAGCATCTCCACCCCCATCACTCAACCCGGACGCTGAGGTCCCGCTCCGAGGGCCTTCTGGTGGTTCCCTCACTGCAACAAGTGAGGTTACAGGGAACCAGGCAGAGGGCCTTCTTGGTAGTGGCGCCCACCCTGTGGAACGCTCTCCCATCAGATGTCAAGAAGTAACTATACAGACTTTAGAAGACATCTGAAGGCAGCCGTATATAGGAAGGTTTTTAATGTTTGATGTTTTATTATGTTTCTGTATATGCTGGAAGCCGCCCAGAGTGGCTGGGGCAACACAGTCAGATGGGCAGGGTACAAATAAAATAGGATGGGAAAAGATTCCCATTCTAGAATGAACAAATTAGCTTTATGCATTTCATGATAAGCCCAGCCCTGATTCATTCATGGCACGCTAAAATTGGTAGGTGTTTGCCATAAATGGAAATGACTAAAGGCTGGCTTTAGTATGATTTGAACGATAAAAGCAATTTGGGATCCTTATGTTCTGTCCCAGCTAGTGCTCCTCCTCTGAGTTTCTTAACATCAAATTAAATTAAAGGAGACATTGCAAAAGAGCTGTGGCTACTGACAAAGTTAGCAGGCCTGGGTCTCTTGTTTAGCAAGGGCCAAACTAGATGCAACTCTAATTGCATTAATGCAATTTACATGCATTTCTTATTACATAAATAGCAGTGTAATGGTGGGTGAACCTGAGCAGTCTCGGGACAGGGGTGGAGGAGGAGAGGGTTCACGTCTTTCTGCCGCTGCCTCAGTCCCAATAAAAACCCTTCTCCAGAGCAGGAATGGGAGAGAAGATTAACTCGTTGCTCATTTAAAGCGAGCTTGCACCATCGGCACTTTCTAAAACAAAACAGGGATTGGAACACAGTGGCCCTTCAAAATTTGCACGTTCAGAAGCAATACATGAACCAAAACACAGCCATCCTTCAAAAGTCACATTTAATTTTGCAGCACAGTTCTCCAACTGAGGAGGTTGTACAAAAATGCATGTGACTGGGTAAAGTGTGCACAGAAGTACATAAATTAGTGTGATGTCTAAAGTCTTGGAGACATCTGCACACCTCCCCTGTTTATACACCCATTCCAGCCATCTTCCCCAACCTAATCCAAGTTTTCTGCAAATATGAATTTAACAGTGACACAAAGATTTCAGGCTCAAAAGGCAAGAGACGTTCAGAGCGATGCATAACTCACTTGTGCTTCATGTCTTCAACGTTCAGGTGATTGTTGTCAATCTTGATAATTATGCTGTTGTTCTCTACCGTTGTACATACAATCTGGGGTGGGATGGGAGAGAGAAATGGAATTTGTTAATTTTTCCTGATCTATACAAAGACCAAAGAATGAAGTCCAGAGCTGAATGATGAAAAAGCTGATTTGGGTAGATGGCTTTCTTTGCCTACAACACAAGAACTACAATGCACACACTGGCCTGGTTCACACAACAGTGGTAAGCCAATCGGGATAGCAAGAAGGGGTGGGCTTCCCCAGAGCCGCTAACAACCATTTTGTTCCTCCCCAGTCCTTTTTGCTCTCATGCCATACTGGGCTAAGCCATGGTTTGGCTTAGCCTTCAATCCGGACCAGTATTCATGGTTAAGAACTGTCCTCACCAACCACAAGCTGTAGCCAAGAATAAATCTTTGGGGCAGCAAGTTATTTACGTTCCCTTTTTAAGCCAAGGCTACCTCATTTCCGCACAAGAACCAAAGCACAGCTGTCCTTCAAAATTCGCAGCTCTCTGAACTTTGCAGTACAGTTTTCCAGCCAAGTGATGGGTCTTAAAATGCATACACTGGGGTGAGGTGTCCACAGAAATGCATATATTGCTAAAAACAACATACTGAAAAGCATTATTTTCAGAGAAATTGCTTTACATAAATGTGTGTATTTGACAGAATAACACACACAAACGTGTATATTGGGAGAAATTCACATAAAAATGCTGCTCAGTTTTCAAAAGGGCGTTTTATTTATTTATTTAAATCACAGACCAATATGGAAATGTGAAGAACTGAGATTAAGACTGGGAAAATGAGAAACAGAGGTAACTGAACTTGACAGATTTGGCCATCCCTGGTGAGGAAAGGAGCTTAGCCACAAGTCCCTGTTTGTACAACATGCTAAGTCAGGCATAGGCAAACTACGGCCTTCCAGATGTTTGGGACTACAACTCTCATCATCCCTAGCTAACAGGACCAGTGGTCAGGGATGATGGGAATTGTAGTCCCAAACATCTGGAGGGCCGGAGTTTGCCTATGCCTGTGCTAAGTCAATCCTTGGCTTAGCTCAGCACAGCACCACAAATGACTGTGGAGAAGCAAAGAGGCTCCAAGTCCCTCTCCAAGTCAACACATCCACATGACCCCAGCAAGCCATCGCTGGGCTTATCATGTCATGTAAACCAGGCCACCAGGAATGCTTTGAGTGTTCCTGAGAGATGACATTCCTACCTGGTTTTGAAGCTTCTCAATCTGCTGGTAATAGTGGCTGTAGTCCTTCAGTTCACCAGCCAACCTGTTCTTGGCATGGAAATCACTGATCTTGGACTGAAGCTCAGCATTTTCAGCCTCCAGGCATCGCACTTGGTCTATATAACTGGCCAAGCGGTCATTGAGGCCCTGCATGACCGCCTTTCCGTCAGTAGAAGAAAAGACAATGCCGCAAGCTTCGGGATCACCACCCGTCCCGCCAACTCCATTGCCAGCTCCATCGGACCTGACTTCAGCTAGCCCATACCCATATCCAAATGGAGGATAACCGCCATGGTTACCACTGGGGCAGCTACCTGTACTCATTCTCCTCCTATGGTCACCCCTGATAAATGTACCATGACAACCGCTGCTCAGAAAGTTGCTTTGGCCAATTCCATAGTCATGGGTGGAACGACCTTCAAAGCGGGAGGAATTGCCTCTGGCACTACCGAGCCCACAAGAGGTGTGATAGCTGGAAGAGACAGAGGAAAACCTGGACCTCCCATTCGAGCCAACACTTGCGCTATTTCTTCCCACAATTACTGGACTGTGCACGGTGCTGCTTCTCATAGCGAGAGCAACTTGGAGCTCCAACCCAAAGCAGAAGCCAGCGCTCAAGGTTTGACACTCAGTCAGAGTGTGCCGCGGTTATCCTGCAGGTCTCGATTTATACCTTTTGCTAAGGGTGTCACCATGGGGAAGGAGGGCTGATTTGTCTTCTCGCAGGTTTGCTGCTGGCTTCTCCTTCGTCCCACTGGCAATTTGCCTCCAGATGACCCCACCAAATAGGCAGTTTCTTCACACATCAACTGCTCGTTTTAAACAAGGTTGCCACACCAGATGTTATTAAAGTTGTACAGAATCATCAAAAGTTTGCCTTGTTTTTCTTAAGGAGAGGAAACGGGAGTTCCTTGAAGCAATTGGGGGGGAAACCCTTTTGTTGTCCATATTATGAGATGGAATCAATGCTGGCCAAAGACATTTCACTACCTTGGGGGTACTGCTGGATCCATTGCTGATAATAATAATAATAATAATAATAATAATAATAATAATAATAATAATAATAATAATAATAATTTGTTACTTATACAGCGCCCATCTGGCCGGGCCTCCCCAGCCACTCTGGGCGGGTCCCAACAGAATATTAAAAACAATATAAAACATCAAACATTAAAAATTTCCCTAAACAGGGTTGCCTTCAGACGTTTTCTAAAAGTCAGATAGTTGAGGCTCACATAGCCTGGCTGTTTCAGAGTGCTTTCCATCAGCTTCAGCTGGTGGCACAGCTGTGCCCCTATTTGGTCAGGGACAACTTCTGTTGTCTATGCTCTGCTAACCTCTAGGCTAGATTACTGCAGTGTGTTATACATGGGGCTACATTTAAAGATGTTTCAGGAACTTCAGCTAGTGCAAAATTCAGCAGCCAGGTTGCTCACCAGGACAAGATGGTTTGAGCATCTAACACCAATCTTGGCCCAACTGCACTGGCTGCCAATCAGTTTCTGGGCCCAATTCAAATGGCTGGTTTTGACCTATAAAGCCTTAAATGGCTCAGGATCACAATACCTCAAGGAGCCACCTCTTCCCATATGAACCAGTCTGGAGCCTGTGATCATAATCTAAGGCACTTTTGGTGTGCCCTGTCAATAGAAGGTCCAGAGGGTGGGAACATGAGAACAGGTCTTTTCTGCAGTGGCTCCCCACTTGTGGAATGCTCTCCCCAGGAAGGCTTGCCTGGCACCTTCATTACTTATCTTTAGGTGCCAGGCAAAAACATGCCTCTTCTTCCAGGGCTTGGGCTAATTAAACAATATATGACCTTTTAAACTGGGGGAGGTTATTGTTTTGTTTGTTACTGTGTGTTTTTATTATTTTTCTATAGTAAACTACCTTGCGATTCTCAAGTGAAACGCAGTATAGAAGATAAATAAGTAAAGGCGCTTCCACCAACCTTGCTCAGGCCAAAACCTTAAAATGTCTTGCTTTACCATTAAGGATTGGAAAGTACATTAATTTCAGTTTCTCATTTTCCCGATCTCAAGTTCATTTCTCTGCATTTCCATGCCAATTTGTAACACAATTATTTATGCCCTCGTGAAAATTCATCAGCATTTTAGTGCAAATATCTCCCAATGAGCATGTTTTTACAAAGTAGTTTTTGCCTAATACAAGGCACCTTTGCATATTATTGTCACTGATACAATGGTACCTCAGGTTACATACGCTTCAGGTTACATACACTTCCGCTTACAGACTCTGCTAACCCAGAAATAGTGCTTCAGGTTAAGAACTTTGCTTCAGGATGAGAGCAGAAATCGTGCTAAAGTGGTGCTTCAGGTTAAGAACAGTTTCAGGTTAAGTACGGACCTCCGGAATGAATTAAGTACTTAACCCACTGTATATGCATTTTGCCACAGTGTGTCCATTTTCATACACATCACTCAGCTGAGGGATTCGGTGCGAAATTCAGAGAAGCGTGAGTTTCAAAGGATGACTATGTTTCAGTTTGTGTATTGTTTCAGAAAGTGTGGAACTGGTGAGTTGGTCTTCAGATGCAAACTGGATTACATTTCTCCCACACCCCTATGCACCCTGGGGAATGCACCCTGATTATGTGATGAGACGGACAAAAGGGGAAGCAGCAATGTTCTCCAACGGGATTGTGGGTGGGGAGGGAGAGACAGTTCTGGGAACAGACTCAACTCTGTGGGAGGGGGAATGTTGCACTGCTCAAGGCCACACACCAGTTCTTCAGTTCTCCTTGCAATTCTTGTTCCTTATTTCATGCTATCTTGAAATACAAACAAGAGAGCCCAGTTCTTCCCCCATCTCCTTGCCTTGCCCTACTAAACAACTCAACTTCCCCAACGGGAAAACAGCATCCCAGCTTCTCCCTAAATGCAAGTCAGCAAAGACTCAAAGACCCGGTTCAAAAGCCCCTCTGGGCAAGGAGGCAGACCTATTACTTTAATTGCAGCTTATGCAGAATGCTTGTTTTCTTTAAAAAAAAATAAGATAATATTATTCATCATGGGATTTTACTCACACTGTTCCTTCAGGACACTTGTACAACTTTTATTTCAAGGTAGGGATGGGGGGGGGGAGCTCGCTTTTAAAGGCAAACCTGACAACTCCATGCTTTCCGAAGCATTATGTGAACCAAAACACAACCATCCTTTGAAATTCCCACTTCTCTGAATTTTGCAACGCAGTTCTCCAGCAAAGTAGTGTGCACAAATATGCATATACTAGGGTAAAGAGGGTATAAAAGTGCATATATATTTGTGAAAATATTGTTTAAAAATTGTTACATTAGGGCAGGCATGGCCAAACTTGGCCCTCCAGATGTTTTAGGACTACATCTCCCACCATCCCTGACCACTGGTCCTGTTAGCTAGGCCATGTCTGCATTAGGGGAAATTACTTTGCAAAAATGTGTACCTTGGGCTAAATTGCACAGGAAAAAATGTGTTCATTCGGAGAAATTTGCACTAAAATACTGGTGAATGTTCATGGGGATTTTGTTTTAGAAAAATCATAAATGGTTGCAGAAATGTAGAGAACTGAATTTAAGACCAGAAAAATGAGAAACCAAGAGAACTGAAATTGACAGATCCCTCCCTCCCTACTGAAGGAGGCCTTTGACTTCCAGAAACATCCCATTGGCCACTGTGGCACACAAGACCACAAGCTCTGATGGGCTTTGAGACCAGCCTTTCCCACATTGTGGCAAACACATCTCCAGCTTGAGATCATATGCTGCAGAATATAGAAAGAGCAGGCGCAGGGAAATCTTCCAACAAATAAGATGGCTTCGTTTGCTGATCACATCGTCTTCACTGGCTTCACTGCCTCAGGAACCACGAGTCACTTTCCTTATCCTTGTCACAAAAGTCTGATCTTTGGGGGAAGTGTGTTTGCGGCACAATACCACCCAATCCGCTGTAGTTGGACAACCTGAACCGACCAATATGTGACTGAATCACACCTGAAAACACTGACCACCTGGCACTGTCCTTCGTCTCTCTCCCACCCACCCCTTTTTACATTCACATATTCACACTTTTTTCCTGTTCATTCACACATTCTTCTGAAGTGCTTAAGAATTCAAAATTGCATGAATCACTTAGATGTCACAATTGGAGTATGTTACACAAATTGTGTGGTTTGCATCCTTGATTCTGGGCGCAAGGTTTTGACAGTCCCTGGTGCACAAGTTGGACAGGGAAGCACATTCTCCTGCATCACCTTCAATGAAGCTATGCTGTTTCCATATGTGGGGCCACCTCAACTAATGGCTAGAAGAAGAAGAAGAAGAGTTTGGATTTGATATCCCGCCTTTCAATCCCTTTAAGGAGTCTCAAAGCGGCTAACATTCTCCTTTCCCTTCCTCCCCCACAACAAACACTCTGTGAGGTGAGTGGGGCTGAGAGACTTCAGCAAAGTGTGACTAGCCCAAGGTCACCCAGCAGCTGCATGTGGAGGAGCGGAGACGTGAGCCCGGTTCACCAGATTATGAGATTACCACTCTTAACCACTACACCACACTGGCTAGATGATACATTTGTCCTGGAGAGGACAACCAGCTACCCAATGCCCTTGCTTGGGGGGGGAGAGAGAGAGAGAGAGAGAGAGAGAGAGAGAGAGAGAGAGAAGAAAAAGCAGCCCAGTCATAAGATATGGACCTCATCTCAGGTTCTCTGAAGCCCAAGAATTGCACTCTCTGCTGAGATCTCCCCCACCTTTCTTTGCCAAGCTGAGGTGGCAGTCATGTTAGGGAGGTAAATAAGGTTTAGCTATTCTTCCATATGTATGTATGTGTGTGTGTGTGTGTGTGTGTGTGTGTGTGTGTGTGTATCAGCCAAGCCCAGCAAAATATCCCAGTTGCAAGTATGAACATCTCCACGTTGTATGTTTGTGAGCATTGCTTTTGACCAAGATGCTAATGAGAACGTCTCATAGCTAATTCTGCACTTATTGGCAACCAAGCTGATTCCTCCAGGAAGCACACAATAAGAGTGATGGTTATCTGATGTAAGAGAACTTGTGGTGACCCCGGGAGTGCATCACACAGCGCTGGATTGTAATCCTTTAGAAGTATCAGACATTCTTAGTACAAATACCTGCATCCTCCAACTGGCATTCCTCCAATCCAAGCAGTCACGGCAGACTCGCCCTACTGTTATATAATCTCCATGACAGAATAGAAAAGTCTCGTGCTAGCAGAGGGGCGGTAAAGTGGAGGTGCTTTAGAGGAATGCAGGGCTGAGATATGAGAGGATTCCACAGTTTACAAATGTCTGTTTATAGCAAGGGCGGGTAACTTCAGACCAGAGGGTCAAATGCGGCCTTCTAGGCCTGATCCCAGGCTGCACACCCTTCTCCAGCCCTGCTTCACCACACCCTGCTTTAGATCTTTCCCCTGCCTGGGCTATGTCCTTCAGCTGTCCTAAGGCCTCTTGCTTGCCTGCATGGAGAGATTCAAGTGTAGAAACCTCTGGCTTCCATGTGGTGGCTGGCCAACGGCCCACTGTACAGAGATAAGGGCTGTGTACACATTATACCTTCAAAGCGCATTTCTCCCCTTAAAGAATTCTGGCCACTGTCATATGTTTTTGGTTCCTGGGAACTATAACTCTGTGAGCGGTAAACTACAATGCCTAGAATTACTGAGGGAGGAATGTGCCTTGAATGTGCTTTAAAGATATGGTGCTTATCCCACATCTGTCCCGGTAAAACCTGGACATCCTGGGGGGGTTTTCCCCTCACAAGAGCATGGTGGCCATTTTGGGCACCATGATCTCACACGATTTTGTGCCCCTGAAATAAGGCTGCTATCTTGCATGGTACTCCCTGTCGCTATTTGTTTATATCCGTGACTCCCGCTAATTGATTTGCGAACCTCAATTAGCAATTTATGGCCGCCCGGCACACTTCTGCTGCGGCTTTCCGTCACGACTCAGCAGAGCTTCGCACAGCGGTGTAGAACTGTCACGTAGCTTGTCTCAGCTCTCAGACAAACACACAGAGTCCAGGTTTGTCTATTTACAGCTTTTATTTCTTAGGAATTTCCAGGACTATTTGCAGCCATGACAAAACTGCATCCTTTCCCCACAAATTACCGAGTGGGACTGACAAACTCCTCCCAAGCTCCTCCCAAGCTTCCAAAACTGACGTCAGAATGGTGTGGCATCCTGGGAAGAACTTAACCTGTTAAGTTCCAAACCCAACACCCCCCTTTGCCGCACATTCTGACAAGACCTTTTTGAGTTCAACACCTTACCCTTTGCCTTGTGCTCCTTCCCAGCATCTTTCCCAGGCACCTGTTGAACCCTTTCAACACTCCCAGAATCACACTGTGCGAATCTCGCCCACGCACATGTTGCCTGGTATCTTTCAGGTGGAATGCCCTTTGTTGTGCGACTAGACCTTCTGGGCACAAACTCAGACGTTACCTCTGACTCACTGCCACCAGGAAATGTGTCCTCAGCATCACGGGATTCCCCCTCTGACTTAAAACGTTTTCGAATCCTCTCCATTACACTCACAGGGGAACTGGGCTCGCTTTTGGCCTCCTTTTTTACAACTTGTGGAGAAACTACCGATACCTCCTCCTGTTCCTGACTTTGGTCAGTTACCTGATCGTCATCATCAGACTCAGCTTCTTCTTCCTCCCCCTCAGAATCTTCCTGTTCTGAGAGACACTCTGAAAGAACATCATGCTTGACAGCAGCTTGTGTCTTTTTATCCTGCTCATAGAACTCAGCGTGTTTACTGATCAGCAACTTACTCTGATCACCTGATGGAAATGCAAATCTCCATGCACTTGCTGTTGGCTCATACCCACAGAAGATCATTTTTCGGAACTTGGATCCATCTGGCCCCTGCAAAGCAGCAGGTACCGGCACAGACGCACGTGACCCGAACATACGCAAAAAATGAATCTGGGGTTTCCTGCCATGCAACAACCCAAACGGTGTGTCCCCTACCATGGAATTGTAGGTGCGATTCCAGGTGAAGCTTACATACTTGATTGCCTCCAGCCAAAACCTTGGAGGTAACCCAGAGTCTTCCAGCAACACCTGTGCAGTTTTAACCAGAGCCTGACACTTTAGCTCTGACACTCCCCTCTCATTGGGTGAAGTCACTGTGTGACGTATCCCTTTCTTGTGAAAGTACTTCTGCAAAGCAGAACCTGTAAACTCAGCTCCTCTGTCACTTGTGACAGCTTGCACTTTGGTGGAAAACCTTTGTTCCACCCCCTCAATCCACCCTTTGATCAGCTGTGCTGCATCATCCTTGGATTTGAGACCATGTATCCAGGAATTCTGAGTAAAATCCTCCTGCATCGAGAGCAGAAACCTTGACCCTCCCAGACTTGGTTCCTTTACAGGACCCCACAAATCTATGTGAACCAGTTCAAAAGGCCTTGTTGTTATCCTTTCAACCTTTGGATAACTGCAACCTTTTACCTTTGCCAGTTTGCAAGTTTCACAACTTACAGCATGTCCACATTCTGAGATCTTACAACCATTGGAAACTTCTGGCAGCACCTGTAGTTCTTCAAGAGAACTATGAGCTGTACGTGTATGCCAAGCATGTACGCATGAATCATGATTGGGAATTGTAGCACGCAGTGCTTGTGCTTTCTCAACCTTCCCACCACCCTCCAGAGACGTTTTAAGAATGAAGAGATCATTCTGCCCTTTTTTAACCTTGGCAAGCATCCTCCCTCCTTTGGAGATTGTGCACACATCACCCTGAAAACAAACCGTAAATCCCTTTTTCAGTAAATAAGGCACAGATAAAAGACAGTGTTGCATCCCAGGAACAGTACAACACTCCAATGTTTCCTGTAAAACACAAAAATGCAAATTTACAGCATTAGTCATTTGTCTTTTCTGTCCATTTGCAAACAGTACAGTTTTCCCGGCAGGAATTGCCGTGCAGTTCCACCTCTCGACAGCAGGTGTCTCTGGAATCAAATTGCGATTAGCTGCAGAGTCAATAATAAAACTTAGCCTTTGGCTTGTCCCACGGCTGTCTTCAGCCAACGCCAGACTAGCCGTGATTTGATAAGTCTCCTCCTGGCACCTGGCACGTCCACCAGCCTCAGTCTCACGCCTGGTTGTTTTTCCAGACCGGTTGCCATGGAAACCCGCCTGTTTCCCATGAGAAGTGTCCTTGAAACCTTCCTGTGCAGCTGCCCTCACTCTCTGTGGGCAGTCTTGACGCAGATGTCCTGTTGCTTTACACACGTAGCAACGACGAACTCCAGTGGAAAAACACTGCCTGGGGCTCCTCCCAGCTGGCCTCCTTCTCCTTCTTCCGGAAAAGCACTCCTTGCCAGATCCGCCCCCCCTGAACTGCCGCTCCATTCCAGCAGATTCAGTGGAAAACTTTTCAAACTTGCCTTTGGAACTTTCCGCCCCCCCGACTTGCTCACTAGCACTCCTTGAGGCTAAATCATCAGGAACAGGGGCTCCGGCCATCTCTAGGCTTTCAGCTTCCATCTGCCCTAGGCCTCCTGCTGAGCCTTCACACAGACGTTTCAGCACACTCCAGGCCTCACACGCAGATTTAACGCCATCCAGGTGATGTTGCAAATTAGCATGAACACCTGCTCTCAACATGCAGACCTCAGCTCTCATAGCCTTCTCCCTCTGCATTTTCTCCTCCAGAGAAACAGACTTCAGCTTTCCTGCATCTCTGTCCACCAGTTGCACTGGTTCCCTCTGGGAAATGTCCCAAACCTCCGTGGCTATAAACCACGCTCTCACCCATCTTGCCCAGGTATTCCACGCTTGGGCGGTGAGTTCCTCAAGCTGTTCAAACGGAGCTTGAATCACCTCCTGGCCATCTGCCATGTTCTCACGCTCTCCCAAATCGCCCCAAGCTGTACTCACAAAAGCTCCTCTGGCGTGGAGAAACGATTCCTTGCTGCTCTCAGCTCACAGCTTTCAGCATTCAGCAACAGCGTCTTTCAGCTTGCTTGCTTGCTTGCTTCCGTGCTCCTCTGCTAGACACCGCAGATTTCTCAGCTCCCGGCAGCTCTTCCGTGACAGTTTTACGATAGGTGATTTAGGGTATCCATAACCTGTCGCTATTTGTTTATATCCGTGACTCCCGCTAATTGATTTGCGAACCTCAATTAGCAATTTATGGCCGCCCGGCACACTTCTGCTGCGGCTTTCCGTCACGACTCAGCAGAGCTTCGCACAGCGGTGTAGAACTGTCACGTAGCTTGTCTCAGCTCTCAGACAAACACACAGAGTCCAGGTTTGTCTATTTACAGCTTTTATTTCTTAGGAATTTCCAGGACTATTTGCAGCCATGACAAAACTGCATCCTTTCCCCACAAATTACCGAGTGGGACTGACAAACTCCTCCCAAGCTCCTCCCAAGCTTCCAAAACTGACGTCAGAATGGTGTGGCATCCTGGGAAGAACTTAACCTGTTAAGTTCCAAACCCAACACTCCCAAAATGCCCATTTTTGGGCACCATGCACAAAAATGCTTTTTCCAGGGATGTGGTGTCGTGCAGGTCACGCGACTTGCATGGGAGCAGGGTCCTGGAAGATAGCATCCATGTTTTTCATCACAGCGTGTTGGAGGGTATGGTAGTGTGTAAGCAGCCAATAATTAAATGAGTTGCTCTGCCCACTGCTTGCCTCTGGCCAATGCCATCCCTGGGCAGACAGCCCCTTGAAGGCTATCTGTGACACAATGTGGACCGTGGAGAAGGTTCTCTGTTCTTGGTGTATAAGTATCATAAATGGATAGGATGGAGATATAGCAACAACAAAAATGGGCATATGTTGACTTCAGAAGAAAAACAAGAAATCTGGTTACCTGGCATTTCAAGAGATCACTTTTGATGAGCTCTTGCTTAAACGTAACTTGGAAGCTAGCAAGATGCTTCTTTTAGGGATATTGAGAGTTGGTTCACAAGACAGTATTTATCACATGGTAGGGTGAGGGCTCTTCCAGACTATTCATAAACTAGCCATTGCTCAGTTATTGTGGAGGATCTTTCATCTGAGTAGCACAGTGGACACAACATTTTGCAAAGATATCTGAGAGCTCACATGACTAAGACAGAGCCCGAACTGTCAATCTGGAAACGCTTTCTAATCAAATCATTGTTGTGCACATGCTGGACCAGATATCTGAGATCCAGCCAGGCCTCAGCTGTCAACATTTCCCTGTTTTAAGGGAAATTCCCTTATTCTGAATAGGATTCCTTGCAAGAAAAGGGAAAAGTTGACAGCTATGAGCCAGGCTCTTCTGAAGAATAAATTGAAGGATTTCCTTGGAAGAAAAGGAAAATGTCAGTCTGAGTGCCTGATACTTGCATGAGAAAAAGCACTCATGGGAGCTTGGAAAATTCATAAGCTTCTCAGTGAGGAATGAGACAATTAGTCACTATCTCTTAGAAATTCTGAAGTCTGCCTGATCTGTTTTGGGAGGTCTATCTTGCTTCCAGCTGGAAGCTGAACCAGCTAATGTAGGGGTAGTGTGTTGTTGTAGCACACCTACACTCAGGGACAGACATACACATGCCTGTGCAGTCATACACATATGCTTCCATTAACACACAAACATGCTTATGTATACACATTCAAAAACACACACTTGACTTTGTACCCTTTGAGACAGCTATAACTTTAGTCCAAGTGAATATGGTGACTTAATGTGACTGCTGCCTGCATATGTTGTCTAAGAATGTAAGACCATAAGAAGAGCCTTGCTGGATCAGACCAAAGACCTATCTCAGGTGTGGAGAACCTTTCCCCCTGATGTTGCTGAGCTACAAATCCCATAAGCCCCAGCCAACAAGGCCAATGGGTAGGGATGATGGGAGTTGTAGTTCAGCAATATATGGATAACCACAAGTTCACCACACCTAACCTATCTAGTTCAGCATTCTGTACTTGCAGTGACCAACCAGATGACTCTGGGAAGCCCAGAAGGAGGACATGAGCACAGTAGCCTCTCCCCACTCTGTTCCCCAACACTGTATTCAGCAGCATCCTGCCTCCCATAGTGGAAATAACATATACCCATCATGACTAATAGCTAGGGATGGTCTTATCTTCCACAAATTTGTCTAATCCCCTTATAAATTAATCCAAGCTGGAGGCCATCAGTACATCCTGTGGTGGCAAATTCTGAAGCTTTTATGAACTGTGTGAAGAACATCCTTTAGTGTCTCCCGCATCTCCCACCAGACAGCAATCTCCACATTAGCTGTTACAGATAGGTAGTCGTGTTGGTCTGCCATAGTCAAAATAAAAAAATTCCTTCCAGTAGCACCTTAAAGACCAACTAAGTTAGTGTATCTGAAGAAGTGTGCATGCACACGAAAGCTCATACCAAGAACTAACTTAGTTGGTCTTTAAGGTGCTACTGGAAGGAATTTTTTTTATTTTTTTATTTTCACATTAGCTGTGTTAGTCTCTTGCCGTAATGATTTCGTGAGTCTCTAAGGTGTTGTTTACCCTGTCATTCAGCTTGACCTTTCACTGTCATGAGGAAGAGAGAAAACCTCCCCATCCACTTTCTCCACACCACAGATAATTTAATATATTGGCAGGGAGGGCTCAGCATTCTCCATATGATTTTTAAAAACATTTGGATAAGAAAAACGACAACAATTTTGTACGCAGAGGCCTTGGGTGGCATCAAGAGAAAAGCAAGGGGTTTATTTATTTTTTTGGACTTCTTTTGTTTTCGGTGGTCAGCAGGTTGCCAACCACGGCACTGATGCATGATGGGTGAGAAACAAGAGTCTGGGCAAATGGCATGCTGCAAAATAATGGGGAAGTAGATTGGAGACAGTGAAGTAGGGCATCTGATCAACTTTGAAGGATACCGCTGGGCAGATGGACCAACAACAGCTTGGATGAACTACTTCTTGCAGGTAGCATGCTCTCTGCCCATTCTCTGGCAGTTTTCTAGAAAAGATAAGGAAAAACAAGATTGAATTACTATGTCAAAAAAAATCTTCAATGGTGCTGTCCATTACAATTCCATTCAACAGAAAACATTTTAAGTTCATGTACACACAATACATTTTAGATGATTGCATCATTCAGCAAACCAGAGATCCATTACTATCCAGTTGTAGGAATTGTAAAATAATTCATAGCATGCCGATCTGTGACCAGGCAGTTCACCCATGTGGTTCTTGCTATGCCCCCATCACCACTATCTCTAAGACACACATAACTATCTCGAAAAATAAAATAAATGCACAAATTTGCAGTAAGCTCAAGGTGTAGTTGTGTTAGTTCGAATAATTTTCTTCTCCTACTCCCTTATTCTCAAAGACGGCTTTGCTCCATAAAGCCCAGAAACTCAAAAACTCTCGAAACAATGATTGGCCCATTTAGAGATAGCATCTTTTTATAGCTATGAAAGCAAATGGAAACTAGGCTTTAGAGCAGCAGATCCTAGACATTATCCAGTGGACCAGGAATTGTTACTCTAAGGAAACCACGTGACTCAGTCAGTTGAGAAACTATCACTCAGTAGTTCAAGTATGTCAGCTCCTAGGTTTCTATAACTGCATATGTGAGATTGGGACTCCAGGGCCCCCTTCACCAGCTTTGTGCCTGAATTTGCTTATCTTCCTCTTTCCTTCCCATCCATTTTTCCTTCCTTGACATACTTTTTTAATTGCAAGCCCATAGGCAGGGCTTAAGACATTTACTTGCCGTAAATAGTAATACATACACAAAGCATCATAGCTCTGATCTTTGGCCTGTTCTTATACCACCATCTGCTTGAGCCTCAGTCAGAATTTCATCTCAAGCCAGAATCAATGGCCTTCCAGATGTTGTTGGACTCCAACTCCCATTGGCCCCCAGCATGGCCAATAATCAACATCTGGAGGGCCGTAGGTCCCCCACTCCTGATTTAAGTGCTTGATCCAGGGACCAAATGCTGCAGAGTTCCCCCACCCCCATTTCCTTATAGGTGTTGGGGTTGCAAAGGATAGAACAGAGTGGGGAACATCTCTTACCTTATGCATTCCATTCCTGCGATCTAGTGGTGTAAATGGCCCCCGTGGTGGGCATGACCTGCAGAATGGGTCACGTAAGTGTGGGATGTCCGGACTTCACCAGATCTTCCACCTGATGTGCTGCTGGTTCTAGCTGCTCCTCCCCCTCCACCACTGCAGAGAAAGAAGAAGAGTCTTGATCAGCGAAGCTACAAATCAATCCTGACAAAATACAGCAGCAGGGAGGCCCCAGCATTGGCCATCAGCTGCTGTTCTATCTAAGCTGAATATTTCCTTATAAGCTGGAGAAGACTGTGTGGATGTAAGAATCACTTGCACCTCCACTTAGTCACAGAATCGTAGAATTGGAAGGGACCCTGAGAGTCATCTAGTCCAACCTCCTACAATGCCAGAATCATCACTAAAGCATCCATGACAATTCTCAACATCCACTTCTCAACATCTGATGGGAGATCTGATGCTTAGGGCACAGCTTATTTGTCTTTTTTTTATTAACTTGTTTACATGTATTTTCCACCTTTTCCCCCATTGTGGAATCCAAGGCAGTATGCGTGTATCTCCTCAAGGGTCCCCCATCCAAGCACTGACCGGACTCAGACCTGCTTAGCTTTAGCAAGGAGGTGGCAAAGTGTGCCTTAAGACCACAGGCGACACAGTCCTGAAACTATTATGTAAGTATCCTGGATGAAAGACTTCCTAGAAACCTGATGCAAAGCACTCTGAGTTTGTCAAGGGGACAGCAGGCTATCTATGAAACAAATAAAATATTAAATCTAGCATCTGAAGAGTATCCTGGAGAAGGGGCACATTCGTGTCCTAAAATGAACTGTGCAGCTTATGGACTTGATTGCACCTTATTATCTCCTATGACTTGGATTCCTGATGCTAAATCCTATATTCAATAATAAGGCAGCAACCCTAATCGATACCACGCTGTGCACTGAAAAACGAGGTCCCTTTTTCACTGTGCGGCATGAAAGCATAGCAAACTGTCCATTGAAAAAGAGTGTGATCCTTTAATCCCTTCCTCCAAAGGCAGCATGGCAGCTGGACTTAGTCATGTTCCCTCTTCCTCACAGCTGAGCTGTAATCTGAAAATAATTGGGCAGTGCAGGGGGAAGATTTTTTCCCCATGCTATTCATCTTATTATAGATTAAGCTCAGCAGTGGGAGAAAGGAAGCCAAGGAAAGTGGGAAAGGCCTGGGGAGAGATTGATGGGCCGAAAGAGGAGGACCTGTGATCTGTTCCACACCCTAATATGATCCTTCTCATAGAGGTGACATAGATGCCCTGAAACTAATCAGGTTATAAGTGGTGCGGATTAACCCTTGACTCTTTGTTAAGTGCTTGCTGTTCCTTCAAGGAGTTTAGGGCAGTGCTTTTGCCTTCACACACACAAAAAAAACAGTGAGTTGGGTTTGCTTTAAGAAGGAACGGCTCACCCAAGATTACCCAAGCTGCTTCAGAGCAGAGCGAGGATTTGACTCTTGAGTTCCCACATCCAAAAGAACTAGCATCCAAAATAGCACTTAGCATTTTGTGTGTGCGAGAGAGAGAACATATTTCTATACAAATTATTCAGTATAGCTGAAGGAGCATCTCCACCCACATCATTCAGCCCAGACATGGAGGTCCAGCTCCGAGGGCCTTCTGGCAGTTCCCTCACTGCAAGAATTGAAGCTACAGGGAACCAGGCAGAGGGCCTTCTCAGTAGTGGCGCCCACCCTGTGGAACACCCTCCCATCAGATGTCAAGGAAATAAACAACTATCTGACTTTTAGAAGACATCTGAAAGCTGTCCTGTTTAGAGACGTTTTTAATGTTTGATGTTTTATCGTGTTTTTAGTATTCTGTTGGGAGCTGCCCAAAGTGGCTGGGTATAAATAATAAATTTTTGCTGTTGTTGTTGTTGTTACTTGACTGAAGAATTGCACTGCAGAATCAGCAAAGTGCAAATTTCGAAAAATGCCTGTGTTTCAGTTTTGAGAAGTGTGAATTGGGTAGGTTTGCCTGTAAGTGCACGCTGGCCTGAATTACTCCCCCATCCTTTAAAAAGTCCCTTTTGGAAAAGTGCATCTGTTAAGCTGCGTTAATCAGCTTCAACTGCACGAAACCACATTTCCAGTAGGCGCTTGAATCCCACCAGCAAAACATTGACGGTCTGGAGGTGACTGACATCTCTGCATGCTACTTACACTATATCATGCTGCCCGCCCTCCAGCAAGCAGCGGTACGTGGAAATTTCCTGCTCCAGCCGGCTTTTGACATCGAGGAGCTCCGTGTATTCATGGTTCTGGCACTCCATTTCCGAGCGCAGCTCTGCCAGCTGCTGCTCCAGGCAGGAGATGCGCTCCTGAAGCTCGCCCAAGTGGTTGTTGTAGCGGTGCTCCGTTTCAGCCAGAGAGGCTTCCAGGGTGTCCCTCTGGGAAACAAAACAGAACCCACCATTTCTCTTTTTTAAAAGGAGTACAGTTGTGGAAGATAAGCATAACCATTGTGTTAATTACTACAAAATAAAAAGGGGTTAATTTCACTCAGCAAGGTTGTTGTGGGGATTAAATGAGGGGGTAACTGTGTACACCATTTTCAGCTCATTGGGGCGAAAGATATAAGTGGAATGAATGGATGTTGCTTTTAGGCCCCATCTGCACTATACATTTAAAGCAATATCATACCTAAGAATTATGGGAAGTGTAGTTTGTTGTGGGTGCTGAGAGTTGCTAAGAGACCCCTAGACCCCTCACAGTTGCCACAGTGCTTTAACTATCAACCCCTCTTCAGAGGGGAGGGGAACTATGGGGGGGGAATGGGGAGCGGTGGTCTCCTAACAATTCTCAGAACTCACAACAAACTACAGCTCCCAGAATCCTTTGGGGGAAGCCATGGCTGTTTAAAATGGAATCATAGTGCTTTAAATGTATGGCATGAATGGGGCTATAGTTGGCAAAAGGGAGGCAGGAGGGAGGGACACAGACTAGCATCAGAAATATTTCCTTGTTTGTTTGTTTTTTCATTGGGTTTACACTGTAAGAAAAAATCCATAAGTGAGCTGGGGTGTGAACATGGTTTTCCCCAGGCATAGGAAACTGGCTGCCAACCTGTCAATCACCTGATGTCACAGCTGATCACTGGGGCTTGCAAAGCCACATGCACTGCATGTCCCAATGATTAGCATAGTGTTGGGGCTACGCTTCCTTGCACAGGGTGATGCAAGCTTGCATCGGGTTGCCCTGTTCAATCTCAGCCACTAAAGCACAATGGCAAGGAAAGGGGTGGAGGAAGAGTAGGTGAAGCTGGATTAAAGCCTTCTCCAGGAATTCTGAAACTAGAGTCTAGAGCAGCCTTTCTCAACCTGTGGGTCCCCAGATGTTGTTGAACTACAACTCCCATCACCCCTAGCTAGCAAGGCTCAGGGATGATGGGAGTTGTAGTCCAACAACATCTGGGGACCGACAGGTTGAGAGCATAGCTGTCAACCTTTCCCTTTTCTTGCAAGGAATCCTATTCGGAATAAGGGAATTTCCCTTTTAAAAAGGGAAACGTTGACAGCTATGGTTGAGAACCACAGGTCTAGAGTAAAACCCAAGAGGGGAGAGCAGGGATGAGCACACCAGCTCCCCATCATCATTGTTCTCATTGCCCTTCTCCAGTCGTGGCTTGTGCCAGTTCATTGCATGAAGGCATGTTGCTGCCTGCTGTAGTTTATTGAACTCTGCCACCCCAACAGCATGCAGCTTCAATGATGCCAAGGGAAACTCTTGCTCTCTCTTTTACCAGGCTGCACTGGGCATCATAGTCGATCTCCAGGGCTTGCAGTTGGCGTCTCAGTTCCGTGACCTTGTTGTTGCTTTCTTCGATCTCCTGGCTGCTGGTGCTGACATCACGATTCACCTCCTCAATCTGTAATGTGTGGAATTAGGGAAAGGATGATGCTCAGCTTTGCACGCAAAAGGTCCCATGTTTGATCCCTGACATGTCAAAGCCTGAAGTCTCAGAAGAGCCATTGTCAGTCAGGCAAGACAGCGCTAAGCTAGACAAGACAGATGGTCTGACTAAGTGTACAGCAGCTTCCTATGTCTCTCCTCACTGAGGGTATTTCTGGGGCTTCCTTCTAAATACTTCTAAAGGGGAAAGTACCCATGAAAGTGTCCCAATGAATGGGATTCTTTTTGGCAGCATCAGTTGCAGATGCAGAGGTCCTGATGCAGGTTGGGCCCAGAGTAAGGAGAGGTTTTACAACACCCTAAGCCCCATCCCTGAATTAGACTCCTGATCTGGACAGAGATTCCCATGCTGGCTATTTGTCCAAAAAGCACCTGCCCTTAAGAGTAGACCTGCTTGGCCAACATGATATGGTGGAGCAGTCTATAGAGAATGCATAATATCTGTAGTAATGTAAGAAATCATGAAAGGAGAGTGCTTCTGAGCATATTCAGAGTAGGTTTTCCCCCAATGCGTAACTAAGCAAGCAGCCCACATGCAACTAGAAATAGGGGTAAATAGCTTCTCCATGTCTAGGGGTTGACATCCAAGCAGGCTTGAAATATTTGGAATTAACCACTGACTGTATCCATTGCACTTTTCAATTTTACTTGAATTCTCTACAGTCCCCGTTGTACCTCTGCTTTATGTATTATGGACTTGGAGGTGTACAGCTTACCTTGGATCCATACCATGCTTCAACCTCCTTGCGGTTGCCATCTATCATTGCCTCATACTTGCACCTCATCTCTTCCAGGATCTTCCTCAGATCCGGTCCAGGGCAAGCATTGACTTCCACGTTGACATCTCCGGTTGACTGGCTCTTCAGGCAGGTGACTTCCTGCAAAAAAAAAGATTGCAAGCCAAATGAAACCTCTGCCCACCCCCATGGCAGATTCTCACCTCCCATTTTCTACTATCCATTCTACCCCCAATGAACTCTCTAATGAGAACTATCATGATAATAGAAGTCAATGAAGGCTCAAAGCAGTAGATCTGTCTCAAGAAGACAAGATGGATCCTCTCTGGACCAACAGTGAATGGCAGTGCCATTCTGGGGCTGTGCTGCTTCAAAATGCATGTGACTGAATACCCCTTAATATAAAGAGGCTCCTGCATTGTAGTGATATGTTAACTATGCAAGTGAAAGGAAGAGTCCCTAGGCCAGAGGTGGTCAGGCTGTGGCCCTCCAGTTTCCATTGGACTCCAACTCCCATCAGCCCCTGTCATCATGTCCTGATAGCTGGGGATGATAGGAGTTGTAGTCTAACAACTGAAGGGTCATAGCTTGCCCAGTCCGGCTCTGGGCAGTTTTGCTAGTGACTGATGCTCTGCCACTTAATAGATCAAAGTTTCTTCAGTGGCTGCAAATGCACTCAGCTGTGATGGCCTGGGAATCCGATTCAGAGGCTGAACCGGAGGAATCCCAGCCTGCACAGGAGTCCCCGCCTCCAGGGCCGGCTGAGCTGGGGCAGGGCCTTGGATCTGAAGCGCCTGCACCTGTGCCGGGTCCTCAGGAGCAGGCACCAGGTGAATCCACTCTGGCTCCGGAGGTGGTTGAGGATTCAGTGCCTACAGGTGAGTCTCCCCCTGGGTCCAGTAACCCTGTTCAGCCTCTCCTGAACGGCAGAAGCTCAGGGCAGAGAGGCGGAGGGAACTGGTTTCTCCCAGAAGGAGTGCTCGCCTTAAGGCCAGGAGAGGCCTGAGGGCTGGGACCGCCCCTGGCCTCAGAGAAGATAAAGGCCAGTCAGCCCGGTCCCAGGTTGCGGGAGCAACGTCGTTGAAGAGATGTTTCGGCCAGCACCCAGTCCGGTTCCCCCAGAGTTCCTGTCCTTGCCCGGCTCCTCGCTGTGGACCCCGCTTCACCCGTGGAGGACTGTTTGCCGACCCTCGACTCAGGTCCTGGACCTCGCCCCACGGTAACCTCCCCCCTGGACCAGCACATCAGCTATCCAAGTCTTAGATACAATCTACTCATTTTATAAAGCTGTGCCATGTTCAAAAATGCCCTTGGGATCAAGAAAGCATCATTCCACATGTTCCATTTTTACTTCATTAAAGGAGAAGACAGTGTCCCTCACCTCCTCATGGTTCTTCTTCAGGCAACACAGCTCATCCTGCAAGTTCTCACACTGCACTTCCAGGTCAGACCTGCAGGCAGTCAGCTGATCCAGGATTTGATGCAGGCCATTGATGTCGGCCTCCACATTCTGACGGAGGCAGCATTCCGTCTCATACCTAAGCCGCAAGGAGCAGAGCATGAGAATTCCATTATTCGTTGCTGGATTATTATTTTGGCCAATTGTGATCATTGCTCTTACAGCCTAGCTCTTCAGGAGGGCTGCTAGCTCTGATAGGCTTTCCCACATTGTGGGAAACGCATCTCCAACTTGAGATTGTATGCCACGGAGCATAGAAAGAGGAAACACGGGGAAATATCCAACAAACAAGATGATTTTGTTTGCTGATCACATTGTCAAGACTTGGCTTTGCTGCCCCAGGAAACGTGTTACAGTCCCTCTCAAGTGTCTTATAGCTGGAATGGAGAAACTGTGGACTTCCACAAGTTGATGGACTCCAACTCCCATCAATCCTAGCTAGCATAGCTAAGAATGAGAGGTGAGGGGATCTGTAGCCCAGAAACTTCTGAAAGGCCAAAGGCTCCCCACCCTAGAGCAGAAATGGCCTCCAGTTCTGAGGAACACCATGTATTCCCGCAGAATAGACACTTCCAATCCCTGATGGCTGGAAGGACAAACACCCCCATCTTCAGGCAGTCCCAGCAGCAGATAACCTGAGCCACCGAGAATATTCCCTCACTCGAATAATGGGACCCCATCTAACGCACACATATTTGTTCCATACGCGCCCTTGTTTACTGAGAAGTACTCACTTGGTTCTGAAGTCATCAGCAGTCAGCTTGCTGTTATCAATGCACAGCAGGAGTTTGTTGTTCTCCACACTTGTACAAATGAGCTGGGTACAGAAAAAGTTAACAAGAGACCAGTTACCACCCCTGCATGTGAAGATCTAGTATTAAGATTCAGAGTGCATCAATCCATGCCAGATGTTTATCAGCCTTACTCTATCTTCATGCCAGTCTTCAGACATTGTGTGCAACTGGTCCATAACAGTTCCATATCTACACACAGGTGAACCACAAGTCAGCAAGCCACCATGATCACAAGTGGGTAGTGAGGCAGCAGTGCTTACTTGACCTCCCAACAGATGAGTTACTGCTGATTGACAGGAAGGGGAGGGAAAGGAGAGACACGGTGTGGAGGTCACTGCAATGGAAGCACATCTACAAAGCCAATCCACACTCCTGACAGTGCATTTGTGTCATCCCAACCTCCCTAGCACATCATCCCACCTCCACTCCTTCCAGGTAAGCAGCAGCGACTCCACTTTCAGGAGGTCAGGTAAGCACTGATGCCCTACCACACAGTCCGCTCCTGCACTGTGGGCCTAGCAAAATGCCATCCTTGCAACCACAAACCACCCAAACTATACACAGGCTCCCCCACAGTTGGAATGATAGCAGTAGAAATTGCAGTGGAACATCATAGGCGATAAACCAATATGAAATGAAGATAATGATCTTGTAGGATTTTTTTTTTTTAAGTCTAGCTGATTGCAGTTCCAGTTTCGTACAGTCCACATCACATATCTGAACAAGCCTTTCAGCGTTGAAAAATAGCAATACCAAGTTTTAAGGAGACAGAGTATCTACTGAATGAGTTTGGGAATTCCAAGAACAAGCTTAAGAGAATTTCAGTCCTTTGTCTTTCATGAACTGACTTCACACCACTGTCATTTCAGTTCTGAGCTTAAGCCAAGGCCTGCTGTCTGTAGTCAGTTCAAAGGAAAGCATGCAAGAATGACTAAAAGTTGGCTGTCCATTGGCACCCTACCTGGTTCTTATAATCTTCAATTTGCTGGTGGTAATGGCTGTAGTCCTTGGGTTCGCAGAGCGGGCCTTGCTTGGCATAAAATTCCCGGATCCGACACTCGAGCTCAGCATTCTCCTCCTCCAAGCACCGGACTTTGTCCAGGTAACTAGCCAGGCGGTCGTTGAGGTTCTGCATGGTCATTTTCCCATCAAGGTTAGAGAACATGCCTCCGCAGAAAGGTTCGTTGACCATTCCGCCAACTACCGTAGGACCACCCATGCCACCAACCATGCCGGCAGGAACGCCTCCAACCACGCCACCCATGGCACCAACCATACCAGGATGGGGGCCTCCGACCACGCCACCCATGCCACCAACCATGCCAGCAGGAACACCTCCAACCACACTACCCATGCCACCAACCATGCCAGCATGCCCACCACCAGCGCCACCAACCGCACCGCTCCTAGCCGCAACGCTCCCAGCATGAGAGCCGGCACTTCCCCCAAGATGTCCGCCACCAACAAAGGCCCCGCTGCAACTTCCGCTTGAGAACTGGCTTCTTCCTGCTCCGTAGGCACAAGTGGAGCCTCCTCCGACATGGCTCCGGCCAGAGAAGTTGGCTCTCCCGTTGCCTAGCCCACAGGAAGTGTACCGTCCAGAGGAGACTGAGGAGACCCCCACCCTCCCTCCACCAAGGTTGCAGCTGCTGCCGCTGCTGCTTCTTCCAGCTGTTAAGACGGTGTGCCTTGCGCTACAGCTCATTGTGACGGTGATGGAGGATCTCTAGTGCTAAGCAGGAAGCAAGAGGCACTGCTGGATGTAAAGTAAGACTGCTAGGCTCCGGGCCCCACCAGGTCTCTATTTATACTTTCTGCAGAGGGTGTCGCCAGTACTGGTTGAGCTCCTTTTTTGCTTCGTGTGTGAGGTGGTTCCCCTCCCCCCTTTCTTCTAAACTCGTAGCATTGGATACTGTAATTATCTGTGCCACAGATCTCCCAAAGGCAAAGATATAATGGGATCTGAAGAAGATGCTGCGCGTGTCAGCAGCTCTCTGGGAGGGGGAAAAACCCAACGAGGAGTAAAATGTTGTGCTGTTTGTGAGACGCACTTGGCAAACAGATTGTGGCACAGCAGTACATAATAGCCTCTTTTGCCTACAGGATGAAAAGAGGCTTTCCTGAGCCAGCCTAATTTTGTTCCACAGCTGGAATGCAATCTCGTCAATTTAAGGATGAGACAAAACAACTCAGTTTTCGAACTTTGATTGATTGAGTGTTGAAAAGCGCCTCCTTTTCGCTGACGACGTTGACACCTCTTGAGAAATAGCTGCCTGACTTGATCTTGTTTGAAACGGATTTCGTTTGCTGCCCTCAGTGATGTCATCAAGTTGACAAATTTGATTGACTGTGTGGTATTGGTGGTGTCGCTCTATTCATTCCATGATCCTTGATCGGCTGGGCTCACCTATGTCCCAGAAGCATTGTCCTCATTCTCAGCCTCCCTGATTTGCCCCAGTAACTTCATTCTGTAGTCAGATATGATTTGCATATGTCACATCGTTGTGTCATTGTATTCATCAAAGGACTCCTGCTTTGCTAGGGGGGTCACTCTTACGACTCATTTAGGAAGGAGAAAGAAGCTGAGACTGGGAGGGGGTGGCTGGTACCAAAGCTCCTGTAGCTAAGAAGGAACAATGTCACTGAATAGGGGCAAGAGGGGAGTAGCACATTTCTATTTTCCACCCAAAAATCAAAATCTAAGGATATTCCACAGACAACTCTAGTAGAATTGAAACATGACCCATTTTAAGCGTGAAAACAGTTGTGTTTCCCAATTCAATATACAGTATAGCTGAAAATTATCACTCAAATGCTGAATGAATATTCACAAATAATCAAAGGTTGAATGTGAATTTTTTACTCAAAATTTAAGCCAGTGTGGTGGCTTGGTTAGAGCAGCCTTCCCTAAACTGATGCCCTCCAGGTTTTTTGGACTGACCGTTATTCATGTTGCTTAGGGCTGCTGGGAGATTTAGTACTAAACCAATAAAGGTCACTAGTTTGGCTAATGCTGCTCTAACCAGTCAACAACCCTGGCTTAAATTTAGTGTAACAGCCCTGAATTAAGTTTGTCCATATAACAATACAGAGGCTCTACATTTTACAGCCTGAAATTTAATATTGATGCCTGCTATTATAACTGGGGTGGCGAGGTGGGATCATTGCCTTTTGGCAAATACAAGTGTCAGTTGAATTTTGAACAATCTGGTGACTTTTCAGTATATATTAAGCATCAATATGTGCAGCAAATAATTTTGTGAAGCAAATTCATTTTGCTGGGTTTGGGGGGTGGTATAATAAGTTGCTATGGCATTACCCGATGTCCTCTCAAAGAAGCCCCCCACCACAACTTGAGTGGGACTGCATTATTTTCCATTTCAGTCCCAACCTTAGCTTTAGCCTTGCTAGTTCACTGCGTTTTTCGTTTCTCCATTTTCTCACTCGAGAAAATAATTCCCCAGTCAACATTTTTCTTGTGGTACTTCACGAGAAGGGTGTTGCCTGTCCAACGATGTTTGACTTCAGAAGTGTCTCTTATTTATTTGCTTGCTGGATTTGGGGCTAGCTAATTACTCTGGTTATTAAATCTCATTCTCTCTACTGGCATAATAGCCCAAAGGGGCTGCTGATTATACATCTTCTGAGTCCTTTGTGGTACTGACAAATGTTTGCTCTTAATGAAATTGGAGTGTCTGCCATACGGACTTAAGTTTGCCGCCCGCTTTCTGCACTTCAGGCCCAACACCACTAAGAGTTTAAATAGTGAACATTGAGGGCTCCACCAGTCTCACCACCCTCCTAACACTGCTGCCCATCCACCTGAAAGGCAAAAGTCAAGGAATAAACAGCTATTCCGTTCACTTAGAAATATTTTAGAGTGGGAGGAAATTAGGGTTCACAGGCGGGGCCCTTATTTTGAGAACTAGATGAAGTCATACATCTGGTGTCTCATAGTCCAATGGTACCAGAGCCTTCTAAGCTGAACTGGGCATTTTAAAGGTTTTTTGTGGGGGGTTTTGGCATTCTGATAACATTTTCAGTAGAAATAAAACCTAATTTTTGAACAATCCAGTCTTGAGAGATGCTTTTTCCTAGGAAGACGTTTTGGTCTTTTCTCACTTTGTAATGAAGCTGGACAAATATGAACAGGGACAGATTTGATTCAGCAAACAACAACACCCAGGAACTTGCTGTATTCTAGAAGAGAAATTGTCAGAGAAAATGTTCAGTCATTACTTTTTCATTATTTGCTTTAAGTAACAATAGAAAACCACTACAATATTGCCAAGGTACAGTAAAGACAGTATTTACACCCATGTTGAAGACACTGTTGAAAGACTCTCCAGCTGGAAAAGGAACAGGAATGCCTAGCAAACAGCTTGTTGCTTGGAATCGCAGGTGGGGAGAATCAGCAAGGCGGGGGTTTTAAAGCAGATTTTCCATCTGCACAAATTCCCTGCCAGACTTTTTAAAAAGCCAGATTAACACTAAGCGTATTTCGCTCCTTGCTTACACCTTCTACCAGTGGTGGCTTGTCCTGTGCTTAGAAAGCATTGGTTCAAGAGGTTTTCCTATTTCCCCATGCTTTCTAGGCAGGGGTCCAAGCAGTTTTCCATTTGCCCCATCACTGTCTGTGGGGGGAAAAAACCCTCTTTACTGCTTAATCAGAGCAAATGAAAACTCAATGGACCTTTGCTCTGATTCAGTGTTAAAGAACGGGTTTTTCCCAAGGGGAAGCGATGGGGCAAAGAGAAGTGTGGACAAGCCCTCTGTTTATTAGAACTGAGTTCACACCATTGTTTTAGGTGCAACCAACCAGTTTGTTAACCTTTCTTCATTAGGACAGTGTCTGTTGGAAACCCCCAAAGCTAGCACACAGGTACTGCCTGGGCAGATGGTTTAGCTGGTTGACTCATCTGAGGCTAAAGCTACTGTAAACTGAGTTAATTACCTCAAGCCTTGCTCATAGAAATGGCCCAGAAGCCTGGGGTTTATTTCCAAGTAATGATAAACTTCCATCCCAAATCCCTTTTAATATACTCCTCTCTACGCTTTCCCCCCAGCCGGTGCAGAAGGAAATTAAAACTTAAATGCCAGCTTCAAAGGAACTGGGTGCCTCAGCGAAAATCCCTCGGGTCACATCCTCAACCGGCTGAAACTCTTAACTTCATGGCATTTCCTGGTTTGCAACACGTTCCTGGCTGTGGAGGGGACATTTTGGTTGATGAGATTCTCAAAATGTGGGGTTTGCATTGGAACAAGGGGGAAATGGACAATTGCCAGGGGAAGAAAAGCTTCCTCCCGGACATGCTCCTCCCAGCTGTCCCACAGCTGCTTGGCGCCATATGTCCGAGTGAACCCCGCAGCACCTCTAAACCACCACAGATAAGCCTCCACTTGCTCTCATTTGGAAGAAGCTCAACGTTTTCTTTTTTAAAATAATAATAATATTTTCAATGCAAAATTACAACAAAAATTACAAACACTGAATCCAAAATAAAGCAGTACAAACAAGAAAAAAAAACACAAGAGAAAAAAGAACAAAAAACCACATATCTACAAACAAAACCATATCATCATTCTAAGCATTACATACATATATTCATACTGACGTCCTTCCTTTGTTCTAAGACCTCAAAATTTTTACTCTTTCTAAATTGTTATGTCTAATGTAGATTACCTCTATCTTTAAACTTTTTGCACCATTTTTCTCTTTCTTTAACCCTGCAAAGT